>NC_132842.1:47398137-48648137 GCF_048164855.1 Canis lupus baileyi
GAATGTTGTGCCAAGAGACTTTCTGAAGTATCTTGCATTTTTAACATGCTATGCATTGAAGACAGACATGTCTTCACTAACTAAAGAAATTTACTCAAACATGCAAGCCATTTGCATCTTGTGAAATCATTTGCATTTGTCAGGCTACTACAATGATGAGCTGATTTTGATCAATGTATTATCACACCCAGGCCCTCACTAGCCTAAGTTACCTAAATGTGAAATGTGAAATGTGACTCATGGAAAGCATTCTTTAACTAGTGAAATACTATACACATATTTGGGGTTGCTATGTAAATTAACGAGCTATAACAATATCTATTCTAATGGGCCATAACTCTGCCTCATTGGGTAAACTCGGCTCTTTTCAGTGTGCTACATTCTGATACTTATTCTGGCTCATGGAGAAATCTCTTCCTCTTCAAACTATTATGTTCTACACATTTATAATACAGAAACTTTCTTAGCATGTTCTTTCTCTCATATCCCTGTTGATCTATAACTGAGTTTTGCCCTAGTTTTCAAACAGAAAAGTTTTGATTCTCAAAATGCCAGACTCCTGGTTAGACTTAGTAGATTCTATTTGTGGCTAATGAGATCGAGTTAGAAACCAAGAATTCCTAGAGGAGTGTCACATGCCAGCAAACTTTGAAATTGGTTGTTATGTTATTACACTGGCTATTTTCAAGCAATCTTAAAGTTCCCTTTTCATAATACAATATAAATGCGCTTCTCCCAGCAATTTCCTAAGTGGACACTTTACAGTCCTCTGAGTAACTTCCTGCTATTCCTTGGAAGGCAGGGCTCAGCAAGTTTTCCCCTACTTCCTTACCCTGCCATACCCTTCCTGATTCACACTTAAACATGAGGGTAATTCCTGCTCATGCAGCTTAAGAGTAGAATGCTAGAGCAGCTCTGAAGGGCCAGATAAAAGGTTCCAGGGTTATAGGTCTACAGAAGGACAAACTGGTCCATCTGGTCCTCTACGTGAGAGTTACTAGCTGTTCCCTTGTATGGATAGTAACTATATCCTGAGAATCAAGAGCAAACTGAGTACACATACTTGCTTCTGAAATCTTATGATTCTTGAAGTGTGAAATGCAGATACTGATAAAAAGGAATTTTAACCTTTCAAGGCCATATGTAAAAGGAAGCTCCTTTTGTCAACTGATTCTCAGGGATATGATTGACTCCTCAGAGTAAATCCAAAGGCAATCAAGTTGGTAATCTGTAATGTTTAGTATGCTAGTACACTCTAATAGAGATGTATAAAATATACCTCAAATATTAGTTTACTAGTGAGTGCAGTTAATAACGCTACAAATGCATTGTGAGTGAAGCTCCTTTATATAAAAGTTATTTTTCGATGCTAAAAATAATCCCCACTCTTGAGATGTTCTAACAGGTTTTCCCTATGGATACTTGTTATATTCTTGGGATTATATTGTGGCCTGAGTAATGCCTGAATTTACATAACAATAAGCTAGATTATAATGGAATTCTTTTGTGATTGAGTAATGCTGTACACAAATTCTATATATGGAGAAACCGAAGCCTAGATGAATTACATTATTTTCTTCACATTGGAGAAATCTAGCAGGAAAGTTCATGTTCTTCTCTGGGGAGTTACAGAGGAAGGAGTTACTTGTGTACTGTGCAATTCTAATTTTGTAATGGCTGGCTGTTCTTATATATTGAGCTACTGAAGAAGGAATAAGAAATATGGAATGAATAAAACAATTTCACTTGGAATATTATGCTAAAAGCTCATCATTAACCGTGAACACTGAGCCCCCAATACCAAGAGCTCTTCACTAGAGCCTGTAGTTGATGAAGTCACCAACCCATGCTTTCAAGTTCGAAGACACCTAAAATCTATATGTATATATAAAAGACGCAAGAAAGTAGATCATTAGCTGCCAGTTAGTGAGACAGCTCAGTGTAAGGGAAAGAACACTGAGTTAAGAATCATTATATAGATTCTAATCCTAATTAGCCATGAATTACCTTAGTGACCTTGAGTATGTCATGATCTCCCTGGGTCTCAATTTTCTCACCCAGTTATATTTATTGAGTGTTTACTGTGTGTGCCAACCATCTTACATATACCTCCTCGTTTCATCCTCAGAGCCACCCTATAAGATAGATAATATTCTCTTATTGATCCTCACTTTACTCGTAAGGAAGCTGAAGCAAAACAATGTTAAGTAACTTGTCCAGGATTATGCTGTAAGTATGTGGCAGAGAAGTCGAACTTGTATTCTCCGATAGGAGAAGTTTGAGTATTTGTGCATATATATGTGCATATGTGTGTAAGAGAAAAAGTATTGGAATGATATGTGTATTTGTGTTTATATGTGTATATTTGCATGTTTATATGTGTATATTTGCATGTATATATGTGTATATTTGCTTAAGAGAAAAAGTACAAATGTCTGAGAGGCTTTTTGATTTGTATTACATGATATATGATATCATCTATGATAAAGGAATTACTAACCATCTGGACAAGCTATAAAACATGATAAAAGTTCTGTTCATATCACATGGCAATAAGACGTCCATTCCTTGAGGATGTCTCCATCACTATGTGAGCCTAATTCTCTGGTTCAATTATTTATAGTATGATTATGTCAAACATGCATAAATTGCTTTGAACATTTAGAAACAACTTGCCCATAGATAGTAACTCACTGTGTTTTATATTTGAGATGACATGAATTACCCACACACTAAATGTAGCATACTTGTTTCTGTATAGCCTTGTGTTACAGGACTCTTCATGTTACCTGATAATTGGTCCTCATTTATTGTAGGCATAGCATAAGACATTATTGCTTTTGTTTCGTTTGTTTTCTTGGTTTTTTATTACTTAAGGAGAAATGTGGAGATATCTAAACTTAAATCCATTTTGTGATGATAGAACCAAAGTTATGTGTTTATATGTGACTCATAAACACCCAAACCTGTTCTCATTTGTACTGGCCACTTCAAATATCAGAGTTGCAGCTTCAATGGGTAAGATTTTTCAAGCAGAGTACAGTACTGATCTAATGGTATCTACCCTAAATGTTACTTTTATTTAGAAATCTTGAATTTTTTGTGCTTTATTTATGACTTATTTCAAATTAATACTTCCCTGTTTTTTGTTCTGCATATCTCACAGTATCTTCAGAGAAAAACCATACATCTCTAAGCTAAGGCCAACAACTGATATGCACCAAGATGTATAGTTCAATATTTTTAGCTCTCTAGCTAGGTGGTTAGTTCCATCTTTTTCGGAAGGATGGCAGTTAAAAACATAAGTGAGAACTTCCAACTGCTATAATTAAACCTAGTTACATAAACTCATTGAGAAGATTTATATTTTATTTATTTTTTAAAGATTACTTATTTATCTATTTGAGAGAGAGCAAGTGAGAGAGAGAGCAAGAGGGAGGAGAAGAGGAAGAGGGAGAAGCAGATTTCCTGCTGAACAGGGAGCCCAATGCAGGGCTCAATCCCAGGACCCTGAGATTATGACTTGAGCTGAAAGCAGCTGCTTAAACAACTGAGCCACCAGATACCCCAGTTACTGATACATTTTTAAAATTTTTTTCATTTGCTTCATTTCTGAATAATTTAAAATTAAGTAAGTCTAAAAATTGCACTAGTTATTATTTAAGAAACAACAGTTAGTCCAGCATAAATTTGAATAAAGCATTATCAAGTCTGGCTCAAAACTCTTAAAGCAAGGGCATAAATTGGGTAGTACAGAAAAGAGCACTTTCAGAGGGATCATTATCAATGTCATCAACAGCAACACTATTGAATCCTATGTGCCAAGCCTAAGTAAGTTCTTTACAAATATTAACTTGCATAATTCTCATAACAAACCAACATAAGGAAGAATGTTGGGCTCTTTATATTTTCAAGTAGCCTTAGCATGAGTAGCTATTGTTAGTACATAGAAGAAAAGAATAACTAGGGCATAATCCTTTGGCATTATAAGAAGTAAAGAAAATTTTCCATGCATTAGGAAAAATTTACATTATCCTTTTATATCCAATATCAATAAAATGTTTTCTAACAAACAATGCAATTCAGAGTGGCAGTTAAATGTTTTAGGAAATAAAGTGTAGTGGCTGATCACTTTTTTTTTTCTAAGTATGGAGAGTTAAAAATCTAAAACACAAGTACCACCTATTGTCACCATCATCTCATAAGATAAAAACCATTTTAAACTAAAAATGTTGGAAGAATATAAGCTCATAATAAAGGTAATTTCCTTTAATTCAGTAAGATTGTGGAAGATTCATGATGTTGTCTAATTTCTGATTTCAGAGCTGACTAATTAAAGTGTCCCCATTGACTGGCACAAGTCTTTGTACTGGTATTTAGAAATTACCAAACATCAGGCCATGGCAGCCGCATTTATGAATAAAATTTTCTGAAAACAGATATAACCTAGATTTGGTGGACCTCTACTTTTTCCCCTATCTTTACAATGATGCTATATTCAGTGGTTTACTGCATCTTTTCAAAAAACAAATCTAGCACTACAATTCACTGCGATATCACTTTCTCAAAAGATTAGAAGTGAATATGGATAAAATATTTTACCTTACATACCACACAGAAAAGCTTTATAAATATTCCCTTTAAATATCTCCTTTTTCCCCCTCAAAGTCCATCTCTGGACAACAGATTCCTCACCCTTCCTCTCTCTGTGCCACTTTACATCCACAGTTCACAAAAGCCTTATAGCCGCTGCCCCCAACTCCACCACTCCTAGCCCTTAACTTTTATGTCCCACTCACTCAAACCCTAACCCCACCCAAAGCAGACTGTGTTATCCCAAGTTGCATATATAGATCTTACATTATGTTATGACTGGCATTCCTCTCACAGGTATGGTCTATGTTCTCTCCCTTTAATTCCTGGAAGAAGCTTGTGACTGACTTAACCAATGAAATATGGCCAAAGTGATGCTCTATAGTTTCCAAAGTTAGATCATAAAAAAACAAACAAAACAAACAGACAAAAAACAAACAAAAAAACAAACAAAAAAACACTGCTTCTAACAGACTCTCTTGCTCTCTCTCTCCCGGCCTTTCTCTGTCTCTGTGTCTCTGTCTCTTCTCTCTCTTTTTCTCTCTGCTTGCTATTGGATCCCAGCCACTATGCTGTGAAGAAACCCAAACTAGCCCTTTGGGAGAGAATGCTTGGACAGACACTGTATAGTTTATATCAATCATCACGCATACAAGTGAATGATTCCAGTTGCCAACCTCTAGAGTCTTCAGCCGAGGCCTGAGCCATTGTAGAGAAGAGACCGGTCATCTCCACTCTACCTGGTTCAATATTCTGACTCACAGAAACCATGAGATAATAAAATATTATTGTTGCTCTGAGTCACTAAGTTTTGGGATGTTTTGGTATGGAGAAGTAGATCATTAATAAGTCCCTTTACAAAGGAGCTCCCTGAACATTTGTTATTACTCATATCTTCACCTTGGGAAGGTTAAGGAGGGGAGGTGGTTAATATTTCACCATCTTCTTCGTTAAACTGCTTTTCAAAATATTGACCTAATAAGCACTGGTCTCATACAACTATAGGCAGTATTTCTTCTAGCTACTTAAATAGAAATGTTTTTAAGTCTTTAAAAAATAGTCTAATGTTTATATGAAAAACATGAGAGTTGGAATCATGTCCTACTTATGCAGAAGAGAAATACTGCAAGTGTGAATTATATTTTGATAATAAAATATATAAAAATATTTGTTAAATATTTATATTCTGTAAAACTTTGAAACCAAAAGGTAAACATTTTAAATTTAATTCATACTTTTCACACACAAAAAAGTAATAATACCCTTGATAGAGCCAACTAACTTCTTCATTAACATTCACTTCATAAAGCTGGGAAAAACCTCAACATTAATTTGAGCATAAAAGCATCCTTTAATATTGCAGAATATATTTTTCAGTAAGTTTGGAAATCTGCATTTACTAACACAATTTCACAGTTCTCAATCTATTCTTGGCAAGATATTAAAATGGCTGATCAGGCCCAGCACTTATCAAATTATTTATATTGCTCACAGAACTATAAACTAAAAGGAATATTGTGAAGATTTTTAATATTATGTAATACATCTGTTTAAATGATACCTAATAAGGCAGCAGTATTTTCCCTCCTGCTTTACTTACACAATTTAAACTACATACATTAGAGTATGGAAAGAACTAGTAACAAGGCTTAGGGAAGGGAAGAGTCATTCAACAGTCACACTGAATCTGGACCACACTAAATTCTCAATTTCCTGCAAGATTTTTATATTCCTTATTTAAAAAAGGAGAGAAAGAACAAGAAGTGATATGACAAGTACTATTACCACTAGTCAAGAAGAACTGAGCATTTATAAAAGGGACACCTTCCCAAAAGTTATTTTAGCATATGAGGCCCATATCCTGGTTTAGGATTTAGTGACCTAATATTTTGGCAGTTATTTCAGCAGCATGAAGGAATGTGTTCAGGTGAAAGAGTCAGATCTATAAGTAATAGAAGAAAAGCAAGAAAGACTAAAAAGTCAGAGATGGTTGTTATTATTAGAGATGGTAGATCTAAAGATATTTTAGCTCAAACTGTGGCACTGGCATATTGAATAAGAACTCCTTCTTATACCCAAAGACCCAGCTGCAAAATGTCACCACCTTGAAGGTACCCTCCTTATCTTTTAAGAATTTACTAGAATACCAGATAAGAAATCACTCCTCAGACAAATTTAGATGAATGACATACACTGTGCCCCAAGCCCTTTTCTTCTTGGTTCTCAGTGAAGTTTAGTGAATTCTTGCATTAAGTAAGTTCACGTATGCGAATGATATGCAGGACAAAAGCTGGAACATAATGGGTACACAAAAATATATGTTTAATCTAAACCTCCTATGAAAATTATATAACAGATATCTGGAATGCACAACATATAGTTGTACTAACCCTCTAAGAATATATTATTTGACTTAATAAGTCTTCTGTTAGAAATTTACTCAAAGTAATCTATAGATTCAATTCAATCCTTACCAAAACACTAACAACATTTTTCATAAGACAACAACATATAAGTGCCCAGCAAGTACATGAAAAGGTGCTCAAAATCACTAATTATCAGGGAAATACAAATCAAAACCTTTGTGAGATATCACTTCACACCTATTAAGATGTCAGTTATCAAAAAGACAAGAGATAAATGCTGATGAGGATATGGAGAAAGGTGAACCCTTGTATGCTGCTGGTGGGAAAGCAAACTGGTACGGTCACTATGGAAACCATTATGGAGGTTCCTGAAAAAAATTAAAACTAGAACTACCATATGATCCAGCATTCCACTTCTGGATATATGTACAAAGAAAATGAAATCACTATCTTGAAGAGATATCTGTACTACCAGGTTCAAAGCAGCATTACTGACAATAGCCAAGGTCTAAAAAAAAACCTTGGTGTCTATTGATGTATGTATCAATAAAGAAAATGTGATACACACACATATAAACACACACAGAGTGTAATGTTATTCAGCCTTAAGGAAAAGAAGGAAATCCTGTCACATGATAACATGGATGAACCCCGAGGACATTATTGCTAAGTGAAATAAGCTGGATAAGGAAAGACATATACTGCATGATACACTTCAATGTGAAATCTAAAAATAGCAATAACAATAATTTTTTAAATAGCTGCGCTCAAAGAAACAGAGACTAGAAAGGTGATTGACAGGGGTTGAGTTAAATGAGGAAAGGTTAGTAAAAGGATACAAACTTTCAATTACAAGATTAATAACTTCTCAGTCTTTCTTCCAATGGATAGTCTTTCCTCCTTTATCGAATATTAGTTGACCATAAAGTTCAGGGTCCACTTCTGGGTTCTCTATTCTGTTCCACTGATCTATGTGTCTGTTTTTGTGCCAGTACCACACTGTCTTGATTACCACAGCTTTGTAGTACAACCTGAAATCTGGCAATGTGAGGCCCCCAGATATGGTTTTCTTTTTTAAAATTCCCCTGGCTATTCGGGGTCTTTTCTGATTCCACACAAATCTTAAAATAATTTGTTCAAACTCTCTGAAGAAAGTCCATGGTATTTTGATAGGGATTGCATTAAACATGTATATTGCCCTGGGTAACATTGACATTTTCACAATATTAATTCTGCCAATCCATGAGCATGGAATATTTTTACATCTCTTTGTGTCTTCCTCAATTTCTTTCAGAAGTGTTCTATAGTTTTGAGGGTATAGATCCTTTACATCTTTGGTTAGGTTTATTCCTAGGTATCTTATGCTTTTGGGTGCAATTGTAAATGGAATTGACTCCTTAATTTCTCTTTCTTCAGTCTCATTGTTAGTGTATAGAAATGCCACTGATTTCTGGGCATTGATTTTGTATCCTGCCACGCTACCGAATTGCTGTATGAGTTCTAGCAATCTTGGGGTGGAGACTTTTGGGTTTTCTATGTAGAGTATCATGTCATCGGCGAAGAGGGAGAGTTTGACTTCTTCTTTGCCAATTTGAATGCCTTTAATGTCTTTTTGTTGTCTGATTGCTGAGGCTAGGACTTCTAGTACTATGTTGAATAGCAGTGGTGAGAGTGGACATCCCTGTCTTGTTCCTGATTTTAGGGGAAAGGCTCCTAGTGCTTCCCCGTTGAGAATGATATTTGCTGTGGGCTTTTCATAGATGGCTTTTAAGATGTCGAGGAATGTTCCCTCTATCCCTACACTCTGAAGAGTTTTGATCAGGAATGGATGCTGTATTTTGTCAAATGCTTTCTCTGCATCTAATGAGAGGATCATATGGTTCTTGGTTTTTCTCTTGCTGATATGATGAATCACATTGATTGTTTTACGGGTGTTGAACCAGCCTTGTGTCCCAGGAATAAATCCTACTTGGTCATGGTGAATAATTTTCTTTTTTTTTTTAATTTTTATTTATTTATGATAGTCACAGAGAGAGAGAGAGAGGCAGAGACACAGGCAGAGGGAGAAGCAGGCTCCATGCACCGGGAGCCCAACGTGGGATTCGATCCCGGGTCTCCAGGATCGCGCCCTGGGCCAAAGGCAGGCGCCAAACCGCTGTGCCACCCAGGGATCCCGGTGAATAATTTTCTTAATGTACTGTTGGATCCTATTGGCTAGTATCTTGTTGAGAATTTTTGCATCCATGTTCATCAGGGATATTGGTCTGTAATTCTCCTTTTTGGTAGGGTCTTTGTCTGGTTTTGGAATTAAGGTGATGCTGGCCTCATAGAACGAATTTGGAAGTACTCCATCTCTTTCTATCTTTCCAAACAGCTTTAGGAGAATAGGTATGGTTTCTTCTTTAAACGTTTGATAAAATTCCCCTGGGAAGCCATCTGGCCCTGGACTCTTGTGTCTTGGGAGGTTTTTGATGACTGCTTCAATTTCAGACAGTCTCTTCAATAAATGGTGCTGGGAAAATTGGACATCCACATGCAGAAGAATGAAACGAGACCACTCTCTTTCACCACACACAAAGATAAACTCAAAATGGATGAAAGATCTAAATGTGAGACAAGATTCCATCAAAATCCTAGAGAAGAACACAGGCAACACCCTTTTTGAACTCAGCCACAGTAACTTCTTGCAAGATACATCCACGAAGGCAAAAGAAACAAAAGCAAAAATGAACTATTGGGACTTCATCAAGATAAGAAGCTTTTGCACAGCAAAGGATACAGTCAACAAAACTAAAAGACAACCTACAGAATGGGAGGAGATATTTGCAAATGACATATCAGATAAAGGGATAGTTTCCAAGATCTATAAAGAACTTATTAAACTCAACACCAAAGAAACAAACAATCCAATCATGAAATGGGCAAAAGACATGAAGAGAAATCTCACAGAGGAAGACATAGACATGGCCAACATGCATATGAGAAAATGCTCTGCATCACTTGCCATCAGGGAAATACAAATCAAAACCACAATGAGATACCACCTCACACCAGTGAGAATGGGGAAAATTAACAAGGCAGGAAACAACAAATGTTGGAGGGGATGCGGAGAAAAGGGAACCCTCTTACACTGTTGGTGGGAATGTGAACTGGTGCAGCCACTCTGGAAAACTGTGTGGAGGTTCCTCAAACAGTTAAAAATAGACCTTCCCTACGACCCAGCAATTGCACTGTTGGGGATTTACCCCAAAGATACAGATGCAGTGAAACGCCGGGACACCTGCACCCCAATGTTTATAGCAGCATTGGCCACGATAGCCAAACTGTGGAAGGAGCCTCGGTGTCCAACGAAAGATGAATGGATAAAGAAGATGTGGTTTATGTATACAATGGAATATTACTCAGCTATTAGAAATGACAAATACCCACCATTTGCTTCAACGTGGATGGAACTGGAGGGTATTATGCTGAGTGAAGTAAGTCAGTCGGAGAAGGACAAACATTATATGTTCTCATTCATTTGGGGAATATAAATAATAGTGAAAGGGAATATAAGGGAACGGAGAAGAAATGTGTGGGAAATATCAGAAAGGGAGACAGAACGTAAAGACTGCTAACTCTGGGAAACGAACTAGGGGTGGTAGAAGGGGAGGAGGGCGGGGGGTGTGAGTGAATGGGTGATGGGCACTGGGGGTTATTCTGTATGTTAGTAAATTGAACACCAATAAAAAATTAAAAAAAAAAAACTTCTCAGGATTTAACGTATAACATAGTGACTATAGTTAAAAATACCATATTGCGCACTTGTATTTGCTAAGCATAAATCTTACACTTCTTATAAAAAAAAAGTAACTATGTGAAACAACAGATATGTGAATTAACATGATTGTGGGATTTACTTCAAAATGTATGTATATATTAAATCATCGTGTTGTATAATTTAAATATAATACAAATTTGTCAATGATATCTCAATAAAGTTGGAAAAATACTTCGATAATGTGATTAACATTATTTTTCTCTGTTACAGTAAAATAATTTTAAATGTTTTCCTTTATACTTTTCCATATCTTCCAAATTTTCTAGAATGAACATTCTTTTTAAAGATAAGTTTAAAAAAGAAAAAAGAAGAGAAAATAATGGATTTCTAAGCTTCTAACAGAAATATTTACAGATTTTCTTTTACCTAGGCTGAAGTTTATAAATCCTGAAGTTTAAAACAAAACAAACATACAAGAATAAGGAAATATATGAAAGCAATCATGATTATTACAGTCAAATTTTATATGCCTACTCTAAAAACATAGGTATTTAATAAATAAAAATTAGTTATATATACTTGTATATGCATAAACTCTACGGTGGTTGTGCCTCAGAGAAGGGATTGGAAAATTGGAAATCTCGGGTAAGAAAAAGAGACAATCTAGTACAAATTCTTTTATTTGAATTTTTTATCTGTGCATATCACATTTTTAAAAAATTAAAACACTATGTATAACAACAGTTGACACTGGTAAGTGTCCAATCCATCTAGCTAGTAATCTTTTCAATTTTAGCAAGTATTTTCCCCAAGCAATGTCTGCTTGGCAATTCATTTGGCATGTGCAGCCTAAGTTGCAAATCAGTTATTCTGTTAACTGGGTGCCTGCCAACTTGCAGGAACATGCTGCCCCATCTAAGTCCATTCCTCTGCTCAAAATAAGAAGGAAATTCCTAGGGATAACACAGAAATCGGCTTGAATCAGCTCAAGCTTCAGCTTTCAGGACAATACAGCAATTGCTCTGCTCCTTTTCATCCAAGCCGGAGAATTCCACCCAACACAGTTGGGAGAATTTTCTTGTTTAATATTCTGTCCCAGTTATTTAACCACATTAACTGTCAGCTATGAGGGTTGCCTTTTGGTAGTAGGCAGATATTAAGCTATACCTCATACCTTCCTCTTTCTATTATAGCCATCCTTTTTGTCCTGGAATGTCCTCCATTACAGAGCCACCTCCTTCTTTTACAACCATCCCTCTCACCCACCTGAACTTTCTTTTATTCAGATCTCCCTTCTGCATGTGAAGATCTACTACCACATAAGATCAACAAGTTCTCTTTATGGGACTTTGGTTGCTAATAAAATGAATAATTAAATATCATTGCATTCTGTTCCCTCTCTAAATCTCTCTTTTGTTGCAATCAGAGGAAACTGTGTTTCACTTTCTTATGGACAAAGTTATCTGGTACTCTTTATGGAAGAAAACATAAGACTCACATATAAGACCCCTTGACTTCTAGAACTGACAGACAAAAGTGGAAATTGAAATGACTCAATTCTGAATCAGGCAATGGTGCAAAAGCAAGAATTCAAAATCAGGGTGATTGGTCCAGGTCTTAGATGGCAGAAAACCTGAATAATAAAGTAGGAGTCACCATATCAATAGGATGTGGACCTATAATCAAGAACATAAGCTCTAGGTGGGCCCAAGCAACCACTGTGCCCTTTGGGTAAGTTAGCCAACAGCTTTCAGCCTGAAAGACAATTCCGTAGCCCTGACCACTTGGGGTCATGCCCTGCCCTGCTCCCCCCTCACAATGACTCCATCTCCACGACTGCTCTTCCCAGAGTTCATAGGTCCAGTGTCTGAGACTGCCTTTGAGCCGGCTGTACCACAACCACAGCAGAGGCATCATTTTAGATTCATGTGTTGGAAAATCATTCAATAACCTTATAGAACCCCCATAGGGTAAAAAGCCAAACCATTATAGGTATGCACGTGGGTGTTTGTGGGAGGTGCTGGAGAGAAAGAGGAGGAACAGAGTGGGTTTATAGTGAAGATTATGAAGCAGAAGAGGCCAGGCTCTCTGCTTGCACAAGCACCTTACAAGGCTCTGGGGTGGGGTCCCGGAAATGTATTCGCCCTACGCTTTTTGTAAGATTTTTCAAAGTAAGATAAATATTCTTCCAATATCAAGATATAAATCTAAAAAGATGTTTTGAATGTTTCAGTAAGATAGGTAAGAAATGACTGACTCCTGATCTGTGCATATATGAAAGATATTTTTTATCCTTAAATTTTTAATTCGAGAACTAAGGAAGAAATAAATAAATTTCTAACACAATTATTGGAATTTGAAAAAAAATGTAGTGAGACTAAATGATTAAATCAATAGAAATCATTCAGAGAGCAAGCAGCAAATTTAACAATATTTTTTCAGATTATCTCAAAGGTGGTAATTCATTAAGAAAAAGTGGTTTCAAAACAAATGACAAATTGGCTTCTGAGTTGCTTAAAAACTGAATTGATGAAGAACAGTGAATCAAATTAACATGTCGAAAATTTTTAAATTTTTTTCCAGAACTGACATAAAATGTTGACATTGATGAAAATGATCTAAACCAATTAGGACACTATAGTGAGGATTTCGGTGACAAACTGTTAAACCAGCTAAATCAGCAATCTGTAAGATTAGTCACCACACACATATAAAACCCAAATTGCCCTAAAATTCTACAGCTTATACATGAAAAAAAACATATTAAAGATTTCTCCAAATCTGACAACTTTAACAATTTACATGACAATTATTACCTAGCTTTTCTAAATAATTTTAAAAATCAACCATCCTGGAGAAAAAAAAGTTGGAGTTATCTTTCTAATCTTTCCATAGAAAATATTGTTAATTCGGTGTCATTTAGAGAAACACAAATAATATGCAGTCAAAAGTGTAGTGAAAAGGTACTACATTGATTGGTTAGCAATATTTTGTGACTTTTAATATTTTATATTTGTGATAAATGCCAGCACAAATTTGTAATTTGTCACGATATCTTTTCTAATTTTAAATACTCACTTTGTACCTGATTGATAATATATTAGTTATATTTAATTTTGTTCTTAAAGAGGGCACCATTACTGAGTCAGTTTCAGGCCCAAGCATTAGCCAACCCCCAATCCCCCCAACCCTGCACCTGCTCTGCAGGTGACTAGAAGACTAGAAGAGGACAGGGGAATATCCACATAAGCAGCCTTGCGGATCCAAAAAAAGTCAAGGTCTTATAAAAGAGACAGAATTAAAGTCATTGTTCTTTTTTTTTTTTTTTTTAAGATGTGTTTGAGATGAGAGAGAGAGGAACATGCACTCACAAGTGCAAGAGCAGACTCAGGGTCAGCTGGCCAAGCAAGAAGAACAAGGTTGGGGAGGGGCTAGATCCCAAGACCCATGAGATCATGACCTGCACTGAAACCAAGAGTCAGATGCTTAAGAGACTGGGCCACCAAGGGATCCAAAGTCACTTTTCTTAATAAGAGGTGGATAGCAGAGACGTGTGGCTCAAAAGGTTGTACATTTTCTCTCTACTTTCTTTTTCTATTAGCGTATGTATGATCAGTAGAAGCTCTTTCTATATTCTACTCTAGATACAAAGGTTATACTCTCATCTCTATCTTGGCCAAAAATCTCAAAGGAATAGGAACCAGATTTAACTTTTCTTCTTTTCAATAGCATTCTAATTCCCTCATAGCTTCATCCCATGGACTTGAAAATTTTGGGCAAGACTGTTTTCAGGTTTGAAATAGCCTGACTTAGGACTCTCCCCTCACACCTGTCTACTCATACCCCTATGCTTTCAGCCATGTGCATCTCCCTCACTCCCTTCTTTGCTCTCCTAGCAGTCTATCAAAGGAAATGTTTACTACAACATAATGGCATCAAATCATACCAAAAGAAAAAATAAAATAACAGGATACAGAAACAGGCTGGTCTCTGAAGTACAGATTCTTCATCTGAATTTACCTTAGAATCAGGAAGATAAATCTCTCCTATAGAATACAGCAACCTTTGTTGTGAAATAAATTCCTTAGATTTTTCTATTTGACTTTTCATGATAATCTTTCCAGTAATATACTTTTAATGTTGGATGGGCTTTTCCGCTAATTTAAAATGGGCTTTTATTAAAAATAAAATGTCTTTTTCCCACTGCTGAGATGAGAAACACAGTCCTATTCAAAGTGGGGTGACTTGTTCCATTCATTGTTTTTTTCAGCTTGAAATCACCCCTAAGATATCAAATCTCCTAGTCTAACTAATAGGACCGGACTCCTCAGACCAGATTTTATTCTTTTTTTCCCATAGCAATTTCTTACCTCCACCTAATAATAACATTATAGGTGGAGGTATAATAACAATAACACTATAACATAATATAAGATAATAACAATAACACTATAATTCCTTATGAACAGAAGTATCTTACAATATAAAGATGTATGCATATTGCAGGGTACTTGCGTCTATTAGATGTAAAGAGATTTTACTCACAGAGTCTGGGTTCTAACATACTTAAGGAGAGATGCAGAAATTAAAATGCAGTCAGTTGATGAGAGAAACTTCAAAAGAGGAAAGGTCTCTGAAAGGGCCTAGAACATGACAACTGGAAGTGGCCATTGGCATCATGTCAATCAACAATCTGCCTGTTAAGTTCTGATTCTTTCTCCCCTTAGGATTTTGACTCTCACTTTGGTCTCATTATGAAAATGAAAAGTTCAACATTTTTTCTCGATAAAAGTAAAATTAGTCAATTTCAGAATTAAAAAAAAAATCAGAAATAACTAGCATTTAGGCCCAACCAGAATAATCTAATAGGGTGTGTATCCTCCTTCCACACCATACAATTTTGTTGCCTAATCTCTTCACTATTAGCCAGTTGTGAGTTCGGCTCTCCTCTTTAACAATGAGCTTCCTCGCTCAGTGCTCTAAACCAAGATCTCTCTCCTCTCTCTCCCATGTGCCTGTGTCTACCTCTAGACTCATCTCTATAACTCTTTGTTCTACATGGGCAATTTCTTCTATTCCCAAATACAAGACAGGTAAATCTGTTTATTCTACCTGTAACTATTTCTCAAAAGTTGGCCATTTTTCTTCTACCCACTGCCTCTACTCTGGACTACAGTGTCATTTTCTCCCAGTGAATTACCATGAGCAGCACCCAGTGCTCATTAGATCATGTGCCCTCCTTAATGGCCATCACCCAATTATCCCTTCCCCCATTCTCCTCCCCTCCAGCCACCCTCAGTTTGTTTCCTAGAGTTCAGCATCTCTTATGGTTTGTCTTCCTCTCAATTTTCATCTTATTTTATTTTTCCTTGCCTCATAATAGTTTGACAAGATACTCTGGCTCTACTCTCCCACCTAATCTTTAACATAGCCACAATGATCTTTTGAAAGAGAAAATCAGTTTTACCCCATTCCTCATTGATTTCCCAGTGCTATAGCCTTAGTCTGGCTAAGGCTTGTGTCCTGTTTGTGTCCTGTTTACCTCTCCAGCCTCATCTCGCTCCATACTATTGCTTACTTTATAGTTCAGTTATATTTCCCTCATTTTAATTCCTTGATTATACAATGCTGTTTTTGCCTCAGGGCCTTCACACAGGCTAAGAAAAAATAAAACACTTACTAAAGAACAACTAAAATTTTCAACCACCACATCTACCCACTTACCTGCATCTGTGCCATATACTCTACTTTCTTTTATATTACTGTGGATAAAGTATCCTGCTCTAATGGCAAGGCCACTCCTCCTCTTGTACTCTAGCTTCATTCCTCTTATCTACTCAAAGATATTACCTTAGCAGCTATCTGCATCATCAGTTTTTCCTTCTTACTATGGCATCCTTTCCACTGTCCATGAGCCCAGCCTATAACACTTCATTACAGGAGTCCAAATGAATTAAAACTGTTCCCATCAGCATACGAACTGATGCTATTAATTCTCCAACTTAAAAAAAGAAAAGAAAAGAAAAATGTGGTTCTATGTTGCCCTTTAGTTAGGCTTCATTGTCTTTTACCCTCTAAACAGAATCTCTAGGAGCACAACAAAGAGTATAGCTAACTTCCTCAAGTCCTCAAACCTTTACTTAAAGTCCCACTCTCACTGAGATCTCTTCTGGTCATTCTAAGTAAGATTCCAACCTCTCCAGACATACCATGCCCTCGTTCCTGATTTCCTTTGATGCCACCAAAATGTAAGATTCAGGAGAGCAGGGATATTTGTCTGCATCAAACAGTATTTTATCCTAGTGTCCATCTCCATGTGAGCAAGGATTCTCTCTCTCTCTTCACATTCCTGAGTGCCTGGCATCCCCCCTGTGGCTCAGACTTGGCATTCCATCCTTGTGGTAAGTGAAGGAATGCATGCCCATGCCTGATAACAGCTCCAACTCTCTGGCTTCCTCTCTGCCACAGGAAACAGACATTTATAGTCTCTTAATACTTGAAAAGCCTCATTCTGCTAGTTAATTCTAACTCATAACTGCCTAGAGTTCAGGTCAGTGGTCAGCAAACATTTTCTCTAAAGGGTCAGACAGTAAACATTTTAGGCTCTGCAGGCCAGTCTCGATCTTAACTGCTCTTCAGTAGTAGTGTGTGATCCAAGAAAACTTCATTTAAAAAATAGGGGTCAATGGGATTTGACCTGTAGGCCCTACTGTGCCAACCCCTGATCTAAGTTGGTTTTTTGAATCTTAACTCATCTTCTAAGCAAAAGTGCATGGTGGGGGAAATGATACAGCTCTTCCCTGTCCAAGCATACAGGCTAAGCCCCACCACTGCCTTACAGACTCTCTGATCCTTCATAAGTGAAAATCTCACCCATTAGCCCCAACTCCCCTGAATCTCCAAGTCACTACCAGTTTATAACACAAAAATATTTTAGAAAGACAAGTAAAGCCAACAGTGAAAATGAAGAACAGCAAAAGAAATTCTACTTGAGGACATCACATGATTTTTACTTCAAAATGCCTCAAAGGGCATTAGTGTTCCGTGATCCCTCCAAGGAAAGGATATTAGAATTTCTCTTCTTCTGGAGCATTATTAGAAAGATAAACTCTAGGAAGTAAAGAATGCAGATCCTTATAATTCCTTTTCAGAGATGTTTACTAAAACCCATATTTTTTAATTTTGTAGATGATATATTTCTCTCTCAGGTGGAAGGGCCTATGTCACTCAAACAATCTTTTGTTTGCTTGTGCTTACAAAATGCTGCCATGGGGATAATTTAAATGCAAATTAGAAGTCATGGAAAGACAACTTTATTTTGTTGTTGTGATGTGAGGCTAATGGAAGCAGTCAGTCATTTTCTAGGATAAAAATGTCCTTTAAATAAAAGAAATGGTACAGATGTTTCAACTAATGCCAATTTTATTTTTTGCAAATGTCATCTCATTTTTTTCTCATCAATTAATAGACTCTAATAAGGTATTACACAAAGCCATTTTTTCTAAAAATAATAATTTTCAAATTGTGAAAGCAATACTCTGGCAGTTTAATAATAGATCTTGGTATTATATGGCAATACATGTTATTTTGAACTAAGTTTTTATAGTGCTATTTTATAATGGTGAAGTTGAACTGACTTTAGGTGACCATTGCTAAGGTCAATTTTTAACATGTTTAAGATATTTCTAGGAGAGACCCTTTGTATTTGTTAAAGGTGCATTAACTTTTTCAGACCAATAAGCCAGAGACCATCTAAGCACTGAAGATATAATTTCCTAATTGGTAAATTAGGCTATATGTGTGGATGATCTACATGAAGAATCAATCTGGAGTTTTCCCAGGACCTGCTGGACCTTAGATACCTTATCATCTCCAGGTTCCTTCAAACCAGGTAATGGTTACTTAGCATAATAATGTTCCGCTTGTGTCACTGTATCTGATCACTGCAGAAGTCAGTGGCGCTTTCTTCAGAAAGATAGGAATTAGGGGCGCCTGGCAGCTCAGTTGATTAAGCATCCAACTCTTGGTTGTGGCTAAGGTTATGCTCCTGATTTCCTTTGAAATCCTTGATCTCAGGAGTCCTGAGATCAAGCCCTGCATCAGACTCTGCGCTCAGTGCAGAGTCTGCTGGAGATGTTCTTTCTCTACTGCTGCCTCTGCATCCCTTTCTCTCTCAAATAAATAAATAAAATTTAAAAAGAAAGAAAGAAAGAAAGATGGGGAGTAACTTCAGTAACTTCAGGCAGGTATCAGAGAAGGTTCATTTCTTCTGGAAGGAAAATTGCCAATGCAAGAACCTTTTTAAACTATTCCATTTGCGTTTTCTCTTAACCTAACCAGATTTTTTTTTCTGCTAGAAGAGACAGCATTGGATATGGAATTAATATTCTGAAGAATTGGGGAAATTCAAATGTCCATCCATTTTTCCCCATAATTCCACCATTAACACTGGAACAAGTGATTAAGTTAATTGTAATTATTTCCATCTCATGAAGATTTGGCCTTATTTCATCCTTTCTATTTGACTAGAACAGACTCCCTGAAGAACAGATATTTTTCTATGAAGGAAACAAATTCTGGAGCATGGAATTATAACTGAGGTTAAAAATCTGTGGATATAATTAAGATGCTCTATTAAGGTAGAAAGAAGGTAGCAAGAAGGAAAGGCATGCATGCTAGGGTTTCTGAGAATGCTGAGGTTACATGCCTATGTCCTCTCTGCAGATTGATGATAAGGATTAGGAAATCATGTCTCTCTGAAATAAGTCTTCTTAATAGGCCACATTCATGTGCATGCACATGCAAAGACACACACACGGACAAACTACAACAAAGATAAATGACTCCTAAAGGACAAGGACACCTACCTGTAAGGAAGGTTTAACTGACAGTTTCTCATCTTTTTCCTCAAAATTCTATATGAGGAACAATTCTGATAAGCTATATAAGGAAGCGTGAGAGAGAAGTATGCTCCCATATCCAAAGGGCAGGCTTTCTCATTAAACTAACAACAGAGTTAATTTTCCTTCAGAGAAAACTTTTTTTTTTAAAAGAGAAAGAGAGAGAAATTAAAATAAACTAGTAGTTATAGAGGAAGAATATTCTCCAGAGAGAAAAGACATGCAGTTTGTAATTTCATGCACTTAATTAATGCAGTGCAAACCACTCTCATTAGGAGTCCATTTTAAGCCTACCAGCTTGAACAGCCAAAAGGGAATAATTACAATGAAACCCTGTCCTTGTCTCCTTACTGAGAGTTTCACAAACTCCGCCAGGAACATCTTGAGAGATTCTTCTTTCCACTACCCTCCTTTTTGTTAACCTTTTATGTAAAACCAATGCACTGAAATGAAAACTCAATTTTCCCTTTTGGTTCCTCTCTACTAACTTTTACTACTGATTTTACAATATAAGTCCTGAAAAACTCAGAGAACTTCCCATATGTTAGTTTCTGGAGTGGTAAAGCCTTATAATAAATTCATTAAGGCTTGCGTATGTGTCGGGGTTCTGTGTTGCAAACAATAGAAATCAATACTGATTAATTTTAACAGGAAAAGAAATTCATCAGATGCATATAGAAGTCAGAATGGACAGGGAGCTTGAAGGACCAGACATGAGCAGGATCTGGGTGGGTAATGAACCGCCAGAATGTAATCACACCATTAGTCTCCCTAGAATCCTGCTACTCACCAGCTCGACACACTGCTGGTCACACTGTCGGCAGCCACAGCCACCATACCTCTAACTTTTCCACTCAGTAGTGCCACATGTCTTGATGGGTCTAAGCCATTCCCTTAAGAATCAAAGTCATGGTAGAAGTAACAGATCGACCACACTGAGATCTAACTGCCAAAGAGGTGTGCAGTGGGAATATCTGCCCTCTATAGCTTCCCTGTGGAAGACTAGGCCCTGTCTCCTACTTACTCTGAGACTCCATCCAAAGAGAAGGGTACTGGATACTGACCAAACCAGTTTTTTATTCCAGAATCTTCCTTAAGTTCTCATCCCCTTGTCTATCCCCAGGTTAACATTCTCAAGCAATGGGGTGACAGTAATATAAGTTTAAAAAACAAAAACAAAAACAGAGAATACAGAGCATCTCTCATTGTAATGTCTGTCTGAATGAGTATAAACCTAGCATCTTAGTCCATTCAGGCTGTTATAACAAAATACCATAAACTGAGTGACTTATGAAGAATAGAAATTTATTTTCACAGTCCTGTAGTTTGGGAAATCCAAGATCAAAGCATTAGCATATCTGTTGTCTTCTGAGAGCCCACCTCCTGCTCCACAGATGGCTTTCTTGCTTAGTCGAAGGGGTGAGGGATCTCTCTGGGGGCTCTTTTATAAGAGCACTAAATCCATTCATGAGGGCTCTACCTTCATGATCTTATCATCTCCCACAAAGACCCCATATCCTAATACTATCCCTGTGGGGGTTACGATTTCAAAATATGAACTTGAGGTGTAGAGTACAAACATTTAGATCACAGTAGGTAGGTTAACTAAGAAAGAAGGTAGAAAGGACTAAAACCAAAATATTTTCCTGTCCCAGTGCTTAAGTTTGGGGTCAAAGCTTAAGTGCCTACTTTAGTGCTAAACAAATGCCGGGACCAGGGGATCCCTAGGTGGCTCAGCAGTTTGGTGCCTGACTTCAGCCCAGGGCATGATCCTGGAGTCCCAGGATCGAGTCCCACGTCAGGCTCCTTATACGGAGCCTGCTTCTCCCTCTGCCTCTCTGCCTCTCTCTCTCTCTCTCTGTGTGTCTCTCATGAATAAATGAATAAAATATTTAAAAAAAAATACTGGGACCAGATAAAACAACTTAGGTACTTGTTCCAGGGAATGCTTATTCCTAGAAAGACTATAAAACAAAGAAAATACCTTATTTAACAAAATTGATAGTTTATGCATCAGAACCTGCTTTAAGACCCCCACTTTTCTGCAAGAATCCATTAAGCCAAAGCTATCAGATCTTTATTCTTTTTAATATTTTACTTTATTTATTTGAGAGAAAGAGACAGCATGAGCAGGGTGAGGTGGTGCAGGAAAGGATGAGTAGAGGGAGAGAGGGAGAGAATTTTCAAGCAGACTCCCCGCTGAACACGGAGCCCAATTTGGACTTGATCCCATGACTCTGAAATCATGACCTGACACAAAACCAAAGTTGGATGCTTAATAAAATGAGCCACTCAAGTGCCCCAAGCTATTAGGTCTTTAAATCAGGTGCAATCCCAACCATTTCTCCACCTACCAAGACCAGGCTGTAAGACTCTATGAACATCCTTTCTTTACTTCCTCTTTCTGAAATATTTCTAAGTTTAAAGGAAGTATTCTTTATTCCAATGAGACTAATCTTAGTTTTTCTTAACCAATAGATTTTTCTGGTGATCTTTTTGGGGACTTACCTGCAAACAGAGACAAGCTTACATAAAATGATCAAGAGAACCCTGAAAGACCCCAGTATTCCTCCTCCACATATTTGCCAAAAATACCTAGTGAATTACAGTTAAGAAACAAAATACCAAGAATTTTATTTTTATCTATTCAAAATATACTGTCAGCACCTAAAATAGTATCTATCATATACCAAAGGATCAATAAACATTTGGATGAATGAAACTGCAAATAATCATGAATGCAATTTTAAGGTAATTTTACTGAATAGATAAAAATATATTTTTAAGAGAAATCAATATGAGAGAAAAAATAACTACAATCCTGTTACTTGAAAAAATGTAATTACTTTCATGTTACTTTCCCATCCTTAGCTACATGCAGGCATCTATTTTGCAGTGCTATAACTTTAACACAAATGTACTTGTGTATTTTGCTTTTCTTTTCAAAAGGCCCCAAGCACTTCCATGGTACCATATAGTTCTCATAATGATCATCTTAATGACAAGATAATGGTCCATGAATGTGAATTTTCATTACCATCCATTCACTGTTTTTGCCAACTGCAAATAATGACTTTCACTTACAAAGCAGTTTTATAAAAACACTAAATAAACCTAAAATCATTAGCCCTCACTTCAGATTATTCAGTAGATACTGAATAAAATACACCAGAAGTTATAAACCAAGATGAGATAATGTGGGTTCCAGTCTTGGTTACAGTTATCCTCTGAAAATCAATTAACTTTTATATTTCTTCTTAAGACAAATGGAGCACTCTCTGCTTGGATCTCTACATAGTAAAATACCCTTTGCTAAGGCATTTTATAAATATGATATACTCCACAATTGCTAAATTCTAGTCACAAGTACTATTTCAGATGGTGAGGATAAAAACAGGGAAAATGACCTTCACTAGGTCACAGAACAGAACAAAATGAAATTGTGTTTGTAGAGGCCTCATACCAGGATTTTTAATCCCAGGTCTTAACCATACAGCTTTATCAAGCAGATTTAAGTTAATATTATCATCAACACAGTTTTCTAGAAGATAAAATCTGGAAATAATATGTAATATCCAAGTTAAGGGAAAAACACATGTGCCTTTCTGGTGTTTCACTTTACTTTAGTAACCCAATTTACTGAAGAAAGGTTTCTACAAATACTATTTGTCTACATCAAATTCAATTTCACTCTAGATTCCACTGCTACAATTAGCAGCATGATGAACTGGAATAACACTTGAATCCCAGCAGTAGTATTTAAGAATAGTTAAGAAAGCAGTATTGAGACAATGATCATTTCTGATAAAGGAAATTCTCAAGAGAAAAACCCAAATGCTAATCCAAAATACCTAAGTTGTTCTTATAACTGGCAAAACAATTAGAGTTAAATATAAAAAACCCAACTGTTTAAAATAGAATAATACTGACTGAAAAGATAATGCACATTTAAAAAAATAAGATCCTTCACCATATTCCAGAGCCTATAATAAATCTAGGGCACAGCTGAATACCATAAAAGATGCAAAATTCTCCAAACACCACAAGCTGCTGCTATTTCCAAAAGATGAAAGTCCTGAGAAACAGAACGCCATTGTGAACCTACTTATTTGGAGTAGAACAACCCCCATGGCCTTCCTAAAAGACTCAGTAACTATGCTACACTTCCCCTTCCCTGAATCTCTGTCAAAGGACAGCTGGACAGATGCCTGAAAATGTTCTGGAATTCATCTATAATAATCACACCTCAGAGAAATACCTGAGATAGAAACTCTTCCTCTCCTCTGTGTTCTTCCAGTTCACTATCCTCACATTGCTCTGTGATTTCTCTCCCCTGTCCAAACCCCCACTCTTGTTATTCCTAACATCTCCAATTTTTTCTAGAAATCTCTTTCCATGGTAAGCAGACTTCCATTCATCACAGGTACCCCTGCATGCTGCCTTCCTTCAAACTTGGTCTTCACTGAGGATGTCCCTTCCCTGCAAGGCAACCAGGGAAGGGGAGGCTGCTCTTGTTCTTGGTGCCCTGTGCCCCCTCCCTGAGATGGTTTTGTGCTCTCCCAGTTATTCACATTAACTTACTAATTGTTACTCCTCCGCTCCCTTGTGAAGCCCTCTTTTGGCATCCATGCCAATCAACTCTGCTTCATCAATGACTTTTGCTAGTCTCCCTGGTCACTATGTACCATTTTTTGAAAAGCGTCCACCATTTTAGCACCTGGACATCTTGAGTCTTTATGCTTGACCTCAGTGTCCACATGGAAGAATCACCCCATGGTTAAATCTCTCAATTCCTCTACTATTTCTTTCCCACTACAACACCCTCTTCCCTAGCATCCCTCTGCATCATGAAAACATCTTATATGACCCTCAACACTCAAATCATAACATAAAACATGTTGTCCAACAAATATAACTTCCTATTCTTTCAACCTGTTCAGTTATTCTAATCTTGCCTGTTTGCCATCACAGAGGCCCCTAGAGACCTTGAACTCTTTCTATATCTGTATCTTCTTATTTCCATATCTAGTGTAGTTGCCGCAATACATTCACTCTCTCACAAATACCTTCAATTCGTTTTCCCTATTTTTCTTATTCCGTATTCTCACTTTCCAGTTTTGGATCAAATAACTGTTTGCCTTGTTGGTGCTTATACCTTGGATGCTCAGCATTACTAGAGAATATTCCAACACATGTTGGTTACAAGAAAAAGTAATGGTAATGATTATTGACTGTGCCTTCAATATGATCCACAGCTCTAAATGATCTAACTGATGCTAAAATTTTAGTTACGGGGGGTACCTGGATGGCTCAGTGGCTGAGCATTTAGCTCAGGTCATGATCGTGGGGTCCTGGGATTGAGTCCCACATCACAGAGTGCCTGCTTCTCCCTCTTCCTATGTGTCTCTGTCTCTCTGTGTGTGACTCTCATGAATCAATAATTTTTTTAAAAATCTTTAAAAAAGTATTAAGAAATAAATTTTTAGTTACTGGGATACAAACACTGCTTCCTCTTGTTCCAAGATTGTGTCCCTATTATTCTCCATGCTGAGAACCATCTCCTTTTAGGTCCCAGGTAGTGTCAGTTCCTCACAAGCCTGCTCCCCAAAGATACCCTATATTATTCTGCATGTCCTCGGTTATATTCGTACTTTACATCTAACAAATAGGATTGCAGTTGCCTGTTTTCTTGTTTGTATGCCCTACTAGTTCTAAACTCTATGACAGAAGAGACTATATTGAAGAGACTATATTGGTCTTGTTGAGCTTTCCATCTCCAGTTCATAGATCAGTATATAGCAAATAAGAGAAACCAGCTATTTATTAGATAAATGTGTAAGTGAATATATAAATATGTGATCAATGCATGAGTGTGTAGATGATTATGTTCATCAATACAACTTGTAGTTATTCTTATATCTACAAAATTTAACTCAATTCTGTAAAATATGTGGGAATATAAAATAGTTGATTTGAATTAAATCATATTAGAGAATTAAAAATAGCCAAAGTCAAATGTTAACTGGGACAAAGAACAGTTAGTAGAGGAGGAAAGATGGAGAACACTGCTGAACACTCCCCCAAAAAAGAGGGAGAAGTTCCAGAAAGTCAGTTGTGAAATATAATATTTATGTATGCTAAAATGTATATTCTAAATTTTATTTATATATTGTAAATTATATATTTTAAATTATTTATATATACTAAAGTTTTGTTTTTTTTTTCCGGAAAAATGCACAACTTTCCTGTTAAAAGCTGTACTTCTCTTTCTCTCTGGCTACATTGGCGATTCTCCAGTTAGTTCAATACTTTAAAGGCTGCAGCAGCATGCAAAAGAATTTCATTTCACTGTTTTTTGTTTTTTTAAAAAAAAAGTTAAGAAAGGTCTCCAGGAGATGATGAGTTTTATTGTCTTGTCTGGGTAGAGGTTTGATTTGCTCTCGAATGTTCCAGGGTGGAGAAACTAGGAGAAAGCACAGGATGCAGAGGTCTATTTGGTGTAATTTTCTCCCTCGTTCTCATCTTCACCATCAATGGAGAGAGCAGCATACTTGCTTGCAGAACTGAACTTGGAAGCTGGATTTTCTTCAGGTTTCTTTGGCTCAGGTGCAGATCGGGAGTCTTAATCCTTTTTGCCGTCTTTCCTATCCGGCTCCTTCCAGTGGTCTTTGTTCCCTCCGTCTCCTGGACCACAGCTGGAGTTCCCACTGTGGCCTTTTGGGACACTCACCCCATCTACTTTGTTTTCATCTGCTTTAGTGAAATGAAATTTAGAGATGCCTCTCCTTGCTGGTCCTTCCTCCGGGGCTGAGCCGGGACTGCTTTCTCTCCACCACTCGTGGGGGACTTTTGCTCTGTGTCCGAGCTCTGAGATCGGGCAGGAGGGTTAGAACTTCGCTTCACCCAAGCATTCTCCTTTGGTGGAGGGGCTGGCATTACCTTCAGAGGCTGTTCAGATTTGGGTGGCTTAGAAGTTGGAGAGTGACAGTCTTCCTCCTTATTCGGTGTTTTATTTTCTAGAGACTTCTCACTCTCTCTCTCCTTCATGCATCCTGGTCTGACTTACTTCTGCCAGTTGTGGCCGAGGTTCCAGTCTGTGATGACTCACTTCCTGTCCTGGACCGTTCCCGTTCCTGAGTCTCTTCACTTCGCCAGCTTGGGTGTCTCTCTCGAGGCCGTCGCTCTAGTTTTGGCTCATCCAGCTGGTGCTGCAGCTTCTCCTGCTCCTTCTGCAGCCGCTCTTCTACTTCTCACTCTCTAGCAGCTGTGTCAACAGGCTTTGCCCCTCCAAAGATAGAGGCCGCTCGACGAGACTGGGAGGTGCTAGCGGAGGAATCATCTTCCTTAGGAGTACTCCGAGGCTTTAGATTCAGTTTGGGTCTTTGGGGGGGACCTCTATCATCACGCCTATAGTCATCCCGAGAGTAATCATCTCTGGAGCTCCAGGACCGATTGTCTCGCCTGTCGTATCTGTCTTCATAGCGGTCCCCGCCTCCTCTGTAGTCGTCATCCCTTCGGTACCCACTACCAAATGCTCTTCTGCCACTGCCTATCCTGGAATCGTAGCCTCTGTCATAGTCTCGGCTGCCTCGGTCATTATAGCGATCCCGGCCTCCGTATCGGTCCATATCTCGGCGTGGACCATCACGATACCCATCCCGATATCCATCACGGTATCAGTCTGAATCGTAACGGTCTCGATCCTTGTCTCCAAAGCTATCATCACCTCTCCTAGGTGGGTAGTCATCGAAGCTGTCCGTGGCAGGACGCTGTATCTGTTTTGTCAGAATCCCGATTTCTATCTCGGCCAAAAGAATGATCACCCCTATCTTTATCCTGTGCTTGATCAGCAACGTCCACTCGAATTCTCCTGTTACCTAGAGACTCTTCGTTGAGGCTCAGGGCACTGAGCAAAGAATCCAGGTCCTCAAACTCAGCGTAACCAAAACCTTTCCACCTCTCTGGATTGCTGGGTTCACGTGGTAAACGCACTGCACTGATATTTAATCCTCTAAAGAATTCCTTAATGGAATCTTCTGTGACATCATAGGGCAGGTTCCCTAGAAAAGCAGTATAGGGTGGCGATTTTGGAAGACGGCTCCGGTCGATATTGGGTTCCCGAGCAGCCCGTGGAGCAGTGGGCAGGATGGAACGGTCAATTGGAGGTGCTCTATACACGTCATCGTCATTACTGTGCCAAGTGGTTGAAACATCTCCTTCCAGGCCGTCTGTTTCATCAGCCCAGCTGACTGGTTTGGGGACATAGGTGCTTCCTCCCCCAGTCCCTCCACCCTCAGCCAGAAAGTCTGTTAGGGAGATAGTGTTCCCCTTCTTCTTCTTCTTTTTTGCTGAGGCCGCCATGTTGGGAGAGGGAGAGAGAACGCAAAGGACCCGGATGAGGCGATCACGTCTTTACTAAAGTTCTTAATTTCCATGCAAAGTTTCCACATAACAAGGGGTTTGTGTATGTATGTGTGTGTTTATTATGACATTTAGTATTAGTTGCAATTTTCTTAGGAATCACATTGTTGTAAGAGTCAGAATACCCTGAGACAGAACCTTTCTGGAAATGTGGGCAAAGGTCTTACCTTTTCCAGACTCAAAGCTACCAACTGCAATTTAAGTGATGCCAATCCATTAAAGCCAATATATCATCCAGATAGATGATATAAATGACATCAAACAGCTTAACAAAATGGCATGCGACTTTGACTGAATTCCAGAAATTTGGAATAGCTGTAAAAATGCCTGGCTCTATCTACTATCTTACAAGTAGACAGAAGATTCTAAACAAATGTGATAAATAGGTATGATAATTGATATGGAAGTCCCAAATTGTTAGAAAGAATTCTAACTAACTAGCCAGGATTTTCAGCAAAACCAAGCCAAACCAAAAGAAAGCAAACAACATTAGAAACATATAATTTTCATATAATCATAATTTTCATATATGAGAGAGAGATCATATAATTTTTCTATAGCTTCTTTTCTATATATAGTTTTATTTTCATGAAATCTCTTTGTCCTTTTATAGTGCTCATTTGTCAGGGGAAGGGAATTTTTTATATCTTTATCCTTTCCTAAATTTCAGCTTAACACATTTTTCTTATTCTGCATTTCTTAACGTCAATATTAAGTTTGAATCAGTGTTACATGAAAGCCACTCAGGGTGCTTTCACCTACTTTCTCATTCATGAACACAATACTGCAAGTCAGAACAACATGACTTTTAAAGAATTTTAAACTCCCCCTAAACATTTCAGTGATGAATAACTCTGGATTATGTAAAGACGGTCAAGCAGGGAGTGTTTAGGGGAAACAACCTATCTGAGAAGCTGAAAATTATGATTCCTAGACAAAAATAAAGTGCTTTATTCAGCTCTACACTCTGCAGGTCATAGTACCATGGTCTTCAATCAACTTTTAATAGGAAAATAAATGTTTCACTGGGCTCATTTTGGGGATACATGGGATTCCCAACCAATCTATACTATTAAACAAGTAAAGGTGGCGTAAGAAAGGTTTGGAAGCAGGAACCACATGCTCTGATGTGGTAAATGCAAAGTCACCACTCTCTTTAGTGTTTTTTTTTTTTTTTTAAGATTTTATTTATTTATTCATGGGAGACACAGAGAGAGAGGCAGAGACACAGGCAGAGGGAGAAGCAGGTTCCATGCAGGGAGCCTGATGCGGGACTCGATCCCGGGACTCCAGGATCACGCCCTGGGTCGAAGGCAGGTGCTAAACTCCTGAGCCACCCAGGGATCCCAGTCTTTAGTGTTTTTAAGAACACAAGAGCCTGGTGACATAGAAACTTTGACTACAAAAGTAAATTCACCCCTGGAACGTGTTACTTTACTGACATACAGATATAGAGTAAAATACTGTGGGGTAGTAACAGTATATTTGAGGTATCCTTAATTAGAATGCCAGAAAGTACTACGAAAAATGAAAAGGCACCATAGTAGTCTGAAAAAGAAATTGGAGCTTGATAATTACCTTATTCTTTTATAAATTCAGGGCATGACAAATATCATAAAACATTCAGAGATTCTATGATGTGGGAGGAAAAACAGTGTCATTTAGCTATTTATTTTAGGTTAGATCCAAGAATTGCTACTCATTCTGAAAAAAAAAAAGATGTAACTTTTCAAGATACTATATATTAAAGATACAGTGTTCAGTCTGCGAGTCTAATTTTAATCTTGAAAATCACTAATTTTTTTTTAAGATTTTATTTATTTATTTATTTATTTATTTATTTATTTATTTATTTATGAGAGAGTGAGTAAGCAAGAGAAAGAACATGAGTGGGGGGAGAGGCAAAGGGGAGGGAAAAGGAGACTACCCACACTGAGCAGAGAGCCAGGTTAAGGCTCAATCCTAGGACTCCAGGATCAATACCTGAGCAAAGGTATTGACTTAACCAACTGAGCCACCGAGGCACCAGAAAATCACCAATTTCAAAGAACCTATCAGATAAATCTCTCAAAAACTGAGCACATATCCAATATGAAGGCACAAGTCTTGTAGGTAGACTGTGAAATACAACCCTTTGGCTTCATAAATCCTTCGATCCAAAATATTCCAAATACAGAATGTTCACTGTTAATACCTTCTTCATTTAAGACCAAATTTCAAAGATCAGGTACGTCTGCTTTAAGCTTCTGTTTTTTTGTTTTTTTTTTTTTAAGATTTTATTTATTTATTCATGAAAGATAGAGAGAGAGAAAGGGAAGCCCAATATGGGACTCAATCTCAGGCCCCGGGATCAGGACCTGAGCCAAAGGCAGACACTCAACCACTGAGCCCCTCAGGCTCCCCAAGCTTCTATTTTTCTTACTTTTATTTTGTTTGGATTTTGACTCAGTAACAAAATATAGAAAATTACCTTTTTTATGTTCACTCTAATGTACTGTATGTACTCAAGAACACTAGATGATGGGTAGTTCCTCAGATAATCAATGTATAACTGGCATCCAAGACCAACTCGTCTGTGTATGGCACATAACTCATGGAAAGATTTCTAGAAGATCCTTGCAAAATGAAACCTTATTTGACTAAAGTAATCCTTCACCCTATGTTGGGGCATTTATTTCCAAGAATGAGCATTTCTTCCTTTAAATTCTGAAATTCTGGTCATTTTCTTCTTTTCATTTTTATTTTGGAACATAGTAATACACATGCACACGGTGTACTTCTCCAGACAAGTAATAAGACACCGGTAATGAGAAAGTGTTTCTAATATTCTCCACTCATGCATATCCCTGCATATACATCCATTCAGGGGTGTGTCAACATGTCACAAGGGGATAACTTGCTCCTTGGCTCTCATTTTATTATAGCTGATACAGCAGTGAAACACAGCTAGAGAGATTTAGCACTACCTGTCCTTACCAGCCCTCTGCTGCCTCAACTTCCTACCTGTGCACAGGGAGCAGTATCCACACGCGTGGCAGGCTAAACCCTCCTCAGAGCATCTGGGGGTACATGGACCAGCCAGAGACAGTAAGCCAGGAACAGAGGTACAGCCAGGGAAAGCTCCTAATTCCTCTTGAGTATTCTGGCCTGACAAATCTGTAGAAGTCATCAAGACTTGGTACAGAGATGTAACAAGGAAGAAGTAAAGAGGACCTCCACTCTCACCCAAACATAACTGAACAGTACTGGAAAACAGGGCAAGTCAGTGGACAAATACCAAGAACAAGACATAGACCTATGGTTTTCTTATTGGAAACTACAAATTCAACAACAACAAACATGATGTGTTCTAATACTTTCCCAAATAAGTGTAGTGGTAGTAGTAAGTGTTATTACATAATAAGTACTTAGAATGCTAAGTATTTTATCCTCGCAACAAACCCATTAAGTAGGTACTTCCACTATTCCTAGTTTGTCCTTGAAAAATTAGAAACCTAATTTTTTAGGTTTCTAATTTTAATTAATTTTCCCATGGTCACTGTGCTCATAAATGGTGAAGGCAAGAAGGATGCAAATTCAACCTGTCTGCCTCTTAACCACTTACTACTTTGCTGTGGGCCACCACAAACATACTGTCATTTCATTCTCAATGTTTCTTTGCCCGCTTAGTGCCTGGATGCCCCATTTGTCATCATTCAATATTCAAGGGATAACTGTCCTTGTCTCTAAGTAAAACTGTCCTGAAGGTTAAGTGTCATTCGTATTACCTGCTTTCCCTTTACCAAGCTGTGTCCATTTGCCCCTTCCATTTTTTTTCTCCACCCTACGCACTTCCCTCTTTTCCTGTTCACTGTTTTCCCCTTCATCTGCTTATTCTTTCTCCTTCCCCCCTTATTCCACTGTCATCTCGCTTATTCTCATTTCCTTGACCTCTCACTGTTACACTTTTCCCTACACACACACACTTATGCACACACATGCACTCATTTTAGAGGTCCTTACTATTACCACCATTATAAGCAAACAGAAAGTAAATATTGAAGCCATGGTCTGGGAGAAAATATTTATTTTACAATGCATATATCTAACAAATGACTTAGAGTATATGTCTAGAATATAGAAAGAGAGAGACAAACCATAAGAGACTCAATCATAGGAAACAAAATGAGGGTCACTGGAAGGGAGCGGGTGGGAGGATGGGGTAACTGGGTAATGAACATTAAAGAAAGCATGGAATTGAACACAAATAAAAAATAAATTTATTATTAAAAAAATAATAATAAAAAAAGGAAAGCATGTGATGTAATGAGCACTGGGTATTATATAAGACCAATGAATCACTGACTCTACCTCTGAAACCAACAACAGGTTATATCTTAGTTAATTTAATTTAAATAAAATTTTAAAAATAGAATATATGCAGAATATATAAGTCAAAGAAAAACTGAATAAATTTTTAAATGGGCAAAGCATAAAATACCTATGTGTTCAATAAATATATTAGAAGGTAAATAATATCACTACTTACTCATCAGTGAAATATAAATTAAAACCATAGTGAGATACCACCACACATTCATCAGAATGGATAAAATGAGAGAGACAGAGAATATCAAGTGTTGGTGAGGATGCAGAGCAAATGGAACTTCCAAACATTGCTAGTGGAAGATTAAAATAGTATATCACTTTGAGAAAACAAAAATAAAAATGTTTACCTATGACTCAGAAATTCCACTCGTAGGAATACAAGAGAAATAACTGCATATGTCCACAAAAAGACTTAGATACAAAAGCACATAGCAATATTATTCACAATAGCTACATGCAAGAAACATCTCAAATGTCCATCAACAAGACAGCATGGAAAAATAAATCATGGTATACTCATAAAGTGGAACAGTGCACTACAATAAAAAAGAACAAACTATTGATACATACACCAACATGGATAAACATCAAAAAAACACTGCAAGTGAAAGGACAAGCCAAACGCAAAGATCACACTATACAAACCCATTTATATGATGTCCAAGAAGGGGCCAAACTAATACACTACTACATCGGTGTATAAATATATAAAAATTTATCAAGATGTATATTTAAGATTTGCATATTTTACTGCCTGTGAATAGTCTCTTAATAAAAAGTTTTTAAAAAGTAAATGGAGAGAAAACTATCTAGCAGAGAAATATGAAAAGCGATGACCTTCCAAATTACTTCTTTACCAAGGTCACAGCATCTCAAGCCCATTAAAAAGTGTCCCTCTTACTTCACTGAGAGTCAATATATAGCTGTGAAGCCTGTGACTGTACCCCATATGGAAAACTCATAGATACATTCAAGGTTTTCAGGATCTTAGGTCTGACAGTCCTGTTTTGTCATCCTTTAAAGTTATCTAAAGGTTGAGAAATCACAGCGCACACAAGCTAACACCTCAGGCATACCTAAAGAGAGTTTTTAAATGGCATACATTTGAATGTATTCATATTGCCTAGTACCCCCCCCCAAAAAAAAAGTAGAATTGTGGAATTGTTCATTTAAAGAATCCCTCTCGAACTCAGTCCCTTGACCCAGGTACTTCATAGGGAAGCTAATAGCACCATCCCTAACACTCATCTCTTCAGGCCCAAGTTCCCTTCAGAAACGAGTTACTCTTGGGGCCACACTTTATCTTTCTAAAGAAGTGGCATAAGTCTCTAGACGCACTGTGTGATACCAGACAGAGCAGGTGTCTGGTGTGTTGATACACCAGAATTAAGAGTGCAAAATAATCATGTTAAGAAAGTAAGAAAAAGAGATCCAAAGGATATGGAAAGCCTCCTTTGCCATCAAAGATTTCCAGTTACCAATGTCTCAGTGTAGGTTGACAGTGGGACCTGGGGGGCATGCTCACTTTTAACAATGGGGAACTGAAACAACAGAGCCAAAACAGTCTCAATTCCTCATGAGCCCTTTCTGGGAAGATAGCTGGGGTTTTGATTAACTGAAATGACTACAGAATATAACCCCTAACTTTACCTTTTGCTTCCTTTCTAAAGCTTAGATATTCCAGAAAAGTATACACCTCATTTTTATATTTCTCAAACACTCAATTCACAAATAGTTTTTGCTTCAGAAGGTAATAACTATTCCTTTAATACATTCTTAGTTTATGTTTCTTATTGGTCACTCTTGTCCATGGATTCTCCTGGCTGCCTTCAGGCACAGATAACTTTCCCTGGTTTCACCTCTCTACAAGACATATTTTTTTTCTCCAAAATAATGAGTATTTTACAAATGGTAAGCACCATTTCACTTACACTTGATTCTTAGATTCTTACTAGGAAGGAAAGAAACTCTAAACCAGGAAGTACTACCATACAGACGATTCTGAACCTATAAGTTCTTTGGCATTTAGGGGCTAATTGTTTTTAGCAACACATTAAACTTTAATTGAGTTTGTCTTTTACCTGAGATTTTTAATTATACACATTGCCACATAGAGATATATTAGATATACTGCATCATATTCTTTTAATAGCAGATGATATAATATAAGGTTTGAATGAGAAATCATGGCCAGCCATCAATTTTTTTGAGATACCAAAGTTAATTGAATACATCGCAGGCTTAAGTTAGTTTAATTTTAATTATAAATAATCTTTTCTTATTCAAATGTAGAAAAAGCAGGACAATGATTCTAAGATAAACCTGATGTGCAGCAAAGAGTTAACATCAGGCCTGTGACTGTTATCTTTAGAAAAGCTGTAAAGGTGGGCCCTAGCTGGCATCTAGAAACTTGGATTCCAGGAGGGTACCCACCAGTCCCTAAATGGTAAAAGTGTTCACTGTGCCTAAACTGGTTCTGCCAAAAAATCTGGTTTATGCTGAATGACTGCTTTCCTTCTGGGAATCTGAAATTTAGCCACATGCTAGCTAGAGGGTGCCTCCAGTGACCAGCCTCCAGTAAAAATTCCGGGCACTGAGTCTGTTTTATATTTTGCGGGTTTTTTAAAATTGTGCCAAGAACATTTAGCACGAGATCTACCCTAGTGATAAATTTTTAAGCATGCAACACAGTATTGTCCACTATAGGCATAATGTTGGACAGTAGGTCTCTAGAAAGGATTCATTTTGCATAGTTCTAACTAAATACCCATTGAATAGCAATTTCCCATTTCCCGTACCCCAGCCCCTGGCAACCCAAATTACTTCTTTACCAAGTCTACTGTTTCTATGAGTTGCATTATTTTAGATTCCTCATGTAAGCACTGAGTCCTTCATAGGTTTCTCTGCCAGAAGGCTTATCTGGTGATACATTTCACATGTGCTGTCACAGCTCATTTCTAGAGGAATTAAGTGCATCCTGTTTGACTGAGAATAGAGACTCTCAGAAGCTTGTGTCTGGATTCCTCTCGATTTTGCCCCATGTGCCTTTTTCTTTGCTGATTTTGCTTTGTATTCTTTTGCTGTACTAAACCTCACCATGAATATGACTATTTCCTGAGTTCTGGAAGATCATCTAGCAAATTATGGAAACTAGGGATTGTCTTGGTGACCTCTGACACCCCTGATATCTGGGAATCCTGCCCTCTACACAGATGAACAGTAGTGGTGTTGATCCCAAAGAAAGGGGAAATCAGTTTTTTGAAACAGTGTTTTTCAAAGAATGTTCAGGTCAAGCTGCCATATAAAATTCCCAAATGCTTTAGTGTGTTTGATGAATAGGAATACACTCTTCTTTAGATATATAGTTCAACAAAAACTAAAACCAATACCCAAAACAACTAAACAAATATTTCTTCTTTCCATTACTTCAAAGTAAGAATTTGCTATATTCTTATCTAATAGTAATTTCTTTATACCTTTTAATAACACAGCCCCGTTGAGCTGATCTGTAAAAATTCAAACAACTAAATTCAATATCTTAAAGAACAGTTAATGGGAAAATTTCTCCTGATCACAACTTTTCTAACAACTTTTAGGAAAATCCAGAAGTATCTTCTCTAGACATGCCTTAAATTTGACAGAGAATGGGGGAAGAATCACACTTGTCACATAACAAATTGTTTTTTGTTCTTGTAATCTTAGCAAATGCTCTAGAGTGTTTCCAAGTATGGGCCACTGGCATCCTCCTTACTTTTCTATTCAAGCTTCTTAAAAATGCAGCTGAACAAAACAGCAAATAAGGGATGCGGCCATTATCCATACTTTCTTTCACAATTTTTTTTAACCTAGTGATGTTGCTTTTAAAGGGTAAAAACTTTACTGGTAAAGAGCAGAGAGAGAACAAAAACGTAAATACTCTGCAAAGTTGGAGATATAAATGTAATTGCATGATTAAGACGGTGACTATGTGTGATCCTTCCATATGTACTAATCCTAAATAAAACCACCTCACACTGGGATCTGAAACAGTATTCTGGTAAGTAACACCTTGAAATGCCAAAGGCCAAATTACTAGGCTCATGAATATAAGTGCATATTTCTTTTGATTCTAATTACAGGACAATCTATTCTTGATTTCAAATTGGCTTTGCATCAGTGAACATTGCCTACTGTTTCCAGATATGTATGTCTATGTGGTAATTTTTCCATTAGTTCTCATTTGTTAAGAATATTTTTATTAAATCACATATGACCAATATTAATTTTCCAAGTCGAAGTCCCCTTTCCTAGACACTTATGATCATTCACCAATACCTTTCCAATCCTCTGTGTAAAACAATTTGACTAAAACAGCTTCCCCTGCAGAGACAGAGACATTACCTGAGGAAAAAATCGCCCTTCTTTCTTGTGACTCTAGAAACCCCATTTTCTTCCCACTCAAATCAAGCAATGAGCCACAAAATCTCAAAAGACCAAAGAAAACAATCACCATCCAAAATACAAGATGGGAAAACGTGGCCCAAAGGCACTCACCCACTGGAGTCTGCAGAAGTGATAGCAATCAGTGGTAGAATCTTCAGGGGAAGGCTGGTTGGTCTTGGAATGTTCTCTGATTCGCTTTTCAAGTCTGCTTGTTCCAACTGTCTGAAGGCAAGAGGTGGGAGCTGAACATTGCGGCAAGAAAGTCTCCGGACGAGATAGGGTTCCATTCCTCGGAAAGGGTCTTCCTCTTCATTACTGGAATGCAGGGTTTCCTCAGAGGCCTAATGCAAGGGTTGAAGAAAGTACAGTTCTCAAGAAAAGTCCCAGCACTGATCAAATACATAATAGCTGTATACTTTTGGAGAAAGAAATTAAGAGAAAAGTATACATGAAAAATGCTAACTATGAAGCAACAACACTAACAGAACAATATTTGGTGCAAAGATTAGAATAACTGAAATCTAGATTTATTTTTAAAACAGTAAATTTGTTCACCAGTATATTTAGATATGGCTCAGTTGTTACAGTTAACTGACATCTCCAATAATTTTAGAATCTATGAGCTTTGTGTGTGAATTCTATAAAATCAAGGGCAAATCAAAATATTTCTCTACTTCTATAAAGTGATTTACAAAAAATTCACATATATATCTCGACATACAACATACCTATATACCTACATGCCTATGAAGAGCAAGGAAGAGAATGAGTCCTATTCTTTTTCTCCAAACTCAGGACCATATTTGTAAAACATTTTCATGTTATGTGTTACTTGGATGAATATTCTGTGCAAACCTTTATAGTAAGATTTTGTGGAATTAAAAAAAAAGGACATGAAAAGAGAAGCTGAACACCCAGTAGAGTTGTTAAAATCATAGCTGAATTTCACAAATTAGATCTTTATTATCCACAGGCAAAGGCAAATCAAATCTAAAATAAAGTAGAAAATTTAGTATTTTGATCCTAATTGGAAAAAAACATACTGTTACATGAGCACTTTTTATTTCCCAGAGGTTGGACAGTCTATTCTAACAATGCTTATATGCATGGCCTCAGAACCATAGTCTTCAAATGTTACCAGGTAACATGCTGGGTTTTAGTCTTTGTGTTGCCACTTAGTTGTGTTCTTGGAGTGTTGCTTAATCTCCCTGAGTTTTTCTGTTGTTGTTGCTGTTGTTTTTATTAGAAACATAATAAACTGCATTCCTCATTACCTGCAATGTGATAATCATAAATAACAATCTTGTTTCCTTCTGAGTTTTACAGGTAAAGAAACTAGCCAAGGGAGGCAAAGTACTTTTCCCCAAAATTAGCTCGTCCATTATAAGTTAAAAACTGACTTTGAAGAGTTCATACCTAGTTTAGAATTTCTATTGTACTCCTTATTATACTGTCTTTGAACAAGTAAGGTTGGTTCTCCATTTGAACATTGAGGGTAATAATTTTTATTATTATTATCTCAAGGTTATTGTCTGGAACAGAGATATGAAGTATTCAAAGCACTACTATCTGGCACAGTTTGCACTCAACAAAATGGCAGCTACTATTATTATAATCCAGGCTAATTTCCTTTATATTCTCACAGCACTATGCTGCCTTTTATACTTCCTTCATCCATATGAATTCCACATAGAAAATGTCTTTTCCTGATTTATATCTTTAAAAAATGTAAAAGGACATGCAGTGATGTACTCTCTTCAGCCTTTGGTTTTATTATCTAATTTTATGGATAAGTAGAATAAAATAAGAGCACCAAAAAGGTAAAGAATATGTCTAAGATAAAGTCAAAGTTCATTTATTTCAAATCCTAGATATGAAGATTCAGATTCTGAGAATCTGTGCTCTGTTCTGAGGAATCTTCTTGATGTGTAAAACAACAATAATAATAATATCTTTAAAAAAGGAGCGAGTCCTGACACTTCCAACAACATAGTTGGGCCTTAAGAGCATTATGCTAAGTTAAATAAGTCAGAAAAAATAAATTCTGTATGATCTCAGTTACATGTAGAATCCGAGAGGAAAAAAAAAAAAAAAAACCTCATAGAAAAAGAGGTCCAATTTCTGGTTACGAGAAGCAGGGGTAGAGGGAGGGGAAATTCAATGAAAATGGTCAAAAGGAACAATCGCCCATTATAAGATAAATACATAGTAGGGATATAATGTACAGCATGATGACTTCAGTTAATATTGTTATATAATATATATGGAAGTTAACAAAGTAAATCCTAAGAGTTCTTATCATGAGGAGATTTTTTTTTCTTTTTCCTTTTTGTATCTATTTGGGATGATGAATGATAACTAAACTTATTGTGGTAATGATTTCACATTTGTAAGTACAAATTACAGTGCACCTTAAACTTATATACTGCTCTATGTCAATTATATCTCAATAAATCGGGGAAAAATTAATATTAATGACTAATATTTGTTGAGTCCTTGTTAAATGGTGCTATGTTTTACATATACCAATTCATGTAAATTTTACAGAAATCCTGAGTTAGGTTTTATTACTTTTCCCATTTTGCTCAGAGAGAAACAGAAACCTATAAAACAGCATGCCTTCATCACACAGCTACATGGTTAGTAGGGTAACTATTCCAGGTTGCGTGGGACCTTCTGATCTTAGCACTGAAAATTCCATATCTGGGGAAATCCCGCAGGCCAAAACTAGGATGGCTGATTACCCTACAGGTCAAGATCCAACATCAAATCTATTTTTAGTTAAAGGTGGAGCTATTAATAACTATGTTTTTTTTAAATTTTTATTTATGATAGTCACAGAGAGAGAGAGAGAGAGGCAGAGACACAGGCAGAGGGAGAAGCAGGCTCCATGCACCAGGAGGCCGACGTGGGATTCGATCCCAGGTCTCCAGGATCACGCCCCGGGCCAAAGGCAGGCGCCAAACCACTGTGCCACCCAGGGATTCCAACAACTATGTTTTACTACCTCTAACAAGTATGGTATGGCAGGGTGCAGATACTAGAAGAGAACACATACGAATTGACCAAAACTTAATAAGCTTTACATTTTCATTAAAATAATAACAACAACAGAACTGAGATCAGGACAGCTTTACATAAACACTGAAAATTAATGATAATCCCTGTTTATTAAATCAGGAGATAGAGCTTCCAGGCCCAACTTTGCCACTAATTACTTTGTGGTGTTAAAGAGTCACTGAACCTTTCTGGGCTTTAGTTTCTTTAGACATAAAGTTGAGAGATTATACAAAATGAAACTTAAGGCCACTTTCATTTTTGAAACAGTCTGATTTTATCATGGCCAATGGCAAAATCAGTGGGTAGAGAGACGGCAAAATCAGTGGGTAGAGAGACGGCAAATACAGAAAATAAAAGGTAATATACATCACATTTCTTGCTTTTAGATTGAGAAAGTGAGCCTCTGTGTTTTTGTGAAGTTCTGTGTGTTCATCTAAGGACATAAGCACAAACTGAACCCACATCCTGGGATTGCTAACAGGTCATAATTTGCCTTACACGTTTCTTAAGAGCAGTTAATGACTGAACTGTAGAGATACCCTTTTTCAGGATGAATATGGAAAAAGAAGAACAAAGGATGAGTCTAGCAGAGCTGAACACTGAATGCAACTGGCCTAAGCTAATATATTTTTATAAGTGCTGAGCTGCCCACTCTGACAATAGCATTGCTACTGCAAAAATGCTTTATATAACCCAGGCTATCTGATGAAAGACTCAGTGTTTGTGACATTCTCTTTTAGAGAAAACCTTGAGAGGTAACCTCTTTTGAGAGAACAACCTCTATTAAAAATAAAGTGTAGTATTTTTATCCTGACAATAAAAATGTTAAAACAGCCCATGTCTATATCCTAACATTTCCACTCAAAAAACCAGTATGATAAATGGCTCTTTAAAAATTCCAGATCAGTGTGTATCAATGACATTTCAAAAATAAATAAACAAGTTTATCTGGTAGAAGGTAGGAGGTTAAATGGCCTAATTTGGGAAAAAAAAATGTAAAACTGACCACCAGAACACATATATCTTACTGCTGGAAAATGGCATTTTTGCAAAGGTTGGAGGGATAAGATAGCATTTATAATATCCCTAAGCCATTATTTCTCAAAATATGATGCTCAAATCCCCTGCATGATAATCACAGATGGTGCTTGCTAAAATTCAGATTCCCAAGCTGTATTTCAGATCTGCCTAATCATAATCTCTATGACCAGGGCCTGAGAGTCTGAATAAGGCCCCAGGATGACTCCTGTGCACTAAAACTTGGAACTAATGGTTTTGATATTTTAGACATAGTCCAGTAAGACTGGCAAAGATCCAGGTACAAAGAGATTCATTCCAGCTTATTTGTAATAATGAATAACTGAATGTAATCTAATTGGCTTAATAAATTTTGATTTATCATATTATAAAATACTATGAGGTTGTTAATGCAGGATATGTGATTATAACATTGACGAAAAACAGATTAAAAGTGGCCTTATTTTTGTAAAACAATGCTAAAACAACAAAATGAAAAATCAACATACTATATTCATAGAAAAATTCTGGAAGGATATATTCCAATTCTCCAAAATGGCTTTTTCTGAGAGATGGCATTAGTGGTGATTTTCATATTTTTATTACTAGCTCCTATATTCTCTATAAAAATGTATTATTTGGGGATTAAAAACTACAGTGAGAGTCTCCATAATAAAATGAAACAACATTCACCTTATTATTAATGGGACTCATAAATACCACTTAATTTGCTTTAAGACATACAATATCAAAAGAGAAAAAAACACTAAAACTTTTGAATGAGTGACCACAAACCTGTTACCTTGAAACAAAATGAAATTGTCTTTGGTAACTAAACCATTTATTTGGAACAGCTGACCAAAAATAATAATAATAACTTTGAGATAATTCTTTTCACTGTTAGGACAAATATGTCTCTGAAAGGCATACCTAAAGAAAATAATCACATGATAATTAACATAACAAATGAGTGAATACTAAGCATATTGTCATCATTATCATTATTATTTTCCTTTCTGTTTCCTTCAGCTTCTATGCAGGGTATTTAATTAATTTCTTTGTTCTCTTTTTTTCCATCCCAAAGTACATAGCAAATCAGTTTACAAGGCCCTAGGAATAGAAACATATACATAACTAGTGTTAAATAAATCGCTGTGGTTGCTAATAATCTCATAGTTGTTGATGTTGTTTCACATGTGTATATAAAAATGAACTTTTCAATAGAGAATTATCTTTCAATGTATATACAGTGGCATTGTAGGAGAGAATGTTTCTGGGCACACAGCAACATCCCCTTTCCAGGCTCTGCTGGAGGCAGTTGTAGACATACCAGGGGTGTGTGAATTACAAATCAAGGAAATGTATATCACTTTCATACCTGGCCCATAAAACCTGTGAGTGCAACCCCTTGCCTTAGACTGAAGATCATGGAGATAAAAAAATGGAAGTCATGGCTTCTAAATCACTCTTCAGAGGAGGGCCACTGAGCAGTCAGAAACACTTAATTTGAGCTACATGAGCCACAAATAATTTTTCATTCTGGGAAGCCACTAAAATTTGGGGTTTCCTTATTTATAGCTGGTGCTATATTATATATAATCACAACTTGACTCTTGGGGTTCCAGTTATCTTCATCGTGACATCATTCTTTTTAAAATTTTTTTTTATTGGAGTTCAATTTGCCAACATATAGCATAACACCCAGTGCTCATTCCACCAAGTGCCCCCTTCAGTGCCCATCACCCAGTCACCCCAACCATCAGCCACCTCCCTTTCCACTACCCCTTGTTCTTTTCCCAGAGTTAGGTGTCTCTCATGTTTTGTCACCCTCACTGATATTTTCACTCATTTTCTCTCCTTTCCCTTTATTCCCTTTCATTAATTTTTATATTCCCCAAATGAATGAGACCATATAATGTTTGTCCTTCTCCGACTGACTTCTTTCACTCAGCATAATACCCTCCAGTTCCATCCACATCGAAGCAAATGGTGGGTATTTGTCATTTCCAATGGCTGAGGAATATCCCATTGTATACATAGACCACATCTTCTTTATCCATTCATCCATCATTCTTCCCTAGTAAATTTCTCAGTTAAAAACCGATTAAATGGGCAGCCCGGGTGGCTCAGCCCTTTAGCACCGCCTTTGGCCCAGGGCGTGATCCTGGAGACCCAGGATTGAGTCCCACATCGGGTTCCCTGCTTGGAGCCTGCTTCTCCCTCTGCCTGTCTCTGTCTCTGTTTCTGTCTCTCTCTTTCCCTCTGTCTCTCATGAATAAATAATAAAATCTTAAAAAAAAAAAAAAAAAAGAACTGATTAGGTATCCACGATCTCCAAGTTCCCCGTTGGGCACTGGAAATGCAGGTGCCTGAGGTACTTCCTTTCCCTTAAGTGCTTAAAGTCCTGTTGGAACACAGATAATAGAAAATCACCAGTAGAAAGAGCAAGAGAGCTGTGACACAGGACTTAGGGCCTTCCAGGACTACGGAGGGAGGGCGACACAGGGGACTCGGCCCCCGGGGAGTACGGAGGGAGGGCGACACAGGGGACGTAGGGCCCCGGGGAGTACGGAGGGAGGGCGACAAGTCTGTGCGAGAAATGGGCCTTGGCAGAGGTGACCCCCCAGGAATAGAAAAGGGGGACGTCGGATTCTGTCACCTGCCCAGTCAGTTCTGCTGCTGCCACAGCGGGATCCGCGGCGCCCGCCCCCTCAGCCTCCTCCACGAGGCGGTCCTTCCGCGCCTCTCTCCTCATCCCACACACGGCTGCTTCGAAACCTCGGGAGCCGCCAGGGTGGCCGCCGGCGCACGGGGGCGGGGGGGGGGAGGGGGGCGGCCGCCCCCGCTAGGCCGGGCTGTGCGGTCCCGCGGCGCCTCCGAGCGCCAGGCCCCCACCCCGACGTCTCCACCGCGCGAGGCCCCCTCAGGCCGCACCGGCGAGGCGCCTCCCAGGGGTCGGCCCGAGGTCATGACCTCCCGTGACCTCCGCCCCCCCGTCCCCCGCGGCCCTCTTCCGGGCGGGGCGGCAGCGGCCGGCAGGGGCTCCCTCCCGGCGGGGCGGCCGTGGGGGCGGCGGGGCCGCGGCGAGAGGAGCCGGGCGAGGGGGTGACTCCCGAGCGGCTTCCTCAGTGGAGCGGGCAGGGCTCGGTGCCAGCGGGCTCCGCCGACCACTGAGGCTCGTTGGAGACGTCGAGGCAGGTCCTGTGCGTGTCCTGTAAGGTCCCCCGGGCCCCTGAGGGGACGACGACGGCGGCCAGGTGCCCATACTGGTGAGAGGGAGTGTGTCTCCAGGAAACAGAGGTTGGTAATTTTTGTTACTGTGGGGTGGATTCTCCCCTGTGGCCAAGGAAAAGCCAAGGTGCAGCAGCCCGAACAGTACGGTGGAAGCCACAAAGATTGCAGCATACCGCCATTGGGTACCATCGGGTATCCCAGGACACCCAGGCTGCGCGACCAGTCGGAGCCAGACCAGTCACTGTCCTTTAATGTGAGAATAACTACACAGCTTTGGGAATATCCATCCCCTATCCCTGGTATAACTGGATTGATTTCATTTAGAGTGATACTTCTCTTCCCAGCATACGGATGTCTGTCTGCATGCTCAAATGTCCACAGGCGGGGTGAGCCAAATGAACCATCCCAAACTTTAGCATAGCCATCTATGGCTTATGGTTTTGTTTTGTTTTTTTAAGACTGATTGATTGATTGATTGATTGATGGGGGGGAGGGGTAGAGGGGGAGTTAAAAACTTAAGCAGACTGCACTGAGCGCTGGGGCTCAATCCCACAACCCTGAGATCATGACCTAGCAGAAACTAAGAGTCAGCCACTTAACCAACTACACCAACCACCCAGGTGCCCCTAACCATCCATGGTTTTGATGGTGGTATTTTTAGGACCCTTCTGGTCAACAGTTTGATGTACAGTTTGAATGAGTTAAAAAAAAAAAAAAAAAAAAGAACACGCAGGCCCAGTTACCCAGTTATTGATAGTGTGAACCACAAGTCAAGTTTCTGGATCAGTATTAGTAATATTAGATGAATTAAGAGTAAGAGTTATTATTAGGTTGTTATTCCTTAATATACTGCTTTAAGGCCTTCTAATCCCCTTTCTGAAGTGGTTATACCCACTGTGGTAATTCTGACAAACTAGAAGGTGGCAGCTGTCCACTTACCCAAAAGTTGGATTGATTGCTTTGCCAGACATACAAGTGGGCTCATGCTAGAAAGGTATTTCCATCAAGGTGCCCACCTTGTGACCAGACACCAGAAGAACAGCAAAAGTCCAAAGCTGAAAAGATAGCTATTTACTAGGAAATCGTATGGGAAAATATTCACCGTGTATAAAAATTACATTTGTGCCCTGATCATTAGGTGTTAATGTGGCTGGAGCTTCAAGAGTTTGAGCTCGTTGTGTTTACGATGCCAGGGGAAGGCAGCACCGTCAGATGCGGAGAGATGGACTAGGAGCAGAACTTACCAACCCAAGATTTCCGTCTTTTTCTTTCTTTAAATGGTGTGTGTTCCATGCCAATATAATGTGTTTCAAGGAGTACAGCTTACAGCCGGACAATGGAGTCCCAGTTGAACTTATGTAGCTGCTCCTCACCTAAAGGTGCAAAGTAACCCATCCATCCTGGTAGGACATTCCATTACAAATTCCAGTAGAATACACCTTCCCAAGGTGTGATGGGGCTTGATATCCTCAGCAGTATAACATGTCAGTCCTCAGTAAGAGTCGAGGCGATGGCTGTCTCCCACAACTGCCATATATTTACAGCCTCAAGTGTCTCTACAAGGGTCCTCAATCAGGCAGATGGGGCGATAGGCCCTAGGGTTGATCATTCAAATGTTTTAAAGCCTAGGACAGCACTTTAATCCACCCCGCCAAAGTGGTTTTACCTGTTAGTAATTTAATTTAGTATTCCATTATTCCTTTTTACTAACTCTGTTACTTGGGGGTTGAACCTCCATTCAATATCACATTCCACATCATGACTTTGGAAATGGGACCCCTGATCATTGTCTATTTGGTGAGGGTATCCACTGAGTTTCTCTAATCCCCTAATAGTGGCAGCCTGCTTTGCACAGCAATGGAGGAAAGCTTGGGTTAGCATAAATACAGTGTCCACACAGACAAGGCATATTTAGAACCTTTACTTGGAGGAAGGGGCCAGTATAATCAATTTGCCAATTCCTCACAAAATGGGAACTTCTATGGATGGCTCCACACTTCTTCGGCAGTTGCCTTAGACATTATTTAGAACATGCAGGACATGCTGTCACTGCATTAACCAAGTTGCTGTATTTCAAAAGTAATCGGACATCCTTGGCAATATGCAATCCCACCAAGTGCTATAGTGGCTGCTCTTTCTATGACCCAGTCTGCTGTATCTACTAAAGGGTAAGTTGCATCTTCTAAAGGGTCAGTCGGTAAAGTTTGTACCCTAAGCTAGGACATCAGTTTCCTGATTTCCAGGGGTTATTATTGCCTTGAGTCATATAAGGTAGAAGACCGTGAAGGCTACCTCAAATTCTTGTAGGAGAGCCCAAATGCCTTTCACCTAACCTGACCCTACAAGGGCTTATTCATGATCATCTACTTCTAGGCTTCCCATTGTCTATAGCATAGGGTTAATCCCTTTATAGTAGACCAACTGTTTGTGCAAAGGGTTAATTGCCAGGGATCACAAGTGATAACCAACCAAACTGCTATTAGTTTAGCCCACTGGCTGCTGGAATTGTTTCTTTCCATCCAGATGGTGTCAGTGTTGGGCTGAATAGTGACTGCAACCCATGTGGGTGGGTTGTCCCATCTGTATAGGAGGCATTAGCAGGAATTTCCCCCACTCTTTAGAGGCCACCACAAGAACAGGAGTGGAGGCATTTGGAGAATCTATATACTCCACCAGACCTATAGCACCCATATTTCTAGAGACAGCGGGCTAGCACACTGAGTATTCCTCTGTTGCAAATAGGCATATTTGCAAGGGGTGGGATACATTCTCCACCCACCCCTTAAGAAGAAGGGGAGTTCATATTGCGATAGACTGTTCCTGCATAAGAGGCTCAACCTGGCGGAGTACTGTGTATGTTCTAGGAGCTGTTGCTCTATGGAGGTATATCTGGAGGTATTTCTATTCCCTTCAGAGCTGGGACCAAAATCCTAGAGATATTCTCTCCTCCTGTTGTCTTTGCCATAGTGCCCAACCCATACAGACATGTCAAATTCAAATGGTAGCCCTGTTTGGAAGATGCCCAGAGCATTAATCTGCTTCATAAGTACTTTTGTTTTCTCAAAGGCAGCTTGGTTGTGCTAATCAGTCTCATATGTGCCCTTTCTTTGCCAGGCAGTCTAAGAGACAGAAGTACTGTGCCAAGGGGGAAATAAAAGTCCTCCAAAACCCCAAAATCCATACAAAATCTCACCTTTTTCAAACTCTTAGGGGTAGGATAGGCTCACAGTTTGTTAATCACAGCTTCTGAGACAATGCATGACTTATCCAACAATACAGTTCAAATACAAAACTTTACAGCAGTTCCTGGGCCTTAAATTTTTTGTGGGTTCACCACTCATCCTTTCCATGCAGATGTTCCAGCAAAATCTGCAGAATATCCTGCAGCAGAGTCAAGTCTTCATATCTTAACATATGATCGTAATCAGCATAATGGATGCATTTTACTAATTAATGCAGCAAAGAAGAACAGGGATAGATCTTAGGTTACCATCCCATGACATATTGTGGGACCATGCAGATAGCTTTGGAAAAGCAGTTGGAAAGTCTACTGTTGCCCCTACCATATGGAAGGAAATTGATCTGTGACTCAGTGGCCAGGGTTATACTGAAAAAAGCATTTCCTCAGCCCAGTAAAGCATGATACACTCCCATGACTGTAGCCCAAGTATCTAAGATAATTGCAACATTGGACATAGTCCTGTAGATGAGGGAGCACTACCTTGTCCAGTTGTGAATAATTTACAATCATCTGCCATGAGCCACCTGGCTCTTTGAGCATCCATCCATATTGGACTTTTGAAAGCATGACAGGCAAGGAATACAATATTGCTTCAATGCAAGTCTTGGATAGTTTGTCCTATTTCCTTGTGCACAGGCAATTTATATCGTTTGACTATTACCACTCTTCCTAGGGGTGGTAGATTTACTGGTTCCCCGTTGATGTTTCCCTTCAGCACTGGTTTTATTACTCTAACCTAGAGGCAGAACTCACCAACAGAGATTTGTAGATTTGATCTCATAGATGTCAATAGCCAATACGTTCCCTGGTATTGGAGAGATAAAAACCTCATATTGTTATAGGTGTAAATACCCAATGTGCAATGTCAAGACCTTCCTGACTGTAACCATTGTCCTCCATAACCATTGGTGATAATGAGAGAGCCAGAAGATTTCTGAGGGTTACCATGTATAAGAGTACATTCAGCTCCAGTATCAACCAGAGCCTCACCTGTATGTCTGAAGGACCAGCGAAGAGCTAACTGTGCAAGAAGCTCTGATTGTCTCTAATGGCCCTCACCAGGAGGCAGTCTCAGCTTTCATCCTTTATCTGGGGCTTGGGAATCACCCACCTTAGATACTGTATCTAAGATAGTATCTTAGATACTTAGATGGGACTGTATCCCTGAGGCCTCTCCTTAAACAGAAAGAGCATCAAGGATGGTATGTGCAGTCCCAGCAGCATAAGGTCAAACTACATGTATTTCTGGATTACTTTTACTGGACCCTTTACAGCTGATTGAGAGTCTTTTGATTTTTGAGCTCCCATTCTGTCTTGGGTCATCCCAATAGCCCATTCTCCAAATTTGTCAGTTTCTCCCAGATGAGTCTTGTATCACCTGACATCATAAATATCATGTCTCATGATGGAGCTCAGGCTAGATATCAGCATCCCCCACTAGGATCCTAGAATATCTTAGCTTTCGTTCCTGCAGTGAATGTGCCCCAACCAGAGCCTCCAAAGACAGGGAGAGCCTCCTCAACAGCTTAAGAATGCCTGCAGACAAGAATAATCCAATCTGTAAGGAAATGAGTTATTTAAGCCCCCAAACCCAAGGCAGAGCTTTTGCTGACGGGAGGGATGTGTAGTGATGTTTTTCATTTTCTCTGCCTCCTATTCGGTCAGAGAATGCCAACAACCATCCCTTTCCATAGATCTATGAACCATGCCTGGATACTTCCTCTGGCCTTTTGCTGGAACCTGGCAGCTCTGTCAATAAGCTCAATGGGCATATTCTCTCATTATGAATGTCTCCTGAACTAGGGTTGCCCTGCTAACTGGAGTTGTTGCTGTCCATAGTATTAGGGGTCAGACACATGGGGTTTTGGTCTATTTCACTATCACTCACAACAACGTCCTTCTCTTTGTTCCCCTCACTTTTCTAGGAATTCTACCTCTTAGCATCCAATCAGGCTTTGTCACAAGCACTCAGACCTTAATTCTCTACAACTTGTGTCCCACCTCAGCTTTGCAAAGTAGAACCTTAAGGACTACAACTTATATCATCCTGCTTTCCCACCTGGTTTGCCAGCTTCAAAACTGGCAGAGAAGTGGACACCTGCATGTCCTTCTCTAACCTCAGTTTTTCTTCCGACTTTCTAACTTGAGCTTCAGCCCCTAATTGGGATCATTGCCCAGCTAGCCAAATTACCCACCATAGAGGCCAGCCTACTGTGGCAGCCAATCATTTCCCCTCTTACCATAGTGTGCCATGCATGGGTTCTAAAACAAATGTGCCAAACCATAGAGCTTTTTCAAGGTGTTCCCATAGTCATGTGGCAGTCCACAAGCATCTAAATATGGACCACTCTCCCCACACAGAGATTGATAATGAATTTAAAATTTTCCAATTTTTCTTGTGCCTCTATCACAAGACACATTTCTTCAGTCTCCTGTCTGCCTTGCTGATTGTTGGTTCAAAATCTCAGGAGTTTCCTGTTTGAAATCTGAAACTGTCCTTTGTACACAGAAGGCAAGGAAAGACCAAAGAAAGAAGCTATTCCAGATGGGTAGGTGGCAAGTTTAATAAGCAAGAGGGCTTACCACAGGCTTGTCTTGGATGACTGCCAAAAGAGTAGATCTCATCACCCAGCCACAAGAATCTTAAAAGCTTACAAAGCGGTCTTATCTGGGTTCAGTTCACGTGTAATGTATAGACAGTCTCAACAACACATTGCTCCCTCAGTGTTGCATCCTTGAAAATAGCTTCCACTGTAGGGATGGTGGGCAGAACATACATTCCAAGGACAGGGAGTGGGAAGGGAGCCTCCAATTGCCTGGGTCCAACTTGCGGGTCAGCTGGTGGTCATGTTCTCTCAATGAACTCCTCCTCAACATGTTGAAAATATCTAAGACAATGAAAACAAGTAACTTCTGCCTTTTAATTTATGACCTTAAGTCAGCCTTCAGCCTGCCAACTATAGTGAGATGATTTGTTTATGTTTCTATTCCCTTGTTAGCTTAGACACGTCTGGAAGGAGAGGAATGTGCCATAACAACTTTTGTGCCTCTATCACTCAGCCAGTACCTGGGACAAAACATAGGCAAAGTAAACCTCGTTGAAGGTATCAGTGAAGGAAATAGATAAACCTGACTCTATTCCGTCAACTGTAAGAAAGTGGGAAATGGGGAAATAGTGTTAGATGCTGGTTATTACTCGTCTTGGATTTGTATCTATTAATATATGGTTAACGCCTGTAAAGTCCCTCTTGCCATGTAAGAAACAGATTCACACATTGTGAGCTTCTGAACACAGACATCTTTCAGTACCATTATTCTGTCTACCACAGATATGTTCTCTTGTCCTTCCTTTTTGGGCAAATTATAAATTATGAAATGAGAGTCGTGAATTGCTGCACTGGCTGGGATTTCTCCCTTCATTTCTTCCACCTTCTAATGAAGTAATTTATCATCCCCATCTTGTTAACTTAGGGACTCTCAAAGTTTGTGATTTTTTCCAAAACAGAAATTTGACATCCATGTAACATTCATTTTTCAGTGGCACTTTATATCACTCCTTAATCTGGCTGTGTTGTCCTTCCTATGACTCTACCTCCCTGTTCCTCCTGGGACTACCACACTTCCCCCTACTCCAACTTGCAGTTCAGCTAGTGATACCAATCTACATCCCCCCCATACCATAGCTATAAGCATGGACTTCTGGTCCAAGGATAGAGAAACAAAATCCTTTTGAAGATTTGTATATTGCCGAAGTGGGAACATGTAAACCCACTCCTCCCCACTGACGGTGAAAGGCAAGATGAACTCTGGAAGAACCTGTGTCATGTCTCCCAGCAATCAAAAGAAACTGGACTGTGGTAGGAAAGAATGAAGCTGAGTTTCAGGGGAGCAAGATGAACAAGATGCAGAGGAGGTTCTTTCAGAAATTTTATTCCCTTGATTTATGTGAACAAAGGACCCATCTCCCCTCCTTCACTCTTATCAAAATCACACAATCTTTTTGTTTATTTGTCTAAGCTAATTTGAATTGGATTTCAATCATTTGCAGCAGAAATATGCTTTATTGGTATAGTCCTGTTCTGAGTATAACACTCGTAAGGATTATACTTAAAATATCCCTTTAAATTGTCAAAACAACAAAAAATATATATGTTACCTTAGCGGCTACAGCACACAAAAAGGAATTTCGTTTAGAATTCCAAGATTTTAGTCACTCAAACTGCTTTTGGTTAGTCCCACGTCTTAAACTTCTTTCAAATATATATTCACTATGATAAATATTTTCACTTAAATTTTTCAAAAAGTGCTAAAGATTTCAGGCACTCATTGATTCCAAAGTACCTATGCTATCCAGAACATTGTAGAAGTTAGCAGGTTGAAGAGTTGCACGGGTTTTAGGGAAAAGAACAGACTAGGCTGAAAATAGAATTGTATCACTTCCAATTTTACACCCCTTTTTCTTGTATAATGAGTTTCCTCCAAAATTAAGCTCTGAAAAAGTAGTTTCCCTGTGTCTCAATTTGCAGTATAAACAAGACAATTTTTGAAAACTGAGCCAATGTATCCTATCACTGTAATGACCAGGATACTATTTTAATAGGTTACTATTACAATAAATTAAAGATCGTACAATTCAAAAGCACTCTATACCAAAAGTAGACATTTTCGATATGTATTATACCAGTGTGTCTCCATGAAATTGTTCATGAGACATAGAGGAATAATTGAAAATCTGCCTTAAGATTCCCTAAGCCAAATATTTTCTCCCTTATTTCATTACTCATTGTATGTATTTATCTTAAAGTCCAATGCTAAGGTTGCCCAAATGATCTTATAAGAAACTCAGAAGTCAAAGCAATAAAGATAAATACCTAAGGTCTTTCAATATTAAAAAGGGCAGGCATTGCACTGAATTAACACAATCCATTTTCAAAAGGATATTTGAATACTGATACAGAAAAGGCACTCTTTCAAAAATGAGTTCTATATGAAAAGAAAATCTCCACCTCAGGTTAACACAAAGATAGTGGATAGCTCTCAAACATCCACAGAACATAATCCAAATGCAGGCTGTGATTTCAAATGGATTAGAAGACAAAGAAATTATCAAAGCCTTTGTAAAGTCATCCTCTGTAATTCATTCATCAAAACTTCTAAAAAGTTCCTAAAATCAATAGAAAACTTCCCATTCAGCAACATTCTACTATATATCCTCATCAAAAAGAAATTTTGAAACTATGAGATTCAGTCAACTTTCTGTAAATAGCATTGTACCTTTCCTGGATGACCTTGAAAAATGAAGCAGATTCTATTTTTTTTGTAGAGGAAGCAAAGAAAATTTAAGGAAAAAAATGTGACTTCTATCAATTATTGACTTCACAATGATATACAGTAATAGGATCATAGCTACAAAAAAGAAACTAACAATTTTTGTGGACCCCTGAAAATCATGTCTTCCTAGAAGAATGGGTTAAAACTCAGCGGCTTATTTTCTCAGTGCTTTGAAAAATATCTTACTTGAGTAATAAGGGTGAAACCACAATATTAAGAGGCACACAAAGACCTACTGTCTTCACTTTCAAATTTAATTTAGATACCAGTATCAATCAGAAATATATCTTCGAACATGAAAGCACAAACAAAAATGTTCACCGAAGAGAAAGTATATTTATAATAATAAGCCAGGTCTGTAATTCTAGAATAAACTAACAGACTGAGGTGTAGAAAGGAAAAGAGAAACAGAGTAATGCTGTATTCCTCTTGAGATGGAAAGAGCAAGGAATTGTGCTTTCACTCTTGGCTTTGATGTTTAGACATAAAATATTTCATTGATAAACTGTAGATCAAAATAATGTTTATATTATCTACATTCAATATTATACTTAATGGTGAAACGTAACATTTATTCTCCTTAAAATAAAAAAAATACAAGAATGCTCCCATCTACCCCTTTTATTTAGCATTATTAATAATATTTATGGTACTACATGTTCTGTATAAGTAACTGCTTGGTCTTTGAGTATCAAATAATGTATAGAATTGTTGAATCACTATATCGTATACCTGAAACTAATATAACACTGAATGTTAATTATACTGGAATGAAGGATAAATGAATGAATAAATTGATAAATAAATAAAATTTCATCCTCAAAAAAAAAAAAAGGACTCTTCATGAAAGACTGTTATTATTCCTATTTTTACAAATTTGGAAAATAAGCCTTAGGAAGGTTCATTTTCCATTTAACTTCCACTTTAGGGGAGGGGTTAAGGGAAACTATTAGTATGTGGTAAAGCCAGGTTTTCAGACAGGTTTACCTGACACCAATGCTAATCATTTAAATCCAAATGTAACATTGCCTCAGCTTTTCAGGAATTTCAGGCTTATCAGTGATATGGAAATAGAAATAAAAGTCACAGAACTATAGTAAAAATAAAGAAATTATTATCATTTGTTTAAAAACTGGTTTAATGTAGGAACCCCCCCCCAAATTGAAAAATACTTCAAAGAAGAGTTGGGTACATTTGTCCAGTTATAAAATAGAATATGGAAAAGGCTTTTTTAAAATGAAATCAAAGAGCTGTTGTTGCTAAAGCTACAATAGAAAAATATCCTAGTTACTTTTTTAAAAAGCTTAAAAATAGGTGAAAACTATAGTAAGAGATCTACATGAATTTCTTAAGACTTATGTAAACAATCCTGATATTCCTTGCAATTATTTTCTAGGCTTGATGTCATTGCAAAAAACAAAAACAAAAAATCTGATTTTTTTTTCCTTTTTAAAAGTATTGAAGAGGTCTTTAAAAGAAAAGTGAGAATGAAAGTGTTCTTAGAATAAAAAAATAATACAGGGATAATCTTACCCTGCTACATGTAAAATTATACTGTGATGTTACAATCACAAAATCAGTTTGGTGCTTGCAAATAATTGACAGATCGACAAAACAATACAGAATTTCCTGAAATATTTCTTATGTAAGAACTTAAGGTGTGTTAATATGTGTTAAAGGAAACACTATCAACTAATGAATGAGGAAGGAACAGTTAGATAGATGTTGGGGAAAGTGGGTATGCTATGTTCACCATCTGAGGTGGAATAGAAAGCTCCAGACCTCATTCTCCTTTTGAGACACCAACTTAACAGCAATCTAAAGTCCAAAGAATATTTATGAGAACTCCAGGAACCAGTTACTAAGTTGCAGTACTCCAGCCAAGTGCAAAGCCAAGAAGAGCCACAAAAGAAAAAGCCATTTCATCTCAACCATGATAACTTTCTCCCAAGATGCAAAGTTTGGTGCAAAGGGAAGAAAAATCCCAACTTGTGGCTTTTCTTTTTGGAGGGACAGAGAAGAGAGCACTGTACACCCTTTGTGGGGCAGCCCAAGGGACTGGTTTCTGTCTCACCCAACATAGAGCAATGATGAGAAACCAGAATACTGTAGATGTGTGGAGGCCACCAAGAACAGAAAAAAGGCCAGAACTTTCAAGACACTGCAGACAAACAACAGAGGGAGCAAGAAAATATAAACTCCTGAAAAAGTAACTGGCAAACCTCAGTAATTGAGAAGTTAATACACACATTCAGAGAAGATGCATCTCCAGAAAAGACTTAAGAGGCCTCCAGAATTTACCATGATGGCAGCACTTCTCTACAAAGCTAGTCTGTAAAGACTGGGAAAGATGGTTGTTTTTGCAAATGAACAAATCACAGCAAAGTAGTAGTAGTAGTAATAATAAAAACAACAACAACAACAACAATGCACATGAAAACATAAGGAAACATAGCCCATTCAAAGGAACAAAAAAATTTCCAGAAATTGACCCTAAGGGAACAAAAATATATAAAATTCCTGACAAAAAATTCAAAAGAATTGTCTTAAAGGAACTCAGTGTGCTACAAGAGAACTCAATCAAAAATGAAATAAAATTATGCATGAACAAAATGAGAACATCAACAAAGAGAAATTATAAAAGAATTAAACAATAATTCCAGACTTGAAGAATATAGTAACTGGATTGAAAAATCACTAGAGGAAATCAACAGCAGACTTAAGCAGAAGAAAGAATCAGTGGACCTAAAGACAGGTCATTTGAAATTATGAAGTCAGAAGAAAAAAAAGAAAAATGAATTTTAAAAGTGAGAAAATCCTAAGGGACTTATATATGCATTATGAGAGTCTCAGAATGAAAAGAAAGAGAGAAAGGGGTGGAGAGCTTAACTGAAGAAATAATGTCTGAAAACTGCCCAATTCCAAGGAAGGAAACAAACATCCAAATTCAAGAACAAAAAGAACTTTGAAATAAACTTAAAGAAGCCTCCACTGAGACACATTAAATAAATAATCAAAAGTCAAAAGCAAAGAGAAAATCTAGGAAGCAGCAAGGGAAAAGTGACTTATCACATAAAAAGAGCCTGGATAAGATTGTCAGTGAATTTCGCAGCAGAAACATTACAGGCCAGAAGAGAGTAGGATGATATATTCAAAGTGCTGAAAGAAAAACACTACCAACCAAGAATATCATAGCCAGCAAAATTGTCTTTTGAAATGAAGATCTATAAAGAATTTCCCAGATGAACAAAAGTGGGCAGAATTCATCATCACAAGGTCTGCCTTATGAGAATTGCTAGAGGGAGTCCTTGAAGTTGAAACAAAAGGACACCAGCAGAAACACAAAGTCATATGAAGATATAATGCTCTCTGGTGAAATATGAAGGTAAATATTTAGATAAATACAGAATTCTGTGGTACATAAATCATTTTAAATTATAGTGCAGCATTTAAAATATAAGAACATTGAAAACTCTAAAGGTATGTTAATGGATACACAGTATAAAAATATATAATCTGTAAAATTGGTAATGTTAAGTGAAGGGGATGAAAGGAGTAGCATTTTTGTATATGATGGAAATTATCAGTTTAAAATAGATTGCTCTAACTATAAAATGTATTAAATAATCCTTATGGCAACCATAAAGAAAATACCTATGGAAGATGCATAATGAAAATATTTGTAAATAATGTATCTAATGAGAGGTTAATATCCAAATTATATAAACACCTAAAACTCAACGACAAAAGTCAACTCACATAAAAATGAACAAAGAACTTGAATAAACATTTCTCCAAAAATGATGTACAAATGAATACTAAACATATGAAATGATGCTCAACATCACTAATTTTTGAAAAAATGCAAACCAAAGCAACAATGGTATATCTACATGCATTAGGTTGGCTATCAGCAAAAAAAAAAAAAAAAAAAAAAAAACAAAAAACAGGTTTGGGCAAAATGCATAAAAAACCCTTCTGTACTGTTGGTCCTCTTGCTTTCAAAAATAATATAGGACTTCCACAAAACATTTATAAAAGAACTGTCAATTCAACCTCTGGGTATGTAACTGAAAGAACTGAAAACAAGATCTCAAGAAGGTATGTATATACTGATATTCTCAGCAGCCCTATTCACAGAAGCCAAGAGGTGTACACAATTCAAATGCCCATCAACAGATGAATGTATAAATAAAATGTGATCTGTGTGTGTGTGGATAGATAGATAGATAGATAGATAGATAGATAGATAGATATGTGTGTGATTAAGACTTAGAAAGAAAATCCTATCACATGAACACAGATGAACCTTGAGGACTTAAACTAAGGGAAATAAGTTAGTCATAAAATTTCTAATACTGAATGATTCCACTTATATGATGTATCTTCCATAGTCAGATTCTTAGAGAGTAAAATGCTGGCTGCAGGGGCTTGGAGGAAAAGGGAAGAGGATTTGCTGCTCAATGGGTACAGTTTCAGTTTGCAAGATAAAAATGTTCTAGAAAGCTCTTGCACAATAATTTGCAGGTAGTTAACACTAATATACTAAATACTTATAGTATATAAAAAGTAAGCCATGAAAATAAAAATACACATTTAATTCATCTTTGGATGAGAAAGTGTTTATAAACACAACAGTGGAAAAAAATGACAAATTTTTAAATATTAGAAACTGTTTATAAAAATATACAAAAATTCAGATAAATGACAAACAAAATACTAGCAACAGGTATGCCAAATGGTTAATATCCTTAATATGTAAAATCTTTTACAAATTAGTAAAGAAAACACTTCTTTCAATGGAAAAATTAACTCTGAACATTAACAACAATTCACAGAAAAAAACTGAGTCATCTTTCTAATAATAATTAATTCCCCATGAAATCATTAATATATTCCTATTTTTGACCCGTTATGTTAGACAACTTTTTAAATGATAATAAAACTATGATCATCAAGAGCTTACATGTATAATTAGAGGGAAAAATATGATACAAACTTTCTGAAAAGTCAGTTTGAAGTGTGCATTAAGAGCATTAAAAATTATTCATGTCCTTTAACCTAGTTATACCACTTCTCTGGAAATTAACTTAAGAAGGTTGTTAGCGGGATCCCTGGGTGGCTCAGCAGTTTCACACCTGCCTTTGGCCCAGGGCATGATCATGGATTCCTGGGATCAAGTCCCACATCAAGCTCCCTGCAGGGAGCCTGCTTCTCCCTCTGCCTGTGTCTCTGCCTCTCTCTCTGTCTCTCATGAATAAATAAATAAAATCTTAAAAAAAAAAAAAAAGAAGGTTGTTAGCAATGCAACTCCAAGGTTTGAATAAGGATGTTATTTGTGACATGATTAAGTGTAAATACTTTGATACAACACCAAATTATCCAACTATAAGGAAATAACCTTAAAAATACATCTATATAAAACTAAATAGCTACTAAAAATAATTTATTGAAGAAATTTAGATAGCATTCTGTCAAATGAAAAAAGTAGGAGCCACAGGATATATATGCATGTTCTCAAATTTGGTGTCTCTCTTTCTCTCACAATAACAGACTAGAAGGAAACACATCATAATGATTATCTTAGGTTGTTTTCTTAGGGTTATCTAAATCACCCATATTCAAAACCAGTTCCACATAAGAGAATTTTTAAAACCAAATAGCCAACTAGTGAACATTACTGCATTCTGAGACAAAAGATGTGATGGTCTCCCTGACTTAACATCTCCACACAACCTTTTGTCTCCTGTCATTGTCACTCTACGCCTCTTCTCCCTCCACCTGCAATACTGGCAAGAAATATGGAGGCAAATAAGAAGGAAAAGTTTCAAAGAGACAAGGAAGTAGGAAAAAAAGGCATAAGAAAGGATAGGAATTTAAGAAATGAGGTGGGGAGGGTGAGTTATGAAAAAAAAAAAAAAAAAAGAATTAGATGTGATAAAACAACAACCAAAGCAGTGAAAATAGTTATGGTTAGTATCTCATGTCTTTAATAAATGAAAATTTGAGAGAAAAGGTATATTTCAAAATGCATTTACACCCCTCTCAATAATGAAATGTAAGTCGTTTATAAAGCCTTTATATCTAACTACTAATTATAGAAGATTCAAGAGAGAGATTTATATGTTGAACAACACCATAGGGATATAATCAACAAAATCCAATCTGTGAGAAACTCTATAAGATATATGACCCAGTTTTTTTCAACAGAGAATTACAGAGATAGAAAAAAAAAGGAAAAGGAGAAATTTATAGTCCAAAAGAAAATTAAGATATATTAATTTTGATCTGTTAACTTTGTTTAGAACTCATTTCAAACAAACCAAAAATTATTTTAAAATAAATTTGACATTAAGAAATGATTATGAAAATCTAAAGGTGTTTTCATGTTATTGATATAATTTTTTAAAGTCTTATTTTAGATACATACCAAAATATTTTCAGATGAAGTAATATTAATGTTGGATTTGCTTCAAAATCCTAGCAGTGGGTAGGGATATAGATGAAACCAAGGTAGGCTATGTAATTAGATTCCTGAAGCTGAGTGATGAGCATTTAGGGTGTATTAAACTGTTCTTCCTACCTTTGCCCATATTTGAAATTTTCCATTATATATTTTCTAAAATAAAAAAAAAACTCATAAGGATTTTTGCCTTTAAATCAAGGAAGGAGAACTATGATGCTATGCAAAGAAGAGGGGGTCCCCACAAGCAGAAGAGTCACTGAAATAAAATAGTGCCTACATCACCATTTTACCTAAGGCTGGCTCTGACATTGGTTAAAGCTACATGTTCACCATGCCCTGTAAGGAAAGCTATGAAAAGTAATTAAAACAAATCATAAACTGCTCGGTATTTCTCAGAGATAGTAGCTGTGTATATTCAACACATGATGATGATAATATAATGATGAGGATTATGATGATTGGGATGATGATCAACAGACAATAACATAGGAGTCTAAGGTTATGGGGGTACCACTCTGTGATAGGAATTTCTCTATTTTTCCTTATCCACTATAAAAACAATGACCATAGATCTAATCTCACCACCAAGTATCCATTAGCTTGACACAATTAGGTGCTGCTTTTCTTTCTTTGTCCTAAAGCCAAATACTCAGAGGATACTACTATCCCTTATAAGTAGCATTTGGCAAAAATCAATTACCATATTCCCTTCAAATAAACTGAAAGTTTACCAGAATTTAATAAGCTATTGCTTTTCAGAGTTAGCACACACCCCCTCAAAACTGCATTCTAAATACATTCATCCCCAGCACTCAAAATCAGGGCTTTAAACTTTTCTGTCCTTCAAGGTTTATAAAGTAACTTCTCCTTTTTCTTGATTTTGAGAATAGTAAAATTGCTAGAGCCTCATAATAAAAGGTGCATAGAATGTTCACAACAAAGCATTTAAAAACTAGATACTTAATTTTGTTCCTCTGGCACATTTTGGCCTCGAAATATTATTTTCTAGGTTAGTTATAAGATGATTTTTCAGAACATTGCCTTCAGTAACTACCCTGAACAATGAAAATTGAAATCAGTTCCCAATGGTTTGATTTATTATCATGGTTTCCTTGAAGGAGAGAATAACAAATCACTCCAAACCTCAAGACAACATGGATTTTGTGAGTTAGATTATAAATATGAAGGGATAAAAATGCATTTTCATCACATGGGAATGATTAACAGCTGAAAAGCAGAATAAACACAGACATCAATTTGGATATGAAATATAGTCAAATATCAGAAGAATCTTAAACAACTGATTATTGCAATTAAAAAAATCCAGCAAATCATTTTTCTTGTCTATACCATAAATAAATAATTGGCTAACTGCTTTGCCTCTCAGGTTCTACAAGTACACGTTCTACTTTACTGTTACTATGTTTAATGATTGATGTAAAATACCTAATCTCATTCTATGTCACTTGCTTGATAGATTGTCAGTGATGGAAGTGATTTTAAATGCCATCTATTTTAATATTCCCCTTATTCCATGACCCCCTCCATGTATAGCTAATTGATTTTTCCTACAGTATAGCAAGTATACTATGAGTCCTCCTTGAATACTCCATTCATGGAATGTAGAAATTTTAATGAGAACCTACTATGTGATCATACTAATTTATATAGCTATAAACCAAATGGACAAAGATGTCTGCTCTCAAAGAGCTTACATACTAAGAGTTCCTGGAATGGGATTCACCACCCCCAACATGTTTGTGTCAGAAACTCTTCTCAATACTGATAAGAAGAATAAAATGCAGCAAGTCTCAGGTCATTGTGAGATAGTTACTGTATATATTGGATAGAAATGTTCTTCTCTATAATTACCACCAGTGCTCAACTCTCTGGGGTCACAGAGATTAAGTATAATTGCTCTGCACGGTAAAAGCTCTTTAGATATATTTGTATCATCCCCACCTCCAACCATTTTTTACAGGTTACGCATTCCCTGGGCCTTTTCTTTCAGGTGCCAAGCACTTAGATTAATGTACGGACCAGGAATTTAAAGCAGATGAGCGAAGTGGGAGGAGAGGAGTATAAAGATAGGATCACACACTTTTGCAGTTTGGTTTCCATAAAAAAATGTAACAGCAAACTCAGAAACCTATATTTAATGAAATATCTACTCATTTTGAGGCATCTGGTACTAATTCAAATTTCTAAAAAAAACTCCATGTGGGCCTATAAAACACATCTAAAGGCCACAAGTTTGAGACCCAGCTTCAGATTCAATACACATATAATTTTGGCTTTTCTTTCCATAATGATGGCAAGTTTTTAATATACTCTGGCTTTTCTGTGTTCTCCTTAAAGTGCATTGCCCAGAACTGGCATCACAGGTCTGCTCTGGGAAAACCAACACAAAGAGATAAATAATTACCTTTCCTGTTTTAGATCTAGTTCTATTCATAAAACCCAAGGATGAATAAATATTTGGGGAGATAGGGGACTTCTATCATATGACTGATTCATACTTAATCTCTTGGTGCTATTAAACTAGTTCTCACCTCTGTCTTTATTTCTTCTCAAACAACATTAATTAGTTACTTCTCTCCTTGGTGTTTTAGAGTTTTATATTTTCATTGTTTAATTTTTTTTTATTATATTTACTTTCCCTCTCCAGTCTATAAAATATTTTTTGTATGCTGATTTTGTAAATGACCCTTATTAGCTATTCCTTCTAGTTTTGCCTCATCTGTGGATTAGCTCTTTTTTGCGATTAATGCCACTACTGAAATTAATGATAAAAATGGTGAACAGGAGAGAAGCACCTGACTGGCTCAGTCAGTGAAGCATGTTTCTCCTAATCTCAGGGTTATGAGTTCAAGCCCAAATTGGGCCCACGTGTAGACTACTTTAAAAATAAAATAAAATAAAATAAAAATAAAGTAAAATAAAATAATTTTTTAAATGAGAGCAGGACAGACCTAAAGACCAAATCCTCCACTCAATTACCAGAGACCTCTTTGTAAACAGACACTGATTTATGAATACAGCCACTCAGTTATGACTTTGTGCATTGGTACCATCAACTGCCTTGTCCATCTTAATCCCAAACTTGTAGGGAAGATTTTATCAAGTGCTTGCTGAAATCCAAGTAGACAGTAGATATAACACTCCTCTGATATATTGGTCTTTCAGGAAAAGGAAATTAAGTTTAATCTGACATACTCTACTATTAGTGACCTAACACAAATTCCAGAGGATCACCACTTTTATGACTCACAAAAAGTTTTTTTCAAGGTCCATTTTATAATTGTATCTAGATTAATCAACTGATTCATTAATTCATTAATTCATTATTTATTCATTATTTAGTGCCTATCTTAGGCACTAGAAATACAGTACTGACAGAAAAAAATTCCTGTTTAGAACTTCACTAATGTGGGAGGAATAAAAATAAATATAAATAAGTGAAATATAGAGAATGTTGGATAGGGTCAGGTGTTCAAGAAAAAAATAAAAGATGGAAGGGAGATAGAAAGTCTGAACTATGAGATTTGGGGTAATTTTACTTTATTTTATTTATTTTTTGTATATTTTTTATTGGAGTTCGATTTGGCATCATATAGTATAACACCCAGTGCTCATCCTGTCAAGTGCCCTCCTTAGTGCCCGTCACCCAGTCACCCCGTCCCCCCACCCACCTCCCCTTCCACTACCCCTTGTTCATTCCCCACTCATTTTCTCTCCTTTCTCTTTTATTCCCTTTCACTATTTTTTATATTCCCCAAGTGAATGAGACCGTATGATTGTCCTTCTCTGATTGACATACTTCACTCAGCATAGTACCCTCCAGTTCCATCCACATCAAAGCAAATGGTGGGTATTCGTCATTTCTAATGGCTGAGTAATATTCCAGTGTATATATAGACCACAGCTTCTTTATCCATTCATCTTTCGATGGACACCGAGGCTCCTTCCACAGTTTGGCTATTGTGGACATTGCTGCTATGAACAGTGGGGTGCAGGTGTCTCAGTCTTTCCCTGCATCTGTATCTTTGGGGTAAATCTTCAGTAGTGCAATTGCTGGGTTGTAGGGCAGCTCTATTTTTAACTCTTTGAGGAATCTCCACACCGTTTTCCAGAGTGGCTGCACCAGTTCACATTCCCACCAACAGTGCAAGAGGGTTCTCCTTTCTCCACATCCTCTCCAACATTTGTTATTTCATGTCTTGTTAATTTTTACTATTCTCACTGGTGTGAGGTGGCATCTCATTGTGGTTTTGATTTGTATTTCCCTGATGGCCAGTGATGCAGAACATTTTCTCATGTGCTTGTTGGCCACGTGTATGTCTTCTTTGGTGAAATTTCTGTTCATGTCTTTTGCCCATTTCATGATTGGATTGTTTCTTTGCTGTTGAGTTTAATAAGTTCTTTATAGATCTTGGATACTAGCCCTTTATCTGATAGGTCATTTGCAAATATCTTCTCCTATATTACAGGATGTCTTTTAGTTTTGTTGACTGTTTTTTGCTGTGCAGAGGCTTTTTATCTTGATTAAGTCCCAGTAGTTCATTTTTGCTTTTGTTTCCCTTGCCTTCATAGATGTATCTTGCAAGAAGTTGCTGTGGCCAAGTTCAGAAAGGGTGTTGTCTGTGTTCTTCTCCAGGATTTTGATGGATTGTTGTCTCACGTTTAGATCTTTCATCCATTTTGAGTTTATCTTAGTGTATGGTGTAAGAGAATGGTCCAGTTTCATTCTTCTGCATGTGGCTGTCCAATTTTCCCAGCACCATTTATTGAAGAGACTGTCCTTTTTCCAGTGGATAGTCTTTCCTGCTTTGTTGAATATTAGTTGACCATAGAGTTGAGGGCCCATTTCTGGGTTCTCTGTTCCATTGATCTATGTGTCTGTTTTTGTGCCAGTACCACACTGTCTTGATAATCACAGCTTTGTAGTACAACCTGAAATCTGGCATTTTGATGCCCCCGGTTCTGGTTTTCTTTTTCAATATTCCCCTGGCTATTCGGGGTCTTTTCTATTTCCACACAAATCTTAAGATTATTTGTTCCAACTCTCTGAAGAAAGTCCATGGTATTTTGATAGGGATTGCATTGAAGGTGTAAATTGCCCTGGCTAGCATAGACATTTTCCAGTATTAATTCCTCCAATCCATAAGCAAGGAATATTTTTCCATCTCTTTGTGTCTTCCTCAGCTTCTTTCAGAAATGTTCTGTAGTTTTTGGGGTATAGATCCTTTACCTCTTTGGTTAGGCTTATTCCTAGGTATCTTATGCCCAGAAATCAGTGGCATTTCTATACACTAACAATGAGACTGAAGAAAGAGAAATTAAGGAGTCAGTCCCATTTACAATTACACCCAAGATTTTTAGTTCTAAGTTATTTTTACTTTCTGTAAATTCAAGATAGTATGATTTCCCAAATCTTCATAGCAAACACTCATAAAACATCAATCCAGTTACTGATCTTATCTAATATAAATTCAAATTAGGGATCCCTGGGTGGCGCAGCGGTTTAGCGCCTGCCTTTGGCCCAGGGCGTGATCCTGGAGACCCAGGATCAAATCCCACGTCGGGCTCCCGGTGCATGGAGCCTGCTTCTCCCTCTGCCTATGTCTCTGCCTCTCTCCCTCTCTCTCTCTCTGTGTGTGACTATCATAAATAAATAAAAATTAAAAAAATTCAAATTAAAACTTAATACCATCTCTTTTATATTAACAACAACACAAAGTATGATGCTCTATGACATGAAGCTAAACATTAAAAAGGCAGATGCTTCCAGCTGAATTGTATCATTTCATAGGAGAAATTTATCTCAACCTGCACTGAGTTTCAAGCATGTACTGATGCAAGCACAGTGATAATGAGGACAAGATTATAATTCTGATTTCTGTCCACCCATCTTAGCTTCACTGGGAGCAACAGGTCTGCAAGCACAAAAGTTCCAGCAATCATTTCACAAAAAAGTGCCATTTTTAGAGAATGCCAAACCAAAGAAAGCGGAAGTTCCTCCAATTTACCAGTCCTATTGGAGGTGAGACTCCAGACAGCATATGGTCTACTGACCTGTGGGTCAATGACCTACACATAGACTCCTCGTTTCAGTACCGATATGCCATAAGAGGAAAGGACAAGGCATGAGATTTGGCTGCTGGGCTGTAGCTTGCTGATACTTATCCTAGACTGTTTCTGTATATGAACAAATCATGCTGGAAGCAAAGAGAGAGCCCTGTTTACAAATAGAGTGTCATTCATCAAGACCAGGAAAAGGGACCTAACTTTCCAAAAGCTTTCACAATAATATTTCCTTTATACATTTTAAAAATTTTATGCCACAGTCCAAAAAAGAAAATGAATATTAGAAAATGAATGCTTTACTAGACATTAAAAAATTCAACCTGTATATTTAAATGCTATAGATCTGGAGCCTACTGATGGTTCTTATAGCCACTAATGAAGTCACCACTGTGACAATGGTATATAAAGGTAGGACTAACACATATTTGACTATGGGATAGATATACTGTGTGCTCATTCACTGCTAAGAATTCTCAGAAAAACTATAAAAATAGATATTATATAAAATAAATAATGTTTTAAAATAGTGTCTATCAAATGCCTAAGATGCATTCATGATCAAAATCTTTAAAGGAAGCTGACTGAATTTTTGTGACAGATCTAATAGGAAGAAACTATTTTTCTTATGACTTGAACTTCATGAATGTATGTTGCTATCTTAAAAAAAGTATTTCTTTAAAATGCCACTCTAAGTTTTTCCTTTTTAATCAAGAAACTGCACTTTGCCTAAACATGATTTTAAATTATTCTATTTCATTCTATTCAGAATATTTCAATGAAAAATGAAAGTACAAAATGACTTTATAAGATACATGAGCTTTCAGACTGAAATAATAATCAGCATGAGGAAAGATAGGATATTCACAATGAATCAGAAAAATCTTGACTTCTGCAACTAAACCTCAGACAGTAGCATTGGTAATTCCAATCTCCCTCTGGGTGAGACATGTTCAAGGAACAAGATTGCTATAACCAAAGAATGGACTATTCTGCAGTTGGAACAAAAAATGGTAGAGACATTGTCATTTTTTTGAGACATATGGGTACTACAAATGCCATAGACAGCTTTACAGTCTGATAGTGTCTGCGTGGGAGGCTTCTCCTTAGAAAACATCATCTTCCCAAGCAGATAAACACTAGATCATTGAAATAATTGAAGGAATTAGAATCTCATGAAAATTTAAAAGAATTCCAATGTCAGGAGTTACCTAACCCTGCCCTATCCCCGATTTCTTTTTGCACATGTGAGTCTGCCCACACACTGAGACCAATTTCTGCTTTTGGTTGCAATAATGTTTGGAGTCTTTGACCTCAAGAAATTTGCAAACTGCCAAATTTCTCTCTTGCCTCTCTGACCCATACCTATGTGTCTAAAAATATTGTCCATATTCTGAGTCTCAATTTCCTTGATTCCTAGCCTATGTTCCCAGTTTCTACCCAACTCTCTAAGCTTCTATATATATTTTGATTTGTAAGAATTTCCTGACCCTGCCTTTTTGCACATTGAACCCTGCTTATCATTGCCTCCAATCTTCATTTTCACTGTACATTCCCATGCCACTTTGATCCTTGGTCTCAAACTCCCATTTCAACCAAGGTCAACAGTCTTTGGCCAAAAACTTATCTTCTCTTAGGTCCACCTGTCATTCCTAAAATGTAGTAACAATTTATTGAGTACGGCTGTGTATACTGTGTTTATTCCTGTCTATGACTATGCACAAGTCTCACAAAAGTCTAGTCATGACTATATTATGTTTTTCATTTTATAAGCAGCACATGAGAAGCCCAAACATACAGCAATTTGCTCTAAGTTACACCACTAAAAAAACATAGAAGGAGGTGACAGATCTATTTGTCTGGCAAGAAAATCATTCTTTGTGAGAGACTGTTACATGGGTGCCCCTCAATACATATTACCACCTATCATACCTGTCCTTATGTCGTCTTTCCCGTGCTGATTCTTACTTAGCTATATAAGTTGCTTTAGCTAAAAAGACATTGGCAAACATGATACAAGCAAAGGCTTGATAAGCTCCCGGACACTGGTCAGACCTTGTTCATTAAAACACCTGCTCTTGAAGCCAAGTACATACAAAAACCCTGACCAGTTTGAGTCTGTCATGTGGCAAGGAAGCCCAAGCCCATAACATGTAGAAGCCATGGACATGAGTTTAGAGGTGCCAGGTATGTGAGTGAAGCTCTCTTGGACCTTCCAGCCCAGACCAGCTGTGGATGAAAGGCAGCCAAATAGTGATTTAACACTACATTGACAGAAGACTTTCTCAGGCAAGTCCTACCCATGAGAAATAATAAGTTGTTTTAAGTCACAAAATCCAAACCAGATACTGTTGGGTTAGAAAATAAAATTATTACTCATTTTCAGCCCTTCAGATGGCAAAAGGTTCTCAGAATATGAAATAGTCTCTGATCAAATCCAGAGAGCTGCTCTTAAAATGTGACCTCAGGATAATTATCAAATCAAGGATATGGCAGAAAGATATACCTTAATCTAAATTCTAAAATTTAGAATTTCTAAATTCCTTAAGGATGTTGCTCCCTAGCCTCTCAGCTCTCAGCCTGAAGCAGAAAATTATATTAAAGATATTTGTGCAAGTATCTTTTACTTAATGGACTGGAATATAATTGACTACATGGGAAAACCACAAAGTTTTTAAAGGAAATGTACCATCTTGGACTAAAAGGGAGAGAGGCTGAACAAAATTAAAAGAGGCCTCTAAACTTTTACTGGTATAAAAAAGCCTGAGAAAGCTTCTTAGCTGCAAATGTGGATCATTTCTTGTGAAAAAAGAAAGATAACTTAGAGGATAGAGCCAAGATCCACCGAGAGCAATGAACTAGAAAAACCACATACAAAGAACTGGATCTTATGCAAGAAACATTTCTTGTCCTTAGATTCAAGGGAATTGGTAACACATTTATAGTTGGATTTCAGAATTGCTTTGAAACAATGAGTGCTATTTGCTCCCCATTTTCCCTTCTTTTCAGTGTCCACATCTATGGTCAGAGAAACATAATACCTGTCTGTCTCATCATTGTGTGTTGCAAGGGGAGAGGAATACAGAGATTATTATATTAATCTCTTGATAGATCAAGTCTCTGGATCAAGAGAAGCTATATCTGAAGAGCCTCATATATAGGTTCAGATATCTGATTTACATTATTTACTTCAGACATATCTGATTTATGTGATATGATCCTGGATCTACAATCTGAGAACTAAAGCTCTAATGCAATGAAACTTTCAGTGAAGGACATGAATTGCTTAGCTGAAGGGACACTGTGATGCTAGCAGACAAACATTCCTCTCCCCCCTGGGCACATATGCTGCTCCTCACACCATAAAATATCCTATTTTTCTTCCGCTGGACTATGAGCTAGATTTGTGACTTGCTTTGACCAAAAGAATGCAGCACAATGATGCCTTGAGACTTCCTGTCTCTGGGAAGCCAGTTGGCATGGTACAAAGAAGCTTGGGCTACACTACTGAATGATGAGAAACTACATTGAAAGTTGGATGGTGAAATTTATGTGGTACATTTACTAGGTCTCAGTACCTAGATATTTGGTCAAACACATCTAGATATTGCTTTGGAGGTATTTTTCAGATGAAACTAATATTTCCTCAGTAGATCTTAAGTAAGGCTGATTACTAATCCTCCATAACTGGATAAGACTCATCCAGTCTGCTGAAGGCCTTAAAAAAAAAAAAAAAAAAAAAAGATTGAGGTCTCTGAAGGAGGAAAGAATTCTTACAGCAGTCTACTTTCAGACTTGAGAGGCAATACCAAGTCCTCCCTGGGGTTCCAGACTGCAAGCCTACTCTACAGGTTTTAGACTTGCCATCCTCTATAATCATTTGAGCCAGTTCCTTAGAATCAATCTGTGTGTTGTATATGTGTGGAGTGTATGTATGTATATGTACACATCCTGTTAATTCTGTATCTCTGGAGAACACTATTATGTAGAGAGAAAGAGAGACCATACAGAGAAGCCATGAAGCAGCATGCATGTGGGTGAAGGCTACTTGGACTTTCTAGCTCAGCCCAGCCACACACTGGATATAATATGATGTTGATACCACATGAAGTAGAAGAATCACCCAACCAATCCCTGCCCAAATTTCTGACCTAACAAATTGTGGGGAGAAAAATAAATTATTGTTTTAAGTCACTAGGTTTGGGGTTCATCACATAACATTAGGCAAATAAAACACCTCCTCTTTTTCCAGCCACTCACTCTTCTATCCTGGGCATGAACTTAGTCTTTCTCAGAGTTTCAGCTCTGAGGGCAGTCCAAGGGTAACTTGTAACTTGTTATCTGCCATCCTCCAACAGTGAAGCCACAATTTTATTCAGACCAATTATTTGGGATGATGTTTCATTCTATATCATGATCCTTGGGGTGTTGTTTAATAGGTAGACCAGCTACTTGGTGATCTTATAGTGTCGCCCTTCATTTAAAGTCCTATTTTAAAAAATAGTAGAGAGGGCTAAACCCAGACAAAGATACTCTAAGGGGAAAAAGAATCTCATTCCTCTTCTATAATAACCCATTGGCCCCTAGAGTCTCTGAATCACTATGAATTCAGAAATGGATTCATTGGAATGCAAGAAGGGCTGCCACAGGTGTCACCAAGTCACTCAATGACATGCAGCAAGAATAATTGGACACAGCTTTGTAGCCCAAGAGAACAGTATTAGTGAATGGGCACAGCCACAAAAACCTTTGAGAATCTAAGAATAATGAGGATAATTAAATCCTGCCTATCTCTGAGAAAATGTCATGCTGTAGCTACCTTGAGACCCAGGCTCGGGGCACAAGCAGGGCCGTAACATGTGGCAAACAACAAGAGTGGATGCAGGGTGCTGTGCAAAACTGCTCAGAATAAAAATTCATTGTAATTTTGAGCATGTGATCCATCTGTCAATGCAGAAAAATAACACATTTGATAGTATGTTTATTTCTGTGAAGAGTACAAGTTTTATACTCTCATTAGCACACCAAATGAAAGGCTCAAGTCACATTCCAAGTCAGTTTTTTGGAGCTCTGTGATAGATACAAGAGTACTAAATAAAAAAAAAAAAAAAATGAGTACTAAATACACCAGGCATACTTGTTATTAACAATTCTGTAAGTCTAGACAGTCCTTCCACCGCCAACACTCTCACATCCCCCACCCCAAAAAGTAGCTGATTCTTGTCTTTAATGTATTCTGGTGGTGGACCATTTCAAGTTCATCATTGAGAAGCACATACTAATGGTGAATATTGAATACTTTTGTGTAATTAATAGGACCAAACATCTCTCCCCCTTTATCTCTGGAGCTGTATTAATGGCTGCTATCTTCCAGCTGTGGTTTTGTCAAAGATTCCAGTTTAGATATCTAAAGCCTGGATACAATAGCTTGAAAAAGTCATTATAGGACTGGTTTTGGCAGTTTCATTTTCCTTAAAAAGAGCTCCTTTTCCAAGACCAACTTAACTTAGAAGATGGAGTAAAACATTTCTTCAGACAGACACTTCTGCTATCTCCACTCCCCCTAGGTTCCCTCTAATCCTCTAAAAAACAATAAAGTCACCAGGTTTATTGAATTCCTATAACATGAAAAATATTGCAGTAGGAAAAATGGGAAATTAATTGAAGATATGGAGAGTGCCTAGACTCAAGAATTTTACAATCTTTTAGATAGGTCTTCAAAGTTCTTCTTTTAATGGTAATCTACTAAAAAAGTGTGCCAATCCACTATAGCTAGAACTTTCTGCCATATTTACTTATGGATTCTCTTCTGTTAAAGCAGAGATGCTCCTGAGAGCATTCCAGCTCTCTCAGAAGTCATCATGCCTTGTGATACCACAGCACCACATATGGCTGCAAAGATAACAGCATCCACCACCAGTGTGTTCCTTTGCCTGTGCTGGCCCCCCATTGCTATTTGGTAATTACTGATCTCCTCAAGTGACTCTATCATATGCCACATAGTGATTATTCCAATTTGTTCCATTTTCCTTAGGCTCTTTTGTTTCCCTGGTCCTCTAGCTAGTAAGGTATTTCTTTCTGTCCCAAGTGGAAACCACTAACAACATATCCTCCCTTTTTCTCTTTCAAAAAAAAGTAATTCCTCATGTATCTTCAGCTCATTCCCTTTCCTCTGATGCTGATTTCTCCGTGCACCTGACCTGTGACCAGCTCAGAGACATTTACACTTCATTGAATGTCCCTTTCTCTCTAGCACAGAGAGGCTGCATAGTGGAGTGGTTAAGAGCAAGTCCCTGGAGCTAAACCTGTTTTTTTTTTTTTTTTTTTAATCTTGACACCATTGCCTATTTGTATGACCTTGGGCAAGTTATGTAACTTCCAGTGCCTTAGTCTCCTCACTCCAAATATAAATAATAATAGAAGTACTTCTCCCACAGGTGTGTTATGAAGATTAAAGTAGTTAAAGCATTTAGCACACTGTCTGATACATAATAAGTATTCAAATATCATTAGCCATTACTTCCTTCAACTTTCCTTAAATTTTTTCTCTACCTCAGCCATTTTCTTAATTCTTACATGTCTGTAAGCAACTGTGCTTTTTGTCTTCATTACTTCAATGCCAATCTTCTTTTGAAAGAGTGGTTAATACAGCGAAACTTACTTCCTCACGCATTAACTCCTGGTAAATTCAGCTGCAGGCCCCACACCAATAATACCTTAGAATTTGTTCAAAAAAAAAAAAAAAAAGGATTTGAGTTCCAGAGGCCTCTATTTGTTCTTATTTTTTTTCTTTTCTCCACTGACCACTGCTCTTATTTTAAACATTTTTTCCTACTTCACCTGCATTACTCTAGATGCTCCTGATTTTCCTCTTACTTTCTAGACATTTTTTCTCGGGTTCTCTGGGCCTTTCCATCCTTCCACTCATAATTCAAGGTATTCTCTGAGATTTGGCTCTATTTTTCCTACATCTATGTTTCTCACACTGGGATGCACTGTAAGGCTGCTCAGTGACCAAAAGCATATCTACAGCCTCAGGAAGAACAAGGTATGTTTGACCATCTTGGGCCATCATTGTGTTAGTACACTTGGCTAAAGCGCCCTTAGACATAAGAAAAATCCTACTATTCCAGGTCAGAAAATTTTTTTAACCTGCCAAACAAAACAAAACAAAACAAAACAAAACAAAACAAAAAAACAGGGCACCCCGGGTGGTTCAGTGGTTTAGCGCCACCTTCAGCCCAGGCCCTGATCCTGGAGACCAGGGATCCAGTCCCACGTCGGGCTCCCTGCATGGAGCCTGCTTTTCTCTCTGCCTCTCTCTCTTTCCCATGAATAAATAGAATCTTTAAAAAAAATTAAAAAAAACAAAAACCATGCACTGAATGATTGGAAAGTGTGGTACCTTACAGTTGTTGCAGAACCAAGTGTCACTATCACTACAACCAAATCAAGGTGAATGTATGTACTGCCATGATCACAGATGACATAAATAACTCCTGACCCTAGGACTAATGCTTCTCTAAAAAGGTAGGTCATTTTTTGGAAAAAAAAAATTATTGTCTTTTTTAAACAAACTAGTGTGTTTGCTTAATATCATTTTAGATTAAGCACACACAAACACACACGCCACCATTGGCTCCCATAAACTGATTAAACTTCCTACAACAAGTGTATTTGGACAAAGGTTCTATTTACAAATTTGAAACTATGTTTAGTTAAATATTCCCTTGAAGTTAGTCTGAAAACAGGAACAAGTCTAAGATTCTGACTTTAGAGAACTAAGTGCCACTCTCTATTTGTTTAAAATATATATTTATTTTAAATGATAATTTCAGTTGGAAATGCTGAGAAATGGTCCCAAACAGTAATGTTTGGAGCAAACGATTATAAGTGATACAAATGCAAAAGATAACAAGGGAAATGCAGAATAATCTTGAAGCAGAGGGTATATCACAGGGAATTTGATAGCTCAAAACAACACAGCAATAGTCCCCACAACAAGGGAACTCAAAGGGAGCACTGCAGCTGGTCACAAATTTGTAAGGTGTATTTTGATACTCATGTAAAATATAAGTTTTTAATCACCGTGGAGATGCAAATGAGCCTGACCTGATAGGCACTGAATGGAAAAATCCTGAGAAATAGCTCCATGAAAATATCTCATTGCATATATAATGTTTAAGACAATTTTGGAAACAGTTTGAAAGTTAAAAAGCAAGAGAGAAATCCTGGCTTTGAGGAATGCTTAAAAAACAAACAAACAGAGAAAAAAAATTACTTGAAGTATCATCAAAGCTAGCTTCAGAATCACTGTGGGAGGCATAGCTCCTGAGATGAGGGCCATTTGAGGGAGCATGGCAGGGTGGGGCGGGTTGAATCTGTTTTAACTCAAAAAGAGGCAATCAAGATGACAAAGTGTATTTTTACAAGGAAAGGCATTATTGAATAATCAAGAATCTGAAAATAAATTGGATTTTTACCTAATATCCTATAGGGTGAAAACACAGAAATGAAAGATAGCATCACTTTATTAGTCATCTACACTGATAATGTAGTCTGTCAAAGCCTGTGACTTGCCAGGGTACTTGAAGGTAAAACTGGTGATAAAATTTTCAACAAGATATAAGGATCTTAGTTAGCATGGTATTAAGTAGGAAAAAATGTTGGACTCAAATCTCTTAGGCAAACCTTTGAATCACTAGTATGCATCAAACACATGATGGCCCTGACTGCTTCAGCAACCAGTGATTTTATTCACTCAACAAAAAATAGAGGTGGGGATCCCTGGGTGGCTCAGCGGTTTAGCGCCTGCCTTTGGCCCAGGGCGCTATCCCAGAGTCCCGGGATCGAGTCCCACGTCAGGCTCCCTGCATGGAGCCTGCTTCTCTCTCTTCCTGTGTCTCTGCCTCTCTCTCTCTCTCTATGTCTATCATAAATCAATCAATCAATCAATCAATCAATCAATCTTTAAAAAAATATAGGGGCTCCTGGGTGGCTCATTTGGTTAAGTGCCTTCTGCTGGTCATGGTCTCAGGGTCCTGGGATCAAGCCCCACGTCGGGTTCCCTGCTCAGCACAGAGTCTGCTTCTTGCTTCTCTCTCTCCCTCTGGTGCTCCACCTACTTGTGCATGCTTTCTTTCTCTTTACTCCAAATAAATAAATAAAAATCTTAAAAAAGTATTTTTGAGGCCAGTCAGGTGTTGCGGCCTGAGGTGTCCTCCCAACCCCTCCCACTCAGCTCCTCCAAAAGCAGACAATTCATCAAGGATTTTATATCCAAGACCCAAAAGTTTGTTAACCAAGATGATGAATGCCAACATGGATGCAGTTGATGCTAAAAATCAAGTGGAACTGGAGGAAAAGGATGACTTATTAATCAAGTGTTGAAACTTCAATGTACTTGAAGATCTCTCTGCAAAAGTAGATGCAGTTAAGGAAGAAAATCAGAAGTTAAAATCAGAAAACCAAGTTCTTGGACAATATGTAGAAAAACCTCATGTCAGCTTCTAATGTTTTACAAACTACGAACACAAAAAGCAAAAGAAAGTAAGGGATTGATACCCCTTCTGTTTTATGGAATTGCTGGTGATCTATCTTTCTTTAAAAGCTGGATAGAGGGCAGCCTGGGTGGCTCAGCAGTTTTGTGCGGCCTTCAGCCCAGAGTGTGATCCTGGAGTCCCAGGATCGAGTCCCACGTCGGGCTCCCTGCATGGAGTCTGCTTCTCCCTCTGCCTGTGTCTTTACCTCTCTCTCTGTCTGTCATGAATAAATAAAATCTTAAAAAATAGAGAAATAAAAGTTGGATAGATTCAAAAGTTATACTGCTTTTGTTTATGGTTTAATTGAATATTTATGAAGATAACGTCAGATCTAGGAAAAATTAAGAGCATAATAGAAGATTTACATGAGTTTGTGTATTATATGTTAGTCTAGGACAACATGCAAATATATCATAGAAACTTTATAATTAGAAATGCATTTATATATGAAACCTGAAAATGAATGTTTAAAAAAAATTTTTTAAATAAAAAAAAGAAAATGAATGTTTTATCAAATTTGCTTTGATTTATAGGGTTAGCACTGTCTTTATTCATTTATATATTTTTTAGCACTGCCTTTTGTTATAGGCATAGTAAGAGATACAAGAAAATATCCACTGCATTGTGAAAAATGACCAAAATCATATACTGAACACACAGCTTTCTATACTCTGTGCACCATTTTGCATTTTCTTCATTCACTTTTACCTTTCCATTTCCCTTCCCCTAAGGAAAAATTTGGCTTCACATTTGTACAAGTAATTTTAATAGTTAATCATCTGTGAAAGTAACCTGAGCTTGAATTGTTTAAAGTTAACCAAAGTAAGACACTTTCTCAGTTAGGGCTTGTCATAGTAATGAGATAGGATTGTTGGTTTCTCTTTAATCAATTGAAAACAGAGGCTATAAATATGAAGATTTTTCTTTGCAACTAAATTGTCAGATTGGGAAGGTTTGTTGTCAAAAACTTCCTTTTGCATAAAATAACCCACTTGGTGTCTGAAAAAAATGAGCTCTAGTTATATGTTTGAAATAGAAAATTTTGAGAAAAATAGAAATAAGATGGGGAAAGTACTTGGCATACAGTAGTAAGCAACTCCAAATGTTTTTACTCCAGATTTATGTGATCCCTGGCACAGACTAGATCTTTTGGGGATATATATGTGAAAGTAGATTAAATATGACTAAGCCTATGTCAACCACATCTAGAAGAGAACAGTTACAAAGAGTTTCGTCTCAAGGTTTATTTGTATTACCCAGCAAATCAACTTCTGGAAAACTGCTTTAGAGTGCACTATCAGAATCATGAATAAAATGGGCAAGCTTTACATGCATATTAACTGATATTCTCAGTATTTTCTCTCACTGCTCCTCCCAGAATTTTCTGTAAACCTAATTATTTGGTTTGCAGGGTATTAGTCACTGTTGTGCAGTTTCTAAAAATTTGGTTTGTTGATTCCATTTGGTAAGAAAATTGGTATCAGAAGAATGTTAAAATGTTAAATAGGAAAGGAGATTCACTAATATAGTTTGGTTATTAAATTTGGGCTACTTTTAATCATGCCATATTGTGTAAGATTGGATGAATGACTTGAGCTGGATGAATATAATAGTAATACAATTTTTTTTCAGAAAAAAAATATATACATATTTGAGCTCTCTTTGCACCTAATGCTATCCTAGATCCTGGGAATTTCACCCTGGATAAAGTAGACATAGTTTTATCCTTAGAATATTTACATTTGCCAAGAAACTGCTTCAAAAATTTTTGTTTGTTTTATTTTCCTTGATTTTTCTCAGGGCATCCAACAACTTAGTAAAACTAGATAATTTTGCAAAATGCAGCATTTTTAATGTTCATTATTTTAGATAAAATTGTAATAAAATAAGAGAATAAGAAAGCTTATACTACCACTAGATGCATTCTTGCTCAAGCAAACAAAAAACAGTATTCCTAGAGTTTTCTAATTCAACCACAAATTATTTCCTTGGGAATAAAAAAGCCATCATAATTTTTTAAAAAATCCTAAGTATTATTAGTTCATTTATTTTTCCTACTTCTAACAAATTGGGTCACATGGGATTATGTATTGATCCAATTTCCCCCCAAGGTCTGAACACCCTCATTCAACCATTTTTAGGTAAAATTGCGGTGATGGTTTTCACAGAGTGTGACAAATTATAACATAGTATAGAAGTTTGGCTAGTTGAATGGAGATGTCATAATGTGAATAATTTGAGACTCCCCTTATTTACATGTGACAAAAATGACAGCATCAGTCTCAAAAAAGATCATTATTTGTATTTCTTAATTGAAAATGCCCTTTTTTACTATTTCCATGGGAGTATAAAAAATAAAAAAAAAAAAACCTAGCCAGTGGATCAGAAACTCTTTTTATCCCTTACTAGGCAAGTAGACAAGTGAGCCAACAACTCAGCAAGTAGATGAAGTCATTGAAATTTTTGGCAAGAATGGCCTGACAACATGGCATTATGTTTCCATTTGTGATTCTGGCTTGTTTCTCCTATGGGATTCCCTATATACAGCTCATTAGTGCCTTTAAAAATTATTTGAGTGCCCACATGTATTTGTGAATTTGCTTCCAAAGAATAAGGCAACACCAAGAAGAAAAAGTACAGATAAGCTAAACTCAGTGGATGTGATTTGCTGTCTTTAATTCACTCCAATTCATATGTGAAAGTGATAAATTCAATGGATAAAATTTCAGGCCTTATCTTTTGGTTATCACTTTCCCTCAACGTCTACATGAATTCATGACTGATGAGTCATTCTCTTCAGCTGTTTTCCCAGTTTTTATTTCTGGCCCCTATACAACCCATTTTCCACACAGCAGGCAAAGAAATCATTTAAAAATCTCCATCAGATCATTAATCACCTTGTTTAAAGTCCTTGATATTTTGCTGGGGCATTTAAAACAAAATCTACTTTGTGGCACAGTCTGCCAGGCCTCTGCTCATTCTTTCAATTCATTTTGTACCATAATTCCCTAGACCTCTTTTTCTTCTCTGTAGTAGCTTCCTTATATCCAAAGGTCTTTACACGTGCAGTATTTTTCTCAGGTCACTTCTCCCCCAAGTGACCACCCCCGCCCAAGCCTTAACTCAGCTGTATCCTCCTAGTTATTCAAAAGCTACTTTAACCATATCATCTCACCCCCCACCACTCTAAACTTCATGTTTTACTTCCATCATAGTACTTATTTTCTGAACTATCCTATTTTTTTTAATTACTTGCCTGTAATCTGTTTCCCTCTCACTATACTGTAAGCTCCAAGACAGGCTTTATTTCTTTAAATTTTTTTTTTTAATTTTTTATTTATTTATGATAGGCACACAGTGAGAGAGAGAGAGGCAGAGACACAGGCAGAGGGAGAAGCAGGCTCCATGCACCGGGAGCCTGACGTGGGATTCGATCCCGGGTCTCCAGGATCGCGCCCTGGGCCAAAGGCAGGCGCCAAACCGCTGCGCCACCCAGGGATCCCGCAGGCTTTATTTCAATCATAGGCATATCGCTAGTGTCTGAAATGGTGTCTAGTATAGACTGGGTACTCAGCAAAGAATTGTTGATTAAGTAGATGAATATAGCAGAATCTTGCCCATTAATGAATGAATCAGGAAGAAATTTAAGCATGATTAGATAACAGAGTAGAATACAGAATCTACACATTTAAAAAATAAAACACACGATTACTAAGGAAATGTTGCACTTTGTTTTTTTTTGTTTTGTTTTTTTAAGATTTTATTTATTTATTCATAGAGAAACACACAGAATGAGAGAGAGAGGCAGAGACACAAGCAGAGGGAGAAGCAGGCTCCATGCAGAGAGCCTGACGTGGGACTCAATCCAGGGTCTCCAGGATCACGCCCCGGGCTGCAGGCGGCGCTAAACCGCTGCGCCGCCAGGGCTGCCCAGAAATGTTGCACTTTGAACTATGCCTCCAAATAATCTGGATTAAAAATTTAGTCTTCTCTGTTATTCTGGATATGTGAATATGTTGGAAAATTCTGATAATCTGTGCTCTGTATTCTATCCCTGATAATATCATGTCCTCAACGGTTATTAACTTCTAAGCGGAGAATCCTTAAATATTCCTCTCGGTGTTCATGCTCTGTCTGCCCAAACACATCATCGTTCCTCAGAGACAGATCCTCTTTCTCTGTTCCTTATTTTAGTCAGGCTGGTACCATCCCAGGAATTCTCTTTGTCTCTTTCCTCTATCTTCTGTATTTCTTCCTTTCCTCTCAACACGCACATTGGCATATACTTCAAATCTGACCCTTTGTTTCTATATCCACTACCAATGTCCCTCATTGCTTGCTAAATTATTGTTAAATGTTTCTAAATGGTCTTCATTGGTATAATTGTTTCCTCCCTTCAATCCATCTGTCCCTAAATCATAGCTTTGTTCATTTCACTCAACTCAAAACTTTCCATGGTTGCCAATGACTGCAGAAAGTAATCCCAATCTCCGAGCATAAAAATGAGCACCCTCATCCCTGGGTGGCGCAGTGATTTGGCGCCTGCCTTTGGCCCAGGGCGCGATCCTGGAGACCCGGAATCGAATCCCATGTCAGGCTCCCGGTGCATGGAGCCTGCTTCTCCCTCTGCCTATGTCTCTGCCTCTCTCTCTCTCTGTGACTATCATAAATAAATAGAAATTTTAAAAAAATGAGCACACTCCATAAAATGCCCCTGACAGATGTTTCCAGTTTCTAGTTTATAATCCTCAGCCACCCCCTTTCCTCCAACAAATCTTTGCATTAAAAACTCTCCATGACTCAACATTCTACCAATAGCCTCTGTATTTTTGTCACCACTGAGCTTTGCTCTCTATATTATCTCTACCCAGTATGCCCTTCCCATGACCTCTGCATTCTGGACACTTAACACAGGTTGAATTTGCCAAGTAAATAAACCCCTGTCCTTCTTTCAAGGCCAAGCCTATGACAACTTCTCCATGAAATCTACCCCAATACCTCCAGCCAGATTACTCTCTCCCTCCCCTAAGCTTCTATTGTACTTGATAGCTCTATCTTAGTATTTTAAGAATACTCTGCTTTCCAATATAACTGGTTCGGTACATAACTGTCCTTCCCAGTAAACTGAAATTTTTATGATGGCTAGGACTATTGCCAATCCATGAAGAATTCTTCCATAGCACAGATGAGGTTAAGTGAAGGTGACTGTTGAAGTCAAGATGAGGATACAGTGTTGTGGAGGTGGTGGTAAGAAGGTAAGGTGGTGAGGATGTGGTACATGAGGTGAGCTGTGTGTGATGGTAGTGGTATGGAAGTCCCAGCATTATCCTTGGTGATGTGGAAATATTTCACACTGTGAATTATATTTTCCACGTTTGACTACCAAAATCCTGAATCAATCTAAATGTGGGCACCAAGCTGCTCTTAGAACATAAAGTGAGGTTATATAATCATCCCAATCATCATCCATTAATATCTAAAGCACTTGGTGGAAGCCTTGGGCAAAAATAAAGAGCAAATAATCTAATTAATTCCTCTGTCCTAAAGCCCTAACTGCACAGACTTCCCTTCAATAACCATGAGCCAAACTGTACTCAAAGAATAGGTTGATATTGAGGATCAGAAGAGCTGAAAACTGTAAGTTTTGCAGCAAAACATTTGTTCCCATATTCAGATGAAAAATAATGTCTACTCAAATTTGGAATCTACATAAACTAAAACTAAAACAACTATATAATTTTTCAAATAAATATGGTCCACAATCCTATTTATAGATAATGTGGCATATTAAAATCCAATGCTTTTGTCGAAATTATTATAAAATAATGTAGAACATAAACATTTAATGGACAACTCCGAGTCCTTTACATTTTATTTCTGAAAAAGAAAATATTTCCTTATATTCAGAGATATGTATCTTCCTTGACATCTTTAGTATCTTTTGAAATTTATTTGGGGAAGCAGGTAGGAAGATTATCAACCATGATTAAAGAAACTCTGCTTTTTATTCCATAGATACCAGAAGAAACCTTTTAACAAACATTAATTATAAATAAAATTTTTTAGTGTGTTTCATGTAGCAAATAGATCTTAAAGGAAATTAAACATTACAGGGGCTATTTCCTTCCCTCTATTTCTCTACCCTATCAGTTCCCACCACATCCTGACATTGTACGTAATTCAAAATAAGTGTAATGAAAATACAGAAGCCAAAAAACAAAACAAAAAAAAAATGGAGCAAGCCAACAGGCTGCTGCAGAGATTCAGAACAGCAGTACTGAGAAACGCAGGGATAATTGACATGTACATTCTTCCTCTAAATCTGTGTTTGAGTCAAAACCAAGTATATTTCAGTCAGCTCACTCTGCCTCGTGAAAAAAGAAAAGTTTATGTATGCTATTTAAATCTAACTTCTTACCTGCTGCTAAACCACTGAGCTTTTTAAGTGAAATTCCACATTTAAAAAGTGTGATATTTATAGTAATACTAAAATACTCATCCAAATTATGCCAAATCTGGATCTATAATGAGGATAGATAAAAGCAAAAAGTATATCAAACAATAAGAGAGGGAGGGGGAGGAGCAAGATGGCGGAAGAGTAGGGTCCCCAAATCACCTGTCTCCACCAAACTACCTAGAAAACCTTCAAATTATCCTGAAAATCTATGAATTCGGCCTGAGATTTAAAGAGAGACCAGCTGGAATGCTACAGTGAGAAGAGTTCGCGCATCTATCAAGGTAGGAAGACGGGGAAAAAGAAGTAAAGAAACAAAGGCCTCCAAGGGGGAGGGGCCCGCGAGGAGCCGGGCTGAGGCCGGGGCGAGTGTCCCCAGGACAGGAGAGCCCCGTCCCGGAGGAGCAGGAGCTGCACCGACCTTCCCGGGCGGAAAGGGGCTCGCGGGGAGTTGGAGCAGGACCCAGGCGGGCGGGGATGCCCTCGGGCTCCCGGGGACAGTAACAGCAACTGCGCACCCAGGAGAGTGCGCCGAGCTCCCTAAGGGCTGCAGCGCGCACGGGGGACCCGGCGGGACCCGGAGCAGCTGAAGGGGCTCGGGCGGCGGCTCCGCGGAGGGGGCTGCGCGGCCCCGGGAGCAGCTCGGAGGGGCTCGGGCAGAGGAAGAGGCTCCGTGCGGAGGGGGCTGCGCGGTTCCAGGAGCAGCTCGGAGGGGCTTGGGCGGCAGCTCCGCGGAGGGGGCTGCGCGGCCCGGGAGCGCGAATCCAACAGCGCAGGCTCCGGAGCACAGGGCGCCGGGACACAGCCCAGGATCCCGCCTCCCCCGGGACAGGCAGAGGCCGGGAGGGCCCAGGACAGCAAGGACGCTCCTGCCCCGAGCTGAGCAGATCAGCGGCCCCGCCCCGGAGCCTCCAGGCCCTGCAGACGGAGTTCCTGCCGGAGCTGAATCCAGGTTTCCAGAGCTGCCCCGCCACTGGGGCTGTTCCTCCTGCGGCCTCACGGGGTAAACAACCCCCACCGAGCCCTGCACCAGGCAGGGGCACAGCAGCTCCCCCAACTGCTAACACCTGAAAATCAGCACAGCAGGCCCCTCCCCCAGAACACCAGCTAGACGGACAACTTCCAGGAGAAGCCAAGGGACTTAAAGTACACAGAATCAGAAGATACTCCCCGGTGGTTCTTTTTTTGTTTGTTTGTTTTTGTTTTTGTTTTTGTTTTGTTTTGCTTTTTGATTTGTTTCCTTCCCCCACCCCCTTTTTTTTCTCCTTTCTTTTTCTTTCTCTTTTTCTTCTTTTTTTTTTCGTTTTTTTTTTTCTTTTTCTTCCCTTTTTTTTTCTCTTTCTCTTTTCTTTCCTTCTTTCTCTCCTCTCTTTTTCTCTTTTTCCCAATACAACTTGCTTTTGGCCACTCTGCACTGAGCAAAATGACTAGAAGGAAAACCTCACCTCAAAAGAAAGAATCAGAAACAGTCCTCTCTCCCACAGAGTTACAAAATCTGGATTACAATTCAATGTCAGAAAGCCAATTCAGAAGCACTATTATACAGCTACTGGTGGCTCTAGAAAAAAGTATAAAGGACTCAAGAGACTTCATGACTGCAGAATTCAGAGCTAATCAGGCAGAAATTAAAAATCAATTGAATGAGATGCAATCCAAACTAGAAGTCCTAACGACGAGGGTTAACGAGGTGGAAGAACGAGTGAGTGACATAGAAGACAAGTTGATAGCAAAGAGGGAAACTGAGGAAAAAAGAGACAAACAATTAAAAGACCATGAAGATAGATTAAGGGAAATAAACGACAGCCTGAGGAAGAAAAACCTACGTTTAATTGGGGTTCCCGAGGGCGCCGAAAGGGACAGAGGACCAGAATATGTATTTGAACAAATTCTAGCTGAAAACTTTCCTAATCTGAGAAGGGAAACAGGCATTCAGATCCAGGAAATAGAGAGATCCCCCCCTAAAATCAATAAAAACCGTTCAACACCTCGACATTTAATTGTGAAGCTTGCAAATTCCAAAGATAAGGAGAAGATCCTTAAAGCAGCAAGAGACAAGAAATCCCTGACTTTTATGGGGAGGAGTATTAGGGTAACAGCAGACCTCTCCACAGAGACCTGGCAGGCCAGAAAGGGCTGGCAGGATATATTCAGGGTCCTAAATGAGAAGAACATGCAACCAAGAATACTTTATACAGCAAGGCTCTCATTCAAAATGGAAGGAGAGATAAAGAGCTTCCAAGACAGGCAGCAACTAAAAGAATATGTGACCTCCAAACCAGCTCTGCAAGAAATTTTAAGGGGGCCTCTTAAAATTCCCCTTTAAGAAGAAGTTCAGTGGAACAGTCCACAAAAACAAAGACTGAATAGATATCATGATGACACTAAACTCATATCTCTCAATAGTAACTCTGAATGTGAACGGGCTTAATGACCCCATCAAAAGGCGCAGGGTTTCAGACTGGATAAAAAAGCAGGACCCATCTATTTGCTGTCTACAAGAGACTCATTTTAGACAGAAGGACACCTACAGCCTGAAAATAAAAGGTTGGAGAACCATTTACCATTCGAATGGTCCTCAAAAGAAAGCAGGGGTAGCCATCCTTATATCAGATAAACTAAAATTTACCCCAAAGACTGTAGTGAGAGATGAAGAGGGACACTATATCATACTTAAAGGATCTATTCAACAAGAGGACTTAACAATCCTCAATATATATGCTCCGAATGTGGGAGCTGCCAAATATATAAATCAATTATTAACCAAAGTGAAGAAATACTTAGATAATAATACACTTATACTTGGTGACTTCAATCTAGCTCTTTCTATACTCGATAGGTCTTCTAAGCAAAACAGCTCCAAAGAAACGAGAGCTTTAAATGATACACTGGACCAGATGGATTTCACAGATATCTACAGAACTTTACATCCAAACTCAACTGAATACACATTCTTCTCAAGCGCACATGGAACTTTCTCCAGAATAGACCACATATTGGGTCACAAATCGGGTCTGAACCGATACCAAAAGATTGGGATTGTCCCCTGCATATTCTCGGACCATAATGCCTTGAAATTAGAACTAAATCACAACAAGAAGTTTGGAAGGACCTCAAACACATGGAGGTTAAGGACCATCCTGCTAAAAGATAAAAGGGTCAACCAGGAAATTAAGGAAGAATTAAAAAGATTCATGGAAACTAATGAGAATGAAGATACAACCGTTCAAAATCTTTGGGATGCAGCAAAAGCAGTCCTGAGGGGGAAATACATCGCAATACAAGCATCCATTCAAAAACTGGAAAGAACTCAAATACAAAAGCTAACCTTACACATAAAGGAGCTAGAGAAAAAACAGCAAATAGATCCTACACCCAAGAGAAGAAGGGAGTTAATAAAGATTCGAGCAGAACTCAACGAAATTGAGACCAGAAGAACTGTGGAACAGATCAACAGAACCAGGAGTTGGTTCTTTGAAAGAATTAATAAGATAGATAAACCATTAGCCAGCCTTATTAAAAAGAAGAGAGAGAAGACTCAAATTAATAAAATCATGAATGAGAAAGGAGAGATCACTACCAACACCAAGGAAATACAAACGATTTTAAAAACATATTATGAACAGCTATACGCCAATAAATTAGGCAATCTAGAAGAAATGGACGCATTCCTGGAAAGCCACAAACTACCAAAACTGGAACAGGAAGAAATAGAAAACCTGAACAGGCCAATAACCAGGGAGGAAATTGAAGCAGTCATCAAAAACCTCCCAAGACACAAGAGTCCAGGGCCAGATGGCTTCCCAGGAGAATTTTATCAAACGTTTAAAGAAGAAATCATACCTATTCTCCTAAAGCTGTTTGGAAAGATAGAAAGAGATGGAGTACTTCCAAATTCGTTCTATGAAGCCAGCATCACCTTAATTCCAAAGCCAGACAAAGACCCCGCCAAAAAGGAGAATTACAGACCAATATCCCTGATGAACATGGATGCAAAAATTCTCAACAAGATACTGGCCAATAGGATCCAACAGTACATTAAGAAAATTATTCACCGTGACCAAGTAGGATTTATCCCTGGGACACAAGGCTGGTTCAACACCCGTAAAACAATCAATGTGATTCATCATATCAGCAAGAGAAAAACCAAGAACCATATGATCCTCTCATTGGATGCAGAGAAAGCATTTGACAAAATACAGCATCCATTCCTGATTAAAACTCTTCAGAGTGTAGGGATAGAGGGAACATTCCTCGACATCTTAAAAGCCATCTATGAAAAGCCCACAGCAAATATCATTCTCAATGGGGAAGCACTGGGAGCCTTTCCCCTAAGATCAGGAACAAGACAGGGATGTCCACTCTCACCACTGCTATTCAACATAGTACTGGAAGTCCTAGCCTCAGCAATCAGACAACAAAAAGACATTAAAGGCATTCAAATTGGCAAAGAAGAAGTCAAACTCTCCCTCTTCGCCGATGACATGATACTCTACATAGAAAACCCAAAAGTCTCCACCCCAAGATTGCTAGAACTCATACAGCAATTCGGTAGCGTGGCAGGATACAAAATCAATGCCCAGAAGTCAGTGGCATTTCTATACACTAACAATGAGACTGAAGAAAGAGAAATTAAGGAGTCAATCCCATTTACAATTGCACCCAAAAGCATAAGATACCTAGGAATAAACCTCACCAAAGATGTAAAGGATCTATACCCTCAAAACTATAGAACACTTCTGAAAGAAATTGAGGAAGACACAAAGAGATGGAAAAATATTCCATGCTCATGGATTGGCAGAATTAATATTGTGAAAATGTCAATGTTACCCAGGGCAATATACACGTTTAATGCAATCCCTATCAAAATACCATGGACTTTCTTCAGAGAGTTAGAACAAATTATTTTAAGATTTGTGTGGAATCAGAAAAGACCCCGAATAGCCAGGGGAATTTTAAAAAAGAAAACCATATCTGGGGGCATCACAATGCCAGATTTCAGGTTGTACTACAAAGCTGTGGTCATCAAGACAGTGTGGTACTGGCACAAAAACAGACACATAGATCAGTGGAACAGAATAGAGAATCCAGAAGTGGACCCTGAACTTTATGGGCAACTAATATTCGATAAAGGAGGAAAGACTATCCATTGGAAGAAAGACAGTCTCTTCAATAAATGGTGCTGGGAAAATTGGACATCCACATGCAGAAGAATGAAACTAGACCACTCTCTTTCACCACACACAAAGATAAACTCAAAATGGATGAAAGATCTAAATGTGAGACAAGATTCCATCAAAATCCTAGAGAAGAACACAGGCAACACCCTTTTTGAACTCGGCCATAGTAACTTCTTGCAAGATACATCCACAAAGGCAAAAGAAACAAAAGCAAAAATGAACTATTGGGACTTCATCAAGATAAGAAGCTTTTGCACAGCAAAGGATACAGTCAACAAAACTCAAAGACAACCTACAGAATGGGAGAAGATATTTGCAAATGACATATCAGATAAAGGGCTAGTTTCCAAGATCTATAAAGAACTTATTAAACTCAACACCAAAGAAACAAACAATCCAATCATGAAATGGGCAAAAGACATGAACAGAAATCTCACAGAGGAAGACATAGACATGGCCAACATGCATATGAGAAAATGCTCTGCATCACTTGCCATCAGGGAAATACAAATCAAAACTACAATGAGATACCACCTCACACCAGTGAGAATGGGGAAAATTAACAAGGCAGGAAACAACAAATGTTGGAGAGGATGCGGAGAAAAGGGAACCCTCTTACACTGTTGGTGGGAATGTGAACTGGTGCAGCCACTCTGGAAAACTGTGTGGAGGTTCCTCAAAGAGTTAAAAATAGACCTGCCCTACGACCCAGCAATTGCACTGTTGGGGATTTACCCCAAAGATACAAATGCAATGAAACGCCGGGACACCTGCACCCCGATGTTTCTAGCAGCAATGGCCACGATAGCCAAACTGTGGAAGGAGCCTCGGTGTCCAACGAAAGATGAATGGATAAAGAAGATGTGGTTTATGTATACAATGGAATATTACTCAGCTATTAGAAATGACAAATACCCACCATTTGCTTCAACGTGGATGGAACTGGAGGGTATTATGCTGAGTGAAGTAAGTCAGTCGGAGAAGGACAAACATTATATGTTCTCATTCATTTGGGGAATATAAATAATAGTGAAAGGGAAAATAAGGGAAGGGAGAAGAAATGTGTGGGAAATATCAGAAAGGGAGACAGAACGTAAAGACTGCTAACTCTGGGAAACGAACTAGGGGTGGTAGAAGGGGAGGAGGGCGGGGGGTGGGAGTGAATGGGTGACGGGCACTGGGTATTATTCTGTATGTTAGTAAATTGAACACCAATACATCATGTCCAGGTGAAAAAAAAAAAAAAAAAAAAAAACAATAAGAGAGGGAAATTGTATGTCATTCACTACCAGTTGCAATAACTGGAATTATGTAGTCCTTAGACAAAATGCTCAAAACCGGATATAATTGCATATATAAGAAATATACTATATACTAACAGTGAAGTTAAAGCAAATTGTAAGTAATAATAAAAATCACCTTTACTTTCTAGCTATTATCTAAGGAAGTGTTTTATTATCAGCTAGTTAGTGAAAGACATTATAAATGATCTTTTTAATAGAGCTTTGGAAATAGAATTTGGTAATTCAGAGACATACAGTAAAATCTTATTATAGATTAAGCTGTATTTAAGAAATATGATGACTCTGATGAATATAATGGCCAAAGGAACTAATGATTTATTGGAGAGAATATAAATCTATTCTTAGGCTGTAGTAAGTTGACATTTATTCATTTCATTTGGTAAATGTGTACAGTAACACTGAATAATTCAGGCTTTTTACTTTGGTAAAACTTAACCTCATAATTTCTACTTCTCTATCATGTTCTTATCTGTAGAATTACAGTATTTTTAATTTCTCGCTGATGACATCAAAACACTCTATTTTCTGAGCCATTCCAAAACTAAAAAGGGTAAGACAGTGTATACTCATTTGTTCTCAATGAAAAAGATGCTCATTCCCATAATATGTTAGTTTGGTATCATACAGAACACACTGTGAGCTTTAGAATAGTACAGACATGTGTTCAAATTGCCCCCCTTCTAGGGAAGTCATTTAACCTCTCTGAGCTGGATCTTCTGAGCTGGTATAGTATGGATAATTTACTGTATAAGATAGTTTTGAGAATCGAATGAGATAACATATGTGAAGCACCTGCCATATAGCTTTCCACACAGCAGTCATTTAAAACATATTATCCCCACCCCTCCAGGCTACTTTGTCACAAGTCCTTTTTAGGTGAGCATGTTAAGCAAAAGATGGCACATAAGCTTGTTAAACTTTATTGCTATTCAGAATTCCTCAAACAGAAGAACTACATCTGTCTTTGAAATCCATATTGCATATTTTAAAGAAAGGCAGTTCTTCTTCTTCTAAAATATTTGTCTTTGCAGGTAGAAACTTAATATGTAATTTAAAGCAGAAAACTTCATTTAGCAACATTCTGTGAGTAAGCCATAGTTGCTACTGCCAAATAAAATATCTGTGTATCAAGTCTCTGACTCCTATGACAGTGCTATTGTGATTAGAAATTATCTCCAGGTTTCCCAAAACAAATATCTAGGTAAAGGTCTGCCCAAAGTCTCTCCCTCCCAGTATACTTTTAACTGAGTTTATATCCACTGAGATCTACACATCACTGGTAAAGTGTCTCACTTTTCATCTGTGCTATTTTGGTGAAGCACCAATTTTCCTTGAGAGACTGTCAGCATTTCCTTTCACTGTCAAAATTCTCTTTGGTTATATACTGGGAACCAAAACATAAAAATCCTCAGCGATTTATCACCAGTGTTTGATAACTACCAGTGATCATTTCAGGTTTTGAAGAGTTTTGCAGTAGGAATTTCAAAGAAAAGACATTCAAACCTCTCTTACAAAGTTACTATTGATGGTTCTACATGAAATAGTTTTTCTTGGTTATCCTACCATTCCTACATTCAGGAACTCAAAACATACTCTAATAAAATAGTGAAGAAAATGGTAAATTTTATGTTGTGTATTTTTTACCATAATAAAGAGTAAATTATATTAGCTAGCTCTAAGATCTCACTAGTTAAGTAATTGTCATAAGCCTTAACTATTAATCTCAGTATTAGTTAATTTTACCCATCTCACAGGCTGAGGTGCCCTTCATTTTTTTTTTTTGTGCCCTTCATTTTTGATGACACCCTGACTACTTAGAAAGTCTGTCCCTTAGCATGTTGCAAATCCATGTGGGCTTTCTGGAGGGAAGCATTTTCACACCATCTGGATGAGTCGAAGGAACATGTCACATCCCAGTTATCAATACAACTTCTAGAAGTCATGTGGTGAAAGTACAGCACAGAGAGAAATTTGGCAATAGGCACATGGGATTAAAAATTTTTCTGATTTTCTCCACTAAAAGTATGTCTAGGGTATCATTCTTGGATGAAATAAAAATAATATATATTGTTATCTCACAATCCTTTTCATGAGTTATAGGTAAAGGACTACAAGGTTTCAAAGAAGTCTTAAGGCTACTTTCTTTACTAGCAGACTTTATCTTACAAACTGGTCTTTCAGAGGATACATAAGAATACTTTAGGTGGAGAAGATGTCAAAAGGGTAATATTGTGGGAGGGGTAGGAGTGGGTAAGAAGAGCCTATATGCAAAAACAAAAACAAAAATCATGTAGGTGAAGGAGAGTTTCGGGGGCTGGTTATGAGTTCAACTTTTAGAAATAGGGTTATGGATGGGAAATGTATAGGTTTCCCATTGCCTCCACAACCAATTACCACAACTTAGTGGCTTAAAACAGCACAGATTTATTCTCTTATACTTTGGGGGTCAGAAATCCAAAATAAGTTTTATAGAGCTAAAAGTAAGATTTTGGCAGGCTTGTTTCTTTCTGTAGATGCCAGGGGGTAATCTGTACATCTCATAGCTTCTAGAGGCTACCAACACTCCTTGGCTTGTGGCCACACCACACCAATTTCTACTTGTGCTGTCACAGTGCCTTCTTACATCTCTTACCTCTTTATCTCTCTTACAAAAGGCCTATTTTGATTATATTTAAGGCCTCGCTGAATCATTGAGCATCCTCTCCCATCCCAAGATCCTTAAATTAATCATATCTGTAAAGTCCTTTTTGCCATGTAAGGTAATATATTCATGAATATATTAGAATATGGACATATTTTGGGAGCCATTATTCAGCCTACCATGGGAGGTAATAAAAGTTATGATAATATCTATCATTACTACACATAATTCATGACACTAGATGCTTTACATGCATTGCATCCCATAACTCTTTCTCTGCCTCTCTGCAATATGGCAATGATTAAAGATGATATTTAAAATATTTAAGAACTTGTACATCAGGGCATCGAGCAATCAGATTGGATTCCAGACATAGTCCTGGAGCCATCACAACTGTATAACCAAGAGAGTTCCACGTGGTCCCAGGAAAACATTCTGGAAAGCCATAATGTGCAAATGTCAGCCTACTGATTAAATTATCAGCCTGAGTAGTAGTTTACTGGGCACCTACTGGAGGCAGGGCCTCTGCAAGTCTTTTTTACATGCATTAACACAATTAATGCTTACTTTAAGTTTCTTGGAGAGAGACCGTTATCACTATTTTACAGATGAAGAAAATAAGGCTCAGAGCAATAAAATCACTTGCCCATGTTCATAGTGAGATTCACTGTGACAACCAGGAGCCAAATCCTGTGTGATTGTGATTTTCCTCTTCCTTCCATCAGGTTATACTGAGTCTTTTCAAAAATTAAATATAATAATATAATCTAGACATACCTAAGGATTGTCCAAACAATATGATGGTCTGTATAATGAATTAGATTCATGAAAATAATGTAGTGAGCCCTTCTTCAATGACAAGAGTTTAGTGTGGCCACCTCTGCTCTTCAACAGAGAGGGTCTAATAATCATATCAAATGACTCACTCAGCTCTTGGGAAGGAAGAGCCCAGAAAGGCTCATTTCCACAACTGCATTGCAAAGGGCATCTAAGTGGTACCATGTGGGCCTCCCAAGCATGGGGCTTGGCACAAGAAAGTCTTTGGCTGTCTAATATCCCTACCACTGGCTTTTCTGCCAGTGCCACATATCATTCCCAAGATATTCAATCTAATTTTTAAAGTTATGCAGCAGTAAAATTAGTTATATCCTTCTTAGTTTGCTTAGGCCTACAGAATTTAATAGCCACCAACAATATAAGACATTGACTGATGAGTTACAAAATAGAATTTGACTGGAAATATCACAGTCATCAACTCTCATCGTTACTTGAAAGTATCATATTCATTTTTGTTTGATATGCAACAAATGTATTTATGTGAACCTGACAGAATTTTTGCTAGTTTTCAAAGAAACTATGAGAAATCAAATGCAAAGTCATAAGATAAATACATATATTTCAAATCATGGGTTATCACTGCAGTCAGGTGCAAATGTCTTACTATTCATGCACATATTCTTATATGGACACTTAGCACATGATAATTTAACACACCTATCAGCACTTCAAGGTATCACAAGGAAGTTCTCTTTTCAGCAACATCGGGTCCCCTGACATATGGTAATTCCTGTATTTGATAAAGAAGGGTATATGCTCATCAGCAGAGTGCATCACAGTAACTCAAACAGTGTGGCTGATGAGATAGGGAAAGGTGTTGGTAAATTTACACTGGCCATTAACCTAATCATTTATTCAACTTTCTCTGCAAACTCTCATGAATATATCCAAAAGGGAATATATATTCATACTTTAATATCTTGTTAAAAGAACATCGGGGAATTCAAAAAATTCTTGGAATTCTAGGGGGAAAAAATGAAGAAATCCTGTCTCCTTTATGACATAACACTGAAGTCAGTGTTGTTACCCCATCAAAGAGACCAAGCAAGAGCTTTTGTTGCCTAGTTACCCTCATGTCCTCACAGGCCTGGGTGCCTAACTTGCGTAAATGAATTCAATCCAGAAAATGATCCCCAACTTGGACACTTCAGGGTTTACTCAAACCAAACAGTGTTTTGTTTATAAATGGTCTTAGAATTTCATTCATTCCTTTAGGGTGAGGACAAGAAGGAGAGACACAGAGGACATGAAGCAGAAATCCAAAATGTAAAAAAAAAAAAAAAAAAAAAAAAAAAAAAAAAGAAATCCAAAATGTATATACTATGTCTAAATATTTTAATTTATGATAAACCTTAATGTCATCTTTGGTTTCAAGGATGGAAATTCACTGTGAGGTATTATCTGAGGCCAGAAAAATCCAATGTACTTCAATTACCTGCATGCTACGTTAATTCAGATAGGATATTATTTAGGGTTTTCTGTCATAGTAAAAAACCAAAGCAGGAATATAATCATGTTAATGCCATTTTGTGGGTAGGGATGGGGAAAGAGAAAGCAATTATAAAATCCTAAAGCTTAGGGAGTCAGAGAATATTATAAGCATTATAAATTAAAATGTTTAGTGCCTACAAATTCACTTTTAATAGATGTAAAAAGTGTAGAACTAAAAAGCTTAGTTGAACATTTTTCCAAGCTATTCTCATAACATTTCAACAGAGAAATAAAGGATGAGCATTTTTATTTCCATTTTATAGGCAAGAGATCTTTACATAAAGTTTTAAGTTTCATAAATTGTCCCTAATTTGTCTTAGCTTAAAATTAGAGATTAATTTATAAATTTATCATTGGCTCTCACTAATAGCACATCTTCTACTCTAAGCCCATTTATTTATTCATTGATTTACTCATTCATTGGTCCTATTAATATTTATTATTACTATTTTGTGCCAATGGCTATGCTATGTCTCAAAAATTCAAGAGTGAACAATGCTCTCTACCTTGATAAAGCTTCTAGTGAAAGGGAGAATACAGATTTTAGACAAATAATTCCAAAAACAATTAATTAAATTAAATGAATATTATAAAAGAGACAGCACATTCTGAAAGCACAGGACTCCTAACCTTTTTTAGGTACATTAATTTTCACTTGAAGAAATCAAAGCTAGTACCAAAGTATGGAATATAAATGGCAAGATTTTATTCTGACATGTTTTCAGTCTTAAAGGGATTTCTTAAATACTACTAAAAGATCTTTTTTTATTTTATTTTAATTACAGTATAGTTAACATATAGAACACTACAATATCTTAAGATGACTACTTTTAGTATTATACAAATTGATACACAAAAGTTAAACAATCAAAATGAAATATAAATGATATATTATATCACCATTATTTTGAAGATTGAGGAAGAATTAGTAGGTTCCACATTTTTCTTGCAAGTCATACCTATTTTTTAAAAAGCCTATATACTATAATCATCTTGGCATGATTGTCTAAGATGTCTCTGACCCCGAAACCATGTAATCCTGTGTATTTAGTTTAATCCACACCAAAATAATTCTGTACAATTTCTGATTTTAAGACACTTTCTAGGCTTATCAAAAACCTACAGATGTCCTTTCTTCAGCAGTAAAATTATACCCTGAGGAATTATACCACTGTATTGAAGTTTCTTCATTGTCTTTTGGATGATGACAAACAACCAGATGCAGCACGATGGTGGTTCAGGCGGCCACACTTAATATCCTGGAACATACTATATATGTTGTAGAAAATAAACTCTGATTATATTTTAAGTGCTATATTTTATCATTCATTTAGAAATAGATTTTGAATGCCTAATCCACTCTATTCACCAAACCGCAAACAGGTCCTCTTTGAAGTTACCTGTCTTTACTTCTTGAGGTGAATTCCTTAAATTTCACAAAGTACAACACTGGATTCATTTACCAATCTGTAGCTTCTATCAGCCACAAATTTCCTATTTTATTAGAATCTAAGCATAATTCTCTTTGATTTTTTCTAATATAAAGACATAGTTCACCATACACACACACAGGAATCAATACCTCTTTTTTGGTACAAGTGTATTGTATAAAAGGACAAACGTGCTAATGTCACCAGCAGAACACAAGCTGCAGCCTGCTTTTTTCATAGTGAAGTGAGACGTCATCATCTGTCTTTACCCTCTCATCCATTTTTTTCTGTTAATAAAAGGTAAATGCTGATGAGCCTGCTGGGTGGCTGAAGACTCCACCTTTGGACACAGAATGACAATATCCTAATTAAAGTTGCGTACAGCTACATTCCATGTCATTTATTTTATTGTAACTTTGACCAAATGAATTAATCAGCTCTCATTTTGATTATATCCAACTATTACGCAGAGCCTTACACTTCATGGACATTTTATCCATGTTCTTAATCATTCAAATTGGCATTTAGGGTATGAGGTAATAAAAAGCAGAATGACCAATTATATATTATTGGTATAGGTGATATTATGTGTATGTTCATTCAAGACTAATGTCACCTTATAATGACCTATTTCACAATGCCAGAGTCAGTCCCTAAGTAATTTGTCAGATAATAAACACTGGCATTAACTCTCTCAATACCCTAAATGTGCACTCTTGTTTCATTAACTTCAAGACATATGAGGTAATATTTTAAGCAATAAGGTGCTTTTAGCTTCTTTAACATTCCTACTTAAAATTAGATGAACCTGGAATTCTTTAATAACTGAAATTTCATAAAGAAAACTCCCTTCTCTCTATGAAGTAGAATACTTTATTTTAGCTGAACAAAGTAGGAACGCCTGGGTGGCTCAGTGGTTAAGCATCTGCCTTTGGCTCAGGTTGGATCCTGGGGGCCTGGGATCTAATCCCGTATCAGGCTCCCCATAGGGAACCTGCTACTCCTTCTGCCTGTGTCTCTGCCTCTCTCTGTGTGTCTCTCATGAATATATAAATAAAATCTTAAAAAAAAGAATAAAATAAAGTCTTAAAAATATAATTTAAAATAACAGAGGCCAATACATATACATATATATATATACACACACACACACACACATATTGTCCCCTGTGTTATTTTATATATATACATGAATATGTATATTATATAGCTACACACAAAATATACATATATCTATGGTGTCTATATCCCACTGGTTTAAAAGTGAAAATGTTGGTTGGTGGTCTTGTGTTTGGCTTATTTCTATTTTTTTTAAGATTTTATTTATTTATTCATGATAGACCTAGAGAGAGAGAGAGAGAGAGAGAGGGGCAGAGACACAGGCAGAGGGAGAAGCAGGCTCCATGCAGGGAGTCTGACGGGACTCGATCCCGGGTCTCCAGGATCACGCCCTGGGCTGAAGGTGGCGCTAAACCACTGAGCCATCCGGGCTGCCCATGGCTTATTTCTTCTTAGAATTTTGTACCTATAATCATAATTCTTTACAGTACTTTTAGGGTACTGTTGTCCAGAGCTTCCCTTTCTGTTGGGAAAAAGATGAATCACTCTTGGTCACATCTTAGCCACCCGCTAAGAGCAAACCATACATAGGGGAAAGCATAGGCAACCAGAGACCCTTTTGTGCCTTGCCAGGACAAGGTTACAAACCTATTACATGGAATACAATTTTAATGGTAACATTTGAAAATAACCAAATTCTCAACCAAAGGATGCTCATTAAGACCATAGCCTTTTCGGGCAGCCCCGGTGGCGCAGTGGTTTAGCGCCTCCTGAAGCCCGGGGTGTGATCCTGGAGACCTGGGATCGAGTCCCACGTCAGGCTCCCTGCATGGAGCCTGCTTCTCCCTCTGCCTGTGTCTCTGTCTCTCTCTCTCTCTCTCTCTCTGTGTGTCTCATGAATAAATAAAATTCTTAAAAAAAAAAAAAAAAAAAGAAGACCATAGCCTTTTCACTTTAAGTATTTTCTCCTAAATAAGCATATTTGGTTCTATATCAAATGTTATTCTCTTGCCTGGGTTATTTCCACCTACAGGAAACACACAAAACAAAACAAATTAAAACAAAGACTGTGGGGAAAGGGAGTAAGATTGGACAACTAACACATTCCTAAGACATTCTAAAATTTAGCTCTGTCCAAAATGCTACAATATTCATAGACGGCAAGAAGCAACTCAACAAATATAAAGAGGTAATTACAGTTGTGAAGTCATTATCAAGGAGTAAGAAGAGGGGGAAAAGGTTCATGTAGGACATCACAAAGATCAGTTGCATCCTCAAATACAGTCATATATTCCAAACTGCCTATTATTTAGCTTTCTCAGAAGGCTAACAGCTCTTGGAGGGAAGGGACCATACACCTTTTGATTGAGTAGGATTCTCTTATATCATATTATAGACTGAAAATATCTGTTACATTTACTATCTTAAAAAAAAAAAAAAGCTGTAGTATAAAATCACAAAAAAATAAAACCTTAGTAGTCTACCAATGAAATTTCTGCTCACACAGAGGTACTTCCCTCTGCTGTTTCATGTAAGCTCCAAACACTTAGAAACAATGACACATTTGCATAGGAGTCTGTGCAGAGAGAGAGAACAAGGGGAAATCAGTGTGGCTAATGTCTTTAAGGTGTGCACACATCTCTGTAGTTCATTTCTCACACCTTCCTTCAAACCAAAGATAAATAAATTATAAAAACTGGTCTAGGGCAGGCCTGGTGGCTTAGCAGTTTGGCGCCGCCTTCAGCCCAGAGTATGATCCTGGGGACCCAGGATCAAGTCCCACGTCGGGCTCCCTGCGTGGAGCCTGCTTCTCCCTCTGCCTGTGTCTCTGTATCTCTCATAAATAAATAAACAAAATCTAAAAAAAAATACTGGTCTAAAACAACCCAGCCCAGTCTCCTTTCCAGTAACAATAATTGTATATATAAAAAACTGCATATATAGTATATCACACATGATGTATTATATATAATAAAATATGCATATATTGCACATATAAAAGTAGCTAGGTACCATGCCTTGTCCTAAGCACTTTCATATGTTTTCTCACTTCATCCACATAATAACTCTTAGGCAGTAGAAAGAATTATCCATAAAAGATAAGAAAATTGAAAGAGCCTAAAGTTAGGTGACTTCCCCAAGGTGAACCAGTAAGTTGTGGAGCTAGGCCTCAAAGCCAGGAAGTTTGACCGCAGAGCCTGTGCTGTGATCCTCTACTCTATGCCATCCGCATCAAATACCACAGCATGGAGAGGGTGATAACAGAAAAAAGCAAAATCATTTACAAATGGGAAAAGAAAAGGTAAAAGTTTAACAATGAAACCAAGATGGAGGGGAGGTAAGAGATGAGAGGTAAAGAAGGGAAGAAAAGAAAAGTGAATAAAGACAATATACAAACACTAATAAAAGAAGGAAGTACCATGAACTTCCGTATCCTCGCTGTACAATTTTCCTAATGAAACCATAGGGTGATAAGAAGCCCTTCAGTGGCTGCTCATTGCCTTTCAACTGATTTCAGTATAAAACCTGGGTAACTGCCATGTCAAAAACTTGTAAAAGTACCAATTTATGTATGAATCATATTCCGACTTCTCCTCCTAAAAAATGCCTGACTTCTTCATTGTCAGTAAAATACGGAGTCTTCCTTGAAGTCATCATCACTGCATTTTCTAGCTCAACTCAAAATACAAAAGATCACTGGCCTATATTAAATGTCTTTTCCAGGGTGGAAAAGGGTAGCTCAGTGGTTGAGCATCTGCCTTTGGCTCAGGTCGCAATCCTGGGGGTCCTGGGATCTAATCCTGCATCGAGCTCCTCACAGGGAGCTTGCCTCTCCCTCTGCCTGTGTCTCTGCCTCTCTCTCTCTCTCTCTCTCTCTCATGAATAAATAAATAAAAATCTTTAAAAAAAATAAATGTCTTTTCCAAATGAGGCTTATAGGCAATACTGAGAATTGGAAGCATGAACCCCCCAAATAGAAGTTTATACTGAAACTCTGCTCTATGTCTGTCATATATGAATGACAGAGAAAGAGGAGGAGCAGCAGCAGTGACACAATTCATAGAAAGTACATGGCCAACATCAGTGATCAGTGTGTGAATTTCCCCTGCAAGAGAGACAGCAGAGTGTTTAGATTAGGTGACTGTGCTGTAAGTGAGCTCTGAATAATCACAGATTCTTCTCATTCTATGATTCTATGTATCTCTAATTTGAAAGCACAATGATATATTCCAAAAGAGAAGTTAAGGGGCTCAAGTTCTGAGCTCTGCTCTCAATGTTTGGCAACTTACCTTATCTTTCTGGCCCGAGTTTCTGTCTCTTTAAAATAAAGTATCCTTTCCAGTTTTTAGACTATGACTTTTCATTTACAACTGCATTTGGTGGTCAACATTTTGCACATGCAAGCTGTCATGTGTGCACAGCAGCATACATGCATGTGTATGCAGACACACAAATTTCTACTTTGATATTATGACTTTCTATGGATGGGGAGAACTTACACCCATTTTATTAAAGTTCAGTGTTTATCTAAAGATTTCGTTGGATAGCACATTTAACATCTCACCAGAAAACCTTTCTTACATATATAAATAATTGTTTTAGAATTGAAATTTTAGCCATACTTTAAGATGAATAAAAATAGTGGGCTCAAAAAAAAAAAATAGTGGGCTCTTCTATGATAGAGATAGGTAATTGAATGACAGCTCATGCTTGATGAAAGCAAAGTCTTTGCACAGAAGAAATTAGAAACTAACGGACACTGAGATGATGACAGGAAAAGGTATGAAGGTGTTATGCAAGATTGAGATAGAGACTGGTAATCAATCCAGCAAATATCCAAAAGTTTAGAACTTGAAAAGTAACAAAACACAAGTGTTAGGATATGCTTATCTTCACATGCAGTCATGTGGGTCATCTGCAATGAGGCATCTGAAAGCTCATATGCCTTAGAGGCCTAAAGTATGTTGGTAGAATTTAGTCATGAGAAAACTTTAAAAGAACGTCATAAAATCAACAGAAATTGGCAACAAAAATTTTCCCAAAATGAAACTGAGGCTATAGATCCTCAAAAACCAGGAGGCTGGGGATCCCTGGGTGGCGCAGCAGTTTGGCGCCTGCCTTTGGCCCAGGGCGCGATCCTGGAGACCCGGGATCGAATCCCACGTCGGGCTCCCGGTGCATGGAGCCTGCTTCTCCCTCTGCCTGTGTCTCTGCCTCTCTCTCTCTCTCTGTATGACTATCATAAAACAAACAAACAAAAAAAAAAAAACAAAAAAAAAAAACCAAAAACAAACCCAGGAGGGTAGTTTCTTGCCCCTTCCACGAAGAATATTCTACAGGACTCTTCTTCTGTCATGCATCTATTAAAATTTAGTGTTTCTAGGATCCCAGCCCACCTCACTTTCACAGAATAAACTCATTCACTCTTACAGATTTAACAGCAGCTTCTATCTGATGACTTCTATGTATGTACCTCCAGCTGCAACGTGTACACTTCAATGCTTACCAGTCTTTGCAGACTGTGTGTCTCACAGGAAACTCAAAGGCAACATGCTCAAATTTAACTATCTTCCCCCTCAAACCAGCTCATGTTTTTTTAAGATTTTATTTTTAAGTAATCTCTGCACCCATCGTGGGGCTTGAACTCACAACCCCAAAACCAAGAGTCACATACTTCACTCAATGAACCAGCCAGGCTACTCTTGTCCTATTTTCTTCTCTCCCCACCCCCAACAGTACAATCATCCACCCAGGAAACCTAGCTAGAATTACAGACATCATTCCTGTCTCTCACTCTCAGCAACCAAAGAAGCAGCAAGTAATACTGATTTTTACTTTCTAATTTTTTAGATCTAATGTACCTTGCCTCCTTTCTGGCCACCTTTGGACAGGTTCTGAGGTCTTACTTTGGCTATTAAAACATTTTAATTGATCTTTTGCCTCTTAAACTTGTTTTTTGTGCAACCAACAGAGTAATCTTTGAAAAGCACAATTCCATCCATTTCTCTCCCTTGCTGAACATACTTCAGTATCTTTTGAGCCCTTTGAGCCCCTCCCACCCTGAGCATCACAACAGGATTATTAGTTCCTTTTGAGCTGATCCCTCTCAGCCAGCCCCTCTGGTTTATTTCTCATTGCTCCATGACGTATTGTTTTGTTTTAGCAACACTAAAATACTCAGATTCCTCCACATACCTGGCCTTAGCTAATATACCTGTGATTCCAATATGCACTCTTTGCCCCCCAAACCATGAAACCCTCCTTCAATCTATCCTTTATCAACCAAAATAAATCTTTCACATCTGTAAATAGCCAGCTCTGCTAATACCTCCTCTCAGAAGCGTTTCCTCATTCGCTTCCTCCTCAATAACCCTTTCCCAGCCCTAGGGTACTATCTCTAGCTTCCATTTAGAATATTATATTGCTCTTATTTTCTTATTTCTGGGCTGGTCTCTCTCACTAACTAGCTGTGAGACCACTGAAGTCAGATTATTTGATGAGCACACTGTCTTCCACTCCATAAATACTGAGTTAAATAACTAACATAAAAATAATACCAGATTCCTAACTTCAGTGTTTTGTTCTTGGATTTAGATGAGGTCTGGATATAGGTACTTATAATGAAGGCCATTTTTTCATCTGAAGGGAAGGAGATGACATATTCACAAAGAAGTTAAGTTACATAATTCTCATTTCTAGGTTTGGAACACAGTATTACAACTGACTGTAATCATGTTGATATAAAATGTTTGTACAAGTATGACTGTTCTGGACAGAAACTTAGTAAGATTCTCCAAATCTGCTGTTTTACAGATTGTTGGGTTTAGATCCTCTGTTTGAAGTATAGAAAAATCACAAGGAAATACCCTACAACTGACCCTCAGTTAGCCAAACCCATGAAAAAGCAAGGGGCCAAAAGTTGATGTTTAAAGGTCACCTGAGGGCACCTGGGTGGTGCAGTCAGTTAAGCAACTGACTCGTGTTTCAGCTCAGATCATGATCTCAGGGTCCTGAGATTGAACCCGCCTTAGACTCAGTGCTCAGCATGGAGTCTGCTTGAGATTTTCTCTTCCTGTCCCTCTGCTCCTCCCACTTTTGCATGCGCTCTCTCTCTCTCAAATAAGTGAATAAATCTTTAAAATAAAATAAAATAAAATAAAGGACATTTGAAAAAGTGGTGAGATTTTAAAAGCTCCTGAACGTGTAACTAAAGCTCTGAGCACTTTAAGTGACGGTGATTGCTCTCACTCCTGTATCAGAATCATTAAAATTCCACTTGAGTATGATAAAAATGAGTAGTGTAATAAACTGTGGACACTCCTGGTTTTATTTTTATTTACTTTTTTGCATTTAATCTGCTGATTTTATATTATACTAAGAGAAGACAATTCTATAAGCAGTCTCCTAAACCAAAATAATGAAAAGTGAAGAAAGAAAGAAAGAAAGAAAGAAAGAAAGAAAGAAAGAAAGAAAGAAAAGGAAGAAAGCCTTCAGAGTTAAATGATAAATCCCCTTAAGAGTTATTTATCCTTTATAAAATATTCCTCTTTTTGTTTTGGGATTTTAGCACTATTATTGTGAACATTGTCTATCCAAATATATAAAGATATAAATGAAAGTAAAATCCTCAGAAAATGCCATCTATACTCTTAACTTGTTTCCTGGGGGAAGAAAAGATAAAATAAATAAGACCTACTAAAAAGTATTTCTATAAGAAGCTCTTTTATGGAATGAAGCTAACAGGGAACTGGTGAAAGATCATAAATGTTAGAATACTCCATAATAACATCTGCAAGGTTACTGTTAAAATACAATGAAGGAGTCTATATAGCCAGCCTCTTAATCCCCTGTAACATTTTAGAGACAAAAAGTACAAGCCAGGATTGCCATTAATATGATAGATAGATGCCATATGATAATACCATAATAGGAAAATCTTCCTTGTTTGTTTTTATGAAGAAAAATAAATTTCCAAATCACAGTTATTTATTGTTATAGAATCCTGAATGGTTACCTTAACTCATATCTTCATGTTGAAAAAAAGCGCACACACATACACACATATACATTTTATTGAACGGATGCCTTCCATATCGGTACACTGTTTCTAGCCTCTGTGGGAAACTAGAAACAACGATGAAATTAGAAATTCTACCTATCCTCATATTATCCAATATGTATAATTTTTTTCAATAAGAGTGTACTTCTTAAAAAAAAAAAAGAATGTACTTCTTTTCTTCATGATACTGCAATGGCAGGTACATGGCATTATGCATTTGGCAAAACCCATAATACACTGAAAATTTTGCTACGAACTGTTCGCTTTTGTGTTGTGGGCATCTGAGAACATTAGTGGCAACTGTCTGTAATCTTTGCACCTCCTGGTTTCTTAAATTCTGCTAGCAGCCTTCCTAATTCCCTAATTCTGAGCTCTTGGGATAACTGCATAAGTTGATAATTATTTGTATCATATGCTGTCCTATGTGAAATTCCTAGAATATGGTTGTATATATTTATTATCTCTCCCATCACAGATGCCAGCAAAGGGGAGGAGAAATGTACAAAACCATAATGGTAGTAAGGAACAGGAACAGTCATCAGAAAACAGAAGATTTCAACAAATGAAGGCGCTAAGACAGATAAAGTGATACTTAATGAAACAGTAAAATAAACCACAGTTTGAAGTGCCTAAAAGGGATATAAATGAGGGAGAGAGAAATTGAGATTGCCTTGTCTAACCAAGATGGTTTAGAAATCCAAAACGTCAAGTACAGTGAAGTCAGGAAAGAGGACAGAAGTGAAAAGAAGAACTGATAATAAACGTTTTCTCTAAGTCTCTAAATCTAGAAGGAGTCACTACCCATTCCAGGTGTTATGTCTTACTGCAAGAGGGAAATATTCGAAGACCCTTCACTAAAAGCAAAAATTTCACTGATATAAGTAAATAAAGGGAAATACTAATAGCTCCACATGAAAGATCTCCATAATCTGGCATGTTCTGATCATCCATCAAACCATTAATTCAGCACCATCACCCTAAAGCAAAATGCAAGTCAGAGTTCATTCAGCTTTCCATCCCTTGAACTTGAATAAAGGAAGACCATGGCTCATCAGGCATCTGAAGAAAACCTGCCTTGAAAGAGACAAAGGAGAAAAAAATGAAAAAAAAATAAAAAAAAGAAAAGAAATGAAATGAAAAAAAATTGGAGAAAATTCATTAATACTTGCAATTACTATCCTAAGAGAGATGTAAGAAAATATTTCTTCACTATAACACAATCAAGATGTCATGGTAATGTAATAATTAGAGAACAAGAAAGAGCTAATAAAAACAGGATTGCTAAAAGAGTCAATGGAAGGGTTAAAATATAAATATGAGGCAGCCTGGGTGGCTCAGCAGCTTAGCACCGCCTTCAGTCCAGGGCATGATCTTGGAAACCCGGGATCGAGTCCCACGTCAGGCTCCCTGCGGGGAGCCTGCTTCTCCCTCTGCCTGTGTCTCTGCCTTTCTCTCTCTCCTCTCTGTGTTTCTCATGAATAAATAAAATAAAAATATATATATATATTTAAATATGAGAGACATTCCTAGAAAGTAGAATTTCAACTTTTAAAAAGGATTTTATTTATTTACTGAGAGAGAAAGAGAGAGAGAGCAAGAGCACAAATGGAGGGAAGCAGAGGGAGAAGCAGACTCCTTTTTAAGCAGGGAGCCCAATACAAAGGCTCCATCCCAGGACCCTGGGATCATGACCTGAGCCAAAGGCAGATGCTTAACTGACTGAGCCACCCAAGTGCCTCTAGAATTTCTTTAGAAGACAAAAAATAAGGTAGGAAAAATACGACACGGTGAAATTCATCTTAGAGTTTCTATAGCCAACTAATAATTTTCCTGGAATAAGAAAACAGAGAATACTGAAGATGATACATTATCACAGAAATACTGTAAGAATATTTTGTAGAACTTATAGGTTCAAGTATGGAGATTCAAAAGACCCAAAGCAGTGTGTAGAGATTGTACCAATAAGCTAAGGCTGCCTGAGGAACCTGCCAGAGTGTTACAGGGAAAATTGTATCAGCCACAAGAGGAAGCCACCCCAGGTGTGATACTGAAGACTACTTCAGCCACTGCTTGCATTCTTCTCTGCTAGAATCATTTCATTCATTCTCATAGTTTAACTGCAATCTGCATGTGATGACTCATAAAATTAAATCTCCAGTTGCAACTTCAAGACCTGCAAGTCTGCTCTACCTGCATACCTTGCAGGAAAGTGAAATACAGCATGTTCAAATTTGATTTACCATCCATCCTCACATAATAGCTCTTCTTTCTGTTTCTTTATTCCTCCTGCACCTGTTTTCCCTTGATGTTGTAGGGGCTACAAGTAGGTCCCCCCAAAATGCGCCACTTCAGCATGGCAGATTATTTTAAACCGAAAACAAGAAGCAGCTTTAACCTTCCTCCTAATTGCCTAAAAATAATTTAGAGAGAGGACCTGCTCCAGTAAGAGAGCTGCCACCATAGATAACCACAGTCTAATAATTTGAACCAGAGGTGGTAGACAGGGAGGAATTTAGCAAAGTCTGTTTGTTAAAATTCTTGCCTCTCTCCCATTGTTTCTGAACAGTCCAGCAAACATTTGTTCACGAAACATTTACTCTTCCATATCTGTGAATTGCTTTTCTTCCCTTTGATGTTCCAGACCCCATATCTCCTCCTTAATTCAGGATGACATATATTATTCATTTTGCCTGACTGTCTTTGGAGTCTCATGCTTATGCAAATTCCCCACACATATGAAATTACACTAGGTTTTCTCCTGTTGATCTGTCTCATGCCAATTTAATTCTGAGCCCAGTTATAAGAACATTTTTCCCCTCTCCAACAGTAAGACAATAATCCATCAAATAGAAACAACTCGATATCTGGGAGTCACCCTTTATTCTGCTCTCTCACCATCAGCATACAAACAGCCACAGCATTCTGTCAATTTCACTTGCTTTTAAAAAAAGCCTCCAATCCATCTTCCCTTTTCCATTCTTACTAGCCTTATGTAGAGTCATACAAATTTGCAGTAATCAAAGGTAGTATTGGCAAGGCACTAGACAAATTTATTATGGAACAGAATACAGGTCAAAACCAGACCATGTATATATGAAAACTTACTACAATGACATGGAAATCTTACCATAATCAAGGTAGCATTTCAAGTAGATGAAGAAAACATGGCTATTTCAGTATATGGTGATGGGAGCACTGGTATCCATTTAGAAAAAAAGATATAATCCTTTATGGCACAAGCATAATCGCATTTACAGATGGATTTAAAACCTAAATGTAATAAACAGAACTATGAAAGTATTAAAAGAAAAAATAAGAGATTATATTATAAGACCTTAAAGACTTCTTTAACAGAGGAGATAAGAAAAATACAGTATGCAAATCCTTGAATACAAAGCAGTAGAGGCTCCCATCTTCCCTCTGTAGTATAAACAAGAGTGATGGTGAAGACGGTTTGTAAGCAAGCTTTTCCCGATGTATTGTTATTCCTTGCTCCATTTCTCTTTCCATACTCATGCTATTAAACTATTTTATAACCTTATTCTCTGAACTTCCTCTTCTATATCATCATCATCTTGAATTTCAAGCTTAAATGCTCCAAACTCTGTCAGCCATCGTCCATGCAGCCTCTCCTATCTCTTTGTCCATTAAATGCAAAAACCCACAAGTGAGTTAGAGTTATCCTATGTACCACTCACTGTATTTCAGGCTTTGTACCAAGCACCTTACATACCTCATTTTTAATCTTCAAGACAACTTTCAAGAGAGTTTTTGTTACAACCATTTGGGCATAATTGCTTCAATCTCTTTTTCTTAGGAAAACCACTTTTCTTAAAAGCTGATATATACTTACCTAAAATTTACATATAAAGGAAAGAACAAGAATGAAATGAAAACAATTGTACAATTTCAGCACTAAACAGAAAGCATTAATGTTAGGTAAACATGATTTCAGACATCTTTCTAAGAATGTATTATGATAGATGGTTTGGTTCATAGAAAGAAGAGAAATGAGAGAAATATTTCCCTAAAAATGTGAATTGTGTACTACTGTTATTTTTATTTAAAATTATTAATTTAATTATAATTATCAACAGTAAGAAAATAACTTGAAAATATAATTATTAAACTTTATATAGCCACAAGATATTGTGTTAGAAAAAGTAGACAACTCACCCTCCTCTTTTTTGAAAAAGGATGTTTTGAAAAACATCTTAGTGTTTTCACATTCTCTCTTTCTATCTCTCCTTCCCTTCCTCCTATCCTCCTCTCTCCTCCTAATTGTTATTCTTACAATAACTGGGTTTGTAACACGTATAGCCTCTCTGCAATCACAGTTCCTATTGTTGTTTATAATTCATCCTATAGATGAATTTCTTACAGAGCAATTACTCTGGAACATTCCTTATAAGATTTACCACTGTTTATAAATTGTGTATTTGATTAGTGCATTTTTTTTCTCCCCAAAGATTTAAGTTCCATCAAGTCAGGGACCACTATTACATCAAACCTCATGCGATACCTGACACAGAAAAAGTATTCAATAAATATATCCTGAATGAGGAAGCAAATGTGTTAAGGGCCCCATGAAGTGAGCATAGAGTACAATAATAATGGGGATTCAGAAGGGGGTGAGGAACTCAAGAACTTTCTAGAAGATGCTATCTCTGAGGACCATTGGATTGAGATAGATGACGGTGTCACAGGTTAATTTGCATTTTTATTTTACTGGTGGAATGGAGTAGCAGAAGAGTGGCCCAATGAGATATGCGCGTGACATATTTTTATACATTATGTGTGTTTTACACAAAAAAAACTGTCTTGAAGGATAATACCTAAATTATCCTTCCAAGTTATCTGAGGGTAAATTGATTCCAAATAACTTTTTCTCTTTTTTCTATCTCTAAAATCTATCTCCTAAAGAATAAACACATATCAGTTTCATCATCAGATGAAAAATAATAAAGCAGTTTTTATTTTGGAAAAATACATCTCCATAGCAATTAACATCTATGGAGGGCTTACATTGTGCCACAAAATGCTCTAAAAACCTTCATAGTATCAATTTATTTAATATTTGAAACAAAACTCTGAAGTATGATTTATTGTGGTGTCCATTTTATGGATGAGGACAATGAGAACTAAGAGAGGTCAAATACTTTGCTCAAGGTCACATAGCTATTAAGGAGAGGAACTAACATTTGAAACCAAGCTGTCTAGCACCAGAGTTTATGCCACTAACCAAAACTACCCCTCAGAGCAGAGCAATTTCATAATCTGAGCTCTATACTGTTTTCAATTGGAAGAAACCCAGGCAGTGTTACTAACAGGCACAGATAGCCTCCACTGTGCAATCTCCTCATTTTCCATTCATCCACTTTAAAATAGGAAGACTTTCGAGCTTGTTCATTTGACTCTCTTTACCAAAAAGAGGCCACAAGAACAGCTAGGAACATGCCACGCAAAATCCATTAAGATGCTATCTATTGAACCACTCGCGTATGAAATCAAACCCCTCCTTTACTTTTTCTCCATCTTCTTTTCTTAGATTAAGGCAATGGATAATTCATCACCTTTCCTCAAAGGGCCATTTCCAATACCTTCAATTATATTGGCATTTCTTATCCCAATATAAATGTCATGCCTCATCAGGGTCACATAATGAAATGTGATGTGGTCTATTTGCCTGAGTTTTCAAGGGCATTTGGCGACTGCTGTTCTGTATGCCCAATGCATCATTCTACGGACTTAACTAAAAAAAAAGAGAGCAGGAACTGCAGGTAATTCTTACCCTCTAGGTAAAGCCCATGCCTTTATGTAGGATGGAAAACCAAACACACTAGTGAATCAATCCTAATAAATACACACACTGTGATTTCTGGGCCTTTCTGGTTTCCTTTTTTGCTCAACTCAGAAAGATTCAGAAAAGCATGTCTTGAGTAAAAGCTTCTTTCTCCAAAGAAGTTCTTTGTTCTACTACTATGAAATTGGATAAGTCAGATAGAATCTATGTTTAACCATGACTCCTTAAAAGCTAGGTTATTGCACATACATGTGTGCGTATGACCTCTTTTTTCATGTCTGAAATTTACGTTTTCCACGCACTTTCTATATTATATCTTACAGTGATTAAGTGTGTGAGTAGGTTACATGACCCTAAAAGTTTTATCAATACTTTAAAACTTATTGTATGTCCCTGCACACAGCATATTCTTGCATGGTAGTTCTACCTATTTCATGGAGATTAGCAGTCTCCTAATAGCATAGTAGAGTTTTTATAACCAACTCAGTTCAGTGAAACTATGTAGACAGTTGACCTAGAAAACAAAAATGAAATATTCAATTTGGGATCTAGAATCATTTAATTCAGCTAACCATATAATTATCAACTCTCTGTCTCATTCTATACTGTGTGATTCCTTCCTAAAGCATAAAATCACCTCAGGAAAAAGACCAATAAAGTCTCAGATGAAACAACACTTTTTTCTCATTTATGTTTTTATTAGGTGAGTCATCTCTTTCGTAATCATTAATCTGCCTCGGTCTATGTTATTTAAGTTCCTTCTTTTAACTAATCTAATTTGCTTCCATCTATGCTGATCTGCATTGTTTTCTCCCGAGACACAGTGAAAAGAAAATCGTTGTGCTTTTATCTATTCATGTGTTCTTTCTATAATCCAGCAGGGAGCTCAGTACTCAATAAAGCATTTTACTGTCACACGATTACATCGTCATCCATCACCATCTATAATTTTTCTGCTTTTCTGTAATTTCTGACGCTTCTACAATGATCAAAGACAATAAAATAACAAAATAATAGAGGGAAAAGCAATTTCAAAAACAAGAGTAATAAATGGATAGCATTCTCTGCTCTCTTTTGACATAAATAAATTCAGTACTCTGACATCTGATGTATTCACTCATATATGCTCACATTTCACTTACTCATGTTCCCCAAGTCTTTTAACTCTGGGGAGATGAAAAACTGCTGAGGTGTCTTGCATGTTCCACTGCTAAACTCTACTGCTTGCCTCCACACTAAGGTATGACAAGTGTTCTTTAAAGTGAAATCTGGTGCTCGCTTAGGCAGCACACAGACTGAAATTGTAATGATACAGAGAAGATTAGCATGGCCCCTGTGCAAGGATGACATGCAAATTAGTGAAGTGTTCCAGAAGAAAGAAAGAAAGAAAGAAAGAAAGAAAGAAAGAAAGAAAGAAAGAAAGAAAAGAAGAAAAGAAGAAAAGAAAAGAAAGAAAGAGAAAAAAGAAAAGAAAAGAAAAAAGAAAAGAAAAAAAGAAAAGAAAAGAGAATCTATGTTGCAGACAACAACGGCAGGAAAACAGATAGGCTGGGCCCAGTTACAGGCCCCTTCACCTGGCTTTGCAAATGTAAACTTGGACTGAAAGAAACAGAAGGAAAGCTCAGTCTATTTCTTTGAACATCAGGAGGGAAGACACACGAGTTCTCCTTGAATTTTCTTATAAATTGTTCCATGTCTCAAAAAAAAAAATGAAGTTATTATTCGTGTAAATACAAGAATGTATCTAAAATTTAGAAAATCTAATTGAGCTTAAGAAGAAAAGCTACATTAGAACACCACTGTGTCTTGATGGACCCAAAATTTCCAACATTTGGAGAACTTCAGCACCTCATTGCTTATTTAATTTATCAGCATGGTTTTCCCAACCTCCCGCTTCTAAAAATGCTATAGTTGGTTTCGGTGAATGAAAGATCATATGAGGACTTCAAAGAACCCCTTAAGCAGCTCCTCCTCCTTCTCCTCTCTCTTCTTCAAAGCATCATATAACAAGTCAGTAAGCCATGTGCCAGGTATAATCCTGGGGGCACACTAATTTATTATCTTTAATTTTCAAAAGTTCTGCAAGATAATAAGTATTATTCATTTTCTTCATTTGCTAAGAATGAAACTCAGTGTTAGAGAGTTTACATAGCTTGCCACTCCTGGCAGGTAGTAAGTAAGGCAGCTAGTATTCAGGATCAGGTCTGACTGGTCCCAAACTTGTGGTCTTTCATTCAGGTCTGACTGGTCCCAAACTTGTGGTCTTTCATTCTACAAGTCCAGAATGTATCAGTAGGCTTAACCCTAATCATAGAGGCTTCCCCAGGGACTAAAGAGCTATATCACAGAGATGGTTACAGGTGGGATTTGATAAAGGAAATTTTCAACATTTAATGTTTGTGGACCCTGCTCTTGGGCTCCAGGGAAGCCACACTTTAACATTTACCATGGTTGGAATGACTTACCAACTTAAAAGTTTGGACTCTGTTTCTACCCTGAGCCCACAGTATAAAACTGCTTTATTAGCAAATAACCTAAAAGTAACATTTCAAACTTGAAAAAAGTCTCCCTAAGTTCCATCCCCACGCCTCCGAAGCCTGCAACCTTGCACATACTAAAAGCATAAGATAAAGTTTTTAATTTTCTGGGATGTCCTTCATCATGATGATTTATAACTCAGTGAAACAAAAAACATTTATAACACTGTATTAAACATTCCTTCTCTGGAGCACTCTCTTCTTCCTGAAGATTGTGTATCTCAGGCAGCTGTCCTAACTGGGGCTCAAAGAAAACTCTCTTCTTCTTCTTTTTTTTTTTTTTTCCAGAAATTCTAAAAGGTTGTTCACTTTCTGTCAGTGGGTTCCTAAGGCGGGTAAGAGAATGAATTCCAGAATGAAAGTTAAGTATTCCATGTCACAGAGAAGTTATGACTTCTGTGATACCGTTTATATACACGATTGTTTGAAATGTGCCCAAAATGGAATTTGTAATTTGGCTATTTGCTGTGGCAGCACTATATGCCTGAGTTGATTAGGACAGCCACTTTTACTTTGGAAGGTGAGCTAGGAAGGAGGTGAGCTAGTTGTCATGTTGTGAAAGGAACAAGAGAATAGTGGGTGCCATGGAATGAATTCTATATGCTCAAATTGATATGGTGAAACTATTTCTTGACGGTACCATATTTGGAGATAGGGCCATTAGGAGGATATTCAGGTTAAGGACCTGGTGCCCTTATAAGAAGAGGAAGAGACATCAGAGCCCTGTTTGTCTGCCATGTGAGGACACAGCAGCAAGGCAGCTACCTGAAAGCCAGGAAGAGATCTCACCAGAAACTTGACCATGCTGGCCCCATGACCTCGGACTACGAGAACATGAGAAAACAACTTACTGTCATTTAAGCCACCCATTCCATGTGATCGTGTTATGGTAGCCTGAACTAATACAGTGGGGATTTGGGGACAGTAATGGTGTCTGTCACCTTTCTTCCCAGAAAATATTGTATATCCCTACAACATATTCACAAATGATGATTTGGTTTTTAGCCCAAATGAAGAAAGGATTTATAGTCAGATTGTGAAGTAACTATAATCATTAAAAAAAAAATCTGAGCACAACAGTTCTGCTTCAATGTACAGGTGATGAAATACAGCATGGAGGTGGGCAAAGGGTCAGTTCCTCCACCATCTTACATGTGTGGGTATCAGAGACCACGGAAGCATCATCCACAGAGAGAGGGATGGGGCGCCACCAAAAGATGGCCCTGCCTAGAAGGACATAGGGCAGTAAGGAAAGAGACTGGGATGAGGGATGACAAGAAGTAAAACTACTGACAGTGCAGTACAAAATACTGGAGACTCTCAGAAATAAAGGGAGGAGATTGGAACAGGAAGAGAAAGTGAGAACGGGAGAGACTAGGGTGCTACAGTTATGCAGAGGGGGAGCCAAGACTCTCCGCAGTTAGGATAGACAACATGGTTAATGGAATCTCATTTGTATCCATCAGTTTTGAGAGATCAAGTGACATCCACATTCAAGCAGTGACATTTTACAATATACATTAATGTTTGCTCCTCCTGTTTATCATAACAGACTTCCTAAAGTTCTGCCTGAAATCTAGTAATAGTGTAGTAGGATTCTTTTTTCTTTTTGTTCATTCTGCTTTTACAGAAGAAACCATTTTATAATCCACGTCAGATACTTTTGCCTGATATTTTCAGGAAAATCTCTGACATGCTACTAAAAAAGCACACATCCTTATTTTAACTTCCATAAATGTTTAGGTTACTCAGACATTTCTCTGCTTCTAGAAATATATATATCTTAATGTAAAATGATCTTCCCAGGAATAAAAAATTGCCAGGAAAACATACTAAGTGCCATGATACTCACAAGGCTGGTACCTCTGAGAAAAGGCCTAGAAAGAATCTGACAAATTACTGTCAGGTAGCCCATTTAAGAAACACCCACCAAAAGACAGTGGAATAGAATTCCTTGACACAGCTGGAGTCTGTTTTTAAAGCAAGCTTCCAGGTTATTTCATATGCCTATCCATACTTTTGCTAAAATCTATTCATCACTACTGAACATCTTAGATAAGAGACCAGAGTAGGACAAGACAATAGTACTAGTGGCCTTTGATTTAGCAGCACCTGTAGGGCCCAGGAGACGAAAGCTCTCATTCCCCAGAGCAGATCTAAGCATGGGATCATGAGGAAAACTCTGTGCTTAGAGAAGCAATGTGGCTCAAGCTACCGGAAGCTAAAAATGGCTAAGGTCACTAGAAAAGAAGGAAGGGAAGTTGGCTGCACCAAAAGACAAAAAAATGTTGATGATAAAACATGCCATCGTCTCCTTCATCTAACTGCTCCTTTCTTTCCACACACACTTGGCAACCTATCCTAAGGGCTACCTTTGCCTTGCTGGGCAGTATGCACTCCAGGGACACTGGGCACTAAACTGCGCTGGGATTCAGATTCTCATTTACTGCAATGCTGCATTGGTGGACACAGTCATGTTAGAGCCTTTTCTTCAGTTTGGGCCTCAGAAGCTGGAGAGCACACACCTGCTCCTATTTGGGATAGTGAGAAGCAAGGCTCCACTCTGTGTGCAGGCTCTTTTATTCTCACCAAACTTCCCTCCATTGGCTTTCAGAGTCAACCAATCCTACCACAAACAAATGTGGCAACATAATTGAGATGAAAGGGGGGTGGTGGTGATGCAGACTCCACCTTCCCAGTCTCTCTCTTGCCCCCTTATCCCACTATCACCTGTCTTATCTATGCAGGAATGTCCCCACTAAATAATCCTCCCAACACAATGTTGAAATATAAGGTAATTACTTGCTTGGAGCCAAGCTCAGCCACTCCTCTGTCTCAGTTGTTTGTATTAAGGAAACATGGGTCACCTTGTGAGCAGTCCTCCATTCACTGGGCTGCAGGCTACCAGGCCTTACTGGAAGAAATGACAGAGAGGGCCCTTCTCTACTCACTTACCACTAAGTCATCATGCTCTCAACTTTTGCACCCCACCCATCTATTTCTATCACTCTTTCACCTCCAACTGTTTATTTGTTTTTTTTTTTTGAAGGTCTTTAGGGTTTTTTTTTTTTTACTTTCTTTAGTTCTAAATTCTTAATCTTTCATTTTCTTTGCATGTTTATTTTCACAACATAAGCTGATTCTTTTAATACTTTTCCTGCTTTAATTTTATTTATTTATTTATTTTTCTGCTTTAACTTTGACCTCATTTGTTTCTAACTTTTTTTTTCTTTAAGATTTTATTTATTTATTCAGAGAAAGAGAGAGAGAGAGAGGCAGAGACACAGGCAGAGGGAGAAGCAGGCATCATACAGAGAGCCTGAGGTGGGACTCAATCCAGGGTCTCCAGGATCTCCAGGATCACGCTCTGGGCTGCAGGCGGCGCTAAACCGCTGCGCCAACGGGGCTGCCCTGTTTCTTTTTATCTATTGTTTTAAATCGAATATATTTCATCCTACCATGAATTTTATCTATTTGCTTGTTTTGTTAAGATTTTAATTCTTTCTTTTCCACTCCCTTTCTGTTAACTTGCTTTCAACTTAAAAGGAAAAAGTCCATCCCATTCTAACCCACTCTTCTCTATCTCTTATTTCTAAATTGGGTACATTCTCTTGTTTTCTTCTCTTTCTCCATAAGCTTGTTAACTCTGACCAGGAAGGTAAGAAGGCCTTTCTTTCCAATCTTTGCCGGCAGGCACCCCTCCATATCCATACTTGCCTTTTCAAGGACATACCTTCAACATTCTAATCCCAGGAAATTCAAAAGACCACAGGTTAACTAACCATTCTCATCAGGACTGTAATTCTCTAGATAATTGTTGCCTGCCAACACTTGACACTATCAAGTTTATATCTCCAATTTCTATGTATTTTTTAGCATACCTGACAAATGAGTTTGGCTTAACTGTGACTACAATTGGCAATGGTCTATGTAAGAATTTTGAGAATAGGAGGTCAGACCTGGGGAAAAAACTCTCAGTGCCAGTGACTTTCAAACTTCAGTTTTATATTATCTAAAATATTTTTGGGGCAGCCTGGGTGGCTCAGCGGTTTAGCGTCTGCCTTTGGCCCAGGGCCTGATCCTGGAGACCCGGAATGGAGTCCCACATCAGGCTCCCAGCATGGAGCCTGCTCCTCCTTCTGCCTGTGTCTCTGCCTCTCTCTCTCTCTCTCTCTCTCGAATAAATAAATAAAATCTAAAAAAATAATAATAATAAAAGAAAAGAAAATATTTTTGATAAGCTGTTTGCTCCCCCATATATTTTCAAGGCAAAATTATTTTTTCATCATAAGTTTTAATATTTGCTAAATAAATAATAGTTATAAGAAACAGGTTAAAAAAAAAAGAAAAGAAACAGGTTATCTCATTGTAAAACTCACATTTTCAAACAAAACTGATAAATAATTTTCTAAAATTGTATCCAATGAAATCAAAATGCCATGGTAATTTGGTCTCCATTATCCATTAAAAAAATTTATGAACAAAGCCTTCATTAACAACCAGAAATTTAATATTATTACTATTTCCCCTTAAACTTGTATTTCCATTCCACTTACAAGAAATTGTTATCAAACTTATAATGTATTTTAAATTTCAATGCATTTCATAGTCCTACCAAATGTCATTGCAATAAAAAAGCATGTAAATGGAGGAGGCGGGGCAAGATGGCGTAAGAGTAGGGTCTCCAAATCACCTGTCTCCACCAAATTACCTAGAAAACCTTCAAATCATCCTGAAAATCTATGAATTCGGCCTGAGAATTAAAGAGAGAACAGCTGGAATGCTACAGTGAGAAGAGTTCGCGCTTGTATCAAGGTAGGAAGACGGGGAAAAAAGAAATAAAGAAACAAAAGGCATCCAAGGGGGAGGGGCCCACGAGGAGCCGGGCTGAGGCCGGGGCGAGTGTCCCCAGGACAGGAGAGCCCCGTCCCGGAGGAGCAGGAGCTGCACCGACCTTCCCGGGCGGAAAGGCCTCGCAGGGAGTTAGAGCAGGACCCAGGAGGGCGGGGATGCCCTCGGGCTCCCTGGGACACTAACAGACACCTGCGCCCCGGGAGAGTGCGCCGAGCTCCCTAAGGGCTGCAGCGCGCACGGCGGGACCCGGAGCAGCTCGGAGGGGCTAGGGCGGAGGAAGAGGCTCCCAGCGGAGGGGGCTGCGGGGCGGGAGCGCAAATCCAACAGTGCAGACCGGGAGCACAGGGCGCCGGGTCACAGCCCAGGATCCGGCCTCCCCCCGGGACAGGCAGAGACCGAGAGGGCCCAGGTCAGCAAGGACGCTCCTGCTGCGAGATGAGCAGATCAGCGGCCCCGCCCCGGAGCCTCCAGGCCCTGCAGACGGAGAACTCCGGAGTTACTGCGGGGGCTGAATCCAGGGCTCCAGAGCTGGCCCCGCCACTGGGGCTGTTCCTCCTGGGGCCTCACGGGGTAAACAACCCCACTGAGCCCTGCACCAGGCAGGGGGCAGAGCAGCTCCCCCAAGTGCTAACACCTGAAAATCAGCACAACAGGCCCCTCCCCCAGAAGACCAGCTAGACGGACAAGGTCCAGGGGAAGTCAAGGGACTTAAAGTACACAGAATCAGAAGATACTCCCCCGTGGTTCTTTTCTTCTTTCTTTTTTTTTTGTTGTTGTTTTGTTTTGTTTTGTTTTGTTTTGCTTTTTGATTTGTTTCCTTCCCCCACCCCCTTTTTTCCTTTTTCTTTCTCTTTTTCTTTTTTTTTTTTCTTTCTTTTTTTTTTTTTTCCTCTTTCTCTTTTCTTTCCTTCTTTCTCTTCTCTCTTTTTCTCCTTTTCCCAATACAACTTGCTTTTGGCCACTCTGCACTGAGCAAAATGACTCGAAGGAAAACCTCACCTCAAAAGAAAGAATCAGAAATGGTCCTCTCTCCCACAGAGTTACAAAATCTGGATTACAATTCAATGTCAGAAAGCCAATTCAGAAGCACTATTATACAGCTACTGGTGGCTCTAGAAAAAAGCATAAAGGACTCAAGAGACTTCATGACTGCAGAATTTAGAGCTAATCAGGCAGAAATTAAAAATCAATTGAATGAGGTGCAATCCAAACTAGAAGTCCTAACGACAAGAGTTAACGAGGTGGAAGAACGAGTGAGTGACATAGAAGACAAGTTGATAGCAAAGAGGGAAACTGAGAAAAAAAGAGACAAACAATTAAAAGACCATGAAGATAGATTAAGGGAAATAAACGACAGCCTGAGGAAGAAAAACCTACGTTTAATTGGTGTTCCCAAGGGTGCCGAAAAGGACAGAGGGCCAGAATATGTATTTGAACAAATTCTAGCTGAAAACTTTCCGAATCTGGGAAGGGAAACAAGCATTCAGATCCAGGAAATAGTGAGATCCCCCCCTAAAATCAATAAAAACAGTTCAACACCTCGACATTTAATTGTGAAGCTTGCAAATTCCAAAGATAAAGAGAAGATCCTTAAAGCAGCAAGAGACAAGAAATCCCTGACTTTTATGGGGAGGAATATTAGGGTAACAACAGACCTCTCCACAGAGACCTGGCAGGCCAGAAAGGGCTGGCAAGATATATTCAGGGTCCTAAATGAGAAGAACATGCAACCAAGAATACTTTATCCAGCAAGGCTCTCATTCAAAATGGAAGGAGAGATAAAGAGCTTCCAAGACAGGCAGCAACTGAAAGAATATGTGACCTCCAAACGAGCTCTGCAAGAAATTTTAAGGGGGACTCTTAAAATTCCCCTTTAAGAAGAAGTTCAGTGGAACAATTCACAAAAACAAGGACTGAATAGATATCATGATGACACTAAACTCATATCTCTCAATAGTAACTCTGAACGTGAACGGGCTTAATGACCCCATCAAAAGGCACAGGGTTCAGACCGGATAAAAAAGCAGGACCCATCTATTTGCTGTCTACAAGAGACTCATTTTAGACAGAAGGACACCTACAGCCTGAAAATAAAAGGTTGGAGAACCATTTACCATTTGAATGGTCCTCAAAAGAAAGCAGGGGTAGCCATCCTTATATCAGATAAACTAAAATTTACCCCGAAGACTGTAGTGAGAGATGAAGAGGGACACTATATCATACTTAAAGGATCTATCCAACAAGAGGACTTAACAATCCTCAATATATATGCCCCGAATGTGGGAGCTGCCAAATATATAAATCAATTATTAACCAAAGTGAAGAAATACTTAGATAATAATACACTTATACTTGGTGACTTTAATCTAGCTCTTTCTATACTCGATAGGTCTTCTAAGCACAACATCTCCAAAGAAACGAAAGCTTTAAATGATACACTGGACCAGATGGATTTCACAGATATCTACAGAACTTTACATCCAAACTCAACTGAATACACATTCTTCTCAAGAGCACATGGAACTTTCTCCAGAATAGACCACATACTGGGTCACAAATCGGGTCTGAACCGATACCAAAAGATTGGGATCATCCCCTGCATATTCTGAGACCATAATGCCTTGAAATTAGAACTAAATCACAACAAGAAGTTTGGAAGGACCTCAAACACGTGGAGGTTAAGGACCATCCTGCTAAAAGATGAAAGGGTCAACCAAGAAATTAAGGAAGAATTAAAAAGATTCATGGAAACTAATGAGAATGAAGATACAACCGTTCAAAATCTTTGGGATGCAGCAAAAGCAGTCCTAAGGGGGAAATACATCGCAATACAAGCATCCATTCAAAAACTGGAAAGAACTCAAATACAAAAGCTAACCTTACACATAAAGGAGCTAGAGAAAAAACAGCAAATAGATCCTACACCCAGGAGAAGAAGAGAGTTAATAAAGATTCGAGCAGAACTCAACGAAATCGAGACCAGAAGAACTGTGGAACAGATCAACAGAACCAGGAGTTGGTTCTTTGAAAGAATTAATAAGATAGATAAACCATTAGCCAGCCTATTAAAAAGAAGAGAGAGAAGACTCAAATTAATAAAATCATGAATGAGAAAGGAGAGATCACTATCAACACCAAGGAAATACAAACGATTTTGAAAACATATTATGAACAGCTATACGCCAATAAATTAGGCAATCTGGAAGAAATGGACGCATTCCTGGAAAGCCACAAACTACCAAAACTGGAAAAGGAAGAAATAGAAAACCTCAACAGGCCAATAATCATGGAGGAAATTGAAGCAGTCATCAAAAACTTCCCAAGACACAAGAGTCCAGGGCCAGATGGCTTCCCAGGGGAATTCTATCAAATGTTTAAAGAAGAAACCATACCTATTCTCCTAAAGCTGTTTGGAAAGATAGAAAGAGATGGAGTACTTCCAAATTCGTTCTATGAGGCCAGCATCACCTTAATTCCAAAACCAGACAAAGACCCCACCAAAAAGGAGAATTTCAGACCAATATCCCTGATGAACATGGATGCAAAAATTCTCAACAAGATACTGGCCAATAGGATCCAACAATACATTAAGAAAATTATTCACCATGACCAAGTAGGATTTATCCCTGGGACACAAGGCTGGTTCAACACCCATAAAACAATCAATGTGATTCATCATATCAGCAAGAGAAAAACCAAGAACCATATGATCCTCTCATTGGATGCAGAGAAAGCATTTGACAAAATACAGCATCCATTCCTGATCAAAACTCTTCAGAGTGTAGGGATAGAGGGAACATTCCTCGACATCTTAAAAGCCATCTACGAAAAGCCCACAGCAAATATCATTCTCAATGGGGAAGCACTGGGATCCTTTCCCCTAAGATCAGGAACAAGACAGGGATGTCCACTCTCACCACTGCTGTTCAACATAGTACTGGAAGTCCTAGCCTCAGCAATCAGACAACAAAAAGACATTAAAGGCATTCAAATTGGCAAAGAAGAAGTCAAACTCTCCCTCTTCGCTGATGACATGATACTCTACATAGAAAACCCAAAAGTCTCCACCCCAAGATTGCTAGAACTCATACAGCAATTCGGTAGCATGGCAGGATACAAAATCAATGCCCAGAAATCAGTGGCATTTCTATACACTAACAATGAGACTGAAGAAAGAGAAATTAAGGAGTCAATTCCATTTACAATTGCACCCAAAAGCATAAGATACCTAGGAATAAACCTAACCAAAGATGTAAAGGATCTATACCCTCAAAACTATAGAACACTTCTGAAAGAAATTGAGGAAGACACAAAGAGATGGAAAAATATTCCATGCTCATGGATTGGCAGAATTAATATTGTGAAAATGTCAATGTTACCCAGGGCAATATACACGTTTAATGCAATCCCTATCAAAATACCATGGACTTTCTTCAGAGAGTTAGAACAAATTATTTTAAGATTTGTGTGGAATCACCCTTAGATACATGCATTTAGCTTGGGTGGACACCCTGGATGGAATTCTCTATGTGCTAAAATGTAACCATAGGTGTTCATAAGCAGTACAACAGATTTCATTGGAATTTGGAGCTAGAACACCTTTGCAACTTTTAAAAATTTTATTTTTTCATTTTTGTTGATAGCCTGGGTCCACTCAATATCATTGTTCCAGAAGTCATTATAAATCTAACACAAATAATTTTAACAAATAAATTTAAACCAGAACCTTCATGATTTGAGGATTTAACTTTTAATCTTTTTATCATAGAATATGTTCAGATAATTCGTTTAAATGGCCCAGAATCATGTTTTTTCTTCTCAACTCAAAATAAAATAGATTTTTGTATCATTTCATAACAAAGTGTTTTTCATACTACCAGTCAAGAAATTGATTTAGTAGGTCATTACAAGTAGTCTCTTAAAGAAATAGAATAAAATAGAATTATGAGTATAGCTACAAGAAGGGGAATTATTTTTCATAAAATACTGTTTCAAAACTATGTAAATGTGTATTTATGCTTATGTATGTGTTAGGCTGCACTGTAAAATGTACTTCTTATTGTGAATCGCAGAAAAAAAGTGTTTTGTTTTCTTTATGAAAACCATAAATTGGGCACCTGGGTGACTCAGTCAGTTAAGCATCTGACTCTTGATTTTGACTCAAGTCGTGATCCCAGGGTGGGTGTGGAGCCTGCTTGAGATGCTCTCTCTCCCTCTCCCTCTGCCCCTCCACCCTCCACTCTGCACGGACAAGGGTGCACATGCACACTCTCTCTTTCTCTCTAGCAAAAAAGAAAAGAAAAAAGAAAAACTCTAAGAATTAACAAAAAAAAGAAACCCTTAAGAAAAACATGGATTTAATATTTGCACTTTCATAAGCAGTTAGCAAACACCCATGGTATCAAGAAAAATCTAATTCTTAGATTAGCTGAAAAAGAAAGACTACTATCCATGTGAACTAATTTATAGAAAGATACTCAGAAATATTGATGTTTCTCAGGAAAAATAAGTACTTTACTTCAAGGAAAATACATTCTTAACTTCTGAAAAATTGCTTCCCTATGTCAGTTTATAAGATGAAGGGTTAAAAAAAAAATCTTATTTCCCTTAAATAAACTTAAGATTTGTTGGCAAAAAAAAAAAAAAAAAAAAAAAAAAAAAAAAAAAAAAAAAAGATTTGTGTGGAATCAGAAAAGACCCCGAATAGCCAGGGGAATTTTAAAAAAGAAAACCATATCTGGGGGCCTCACATTGCCAGATTTCAGGTTGTACTACAAAGCTGTGGTCATCAAGACAGTGTGGTACTGGCACAAAAACAGACACATAGATCAATGGAACAGAATAGAGAACCCAGGAGTGGACCCTGAACTTTATGGTCAACTAATATTCGATAAAGGAGGAAAGACTATCCATTGGAAGAAAGACAGTCTCTTCAATAAATGGTGCTGGGAAAATTGGACATCCACATGCAGAAGAATGAAACTAGACCACTCTCTCACCATACACAAAGATAAACTCAAAATGGATAAAAGATCTAAATGTGAGACAAGATTCCATCAAAATCCTAGAGAAGAACACAGGCAACACCTTTTTGAACTCGGCCATAGTAACTTCTTGCAAGATACATCCACGAAGGCAAAAGAAACAAAAGCAAAAATGAACTATTGGGACTTCATCAAGATAAGAAGCTTTTGCACAGCAAAGGATACAGTCCACAAAACTAAAAGACAACCTACAGAATGGAAGGAGATATTTGCAAATGACATATCAGATAAAGGGATAGTTTCCAAGATCTATAAAGAACTTATTAAACTCAACACCAAAGAAACAAACAATCCAATCATGAAATGGGCAAGACATGAACAGAAATCTCACAGAGGAAGACATAGACATGGCCAACATGCACATGAGAAAATGCTCTGCATCACTTGCCATCAGGGAAATACAAATCAAAACCACAATGAGATACCACCTCACACCAGTGAGAATGGGGAAAATTAACAAGGCAGGAAACAACAAATGTTGGAGAGGATGCGGAGAAAAGGGAACCCTCTTACACTGTTGGTGGGAATGTGAACTGGTGCAGCCACTCTGGAAAACTGTGTGGAGGTTCCTCAAAGAGTTAAAAATAGACCTGCCCTACGACCCAGCAATTGCACTGTTGGGGATTTACCCCAAAGATACAGATGCAGTGAAACGCCGGGACACCTGCACCCCAATGTTTATAGCAGCAATGGCCACGATAGCCAAACTGTGGAAGGAGCCTCGGTGTCCAACGAAAGATGCATGGATAAAGAAGATGTGGTTTATGTATACAATGGAATATTACTCAGCTATTAGAAATGACAAATACCCACCATTTGCTTCAACGTGGATGGAACTGGAGGGTATTATGCTGAGTGAAATGAGTCAGTCGGAGAAGGACAAACATTATATGTTCTCATTCATGTGGGGAATATAAATAATAGTGAAAGGGAATATAAGGGAAGGGAGAAGAAATGTGTGGGAAATATCAGAAAGGGAGACAGAACGTAAAGACTGCTAACTCTGGGAAACGAACTAGGGGTGGTAGAAGGGGAGGAGGGCGGGGGGTGGGAGTGATTGGGTGACGGGCACTGGGCACTAACTCTGTATGTTAGTAAATTGAACACCAATAAAAAATAAATTTAAAAAAAAGCATGTAAATGGACATTTAATTGTTTAACAATATACCGTGACCGTAATGCCTTGAGTATTCAATTTTTTCTTCTAAGTGGAGCTGTCATTAAAATCACAGAGTTTAGTACATAATTATTTGAAACATTTTATAAGTTTTAATAACTACTTAATGTGAAACTGAAATTTCACTGGAAATCTTAATGAGGCAAATGGTCTTGAATTTCTCAATCTGCTCATTTATTTGAGGATGAATATATCTCACTGTTAGAATAAATTATATTACTATATTTAAGTTTTATAATAAGTGCTACAACTAAATAGGTATGTGAGAATGGGGCAAGTGTTATTATGGTAATATTATTAGATCCCTTACAATCCAGACACATGCCAAAAAGCACCCCAAAACTGAGGAGATAAATACCAAACATCATTCTCAAATGTCTATCAGCTGTAGAATTGAAATAAGTCCTCCTTCAATTTTGTTAAAAGAATTGATATTTATTTTTTGGTACAAAAAAAAGTTAATCATTAGAGTAATTCACTTTTTTAATACCATTACCAAATTAGTAGTTCAAATTATCCTTTTGATTTCTTTTGGAAAATTTTTAGATATTTTTCAGAGCAATGCACCATAGTGAAATCTGTAGTGGGAAAGAGGTGTATGTCTCTTTGTCAAGTGGGAGAGGGATAATTATGAAAAGAGAAATTGGAAAAGAGAACTTGTAACTCCATCTGGATTGGTTCTAAGGCAGATCTGTTTCAGGAAAGGGAACACATATTAATTGAGAATTTGAAATGATGTTTTCAAAAGTACTCACAACAAGATAACTCTGGTAATGCCCTGTCATACTGCAGAACTCAAAGACTCAGTTTGAAGACCACAGCTACTCGTAATGCCCATGGTCTAATGTTAGTAGGGCACTATGAAGAGTTGAATCTTTTCAAAAACATTAATGGGAGAAGGAACAATGCCACCTTCCCAAGCAGACCCCAGGCATAGCTCCACACCAGGTGGAGTCTAACAGCTATTGAAAGATAGGGTCACTGGCCTTCTTGACAGGATCATAGGTTCTTGTGTTCTGAGTAGGCAGGACTGTTAAAACATCCTACATCAATGGCCTTGGGCCCCTCTGGAAATTTTCTCAGTAGACAGGAAAGTGACTAATTTTATTCTTTATTTCTACGAAGCATTATAGTCTGAGAAGGGTAACCTCACCAAGGTCATAGGCACTATACATCCTCTCTTCCTTCTTCAGATTAAGGGAAAGTTCTTTCTGCCCACCTGCCCACCACTCTCCACCCTAGCAGAACCTACTCCAACATTACGCAAAATAATTTTACCTCTCAGATCTGCCTCTGAAAGAGACCTTTACCTCTTCTTCCCAACCTCTGCTTCCCTTTATATAGCACCCAATACCATTTTTCCTTTGTTTTGCAGATGGCTAAGAAGTCCAACACCAATGCAAAGGTGATCTGAACAATTATTACTAGCCTTATTTTAGGAATTGACCAGAATGTTAAATGTATCTTTTGTGCTTACAACTCACTGATTAGCTCTAGCGTCACATCCCTATCCAAACACAATGAAGCCAGTAGCAGAGACAGAATGCCACAAAGTAGGTGAACTGCACCATGGTTTCCATAAAGTTCTCTCTTTCTTCACTTCATGCCATTCTCTTTCCCACTCATTTTACCCATACTGACCTTCTTTCAGCTCCTGAGTGGACCTTTGGACATGCTACTTTCTCTCCTTAGCTCTTCCTTCTCCCACAGTTGTTGACACCTTCTCATTGCTAACATATTTCCTTCCCAGAGAAGTTTGCTATAACATCTCCCTTCTCTCCATCTGACATAACCTCTTCTATTACTTTTCCAAGCTCTCTCATTATTTTTTTGGCGTTTTGTTTTGTTTTGTTTAGAGCTCTTACAGTTGCTTGGAATTATGTGGAACTTTATGGTTATCTGCTCACCTGATTAGTTCATGTCACTCTCCTCCATTTAACTGTATGCCAGGTCTGTTTTGCTAAGTTCAATGAACATAGCTGATGCTTGCCTTACAAATGTAAAGAAATATTTGTTGAATATGTGAATTAACCCAGGGTCTTTTAGGGATTCATCTCAAGGACCTTTAAAAAGAAATTTCTCTTTTACCTCACACCAAATGAATTGCATAATTTTGAACACCAAAAATGTGATTAGTGCTAAAATTATAAGAGATGTTGAGGAACCAAAACAAAACTAGGGTTGGGGGGAGGGGAAAGGCTAGGCTAAAATAAAACCATGCAAAAGGAAAAGTAGAAGCCAATCATGAGTTTCATAATATAAAACTATGAAATTTCTTTTCTTTTTTTAAGGATTTTATTTATTTATTCATGAGAGACACACACAGAGAGAGAGAGACAGAGACAGAGACACAGGCAGGGGGAGAAGCAGGCCCCATGCAGGGAGTCCATTGTGGAACTCAATCCCAGGACTCCAGGATCATGCCTGGGGCCGAAGGCAGGAGCTAAACCACTGAGCCACCCAGGGATCTGCGAAATTTCTTATTCTTTTAAAACAAACTCAGTACCATACATTTATATAGGAAAATCTGAGTCTGGTCATCAGATGTAATAATCATGGAAGGATGTAAATAAATACTCTGAGAAACTGACTCCTAGATATTCATAACCAGCTGTAACACCTGAGAACTTTATTTTCTTAAATTATCAAAATAGAATCATTGTCCCCATGAAGTATAGTCCTTATTTACTCATTGCCTAGGGCTCAGGAATTCTCTTTACTACTGTATAGCTTTTCCTAAAAAATTTCAAGATCAATAAAGCAAATGTAGAACTTAAGGAAATGCCCTAGAATTGTTTAAGTTTTGGTGTTAATCATGGGCTTGTTCCTTGACAATTGTTTATCCTTAATAACTCTAAGGGCATAGTCCGGCCTGGCTAGGACCTAAGTTTAGACTTTACCATTTGTAAAAGAGACAGCTCTGACCTCACTTGGCTTTTACCCTTCTGGCTTATTAGACATTCTCTCTAAAGTTTAGGCTAGTTTTCCTCATTATAAATTGCAAACTGAAACTTTTCTAGCTACTGTTCTATAAAGGCAGACAATCTTTAGGCCCAATTATCTTTGATATGGAGCACTGTTTCATACCTTATAACTCTTTGGAAAAATTCATAAGGACTAACACAAGAATACTCGTAGTTTTTACCTGTGAGTTCATGTCAATGAAAATTGGTAATGAGCTGAGTTAAATGGAAACAAAGTTAACCCCTCATTTGATGATTAATAAGACTGTAAGAGTAAGCATAAAAATGGTGTTGTAAGCATCAGAGAGAAATCTTTAGTGAATAAGATTTTTTCTTCAGGCTGGCATGTGCCATGCATGATCCTACTCCTTTTTAAATTGTAATTTAGTTATTCAATACTACTGTTATGTAAAGTCCTTATATAAATTTTATTTTTCCCTATTGATGGAAATTATAACATTCTACAACAGTGATTTTTAAAGCTTCGTGTGTGTGTGTGTGTGTGTGTGTGTGTGCACGTGTGTGTATAGAATGGGCCTATTTAAAGACCTGGTAAAAGTGGCTGGCCTTCTCCCAGAAAAAAAAAAAGTATCATTGATACAATAAAATTTGCATATAATTTTAAGAAGTTCAGTGACCCATTTGAAATACATGCAGGAAAAGAAAAATAATATCAACAAGACAAAAAGCTACAGAATAACTGTTTTAAAATCATATTATCTTTGGTTTATGTACTAAACAATTGTCTTAAAGTCAGCTACTTGAAGTAATTCTCTTACATAACTGTTAATCCTCCATACATACATGTAACCCAGGTTGGAAAGGCAGCAACTGCATATCAGTATGAGGATAGTCTCAGTGCTGGTTAGTAAGGAGTTGCTGGTTTTATCTTCTCTGAATCCCCAACTATTAACCTGCCCCAGTCCCCAAAATTCTAGGATACTGCCATTATCCAGAACCAGGAAAGTAAGGCTTAAGTTAGAGTAGCGGCCTCCAGGACATGGTCCCAACATGAACACCAATACCAATTCTGTTAAGTGCCCATGCCTTACATAGGTTTCATAAATATTATTAAATAACCCCTGAATTTATTTATTTAGTTTTTTCCAAAAGCAATAATCTATCTAGAAGCACAAAAAGGACAATATGGACCTTCTTCAGCCCAATGAAATTTTCAGTATAATGATGCTGTTATTTTGTCCTGTCTTTTAAGGGGCAGGAGTCTGCAAACATTACTTAGAGGTTAACTTTCCAGGGGAAAAGCAAGAAATGAGAGGAGAAAAGAGTTTGGGAAGAGCAGATGCGTAGTAGTTTGGGGCCAGCCAAGAGTGATGGAAAGGGAATATAGCTTGAGGATGTATAGACAGGTATTTACTATTGGTTAGATTCTTGTCCTTTGAGAAACCATCATACTCTCTTTTTACATGAGTCTGGCAGGGCTTCTCTTTGTAATTCCCAGGAATAACCAGTTTTATTATCTCATTTTCCTAGTAACAGTAATGTGTCCAGAGAATAAATATATAATCCAACCAATTAGCCAAGCAGAATCCTTCTCTACATTGATATATTATTAATAGAAAAAAGAAGCTCTTATCAATGGGAAGTTATGCAACCATCTTCATTTTCAGGTGGAGAGAGCTTGTGTGTAAATTAAACCAAAAAGAGATAAGGGCCTGATAGAGAAAAAAAAAAAAAGCTACACCAATGATGAGGTAATGAGGGAAGTCTTTGCAGTTATTAGCTTTGGAATTTTTTTGGTTTTGTTTTGTTGTAAGTAGGCTCCAAGCCCAGTGCAGCCTCCAACATGAGGCTCAAACTCACGACCATGAGACCAAGAGCTGAACTGAGATTAGTTGAGTGTGAGACTCAGGTGCCTCTCTACAGCTATTCTTTATTTATAAGTCTTCAAATACCATTCCAGCTATGATAAATCATACAATGTCATCATTATTTGTATTATTCAAATAGCTTGACTTATCTTGAGTTGTATTTCTGTCACTTGCAACCAAAAGAATTCTAATTCATTTAGAGGGCTAAGCTAGAGGCCACATTTATGTAAAAAAGGGATCTGAAAATAATGCAATTATTCTAATGAGATTAAAATTCCAAATAAAGGAGAGATTTCCAATATTAACACAAGAGACTTTACAGCTGTGATCATTTTTAAAAGTGTATGTTCTGATAATTTTTTAATTCCTTAGCAATAAGAGGGCAAGAGCTACCTATTATACTCACTAAAAATATTATGCAGTTTACCCACTTTTATATGGATAGTGAAAACACACACACACATTTACACACTGATTAAGTGTCGACTAGAATAAGCACACACCTGTGACAATTTATGTTAAGAAAGCCTTAAATATTTCAGATGAAACAATATGGAGACTAAGGTGGAATTTTCACGTACCTTTTCTGATAACATAGCATATGTGGAAGGTTTATTTTTAAAAGAAGATGTAGGCTTTCTGATATAAAATCAAATGATAAATTATTGCTTTAATTATTAACTCATTTGTTACTCCATTTCCAAAGAGCTTTATAAACAAAAGAACTATTTGATATTATGGCTCTTTAGCCTATAAATTTTTTCATATTCAAGAATCAATATTCTAGCCTTTCTAATAACTAAATGAGACCACGAGTACATTTTATGAACCACTGTATAATTATTCCTATTCAGTAGAGAGAGTTATTAAGCTTTATAGCACTTACTAAAAGCTTTAACCATGAGAGGAATTTTCCATAAGAGTAGAAAACTTGTCACAATGTTCTGGAAAAAAATAGATCATAAGGTAGTATAAGGATACCTGACTATAAAGTGAATGAGTTGCGGTGATTCCTTCTGCTGCAGACACATGACTAAGGACCTCATGGGAGGCACTAGGAACAGAGTCAGGACCTTTAGGACCTTTATCTTAAACAGCCTCATCAGAAACACCACAGAAATCTTGCTCATTCTGCAGTGAAGCTCCTTTATCTCTATTCCAGGGAGGGCTAAAGGTGGATCACCAATCACCTAGCATCACCAGTTGGAACTAAGGCCAGGCTCTACGTCCATTATAAGCCCTGAACAAGATCCATGAGTCTGAGCCACAAGTGGCAGGAGTTACTGTAAATAATCAAGTCTGCAAGGGAGGAATTGTAATCAGCTATGCTACTGCACCTGGGCAAGTCAGACACCACCATCCCCGCCCCCGCCATGAAAGACATCCTGCTGGGTGTTCATCAGGACTAATTCCAGCCTTACCACACCAAAACTTAGAGAGTCAAATCCCAAACCAACAGATTACAAGGGGTTAATATCAGATAGATCTTATGGGTTCAGGAGAAGGAAGTGTTGGGCTAAGTGTATGTCACATAATACAAATAAGCACAATGGTGAGGAGTGTGTAAGATCTCCCTGGAGAAGCCTTGGAATGACACTGTGATTAGATGAAAGGATGTATTCATCACAGGTCCTGTCCCCAGATCCTGACATGATTTAGTTCTTCCTGGTCATCCTCTGAAAACAATCAATGGTTTCTCTCAGTTCTATAACATCTAGACATCATACTCTTTTAAGGTTCTTCTTATATTTAGGAGAGTGGCTAAAGAATTTCTCTTTATTTTTTGTCTCAGATTTCGTGGTGGAGAGGGGGTTTATGAGAAATTCCCCTGAGAAATATCCAAGTTTTTCTATCAGTGAGAGGGAGAGAAAGGGTTACTTATTTAAATACCTTCATGCCTAGGTAGAAGTCTTGGCTTCAGAGATGAAACAGTGAGTGGAAAAAAAAGGACAAAGTGCTGGTTGTTGCCCTTGCCTTCTCTGTCTTGGACTACTCATTCCTCTGGGACAGTAGGAAGTAAGAACAGAAAGTTAAATTTCAGGTGCAATCGGCTTATGCCTTATTCTCTCCAAAAGAATCCAACAATGAAAAGAATTATTATTTCAAAAAATTAAAAAATAACTCTTTAGTAAGATTAGGATGATCTTAACTGAGAAAATGATTTGAAATTTGAAAATTTTTTGCAAAAAACTTTTAATGATATAAAAAATTGCACATGTAGCTCTATATAGATATAAATATATAAATGGAATTATAGGAATATTTATACATATATTCTGAAAGCTAACATATAATGGCTGTCTCTGGATGATAAAATTATGGGTAATTTTAATATTCATCTCTATAATTCAGGGAGATTTTTTCCCCTAAATTTTCCTCAGTGAGAGGCACCTAGGTGGCACAGTCAATTATGCATCCAACTCTTGATTCTGCATAGGTCATAATTTCAGGATGGTGAGATTCAGCCCTGTGTTGGGCTCCATGCTGGGTGTGAAGCCTGCTTGAAATTCTCTCTTCCTCTCCTTCTGCTCCTCCTGCTCATGCTCACTCTTTCTCTCTCAAATAAATAAATAAATATTTTTAAAAATCCCTCAGTAAGTACCTGCTACATTTACAATGAGGAAAAGCAATACTTTTTCATTAAAAATATAGGTAGTAAATGAACATTTTAAAATATATTGTTGACCATGGAAAAAGCATTTACTTTAGAGTCAATGAAATATAGATTTGAATCCCAGCTCTGTCCCATATTAACTGTTTGACTTTAATGAGACTGAGTTTCCATATATCATGAGTCTCAAAGTGCATATTACTGCATCTCAGGGAATGATCTATCAGTGGTGAAAAGTGAATAATTAAAAGGAGTCCCTAATGGGGCATTTTATAAAACCTTAAAAACAAAGTTGCAGATTAATCTTAATGTTAGCAAAAAATGAAGAAATATGTTTTATATTATTCTAAATAGGATAGACCAAGAAAGCATTGTTTAGCATTGTAAAGGACTCCCAAGTTTAAAGGAAGAGAATGCACATATTTAAAGGGTTACTATTATGGGTTGAATTATTGCCCCTTCAAAATTCTTATGTTGAAGTCCTCATCTCTAAGACCTTAGAATGTGACCTCATTTGGAGATAGGGTCTTTACAGAGGTAATTAAGTTCAAATGAGGTCGTGAGAGTGAGCCCTAATCCAAAATGACTGACATCCTTATAATAAAAGGGGAAATCTGAACACAGATATGCATAAAGGGAAAACAACATAAAGAGATATAGAAGATGGCCTTCTACAGTCCAAGGAGAAAGCTCTGAAACAAATCTTTCTCTCATAGCCATCAGAAGGAACCAAGCTAGCCAATACTTTGATTTCAAATTTCCAGCCTGCAGAACTGGGAGACAATAAATTTCCATTGTTAAGCCATTCTGTGTGTGGTGCTTTGTTACAGAAGCCCTAGCAAAGTAATACAGTTATTTTATTTTGCTAAATACTTATATTCTTGTGTGAGCACTAGTCATTTGTCTTCACCCTCTTGGAAAGCACAATTCACAAAGGGAAATCTGGCATTTATGAAAACAATTGGCATGAAGCAAGAAAAGCAAAAGCTATATAATAGAATTTCTAAAAATTATAATTTAATCCAATTTTCCCAGACAAAATCTGAATAAACTACTCATTTTCTTTTAAAAGGAGAAAACAAAACTTAAAATTTTGTAATGTCAAATTGTTTGCTCTAGGACTCAACCTTACTGTGTTTAAGAACAAAACTATAGGAGCACCTGAGTGGTGCATCCAACTCTTAATTTTGGTTTAGGTTATGATCCTCAGAGTCATGAGATCAAGCCCTACATGGGGCTCTATGCTGAGCATGGAGCCTGCTTGAGATTTTCTCTCCTTCTCCCTCTGCTCCTCCTCCCCTCTTTCTCTCTCAAAAAGATAAGTAAATAAATAAATAAAAATTTTAAACACTATATAGGATGAGAAAAAGCAATTTTTTTAAATTAATTAATTTATTTAACAGAGAGAGAGCACAATAAGGGGGGAGCAGCAGGCAGAGGAAGAAAGCGAAGCAGGCTCCCCGAGGAGCAGAGAGCCTGACACAGGGCTCAATCCCAGGACCCTCAGATCATGACCTGAGTCAAAGGTAGACATTTAACCTACTAAGCCACCTGGGGGCCCTGAAGAAAGGCAACTTTAAATTATGATCCTTCTCATGCCATACATTCATTTGGATGTTACAGTACAGGCACACAAAGCTATCTAGAAGGAAGTTTACTTTTATAAGTCACTGAACACTAATGCACAGTGTTTAATGAGACCAGAAATACGCTGGTCAAGGCTGACATCCTGAAAGCTAATGACTGAGGCAATCATGATGTTTCCATGAGGGAATAACAGAATTCAGAGCCTTTGTGGGATTTAATTACATGGCTTCCGGGCCATTAGTTTATAAGGAAAAATCAAGTTCTTTTAATCTCATTCCCAAGTCCTTTTACCAAGTCTCTTCTTTCTTTTCTTTCTCAATTAATGACTGAGAAAACACCATTAAAGTGGGTGCTTTCTTCATTTAGTGAGGCTCTTACTATGCCTGTCAACTGGCTCTTAGATCAACAGTGTATTTTCAGGGTTTCAGAATTATGAACTCTTATTGATATTCATTTCAACCAAATAGGAACTGATATGTTTAGGTTAAAAATGATTATGATCCAGTAATGTTCATATTCTGAAAACTAGAGCCAGAGAATGGAGTTCTGAAGAGGGCTGAGAGTTTAAAATGAGAATGGAACAGAACTAGTGCTTCCTGATAGCTCTGTATTAGATGCTGCTTCATTGAATGCAGTGAATTGCTGTGATCTTTATTTAACAAATTAGAAAACCAGGGCTTGGAAAGATTAAGTCTTTGGCTGAAGGATAAATAGAGAGCGAGTGGGGAACTGCACCATGAAGCCGTCTCTCTGATTTCAAACCCCATTCACATCTGAAAACAACACACACAGCACACACAATGTAAGTAAAAAGAGATTGTGAACTGTTTTTCTGAACATACTCTCCATAAAATGTCAGATTATACAATGTTCAGAGTACAGCTTCATTACTAGAGTTAGCTGTTTCACCATTTTGGTAAAAGATATTTTATATTTGAATGTTTGAGTTTATGTATAATTTAAGATTGATACTTTACATGCTTTCAGAGATATATAAAATTCACAATTATCAGAATAAAGTGATGTTAGAGATCAGTTTGAAACAATTGTCCTGTCGATGTATTTTTTTATTTATTCAATATACTGTGTGTACACGTGTGTGTGTGTGTGTGTGTGTGTGTGCATGCGTGTGTGTTATATCAGGACCTGTGAGGGGCATCAGAAATCCAGTAATAGAGAAGGCAGAAAGAGTCTCTGTCCTGGAGATTATGGAACCCTAAGGCCCAGATGGAAATCAGATTTTTACCTGTTTATATATGCTAATGGACATAAAAAGAGACTAAAAACTTCTTTCTTAGTCGACAGCTTCAACTTCACTGGCTGTGAAGTGAAATTATCACATGAGGAAAAGTGCTTACTTAGGAACTTACTCACATAGGGACTATTTAGTTCTAAGTCCAGGATCTCTAGCACCTAGTACCCAATCAATGAAAGTGAACTTCCTTCTCATTAAACCTTTTATCACAGGTCACAATAAGACAAAGTGATTTAAGATTGACTTCCATGTCTTCCTTGCCTCGGGCCAGCCCTCAAATAAAACTGTCAACATATAGCCGAAAACAAACAATATAAGGGAGCATAATTGGTCTTTGAATACTTAATTGAAAGCTGTGCAGAAAGTTAATTGCATAAGCAGGTTGAGTCAGGCCTCATTTTTTTTTCACCCAGGGCTTCTGTTTTTTTTCTCACTGGAGTGGAGCACCACCACTCTATTCCCCTAGCCAGCCAATTCTTCTTTGCCTTTGACAGAGGTAGCCTGTGTGAGAAGGAAACAGGACCAACATAACTGGTGTGTTGTGGAACTACATCACATACTCACAGAATCCATAGGGATCTCTGGCATAGGGAGAGAGAGGCAGGGCTATCTTGGCAGAAGAGATGGCAGGAGGGAACTGAGACCTGAGAATCTTGCTTCCTCCTCTTTACCTATCAGCATTTTTGTGTCCTTCGGGAAGTGTTGCTGAATTCCAATTCTCTCTAAAACTAGTAAAAAAGAGAGTGAAAACCACCCTTTCTCCCCTCCACACAAACACATGTATATGCACATACACACATTTTTAGCAAAATTAGGAGAGAGAGAAAAACCCACAATTACTGAATTGCCTGTAAGCTCATGCTGGGCCCAACACTCCAAACCGGCAAACTGCAGGGGGTGAGGGTGGGTGGCCCTAAGTGTTCCAGGCCTGGTGGGGAATAGTGAGGACTCCTCAGGGTCCTGGTGCTGAGGCCGAAGAAGATCTGGCTGCAAAAAGCACTGCTGAGCCATGGAAGGGGAGCTCTTGAGCTTTGAAATTGAAGAAGCTGCTGTAGCACCTCCTATCCTTCCTCACTGGATCCTCCTCCTTGGTGGTACAGGAGGATCGAACTCATTCTAATTTAGGGTTTCATTTTAGGGAGATGATCATTACATTCATACCGAGACACCACTGAAATGAAAAAAGCCAAAGAGCAGCAAAAACCTCTGCAGGGCTAGAAAACAAGTCAGAAAAGTGATCCAACAGCATAGAGGAAAAATATAATATTCTAATACGAGATTTTTAATTATTGGAATGACCATCAATCTAAAAGAAGTGAAAATAAAGAATTCACTGAAAGTTTGCCAGCCAAAAGGAGGTGAAGTGATGTCCAAACAACAGGAAGATATGGAATGAAACAAGAGAATTCAGGAAAGAAACTGAGGCAGAATGAAAAGCTGTCTTTAGAAAAAAAAAAAAAAGAAAAAAGATTCCACTACAATGACTACATGATAACGAGATAAATTAAACATAGTAGAAGCCACATCAGACACAGAGAGAAAAAATGAGAAAAGCGAAGAAAATCAATAGGACTAAAGAAGGAATTTTAAAATATTTGAAGCGATAAGTCCAGAAAACAAAGGAGATGTAACATATCACAATTAGAATCACTTTAAAAGAAAGCAAAGATGATTTTAAAAACACTTATCTATAATTTACCAAACCTTCCCCTCCCCAAAACATTTTTCAAAACATGTTATATACCTAGGAAAATCCAGATAGTAGATACTAAGATATTCTGCTAAAAGATGTTAAATATTAAAAGTAAAGGAAGAATCTTTGGGGGATGCAAACGAAACTACTAGTCATGAATAAAAAAAACAGCAGAGCTTTGCACCTGACTGTGTAATGGAAAACTTCAACAGCAGAAGACAGTGGAGAGACACCTAAAAAGCAATCATGCAACAAAAATTTAAGCCAAGTTGTTCTTCAAGGATAAAAATTATAGGCAGGCATTTATGAAAACCCACATATTCAAGGAATATCGTTCTGATAAGCTGTTGCTGAGAAAACAAGAGGATGACTAGGAAACTTTTGGGCACTGAATGAATTTAAACACAGAAGGAAAGTGAGAATAAGATTGAGAGAATAGCATACAAATAAATATATCCTGATAGTAGGGAAATAATGCAAGTAAGAAAACCAGAAGGAGGGGCCCCTGGGTAGCTCAGTCAAGTGTTCTACTCTCGATTTCCACTTAAGTCATGATCTCAGAGTCGTGAGATCGAGCCCCGTGTCCAGCTCCATGCTGGGTGTGAGTCTGCTTGAGATTATTTCTCCCTCTCCTTCCGGCCCTTCCCCACCCCTCTTTCTCTAAAAGAAAAAGAAAACTAGAAGGAAATGGGGACATAAGAACAAAGAGTAACTGACACTGCAATTTTGTGTCTCTCAATGATCAAAAAATAAAGTGAGAGAAGACTCAAAAATAATAAGGTTAATATTATAGATACATATATGCACATTAATTTATGTCCTCCAATACTCCTGCTTTTAAAGCACTTTGAATATTCACAAAAATTGGTAACATATTAGGCCTGAAAGAAAATCTCATAATTTCAAGGAGTAGATATATGTTAGACCATTTCTATTCATGAACTGAAAACTAGAAATGATAAAATCAGAGACCAACAACAAAAATCTCTTAGACTTGGAAATTCTAAAAATATCTGTTAAATAATTTTTAGATCAAAGCAAAAAAGGAAATTTCAATTGCACACTTTCTCGGAAACCACTACAATGAAAATATTATATATTATAGCCTATGGAAGCCAGCTAATGCTGCAATCACAGGAAAATACCCAGTCTTTAGTATTTATTTTGATATATAAAACAGAACAAAAATAAATCAAACAGGGGCACCTGGGTGGCTCGGTGGTTGAGCAGCTGCCTTTGGTCGGGTGGTGATCCCAGGGTCCTAGGATCAAATCCTGTATCGGGCTCTGCGCAGGGAGCCTGTTTCTCTCCCTGTCGATGTCTCTGCATCTCTCTCTGAGTCTCTCATGAATGAATAAATAAAATCTTTTTTAAAAAACAAATCAAATATTTTTAGTAGAAATAAAAAAGAAAATAATAGAAATAAATGAAGGAAAAATTTAATAGGTCTATTTATTAAGCAGAAATAGGAAAGAAAGAAGGAAGTATAGAAGGATAGGAGGGAGGAAGGGAGGGAGGGAGGGAGGGAGGGAGGGAGGAAGGAAGGAAGGAAGGAAGGCAGGCAGGCCAGACCTGCTGCTCTTAGCCTGAAGCTACTTGGTTATATTTTCCATCTTTATCGACTATTTATTTATTTATTTATTTATTTATTTATTTATTTTTTATTTATCGACTATTTATAAAAAGCATTTTGCCACAAATTCCTAAGCAGATCTAGATTATTTACACTGGCTTTTACTTGCCTCATACACTCTTCCTTCACAACATGAAAAAGCAGCAATGAATCAGCCACAGATTTGATACCATTCCGGAAAACAACAGCTGAAAATACCAGAGACTCCTATTTCCTGCCTTCAAAAACTACAACTCTTCTTGGGGTTCTTCAATCTCATACTCTTTCTGACAAGAGAATACCTAAATTATAACTAAATTATAGATTCTCTTAGAAAGATGGTTTCACTATTTATCCAGAGCACTACAGTGGGATGAGATACAAATAACAGGTGTTAGAAAACATGTTCATACATGCACATTTGAGCATGAGTTTAAGTCAAAGCTGAGGCCTGTGGTGTGTGCCTCAGTCAACTGCAAGGAGTTCATGCTGTGAGACCTAAAGTTCTTGTAAAGTGGTCTGAAACAGACAAAACAAAACAAAACAAAACAAAAAAAAAACATATCCACAGGGCCTGTGGTGGTTCCACATATGTCTAGGACATGATCAAGCATGCTTTCCTCACTGAGGAGCAGAAAATCATAGTGAAATGGTTAAAGTCACTAGCAGAATCAGAAGGTTAAATTTTTTTTTAATGAAGTTTTTTTGAGTAAATAAAAAAAGAATGAAAAAGCACACTAGCCTTCTAGCTGTCTAACATACTCACAGCTTTCTGTGAGAAGGCTTCGTGATATATTTTGCAAAAGGTGATTTGGAATTAACAGCTTTCTGTGATTTGGAGGTTGGCAGAGGCAGCACACATGTACAAATTGTCAAAGTGATCATGTTCCTAGGAAAGTAGGATCACTGGCAAGAGCAGTGCTGGTCTAAATGGAGTCTTGCATCGTGGGGTTGAGAATGATGTGGCATAAATTAGGATGGCTACTTGTATGTTCTAGTCAGGGAATCCTCACTCAATGATGGCCTAACAGTCTCCAGTTTTAAAACTGAGCAGAGGAAAAAGAAAACAACCTTCCAATGGAAATGGAATAAACCTAGATCTAAGATTCAAAGCCTGGGAAATCTGACCTCAAAATCTAGTTGCATTTCTGCCTTCATTCATTTTCAAATGAACTTATTCCATAATAATAAGGTGAAAAAATAGATTTTTATAATGTAGACACTCTTGCTGCCAATTCTGATTCGCAGAGTACATCTTATATTTGTTCATTTACCTACCAAGAGCAAGACACTGTATTCTAGTCTAAAATATCACTTCTGGGGGCACCTGAGTAGCTCAGTCCATTAAGTAAGCATCTGCTTTTGGCTCAGGTCATGATTCCAGGGTACTGGGATCAAGTCCCACATTGGGCCTGCTGCCCAGCAGGGAGTCTACTTCTCCCTTTGATCCTCTCCCTTCACTCATTCTCTTTTACTTTCTCTCTCTCAAATAAATAAATAAAATCTTAAAAAATATATCGTTTCTGAATTTTTTTGGTCCACCTCCAGCCAGAAGATGGACTGGTGAATTTCTACCCCTTTGCTGCCAATTAGCTAGGTACAAGACCTTGGGCCAGTGGTTAGCATTTCTTCACCTAAAAAATAAGAGGCTTTGATGTCCTAAGAAGTCAATGGTATTATTTGTATGCTGCTCAAAATAAAATGTTTCACCTGCGTGAGTTGAGCCTTGAAGTTAGGAGCCAAATCCTGAATCATTTAGTGGAGTAATTGTCTCTGAAAAGGCTAATGGAATTTCACAAATGCTTCCTGCCACACCCACTCTTTTTCAGGGAATAGAAGATGAGAGTATGAATTTATGGTAATAGAGCAAACACCCAAACACTGCAGTTTAATTTTCCTTTATTATTATATTTTTAATTTACTGTGGATGACTAACACTTATTAGTATTCTTTTCTGCTTCCACAGACGCTGGAAGCTGCTTTCTCTCTGGGTTTTGCCAAAACCATGAAAGTAAATAATTCTTTAAAATATACACAAATCAGGCAAGAAAATTGAGAGATTTTAACTGAGTTTGGAGCTACTGAAATTCTGATATGCCTTCCATTTGCCTTATAAACCTGATCTAGCTAGCTATTGGAGAATTTAAAAATACCTAATTTTTAGAATTACAATATACTATAAATCATCTAACCAGGTTTTCCAGTCCAGATGGTTTTTAATTTACCAGCAAAGTAGATCACTAGAACTCTGATTGTAAACTGGGGCTTTTGAATTCAATCTGTGGAGAAGAAATCCTTCAAGCAGCCCAATGCTGATAAAGAAAGCAGGGGTGGGAAGGGGTAGAGACATGAGGGAGGTGAAAAATACTGGTGCTTTTTTTTTTTTTTAAGATCTTATTTATTTATTCATGAGAGACAGACAGAGAGAGAGAGAGAGAGAGAGAAAGAGAGGCAGAGACACAGGCAGAAGGAGAAGTAGGCTCCATGCAGGGAGCCCGACGTGGGACTCGATCCCGGGTCTCCAGGATCAGGCCCTGGGCCGAAGGCAGTGTTAAACCACCAAGCTACCCGGGCTGCCCAACACTGGTGCTTTTAACTGAATCAACAGGATTACATTTTAACATGGCTGGCACCCTCCAGAGGAATCTTAGGACTTCAAGACTGACGTAGCTATAGAACTAGCTTATCGATAGTCACCATTTTCAGATGCAGTGATAGAGGGCAGATAGAGACCTAACAACAACAACAGCAACAAGATAGAGATGATGATCCAGGAGGTTGAAACAGAATACAGACAGAAGGTCTCCTTTACCTCTAAGAGTTACTAAGAACCTAAATGGCTGCTATGGGATCATATATATTATAACCAATATGCTTGAACACAAACCAGTGAGAATTCAGGCCACGACTAACCAAGGACATTCACTGTGAATACCCAGGTGAATACCAGAGCTCTATAGTTCTACCTGAAAAAGAAAACCATCCTCACCCTAATTCATCTTTGGCTTCATTTCTACTTGTGATCTTCACTTTAGTAAAGAACAAACAACAAAGAATAGAAAACATCACCCATCAGGAGGTAAAGGGGTTTGTAGAGTAGGAAGTTCTCAAAGCACTTTGTGCCATGAGTCTCTTTAATTTATATACTCCTGTGGGGTGGCACTCTGAGTATTATAGCTCCTAGAAGAACACTTTCCAGAAAGAGAATTCAGTCAGTTTTGCTGTCTCACTGCAAGACATAACAGACACACCAGCATAAGTCGGGGCTCCTAAAGTTACGTTTCCCACTGGGCATTCAGATTTAAAACAAGTGATGGTTACTGCCTTCTCTTGGCTTTTAAGTGGACATGAACTGAGTAAGAATATCAAACTTCTGAGCTCATTCAGAAGCATCACTTTATTTTAGGCTAAAAAAGAAAAGATGTGTACAAGAATGACAGCCAGGGATGAAGTCTCAAGGAAGAGGGGCAGTGATTCCCATGCCCATGTTCCTATTATGTATTACTAACACATGGTAGAGGGACGGGGTCGATTAAACAGGAACAAAGAATATGCAGCCAGGCCCCAAGTTGAACCAAAATGTCCACTGCTAGAATTTATACAGGTCTGGACACACACGGTGACCTGGTGGGCCTCTAGAAGTTCATTTTGTAGGAAGCAAGGAGCTCCACAGAAAGAAACAAATTTAAGGCAAAACACAGACAAGCATAGCAAACTTGACTTAGGAAGAAGCTTTAACTGTTAAAGGGGAAAGGCATTTTGAATAAAGCATTCTAATTATCGCTCTTGCTGAATTAACAGAAAACATGGCTTACCAAGTTCTAAAAGGGAAATAAATCAATTTCACTTAAATTTAGCATTAAGATGAATATCAAAAGAGTGAATTTAAAAAACTAAGTGCAAAATCGATTCATTATGGTTGGTTGGTTTTCTGGAAAGGGAGAAAGAGAAGCAAATACCAAAGCTTTATTTGAAGAAAATAACAACTCTCTGACTAGGATATTTTGGGTCTCATTTCAAATGTCAACAATAATATTAATGATACTATAAGCACAGAGCACAGTGATCCCCAGGAAAATAGCTTGGGCATTCGCTCAGAAAACAAAAGTTGTGTGCATTTGTTAAATACCTTACCTAGAAGTACTTGTATTTGGAAACATTCCTGGGGAATTAAACAATTTTCAAAATGATCAGTATTTATTAGTCACCACCACAGAAATGCATTTTAATTCAATGTTCTAGTCAGAGCAAATGTTCCAGACATATACCCCACCCCAACCTTCGCCCCCCCACCTGTCTAGCGTCTAATCAACGAACATAAGAACAGCAATATATATTTTATATTTTCACACACATTTTACAATAGCATTCATTTTTCTAGACTGACATATCTAAAATCAATCCACCAATCACCCAGGAATATTCCTAGCTTTTCTATAAAGATAAAATAAACTATAACTTAAGCAATTTATAAAAATGGTAATGTTGTTTAGTGCAAGAAAAAAACTAAAATTAATTAAATTGTTAGTTTTTTCTCACTGGATCTGGGAATGATAAATCATTGCTTTATGCACATTCTGCCCTTTTAGAAAGATTCTTTACCAAAATTTATGGTATTATAGTTTACATGCTAATTTAACTTAACTGATTATGAAATATTTTTTACTTTATTTTAGCTTTATGACATCTACATTGATCATATGGTTGCAAAGAAAGTCTAACTTATGGGATATCTCTGATTCCACAGTCAATTTCTTTGTGCTTTACAAGGAGTCTCCAAATAAACCTGGTTGAGCTTTTGATCAATCCAGCTGCCTCAAGGAGACTTGGCTAATGAAAAAGGAGAGCAGTCATTAAATTTCTGTATATTTTATATCAATACTGATTAATGCTACTGGGGGAAAAAAAGGCCTGACAATCCAAAGAGTGTGTCTCTTTCCATTCTAAAACATTAATTATTCACTAATAAAAATGAACACTTATGTGCTCAATTTCAAAAATTAAAACCAATAATATGCATTGCTCATTTTACCTTTGACATCTTTTCCATGGAGTAACCAGTACTGTTTTGAACTCTGTGGAATTGTGTTTAGCAAAATTTATGAAAATGATATGATAAACAGCATGACTTCTGATTTGTTATCATGTCGTTTGCTCACCTGGGTCCCATGAGGACCATGTAAACTTTCAGTTACAACCTGAGTGATTCCTTTTATTGTTTTTTCTACTTAGTCAAAATAGCGTACCCCTGATCACATTATTTTGAAAACTTTTCTTTAGGGCAAACTTAACGCTAAACTTTTGCTAAGAAGTAAGTCAAAAAGATTAGTCTGACCTTGTCATAACATGATCTGATTATGTTGTCTTCTCAAAACTATACTTTCAGGATGGGTATTTACACCCACTGCAAAGTGTGAGTCAACTGAGAATTGTTAATACCAGGCTCCTGTCTCCACTGCTCAAGGTATCTGTAGAGAACAGAGAGAATAGCTCTGGGATTCTTCATGCTAGGAAGTAGAGGAGGGTAACTTGTTTCTCCTTTATTTTATGCCTCCACATCAAATCTCCAGAGAAGGGTAGGTTTCCTCTTATTACTTGCCCTGAGTTATCTCTAAATTGTTTTGGGGTGTGAGGGTCAGACACCACATCCAAAGAGATGAGACACAGGTCAACTTCATTGGAAGAGAGTTTCCCATTGATTAGCTTTGAATTAGTGTATGAAAAGGTCCAAGCAATAAACTTTTTAGCACAAGCAATAATCAAGACGGGGATGAAAGCAACAAAGATCACAAAAGTGAACATAAGATAGACCTTGCCTCGAAGAAGGTTTCAGATAGACCTTCTCTCATCCAGCACTATGCATTACATTGCCATCATCTTATAGTCTTAATGCTGCCTAAGAAGGAATCATGGCAGCACCTTATCTAAGAGTCAGACAGAGGCCTATGTGCTGGACATTTCCAGACATGCCTCCCTTGATACTATCATCAATGCACACTGTGTCTGGTCCCCTCAGAGCCATACATGGCAAGAGCCTCTTTGAGTTTCTATCTTTCCTTCAAGACAAGGGATGAGACATCATTCCCCTGATTCAAGGCCAGTTCCTAAATCTGTTCTTTAGGTTCCATTCACTTATGCCTACCCAAAGACCTTGCCGTAACAATCAGCTACTCACTCTCACTTAAGTGTTCAACCTCTCCTTTTGCACAGCATTTGAGGGAAGAGTACTAAACAACAACACTAAAACGATCCCTTGACTTTATTAACCTCTAGTGGCCATCTAAAATTGTGCTGGTGAACCCTCAAAGCATCAGTAGCACCTTCACATAACTAAACTCCAACAATACACATGGTTGTCCAAAAACTGTTCTGTAATATGGCAGCCATATTTATTTAAGTATGGAAGCATGCAGACTGCTCTCTTTCCCTAGCACTTAGCACACATGGGAGATATCTGATAAAAGCATGTTGAAATGAATTTATATAACTGAACCTATTATGGAAGGAATGGATGATCCATGAGAACAATGGATTTGATACTCTATCTGACCCAGGGAATCCCACATCCTCATAGTTACAAACAGTATGCCATAGACTCAGCTCATAGCAGAAGTTCACAGTACATATTAAATGAAATTGTTGGTAGATTACAGTCATGAATTTATTTTTATAAGATGGCAACTCAGTTTTTTATGTGGTAGGGCAGTCATGTTCTAAATGTAAAAAGACATCTATCTAGGAGGTTAGAAAATATAAAGAAAAAATATTGCTATTGCAAAAATCCTCTGATCTTTAATTCGCCATTTTGTGCTATGTAATGTTTTAATGGCAAAGGCTATATAATTCAGATTAGCCTTACAAAGTACCCTCAGAGCATGAGTCAAGACATCTTCAATTTCCTTGGCCCTGAAGAACTTCACAAAATACAATCAGCTTCTCTCAGAAGATATGTTGTTTCAGAGTTGGAGGACATTATGGACTCAAGACAACATGCTGAGTATAAACCAGAGGGCATAATTAGTGAATCTGGTTCCCAGGGGTAGATAGGGCACATTGAAGAAAAATAAAGATTAATTCCATAAGCTTATCCCTGATGTTGCTCCAAAATACTTTGCTTTGGATTAAGATAAAATCTCACTCCGCTGCAAAGGAACTTGCATCTGTTATCAGTTTGCTTGTTAAAATCCTAAGGAAATAAAAGAGAATATCAGAGTCGATAACAAACAGTAAGTAATGCAATATATTTACATTTTCTTAATCCATTTAAAACTTAAAAAGGAATTATATGTGTGCATCTATGTACATATATATTTGTATATATAGGGATACATAAATACCATATATATATAAAATTAGATGGATTGATGGAGAGAGAGAGAAAGGAAGGAAGGAAGAAAAGAAGGAAAGAATGAGGGAAGGAAGGAAGGACCGACACTTATCATGGCCAAAAAACAGTTCCTAAGAAACCATTATATAGGAAAAAGGAGAACGTAGTCACTAGACTGAAATGGCAGATATTTCCTAATAACTAAAGTCTATATAATCCAGAGATCTTTTGAAGAAACTTTCCCAGTGTACTGATACAATGGGGTCCCACTGTTCTTGCGTGAGGTCCACCTGTTAGCACAAGAACAATTTCCTAGACCTCCACCTGAGAGTAGCCCTCTTTGTATGTAATTATCCTTTGACTGATCTAGTTGATGGGCAACATGGGGATGATTAGGAATCACTGCTGTATTCAGAATCACCACCAGAGCAAAAATTGCCACCATGTTCCCTCTTCATCAGAAGGAGGTCTCTGAGTTAATCTGATGCAGAAGCATCCTCAGTGGTATTATTCATGAATGAGAGATTAATTAAGCATAATAATTAACTATGCAAGAGAATGATTGGCGACACCAAAGAATGGTGATAATGATATTTTAAATATTTTTGAGCACTTACTATGTGACAATTACTGGACAAAGAACTTCACATTCATTATCTTAGGTAATTCACAACATAATCATATGACAGAAGTAATACTTCTAGTCCTCAATGTAGATCCTGAACTTATACAACTTCAGTAAAATCTACTCCAAAAGCCAGTTAGTAATAGATTTGGGATTCAAACTCCTGTTTTTTTTTGTGTATTTTGTTTCCATATCTCCAGACTGAGGGTCTTTAATCACTGGAGATATGGCAATATAGAGAACAGATATGCATAATTACATTATAACTTAATACCAACATTTTTATGATATTCAGTACTTTTACTAAAGTGTTATGTTTCTTCTTACAAAAAGAAGAAATCACTGATCAGTTTACTGACAAAGTGATGTTAATAGAGAGGGGAATAGCTCAGATCTCAATGGTTCTCTGTCCTGGGCTCATCTATCTTCTCACAATTCAATATGGAAGATTTTTTTTTAAGATTTTATTTATTTATTCATGAGAGACAAAGAGAGAGAGAGGCAGAGACACAAGCATAGAGAGAAGCAGGCTCCATGCTGGGAGCCTGATGTGGGACTCATTGGGGGACTCCGGGGTCATGCCCTGGGCCGAAGGCAAAGGCTCAACCGCTGAGCCACCCAGGTATCCCCAGTATGGAAGATTTCAATTGGAGATTATGTTCTGTAGTGAATAACATATTTATGAACAAGAGATAACACTTAACAAAAGAGCACCTGCCATAATACTTAGTCTAAATATCTTTAACCTGTCTCCAGCTAGGTTCTTCTTCATAGCACAGTCCCCAGCCTCGTTGTTAAAATGTGAGTCTGCGGGAGGGCAAACAATGGATTAAAGCTAGAGCCTAAAGAATGACATAACCCACAGTCTCTCTCACTTGTGCAGTGGCCATAAGCAACAGTGACCAACCCAGATGGTGTTATACATGTGAGCTTCTGCCCACAGACAAAAGGCTGAGATACAGAGTTCTATAGGGATGGCAACAGCATAACACAAATTCTGTACATTAAATTCTGAGCTTCCAGAAGAGATTAGTGTGGAAAATGTCCTTGTGCCTACTGGTTGTCCCCAAAACCACACGGTGCCATCAGCACAATATAATCCTTTGGTAGCTTCCCAATCTTTTCTAAAGCCACTTATAAAGAAATTTGCCACCATGTTGCCTTGGATAGTGAGGAGTGAGGAAAACACCTATTTTTAATTCTGTCAGTTTTACAAATATCTAATAATGCAGAAACTACAGACAGTCTGTAATCGGGTTAACTATTTGTGGGAAAATCATTGGGCTAATGAAATATTTCTTTATGGGAAAAATTGGCTGGTGCTGCTAAATGGAAGAAGATTAAGGACCTTAAAGATACCAGAAATTAGAGCAGGAAAAATTAAACTCTTATAATTGGGAAACTGCCAAGTCAGGGCCACAGGAAATGACATCTGGAATGCAAAAATAACATCTGCATTATAATAGACTGAATTGCAGTTTGTCTCTATCATGTCAATGAGCAGTGCTACCTATGCAGAATGGTAGGAAGCAAGCAATATTTTTGTTAATCCCTTTGCAACCCACTCAAAAAAATGTGGAAATAAGAGACCTGATACAACATCTAACTTTCTACCAGTGTGAACTAATGTTTGCTATACTTTTAAGAGTTTTTCCACAATATTACAGCTGAGCAGAAAAATAATTTAACATTATTCAAAATTGCACAGTCCTTACAAAACCACATTTCCTTCCAACCCTTGCCCATATTCATAAGTAATTTTAAATAGTGATTTTTACAGAAATGTTATAATTTTATATTACCTTTAACACTGTTTTATTTTGATAATAAGTTACTTAAGAGTGTTCTAGACTGAACGTTTGTGCCCTCCCAAAATTCATGTATTGAAGCCCTACCTCCCCAGGATGATGATATTTGAAGGTGCAGCCTTGGAGAAGTAATTAGGTTTAGATGATGTCATAAGAATGGGGGCCGGGGAGGGGGGGGGGTCACCCAAGATAGGATTAATGTCCTTATAAAAAAAGAAAAAGACTTTTCTTCTCTCTCTGCCACATAAGGACACACTTATAAGACAGAAGCCACAAGAGATCTCCCACCAGAACCGGACCACTCTGGCACCCCAACCACAGACTTCAGGTCCCCAGAACCATGAGAAATAAATTTCTGTTTATAAGCCACCTTATCTATGAGATTTTGTTATGGCAAGCTCAGCTTGACTAACACAGTAACTAACATTTTTTTTTCCAACAAAGAAATGATTTTGGCAATATTAGTCAGTCTTGCTTTTTACTCTTCCCTTTTACATGTTATCAGCCTGCTTTCTCCTCTAAGTTCTCCTCTCTCATTTTTTCTCTTTTACTATCTTTAGACACTGGAAATATTCCAGATAACTACTTACTTGAAAGTCTGCAGCAAACACATTCCCTTTAATTCCAATCCTTCACTTAAGGTTTTCACTTCCTTGCTTTTTGCCCAACCATTGCAAAATTAGTAATGTCTATATTTTGTTTTTGTTTTTTTTTTTTGTTTTTTTTTAATTTATTTTTTATTGGTGTTCAATTTACTAACATACAGAATAACACCCAGTGCCCGTCACCCATTCACTCCCACCCCCCGCCCTCCTCCCCTTCTACCACCCCTAGTTCGTTTCCCAGAGTTAGCAGTCTTTACGTTCTGTCTCCCTTTCTGATATTTCCCACACATTTCTTCTCCCTTCCCTTATATTCCCTTTCACTATTATTTATATTCCCCACATGAATGAGAACATATAATGTTTGTCCTTCTCCGACTGACTTACTTCACTCAGCATAATACCCTCCAGTTCCATCCACGTTGAAGCAAATGGTGGGTATTTGTCATTTCTAATAGCTGAGTAATATTCCATTGTATACATAAACCACATCTTCTTTATCCATTCATCTTTTGTTGGACACCGAGGCTCCTTCCACAGTTTGGCTATCGTGGCCATTGCTGCTATAAACATCGGGGTGCAGGTGGCCCGGCGTTTCATTGCATTTGTATCTTTGGGGTAAATCCCCAACAGTGCAATTGCTGGGTCGTAGGGCAGGTCTATTTTTAACTCTTTGAGGAACCTCCACACAGTTTTCCAGAGTGGCTGCACCAGTTCACATTCCCACCAACAGTGTAAGAGGGTTCCCTTTTCTCCGCATCCTCTCCAACATTTGTTGTTTCCTGCCTTGTTAATTTTCCCCATTCTCACTGGTGTGAGGTGGTATCTCATTGTAGTTTTGATTTGTATTTCCCTGATGGCAAGTGATGCAGAGCATTTTCTCATATGCATGTTGGCCATGTCTATGTCTTCCTCTGTGAGATTTCTCTTCATGTCTTTTGCCCATTTCATGATTGGATTGTTTGTTTCTTTGGTGTTGAGTTTAATAAGTTCTTTATAGATCTTGGAAACTAGCCCTTTATCTGATACGTCATTTGCAAATATCTTCTCCCATTCTGTAGGTTGTCTTTGAGTTTTGTTGACTGTATCCTTTGCTGTGCAAAAGCTTCTTATCTTGTTGAAGTCCCAATAGTTCATTTTTGCTTTTGTTTCTTTTGCCTTCGTGGATGTATCTTGCAAGAAGTTACTATGGCCGAGTTCAAAAAGGGTGTTGCCTGTGTTCTTCTCTAGGATTTTGATGGAATCTTGTCTCACATTTAGATCTTTCATCCATTTTGAGTTTATCTTGGTGTATGGTGAAAGAGAGTGGTCTAGTTTCATTCTTCTGCATGTGGATGTCCAATTTTCCCAGCACCATTTATTGAAGAGACTGTCTTTCTTCCAATGGATAGTCTTTCCTCCTTTATCGAATATTAGTTGACCATAAAGTTGAGGGTCCACTTCTGGGTTCTCTATTCTGTTCCATTGATCTATGTGTCTGTTTTTGTGCCAGTACCACACTGTCTTGATGACCACAGCTTTGTAGTACAACCTGAAATCTGGCATTGTGATGCCCCCAGATATGGTTTTCTTTTTTAAAATTCCCCTGGCTATTCGGGGTCTTTTCTGATTCCACACAAATCTTAAAATAATTTGTTCTAACTCTCTGAAGAAAGTCCATGGTATTTTGATAGGGATTGCATTAAACGTGTATATTGCCCTGGGTAACATTGACATTTTCGCAATATTAATTCTGCCAATCCATGAGCATGGAATATTTTTCCATCTCTTTGTGTCTTCCTCAATTTCTTTCAGAAGTGTTCTATAGTTTTGAGGGTATAGATCCTTTACATCTTTGGTTAGGTTTATTCCTAGGTATCTTATGCTTTTGGGTGCAATTGTAAATGGGATTGACTCCTTAATTTCTCTTTCTTCAGTCTCATTGTTAGTGTATAGAAATGCCACTGACTTCTGGGCATTGATTTTGTATCCTGCCACGCTACCGAATTGCTGTATGAGTTCTAGCAATCTTGGGGTGGAGACTTTTGGGTTTTCTATGTAGAGTATCATGTCATCGGCGAAGAGGGAGAGTTTGACTTCTTCTTTGCCAATTTGAATGCCTTTAATGTCTTTTTGTTGTCTGATTGCTGAGGCTAGGACTTCCAGTACTATGTTGAACAGCAGTGGTGAGAGTGGACATCCCTGTCTTGTTCCGGATCTTAGGGGAAAGGCTCCTAGTGCTTCCCCATTGAGAATGATATTTGCTGTGGGCTTTTCATAGATGGCTTTTAAGATGTCGAGGAATGTTCCCTCTATCCCTACACTCTGAAGAGTTTTGATCAGGAATGGATGCTGTATTTTGTCAAATGCTTTCTCTGCATCCAATGAGAGGATCATATGGTTCTTGGTTTTTCTCTTGCTGACATGATGAATCACATTGATTGTTTTACGGGTGTTGAACCAGCCTTGTGTCCCAGGGATAAATCCTACTTGGTCATGGTGAATAATTTTCTTAATGTACTGTTGGATCCTATTGGCCAGTATCTTGTTGAGAATTTTTGCATCCATGTTCATCAGGGATATTGGTCTGTAATTCTCCTTTTTGGTGGGGTCTTTGTCTGGCTTTGGAATTAAGGTGATGCTGGCTTCATAGAATGAATTTGGAAGTACTCCATCTCTTTCTATCTTTCCAAACAGCTTTAGGAGAATAGGTATGATTTCTTCTTTAAACGTTTGATAAAATTCCCCTGGGAAGCCATCTGGCCCTGGACTCTTGTGTCTTGGGAGGTTTTTGATGACTGCTTCAATTTCCTCCCTGGTTATCGGCCTGTTCAGGTTTTCTATTTCTTCCTGTTCCAGTTTTGGTAGTTTGTGGCTTTCCAGGAATGCGTCCATTTCTTCTAGATTGCCTAATTTATTGGCGTATAGCTGTTCATAATATGTTTTTAAAATCGTTTGTATTTCCTTGGTGTTGGTAGTGATCTCTCCTTTCTCATTCATGATTTTATTAATTTGAGTCTTCTCTCTCTTCTTTTTAATAAGGCTGGCTAATGGTTTATCTATCTTATTAATTCTTTCAAAGAACCAACTCCTGGTTCTGTTGATCTGTTCCACAGTTCTTCTGGTCTCGATTTCGTTGAGTTCTGCTCGAATCTTTATTAACTCCCTTCTTCTCTTGGGTGTAGGATCTATTTGCTGTTTTTTCTCTAGCTCCTTTATGTGTAAGGTTAGCTTTTGTATTTGAGTTCTTTCCAGTTTTTGAATGGATGCTTGTATTGCGATGTATTTCCCCCTTAGGACTGCTTTTGCTGCATCCCAAAGATTTTGAACGGTTGTATCTTCATTCTCATTAGTTTCCATGAATCTTTTTAATTCTTCCTTAATTTCCTGGTTGACCCTTTTATCTTTTAGCAGGATGGTCCTTAACCTCCACGTGTTTGAGGTCCTTCCAAACTTCTTGTTGTGATTTAGTTCTAATTTCAAGGCATTATGGTCCAAGAATATGCAGGGGACAATCCCAATCTTTTGGTATCGGTTCAGACCCGATTTGTGTCCCAATATGTGGTCTATTCTGGAGAAAGTTCCATGTGCGCTTGAGAAGAATGTGTATTCAGTTGAGTTTGGATGTAAAGTTCTGTAGATATCTGTGAAATCCATCTGGTCCAGTGTATCATTTAAAGCTCTCGTTTCTTTGGAGATGTTGTGCTTAGAAGACCTATCGAGTATAGAAAGAGCTAGATTGAAGTCACCAAGTATAAGTGTATTATTATCTAAGTATTTCTTCACTTTGGTTATTAATTGATTTAAATATTTGGCAGCTCCCACATTCGGGGCATATATATTGAGGATTGTTAAGTCCTCTTGTTGAATAGATCCTTTAAGTATGATATAGTGTCCCTCTTCATCTCTCACTACAGTCTTTGGGGTAAATTTTAGTTTATCTAAGGATGTCTACCCCTGCTTTCTTTGGACGACCATTCGAATGGTAAATGGTTCTCCAACCTTTTATTTTCAGGCTGTAGGTGTCCTTCTGTCTAAAATGAGTCTCTTGTAGACAGCAAATAGATGGGTCCTGCTTTTTTATCCAGTCTGAAACCCTGCGCCTTTTGATGGGGTCATTAAGCCCGTTCACATTCAGAGTTACTATTGAGAGATATGAGTTTAGTGTCATCATGATATCTATTCAGTCTTTGTTTTTGTGGACTGTTCCACTGAACTTCTTCTTAAAGGGGAATTTTAAGAGGCCCCCTTAAAATTTCTTGCAGAGCTGGTTTGGAGGTCACATATTCTTTTAGTTGCTGCCTGTCTTGGAAGCTCTTTATCTCTCCTTCCATTTTGAATGAGAGCCTTGCTGTATAAAGTATTCTTGGTTGCATGTTCTTCTCATTTAGGACCCTGAATATATCCTGCCAGCCCTTTCTGGCCTGCCAGGTCTCTGTGGAGAGGTCTGCTGTTACCCTAATACTCCTCCCCATAAAAGTCAGGGATTTCTTGTCTCTTGCTGCTTTAAGGATCTTCTCCTTATCTTTGGAATTTGCAAGCTTCACAATTAAATGTCGAGGTGTTGAACGGTTTTTATTGATTTTAGGGGGGGATCTCTCTATTTCCTGGATCTGAATGCCTGTTTCCCTTCCCAGATTAGGAAAGTTTTCAGCTAGAATTTGTTCAAATACATATTTTGGCCCTCTGGCCCTTTCGGCGCCCTCGGGAACCCCAATTAAACGTAGGTTTTTCTTCCTCAGGCTGTCGTTTATTTCCCTTAATCTATCTTCATGGTCTTTTAATTGTTTGTCTCTTTTTTCCTCAGTTTCCCTCTTTGCTATCAACTTGTCTTCTATGTCACTCACTCGTTCTTCCACCTCGTTAACCCTCTTCGTTAGGACTTCTAGTTTGGATTGCATCTCATTCAATTGATTTTTAATTTCTGCCTTATTAGCTCTAAATTCTGCAGTCATGAAGTCTCTTGAGTCTTTTATACTTTTTTCTAGAGCCACCAGTAGCTGTATAATAGTGCTTCTGAATTGGCTTTCTGACATTGAACTGTAATCCAGATTTTGTAACTCTGTGGGAGAGAGGACTGTTTCTGATTCTTTCTTTTGAGGTGAGGTTTTCCTTCTAGTCATTTTGCTCAGTGCAGAGTGGCCAAAAGCAAGTTGTATTGGGAAAAAGAGAAAAAGAGAGGAGAGAAAGAAGGAAAGAAAAGAGAAAGAGAAAAAAAAGGGAAGAGAAAAAAAAAAAACGAAAGAAAAAAAAAAGAAGAAAAAGAGAAAGAAAAAGAAAGGAGAAAAAAAAAGGGGGGGTGGGGGAGGAAACAAATCAAAAAGCAAAACAAAACAAAACAAAACAAAACAAAACAAAAAAACCAAAAAAAAAAAAAAAAAGAAGAACCACAGGGGAGTATCTTCTGATTCTGTGTTCTTTAAGTCCCTTGGCTTCTCCTGGAAGTTGTCAGTCTAGCTGGTGTTCTGGGGGAGGGGCCTGCTGTGCTGATTTTCAGGTGTTAGCAGTTGGGGGAGCTGCTGTGCCCCTGCCTGGTGCAGGGCTCAGTGGGGGTTGTTTACCCCGTGAGGCCGCAGGAGGAACAGCCCCAGTGGCGGGGCCAGCTCTGGAGCCCTGGATTCAGCTCCGGCAGGAACTCCGTCTGCAGGGCCTGGAGGCTCCGGGCGGGGCCGCTGATCTGCTCAGCTCGGGGCAGGAGCGTCCTCGCTGTCCTGGGCCCTCCCGGTCTCTGCCTGTCCCGGGGGAGGCGGGATCCTGGGCTGTGTCCCGGCGCCCTGTGCTCCGGAGCCTGCGCTGTTGGATTCGCGCTCCCGGGCCGCGCAGCCCCCTCCGCGGAGCCGCCGCCCGAACCCCTCCGAGCTGCTCCTGGAACCGCGCCGCCCCCTCCGCACGGAGCCTCTTCCTCTGCCAGAGCCCGGCCGAGCTGCTCCCGGGGCCGCGCAGCCCCCTCCGCGGAGCCGCCGCCCGAGCCCCCCGAGCTGCTCCGGGTACCGCCGTGCGCGCTGCAGCCCTTAGGGAGCTCGGCCTAATGTCTATATTTTGTATATCAGTCCATATTCAACTATAAACTGAAAATACACAACTATTATATTATTTTTATATTCCTCTATTAGAGTATTAAACTAATTATAATAAAATCTGAATGAAATATCCAATCTCAAAGCAAAGGAACATGATTTATATTAGTTCCAAGGAGATTCTCATTCCATAACACGTGATTGATTACCAGTCTAATTTCCCCAGCAGCCACCAACCCTGTTTCCTTTCCTTTTGCTTCCAAAACCACAAAGGAAAAATATAGATACCAATTAACCCATAACAAATTCCTTTTTTCATTCCATACTCCCTTCTTCAACACCCCCCCCCTCAATCTGACTTCTGTTCATGCCACTCTGCTGAAAATCTCTCACAAAGATGACCATGAACGCCAAGTTGCCAAACAACAGATCTATTCTCAATCCACATGCTATTTGGTCTTTCTATATCTTGTGGCAATTTAACCACATCTTCCAAAAACCATTCACTTTTCTGCTTCAAGGTCAATGGATAGATGTCATTTCTTACCAGTTTGTTGACTATCTCTTCCCTATTTCCTGCAAGTGGGTGTTACCCAAACAAGTTTTTGTCATTAGTACTCTTATCTTCCCTTGCTTCAAGCCATCCAATCCTAAAATGACAACTATCACAGACTAGGTCAATCCACATCCCTAAGAGACTACTCTGATTACCTCCGGTTCCTGAAGACTTTGTTAAGGAGATTTTACTGATGCCACATGGCAGGATCCTTGTTCCCATTGTTTCATCTCTACCCTTGAAAATATGGTGAGGTTCCTCTAAGTAGTCTCATACACTTACTTCACTAGAAGGCTTCTCCATTTGTGCTTGGTTACTTTCCTCAGCTTAACTCTCTCTGTACTATATATGCCATGTGGACTTCACAGTTCTTGACCTCTGCCTAGAAACCTTTCCCGTTTTTCAGGGTGGATGCAGGTTGTGTGTGTGTGTGTGTGTGTGTGTGTGTTGTGTATGCATATGTTCACATTCAGTGATGATCTGTGGCTCAAACACCCATAGTGAATTGAAATCCCATCCCACTATCCTAGTTCAAGCCATTTTTATCTGACACTTGTATTACTCCCACAGCCACTAGATCAGTGGTTTTCAAGCCACCTGCATCACAATCTTCCATTGTGTTTATTAAAATATGGTTTCTAACATTTAAGTCCATTTTTACTGAAATCTCAAGGGGTGGGGTCCTGGAATGAAAGCTTTTGCAGGATATAATAACAAGATTCTGCAAGAGATTTTGTTTTTTTTTAATAATAAATTTATTTTTTATTGGTGTTCAATTTGCCAACATACAGAATAACACCCAGTGCTCATCCCATCAAGTGCCCCCCTCAGTGCCTGTCACCCATTCCCCCCCCCCCCGCCCTCCTCCCCTTCCACCACCCCTAGTTCGTTTCCCAGAGTTAGGAGTCTTTATGTTCTGTCTCCCTTTCTGATATTTCCTACCCATTTCTTCTCCCTTCCCTTCTATTCCCTTTCACTATTATTTATATTCCCCAAATGAATGAGAACATATAATGTTTGTCCTTCTCCGATTGACTCATAGCTCCAGACTAGAGGGAAGAGCTCTCAAGGTCTTGACAGGCCTTAAAGTTCAGCAAGTGTCTGCACATGGACAGCTTATTTTTCCTAAAACATGTTCTGAATCTCATGTAATGCTTTCAATATGAAAAATTTTTCCTGCTACCAGCAGCAAGGTAAAGACCTCTATCCTTAGCAGACTGCCATTTAAAAGTATTCCACAATCTGACTCTCATTCACCATTCCAACCTTGTCTTTAGTTACTTGGTGACATAAACCTTCTGTTCAGACGTTTCATGGATGACTTACAGGACTGGGTTAACATTCATATGAAAACTATGATGAATGTCATTCATACAATAGTTTCCAAATGGCCAAACATCAAGTTCTGTAAGATGCAGGAACTCACAAAGAACAATACGTAATTGTAAAAGACATTCAAGTTTTAGAGAATGCTTTCTCTGTAACAAAAGCCTGTATATCTTTACACCCAGTGAATGTACTTGCTTGAGTTAAGATTCAAAGAAATGCGGCCACTGAGGAAAACAGTATGGAGGTTCCTCAAAAAATTAAAAATAGAATTACCATACGATCGAGTAATTCCACTACTGGGTATTTGTCCAAAGAAAATGAAAACAGTAATTTGAAAAGATGTATGCACCCCTATGCTTACAGTAGCATTATTTACAACAGTCAAAATATAGAAGCAACCCAAGTATCCACAGACAGATGAATGAGTAAAGATGTGATATATATACATGTATGTGTGTTTGTGTATGTGTGTGTGTGTATAATGTTACCCATAAAAGAGAATGAAATTTTGCCATTTGTAACAGAATGGATGGATCTACAGGTTATAATGCTAAGTGAAATAAGTCAGACAGAGAAAGACAAATACCATATGATTTCACTCATATGTGGAATTTAAGAAACAAAACAAGCAAACAAAGGAAAAAAGAGACAAGCAAGAAAACAGATTCTCAAATATAGAGAACAAACTGATGGTTCCCAGGCTGGGAGTGGGGGTAAAATTAAGAGTACATTTATTATCTTGAGCACTGAGTAATGTATAAATTGTTGAATCACTATATTGTGCTCCTGAAACTAATATAACAGTGTATGTTAATTACGCTGGAATTTTTTAAATAAATAACTTTTTAAAATAAAAGTAAAAATTAAACAAATATAAAAATAAAAACTGAAATGATCTTTATAGGTTTTTGCCTTGCTGAATTGCATGAAGTTTGGGAAAAGCATGTCCTTTAGAATTAGATTGTGTCAATTCAAATCCCTCCTTTTTAACTCACATTAGATGAATTACTTAATCTCTTTGCCTCAGCTTTTTCATTTGTAATATGGCCATAGCAAGAGGACTTACCTCCTTAGGTTGTTCTGGGGAATTCATGAGTTAATATAGAAAACGAACAAAGGGCAGTGCCTAACATCCATAGTAAGTATATGTGATACATTCATACACATACATACAGATACATGCATATGTATGGGGAAATACTCAATTTGATATTTGAGAAGTTTGAAATACTCAGAGTATATTCAGATATAAATAAAAATCTATAAATCAGAAAGGGTTTGGTGTTCGGTCATAGAGAGAGAGGTTTGGGTGTCATCAATATATAAATGAAACTCAAAGACAAAGACTTATATGAGCTGACCCTGAGGGAAGACATAAAGAGAGAGACATGAAAAACTTTGGGACAGAAGCTAAAATTAAAACTTTTAGGCAGACCCGGAGTTTAGTGGCTCTCTTAATTTAGGGGATTTGGCATTTAATTATGATGAAGCATTTCTGGATATAAAAAATAACCTATGAGCACAGAAACTCTTTTTCTTACACAAAATTACGTTGTTATGCATGTCAATGCTGCTATATAGAGGCATTAACATTATTTACACTCTCATTTTGTAGCTGTTCATCAAATTGTTCCCTAATATATCCATTGGATTAGAATCAATTCATTTTTCAAAATAAGCTATGAAACAGAATTGATTGCACTTCATGAAGAACACCAGTGCACCAAAAGGAAAGGTGGTTCATCTGTCTAACTCCAGCATGGACTTAGTCTCTAAACTTCAGGTATCTATGGAGGACACTGACCCAGGACTCACAAAGTGAAGAGTCATACTCAGCAGGAGGGCATGACCCACAAGCCACATCAGCTTCACAAAAGTACTAGTAATGCAAGGACTATTCCTCAGAACCACCAAGATATATGGACACTGGGTGACCCATAGCACCAGACCCATGTGGTACTCAAAGATTGTTCTTTGAATCACTCTGCCCTGGAAGCATGTAGATGAGCTCTGCAGGAGGCTTCATTTTCATGGGCAGGTTTGTGTCAGGTGGGCACCTGGGTCTTTGACATCTGGTTTGATCCATAGAGTTGTCCAGTTCCTCAGAGTGCATTTGGGACTCTTAGCAGGTCCTCTGTGCCTGCATTCCTGCCAGCTAGAAGTGCTTCTCCCACACTTTCCCACCTTGCAGCACTGGTTGTGTTGTCCAGTAATTGCTTTTATCCACTTTTTGATGATGAGAAGTAAGATTCATATCAAGGTCTAGGAAAGCTTGGAAAATGCTTGACAGGCATTAATGTGAAAGCATTTCCAACTCACAGAATCACCTCAGTATGAAAATGTCAGTTGATGTTCAGTAACCATGGAAAAGAGAAAATAGGCATAGGATGCACAAGGACAATGTCCAGATTTTTCTTAGATAAATTCATTAAATGATAGAGAAAAACTTGATTTCCAGTCCCATGTGACCTGATTTTATTCTGAAGTCACTCTATCATCTGATTTTGACCACTGTTGTGGCTAAGGAAAAACCCTACAATATTCCAAATAAATTAAATAATGTGGCCACAACAAAGTAATGCTACATTGATATCTTTCACTTAAATAATTAAAAGATAAAATTAAAGCATAGTATTTCACCCCAATGCAAAGGGTCAGATTATCAAATCCCCATGGTAATACAAGATGCGGATTGAAATTCAGAACATTGCACTTAGCCATATAGTGAAATTATTGGGTATGATTGTCCTCCATCTTTTTTAAAAACATTCTAACACATGCAGTATCTTTTTTAGTTTGATTTTTTGTTCATAATGACATTTTTGTTTAAAACTATGAAAAAAGCCAATTTGGTATATATTTATTTTTCAAACTCTTTGTGATTGTTTTAATGTATGTTTTACTCCCAACCTCAGTTTTCTAAGAGCCAGGACTTCCTGAGATTATTTCGGCCCCTGGGGCTGCCCAAAAATCTTACTACATTTTCCTAGTTCATTTACTCTTTTATCCACTGATGATTATTTCACAACTCTCTTCATATTTTCAACAGTTTCTGTCCTATCCTTGTTGATAATTTGATTCTTATTTCATTGAGAAAAAAAATTATAACAAAATAGAAAATAATTTTCCTCTGTTTCTTCAATCACATTTATCAAGCCCTCTACTTACATATCTAATCCTATCCCTTTTGATCTGCTAAAAATATTTCTCCCATTATTAACCTTTGTCCTGCAGCACTAACTTCCACTTCTTCTCTGGATTATTCCTATCCACATAAAATCACACTGCAATGTTTCTCATTTAGGTCTCAAGTTCCACCTGTCTCATTTCTCTGCCCAGTTTAGAGAAAAAGCGCTCACAAGTTCTCCAACCTCATAATCTTCACTTCCTACCCCCCTACTAGTTCTTGAATCCATTCCAACTATGCTTTGTCCTCAGCACTCCACTGAAACAGTTCTCTTCAAGGTCATCCAAGCCTTTTCAATGCTGAATCCCTAAGTCAGTTCCCAACTGTCACTCAAGTAATCAGCAGCATTCAGCAATTAATCATTCCTTTCTTTTTGCAATAGTGTCTTCACTTGACTTCCAAGACTACCCTCATTCTAAGTTGTCTTTCTGCCTCACCAGCTGCTCCTCGTCAACATCCTTTTTCATAACCTCTCATAACCTGAACATCAATACATTCAAGTCACTTCTCTTATTGACCTACAATAACTCCTTAACTTTAAAATCATCAGTACCCAAATTATGTTTGTAAACCAGTTCTGAACTCCACACTTACATAACCATTTACTCAGCCTTTCCACTGATATGTCTGAATGCATATACCAAATATAACATGGAAATCTTGATCTCACTGCCTTACCATCTCAATAAATAGAAACTCTATTTGTACAATATCTCAGACCAGGATTCATACAATCAGCTCTGACTTCTGTCAACTAATATCAATCCAGCAGCAAATCTTGTCAACTCTACTATCAAAATGTATCTAGATCTTATCTGTCTTCTCATAGGCATAGCTACTACCACTCTGGTCTGAGCCATCATCATCTTCCACCTGGAATAATGCATTTGTCTTCTATATAAATTCAACTGATGCTCTGCCTTGATGTCCTTTATTGGTATTTATCATGTTCCAGTAACTACTGACTGCTAAAGAGAGCTAGTAGCAGCATCCCCAGAGAATAGTCTTATGGAAGACCTGAGGGAAGCCTTCCCCAGGAATAGCTGTGTGATTATTCCCCTCACTTCCCAAGCTAGCCAATAGCCAATGACTTACTAATACAGGGACCAGGGATACAAAAGCTAGCCCCTTTTCTTGAAGTGGGACAATTGTGTGGTATCATTCCTACTTACGGGTTTCTCTTCTGCACTAAATTCCCATCTGGTTTGGATTAGGCTAAAGCTGGCTTGGGGTGAAACCACATTTTTGCTTAGCTCCCTCCCATGCCTTATCCTGCTATTTCACTCTATGTTACTTTTGAGAACAGTCCTGTGATAAACTACTTGCACAGTAATTTCCAATTTGGGCTCTGCTTCCATGAGCCCTAATCTAAGATACCTTCTAACTGATCTTTGTATTCTCACTGCTACTTTTTATTCTCTCCCAATAAATCTCAGAGGTAGACTGAATCTTTCTTCTGTACAATACCCTCCAATAGCTTTCATCTCACTCACAATAAAAGCCAAATCCCCTATAGTAATCTATTCAGACTTACATGATTTCTCTGACTTAATCTTTTATAATTATTTTTTCTCCACTTTAGCCTGTATGTATATAGAATTTTATAGAATTTTCATAATTTAAGCTTTGTGAGGGCAGAACTATTTTCACTGCACTGATAATATTCCCAGTACCCAAAAAGTTTTGGGCACATAATGGAAATCAGTATATGTTAAATTAATTAATCATAATCATAGTTCATACCTTTAATGCTCCCCTTATTCTTACTTCTCTGTGAATGCCCAAGTCAGAAACAGAATTTTACTTAGGGCAAAGGTAAGTACAAAACATTGATTATCAAAGACCATCCTCCTAGGTAAGAAAATAAGGACCATGCTTGCCATTTTGAGCTAAAACCTGCCCTTTAATATCTCAAAGATCCTAGCCTGAGAGAAGCAACAGTTTGAAAAGGAGAAATAATTAGAGGCATGGTTCTTTGGAGTCAAAGAGGTCTTTGATTATGATTTCATTTCCATCAGGTTCAGAAGATTAGGTGCCCAAGTTAATAAGGCATCAAGCACAGCCTAAATTATAATATATATTCAATATTTGACTCAAACAGTGAATTTCATCTGTCAGATCATATAAACACCCTAGAGTTTTCTATTAAAAGTTTATGACTTATTATCCCAAATTCAGTTATCCTTGAAAAACACAAACCCAATTTAAGTCTCAGATCAGTAATACAAGTCACAGATGCCAAAACAACACTCTAAATGCCAAACAGAAAAGATTTACTACTATTCTGTAATACTCTTCTTAGTATTCAAAGGAAGCACTAAAAATTATATAGAATTTGTATTGCACAAATATTTTGCCTGAGTATTTATTATTCCTTCTACAAATATCTATTCCCTTAGAAATAGATGGTTAAAGAAATGAAATGGGAATAAACTAACTTGATTTCCTCTATGCAGCCTTAAATTACCAGTGAAAGTCCTCTGCATGGCATCTTCATGTGTCTGCCTGAAACAAAATAGCACACTTGTATTTTTTAGCCAATTGGATTGGCCAACAAGGCAATTTTGTGAAATATGCCATTACAATGAATGTATCTAAATGCTAGCCATCAACATCCAATTCAATTAAATAATATTTATTTTAGACTTACTCTGTGCCAGGTGGTAGGGTAGGGTTTAGGATTCGAAAAGGAGTGGTTATCGAAAAAGAGATAATAGATGCAGATATTGTTCTAAGCAGTGCTAGTTTAACAAGGAATAGACCATCTCCAGTAAATAAGAGATATTAACCAGTTAATAACACACTTATGATTAAAAAACACTAAATAAGTACAGTGAAGGAAATATATAGGGTATATAGGGTATCTAGAAGTTCAGGGAAAGCTTCACAATGAAGGTGATTCTAAGAAGGTGATTCTAAGATGCGGAAGAGTTCACTAGGTAAAATGTCAAGTGTTCCTGGGAGAGAGGATGTCATGAGCAAAGGCCCTGAGGCATTGACTGGAAAGTCGATGTAGATGGAACTTAGAAAGTAAGGCAGAGACTGCTTCAGAACAAGGCAGAGAAGATGCTGGAGACAGAGCGTGATTCTGATTATATAGGACCTGGAAGACTACACTGAGGAGATGTTAATGGTGTTAAGAACAATAGGAAATGATTCACAGATGTTAAGTCAAGGCTGTGTGGCCAGTGATAAGGTTAGATTTGTGTTTTGAAAAGATGACTCTGACCAAAATGTGGACAACAGGCTGGATAGGGGACAAGAGCAGAATGCCAAGGAATGGATAGAGGCTGCTATTAACTGTGTTCAGAAGAGAGGTTGTTATGTCAGCTTAGATAAGCTGGCCCTAGTAAAGAGGAATGATGAATTCATCAAATGAGAAAGATGAATCCAACAAATAACTAGAAGGTAAAATGGACAGATCTTAGTGATAGAAGGCAGATAAGCAATTAAGGGGAGGGGATGAAGTTAGAGAATTGGATGAATGCTGTCATTCATAGCTCTAAGGGGAAGAGGACACAAGTAAGGCATGGTGAAGCTGACAGTGAGAAGAGACCATGAACTTTTTGGATATGAAGTAGGATTCAAATAGGAAATCATAAGAGCAGTAGGATATACAGGTCTGAGCCCTAAAGAGTAAATATGAGCTAACTATATAAACTAGTTCATCTTTGGCATATAAACAATGATTAAAGTCAAAAGCATGTAAGGGGATGCCTGGGTGGCTCAGTGGTTGAGCATCTGCCTCTGGCTCAGGGCGTGGTGCTGGACTCCTGAAATCAAGTCTGGGCCCACAGTATGTGATCTTGCGATGCCAACCTGTTACTTTATTATTATTTTTTAATCAAAAGGACAGTACCTTTCTCTAACCAGCTCTCTCCCAGCCCCCTCACCCCATGTTTGAATGATGTTTTATCCTTTGGAACGAGCAAGGCTATGATGCAGCAACTATTGTCTGTGTCTCCTGTGTGTCTGTTCTTGTCACAAATGTATTTGGGGACATTGGATGCATTCATTTTCTTTTTCTTTTCTTTTTTTTAATTTTTTAATTTATTTATGATAGTCACAGAGAGAGAGAGAGAGAGGCAGAGACACAGGCAGAGGGAGAAGCAGGCTCCATGCACTGGGAGCCCGATGTGGGATTCGATCCTGGGTCTCCAGGATCGCGCCCTGGGCCAAAGGCAGGCACCAAACCGCTGTGCCACCCAGGGATCCTGCATTCATTTTCTGTAATAAAGTTTGTTAATCAGTCTTCCCAAAAAGTAAAAAAAAAAAAAAAAAAAAAAAAAAAAAAAAGCAGGGAGCCTGCTTCTCCCTCTTCCTGTCTCTTCTCTCTGTATCTCTCGTGAATAAATAAATAAAATCTTTTAAAACAAACAAAAGCATGTAAGGTATAAAGGTTGGGAAAAAAAGAGGATCTAGAACCAAGCTTAAAGAACCTCCAACACTTGATGGCCAAGTACAAGTTAAAAGAGAGATAGAGAAAGAGAGTCAGAAATGAAAGAAGAAAACCCAATAAGTAGTTATATAAATGACACCAAGAAAGAGGAGGTGTGAGAACACAAAGGGAGGGACTACATCCAAGTACTGACACTGTGAAAGGCTTCACTTACTACCTCGAAAAGATCTGAAATAATACAATTTAAGGTTCTGAGATTGGGCCAACTTGTCCAAAACTATAACCCTGTGTCAATAAAGACGACTCCAGGATAGATCAATGAAAAAGTCTACTGAATAATATCATCCAAAAGAAACAGGCACATATTTTTTTTTAAGATTTTATTTATTCATGAAAGACAGAGAGAGAGAGAGAGAGAGAAACAGGCAGAGGGAGAAGCAGGCTCCATGCCGGGAGCCCGATATGGGACTCGATCCCGGGACTCCAGGATCACACCCTGAGCTGAAGGCAGGCGCTCAACTGCTGAGCCACCCAGGTGTCCCAACAGGCACATGTTGTAAGTATTATGTGGATGTAACACATTTTTAAAAGATTATAGAAAGAAATTAATTTGAATATGGCACAGTGTCACTTGATCAAAGAGTGGCAGGGAGTCAGCAAAATCCTTTCTCTCTCTCCTGGGATCACATCTAGCCCACATTTCCCATGCATGAACATATGAATGTAAGAGGAGCTGAAACAATCTATTCCATATCTGGGCCTGCTTAGAGAAAACTTCTCTGGTTTCTCCATTCACCTGGTGAAAGAAGTATGAAGCTTGAGAGGACAATGATGCCACATTTTCATAGGAAGAAATGCCGATGTTTCAATGACGAGGTGGCAGGCAATCCATCAACCAGAAATATGAGCTAACTTTACATAGATGAGTTTTACACTTCACTTGTTGAAGCTATTGGGATTTGGGGAGTTGTCTCTTGGAGTAGTCAGTATTATTTATTCTGATACACTAAGGCTGGTTACTTTAGAAGCAATTCAGGCAACATTTATCTCTCAACCCACAATTACATTCTAACCCTTGTTGAGTCACTAGTAAATTGTATTTCAAAGACAAGGAATAGAAGACTCAAAGCTAAATGGTAGTTAATTTACTACAAAGCATATCCTTATATTTGGGTCAAAATAATGTAAAGTTTTTTTGTTTCTGACAAACAGTATACTTATTTGAAGTAAATTCAAACTAAACAACACTCTTACCAGAAGAGGAAAACAATGTTCCATTTCATTCCTTTGGCTGGCAGTTACTTTCTCCATCAAAACTGTGTTAAAGTGGCTTAAACAGTAATTAAGCAGAATGTAGTTATCTCAAATTGAAAAAGAAAACTCTAGATTTTTATAACATGTATTCTTTGCTTAGAAAGACACAAAAATTCATTTAAAATATGTGTTTATGTAATCCTATGCAAAATATGCAAATGCTCATATGACAGCTTGGCAAAGATGCTGGGAATCTTTAGAGAAAACCTAATGGATACTGCATATGCTTAATGAAGACTTCTTTTTTAAGCCTTTGGAGAGGGGGGAAAAAAGACCAGTAATGGTACAGTGATGGGATCTAAAAAGTTCTACAGGAAGGAAGAAATGTTAACTGCAGGAAGGAAAGCACTGCTAACACGATTGAGATGTTTTCTGGGTTCTCAGTATTTTTCAGGCTAAATATAAGTATGTGATCAGTAATTCTGCTATGGTAATTTGATTTTTATCTCTCTTTTTTCTAGGATCAGCTACATCATTTACAGAGCCCATGTTAATGTGGGGCCCCATGTGAATCCACAGGTTGGTTGAAGAACTGTGAAACTGAACTTGCCCTTATATCTCACTCTGAAAAATAAAGTTAAAATAACAAACCCAGAGTCAAGATTTTTCTTTTTCTTTTAAGAGCCAAGATTTTTCAAGTGTGATGAATAAAACATATTTCATGGTGGTTGTTAAGAGTTTTGTATTAACTATGGCCATTAATCAGGGTTGCCCCATAAAGATTCCAATATTGTATAAAATCTTTGGTCTCCTGCTTTTCTTTTTATTGTGTCATGTAGATAACAAAAACATGACCAGAAAAAAAACCTCTAAGACAAAACAATGCAATATCCTTCTTTGCCCTACGCTTAACAGCATATAACAAGATAATGTGTACTGCTGATTGAAACGGCTTCCTATTGAGAGATCACCAAATATTGGCAGACTTACAGCAGAATAATACCCTGGTGAAAACAAAGTTAGTATGATTTCCAAAGAAAGTTCTGTGGTTGCAGAGATAAACCCTGGGACAATATGAAAGAGAAAACACAAATGTGTGAATATGGAGAGGTGAGATCACTGAAAGTCATCTTGGGGGCTGCCTAAAACAAAACATTTCTTTAGATGCCCATTTCCTGTGATGCTGATAACGGGGGAGACTAAGCATGAGTGATAGCAAGAGTTATATGAAAAATCTCTATACCTCCCACTCAATTATGATAAGAAAACGTTCTAAAAGAATAGAGTCTAATTTTCCATATATTTTGTAGATTTTTGCTGCTTATTTACTTATATACTATCCTATTCCAGAAAGAATTTACACAACCTGATGAATTTTATACTAATTGAGACAATTCCTTCCCGCATTACAAATGGTAAATTTAACTATAATTATTTTCAGTAGAAAAAAATAGAATTTAGTACATTATACTCAATTACCTGGTATGTTTAAGTAAGAATTTTTTTAAAAAAACCCCACAAATCAGACAATTATACTCATTTATTCATGTTTTAGGCATATATTTGGAGTTCACAATATGCCAGAGATGCTTGCTGGTGAAATAATGGTGATGAGGACATGGTTTTTTAAAAGTGATACAGTTGAATTTCTAATATAAATAATATCAGTATACCAAAGGCACAAAGTTTAGTACTGGATAGTTCACTTTTCACTATGTTTAAAATATTATTCAAGTAATTTGAGCAGACACATAAATTGCTCCTAATCCAGTGCCTGAAAACTGGTAAGCACTCAAAAGATGTTAGCTAATATGAATTAGCGTTATGCTACAAGATTCTCAGTTCTCTTTGTTACGCAGTTGCTAAATGAATATTTCCACTGACAAGTAGATCACCACTTCATGAGAAAGTCCCTTCTGTTACTCTATGACAACTCAGTTATAAAATGTTTCTTAATGAGCTTCCATCTGACTGCTTGCAACTCTATGTTCTACCATTTAAAGCAGTGCTCTTTAACCTGGGGTCCACAAAGAATTCAGAAAGTCTATAAATATGGATGAAAATCATTACATCTATATTTTTACTAACTTCTAAAAGAAAAGTAGCATGTACTTCAATTATGAATACAGTCAATAACCCATAATTGTGTAATTTTGTCACTAATGGAAATCACAAATATTTTCTCATCTCATTAGACATGTTGTAAACATTCCAAAATAACATAGACATACTAGATCTTATTAGTTATTTAATAAATATGCACACATACCACTATACCAAAACTGTGTTTAATATTCTGATAATTTATATCAGTATAATTGTTTTCCTTTTTAATCCTATAATTTTCCTTTATACTTAAAGACATTATATTGAGAAAGCATTCATAGGCTTACCCAGTCTGCCAGATGAATCTAGGTCATACACACATACACACAAAAGGATAGTAAACTCTACAACGAGCTAGAATAATTCTACTCCCTTTCTCATTGAAAAAACCCTCAACTATTGAAAGGTAAATATCTGATTTTCGGAGGCCTTGATTTTCAGATGTCTCTTCTAAACATTTCTAATTGAGCATGCCTCCAGGCATGGCCTATGGAATACTAGTCGGCAAAATTATCTATGTAAAAGAAAATATCCTTTGCTCAAAAACAGTGGAGGGGTGGGGAGTAAGGATGAGCAGTGGGGAAGCATCAAATACCAAAAGCAGTAGGAGGAAGAAGAAAGACAATAAGTACATAGAAGAAGAAGCAAAATGAAAATGTTTTTTATGGAACAGAACACTTCTGCATCTGAGGGAAGGAGTGAAGGAGCCATTTGAGAAGGCAAGAATCGAAATAGTGGTGGAAGTGGTGATGACAGGATCATAGTCTTGGAAGAAGGGTCAAGGGATAGAGGTAGAATGGAAGTACAGTAGTTTGAGATGAATATAAATCATTCTGGGACACCAGGCTAGGACATTTCCTCCAGGCCTCCCTGTATCCTCCTCTCGCCTTGGACAGCCTAAGGTATACTCACACATTAAAGACTCTGAGAAGTAATTCCAGAAAGATACCTTTTGAATTTGTCAAACAACCCATCCTTTCCAAGCTTCTTTAACTCTACACCTTCCCTCCTCATAACACATTAACATTCTAAGAACTATTCTACAGATTACACTCTGGAAAAGTGCTCAAACCTAGCAAGGAACAAGACATTCTAGAGGTGGTCTGACTATTGTTAGGACACAACGAATGACTGCTAACTTCCTTGTCTGAGCAACAATATTTCAGTTAAAGTTGATTCTTTTTCAAGAACAGAAAGATTCCATTTAGAAGATTTTGGACAAATCTATCACACTGTCAGTTGATACAGAACTTCTAATTAACTACTTTTTTTTCATAAGAACTACCTAATAAGATCTTTCTCACCCTGTACTTCAGCTATTATTTTTCTTTTATGAAGCCTGAATCAGGACTTACATTTAATTTCTTTTAGACATGGCCTTGTTACTTCTTGCCCATCAAGTTATTTTGTTGTCAAAATTAAGAACTGTCACCTAGGAGATCCCTGGGTGGCTCAGTGGTTTAGCTAGCCCTTCAGCCCAGGGCGTGGTCCTGGAATCTTGGGATGGAATCCTGCATCAGGCTCCCAGCATGGAGCCTGCTTCTCCCTCTGCTTGTGTCTCTGTCTCTGTCTCTCTCTCTCATTCTGTGTGTGTTTCTCATGAATAAATAAAATCTTAAAAAAAAAAAAAAACTGTTACCCAGTCCTTTGAATTTGAAATATCCACAAAGTTGATTAGCACTGATCTTTGTCATAAGTCATACCGCTCTTTAAAATGTTGAGCAGGAAAAAAAAAAAAAATGTTGAGCAGGACGTAGCCAAGGAACAATGTGTGACACATCAGGAACTAGTCAATGTGTGGAGCTATGTTTCTTCAATCCATCTCATATCTACATAATTTTATTGAACTAGTCCAAAATTTTCCACCACTCTTGACTGCTGGTAGCCCTGCAATTCCATATCTATATTCTCCATGATGTTTATTTTTCTCTTTTTTGGAACCTGGAAATGTCTGCAGTTATTCTAAAGAATCATTTTCCTCCTTATAACACTCAGGGAGAGTGATACACAGATAAGTTTCAATCATTGGTCATATTGGTCTTTGAACTAAATGCTTTCTGACTGAACTTAAGTGTGTGTGTATATCCTCTGTAGCCTAGATTTCTAGGCATTTCTTTCTTTTTTTAAAAAAGACTTTATTTTTAAGTAATATCTACCCCCAAACCCACAACCTTGAGATCAAGAGTTATACGTTTGGGGCACCTGGATGGCTCAGGTCATGACCCCAGAGTACTGGGATCAAGTCCCACATCAGGCACCCTGCTCACTGGGGAGTCTGCTTCTCCCTCCCTCTTTCTTGTGCTCTCTCTCCCAAATAAATAAATAAAATCTTTAAAAATAAAAGTTACACATTCCACTGACCAAGCCAGCCAGGCGCCCCTAGGCATTTCTGAAATGTCTATGAATGGGAGCCAACCTTTACTAAACCATGCTATGTGCTCTCTGTAGCCAAGATTGAAACCACAACAATTAATATTAGTATAAATGGTAAGAAAAATGGACTAGTATATAAGTACTATAAGTAGCTGCTTCCAATTACTAGTCATCATCGTAATGTTGGCATCTACATTCAAACTGTTGTTTTTAATGGATCTAATAAAACTGTGTTGAGGATAGTGAAATTGTGCCATCAAGGACTTTTAAAGCTGAAAGCAGCATTATATTTTAACTCAGTAATTCCACTTCTGGAAATTAGCAATCTCTCCATCTTAGTACATCTCTGCTCACTGAAGTATTTGCAATGAGATCTTGGGAGCTCTGACAGTTCTAGGATCAATATATTTATCCCTGAAGGTAGAAGTTTAAAACTCCAAAATGATGAAGCTGCTGTTACACACTGCTGTAGCTGCATCATGAGATTTGGCTCCTTGTGTACGAAATACAATTCAGCACTAAGTCAAAGGGTTTCCCAAATAGACTGATTCACTCAAGATAATTGAAGCTTAGGTTTATTACATGAAGGATTAGTCACAAAATGGCAGGGCTACAGCCATCAGGTTTTTTCCAAGGATATGAAAAGAAACAAGAAACCAATGATTAAGGGCAATTTGTAACTCTTTTAATGCACACATTCCAAGTTCTTAATAGGAGGCATTATACATTATCATACATACTAGTTTCAGTGAAAATCCCTTAAATAGCAAGACTATTCTTAAAGGATATAATGTGCTAAGGTAAGGTTAAACCTATTCAAGGGCCACTGCCATTGACATCTAAAAATTGCTGGGCCAGACTCACTGTGCTAAAAAAGATGCATAATGTCACAGAATACAAAAGACCATAAAACAATAAATCAATATAATAGATGCACATTCAAGTACGTGGGCAATTGAAGGAAGAGAAAGGAAAAATAGGTTATTTATTAGAAATCTATATAGTGTTTGGGTTCAACTATGTCAGCTTTTCTCAAACTGCAAGATGTTGAGTGTCCCAAGAAAAAAATGTTCAGTAACATTGTTTCCTGTAAAAGATATTTAAGGTCCTTAAGCAGACATGTATAATTATTATTATCATGCAAGAATCTGCATTCTAAAAAGTGAAAGAAACCCAGGAAATTACAGAAATAATCAACACATGAGGTAAAACTTAAATATCAATGCTTCAGTAGTATTTACCCACTAATTGTACTGATACCATTGCCTCTTAATAGCCATTGCTCTTTGCTATGGAGCCTGTCTTATTTCAACTACTTTTGTCTTTTTAAATTTTTCTAATAATAATAATAATGACTTATTTATTGAATTTGTATAATTTTGGTCCTATAATTGAGTTACAATATGAATTTATCATTTCTTGAAGCAATTCATTTGTCATAGACCATTTTTTTGTCCTCTTTAGTCCAAATGAAGATTATATCCCATGAGCTATTGCTGGTATTCTATGCATACAGAATCACGTAAAAAAAAATTCCATAGTCAAATAAGTTTGGGAAATGAGTATTCTGAACAAAGCCTCAAGTAATTTCTATCATTACATGGTATATTCCAGAATGGAGACAGAATCACTGATCATAAAATTGTCATGCTGGAAGGGACTCCTCACTTTATTTGATTCTGAGAGGTTAGGTGACTGGATTCAGTTTATTCTTAAGTTGGATGAAGATTGCTTCTAATTACCAACTCTTTGGTCTTCTCTCTGATAACACAGGAAAGAAAAGAAAAGAAAGAAGAAAAGAAAAGAAAAGAAAAGAAAAGAAAAGAAAAGAAAAGAAAAGAAAAGAAAAGAAAGGAAGGGAAGAGGGAGGAGGGAGTGAATAGAAGGAGGGAAGGAAGGAATAAATATGATAATATGATTGTGGCCAGTAAGAATAGAAGAGGTGACCTAGTACAAATATTGCAGAATTGAAATATTAAATTAAATGTGTTTGTTATGCATCCAAAGTATTTAAGGTATCATAAAACTCCATAAATAATCAATTATGTACAAAAGACATTAAGGACTACAAAATACATCCTAGAGGTCAAATGTAGATCCTCATAAAGAATGGCATCATGGGGACTCAACACAGATTAATGACTCATCTTGAGCAAAAAAGTACATTAAGTCTGAACTTTCAGAATGGTTTAAAAATTGGTTAACTTGGGCAGCCCGGGTGGCTCAGTGGTTTAGCGCTGCCTTCAGCCCAGGGTGTGATCCTAGAGACCCGGAATTGAGTCCCACGTCAGGCTCCCTGCATGGAGCCTGCTTCTCCCTCTGCCTGTGTCTCTGCCTCTCTCTCTCTCTCTCTCTCTCTCTCTCTCTCTCTGTGTGTGTGTGTGTGTCTCTCATGAATAAATAAAAAATCTTTAAAAACAGGTTAACTTCCTTAGAGGACTGTTTGGCTGTAACAAACAAAACCCACTCATGCTAGCTTATGCTGAAAGGAGGAATTTATTAAAAAGTTACAGGATTGAGCACCTCACTGGCTCAGTTGGTTAGGTGTCTGCCTTCAGCTCAGGTTGTGATCCCAGACTTCTGGGATGGAGTCCCACATTGGGCTCCCTGCTCCACAGAGAGTCTGCTTCTCCCTCTGTCTCTGCCTCCCTCTTTCTCTGTCTCTCATGAATAAATTAATAAATAAAATCTTAAAAAAGAGTTATAGGATTATTGTCTAGAAATGAAAACTAAGAAAGCAGTCAAGTTTCCTGTGGGATTAGAACTCAACTGGAAAGCTGTCAGAAATCCAGGCAGCTATATCTCTGTCTCTTTTTTTTTTTGCCCTGGAGTTTATAGTCTCTCATGTGTGTGTCCCAGGCATATCAATTTCACTCTCTTCTTTCTCTGAGAATTGGCCCTTCCATGTTGAGTCCCAGGAAACAGAGAACAGAATCCATGTCTCCCAAATCCAAATTCCTCAGGGACAGAACCTGTTCTTTCATCTTGGGTGATGGGTGGAGGCAAGCAATGTAGTGGCAGGATTTGCTGTGCCCTCAACAGCAACTATGGAAGTAGACCCTCTGAACCAATATCATTGGGAGAATCCTACAGGTGCAGAAAATAACCATTCTGCATCTAGCAGAGAACATCCTTGGGAAGAGAGGAACTTCTGGCCACAGGAAAACAAGAATGCATGGCAAATAAAATGAAAAAGAGAGTAGGAAGAAGGAATCTGTCCTAGCTTCTTGTGAGGTCACTGACCTGTTCTGGTGCTAAGGTTAGCAGCCACGGCAGGCTTTGCTTTAGGACTTTTAGGATTCCAGAGTAAACATGAGAAGAGTACAGATAGGGTAATAACCAGTTTGCTTACTCCCTTCACACTCCAGGCCTGTGCTACCCAGTCCTAGCTCCCTCTTCAGAATTCTTTTTCACCAACTTACTGCCATGTCTATGTCTTGTCCTCCTGTGGCCCAGATCACAGTAAACAAAACAAAACAAGGATTATCAGCAATGATAGCCCCCACGCAAATACCATCTTGGAGGTAATCTAAGTAATCCTGGTGTACTCCTTCCAAATTGGAGAGGCATGGGTTTGAATCCATGCCTATTGCTCAGAAGCAGTTTCACCTAAATTAGTTATCTAACTTGATAATATTTAATATTTTTAAGAAAAAATTTTTAACTTAAATTCAATTAGCCAACATATAGTACATCATTAGTTTCAGATGTAGTAGTCAATAATTTATCAGTTGTAACATCCAGTGTTTATCACAGACACAACTGGGTTTCTGAATGATAACTCTTCTGAGCCTGATCATAATTTCTACAGCAAGTCACGAACACTGGGGCCTTTCATGTGAAACAGGTGCATGCATCCCTACATGTGCAACACATGGCTGTAAGTACTGTGTGAAAATTGAGACTTGACCAGTCACAAGACCCTGCCCACAAGGAAATGACAAAGTTACAATGGACAACAAAGCAAGTATGTAAAAGAAAGATGGAAGGAAGTCAAGGGGAAAAGAAGTAAGGAAGGAAAGAAGAGGAGGGAAGGAGGAAAAAGAGGAAAGACTAGGTAAAAATTGTCTATTTACTGTGCACTGGGCTCTTTCCATCCATGACCCATACTCTTCACAAGCCATCTTTCCAGTAGGTGCTATTGTTCTCATTTTATGAAGTAAACAGAGAAACGATTAAGGCACTTTTGGAAATATTTTAAAAGTGGTCCAGATAAAGTGCTGTAATGGAATCACAGTAGGAAAAGAGTGTTTTAGCTGCGAGGCTTAGGGTTCCGTGAATGAGATGAAGCTTGAGCCTTCTGTACTGGATAGGATTTGGGCATCGGCAAAAATACCAGCACGCAAGAGGGTCCTGAGAACAAGAGAAAACAGCCACATATGAGCAGCCCAGTCAGTTCCACAGGATCATGTACAAATGAGAGTAGTTTTTTGGATAAAGGCCGGGAGGCAGCTACTGGAGAGCTTGAATGCCTGGCTGATGTGCTGTGATATTTTTGTGGCCAGTGGAGAGCCACAAAAGGTAAGCAAAGACATGATACTCTCCAATCTCCAGGCTCAGAGCTCTGTGTAAGAAAAACCAGGGGGGCAGCGTATGACAGTCACCAAAGAAAAGGTAGTAAGAGTCTGATAGTGACCACAGAGTGGAGAAATAATGAACGTGTAAGAGGAACTTGTAGTTAGATTCAATAGATCTTGCATTTGATTAGATAAGCAGGCAAGAGGAGAAACAGCTAAAGATGTCGTGAGTCTTGAAAATAGGGGATTCTCACAGTAGCTGGGAATGAACAGGAATCAGACTCCTCATTTCTACTCTCTGAGCTTTCTGTTCAACAGGAGGCTAATTTTGAAGCTGTTTCTATACTAACAAAAATGAAGCATATTGTTTTCATAAACCTTTGTAAAATCTGCTGTATTCTCTGGCATGTTTGCAAATAATGCCACGGTCTCCAGACAGTTTATATGCAATATGCTTCACGTTACTAACAGAGACATCACTGAAATAATATTCTATAACAAATTTATGAAGTCCATTCCTTAAAAGACTATTTTTAAAATGGAAATACATTTGTTGAGAACTGTTAATAATTTGATGCTTACTTACACATGAGATGCATATATATTTTCACCCACTACCAGTTTGGGTTTATTATTCATTCTCAAGACGTTTAAAACCCTGGTTAACTCCAGCTGCACACTGGAGTTGCGTATAGAGCCTTAAGAATGCTGTTGCCTGAGTCCTACCCCCAGGTTCTGGTGTAATGCCCCTGAGAATTGAAAATTTTTTAAAGCTCTTGGAGTAGGGGCCCCTGTGGGGGGACCAGTCTGTTAAGCGTCTGACTTGATTTCAGCTCAGGTCATCAGATCAAGCACTGAGTCTTGCACTCAGTGGGGAATCAGATTTTTCTATCTCTTTGTCTCTCTCAAATAAAGATAGATTTAAAAAAAAGCTCTTGGAGTAATTCTAATGTGAAGACAGGGTTGAGAAGTACCAGATAATAAGAAAAAAAAAAGATTGCTTATGTTAGAGATAATTAAAAAGTTTCTCTTGCCATCAAGATAGACTATCAGCTACATTTATATAATTTGTACACCATGCTCCCAAATTTTCCCTAACATTAAAATAGGTATGATGCAACATTAAATAACAAAAGTTATACCAAGAAGGAGGGTTTGGTAGGCTAAGAGGTCAGGATGGGAGAATAAATAATCAAGGAGGTGAAATGTTCTGATTTCTAAACCACTTTGCTTATTCTTCTGACTCAGCGTCAACCCCAGGAATATTCCAGCAGTGAAAGCTCTCCTAGCTCCTCCCTGGATCCTCTGCAAATGTGGGGTCACTGACTAGCTGACCAAGAAATAGATTCCAAGTTCCTCTACTCAGCATCCCAATGGCAGTTGCCCTTTCCAGGGTGCAGAGGCAAGACAAGGCTTTTGGACACACAATCTCAAAGAAACTGGGAAAGAGGAGCTGGCTATTAACCCTGCTTCTTCATATTTGGAGGAATTCTGAAAGCCCTACTTATCTCCTAATCTTTCTCCCTCTTCTCATATGCTGACTAAATATTGCCAATTACCTCCCTAGGTTTATGGCATTGTCAACAGAAATCCCACATTAAATTTGCCTGATGCCTGGGAGGAGGAAAGCATTTCTAAATGCTTGGTTGTCATTTCTAAAGAGAAAAGTGCTTCCCTCTCTCTAGCAGGCAGGACTGTGAGGAGCAAGATGCAGCGACAGCCATCAGGAATTTCTAGGGAGCACCCCAGTAGATAACCTTTGGCTGCTCCAAACTGCTCCACTCTATTCCATTAACAAACCTTGTTCTAGCTCATTCTGGCCATCTTCACTGTGTTACTTTTCTTTGAAGGGTCCTCCTCCCCAATGGTAACAACTGGAATTTATCCTTTCCTCAAATCCCACTTCATATCCCCATTTACCCATCCGATCACACCAACTTAAATCAACCTTCCTTTGCTCTCTCAGCTTTGGAATTGGCTATCTTTGCCTTTTCCATTCTTCTTTACCAGACCTCAGCACCTCAAGGGACAGAATTTTGGCTGTCCAAATGTGTACACCATGTAGCACCAAATGTATACTTTCTGCATAACAGGGACTCAATACGTCTGATCAAAGAATTAATTGGATCGATTTAAATGTCATCACAGATTTCATGCACAAATAGAATTTTCTCAATCTTGGGGTGCCTGGGTGGCTTAGTCGGTTAAGTGTCTGCTTTCAGGTGAGGTCATGATCTCAGGGTCCTGGGATTGAGCCCAGCATCAGGCTCCCTGCTCAGTGGGGAGCCTGTTTCTCTCTCTCCCTCTGCCTGCTGCTCCCCTTGCTCATTCTCTCTCTCTCTCTGTCTCTCTCTCACCGTGTGTCAAATAAATAAAATCTTAAAAATTTTTGAAGTAAAAAATAAAATAGAATTTTCCCAACCTTGAAATAGCCAATAAGTCAGAGGATGGAAGTAGTAAAAGGTTTAAGAACCTCACCTGGAATGCGCATCTATAGAAGCATTAATTATTCCGCATAAATAATGGACTCGTATATGAAAGCAAACATGAATATTCTCAACAAGCTTTACCTTAGGAGGTTACAGTTGTTCTATCACGACTTCTTAATGGTAGCATATGTTCTTCCCTGAGACACGATTTCAATAAGCTTGGTTTATGCCAAGTCCTGGTAATAACTCTATATAAGTGTATCAGTGAAGTCACTGTAATTCTTAGTTTAAGGAAGCTGATATATTGTGTCAGGGTGACAAGAGGGTCATCACTCACCTCTGAGCCCTGCATGTAACACACTCAAGAATGACTTTTTTTTTTTATCTTTAGGGGCCAGCAAGCTATATGTTTATTTATGAGACCTCAATACAAATCACCCTTGCTTCCTAATTGCTGGGCAAGCTACAAGGAAGAGAATATAATTACCAAAGTCCTCTCCAGCTCTAATTTACTTAAGGACCATTTCTACATTCCTTCTACTGCAATCTATGGAGGATTAGCATATTTACAATTACTTTGCTTTTTCTTAAGAATCTTGTTTGACCCAAATCAACCTTTTCCTAGCTTTCAAATTTCACAAAATTTGGAGAGATATTTGGAGAGTTTTAGTTTCCAGACATCCTGTCCCCCTAAGTACCTAGCACAGAGCCTTTATCGCTGGTACTCAATATAGCTGGTGAAATACCAAATGAACGAATAAAGGTGTTTATGTTCTTCAGCAGGAGTACTTGAGGTCGCGATGTGAGATATTTGGCATTTGATTCAGGAAAATAGCAACATTGTGTAATTTCTGGCTAAATCTTTTTTTATCTAAAACCTATCTAAATATCATGTAAATAAGAAACCTACTTGCATTTTATTATTAGATATATTTTTGAGAGTGTCTATATTTCCACTGGTTTATAAATTACAGAGGAATTATGTTTCTTGCTGAGCACAAAACTTAGCACCTAGCAGATGTCCTATAATATGTGTGGTCAGTTAATCTACTTCTTTTTTTTTTTTTAATTTTTATTTATTTATGATAGTCACAGAGAGAGAGAGAGAGAGAGAGAGGCAGAGACACAGGCAGAGGGAGAAGCAGGCTCCATGCACCGGGAGCCTGATGTGGGATTCGATCCCGGGTCTCTAGGATCGCGCCCTGGGCCAAAGGCAGGCGCCAAACCGCTGCGCTACCCAGGGATCCCCAGTTAATCTACTTCTATATCATGCATGATTTCTTCCTTGTAGTCATAGCCTTATTCCCCTCCTCCTACTCCCCAGAAATAGTCTGCAGGAGAAAGCTGTAGTGTCCAAGTTCAGTTATAGCCATTTGTACAAACCTAATGCCTAGACCAGACCCTTAGGAAAATTGCAAAGTAGCAAAGAATGTCCTCACTGACTCTTTTCTTCACCAGTTTCCCTTCTCCAACAAGAACTCAGTGATCTGCTACTCACTTGAGAAAAGAATCGGATTCACTCGTTGATGCAAAAGTATATTACCAACTTAATATTACCCCTCACACTACTTTAACACTTTAGAGGAGGTCCCAAGGAAAACATAATGCCCAACTCAAAGAAAGAGGGCTACTGCTAACACTATAAGCTCAGAGACTTATTTTAGTTGTGAGGATGACTGTGAGCTTGGGCTGACCTTAGATCATGGTCACTTCTCTCTATGTATTTCTTTCTCAGCATCAAGTGCTAAGCAAATAATCACCACAGCCCTTCTACATTCAGATAACTTCATAGTCTGCCCTGAAACCCTCCTCCTACAGGAGCGGCATGAAGTCCAGAACTTTTAGGATTAAAGGAGATCACTTACTGTAGCTCTAACATCTCCTTCTTGACAGCCAGCATGAATTCATTTGCTGGAAACTAGCTTTCCACTAAGAGGCTCCCTCCTGGCTCCCATGACTCAGCCAGTTCCTTCTTGGTATTTTCTAGAATCCTGCCTCATGGACTCTGGAACATTCCTTCCAGTTCTTTGGTCTTGCTAACTCTGTGAGAATGGCCCCCATTCTCTTGAGTACAGCTTGCTCTGCTCTGCCCCCAGTGCTCCCTACCCAGTCTTACTGAAGGAACACTACTTTCCCTTTGTCTAAGGGTCAGCCTCAATTCCTCTCTCCACTTGCTAGAGGGCCTGAAGTATGCCTTCTTGGTCCTGAAAGCTCTGCAAGCACTCTCACTGGCTACTACTGCCATGGATGACAACTGTGCTTGTTCATGGTCGCTGCTGTGTGGCCAGGAACTACATCAGCCTGTTCTCTATTTCATAGACCAGTCTCAGGTCCCCCTGGCACCAGTGAAAGGAAAAAGCTCCTTGCTTCAGACATCATACTCCTTTAAAATGGTGCATTCCTTACAGATTGGGAACTTTCCAGAATGACTGGGAGGGAAATCTGCATTCTCTTCAGGACAGCCTACTCCATCCTGTGCGGTATTGTCACCATTTCCCATCCTCCCACCCTATCATGAAATAGTCTATTGCTGGCATATTTCCCAAAATCCAGATTTTATTTTCTATAATAAAAATGCTATAGAACAAGGACTCTCAAGCATTCTGACTACAAGCCATAGTTAAAAAAAAAAAACCTTTTTAAATTGTATAGAGTACATACAGACATAAAAGTATACATGGAGCTTTAAAAAACTAAACCAAAAAATTACTTACTGTATTATGTTATACTGTGAAATGTTTTGTTCTCCTTAATTTTAAGATAAGATTAAATCAAATGATTAGTTGCACATTTCACTAATGAGTCCCTACAGTTTTAAAATACCGCTTTAGAAAAATGCTCCTCGCAGCCCAAGAACTGGATCAACTAGGTTCCTAATAATGAAGGAACCCCAATCAAAGCAAGAAAAAGATAACAACTGTTGCTCTTTGCAGAATCCATCCATTTTATTAAGCTACTTTCACTGAAAGTAACAGTGCTTATTTTACTGAATTTTTAGTTCTTTCCTATGTCCAATAATCACAGAATCAAGCTGCTTTCTTCTTTTTTCCACTTCAACTTGAAAGTTTCTTCTTTGTAGAGTGTCACCTGCACAAGCAGCATTCAAGTGTCCCATCATTTAAGCAAGCCACTACTACAGGAAACCGGTAGCCATGAAACCTACTGGAAAACTAGAAGAACACTTACAGCTTAAAAAAAAAAAAAAAAAGATTACATCAGTACCTCCCATGATCACTGGCAAAGCATGAATTCTCTGTTGAATTGATTATGCTCAGAGGAAATATAAGATTTCCCCGGGATACATTTGAAAGCTGGTGCCTTGTAGAAGGAAATAAAGAAATCTTGTTTATTTCTGATGGGGAAGTTGCTCCTTGCAGCATGGCTCACAATTGTTACTGACTACTGGGTGTGAATGGGCCACACTTCACTCCTTACCAACAGGAAGAAAGGAGCAGTGACTTGCACGTTCTTATTTCCAGCTCTAATTTCCCAGGACTAACAGGGAAGACTAGCATTTTATGAACACATCATTTTCTTATAATCATTTTTCTTTTTATCATGATTAGTCAGGGTAATGTGCAGTAGGTATCTAGATATGTACTGCTATATAATAAATTATCCCAAAATGTAGCAGCTTAACAACTTACTAGCTTAGCTAGGTGGTTGTAGTTACGGTCTTTCGGGAAGTTGCAGTCAAGCTGCCAACCAGGATAGAAGTCACCTAAAGGCTGGGATCCCTGGGTGGCGCAGCGGTTTGGCGCCTGCCTTTGGCCCAGGGCGCGATCCTGGAGACCTGGGATCGAATCCCATGTCGGGCTCCTGGTGCATGGAGCCTGCTTCTCCCTCTGCCTGGGTCTCTGCCTCTCTCTCTCTCTCTCTGTGACTATCATAAATTAAAAAAAAAAAAAAAAAGAATCCGTTAATTGGTTTGCCTCCCTCTCTTTAGAAAAAAAAAAAAAAGAAGTCACCTAAAGGCTCAACCAGGGCTGGAGAACCCTTCCACAATCAATCACCCAGTTGCTGGCAGGCATCTGTTCCTTGCTGGCTGTTAGCCAGATGCCTCTAAGCCTCATCACATCAGCTTCTTCATAGGTGGTCTGAGGTCTTCATGAGTTGTCAGCCGGCTTTCCCCAGAATGAGTGATCAGAGGATGAGTGAGCCAACACTCAAGGTAGATATCACAGTCCTTTATAACCCCATCTCAAAAGTCACATGCCATTACTTCTGCTACATTTTACTAGGCACAGAGATCAACACAGTATAATGTCAAAGGGGACCAGTGGAGGCCAGTTTGGAGGCTGGCTACAATGTGCGATGTTCAAATGGCTGCTTTATTGCCCCCCACCACCAAAAAGCAGCTCTGAACTTGCATATGGGGGTAAGTCCTTTTGGTCCCTTTAAGCCATCAATAAAAGCTGTGTAGGTACTTCCCAGGATAATGTACAAATGAGTCATTACAACTTTGCACACCATTTCTCAAAGTCCAAGCATTCCTTGAAAACTTTCCAAAGACTTCAGGTTCAAAACTACTGTCTTCAACAATTACATTTTCTCCTTGCAATATTTTTTTTTTATTTATTTTTTTCTCCTTGCAATACTTAAGTGCAAGGACACATCTGCTGTTGGGAACTTATGGCAGGATATACATGTAAGTAATGGCTGACACCTACAGTGAAACCCTAGCATTTAATGAGAAACACAAGGGGCTTTATCTAGAGAACACGGCCTTATTCTGAGCCAACCATGAAAATACTACTAGATGGGAAACCCAAATCCTTACCTAAGTAGCAGTCTTTGAGAGATAAGTAAGTCTTAGGATGCTGATTCTTCCAGGACAAGTTAAAGAGAGATGGAGAAATTTTGTAATGGAGAGCCTTTATGAACAAGAATGTAGTATTTCACCACGAGTATTTTAGGGTATTTGAGTGCCGTCTATGCTTAAAACCACGGTCAATAAAGTTGAGCCTCATTTGATTTTTGTTGTAAGCCTTTGTTCCCCTTCTTTCCTTTTCCAGGTTTATACTTTGAAACCTGGACCCTAAACCATGGCCACTCACCTTCAACCCAACAGGTACTTTTAGTGAATTACAATCTTCTTTTTCACTAAATATAATTTTCACGCATGTTTCTCAAATATTACTTTCCTCTTCCAACTGGTCATCTAGAATATCTAGTAGATTCTATTCTCTGGTACCATTTTTAAAAGATTTTATTTATTTATTCATGACAGAGAGGCAGAGAAACAGGCAGAGGGAGAAGCAGGCCCCACGCCGGGAGCCCAACACGTGACTCGATCCCAGGACCCCAGGATTGAACCCTGGGCCAAAGGCAGGTGCCAAACCACTGAGCCACCCAGAGATCCCCCCTTTCTGGTACCATTTAATAGAACTTGTCAGGCACAGAGTGAAAGCTCAGGTAAGTCCAGACTTGCATGCCCTTCCTGTTTATTCCCACAACACACTATGCATATCCTAGGATAGTACAAAGAGGATAAATAGAGGTGGTCCTTTCTTATTTTAATTGCTCATTTATTTGTCTGCACTCCCACCACCAACTCCGAGCTCCATCAGAGTAGGACTACTTCTGCCTTGTTCCCCACTGTATCACCAACACCTAACCAATATTTGGTACATTATATGTACTGAATGAATTAAATGATAAACTAACTTATTAACTCTTATGCTGTAGTCCTGTATCAGAGATAAATATGAACATCAATTTTACAAGGATGGAATAAAATAGAAAGACCTCTGGACTGAGTTGAAAAGCCTGGCTTAAGTACATCTCAGCTGTGCACATTAGGCTCAATCTCTTGAGTAAGTTTTCTCATCTACAAAATGGCATAATACATGACATTACCATTTGATAGTTTTTTTTGTTTTGTTTTTTTGTTTTGTTTTGTTTTTAGAAATCCAGTGGGAACATTAATGTGGAAACTATTTTGTAAACAATAAAATACTAAAATGTATCAGGCATTGCTATTGTTGTTATTAAATTACACTGGATAAGTTGACAGAGATGCTATGCAACAGGAAGAATTGGTAAAAGTTTTTAAAAAGTGTCTCTCAGAGAGAAATCTACACTCACTGGTCTGACAGTGTCAGAAGGAGTACTTCCACAAAGTAAATAAGCAGCCATTTCTATGCTGAAGGCTGAATTCTGTGCTGTCATTATAAAACCAGTTATTGATCTTGACAAGTACGGAAGGTACTTTGCAGAAAATAGATATGACAAGGTCCCTGACTACTAGGTTTGCATCTAAACAAGAGTAGAAGACTTGGCCTCAACTCAATAATAAAGTTCACACACCTCCCAAGTATGGCCAAGTGTTCCTCTCTTTTTCAACTATATCCCTGAGGGAAGGGGAAACTGTGAATACACAATAAAAAGCAGCTAGGCAACCTTATGAGTTTGTTATCTCTATATACATATGTCAAAATGTGGGTGTATTCATGAACCACAGCCTCTTATCATAAAGGGGAACCTGGAAATTGCTCATTTAGACACTTTGCAGGATGTAGTAGTGCTGACAAAGACTTAGGTTTCTAATCTTAAAAACAAAATAACCATTTACTATTTTACAATGTAGAGTCATCTATCAACAATTCACAATCTAGATTATGTGGTAAACCACTCCAGTTATTCCATAATAGTGGCACTTGCATTTCCTCCAACAAAGTACAAGTTCCCATCCCAATGTGATTGAGAATGCTCCACAAATAATTACATTCAGAGATAGAAAAGAAACAAAACAAAACATTCAAAATCTCTCTTCAAAGCAAAATATTTCCCTTTGCTTACAAATGAAAAAAAAAAAAAAAAAACCTCTATTCTACTGTGTTTCAAACCATCATAACCATTTCAGACAGAGGTTTTAAGGTTTGATGCTTCCCATGCTATTATGAGGTCACATCAGGAGACACTCTGGGACTATGTTAATAGGATCACGTGGCAAGCTCAATATCAGGATTCTGTGAGTTAAGCTGGAAAAAATGTTAAAAATTCCTTTACCTTTTCATTTAAGAATAACATAGGTACAAAGAAGTACACAAATCACAAGTGAACGGCTCAATAAACTTTTACAGAGTACACCACAGAACTAGTACCCAGATTAAAAATACAGAATATTAAAAAAAAAAAAAAAAAAAATACAGAATATTATCTGAACCCCAGACACCCCCATGTGCTCTCTTATAATCACTAGTGCCCATCCCCAGTAAGAGGAACCACTTTCCTGATTGCTAGCACCATAAACTAGTTTAGGCTATTTGTGGACTTAATGTAAATGAAATCAGATGGTATGTATTCTTTTGTATTTAGGTAACCTTATGTCTGAGAGATTCCTTGGTATTTTTTAATGTAGTTGTGATTCTTTCCTTCTTGCAGCTGATTAGTATTACACCGGATGAACACATTACAATTCAGTCATTTTTGTTTCTAATGGGCATTGGGTGCTTTCCAACTTTCATCTATTACAAGTAGTGCTACTATGAATATTTTCATAGTCTTTTGATGAACATCTACATCTAGTTGTGTTTGATGTGTACCAAGGAGAATTTTTTTTAAGATTTATTTATTCATGAGAAACATGAAGAAAGAGGCAGAGACATAGGCAGAGGAAGAAACAGGCTCCATGCAGGGGGCCCAATGTGGGACTTGATCCCAGGACTCCGGGATCATGACCTGAGCCCAAGGCTCAACTGTTGGGCCACTTAGGTGCCCCCCAAGGAGTAGAATTGCTGGGTCATAAGATATATACATGGTCACCTTTAGTGAATACTGCCAAACAGATTTTCAAAGCAAACACATACATACACACTCCCACAGTGATTGAGGTTTCTGGTTGCTCCAAATTCTTGTCAACACGGGGTATTGTCTGTCTTTTTTATTTTACTGTTTCTTGTGGATTTTTGGTAATACTGAATTGTGATTTTTGTTTTTCCTTAATGATTATACTGAGCCCCTTGTCATATGTATATTGACCATCTGGATATTTTCTTTGATGGAGTGTCACTTCAAGTATTTCGTTCATTTTCCTATTGGAATGTCTGCCTCATTCTTATTGATTTATAGGAGTTCTTTACATATTTTGGATTTAAGTCAGGCATGAGTTTTGTATTCTTAAATCACTAGTGTAAGGTGATGGGCTCCGTTTCACAAATGAATTAAAACCAGAAAATGAAGTTTTTGAAATTCACTTAATAAATATTTATCAAGCATCCATTATATGCCAGACAGTGTGCTAGGCTGTGTGGAAATTATTTATAACACTTAGACTGCTGTCTCAACAAATTATAGGGTAGGAGATTATAACTGTGGAAGTTCAAATAGAATGCATTGTCTTATTGCATCTTTCTTCTACATACAAGCTCAGTTTCAAAGTCCTTCTACCTGCAAAAGTCTGAAAACCAGCCCAAGGATGAGGGCATGTTCTTGAACCAAACCCAATACCTCATATAGCTTTGAATTAAATAAATCAAATCATGGGAAATCCTACTTATTAAATGTTGGGCCTTGGCCTGCTGCCCTAGGGTGCTGGCTGAGTTTCACAGTCTGGTCAATGACACACATCATGAGAGAATGAGGAGCCTGTGTGGTCAAGCTCATCGACTTAGGTATCAGGGATGCTAGGGGCAGAGTCAGAAATAGAGAAGTAACTACCAATTGAAGAACCAAGGGTACAGTCTTCAAAGCTTCGAAGAAAAGCCAGAAAAAACTTTCTGTCTGGAACCTAGACTAGCCATAAGACAGAACCATAGTAACTGTTGCTACTACCACCTTCCGAAAGGTCTTGTTGCCTTCTAATCCCATATAGTTCAGGCCTCTCGCGCTGGGGTCTCTATCAAACTCAAATATCTTTTTCTAAAAAAAAAAATATATCCTTTTCTAGTCTCTACCCAAGCTCACTCAACAACTATGTCGCCAGCCTCAAATAAAGAGAATATATATGGTTATTAAATCCAAGTAACTAATTGCTTTGTATTGATTAGAATTCAAAAATAAAAACATATTTGATGCTAACACTCCTTAAAGCTCCGATCTTAACTCCTCTAGTGGGCACTCCCCTGGAAGTCCCAGTAATGTGCTAAAATTTAATTTTACTCAGAAATTAGTAAGTTGATCACCTGGGTGACTCAGTGGTTGAGTGTTGGACTCTTGATTTCAGTTCAGGTCATGATCTCAGGGTCATGAGATCAAGCCCCACATTAGGCTCCATGCTGGGTATGGAACCTGCTGAAGATTCTCTTTCTCCTTCTGTCCCTTTCTCTACCTCCATCCCTGCTCATGCTCTCTTTCAAAAAGAAAAAAAAAGTATAAAACACAATCAATTCTAGGTTATCACCAATCTAAAATAAAGTCATTTTATAGATTTTAAATTATTTTTTAATCATAGAAATTTCATTTTAGAAAACTGAAAATTAAAATTATAGAGAAATATAAAACAAAACCACCTAATACTACCTGCCCTAGTCTCTATTAATATTTTGGCCTAATTTCTACCCACTGTTTCTATGTTTGCTTTTAAAATAGGATTATATATTCAGATTTTCACACCATTTAAAAAATTAATTTAAATTCATGGCATCAACTTTTCTATGTTTAAAAAATTCTTAATAAACCTAATTTCTGACGTTGATGTAATTCACCATGTAAATAATGCATCCTAATTTATTTAATTATCCCCCTCCTTTCAGGCATTTAGGATTTTTAAAATACTTTTTCACTGAATTAGCAGTGTTGAAGTAAAGACTTTTATCTAACAAAAGCTATTTTTTAATTTTAGATTTTTTCATGAATATATTCCTAGAATTAAAATGTGGCAGAAATTTTTTTATGACCTATGTATTTCCAAAATACTTACTAGCAAAATGTTTTTCAATTTTATATGAATGTCTGTTTTACTTCACCCTCATAAATACTGGGTATACATTTCTTCGCATATATCTCATTCACTGAGAGATGAAAATGCCAATTGTTTTTGCTTTCTTTTACTTTCACTGGTTTCTAGCAAAGCAGAATATTTTTCAATTGTTTATAGCCACATGAATTTCCTTATTTATATAATTCACTTACCCAAGTATTTATTGAGCATCCACTACGTGACAGGCAGTGTTCTAGGCTACAAGAAAACATCAATAAACAAAGCCAAGAAATTCTCTGGCCTCACAAAGCTAGTGGGAATAAACACTACATAGACTAACTACCATGAAATCTGTCAGATAGTGATGAATACCAGAAAAAAAAATTAAGAAGGTAAAGAGTTAGATAATGAAGAAAGTACTATTTTAGACAAGTGGTTAAGGAAGACTTCTCTCTAATGAAAGAAAAACTCAAGAAAAATTATGTTTGAGTTTTCTGTTCATGTCCTCTGCTAGTTCATTTATAGGAAGGAACCTTCTCCCTTAACTTGTGATTCAAAAAAAAAAAAAAAGAAAGAAAGAAAGATAGTCAATATCTATAATCTTTGGAACTAACCAAAGCAATTTAACTTCTTAAATTTATTAGATTTTATTTCCTTCCTTCTCAGAAAGCACGATGATACTTAACTACTGGTCATCCAAACCTACACCATTGTTGCCAATACATTTAGCTTTTTCTTGTAAATAATGTGATATATTGTTATATGTATACCCAGGATAACCTTAACGAGTTGGCTTTGCTATTTACACAAACACATCTGTGAAAAACTAACTAGTCTTAATTATTTAACCTTGACCACTAAATTCTAGTTTTCTCTGAATATACAAAAACCCTTCATAGGGTTTGGGAATCAACCCTATGAAGAAAAAAAATGGTGCTAATTAATAGTACCGAACTCAGTGTTACTGTGAGAATTCCATGAGTTAATTATATGCTTAGCTGTATACCTGGTACAGACTGTATATCCAATAAATATTTTGATATTTTCATCATTAACTTAATAAGCACGATATACTACTCAACCAGAGAAAGCAGCTCCTCATTCTCATTTTTCCTTTATCCTGGCTTCTTGGAAATTGAGGAACAGTTTATCAGGAAAGCTTGATTGTGCTGTTGACTTCCACCTAAAATTAAAACAGTGTACACATCCAGTCTGCCCCCAAGTTTCTCTGTACAAATGAGAACCATCCAAAATGCTAGGGATTTATAACAAATTTAGCTATTACCCTATTTTGTAGTCTTCTGATAGGCTCATGTAAATTTGCTGGGAATCTGTTCATCAAAGGTAGAGCTCTGTGAGTACTTCACATAAAAATACCAACAACAAATATATACATATTAGGAAAAGTGGGAAAGCATTTTAGCTGGTCTGTTCATTTATTCAAGTATGTACTGAGTTGATTTCCTCATTAATCACTCTTAACTACCAAATCTCATTGGTTCATTTCATTAAAAGTTTCTTTAATCTGAAATGTAAATTTCTAATTCAGTTTCCCCATCATCTTCAATGTTGTCACCTCACTGACCCTTATTTTGAAGAAGATCCAACACAAGTAACCAGGACTACTTCTCTCACTGAGCCCCTTCTTCTGCACATCTCTTACTCTTTGACCTAAACGTAGATATTGACAAATAAGAGTTTAAAGACAGTGTTCTTTAAACAGCTGATTTGAAATTTTCCTAAGCCATTTTTTAAGTCCAATGAAAACATCTTAAATCTAAGAGTGGGTCAATAAAAATACTTTGAAGCAGAGCCCAGGTAACATGAGCAATCAAAATTCATTATGAAGTGCTTGGCACAAAAGATTTTCTTAATGAATTATCTATTAAGATGTCAGACCAAGTAATTGGCCTGGACTTTTCTAACAGAAAGTAGAAGAGGGAAATAGTCAAGTACCCTGGATGCTAAAGGAAACCAAAAGGCACTGATGAGGAAGGCTGCCCGGGCATGGCTCCCTTCCACTTTCTGGACTTCTATAAGCTTCTTACTCTGTTCTCACAACCTCACATACTTTACTTACCCTGAGGGAAAAGTATAAAATGTAAGTTGACTTTGGAGTCCATTTTGGCTTTTGAATCCTAAATGGAAATTTTATGTTAATACCAAAATCTGAAATACTGTATTATATGAACTACATCATCCAAGTGCCCCTTCTTCCTCACTGTACAGAATTAAAGAAGAAACTAATAGTCTGGCCACTTTAAGAGTTTGCTCTATAAAACGACAGTATCTCTTATCATTTACTTTCAGACAAGAAAAACTTCACTTGAAAAAGCTCTTTTTGCATCTTTTCCACCTGGATAAGAGAGATGAGCTAGAACAAGGAGAGCACAGATTAAAAGCATGAGAGGGACCCAACCCACTGTTGCCAACTTTATAGATGGAGGAGAGGGGCTATGGCCAAGTAATGTGGTGGCCCCCAGAAGCTGGGAACAGCTCTCAGATGATAGCCAACAAGAAAATAGGAATGTCAGGCCTACCAATGCAAAGAACTGAATTCTCCCAACAACCCAACAGATCAAGGCAATGAATCTTCCCTTAGAGCCTCCAGGGATGTCAGGTCTACCAATGCAAGGAACTGAATTCTCACAACAACCCAATGGATCAAGGCAATGAATTTTAGTGCAATTAAGACCTGTGTCAGACTTCTAACCTTCAGAACCATAAGATAATGAATTTGTGTCATTTAAGCTGCTAAATTTGCAGTAATTTATTACGGTGGCAATTGAAAACTGATATAGAAGAGGTCTTATAGTTTTTTTTTTAGCTCTATCCCTAATTTTAATGAGTGAGAAAATGGAGTCCTAGATACACTGTAAAATGCTCTTCCAACTCTGTGCATTTGGCTAATACCTATTCTGTCCCCCATAGCCCACAGAGACGTCTCTTCCTCCAGGAGCTTTTCCCTGCCCCCCTCCCCAAGACTCAAGAGTCCCTCCTCTACAGTCTCATATCACCCCATGCATGATTTACCACACACTGTCTATATCCTGGAACTCCCATTTACTTTTTTTGGTCAAGGACTTTGTCTTACATGACATGGTATCTCCTAAACATAACCTAGTCTCAGCAGTTACATCTCAATGGCACTGAATAAAAAGAAGTACAGAGTTGTGCTTCCTGGTTACAAATTCCAGATTCTTTTGCCCAAGCTAGTAGAGTATTCTGCTAACTATGACCAAAGCATGGCAAACAAATCAGTAGCCTCAATAGGATGTGTTTGTTGAGATCATGGGCTTTAAAATCATACAAACCAGGTTCATGTTCTGGCTCTACTATTAGATGGCCTTCCACCAGTTTCCTTAAAAGTTAATTTAAATTTTAATATTAGTTCCTCATTTGTAAAAGGATGATAGTAATTGCACCTGCTCAGACAACTGTAGAATTAATTCATTGAAACAATTCTTATAAAAAGCTTAGCAGGTACCTGGAACATAAGAAGAGCTAAATGAAAATTGGTCATTATTATTACTAGAGAAAAAAGAGGCAAGGAAAGAAGGAAGGGAGGAAGGGAGGGCGGGAGGGAGGGAGCGAGCTAGCAATTTTGCCACTCTTCAGCTGCCCCACCTAATGGCAAGAGGCATGAATAGCAGCCATTTTCTTGAAGCCCAGAAAGGATTTTCCTTCCCTGTGGAAACTTCTGGCCTTGTGACTGCAACACCGGAATCTACTCCTACCCTCCACAGTCCTACACCTCACTCCAAGTCAAGTGCTAGCAGACAGCCCAGGACAAAGCAAACACAAATTGGACAGTAAGCTCAAAACCCAGCTCTAGCTAGTGAAAAATACATGGGTTAGGGACACCTGGGTGGCTCAGTGGTTGAGCCTCTACCTTTGGCTCAGGGTGTGATCCTGGAGACCCAGGATCAAGTCCCACATCGGGCTCCCTGCATGGAGCCTGCTTCTCCCTCTGCCTGTGTCTCTGCCTCTCTCTCTCTCTCTCTCTCTCTCTCTCTCTCTTTGGCTCTCATGAATAAATAAATAAAATCTTTAAAATAAATAAATAAATAAATGAATGAATGAATGAATGAATGAATAAATAAATAAATAAATAAACAAATAAAAGGACATGAGCTAGAATTCCATGCTGCCACTTGTAAGCAGCATGAATTCAGGTACTATGAAAGCAATCTTCTTTTTAACTGGTCTTTTTTTTTTTTTTAAAGATTTTATTTATTTATTCATGAGAGACACAGACAGAAAGGTAGAGACACAGGCAGAGGGAGAAGCAGGCTCCACGCAGGAAGCCTGACATGGGACTCGATCCTGGGACTCCAGGACCACACCCTGGGCCGATGGCAGGTGATAAACAGCTGAGCCACCCAGGGATCCCCTTTTTAACTGGTCTTGTATGACAATCTGCCTCCTCAGAAATGAAGGTTGCAGTGAGGTTATATGCAAGAACACACAAAAGGGCTTAGCACATTCTCATTCTACGAGCATCACGGAGGACCACGGAATGTCCACTATCTGCTGCCCCTATTTTACAGCAGAGGAAACTGAGGCACCATGAGATGAAATGACTTTCTCAAAACTGCAAACATCATTAATGTCAGAATCTATGTCCTTGAGAAAGCGGCTTATTCCCCAATTTGCTGTGTCCACTGCACTGGGCAGCAGTACCCAACACCATTTTCAGGAAAAACAAATCACCCTAATCTCCTACTTCTAGCCAGTCAAAAATCAGATGATACTCTGTAGAAGTTCAGGGGGAAAGAGTGAAGGGGGACATAGTTTTAAGTTAGAACCTTGAGTAAGGATGAAAGAAATTAGAACATAGACTCAACAAGTTACAGCTCTGTGCTGCGAAAGGAACTTCAGCAGAACAGATTTGCCCAGCAAGCCCCAGAGATGGTGGATTAGCACACTGTGTACCATTGATAGTGCTTTCCAGAACCCAGCACTTGGTGACAATAACTGAAATTAACTTGGTTCTTTGAAAGGTTTTCCCTTATTCCTTCTTATCAACTCAGAGTTGTCCTTTTGTGTCTCAAAAGTTGGGGTTGATCAGATTCCATTGTATCTCTAAGAACCTGTTTAAAATCCATTATTGGGTTTTGCTTTGCTGAACCACTTGCTTTGTTGTTATATTAATTGGGTTGTTCTGGGGTTTTGTGTGTATGTATGTTAATTCTTGGTAGTAACAGCTGAGCTACAGAATATGTCCTGAATTTACTTCCCAAATCTGTGATATAGATTTATCATTCTACAAAAGCACTGGTAGTCCATGTGGGGTCCTCGGAATACCTACTACCTTACTATGGTCTGAATCACCTAGGGAGCTGTTTAACTGTAAAGGTGTCTGAGCCCTTCCCAGACAGGCTGATCCAAGTCTCCTGGGGGGACCTGGAGAATAGGCACTTGAAACACTTGTTCCTGACAATTGAAATGCATATTAAATGAGAGTCACAGCCAGGATCAGAAAGATGCCTCCCAACCAAAAAGAACAAAGAAAGAAATTAATTTGTTGCTTCTCTCAGAAAGCCAAGCCTTTGGCACCCTTTTCACCCAGTACTACAGACTGAATTCGTACAGCTCCTTAAATTAACAAGAGGCTTCCACGGCAGGATTTTCACCCATGTCTTCCTAGTCCCTGTCCTGAGAACAAATTACCCAGAAACATAAACAGATGGTTTCCAGTTATCTGTTTTTTAAACAATCTAAGTAAATTGAAAAACACAATGTGTTATTATCAAGTAACAGCTGCACCAAAATCCACCAAACTAAAATTCGAGGTAATTTTGAAAGAGGGAAAAAGAGGTATATAGGCCTAAGTTACTCTTTTTAATTGAAAGTCTGGCTTATAGCCTGGACTAAATTGTTTCCTAAACTGCTTGGGTCAAGTTATTATAAAATGTAAAGTGTGCTTCCTTTCCCCCCTCCCTATCATTATCATTCTCTGCATTCTCCTATTTCTATCGCTCTTGTTTTGTCTATTTATTATTGTGTATCTTTACCTCTGGAGGAATTGTCTGAACCCACTTCTACATATTTTCTCCCCGTTTGAGTTTAGCTACACACCATTCATTTCCTCTGAGCAACTTGGTTTTCCTGAGCAGCCATTTCTGGCAGTCTTCGCTCTAGGAAATAAACCTTTACACTCACCCAAGTGTGGTTACACACGTGTGTCTGATTTTACAGACAGAAAAAGGTCGATGAGGAAAAAAACTGGGTGATCTCAAATTATATTCTATGTAATAACTGTCCTTCTCACTTCAGAGAAGCCTAGGCCTCAGGTGTAGCAGTGTTGTGGAAAGCAGTAATTGTGAAAGGCAGCAGTTGATCCCACTAAGACTATGAAAAGATACCTCCTTTAATGCATGTACTCTTAGCACTGCCAAGATGGCAAGCTTATTTCTTCCAACATTTAATGGGAGGACGCACTATTTCTCACCTCTTCCCCAAGCCACAAGATAAGCAGGAAAGAGTTAAGCTTTGGGAAGAGAAATTGACACTGAATAGGAAAGAGAAGAAGAGCCAGTTTGCAGGGCATTCTTACTGCCTTGTTGGAGATCTGGGCACACTGCAGTGGAGGAGAAATGATTAGAGAGGAAAGCATTCTAGAAGCAACCATCTGGTAGAGCCTGATCCATTGGTTGGGGAGACCTTTTCCTAGGAATGAATATGTCATTTGATTACTAGCTTCAGAAGAGCTCAAAGCTGTCGTTAGTACCCCTCAGTTTCCGGGGGCGCCTGGGTGGCTCGGTGGTTGAGCGTCTGCCTTCGCTCAGGGTGTGATCCTGGGGTCCTGGGATTGAGTCCCACATCGGGCACCCCACAGGGAGCCTACCTCTCTCTGTGTGTCTCTCATGAGTAAATAAATAACATCTTTTAAAAAAAAAAAGAGAGAGGCAGAGACATAGGTAGAGGGAGGAGATTTTTTAAGGAAAATCATCATTTAATAAAATGTCTCTTTTCCAACACTATGAAGATGAATGAAGCAATGGGTTAAGAGAGATTAACAGTGAATTTATTTCTAAATTAAAAATACTACTACTAAACATCAAATAAATACAACTAAATTTTCAAAAGAACAAAATGTTCAAAAGCGTTCCCTTGTTCATATGTAACAAGGTAACAATCCAGAGACATGGTTTAGCACATGAACTTTGATAATAGAATTTTTCAGGAGTCTGAGTGGAACCTCCTTTACATGACAAAACCCCAAAACTTATTGAAATCTGAAGCTTAATTATTTTCCTTCCAATCAGAAACTTCCACTTCCATTAAAATGACAAATTATTCAATAAATGGTGCAGAAACAAGGGGATATCAGTTTAAAAAAATATGGTGGAATGTCTACATCGTTCCTTATATGTAAATACCTTGACTATGGAGGCAACAAAATACTGAATGTAAAAAACTGAAAATATGCTCGCAAAATGATTTAGTCAACAAGAACTCATAGTCAAGGAAGACGTGACAGAAATTTGGGCTCAATTAGACGATGCTGGGATTCCAAAGGAAATGGAGGAGAATATAAGTTGAATGATGGAACCCAGGACCACAACCCAGCTGTTAATTGAGGGTGTCACTGGATGGTGCGCACAATTCATTTTCCATAAAGCTGTGCCATCAGTTCCAAAGCCCTGACATAGAACTTCTCTATTTCGGGTTGTAACCCACCGTGGCTATACCAAGGTCAATTGGCAGTGACTGCATCAAGATGTGGGCAACTCACACTCAAAAAACTAACCAGACATCTAAAAGAGCTAGCAGAGTTGAAAGCAAACTCTTGTAAAGAGGAGTGTTATCCTGGCTGGAGGTCTGGGGTGGAGTTTCTGCTGGGCCCAGTATCTATAGACAGACTTGGATGACTATCTTTCCAACTCCACTATCCCTGTCTTTTCTGATATCTCCCTGGAACTAATCCACTGGCCCTTTTCTAACCAGTTTTCCTCCTCAGGCTCCTCTCCCTTGAGACATTAAGGACCTCTTCATACCACCCCTGCTTCCATGAACCCCCTCCTAATTAGGCAGGCCACATGGACTTACCTATGCATAGGCACATATTAGTAATGCAGCTGTACCTCATACAATATATTAAAAGGAAGGAAATAATGCTATTTTTTTTCTCAGCACATTCTCTACGGCTTCTGTTGTTGTGCTTATTATTACTGACTAGGCCTCCATTCCTCTTCTGTGCGAAAACCTAGCAGAATATGTATAAGGCTTTTTCCACGGAGGATTGTTAATCTTCCAAAACTGCTTCAAATAGCTTTCATTTTAGCATCTAATGCAATTGGAAGGAAATGAATTTGTATGCCAAGTTTGAGGAGAATAAAGAAAAACCTTAAGAATGCTAGAAAACATGGGTGAAATTATTCATCATCTTGGAGGAGAAAAGCCTTGCTAAGCAGAATACAAAAATGAGGAAGCTCTGAAAGAAAAGATCAATTACCTTTTTACAACCCAAAAGGTATCCCTCCACTGCTGGTTAATATTATCATGGATGTATGCAATATTTAGGGGGGAAAATCTTCTATGAATTAGCTCAACTTTTTTTTCAGCTGAAATATTTCTTTAGCATCCTAATTCCTCTTCCCTCACAGGAATTCTTTGCTGAGGTCAGTTTCTGGGTCTATCTAGGTGATAGAATTCATTGCTACTGTAGGATGGAGAGAGGGAAAGAATGAATTAAAGAAACAAAGGAAGAAATAAAACAGTTTTCTAACTCCAACTTTTTTGGTCCCTTTGTTAATCCACCTGTTAACAAAAATATATTGTTTTCATTAAGTCTCTATTAGATGAGACATGCCTGTGTTGAGTGAGATATAAACATAAAAACTTTCCAAGTCCAAATGAATTATTTTGGTATCACCATCCCTCCATTTCTCCTTCATAAAGGCAGAAGCAGATTCTGAAGAAATTAAGAGAAGGCAATAACAAGGATAAAATAAGCTATTTCACTAACTTCCATTCCTCTGGATATTGTGGCACAATTTCAAAGCACTTAATTTTTTGTGGACAAATTACTTTTAATTTGCACTATCCTACACAAAAGTTGTGTATCTTACACAACTTCACATTAATTTCACAGAAAACTGCTCAAAGTTTTAACTCTATACTGTTTTTCTTCTTTCTTTCTGCTGTGCTTTCACCTCAAAAAGTACACTGACTGTGATCTTTTCCAAAGAGTGTAATCTAGGGGAAAGTTCATAAAAAAATTAAAATTTCAGAAGAAAGAAAGATTAAGTAGCAGTGTAGGGAAAGGAAATCTATCATTTATCACAACCATTATAGGTGGGACAGTGCGAGATATGTTAACATGCCTGATCTTGTTTTGTTTTCATTACGTGTGTATAATGGATTAATTATAATCTACATTATTCTGGATGAATCAACTGGGGCTCAGCTTAGTGAAGTGATGGCCAGTAATTGAGAAGCTGACTTTTGAACACTGGTCTGCTTAAATCTAAGACTGAGAAGGAAAGGGAGCAAATTAAAAAGAGGAAAACAGAGTAAACAGATCTCAGGGCTTAGATTTAAAAGTCTTCAGTTCAAATGACTCCCCATTACCTGGTAAAAGTGTTTTCCTGTCTGGAAAAGAAGATAATAACACAGCCTAATTTACAAGGTTATTTTGAGTCTCAAATAAGGTAATGTTTGTGAAAATCACTCTGTAAACTGAAAAGCACCACATAAATTTTGTGTATAGCAATTATCACAATGAGGTCTCAGTCCACACACACAAAAAAGAGCACTTGATAAGAGAATTAAAATGCTCTAGGAAAACTATGCAGAGAAACACAGAGGGTGACAAAGATGATCTATAACAACATAATAGATGAAATAGCAGAAAAGAACATCTTTCCAAATTACAATAAACTGTTTATAGAATTCTGAGAATACATTTATCTCTGACTCTTTAGTTTCTTGTATTTGGAAATGGCAATAACAAAGGAAAATATTAAGTAGTTTGATTTTAAATGAGAGAGGAAACTAGGAAGGCTTAAGTAGAAATAGAAAGCCATGAAAGATAGAAAACACAGTAATCTAATCACAGAAATGTTTTCAAGTTTTGTGATCAAAATATGTATCTGGCAACACATTTCAGGGTCCAGATTGCTGACATAAATTATTTTCTAGATGCTGCAAAATCATGTTACCTTCACAAGTTAAACCAGGGGGTAATCTGGAGCAAAGAATAGGCCACCTCTCAAAGATAAAATTGACATTGTCAGGTGTGGAGGTGTGAGTCAGCTGGATGGAAAGGTTAAGCAGAAGCAATATCATACAAATCAAACTCTGTTGTTCTTTTGTAAACACAAGGTAATAAATTATACAAGGAGATGAGATAGCAATTGTTTGCAGAACAACGAAAACCCCTATATTTTTAAAAGATTTTTATTTAAATTCCAGTTAATATACTGTGTAATATTAGTTTCAGATGTACAGGTTAGTGATTTATCACTTACATACAACACCCAGTGCCCATCACAAGTGTCCTCCTTAATCCCCATTACCTATTTGACCAATCTACTCCCACCTCCCCTCTGGTAACCATCAGTGCGTTCTCCATCGTTAAGAGTCTATTTCTTGGTTTGTCTCTTCTTTTTTCCTCCCCATGTTCATCTGTTTTGTTTCTTAAATTCACCATGAGTGAAATATGGTATTTGTCTAGGATTGACTTATTTTGCTTAGCATAATGCTCTCTAGCTCCATTCACATCATTGTAAATGGCATTGTAAAGATTTCATTATTTTTGATGGCTAAGTAATATTCCAGAGTGTGTGTGTGTGTGTGTGTGTGTGTGTAATAAGAGAGTTCCCCTTTCTCTGCATCCTCAACAATACATGTTATTTCCTGTGCTGTTAATTTGAGCCATCCTGATGGTGTGAGGTAATATCTCATTGTCGTTTTGATTTGTAGTTCAAAGTGATGGTGAGCATCTTTTAATGTTTCTGCTAGCCATCTAGAGGCCTTTGTTGGAAAAATGTTCATGTCTTCTGCCCACTTTTTAATTGGATTATTTGTTTGGGGGATACTGAGTTTGAAAAGTTCTTTATAGATTTTGGATACTAACCCTTTATCAGATACGTCATTTACAGATATCTTCTCCCATTCCATAGGTTGATTTAGTTTTGTTGATTCTTTCCTTCCCTGTACAGAAGCTTTTTATTTTGATGCAGTCCCAATAGTTTATTTTTGCCTTTGTTTTCCCTGTCTCAGGAGACATGTCTAGTAAGAAGTCTAGGGCTGACGTCAAAGAGGTTGCTGCCTGTGTTCTCCTCTATGATTTTGATTGTTTCTTGTCTCACATTTTGTGTATAGTGTAAGAAAATGGTGCAGTTTCATTCTTCTGCAAGTGGCTGTCCTGTTTTCCCAACAACATTTGGTCAACAGACTGTCTTTTCCTCATGAATATTATGTCCTACTTTGCCAAAGATTAGTTGACCATAAAGTTGTGGATCCATTTCTGGGTTTTCTCATCTGTTCCTTGATCTTTATGCCCGTTTGTGTACCAGTACCATACTGTCTTGATCACTACTGCTTTGTAATGTAATTTGAAGTCAGGAATCTGACTCCAGATTTGCTTTGCTTTTCTGGAATTGCTTTGGCTATTTAGAGTCTTTTCTGGCTCCATACAAATTTTAGTATTTAAAACCCTATGTTTTAAATAGACACAGTTGATTCCTGAAATTATGTTATGCAGAATATGTAAAGAGAAGCACCTTTTGCAGAGAGGGAATATTGATGTAGACTTTGGTTGATGTGGGTTGGAAGGAAAGGTTAACTCATCTAAGTAGTGATTTGAATAAAATCTCTTACTTTTCCAAAACTCACCTGTGCTTTATAAATCTCTTCCTCAGAGGGCCAAAAACCTATTTAGCCACCTGCACAAATCCACTCAAATCCGAAAGATCATACTTTAAGTAGAAACGAAGTATTTGGGAAAACATGTTCAAAAGGTCACACAGCCTGTATGGCAAATTATCTTGGAGAAATTGCTATTTGCATAGGTTTCAACTTATAATATATTTAAAATTATAAGAAAAGAAACTGAATAACTTAATATTTTCCACCCTGCATCTAGACAGCAAGTCTGAAATCCACTTTTGATCAAGATGTATGCATATAACTTTAAGATTTTAAAATACCTTGACTTAAGTTTTATTCCAGGACCTACCTAGAATTTTTGTCATTTTCCTCATATTCTGTGCTTTATTTCAAATATTTATGTTTTGGGTACTGTATGTATAAGTATCAGCTCCCTTTTGGATCTCAGTTTGTTCATCCATCAAATATGGATAATAATAGTACATATCATAGAATAATTTTGAGGACTAAATAAAATGAGTAAATATATAGAAAGTGCCAGCATAAAGTGTTGAGTGTTGGCACTCAAAGATTGGTAATATTTGTAATAATATGTTGTACAAATAAAATATTGTATTATTAAATTATTTTATAAGGTAAAATAACCAGATACCCAGGGAGTATTCCAAGCCCTCTCCAGTATTTTTGGAAACACCCAAAGGATAAGCACTTCCATGTACCTAGGTGATGCCTGTCACAGCTCCCCCTAACTGCTGTGCCAGTTCTCCTGCCATCACTGGTTCCTTACTGCTCCCTGCTCCTTTCTTTTCATCCTTGTCTCAAGCATGAGTTCAGGCCTCCTCTTCCTTCTCATACCCTAGGACAAAACTGTTACAATACTGTTGTCATTATGGAAGGTTTAAAGAAAAGTTTGAGAAGAAAGAAAAATAAATAACACAAACAAAACCTTTAAATCCTATGAACTCAACCAATAGTCTGTCTTCACCCACTGGGGTATGTTTCAAAGCCCAGCAGAAGCCTGAAACCATAGATAGCACCAAACCCTATCTATACTATGTTTTTCTTCTATGTGCATACCTACAATAAAGTTTAATTTATAAATTTGGCACAGTAAGTGATCAACAATAAAATAGTACAATTATATAAGGTAATATCTCAAAATATCCTATATAACTATACTCACTCTTCTCGTGAGATGATGAAAGATCTATGTGATGAGATGAAGGAGATGAATGACTTAGGTATAGTGATATAGCATGAGGCTACTACCCGACCTTCTGATGATACATCAGAAAGAAGTCCATCTGCTTCTGAACCAGAGAAAACAAAACTGTGGATAAGGAAGGACCACTGTAAGTGGCTGTAACAGGCCACTGCTGCTATGGGGATAATCAGTAGTCCCTTCTCCTGAACCCCGCCCACTGCCACATGGCTCTATCCCTGTGGAGGCTTTCACACAGCTGTTCATTTCCCAGAGTCCTCTAGGGTGATACCTCTCCCCAAACTGTATCTCTTCCAAGCAAACAGGAGGCCAGTTAAAAAAATTGTAATACTTTCTTCTACAAAAGAGTTTATCTTCCTTGTGATATAACCTCCCCTTCTAACAAGTCCAGGGGCACCATCCACAATTAAAATGACTTCATAAACTACAATAAAAAAAACCCCTCTATTTGCTGTCACAGAACAGAATGCAAAACATCTAGTTTTACAATATAACATTATTGTCCAACCATATATTTAGCTATAATACAGATTCTAATTGATAGGCTACCATTTATTTTCAGCAGGTGCACGATGTAAGGGTGCATTAGCACATGAGCTATGCCTCCAATTACACAGTTACAGACGTGAGTTATAGATGTGAGTATACATGTATACTCAGTAGCATGGTGACCAGAGTAAGGAAAGTGGAGTCAAAAGCCCTGGAAATACATTTCTCCATTACTAGCTGTATAGTCTTACTAACTCAGACTAACACTGATTTTGAATCTATGTAAAATTAAAATAAATATTAACTGCCTATCTAAAAACTCTAAGTTTTTGTGAGAAAAAAAATAAGAAAATGTTGGGATGAAATACAGAAAAACCTAACTACTTTTTGCAACTATAAATTATTAGTCACATTAGCCACACAGATTAGGTCTTAATTTCATTTGATATCTGGTATAAAAATCTAACATTTCCTCAATTTGCTCAGATACAAGACCACCTATACATAATCAACCTCTGTTATAACTATTCTTTTTTTAAAAAGTCAGGGAATGATGACTAATGGCTATAATAGAAACTACACATACACACACAAATGTATACACATAATATCAGCTTCTACCTTTGACAGGAATTCAGTTTTTAAGAGCTAATTAAATTCTAATCCAAAGAAATTGTGAAAAGATAAAGATGCAAAGCAAGACTTAGAACACTAATTGGAAAAAAGTCAAGAGTTGCCACAGAAATAGACAATATAACAAATGTTAGTAGCTTCCATATACCACACTTACATAGTGTTACTAGTCCTCACTACTTCATTTCATTTTGATGTGACCCAGTGTGCTAAGGAAAAATATGGTGATCTCCAGGTAGTGATGTTGGGATGAGGGCTGAAGGAGATGTAGCATGGTGATACATGCAATAATACTTGTTACTTCTTTAAATGTTGAGAGGGATTATGAGTGAGCGGATTGAGGAGGGTTCTCAGGGCTCCAGCTTTAGCCACTAGGTTAGTGGCTGGGGGAGCAAATATAAGGAAGAATTGAGAAACAACAGCATGTTTAGAGAAGAGAAAGGATGGTGGATGAATCTAGTTTGGGAAATATCATGTAGATGTAATCAGTATGCAACCTACAGGTGAATACAGTTCTGAGACTAAAACCAGAAGTCTGGGCTAATTACAGATATTCAGAAACAATCAAACAGAAAACAGCCAAAGACTGGGAAAAAGAGAAGATTATCTTAGAACATCATGTGGGCCAAAGACAAAAGGTCAGGGATCAGTACTGTTTGAGGGACATACGGGTTAGAAGGAAAATACATAAATAACCATCAGAAAAGAAGAATACCAGAATTGTCTAAAGAGACACACGTGGCCAGCAATGTCTAAAGCAACTGGAAAGTCTTTCATAGACAAAAATCAAAAGGAGAGATAGAAGAGAGATAAGTAAATTTGCAGTTGAGCACGTACAAGGGAGGAGATAACTACCCAAGTCCTCTACAGAAATAGAGGTGCTGGCCTTCCATGAGCATCTTCCTCCTCTCAGACATGAAGAAGGTGAGCAGAAAATACAAGAGCATATGTGCATGATACTTTGGGGATGTCAGAGAGGACAGGAAGCTGAAATAGTTCACTCTAAGAAAGTAAGTTTACTTTGTATTTTAATTATTTTCTTCCTAGGTATAGAATTCTGGGTTAACATAGTTTTTTTTTTTTTTTTTTTTTTTTTTCTTTCATTACTTCTTTTTTGCAAAGATTCTGGAGATATTTGCTGTAATTCTTATCCTTGTTCCTCTGTAGGTAAACCATCTTTTTTTCTCTGATTGCCTTCAACATTTTCTGTCCTTGGTTTTTAGCAACTTTGATATGCCTCTGTGTGTATGTATATGTGTGCATGTGTGTGTGTGTGTATTTTTGTATGTATATTGCTTGGTGAACTCTGAGCTTTTAAATCTATGATTTGGCGTCTGTCATTAACTTTGGGAAATCCTCAGTCATTATTTCTTCAAATGTTTCTTCTACCCCATTTTCTCCTTCTGTGATTTCAATTATGCACATGCTATACCATTTAATATTGTACAACTTTTAGATGCTCTGCTATACACTTGCATTCTTGCTCACTCCTAACCCTTCTTCTCTTTCTCTCCCATTTTTTTCTCTTTGAATTCCAGTTTGAGTAATTCCTACTGATGTATCTTCAAGTTCACTGATTCTTTCCTGAGCTGTGTTAAGTCCACTAATGAACTCAACTACATTCTTCATCTCTGTTTCTGTGTTTTTTATTTCCAGCACTTCCATTTGATTCTTTCTTATAATTTCTATCCCTCTGCTGAAATGATTTGATCTCATGTTATCAATCTTCTTCATTAGAGATTTTAAATTATTGATAATAACTACTTTAAATTATCTGATAATTTAAACATTTGTGCCACATCTAGGATTATTCTGTATATAGTTTGGTTTCTTTGAAGTATTTTCTATTGCATTTTCATATGCCTCCATTTTTTGCTGAAAACTAGATAGCTTGTGTAGGACAGTAGATACTGAGGTAAATGTATTTCTATGCTTAAAGTGAGAATGCTTTTCCTTCTTGTAGGCCTTTAAACAGGAATTTGAATTAATTCAGTCAGGAATTGGACTGGATTTGAGGATTTTTGTTATGATAAACCACAGTGTACCATAGTGTTCTCTAGTGATATCATGTGGTTAGTTTTGTTGAATGGCTTTCCAGTGGTTATTTTCTTAATATCTACTCCACGCTTAGTTTTGCGTCTTCCTTTTATGTTGGGCCTCAGGCAATCTGCCTCTTGACACTCTTGCAGCCGTATTCCACTATTAATTTTACTCAGTGCTTGTTTGAACATAGAGGATCAGAGAGGGAGAGGGTTACTTGATGTTCTCATGTAGCCTCAGCCTGAGGTAGGTACTGTGTCCCTGGGTCTCATAAGTACGCTGCCCATCCTCCAATTGTAGTGCTGGCCCCTGGCACATATTCTAATCTTGCCCTTAAAGAGGAGCTTTTCCCCCAATACCTTCCTCACCAATGGATTTATTCCGGTCCCCTAAGTCAGCAGTTGTTGCTCTTCGTCTTTGCTAATTAACTCTTATATTCCTTTGGAGAAAATGGTCTAGTTTCACTTGTGGCTGCTATTCTCCTCCTCAATCTTGCCAGTGAGCAGTAAAGTTTGTGAAGGAAAAGCCCAATGAAGGATAGCTCCTCTATTTAAGCCCTCCAAATGTGTCCATACTCTCATGCTAGCTCACACTCAGCTGTTAGCAATTTATTAGAAGTTTTAGCTGAATCTCCTTACTGGTTTATATAGCATCTGGTGATGTCCACCTGATGTAAACAAATAGTGGCATCCTCTTTCTCCTTCTTGACAGTTGCCTTTTTCTTCCTATATTTGGGGCTGGTTGATGGTCTTGTAGCCTCAGTTCTATGATGGATTTTTTAAATTATTGATGTGTCATTTTTTTCCAGCTATTCCTTTATAGGAAAGGAGGGAATGGCACTCTTTGAAGCTCTGTAAATCTCTGAGCTTAAAGCAGAAGCTAGACAATTCACTCCAGAATTCCCCAGTATTCTAAAATTGATACATTTTGGTTATCTTATTGAAATAATACAAGTGATAGGGATTTGGATGGTTACTGGTTGGATGTACTAAAGATGCAGTGCCTTTGCATATATTCAGTGGAATGGGAGTACTCTTGGCTGAGAAGTGACACTAACATGCTTTAAGGCCTAAATGGAAAAATCTGGCAGGAATAACAGCAAGTCTTCCCCTGAAGGGAAAGGTTTTGGTTCAGCTTCTTTGGTATGACAAAGCAGGCTAAAGTCCTTGCCTCGAATGTACATATTCCAATTAAATTGCTCTGAAGGAAATTGTAGGAGGAATTTTCATGTGGGTAGAGTTGTACCTTTGTAAATTATTATGTTTACTTAGACTGGAATGAGGAGTTTCTCCTGGGTCTCGGGGAGTCCAGACCTGGGCACCAGGTAGGATACAAGAAAAGAGGCATTTCACATGGGAGATAAGCAAAGCAACTGAGGGGTAGGTTATTGACTAAGAAAGAAAAAGACTCAGTAACAGGTTATTTCTATAAATATCAGGAACGATCATTTCTTGTACTCAATTGTAAGGATTTTCTTTCCTATACTGTGGTTTTCTCCCATTTTGTGCAGCATTCATTAAAGTCTGGTTGCATGTGACAACCTGGAACTGGTTGTATTTCAAGGGAGGAAGGGAGAAACTATATTATTCACCCTCAGGCCCAACAGTTCAGAGGGCTCTCTGCTAATAGAGAAAGGATAGGCTTGATGTCACCACATGTGATCTGTGGGGGTCAATATGGTGGCTATCAGCAGAGAACTGGGCAAAGATGCTCTCTTTAGAATATAAATTAAAAAGATTTATATATTTTTCAAAACAGAGCCACCCAAAATATTACAACCTTGTTTTTACCTCTCCATTGGCAGCATGGGTAGTTAGAGGATTAATGTTTAAAGCAGCAATAATTTTAAAATAATTCTTTCAATTCTCAGTGAAATAAGGGTCTTTTTAATCCCATGCACCCTTAAAGGTGACAGATATCCAACAGAGACAGTGTTTTTGCATAGTTTGCAGATACTTAATGAGCTCAATTCATTAATCAGGATCATGTTTATATTTTGGATCGAAAGGAGGGCCAGAATCTATCTATACTTTGACTATAAGCATCAAATGTGAAAAATCTTTAGTCAGCCTGTTCTGATTGGAAATATATTCATAGTCTCAGAAAGAAATCCTCCCATTCATTTAATCTACTACTGTCATTTTCCAAATCAATAAAATACAGACGAGAAAGGTAACTCACCCAAGGTCACATATTGGTAAGAATTTATGAAATTAAATTGCAAGATAACATAATGAAGGATATGTAGTACTTTAATGAGAGTATGTAACTTTGGTTTTAAATAAGCAGATGTCAATTACAATGTGTTAATCTTCCTCATTTATGTCTATATGTACAGCCCTTTATGCCTGTTTATCTATATTTATGCCTATATGTACATCACAAACATATTTATAAACATAATAGCAGTTAGTTAAAATCATAAATTAAGATATTCAAGTTTCTTGTAAGTTATATTATGGTATTAACAACAATTTCCATTTGAAGAACCATAAAACTTGATCAAAACCTGAAAGATCATGACGCCTGGGTGGCTCAGTGGTTGAATGTCTGCCTTTGGCTCAGGGAATGATACCAGAGTCCTGGGATCGAGTCCCGCTTCTCCCTCTACCTGTGTCTCTGCCTCTATCTCTCTCTCTCTGTGTCTCTCATAAATAAATAAATAAAATCTTTAAAAAAAAAAAGATCCCATTGTAAGACCATCTCATAATTTCTTCAGAAAAGACTGCCCCAACATTGGAAAACCTATTAGAAAGTTATAACTTTACATGTGTTCTGAATAGACAACAATACTACCCACTGGAGGACATGCTCCTCTCTGACCACTCTGCCAATTATTTCAATCATTTTGGCCAAGGGAATACATGTTGACTCCTGCATGAACAAATCGGGGAGGGGGGGGTGGGAATCTTTTGCTTTTTAAGTTTCTATAGACATACACACTTGAGAGTTCTCATCTTTTTCTCAACTCTTGTTTATCTTTGAATATTCTTCTGAGCAGTTTCTAAGTCTCTCTTGATATGATTCATATGCTATTAAATGCAACCTCGCTTGTAAATTAATAGTAGGTAATGGCTCCATCTGGAAATATAAAAAATGATTATATAAAATTAATAGTTTAAAGCACATGCAGTAAGCAGAGATGAAGGCCTCTAAAGCTTACATCCTTTTGTTTTCAATGAGTGTTGAAAAGATAGTTTTCATTGTGGTCCTGTGGTGTTCTGGTTTTCAGTAGCTATAATACATTTGTTTTTTAATGCTTAGTGATCTAGATTCTCTGAAAAACTTAAACCATAACCTGGATATGACTTGGTGGAGTGCTAACTCTCTGAACCTCTGGGGTACCATTTAGTGCACAGCTCTGTGGGGTATGACTGCTTTCATGCGGTCATATAGCTGGTGAGAGCTTAATAAATACTACTGACTGAATTAAAGTCAGGATGTTGAGGGCTATAAACAAGTCCAAATCATTGACACAGAAACAATATTGCCAAAACAGAAGTCTAGACTGCTACGGTAGTAAAAACAGTAAGGGGAAGGACAAACATGACCTTGAATCACAAGCGAAATGTCATAGTCCCAGACACTGCTATAAATTAGGCTCTGCCTGTAATTCCATGTGTGTGGTAAGTGACCCAACCTAGGTGATAGAAGGAACTGGAAATCAGGGTAGGGGGCTCTAACTATTTAACAATTAATCTTCCTTGGCCTTGGCATCCTGGTTTTTCATATGCACAATTTAGGAGAACATGGGAACTGATAGACTGACCTTTTTCAACAATAAAAGTAAGGTTGTTCTATGTTACTCTGTTTGCTGATGGATCAATTCTAGTTTTCAAAAAACCCCAAGACTTAAATTACTTGCTACAGAAGCATATGTGACTAAATATTATATAACATTATTTGGGGTTGTTTTTTGCTAGGTTGGTTTGGCTTTTTGTTTATTTTTATTTTGTAATGTGCTTTCGGTACTATTTTCTCATTTTACCCTTGTAACAATCATCACAGATATTGGGAGCATGTGATAATAACCTAATTACGTATAGTTTTCTCACCTTCCTTTCTCTTACCTACGACATAGATACAAAGTGGCAAAGCCAAGTCTATAAACCAGGACCCTAAAGACCACACCCCTGCTGCCCTTGAAAGTACTGATCTTGGGAAACACACCAATAATTTTAACTGAAATTATTTTTAACCTTTAAAACCTTGGCTAACAGGTAGCCTGATTTCAATAGTGAAAAGTGATATTTAACTCTAATTTTTAAAATAGAAAATTGGCTATAGTTAAAAGGCTTTTAAAAGTATTTTTTTTTTCTGGAATAAAATACTACTACTATAAAACCTAATCAAATTATTATGCTTTTCTTCATAATTTCACTTCGCTACAGAATGATACTGTCTGCAGGAATTATTCTTGAATAGTTATTATCAATTCAATGAGATTCCTCCTATTTTTATGTATTTTGGTGTTTATACATTGTTAAGTACAACATATGCAATTATTTCTGGAACATAATCATTCAGAATTCAACTCCAACTTGAAATTGTCCAAAAATGGAATAGCAAACACATCACAATACTGAAAAAAAGTGGAGGTTTTTCTCAGACAACAGTGTAATGATGGACTTCGGCCACTAAAATCGTCCTGTGATTGATCTCAAGGAAAATAGTTGGTGATCAGTCCTTATTCTTTCAGACTTTTCCTCCATACTTTCAGTTTACTCTCAGCTATTCTTGTACTGTTGTTGATTATCTGAGAATGATTCTTTTTAACTGTTCTAAAATAATCTATGTTTCTGCAACAATGAGTGTAATTGACAATTATGGCGCATTATTCACAGCTCAAAGTATCTCTGCCAAACAAGTTACTCACAATGTGATGAAGATAAGTACACGGAGGTGTGAGAGGGACCAGAATTTAGACCCCCTGGCAAGAATTAAAGATTAAAGTGGGATAGACTTGAGAGGTTCAGACTAGGGTGGGGAGGAGGATAAAATAAAAGCAATAAAATTATTAAAAATGTAAGTTAAGCTGTCAAATATTCTATGAAGAGAGAGACCATAACTATTTCACTCACCATTGGCTCACCAGAGCCCAGCACAGCTCCTGACACATAGTAACCACTCAATAAACATTTGCTGAATCTTGTAAAGAGCACAAGCAGGAAAGAAGGAACAATAATAAAAAAAATGAAACCTCTAAAACTACAAGTCATTCTTCCAATTTCTGGCGAATAAAAACACAAGCAAGACTATTATTTTGGGGACACCTGGGTGGCTCAGCAGTTGAGCATCTGCCTTGGGCTCAGGGTGTGATCCTGGAGTCCCAGGATCGAGTTCCACATTGGGCTCCCTATACAGAGCCTGCTTCTCCCTCTGCCTATGTCTCTGCCTCTCTATCTCTCTGTGTGTCTCTCATGAATAAATAAATAAATAATCTTTTAAAAAGACTATTATTTTGGTTTTGCTTTGTACCTTACACTTTTCAAAGTAGCTTTACCTATAGTATCTCCTCTGACTTTCTTTGAATTCTGATGAGTGACCACAAGGGAAAAATCCAGTTTCCATACACTTAACTTTATCAGGATCCTAAGTTGTGACAACTTTTCTAAAAGATTATTTATTTATTTGAGAGAGAGTGTGCATGCAAGCAGACTCTCCACTGAATGCAGAGCCCAATGCAGGCAGCTGGATCTCACAATCTTGAGATCCTGACCTGAGCCAAATTCAAGAGTCGGATGCTCAACCGCCTAGGCCACCCAGGTACCCCAAGTTGTGACAATTTTTGTAATATTGTACTTAGGTGGTGACTGATACAATAGAGAAAGGAGAGCAGTCTAGGAAGGGAACCATTTCATTTATTTTATTTTAGCCATAAAATTACCAAAACAATAATTTCATAGGGTAATTATGAGGAATAATAAATGTAGATACCTCTGCAATGCTATACAAAATGTATTATCCTTACCAAGTTTCTTTCTGCTCTGCTCTTCTCTAGGCAGACACTAAGGTTCTGAAATAGTATAAATTACTTACCCGGATTCATGAAAAGAGCAATTCCCCAAACTCAGCAATATAAAAGTACAACTGGAAAAAGGTTTTTTTAAAGCATAAGATAAATTTGGTTCATAAACCTTGGACAACATTTTTAAAGCCTTCCAGGCAAAGTGGCCATTCTAGGAAGGCTGTGGGGCATATTTCACCAGATGGGTTTCTAGCTCTAGACTCAAAAAACTGACAGCCAATTTAGGTGGGCTTTCAATTCAACATGAAAAAAAAAATTCCAGATATCCTGTACCCTCCAAACATCCAGGATTTGTTTCTAGTTTTGAATAAATACTAAACAACAATTCTATCAAAAAAGAACAGGGAACTTCAATTAAAAGACATCTGGTGAGTGCCAATTTTATCCAAATGTAGAGCATCCAAAAGAATCTGAAGTCAAACAGAGGGCAATTTCATCAAGAAACTAACAAATCCAATTGAGCAGAAGAGATTTTGAATTTCTCCTACTGGTAGGAAGAAAATTATACATGATACGAGAAAACTGAGAGTTTAATGTAAAATACTACAAGATACATCAGAATTCAATACATAAGAGAACTGATTAATGAAGAATTAAAACTTATCCAGTTCATCCTACCAGATGAGAAGATTTATGAAAATTCATGAGTTCAGAGAATACCAACAGAGATACTTTACGGAAAGTTGCTTTAAAATTTTTTTAGTTATTTTATTTAAATTCCATTAATTAACATACAGCATATCATCAGCTTCAGATGTAGAATTCAGCGATTCATCAATTGCATGTACACCCCAGTGCTCATTATGTCACGTGCCCTCCTTAATGCCCATCCCCCAGTTACCTCATCCTCCCCTCCACTCTCTTCCAGCAGCCCTCAATTTGTTTCCTAGAGTTAAGAATCTCTTATGGCTTATCTCCCTCTTTGATTTTGTCTTATTTGATTTTTCCTTCCCTTCCCCTATGATCCTCTGGTTTTGTTTCTTAAATTTCACATATGAGTGAAACCATATGATAATTATCTTTCTCTGAATGACTTATTTCACTCAGCGCAATACCCTTCAGTTCCATCCACATTGATATAAATGGTAAGATTTTATCCTTTTTTGATGGCTGAGTAATATTCCATTGTGTGTGTGTGTGTGTGTATTCTTTATTCATTTATCTGAGGATGGACATCTGGGATTTTTGCATAGTTTGGGTATTGTGGACATTGCGTTATAAACATTGGGGTGCAAGTGACCCTTTGGATTACATTTGTATCCTTTGGGTAAAGGATACAAGTAGTGCAATTGTGGCATCACAGGGGACTTCTATTTTTAATTTCTTGAGGAAATTCCACATTGTTTTCCAGTTTTCTAATAACCTTTGATTTAAAAATACACTATAACTATAACTATAACTATAACTATAACTATATATATATATATATATATAGCGCAGAAGACATGAACAGACATTTCTCCAAAGAAGACATACAGGTGGCCAACAGACACATAAAAAGATGCTTAAAATCACTCACCACCAGGGAAATGCAAATCACAACAACAATGATGGAAGGATGGATGGACAGAGATATATAGATAAGTAGATATAGATATATAGATCATATATAAAATATATGGTGGAATATTATTCAGCCAAAAAAAAGAATAAAATCATGCTATTTGCAGTGACATGGATACAGCTAGAGAATATAGTGCTAAGCAAAATAAGTCAGAGGTAGACAAATACCATATAATCTAAGTTATTTGTGGAATTTAAGAAACAAAAAAAAAATGAACAAAGGAAAAAAAAGAGAGAGAGATCCATCAAGAAACAGACTCTTAACTATAGAGAATTGATGATTACCAGAGGGGAGACAGTGGGGGATGGGTAAAATGGGTGATGGAGATTTAAAAGTACACCTATTATGATCAAAATCTAAAAATAAAATAAAAAGGAATATCAAACTCTGTTATAGAAGGAATATTTGTGTCACCCCCCTAATTCCTATTTTGATGTCCTATATACCCAAGGGTGATAATAGCATTTAGAGATTGGAGTCTTTGGGAGGTAATTGGATTAAATGAGTTCACAATGAGAAGGCCAGGAAGAGAGCTCTCATCAGCAACTGAATAGGCCAGCACCATAATCTTGGACTTCCCATCCTGTAGAACTCTAAGAAAATACATTTCTGTCACTTAAACCCCACAGTCTATAGTATTTTTAAGGCAACTAAGCGGAGTAATACTCTCTTTTGGCCCAACACCTTGATTCTGTATTTATTTGGAAAATGACCTTCAATTCAATTTATGAATACATGGCCTATAGTCATAGAAATTCATAACTGGCAGGAAATGAACCTTTACCCTGTTTAACCACTCATCTTATGCCTGAATCTTTTGCATAATATGGAAATTAACTAAACTGTCTTGGGAGCTTGAACCTTTTTAGTGAGAGGAATGCACTTCATTTCCTGTTGTTTCCAAATGATTCATTTATGGGCCAGATACTATCACTTAGCTCTGTAACTACAAAAGAGCATCTGCAAACCTCCAGATTGAATTTATCAAGCAACTACTATGTGACAAATGTTTTCCCCTTCATTATGATATACTTTTTCTTTTCTACACACGTAGGCCCTAAGACTCAGGAAAAAAAAAAAAGTAATTTACTAACGGTCAGATCTTTAAGCACTAGTGGATCTGAGGATTGAATCCAGGTATCTGCATTCAAAAACTATCTTTTTTTCACTGCAAAGAATGGCCTCTAAACTATGTTGATTATATATCCCTCTCAGGAAAAATATTTTGAATATATTTTCCCAATTCATGTATTTATCAATTGCACACATGTACATCTGTGTATTTATCAAACATATACAAAAAGTTGAGATTTTTAAAAAGGTGATATTAGAAAGTAAATATAAATAGGAGTCCTAGAGTGCCTGAGTGGTTCAGTGGTTATGTTTGTCTTCGGCTCCAATCATGATCCCAGGGTCCTGGGATTGAGCCCCACATCGGGCTCCCTGCTCACAGGGAGTCTGCTTCTCCCTCTTCTCTCCATTCATGCTCTTTCTCACTTTTTTTCTATCTCTTTCTCTCTCTCTCTCTCAAATAAATGAATAAAATCTTTTAAAAATAAGAGGAGTCCTAATATTTTCTTTTTGAAGCCCAACTTTGAGATTGCCATACTTGATCACATTGGCTTCCTTATACCAGAAAGACAGAAAAAAATCTAGATCAGTGAAAGCATATTACAATACTGATGAGTTTCAGAACCTAATGTTAGGCTATCCTGATCATTGCTTCTAAAGCAAAGAAGAGTACGTCTATTATTTTAAAAATTATTTTCAACAGAAATACAAGCTGCTAGAGTTAAATCTTTAACCTCAGAAAAGTTATAATCTATCAATATTTCACTGGAGAAATGCCAAGGAAAATCTGAGTCATGGATGTGATGCTGGGCTTGCTGTAAATGGCTCCTTTCTCTTTAGGACCAGTGGACTGAAAAGACCCACTAGAGTTAACAGGAGATGCTAAAGGGTTGTGGGAGAATCTTGACCACTCTAGCAAATTAAACTATTTAATTAAAAGCAGAGCTGTGCTAGATGCACTTTTTCAAGAAATTCTCTAACAGCTTCAAAAAGCATATTCTTTATTAATTACTCTGCTTCTGTCCTAAATTGCTATGTATGTAGATAGAAGGAAAAAAATCCTAGATGTTTACAACTAGGATAGTTATAGAATAAAATTCTAGAATTTTAGAATAAATTCTGGAATAAAATTACATGACTTCATGACAACATACTTGAGTCAGGAGAAAGCAAGGCTTAAATAGAGAAATGAGTTGATCCATTATAACTCAGAATAGTAAACCAAAATAAGGCTTCCCTTCTACATGAGACTTCCCTGCTTTGAAACTTACACCATGTGTGTATTTTCTATATATCTCACCAAGGATGGTTTTAAAACAAAACCGCAAAAAACTATAATGGTTGTACAAATGAGACTTGTTCTGTCCCATTAAAGCTGCATTCAGAACAGCAAGAATTGTCCCCAGCTTCCACAGATGGCAAAGACCCTTTGAAAGGTTAGCACAGGGACAATACTGTTTATGCTCTGCTCTTTCAGCGTATGGACAAAGAGCCAGCCAGAAAAAAAACAAATGTGACCTTAAGTGCCCCAAGAGGTATAAAACTCTAAGAAGTCATAAGAACTTTAGATGAGACATGTGAAAATGAAATGTCAGTCCACTCAGAAGTGGCCTGAAAACTTTAAAAAGAGGGAGAGTGTACATATCACAAAACTGATGGGAGAATTTTCTACTGCAACACTTCCTGTTAGAAATAAATATTTCAAAGGGTCATCTGCCCAACCAAGGGTTTTCCTTTTCTTCTCTTGCTGTTTATAATTATTATTAAATCAGAAAAATCCAGAGTTTTTAAAGAAGCAGATGCTACCTAAGTGATCATCTGTTTTGTATTTTATTTTTCATTTGTTCTCTCCTTGAAAGCCCTAATTTTTACAGAACTTCATCTGGATGACAAGGTTTTTCCAACACTGGCATTTTTTGGGCATTTGAAATACGTTAAAGCAGGCAAGAGATAGTTGTTTCTTTTCTTTCTTTCTTTTTTTTTTTTTTAAATCCCAGCTTTGACTACATTTTAAGAAGCACAGAAAGGAAAGAACACAGGGAGTCTCCCTCACTTACAAGTTATGGTGTCTAGGGCAAAGGCAGAGAGAACTCATCAGGTACCTTTAAAGTACCAAGCATTATGTGTTAATGTCATTTCCCCATCGCCTGTTAGATGACTGGAGTCAGTAATTTGTCAAATGCCCCACAGCCAGAAAGTTGAAAAAGCCAGATTTTGAACCTAATTCTGTATGATTTTAAAGCTGTCATATTTTTTTCAACTAAATCAAGCCACCTTTCAAGCAAGTCATTTCATCTCTCCTGACTTCCATCTCCATTTCCTTATCAGCAAAATAAAAGGGTTGAGTCAGAGGATCTTTAAGTTCTCTTCCAACTACAAGAAGAAATTATATGCTAGAAACTCTATAAAGTTTACAAGTCCTATAAAATTTGGTGAAGCCATTTTTATGAGAGATAAATATTAATACCATGTTTTCTAAAAATAAATGATGTGGGCAGTTGGAAAAATTATGTAAGTCAGAAATGTAAAGCTTAAAGTACTTGCTTTTGATATTTCAATGTATTAATGTTAACACTTAATTACAATATTAATTATAATAATTATTAATGTTAATACCATGTATTCTAAAAACAAATGATGTGGACAGTTGGAACAATTATGTAAGTCAGGAATCTAAAGCTTAAAGTATTTGCTTTTGATATTTGATGTGCAATATACTGTAGAATAGTTTCCCATTTTTTAAATTTGTTGACTTTTTTCCTTGTCATAGACAAACTTGTGAATCACAACAGCAAAATTTTAAATGATTCATATTTCTAATAACATGATAAACTGATCGTAAATTTAGGTCCACTTATTATAAAAGGTTGCATGTTAGTTCACCCTAATAATGTTTGAAAATATTAGTGATACTCAATTCATCCAGACATTTTCAATTTTATAAACAGCTTAAGTGCTTTGATTTACTTCAAATTAATATAGTTTATGCTATTTCACTTACTTTGAAATAATTTTAGGAAAATAATTATTAATAAATTTTAAAATTATGTATTTACTTGGTTCAGGAACAATATAAAAATATAGATCAAAACTAATCACATTATAGCATCAGTTTCCAGAAATATACTAGGGATACCATATAAAAATTTTAAGTAAATAAATGCAACTTGTAGATCTGGTGAAGACAGCTTGGAGTTAAACTCACAGGATTTTTTTTTTAATTTCAATAAAAGTGTCCCCCTATTTTCTATATTGAATCAACAGTCGAGGGTATAAATTTAATAATTAACTTGAGTTTTCCAATCTACCTACCGTGTGAATTAAATAAGATCACTCTCCACAGTCTTATATCCTGAAATATCCCAGTATTCATAGCCATGGACTCAGATTCACCCTCTTCCCATCCCCTCCCCTCCACTGAGGTGGAAGAACTGCATCCATTTTGTCAACTACAAAGCTACAAGCACAAGAGGCACCCTCCATACTTTCTTCTCTCCTAGATACTACCTCTAATAAATACCTTTCCAAAAGCCCTATCATTTCTTCCTTCCCAAATATCTCTTAACAATGTTCGGCTTTATCTCCCTACAGTTGCCACTAGTGGATTCATCATTCTAGCTTTTGTTCATGACCTTGAAGCTACCATTTTCCTTAACACTACAGAATCAATGCACATCAAGTTAACTCTGCCTGGAAGCCACTCTCTTCACCTTGGTAGGCTAAGTCACCCTTCAGATCACAGACTACCCTGAAGATCCCCCTTTCTCAGGAATGGCTAGACTGGCCTCCCTGACCTAGCCAAGTCTTTCTGTTATATGCTGTCACTGTGCTAGGAAGCTTCTCTCAGCAGGTATCACAGGGTATTAATTTGCTCATTCCTCTGCCACTTAATTACCTACCATGTGAAAGATACAGTGATGAATAAATAAGCAAAGCCTCCATCTCAGGAAGTTGACATTTCATGATGGAAAAAGAAGCCATTACATATGAGGACAGGTTGAAGATATTTGGCCTATGGAAGGAAATACAGTGGAGAATTGCTGCTTTACACATAGGTGTGTGATTCTTTGATGCATGTCTGTCTCCCACAAGAGGCCCTAAGACCACAGCCACTGGGGCCATATTTCACTTTTGTACTGTTCACATGAGTTCCTCTCATTTTTACCCACCACAACCACAAATTATGCTCCCAAAGGAGCAAAATGTCACTTTAAGAAAAGAGTACTTTGTTTATATTTTTATAGCTAAAATTTTTCATGGATCCCTTCCAAATAAAGGAAGAATCCAGAGCATTAATCATTAAAAGGGACATTGCACCAGACCTTGAATGTGAGGGGGAAAATATGAACAAGCTTTAAGTGTTCGGGAAAAAAAACAAAGTAATTGTCTCAGGATGATCATTTTTTTCCTGCTCTTTCGTACACCTGAAGTTTTACAATGACACAGACAAGATATGTAGAGATATGCGGGAGGAACAGAGGCCGTTTTAACATTTAGAACACTCTCTTTGGATTTTTAAATGTCATAATGCCAAAGAAAAACATTCTCAAATCCAAAACCAAATTAATTCTTAAAATTTTCCTCATCAAAAGCAGGAAACACCTACTTGCAAGAGCATAATGTTGGGCTTTGTTCACACAGAGACTTAGAGGGTGCGGGGTGACTTTTTCAGACCACTGCAAAATGAACTTTTGAAACTCGCAGGTGACAACTTCTAACTAGGCAAAAAGTCTGGCTCTTTTCTCTGAGAGATGCAATCTCTTGCCTAGAGTCATTTAATTAAGTGAAAGCACTTTCTTCATGCCAGTGGATTTTCAAAAAGCTAAGAAGTGGTGAAATAAGAGCTCTACTATTTACATTTAGACACACGTAGGCAATTCAGGTCCTCTTAATCCGGGAATCATGAGCCTTTCCACCAAGATGAAAATCTTTGCATTAAGCAAATATAAATAGGAAATCTCCTAGCATCATTAAGCGCTCACAGTTCCTTAAAGTCACAGCTCAGTTAATCATTTGCTTGTAGAATGCTTTCCTCCAAGAACAAGGAAATGTTTAAGAATATTTTTTAATCATCCAAAGTATTCTCCCCTTTGCCTTTACACAATTTTTGCATATCATGTGGCCCTGAAATTTAATGAAAGAAGCATTATGTGAGTGGTTTACTTTCATATTTGACTTATAGCAAGAAAAACTCAGTGACAGAAAGATGTGTTGGCAGTTTGGTGGCAAGCCACCTTCTATTACAACGAGCAAATATATGATGACCAAAGGAACCCCAGGCTCCAAGCCATGGCCCTTTCTTTCATACAGTAATCCATACAACCAAATGCCAACCAAGAAAAGAAATGAATTTGGATATTTCCTCAGACTTGGTTGAATTTCTTTGCTGGTTATTAAACACAGCTTGTACTCCAAGAACTGGCACACCTCTGGTTACATCCTCATTTTTTAAGAAACCCTACTGAGCACACTATCCTTCCCTCTCCACATGCTCCGGCACTATACCCTTAAAAGCCTGATAGTAATTCTGCAGAAAGAATCGGAGATGGCCTTGGGCCATTGCAAAAGAATCACGGGTTGTAACACAAAGCATTCTCTTACTAGAGAAATGTGTTTGCATTTGTGGTTTTTCTGATGCCTTCAAATGAATGTTCCTACGTCACAACTGCATCTGTTTGGATCCCTTTTTTTCCCCTTGGGTAAATGAACAAAGGGACATGTTCTTAGAGCTCGCCTCACAGAAATTAACAGCCTCCTTTCATCCTTGCCTTGCATAGCTTTCTTGGGGTTGCTCTATTTGCTTATACTTTCTTTCATAAGCTAATATGAACCTAAAAATTATCACTCATTTGGTACCTTGAGGAGACCAGGTAAATTGGAAAGAAGGCTTAATCTACACCAGGGCCCAAGGATGTTCACTAAAGGAGAAGAGAAATTAGAGACCTATGCTAAAGTAGATAAAGTAGACAGCTCATGGAAGGGATGTTCTACTGATCAAGTATTCACATTATTCACCATGTATGTGAACTTTGGAAATGTGATTGATTGAAGTACTTAGCAGTGTAAATTCAATACATCCTTTCAGACTTGCCCAGGAAATTCGATATTCAAGACATACATTTCTTCAGTTTCAGTTTTTAATCACATAATTTCTTCATCAATCCCAACATCAAGGTGTCCAATCTCACACCACTAGGCTTATACAAATGAATGGTAGGCATAAAAAACTGGCTCGAAGAGAATTCCCATCAAATGTCAACCAGGCCACACAGACGAACAAGTCTTCATTTGTTAATAAGTTCCATACAGCCTGACAACTAAAAGTCGACCAAGGGGTTCCCACGAGCCTGATCGTGATAGCACAGTATTACAATCTAAAGAAAATAGTAAAAAAATTACGTGCACTCATTTTTACAAAAGAAATGAAAACAAAAGTACTTACGCTTTTGCTCCGAGAAAGCAAATCACAGGTATTTCTTTTCATGGTGGTGTTTTAAATAATTCAAATGGACAATAGTAGCTTCCAACGTCACAGCTCCCACTGCAACAATTATCCACTCAAAAGCCAACTGGCATTCTGAAGAGAAAGGCAAGGAAATGTTTAATCAAGTATATGATTAACACGTGCACTTCGAAATGCTGTCTTAGACTAGGACAGTAATTCTTAAATTATTCAGAACAAGCTAAAATGGTGCTGTGTTTAAAGCAATAAAAGTACACACAAGCAGCATTTCCAAAACAGCTTTTGTTAAATGTAAGTTAGAGATTTCAAGCACCATCTGTTTTCCATTAAATATTCAAGTCTACATTTCTAGATTTCTAGTGGCTTAAAAAAAAATAGGTATGGTAGCCACAACTTACACTCACATATATGCAATGTAGATGCATGCTGAGCTGTGTGCCTGCCCATCCTGGCTGGGACAGCTCCAGACCCCTCCTTACCCTTCCACTAAGCACTCACTGAGGTAGCCCTTGCCACACCAGAGGGATCTTACTTCATCTGAAAGCCCTCTAACCATGGCATGGTGGCCTCCTGTTTCATCATTAGCAATCATCCACAGTATAGTGGCTCTTCAGTAAATTTAGGGCATTCGCTACTCTTTGGGTTCAAAAGATGTTGTAAGAATCAGTCGGGAGCAACAGTTTACCTAGAAAAGTAATAACCGTAATTTCTAAGAATATCTCGGAGCAGTCGTCCGTTGAATGACATGATAGCCTTATTACCTTACCTTCACTTCCCACTAGATGCTAAGAAGGAGATTCTGTTTTGAGTTTTAAAGAAGGAGCAAATACAATGGCTATAGGAGCTGCATCCATTCTGCTATTCAGCTGACTCTGAGCATGATTTACATATTCACAGAGAATATTTGCATATAGTCTGAAATGCCTTTTGGGAAATATGTCACTCTAAGAGAAAGGGGGATAAGGCAAACAGGCTTGGCCAAAACACAAAAGACACAGACGCTGTAGATGTAGGCTGATGTGGTAGGAACAGACTGATTCTAACAGCATGTATTCTATCATTTGGATTTACCCCCTGTTTCTCTAAAGACTTGTGCCTGAGGTTTAGGGAAAAGAATAACAGTAAGGTCTGAAGGAGCTTATTTCACTGAAGTGATTGAAAAATATCAAAGTGCTGGATAGTGTGAATTCAAATATATAAATACATTCACACCAAGTAACTATATATACTTTAAGAAACACATGGAGGGAGGGGCTCCACGGAACACAGCATCTGTCCAGGTCCCTGGAGCAGGCCAGCCCTCAGCAGCAGGAGAACCCATTGGTCCCCCACACCAATGGAGGGGGACCTTCTTCACCAGGCTCTCCAGAATCTTGAGAGTGCAGTGGTGCACTCTCAAGCCTCTAAGACTTGTTTTGAACACATGTGAATCAGCCCTCAAGACTTAGGAGACTAAAAGGCAGGTAGTTTTAGGGAGGCCAGAGATCCCACAACAGCAAGGTGGAGCTAGAACCGGAGAAATTCAGTTTATTACTGCTAAGAATATCCCAAGTCACAGCTCACTGGGGCACAGAGTCTTCTTCAGGGGTTAATAAAAATGTTTGCCTGAGGTTAAAGAAAAATGCACAAATGTGAGCTGCTAGGATAACTATGGTTTCTTTGAGTTTGCGCAGATTATTTTTAGGGGAGTGGGGGTTGGAGGGAAGAGGGAATCCACAAATGCAGAGTTCTCAGCTAGTATACCTCCAGAACTTTAGTCTACCTGTACCAATTAGTTACAATGCCGTGCATTTTATAAGTTCTCAGAAAATGTGAAATTATATTACCCACCTAGAATCAACTTAAGAAGTGGAGAGAAATAATATAAACTGAGAACTAAATATTCCATACCTAGGGAGAAAATAAAACGCAACTAAATGCTGTGGGAAGCTTATATACTTTCAGAGAAAAACACATTCAAAATATTTAATGACTCACTCAGTATTTAATGAGTCCTCTTAGGGGCAACCCGGGAATAGTTCGTAGCCCCTGGTGGGCTAGTAACTCAATAGTTTTAAATTAACAAATCAGTCAAATCAGACAAATCATGGAATTGACCTGATAAGGTTTGCTGAACTCAACACATTTTTAACAAATTTGCCTTGACATCATTTAAAGACTTTCCTATAGGAATTTGGAACCTGCAGAAAATTGAGAAAGAAAAATGAGTTTAACTGAAAATTGTTGATGGGCTGGCTGGCCCTTCTCAGCCTATATACTTAGGAGGCAGCATGGTCTGGCTATAACAGTATGGACCTTGAAACCAAAGAGGCATAGATTAGGATTTCAGTTCTCCAAGGCATCCTGTGTAGCCTTCAGCAAGTTACTTAACGTTTCTGACTTTTTTTGAGATCTGCAAAAAGAAGGCAATACTCATGTGTGTCTTGAGTTTAAATGACCTAATGTGTATGCACTTGATCTTAGGTAAAAGGCCAAGAAACGATGACCTAATGTGTATAAAACAGTGTCTAGAATGCTTAGCTCACATTATCATCACCACCATCACCATCAGCCTTCATCGCTTTTTCTTTTCTTAGTATCAAATGATGAGTAACAACAACCCATTCTCATTTTTCCCCTTAGAAGTACCCGACTCCCTCAAATAAGACAGACAGGCAAATAGACTTTCAACTAAGCAGTAATGAACACTGTATCAGCTCAGGTCCCAGGAGTAAACAGACAACACACTCATATTAAGATCATTTAAGGAGGGGTTAGTAAAGAGATATTTTAAGAAGATGACAGTAGTTGGGTGCCTGGATAGCTCAGTTGGTTAAGCCTCAGACTCCTGGTTTTGCCTCAGGTCATGATCTCCTGGTCCTGGGGTGGAGCCCTGCATGGCATCAGTCACCATGCTCAGCAAGGGGTCTGTTTCTCTCCCTTTCTCTTCCCCTCCACCTCTCCCCCTGCTCATGTGCACATATGTGTGTGTGTGTGTGTGTGTGCGTGCGTGCTCTCTTGCGCACGTGCTCTCTCTCTCTCTCTCTAATAACCAAATAAATCAAATCTTTTTTAAAAAAGATGAAAGTAGGGTAGAGGAACCTACAAAGGATAGTGAAGTTCTGGTAACTAGTAATAATGGAGTTTTTACCATCCCCAAAAGGGACTAGGAGAGAGGTAGGTCACAGATACCCAGGAGGAGAGTGTCCTAGAATAATCTGCCTTGAAAAATGGTGATCCTCTGGGACACAGCTGGTGTCAGTTGACCCTGAAAGGAAGGAGACTGGGAGATGAACAAGATCTCATCCTCCTCTGATCTCCTGCCGGGACTCCCCACTGGCAAATGCAACAGAGCCAGAGGGCAAAGGAAGCTGCTGCTGTCCACCTCACTGGTCAGCCTCCCAGGGCAGAAAGCATCCCAGAGCAGGGCAGGGAAGAGAGCAGAGCTGGACATGGAAGACATGCCACACAAAAGGGATCTGCAGCCCAGGAAGAGGACCGCGCTTTTCTGCTCATTTCATCATAAGAAAAACATCATTTATCCTGCATCCTCCTAATAAATCCACGAGGTAGATGTCATTAATGTATTCTCCCCCATTGCACAAAAGAAGAAATGAACTCCAAGAAGTGAACTACCAGTAAATAGCAAAATCAGGATTCAAACCTGATTTGTCTGACTCCAAAGTCCATGTTTTTGTCTATGCAGATACCGTGTGCTTTGCAGCCAATATCAGGCAGGAACCAATGCATTTTAATGATCAACAAATGGTAACCTCTGGAAATATCAAAGCTGTGCCCAAACCAAAGAATGTTTGATTAAAAAAAAAAAAAAAAGAAGAAGAAAAAAAAAAAGAAAAAAAAAGGTTTACCCTCAGGAAGGCAGTTATCTTAGTTCCCACAAATTCATCCCTCAGCAAAGATAATGCCATGAGACAGCAGAAATGCTTGCTCCCTTCAGGTGTACTAAACAGAAGACCAGGTGAGAAAACACTCACACATGCAATTTCATTACTAGAGGAGTTTCCACATAAAAATTAATTAGGGAGAAGGAAGAGTCAGCTCCTGCAGGGAGAACACGGTAAAAATAAAAAGAAAGGAGGTAGGGTAAGATCGATGGTGCTGGAACACTCAGACACAGAATCTGAGCTACAGCACCTGTATAAATTTTGCTGCTTTGATGAAAGGATAAGAGAGTTAAGATAGGTTTCCTCTTAGAGATTAAGGATTTAGAGAGTGGAAAAAGCCCTGAACTGGGCATCAGAAGAAATAAGTTCCACCTTCACCAATATGTCATATACAAACTGGTTGGTATTAGGAAAATCCCTTCTGTTTTCTTTTCCTCCACCAGTTGCTTGCTTCTCTGTAAAGGGGAGATAACATTATCTCCACAACCTATCTCCTAGGGTTTTAGGGGGATCAATTAGAAAGTGTGTCAAAAAGTTTTCTGGAATCTATAACCTTCCCTGCAAACCTAAGTTGCATCTGTTCATTTAAACATCAAATATGCCAAGGCAGGGAGACACTCTAAATATGAATGAAAAAGTTCTAATTACTTGCAAATGTTGGAGAGACTACTGAATATATTTTATGTATTTTAGAGGGATTTTTTCTTTATTCTTTTGTAATATTTTTTTCCTACACAGTAATTACTTCGTGTAGTGACTGCTAAATTATAAAACCACTCAGATGCATTAATTTAAAAAAACCACATTTACTGGGCATACGTATGGGCCAGGTGCTCTACTAATCTCTCAGATACCACCAAATTTTCTAGATTCAGAGGGGATGGATGGTTTGGATATGCATTGCCTATGAATAAGCAAACCATCATCAACTGGTTGGTCTCCAGCTTAGTTTCTTCACCTCGGCAAGATCTGTTTCTCTGAGACTATATAAAGTAGACATTAAAATGAAACCAGGACAGATAGTCTCTTTCCTAGATTAAATTCTAATATAAAGAGAAAAATAAGTAGATATGGCACAAATTTAAAAAGAAAAGTTGATCACTGTAAAAGACAACCCCAAAAGAGGTACTATAAAAATACACTCAATTTATTGACGATCATCCTCCAAAATATGTGCAAAAAAGAAACCTGGGGGGGGGGGGGCAATTCAAGAATTAAATGCTCAAAAAGTTCAGAGAAAAGAAGCATATGAGTGGAAAAATAGGCTTTTTATGGGGAGGTTTGAGTGAATACCATAGGCTCTTATATGCCTCTTGATTTTCCCTGTCCACACCTAAGACAGGTAACGTGGACACTTGCCCCAGTGTCCCTTGGCTAAATCTGTGCAGACACAAAGGAAGGCAAGTCCCTGGTATTTCTTCATACCTTCTAAAGTTGTCAATTAAGAGAAAGGACTCCTTGGTCTAGATCTGAGGGTGACCAGAGTTTTCCTGCTATTTATATCCTGCCTCTTTTCTCCAAAGTGCCCTGTAAAAGCTGTTCCTTATCTGAGCTCTGGCTAGAAACTACACAATCTGCGATTAGAAAGAGCTCATGGTACAAATGAGGAAACTGAGGTACAAGAAGATAAGCAATTTGCCTAAAATCACAGGGTTATGTGGAATAACACAGGAATTAACCTGAGGCCTCTGCACTCCCTGCCCAGACCTCTGTCCAGCTAAGGCTGCTGCCTTAAAACTCACTCGACAGGGCAACTCAGAGGCACTTTTCGGCGTGCCCAGCAGAGATCAACAAGTTAGTTCTTGCTAAAGTCGGTACAATCTGCTTGTGACACAAGGATGGCCCCATATAGGTTGCGGCTCGTGCTTCGGAGGAGACCTTCAGCTGTCTCACAGAAGCCAGGATGATGTGTCTCAATGAGGGGGGCCAGGGGACCTGGGACTTACATGTTTAATGTGACTGCACCTCCCAGTCTGTCCCCAACACAAACCCTCTGCCCTAGTCTGAAGAATCTAATCCCTCCAGCAACTGTGACATGTTCATTTCCACCTCCCAGCCCTAAGTGGATTCCTAAAATGTCCCTCTATTGTCATCTTTCTGAACTTTCCTATCCTTCAAATTCCAGCAAGTCTTTCTTTCTAAAATGACAGTTGCCCTACTAGGCCAGGTCACACAGCTTTCTACTTCCTCTGAATTCCAGCAATCAAGGCTATGCTGTGCCATGATAGCAACTATCTTGTGAGTTTGCCCTAGTTGTTTTATAGGTTTAGCCTCTACTTCCTCAATTGTGGAATAAGACACATTTTAAGGCCCTTTTCATACTGCAAGTTACATGATTATAAAATACATATTCCTAAGGTTGAAAACAATTCATTCTTTTGCCTTGTCCCTAATGCTCAACAGAGTACTGAGCCCCCAGCAACCACTCAATAAAATATATTTAAAAACAGAAGTATAAATCCATTAGAAAATCATTTTAATTCATAAGTAGTACAAAATTTGAAATAAAATTTTGTCAAAATGTGGAAAAGATTCAACTTCAATATTTATCAAAGAAATGAAAATTAAAATCAATTGAAATTGGTTTGTCTTGCCTACCAATCAGCAAAATTAAGGCTTTTAAAAATAAAATACTTGATAATCTGTATATATGGTAAACTATACATTTCATATATTGCTTTTCAATTTCAAAATGACATAAGTCTTAGGAAAGAAATTTGACAATAAGTACCCAAATCTATAACTTTATTATGTATTTTATATAGTAATTCAGAAAAGAAACCTGAAATGCAGCAAGTGCTTTATATGTAAAGGTGTTTGCAACAATGCTACCTAGAGTAATGAAAATTTAAAAACTTAGGGGTGCATGGGTGGTTCAGTTGGTTAAGTGTCTGACTTCAGTTCAAGTCATGATCTTGGGATCGAGTCCCACATGGTATTGGGCTCCTTGCTCAGCAGGGAGCCTCCTTCTCCCTCTCTATTTGCCCTTCCCCCAGCTCATACTCTCTCTCTCTCTCTCTCTCTCTCTCTCGCGCGCGCGCGCGCTCTTTCTCAAATTAACAAAAATATTTTTTAAAAATAAAATTAAATATATAAATAAATACAATTTAGATGTTCAATAGTAAGGGAATAGCTAAATAAAATATGGGAAACTTGATGCTGCACTCTACAATTAAAAATATATATATTTTATAATATATTTTAGTTACACGGAAAAATGTTTCTGCTATAATGTTAAGTGGCAAAAGCAGGATTAAAGTTGTAGGTATAGCATGTTCCTATAAAAAGTTTTGCACAGAGAAAAGACTAGCAAGAAATACAGGAAATTATTAGTAGCTACATGTAAGTTTTAGTATTATAGGTGTTTCTATTCTTCCTTATACCTCAGCTTTTAAATTTTTCAACATTGGGAAAAATAAACACTTAAAGTCAAATTAAAAGAACATAATTGAGTGAATTGGGAACAACTCATTAATCTTCTGTTCCTACTTTGGAGAATCCTTTAAATGGTAAGCTTTCATTGGTGTGATTGTTCTAGGAGATTAGTGGATTGTAAACCCATTCATTTGGTTATTTGATTTTAGGTGCCCAATTTTGCTGTTTCATACAAAGCGTTAGACTTTGCCTTTTGGGAATCTATAAACTGGGAAAAAACTTAGTTGGAAAGGAATAGCCAACAGTAAGTTCTCTCTCACTCATCCTACTACTACTTTCTCCATCTGAATGTCTGTTATCTCCCTTTTTCTTTTGGTCCCAGTAATGATGATAATCACACACAAACACACATCTTCAGTCTCTGCTTCACTTACAAAATCAGTTACTGAGGTTGAGGTTCCCCTATGTTAGTTTCCAGTAATGCAAAACACACCGAACTCCGACAAATGTAAATTATGAATACACAAACAAGAGATCTGGGTTTTGTAGAACCAACAAGAGATCAATCCAGAAAATATTTTGATTTGCATTATAAGTTGGGGAAAGACCACGAGGAAATGTTTGCAATAAAAATATTCATAAAATAATAAGTTAACAGTTAAACTCTTTACCTCAGTTTAGCATCAATAAGCTTTGCACCTTTTGAATGGTTTAGGGCCCCTTCCTAATATCTTCCTGAACATTCTATCAAACACTGCACCTCAGCTTCCTCTCTCACCCCATCTCACTTTCACTCACCTCAAGAGGATGAGGCATTTCTTCCATGTAGAGTTGTTCTTCTACCCACTTTCTACCTTCCTTCCCCTTTCTTCTCAACTGCTCCTCTTCCCTCAAACTCGAAATATTCTTTTGAATCTCTCTTCTGGTTAAATGAAAAAAAAAAATCCTTCTCAAACCTTCATTCTCTTCCCTCCAAATGTTATCTTTCTCTCCATAATCAGATGATTTGAAGGAATTGTCCATTAAACTCACTTTCTCCACCTCTTCATTCCCACCTCCAACCCTCACACCACCACAATCTCAAAAGATTCTAGACCACCATATTGCCAAATATAACAAGTATTTCCCAAATTCCCTGACTAGATCTTCCTACTATAACATCAATCCTTGTTCCTTCTAGAAACTCTCTCCTCGTCTTTTTTTTTTTTTTCCTCCTTTGTCTTCTCTGATATCCCTCTCCACCTGCTCTGATTGCTGGACCTCTTTCTACCTCATGGAGACTTCTTTTGTTCACCCCTTAAACATGGATGATACCACTGCTTAGTCTTTACCAGTGCTTCCTACACATTAGTGCATGTCAAAAGTAGTCAGGGAAACCCATAAAATTGGGATTGCTGACCCTCCACTAATGATTCAGAACCTCCAGGCTATGGAGGAATCTGCTTTTGGTCAATTCTCCATATGACACTCATGAAGCTTTCAGAGCACCTGATGGTTGATTGGCACTTGGGAATCTCTAGTCTACATTATGTGTGTGAGCAACCTGTTAGTTTTCATTGTTTAGCCACATGTATGCTAATAATATAGGCATGTTAATCATATACATATAAATACATATATATGATACCCTGACTTCTCCTGAGCTTCAGAGTTGTATACTTCAACGACATTATTTGGAAGGCCCATAAGCATCTCATATACAACACATCCGTATATGAACTCAACTTCTTTTCTTTCTCACTCCCAAATAGGTTCTTCCTCTTATTCATTCTCTCTCTTTCTCTCTCTCTCTCTCAGTTGGTACCACCATCCACCCAGACAGTCAAGCCAAACTCTTGAACATGTCCCACCACTCCCTGATCATGAATACTCAATCAATAATCATCCTCTGCTAGAGTACTCGGCAAACATTCATCAGCTTTATCCTCCCCTTGCAGCTCTAGGACCACTACTCCCTTTCAAATTTTTGTCTACACCATTTCTGTAGGTACCTGTTAATGAGTTTCTGATTCCCCTACATTCCCAACCCCATCCCCATTGCCAGCTGAACCAACACAGCTAGTTGCCCCTTCCATTAAGGCCTTCTGGATGCCCTCAACAGTAGTTCTGTCAAATTATACTGAAATGATCTGTCTCACTCCCACTGCTACTCAGAATTCTAAGACTCTTGAAGGTACAAAACATTTCATAATTGTAGAGACAATCATAACTTAATAAATTCAATAAATTTTTATTGAATTGTGTCAAATCGAACTGTTTCCCCTGACTAGAATTACAAGAAGGAATGCACATTTTGTCTCTAGACAAAGAAGAATCAAATATTTTCCTTTGTAGCTTATATCCATACAAAACCATCATCCTGTTCCCTTCTCCTACCCCCAAATGATAGTAGTAGTCCCTCTTATTCATTCACCAGGCATTTACTAGGCACTTGAGGTATGCAATAAACTGTGTTAGAGTCCAGGGATGCACAGATAAACATGATAAAATTTCTCTCCACCAGGATCTCACAGACTAGTAGAGGAGAGGGACAAATCGTACAATGCAGTAAATGCTCTGACGGAGGCTCGGAATAGCTGGTGTGGGACCCAGAGGAGGTAGAAAGTGATTCATACACCTAATGGCTTCAAGGCCTGTTCTGAATTATTCTGCTTTTGTGAACACTCTGCTTCAAGTTATTCAAATGTCATTTCATATACTGATGTTTTTCCCCAAGTAGAAGGAAAGCAACATGAAAGAAGAGACTGGCAGTTTCTTTCATCTCTTTTGCACATCTGGTCAGATCTGTCCCTGCAGAGAGGTGGCTGTAGAATTCTACACCCAGAAAATGTTCTGTAAATGCCTGTCAAATGAATAACGTGCAGGTGATAACCCTTACATAAGAGAACACAAGGCACTTTTGATTATAAAATATCAACATTTGGAAGATACATCCTTTGGCTCCCAAGGTAACCCAATTCTTCACTTCCAAGGATATGGAAATGCCAGACTACCCACTGTTTCAACACTGACCTTGACCAGAATTTCAAAACAATTCAGCTGAGTCGTTTAACAGCAAATAAATTACATTTCTTTTAGGATTCCGTGCTTTGTGGCCTCTCACCCCTACCCTGAAATAATGGCAGCTCTCTAAAACACAACTCTTTACCCTAAATAAAAGGCTAGGGACTTTCCAATTCAATTCTCATAAATGTAGAACCTGTGCGTACCATGAGCGTACCTCATTCTGGTTTAAGCTTCCTGCTGAAGCAAGGAAAGTTACAACAAAAGCTTTCTTTTCAACAACTTTCCTAACCATATCCCTCCCACTCTCTCATTATGGTGCCCTTCCAGGCCTGGGCAGTGGGAAGTGGCTAGAGTAGTTCTGCTGTGAATCATTGGACAGCAGGGTGCCTCATCTTCTGGCCTGGGGCCAAGATGCAAGGAGCCTCTGGGATGTGTCATCCACTGCTAAGTTATAACAGATCCATTGAGAGCCCGAGGACAAAACGCCCTGAGTCATCATGAGGGGAAAACAAAATGATGGCAAGACAATCCCCACAAAATCCCTGGTTTAAGCAGTCACTATCTGCAAAAAAAGGTGGGGTTCACTGAAGCAATGAGGCTTTTTTCTTTTTTCAGTACTTTGCATCCCACATTAGAAGAAAGGAGGAAAAAAAAGCCTACCATCTGAGGACTTCTAAATTGAGAAGTGTCTGAATGGCATCATCACTGAAGGCTGTGGGATGTATGCACGGACTGGAGTCTACCAACTATGCATCACAAATCATAGTCCGTACTTTCCATTATGAAATGAGCTCAGTTGTCAAAGATGAACTATTCTATCCCACTAGTTAAAACAACAACAACAACAACAACAACAAAAACATGCTATGAATGATGGATCAGTTGATGATAGGTAGGTAAGTAGATAGTAAGTAGATAGGTAGGTGGGTGGATGGATGGATGGATAGATAGATGAGAAAGACAAAGACAGAGAGGGAGCTTGGGAGAGGAAGAAGAGAAGAGAAAGGGAGAAATCTCCAAGCCATAGATCCTGGTATGTACAGTTTTCTCAATCTGAGCTGTAGAAGCAAAACTATTATCTCTAAAATTAACATTGTTGTGATGTTTTCAGAACTTCCTTTTAAAACAAACTTACCCCTTTGTTCTTTAGTTGCTTCCGTTTATCAATTTACAATGAATCCTGCTTCTTATTTTCCTACAAAATCTACATTGTAAATGGCTCCCCTGAGAAACCTTACAACTGATTTATTTTAATAACTTACTACTGACCTAGTAATACTATTGTTTCAGACTACACAGTATAGGAGGATTTGAAGAAAATAAGCCAGTTACAGATAAAAGGAGACTGGGGCAGTTGGTAGAGCCTCCTGCAGAGCTTACTTAAGGCAGGTGATGGAAGTTTTTCTAATGAGGCTTCAACAGAACGACTTTTATCCTGACACCAAGGAACTCAGTACCCTCAGGCTATCATTTCTCCCTGATTAACAATTGCTACCCAAGGAGTCATACCCTGCAGACTATATGAATAGAAGAAAAACAAGGCAGAAAATGAAAGTTCAATGTTAATTGAAAGAAATATAAACAAGGAAATTAACACAACCAAGAAACCAAAGAGGAGAAATAAAACCCAAACTTCTCAGTTCTCCACCTCTTAGGAACTGACAAGCCATTAGCATCCTTCAAGGGGATGAGCCCACTGTGGAGGCGTCATTAACACACACACACACACACACAGAGAACTGTGCATGCCCCTGAGTTTTAGGTGGAGCCAAAGAGCAAATTTTTAATCAAAGGTAAGATGCTGTTGTCTTTTTATGTTAAAATTAAAACAGCAGCAGAAGGGAAGCTGGACAAAGAATCTGAATGTGTTTTCTGTTCAAGAATGTTACTATTTTACCATTTCATGATGGGTGCTAAAGGCAACAAACAACAAAGTCAAGATTTATTAAGGCAGAAATTATAATGCCCTTCTGTCATGACATTTTCAACATATGAGACAGAGTCAAGTCAACCCTCAGTAGAGTGCCCTCTGTTTTTCAAACTGTTTTCCTCCTTATGAAGAGGTCTTTAGTTCACTGCATTCCAAAAGAAGGGATCTTATGGTATCATCTGAAGAAGAATTGACATTATAAATGTTTATTCAGAGAAAAAAGGAAAAGAACAAAACGAATTAGTGGAATATTAGGGGTTTGAGAATTTCCTGATTTTGACCTTGAGGGCAATAATATAACCCTTTTGAATGTCCAGTTCATGGTCAATATACACACATGTAACTCTTGAAACCAATACTGCAAGACCTTGGTGTAGACCAAATGATGGACTGATGGTCAGCACCTATTAAGCACCAACCTGAATGAAAGAAGGTATTCCCTAAACATTAACTTCATTTTTCTCACCCTTAACTTGTTGGTTTTTTAGGAAGCTCAGATTTACTAATGCTGCAAAAATATTTCATTAAAAATGGACTTTTCCCAAGGATTATTATTTACAGCCATACTGACACAGAATGAGGACCCTGTTCTAATTCTCAGGATGCTCAAATGTCCTGCAAGATCTCATCTTTGGTTTCTGAGTCCAAGCGTAAGCTCTTCCCTGGCCTTTTTTAAGGTCAAATGAATGTTTCAAATCTTGCTTTCAGAGGTTTGAAATCCTTTTCACTCTGATACTTCCTTCTTCAAGTACTCAGTGAATGATCTTGAAAATGAACTCCATCCCTCTTCCAGCAAGAAGTTAATTGTAAAACCTACTCTCAGCTGCTAGCACTAAGCAGCTTTCAAGTTTCTCAGCAAATCTGAAAGCCCCCGAGTGTACAGAAAGGACAAGCAGAGGACTCTGACACACAGAAGAAAACGCACCTCTATTTAGCATGAGCCCCATGATTACCCAATAGCTGTTCAGAGCTTGGCTGCTCTAATTGGAGTCTGTGCTGAATCATTGCCATTCGTGTAGTACCCATCTGGCACCTGAAATTAGATTTTGTTCCCTCTTCATTTATAATGGTGATGAGTGATGGAGGTACATAACAGCGAAACCCCTTAAAGATTACTCTGCTAATAGATGAACTTCTTGGTGAAAATGGAAAATGGCAGTTTCTTTTCTAAGGATCTGGCTATCTTTTATCACCCAATGGTTTATTAGCTCAATTTTTCAAAAGGACAATCATACTGGGGATCACTGGGATGCTGGAGTTTTATCTTTAAAAATCTAATTCACTGGAGAAGAAATACAACGTAAAGCATATAAGTTACAAAATAAGACCAAATTTAATGTCTGAAATCCAAGTAGCAAAGAGCAAGAACTTTGGAGTGGTAAGGGTATTTAAGTTTCCAGTTCAGGACTCCTGGGTGGCTCAGTGGTTTAGCGCCTGCCTTGGGTCCAGGGCGTGATCCTGGAGTCCCAGGATGTAGTTCCACGTCGGGCTCCCTGTATGGAGCCTGCTTCTCTCTCTGCCTGTGTCTCTGCCTCTCTCTCTCTCTCTCTCTCTCTGTGTGTGTGTGTGTCTCTCACGAATAAATAAATAAAACCTAAAAAACGTTTCCATTTCATCTAAAACTTTGCCATCTGTAAATGATGTCATTCCACACCACAGGGTACCATATCACAGATATTGTTATTGATCATTTTATTCTCAATTATTACTAGAGAAAGAGACCTCTCAGGCCACTACAATAGCTAGAATTCATCTTTTTTGTGGGACACCAGTTTATCACTTATATTTAGCATACACCACTCTAACACAATATTTCAGAACTTTAAAATCTTAATATTATTAATTATAATACTAACTGTAACTTACCCTTGGCTATTCAACTTTTAAGAACCAAGACTATCCTGGCTCTGTTACTTATTATGTGACTTCTAGCAATTTACCTAACCACTCTTTCTACCTTTAGTTTCTTCATCTATAAACTAGAACTCCAATACCGTGCTTTATACCACTGTTGGAAGGAATACAAAATTCGTAGAGATGAAGTGCTAGGAACTGTGATAACGCAGAGTAAGTACTCATTTCTCATCATCATCATATTTCTTTTTTACTCTTGAGAAATTAGAAGTCATTTACAGTGAATGTATAGTAAGCATATAATGGAGACTTCTGTTTTGAAAATAATAATCCAACATATTTTTTATTCACTCTAAGGTTGCTCTAAAGACAGATAGACACACACACACTCATTAAATCAATTACTTTAGCCTGGTGAGGGAGCAGAGAAATTATTGAAACACCAACTATGTTAAGAGAAAAACTAACCCATTTTACACGCCAGAAGGCACACATCCCCACCAGTGAATTACCCCCTATCAAAATAGGGCAGAAATAGTATTTTAGGTGGAATTAGAGTCTAGGATACTACCCAGAAGACTCATGGGCTGAGTGACACTAAAGGTAACTTAAAACTCCCATATGTCCCTAGCGAAGAAGAGGGATGGCTGGCAGTGCTGGCTGAAGAGCTGGACAGTGAAGGTTTGGAAAGGGTGCAGTGACACAGACACTATGGGACAGATTTCCCCAGCTGGGGATGAGGTAAGACTCACAGCCAGACCTGAGGAGAACCACAAACAAGGCTTCAGTGCCTGCCCAGTGGGCCAAGAGAGCTAAGTTCCCTGAAAGTAATTCTTGTTCTTTGCTGTGGAGGGACGACATAGAAAGAGTACTAAACCAATTTCAGACACTTCACAAATGGAGGCCAGAGGGACACAGACCACATCCTTGCACAGATGAGTTCTACAAAAACATTCAATTGGGAGATGGCATGTGAACCAAAGTCACCTTTCCCCAATGCTATGAGGGCAATAATAACTCTATTATAATTACAAAAAAGTACCAGGCACTTACTGTGTGCCAGGCAATGTCTGAATCACTTAAAATAAATGAACTCATCCAATTCCCACAAAATTCTGTAAAACAGCTACCATTTTATTTTATTTTTTTTCTTTTAATTTTTTTTTAATTTTTATTTATTTATGATAGTTACCAAGAGAGAGGGAGAGAGGCAGAGACACAAGCAGGCTCCATGCACCGGGAGCCCGACGTGGGATTCGATCCCGGGTCTCCAGGATCGCGCCCTGGGCCAAAGGCAGGTGCCAAACCGCTGCGCCACCCAGGGATCCCCAAACAGCTACCATTTTAATGCCTAATTCATAGATGGAAAAAAAAAGGACATACAAAAAAAAGGTTACACAAACAGTTCAAGAGGACATGGCTAGTGAATTGTGAGCCCAGGAAACGTAAGTTTCCTCCTATACCCAAAAGCCATTCTGTTTTTTAGGGAAGGGGCAAGAACTAATGGAAAAGGAAAAAGACAATCTTGATCTAGAGCTAAATTTTGAATTAACTGAATACTTACCCAACAGAAACCATTTATATCCCTAAAAGAACTAAAATTAAGGGTTTTCTTTTTCTACTCATCATCAGGAAAAGTAGTCCTAGAGCTGGAAGATTGATTATAGGAAATAAGCCACAGTGTTTCTATATCTAAATTGTAGCAAGTCAATTCTGACCCGATTAGAGATGTTAGTCAATGTAAGTGCAAGAAGCTGCCAACATAAGATTGAAATTTTACTCCATTTATTTCATTCTCCTTGCTCCCAAATTCACTTTGAAGCAACCAAAGAAGTGTAGTGAAAGGAAAATCAAGGAAGAGTGCCATCAATTTAGGGAATTTCTATTAACAGTCCACAGGATCTAGACTGCCCATGAGTCTAAGCATTGTAATGTGAGAATTTAACATGAAGAAATCTATTGATAAAATTCATCATATCAATAGATCAAGGAAGAATCCTCTCTAAAAGTGTCTAAAAAGCAAGTGAAAAAATCCTAACATAGAGTTCTGGTTTTTAAGCTTTAATAAAACAGGAATATAGGGCATACTTTCCTTAAATAGCCAATGTCTCACGTAGTGATAAAAAAATTGGAGACTTGCCCATTAAAGTCAGGAGCAGAAGAAGGACACACACAACTACCACCTGTAGTTAACAATGTATTTTAACTTTTAGGCAATAAACATAACAAAGATTCATATATATTAAAAAAGAGGCAAATATGTAATTATGTTAAAGAAATTAAAAATTAAAAGCTTAGTAAAGTGACTGATTACAAATCAATATTTTCCTAGATATAAACAATTGAAAATTTAATAGATACCAAAAAAAAACCCACCCTGAAGCAATCGACAGATTTTGGGGGTTTTGTTTGCTTTTTTCTTTATTAAGGTAGAGGGAATATATGAAAAGAAATTACTACTTTACCACAGAACCTAAAAAGACACATGAAAAGAAGTCACATGTCTCTGACAATGAAAGCAAACCCAATTCCATGTATATACAGTTCCAAATTAAATTACTTTCCTGTTTATTTCCGTTTGGATTTTGTGTTGAAGAAACTTTCACAAATACACAAAGGTAGAGAAAATAGTGGACCCCATGTACACATCACACAGCAAAATTGTATCAGTATTTTTCCCACACTGCTTTGTCTATCCTTAACATACACTTTTCCTATATCTCCTTGCTTACATAATTTAAGACCTAGTAGAAATAAACATGTACATTTATCTAGAAAATTTCTGAAAAACAGTAGTAATGAAGAATTTCTATGATAATTAAAATAATTTATCCTGGCATCAGAGTAGAAGAAAAACCAATAGAACTGAATAAAAACACCAAAAAACAAAAAAAGGAATAAAAACACCAAAGAAATACAATTATAATAAGAATTTTATAAAGGTAACATTTATTGTAAGTGTTTAGAGCATGGGTTCATAAATCATTATATTGGGACAACTTGATAATCACTTGAAAACAAAATCTCATACATACCTTATGGTATACCTAATACATGCCATATGATACCTCATATCATACCACAATAAATTCCAGGTAAATTCAAGGTATGATTGTGAAAAATGAAGCCATGGAAGTACCAGAACAAAATACTTGTACGTATTTTATTTCTTTAAGGGTAAGGAAGGTCTTTCTAACCATTATATATGCCAGACTCTTTGCTAAGTCCATAAACTAAGAAAGTAATGATTGAACTAGTTTTGAAAATGAAAATATGTATCAAAATATTTCAAAATATAAAATACAAGCTCCAAAAATATCACACATAATTAATGGAGTTACAACATGAACTCTTAAAAATCAGTAAGGAAAATGAATATGTCCCAGTAAAAAAGCAAATTCACAAAAGATAAACTAGAATTTGAAATTAATATATTGAAAACTCAATCTCACTAGTAAACAAAATAAGGAGATGCTCTACTTTGTCCATCAGATGGTACATTAAAATTTTAAAAATCACACCAAGTATCAGAACACTCATTTACCACCAGTGGGAATATAGTCAGTACAATATTTCTAGATAGGTATTTGGCAAATACATCAAAAGTCTGAGAAACATGTGTGCCCTTTAAATTAGCACAAGAAAGAGACCCACAGATGAACATTCGAAGATAATGTTCAAAGCATTGTTCATAATAGGAAAAAATGTGAACAAAGTAAATACCCAATAAGAGAGGGTAACCTAAATTAAAATGGTTGGAAATATGTGATAGAATATCATGAGACTATGAGAAATTATAATATAGATCTATAAAGATGTTCATGATAAACTGTTAGGTGAAAAGCACAGGTTACCAAACTGTATTCAGAGCATGATCCCATTTTTATGCAAAACATACACTGAAAATAATTTCAAAGAATATACATCAAAATATAATAGTGTTTAGCTATTAGTGTTTAGCTCTAGAATTATGGGAGGTTTTCTCCTTTTGTTCCTTTGTCAAATGTCATCTAATTTTTTTTACAGTGAATATGTACTATTCATATTATAAAATTAAGTATTAAAAAAGTATGTATAGTTAAAGCCTTTAGTTTGCAGCTAAAGGCCAAAGTTGTGAGAATGGAATTCCTCAGCCATGGCTGGGTTGCTGCTTCTAACAAGAAAGATGATGGAGACCATCCATGACCTGTCTGGACATTGTGTATTTCAGACTGTTAACTTGTATGCCCTCGCTGCTACGAAACATGAAGCAGGCTTTGAAATTCAAGTCATTTTGAAAATCAAATATCATATAGAAATTCAAACTTAACACTCATTATGGTTAGTTCTGAGTATTAACAAAGTTAGTGAAAGCAAGGAATCTTAAAAATAATAGGTGATTGACATGTTTACTAAAATGCATAGTTTTTTAACTTGCCAACTATTCTTTCTGAAGCATTAATTTACATGTTTCAGATGCGAAGTTCCATTGACTTAACTGCACACAAAAGCACTTGCCAAGACATTTTTCTATAAATTAAAAGAAGAGAGCAGCCATATTGCTTAACTTGGACAGGCAGGAAGCCACCAGGAGCCACATGCCCTCTCTCACAGCCTGCACGATCCTTGATTAGCCCGAGCCTGGCCCGGAACAATCTGGTTCCCAGTCAATGAGGAATGTATACAACTCTACATTAATGAGCATTTAGAGAGAGGAAAAAGACAACAGACATTGGCCGAGTGGCAGCTTCTTGCCAGATGCCATGTCATTAGCTTATTCCTACTATTCTTCACAATCTGTGGTGTGGGTGGCATTTCCCCTATGCTGGAGATGATAAAACCAAGCCTAAGAAAGATGAAATGATTTTCTCCAAGTGTCACAAGTAACAAGAAGTAGGAGAGTGATTCAAACCCCTATCTCTCTGGCTCAAAGTCTTATGCGCCTTGCAGAAGGCTAGAAGGATCCATCTGATTCTACCTGCCTGAGACAAGCAACAGACTTTGAAGCCACAATGTCTAGGTTGGAGTCCCAACTCGGCTGCTTGTTAGATGTCTGGCCCCGCACATGCTCTCAACCCATGACTCAGTTTCCTCCCCTGTATAATAGGGGTGATAGGAGTACCTGCCTCATAAGTTGTAAGAATTAATAAAAGTATGAAGGAACAGGGACTTTCTTGACACATGGTAAGCATTGGCATGTGGGGTTTGGTGGCTTTGTGCTCCATTGTCAACAACAGTTGGTCATCCTCTTAGTCCCCACCAAGCTTGTCTCCCAGCTTCCTCCCTTGCAACTCCTCAAAGACAGCGACTCAGATCCCCAGGTCAGTGGGTGGGCCCCTCCTGGATGCCATGTCTTTCTGAGGCCAGCTGCACTTGGGGTCCAGGAGGTGGGAGTCTGCACACACGCTCTGTCTTGCTGTGCTCTGCCAGCCTGCAGGGTGCCCCCATGAGCCTCTGCAGGACCTTGGTAGTGCCATCTCTCACCTGTCACCCTTCTTGGAGGACGCTGCTCTGCTTGCAAACTGGCAAATGTCCTCCTGTCTCTACTAGGGGCACCAGCCCTTCTTGGAACAGATCCTATTTCCAGATCCTGGCAGCACACAATTTGAAAATGCATGCAGTCTGACCCACGATGGTCCACCGAGCTTAAGCTCGAACTCAGAGGAAGACAAAAGACAAAGTTTCTCAAGCTAGAGGATGTGTGCCCCTTCTATTCTCCAGGGTACCCTGAAAAGGTAGTGCAAGGTGGGAACTATAAATGTCCTTCATTTTTAAAAATGGACAACCTGTACAACATTTAATTCATGCCAATGAGTGAGGTATGTCCGAACACGGTACGATTCTGTATTAAGAAATTACACCTGAGTGTATGAGACAATGCTTCCTCTACCCCCTAAACCTCTCAGCCTCTTTTCTTTCTGTCAAAATACATTCCCTGGTGAGGTACACTGTATCAGACTCATCTCGCCCAAAAGAAGGATTTGCAGTGTAACACTTGATTTGAAATCAGCTGCAGATCTTTCATCACTTTTGCCACCTCTAATCTTATTTTAATAAGTGCTTAACACTACCTCACAAGTTCAAATCCATCCCCACTATCTTTAATGCTATAGGCATCTCCTGCAAGGAAACAGCAAAGTGTTCATGGTAACATAAGGCTATGTGGAAAAATAAAATATACTGATGCTTCAAAGGACACATTTCCCAACTTCGATAATACCCTAGAAAAAAGAACAATGACTTCTTTGGCCTCACCATTTATCCAAAATTTCTTGTGCTTTGTTCTGAAATTTCTAAATATTAGCATTTTTACTTTGCTTTTTGAAGATGAAGATTTTGTATCTACATGATATCTTTCACCTAAAGTTCTTAAAATTACTTTATACAAACATTTCACAATGTGGAAGCTGGTATTCAAATTTCATGAAAGGGAAGTGAATATCATGAAAGGGAAGTGAAATCTAACAGCGACTTTTCTTTTTTTTTTAGAGATTTTATTTATTTATTCATGATAGACATAGAGAGAGGAGGCAGAGACACGGGCAGAAGGAGAAGCAGGCTCCATGCAGGGAGCCCGACGCGGGACTCGATCCCAGGACTCCAGGATCATGCCCTGGGCCGAAGGCAGGCGCTAAACCGCTGAGCCACCCAGGGATCCCCTAACAGTGACTTTTCAAAAATATATCTGCACCCAAGATTCATTGAGCTGATATTGGGTTGGAGTTGGAAGAAACCACTGCTTGATAAGCCGCATTTTACTCTCTGTTCTAAAATGATGTCATGGTTTCCAGCAGGACTCAATAAATATTCAGGATGAAAAGCCAAGTATGCGTTGAGCCTCTCCCAAAGGTACAACATCTACCCTAGAAAATATTGAAGGGAGAAAAAAAAGCATAAGACATAAATCTCTTTAAACACTATTTTATTCAGAGAACCAGGCTGACACGAGAAACAATTACAGAACACTACAGTCTATAATTAGAGCTTAATACATTGTGTTGGACAGCTAATAAGTTCAAAAGTAATTAAGAAAAGAAAAATGAAAGAAGCTGTTGTAGGCTAGGATCATGAAAAACAAAGTATATTAGCTTTCAAATAGATCTTTAAAAGTGTTAAGTGTACGGATGAGGATTAAAGAAAGGGGATGGCATTCATGCCTAATAGCATAGGGGAAACAGACATGAAGCCATAGAAGAAGGGCACAGACTGGTAAATAGGTATATGATGGATAAAGCAGGGCAGGTAAGAATGAAGTCTTCCCTGCCAGAACAGAGGGTATGTTACAAGGAATAGAGGGAAATAGGTCGGGATCATTAAGTGGAAAGGAGATTATGTGGGGTATTAGGTGCCAGTTGGGCCCTATCCAACAGGAAACCGGTGTAGACTCTTAGCAGGTGACTGATACGGCAGGGCATCACTTCAAGAGGTATATTCAGCGAACAGAAGATAAATTAATGGGAGGTGATCTGATTCATTGGTTTGTTTTCTCACAGAAGTCCTTATTTTGTAGCACAAGTTGTAAAGATCTGGTCTTCTCTCTTATTATTTCTGAAACCATGGGTGATTTTAGACATTCAGAGTCTCAGTTCAAATAGGAACACAAATATATTGGTTACATTGCTGTTATAAGAATTAAATCAGGTTATGTATGAAAAATAATTAATATATAGAAATGCTTAGTAAACACCAATTCTTTCCCCTCATAAGCTATTTCAATATTTTACAAATATTGACAGATGAATTATAAATAAGACTCTGATACACACACACACACACACACACACACACACACACACAAAGCTGTTATGTAGAATGTTCCAAATAGTTATAGAACAATTGATTATATTTAATCAATCAATGGTCTGATCTTACTTTGGTATAATCAACATAAATCTAGAACTACTGCTCACTCCAAATCATTTCATTTGGAATTTCATTTCTTAATTGGAATCTCCATAAACATAGCAGAGATGCTATTGTAACTTGCCCCATTTAAATTTGGGATCAAAGTGCAGTATACTCATTCATTTAAGAAATAGATATGTCAAGTGTAGGGCTTCTATCCATTCATTTATTCTTTAAAAGAAAATATTTACCGAAAACCTGCTAAGTGCTAAGCACTGCTCTGGGCACTGGGAATACAGCAGTGAACAAAAAGACCAAGTCCCTGTGTTCCCTTATATTCTAGAGGAAGAAGACAGATAATAAATTAACATAAATAATACACAAGTAACGCAAATGATTAAAATATTACGTGACATGGTGACACGTGCAAGGAAGGAAACAAAACATGGGTAGAGGGCCAGGAACTGCAGTTTTAGTAGTATGTTCTGGAAGAGACTCTCTGAAAGAATAACGTTTGAGTAAAAGCCTAAAGGAGGTGCAAGAGCGAGCCCTCCAAGTACTTAGCAGTGCCCCGGTGTGTCTGAAGCACAGTCAGGGTAGCTGGGACTCTGTGAGGCAGGGACTGGGGAGTGGAGATGAGTTCAGAGAAGTAACAGAGTAGTAGGAGCCATGTAAGGCATACTATGATCTCTGGGTATGTGAGCCTTGCAGGGCAGGAAGGCATTGGCTGGACCAGGCTGGCCCGTGGAGGACATGAAAGGCTTGGAAGAGGCGGACACTGGCATCAAGCTCCAACAAGGCAACAACCAGTTTTCCCCTTCCAGCTCTGCTCAATTTTCAATGGCCTCTTCCAACACCCTGTCTCGGAATCCCCTCTCCCATAATATACTAACATGTAGTAACCATGAGGGATATAATGAAGTAAAAATGCAGCAATGGTAGCAGCGAACATCATCAGTGCATCAGACGCAGTACATCACGAACGAGCGACACTACCAGCCGCCCTTTGAGAATCACTATCCTAGAACCGACATCACACTCACTACCCAGCCTGCAAGAGGTGCCAACAGGGCAGAAGGTGCCAGCAAGAACAGATGGTGTCTGCAGGAAGCCCACCTCACTGGAGTTAGGCAGCCAGGGATGACCCTAAAATGGTGAAGGAAGAGGCAACTTGAGGTTTATAAATTAAAACTAATTTCTGAGCTCCTCCCCTTTCCATCCCATGATGTAAAGCCAGTCTGGCTGGGTTCGTTTCCACTGACTGCAGGAAGAGAAATCTGTGCTGGAAACCTCCATCTAGAGTCAGATAATCCTGCCAAGAACCATTAGAAAGCCTGCTTTTCCCCAAAGCAAAGTATTTTTCTTAATTAGTGTTAGTGGCTTGGGCACCTGGATTGCCCCCTCTTGTGCATTGGAACTGTTATACTTTAAGTAATTAATAAAGGAATTCCTAAGAATATGAAGCCTCCCATTTCCCTGCGATGACCAAAGATAATCATACCGTTGAAACGTTAAAAACATGGCCATTATGGCCATGTCATTGTTTGCTCTCTGGATAACAATAGGGATTTTGGACAGGCTTCCTGTTGACAGTTTTGGCACTCACCTAAAAAACAAAAACACTAGAATTCTATCAGCATTTCAGCCTAGCAAACTGCCTGTTGTTGTATGGCATTGTGTAAAAGAGAGAAACAACCCAGATGGTAATGTCACAGGATGGTGAAATGTCACTGTTATTTTATGGCAATTCACACAACATCATTTTACAATGGGACTTTTTTTTTCCCCTACAAAGCAGTTTGGACATAGCATTTATTTCCTGAGATGGGTTTAGAGGTTATGGCACTTAAAATGGCAGATGAGATAGAGAACTAGAAGGAGGGAGGGGAAGTGGGGGAAGGAGAGAGAAATTGGAAGAGAGAGAGAGAGAGAGAGGGAGAGAGACCAAGATTACAGACATAAGCCAGCTATGTTTTTTAATTATCTTGAACCTAATGAAGTGTTTGCCTTAAGTTGGGAACTTCTTGCGACAATTACCTTACTGGAGAATTTAATCAAAGTTACCATAATGTGATCAGAAACCTTCCTGAGTAAGTAAATCACTTAGTTGTAAGTAATTACGCCCCTACCTTTGCAGCTATAGGTAAGATGAACTCAAAACAAATGGAAATGTGGGTGCCCGGGTGGCTCAGTCAGTTCAGCCTCTGCCTTCCGCTGGTCCTGATCCCAGGGTCCTGGGATGAGCCTCCCGTTAGGCTCCCTGCTCAGTGAGCAGCCTGACGCTCCCTCTGCCCCTCCTGCTCCCTCAAGCTTATGCTTCGCTCACTCGCTCTGTCTCTGAAATACATAAAATCTTCTAGAAAAATGCATAGCAGTCAAATGCACAGCAAGTGGAAGTCTTGAGATTCACACTTAGAAGCCATAAATGTCAAAGGAGTGGCTCACTTGCGAAAAATAAGTACTACTGCGGGTTTCCTTAACTACTCCACAAATGTACCCAATCTGATCTTAACTCAACCAGAGTTTTAGTAAAATTGCTAATTGTGACCAGCTACAGCAATGTTTGCTGTTTTCTTAAATCTGACAATAACTGGCAAAGAGAAACTGAGAACTGCAAAAAAAGCATATCTAAACCCTCAAGATTCTCACTGACCGCCAAAAGAAGATGTTGCTTTTGTTGAAGAGCAAAACTTTTCTTTGATCTCAGGCTCAAAAATGCACAGCCTCATAAAATTATAAAACCGATTTTAAAATTTGATAAAGCAAAATAACAAAACAACATAAAACATTAGGTTTTTCTAACAGGGAAAGCGAAACTGGATCCCATCAGAAAGCCAATTAAGTTATTTGCGACCTAACACTGACAAGTTAGCAAGACAGTAAAAAGACTTTCCCTACGAACAGAAGGATCTAGACTTGAGAAGAGACCCCCCCGATACACACACCCTCCCTGCAAAAAAGGTAATTAGAAGCTATTTGGGGGGCAGCCTGGGTGGCCCAGCGGTTTAGCGCCACCTTCCGCTCAGGGCATGATCCTGGAGGCCCCGGGATCAAGTCCCACGTCAGGCTCCCTGCATGGAGCCTGCTTCTTTCTTTTTCTTTTTTTTTTTTTCTTTTTTCTTTTTTCTTTTTTCTTTTTTTCTTTTCTTTTCTTTCTTTTCTTTCCTTTCTTTCTCTGTCTCTCATGAATAAATGAATAAAATCTTAAAAAAAAAAAAAAAAGCAGCAGCAGCAGCAGCTATTTGGTAAGTATCCAAGAAACCCAAATGACTGTTTCAAACATCATTTCAAACCTCAGTACAAATACTTGACAGCACAGTATCATTCATTTTTATAGAGTTTCTTGGGGGGGGGGGGATTTTCTTGTTTTTCCTTTCTTTTACAGAAAAACTAGATTACCGCGCTCGATTTTCTAGGGAACTGGAACATCGGGAGGATTAACGGGCGGCCTCGGTCTCCAAGCCCAGCTGCGCTTTGCTGCTTCTGTTTCCTGCAGCCGTGCTTGGCGCAGCTGGAAGGGGGGTCTGGGCAAGCGGCCCAGGGGTGCCTGTGTGTGTGTGTGGGGGGGTGCACCTGCTGCTCTCCCCCCAGCTCCGGGCTGGTTCCCTGACCCGCGGCTCTCGCTCCCCTAAAACCTACACAGGAGCCGTCCCAGCACCAGAAAGGAGACCGTGCAGACCCGTAATGACGCCGTCATTCTGGAGGCGCTGCACCTGCTGTAATTCTCCGCACTCGGGAACCCTTTGGGAATAGCCCGCAGGTGCCTGGCGGGGGGCGGGGGGGGTAGGTTCCCTCCCAGGGAGGCGGACGCAGTGCGCGAGGACCGTGATCACTTGCCACGAGGCAGGAGGACGGGACAAGCAGCCCCCATTTCGCAGACAGGAGCACTGATGCACCCAGGACTCGGTCACAGCAGACTGGGGGTAGATCCAGGGCACATTTCACGTGGCACAGGTCTCTAAGTTGTCGTAAAGGGAAAGCTACGTCCTGTAGAAGTCTTGTGTGTATATGTAAATACACTTACACACACCCATATATACACACATATATGTAACACATATATATACATATATGTAAATATGTAATATATACAAACACATACATATATGTAAATATAGACGTATGTAAAACACACATATACATATATGTATATTCTCATTGCATATTATGTTCATTTTTTTGGAATTGCTACCATATACAGACTAAACAGTTGAAAACAGAAAAGAGAGCATCAGAAAAAACTAAAAAGATGTTTTTGTGTGTGTGTAATGTATGTGCTTCCCCACTCCCACCTACATTTGGCATGGTCATTTTCATCTAGTTTTTAGATGAGCTATTTGTGTCTTAGAAACATCAGCCACCTGTATTTAATATGAGGACTTCCAAAACTAAATGAATATGAGCCCTGCAACCTTTCCTGAACGTTTCTTTATTTAATAGGCCCTGAAATTATGCTTAGGCTACCCGTGGACTCCATGATTAACTTGACTTCAAGGCATGAAACTTATTTGTGTTTTGGGGACATCAGATTGGTGGAAACAGGCTCACATATCCATAACCTCCCCAAGCATTATACTGCCAGAGAAAAAATGTTACCATAAATCCAATTTTTAAATGTATGTTAAAAATATATATATATTTATATATATATATAAATGTATGTAAAAGCTATTATCATGAATTTAAAAAAACAAATTCCTTTTTAAATGACACTAAATCATAGTGGCTTTTTATCATTATATATTTTTCAAGCTACACATTCCAAAAATATAATCACTCGTACATGAAAATGTGGGCTGGATTTAATGACTGGCTTCTAACAGAACAGAGTAGAAATGATTTGTGAATTTGGAGACAAACCCGTTTAGCTTTAATCCAGGATTCCCCAAGAGACTCTGGTTAATCTACAAGCCTGACATCTCTTCTCTTTCCTGGATACAAAAATCTGAACTTCTGACGATTCTTAGGGGGAAACTTTTCCATATTTGCCATGCAGCAGAACATATGTCCTCCTCCCAGCAGGGGTGGGCATATAACCCAGGCAAAAACCATCAGAGTACCCAAGAGCCTGCAAGCAACTGGTATAGTAAAAGATACATGACCCAGGACAGACTAATAACTGTACCCTAATATTCAACGTGGGGACGCTAGAAGAGAGAAAGAGTCTCTACTTCGGGTAAACAAGAGATAAGCCTCCTTTCCAGAGTCCATTATTTTTCCTCATTTTGTGGAAAGAGCCTGCCTGACAATGTTGCCAATACAGAGGGGAGCAAGCAAAGGCAAAAGAGGTAGTGAGACACAGGCCTAGCTGAGTGATACCACTTAAACCCCCGTTACTAGATCTGCCCCACTCCATTTAAAGTTATGTGAACCAATAAATTCATTTTTAAAATACATGTATTTAGAGAGAGAAAGAAAGAGGAGTGAGAGAGGTAAGGGGAGAAAGAGGATAGAATCCTGAGCAGACTCCACACTCAGTGTAGAGCCCAATGCGGGGCTCCATCCCAGGACCTCGAGATCATGACATGAACCGAAATCAAGCATCGGACACCTTACTGAATGCACCACCTAGACACCCCAATAAATTCATTTTTTACTTAAATTACTTCAAGGTGATTTTCTGTTGCTTGCACAGAAAGCCTTGCCTACTATCAGAAGTAAACAAAATATCACTGAAAAGACCTCATTAAAAAAAAAAATTGGTGACTGGCTCGCCAAGCTAGCTCAGTCAGGAAAGCATGCCACTCTTGATCTTGGGATGGTGAGTTTGAGCCCCACATTGGGTGTAGAGATTCCTTAAAAAACAATAAACTTTTTAAAAAAACTGATGCTCAAAAGTCGAAAAAAATTGATCACTGCACTATAGCATTTTCACACTGTTGTCCATGGTCTTCTTCCTCAGCTTCTCTCCTTTCTTGATTGCCATAATGCCACTCTCTTAGTTCTCCTTACCAACACTATGGCCATTCCTTCTTTGTTTCCCCAGCTATCCCTCAAGGTGTGGCTCTGTGTTTCTGATCTCAGCAGCTTCTTATCTCGACATTTTTCCTCATTTGATTTCACCCAGGGGCTAGTTTCCTATTACCTTCCTCATTGCTGTTGACAAACAGTAAGAAAATGTGGTGTCCCTGTATGGAATCAATGACACCATGGTGTTTGAAGGGTTGTAGCAGTGACAGTTGTGGCAACCCCCTTTCCAAGAGTACAGCCACATTGTGCATTCCTGAACCCCAAAGTTTCAGTGCCAGTATCCTGATACTTCATCAGACCGCTTGGACTGTCTTATTGTGGAAACCCTAGGTAATCTCCAGGCCTTCCAATGCTTTCACAATTCTAGAAAAAGCTGGATGGAGTATTTTTCACCCAATTTCTCTAGAATTATCTACTGACGATGGGATAAAATTTTAAACGTTTTCAAGAGCCAGTAAAACCATGAGTCATACAGCCACCAATTTCCAAGGTAGCTTTATCTCCTGCCAGTTTTCTCTTTATACTTTGACATACTGACAGGTCAGTCCTCCCTATGCCTCTGTCGTTAGCATATGTTCCTCTATTTGCCTGCATCTCCTTCTCCCTCTTGACTGCCTGCTAAATATCCATGCAGCCTTCAGAGAGATTCCTCCAGAGAGAGTAGGCACCTGTTTGTAGGCACCACAGGACCTTATGCTCAACACTTTAGAATTATCAGGTTACTATATTATAATTTTTGTGTCCACGTTTATCTCTCTACTATACTGGAAATTCACTGGGGGCACAGGTAGTGAATTTTTTTTTTTTTTGCTTTCCCCAAGCCTATCGTAGTATTTGATACTTAAATAAATAGAATGGGAATTAAATCTTCCCTCAATTTATGAAATGTTACAGAGGCTTAAATGCATTTCCCTTCAGCTCCATCTCCTGGGAGAAATGATAAGGTCTGAAATAAAATGTTTCTGCTTTGAAAAGGCAGTACATGCACATGAAGACTTTATTAGTATCACTCCTTCCCTAGCTTCAGGAGAGCTCTCCAACACCACCCAGCATCACTGTCAGACATGCAAAGACAAGGAAACTTCAACTATTTCCTCAAATTCCCACAATCTCAATTCTACCCCATAATCCAGTCCATGTTTCCATTCTCTCAAATTCACGCGAAGGCAACAGACTACTTGCACAAACTCTCTCTTCTCTCAATGCTTTAAACTTTATATGCTAAAAGAAATTTATATGCTTCTATAACTTTGAGAACTCCTTTTTAAATGGAGGTACCCCACATGTGTTACCTGTGGGTAACACAGAGAATAAGGTGGTGAGCACAGAGACCTCTTCATAACCTTAATAAAAATGAATTTGATGTAACTACCAGTCACCATTTTAATAAGGCTATTCTTCTCCATACTTGGAGAATTCAAGCTTACTTATGAAGTGCAAAAATGCAAACCAGAAAGCCTGAACGGGTGACATTGACAGGGATGCCGCACTATCATGTTATTTTATGGGTATTTTAACCCCAGTGCGTGGGCCTTCGGTAGTACCTAGACAGAAGACAGCTGTCTTTGTTGCTCCATAATAATAGCTTAGAAGGGAAAAAGCACCGCATCACAAACAGGTGGACTTACCAGAAGACATTTAAAGCTCAAAGTCTCCAATAAAAAACTATACACAATCAATCAATCAATCAATCTCAAAGTCTTCAAGGAAGAAGGAAAATCCCTGAGGCAAAATCTCTAAACTGCGGAGGTCCTCAAGGGCCAGCGACACTTAAATTGTCATCCTCTGAAATGGGAACAAAGCCATCACCAAAGGCATGTACTTGCCTTTCCTCCATGCCACTCTCAGCACCACCTCCTGTTTGTCAATACTGACTCAACATCACCACCGAAACAACAACAACAATGAACCTTTGCTTCCAGATTTTAATTTCTAAGGTGGGCTCATCACACTCAGTGAAAGCTGACGGAAGGAGAACAGTGTGATTCAGTCCTTTGCAGGGGATCCTATGACTCACTTAGTGACCAAGCCTGAACTGGCAGGATTTAACATTATGCCTTTTCATTTCGATTGGAAATGCTGTTTTGTGGGACATGTGATTCTTGGTGCATACACAGCAAGAACGCAAAAAAAAAAAAAAAAAAGGAAAAACAAAACAAAATAAAGCAAACCAGAAAATCTTATTCCTATTCAGCTAAACAGATAAGGAATTTTAGAGCAGACATGAAGGTTCCTTGCCACTCTCCCTGTGAGTTGCCCTTACAGCTATTTATTAAGAAATTATTTTTGTTCCTTTTACAAATTGTATGACCCCTAAGAAATTAATTTAAGATATGGGTCTACCTTCACCCCAACCCTCAAATAAATCAGAACTGCAGAAGTTAATTGGGAAGCCATCATTTTTGTTTTTATGACTAAGGGCTCTTTGCTTTGCAAGAAAAATAAGTTTCCTTCAGATCACAAGTTTCCCTATTGAGTTAAAATATGATGTAAAAAGAGTCTTATTATGCCTAAATTTGGGGGACTGTATCTTCTATCTAGTTCCTAAAATGTGGCCCTTGGCCATGTAACAGCTGCACAACCCCAGGAACTTGTTAGAAATGCCAGTTGGGGACTCAACCCAGACCCATGGAATCATACACTCATGGAGGTAGGGCCCCACAATCTGTAGCTTAACAAGCCTTCCAGGGGATTCTCATGCATGTGAAAGGTTGAGAACCATAGATCCCAAGAAATATTTTATGGATGCAATAGGGATTGAGGAGAGAATAAGTGCCCTAAGAAGTGTTTATTGCTACAAATATTCCAGGTGGCAGTAACTCAGAAGTTGGTTATTTGCCATGTTTATCAATTATCTAGATGCTATTGTTATTGCCATAAGAATTCTATATCCGTGTGGGAAAAACTTTGGAAAGGAGAGAGGCTGAGCACTGAATGACCGAAACAATGTATTTGGGGATCATAATCTGGGAGATTCTGGGCCCCATGTTTTACCATTAGGAGACTCTCTGCACCAGCGGGAGGAATCAAAGCAGATCTGTGTTCTGACCTATGTCATCTAGAGATCCACAAGTGACCTTGAAAATCCTTGAAAAACACTTCCAAATAAGACCCTAGAACAGCATCTTGGATCCCTGTTTTTGCCTGGGCCTGCCATGATCCTCTCTACAGCTCCAGTTCTAAAAGCAGAAGAAAAAAGTTTTTGAGATTCTCATTCTAGTTCATATTTTAATAAATAAGCATTGTGTCTCTACGTTTTACCAGAACTTTCAAATAACTATCTGATTAAGACTTTCAACAACCAGCTCTTGTTAAGTTAGGCATTTTTATTCCCTTTGTAGTATATATCTACTATTTTTGTCTGCCCAGCACCTCTTCTCCCTTCTCTTGGCAATAGCATAACTTCTTTTTTGTGTGAACTATTCCCTTCTTGACTTCATCCCAGGATTATAATAATGGTTTTTCTCTCCTCTTTGTTCACATAGGTAGACAGATGACTCAGGACTTTCCAGAATCTTTCACTATGATTATTATATACCTAAGTGAATGAGACAGAAAGACGCTTTTATTTCCTTTTGAGATACTCAGCTGGAGTGTTGTGAGCCTGGAGCTGCCAGCTGCCATGTTTCTTGCTACAAAAAAAAGAAAAAAAAGAAAAAAAAAAAAACCTTCTACTATCAGTGAGAAAGAGGCCACCACAGAGGGAAAAAAAAAGCAGAGATAAGAGTATCATGGTGGTGACAGGCCCCTAAGGTCTCATATATGTAAAGGTCTCATATATATGTAAATATAAATATAAAAAACAATGGTTTAGGTAACTATTCTGATTCTAAGATCTACCCTCCTTCCAGATCAGCTTTTCTTGCTTGAGCTAGCTTAGTGTTCTGCCACTTGCCACTGAGAGTCCTGACTAATTTACCACATTATGAATGACTAAAAAGATTTAAAGGATTAAGTATATTGCCCAAAGTACCTAGTGATTGGAAAGACCAGACACCTAGTCCTTCATAAAGTCTAAAATATGTTCCACCATACCATAGTTATCTTTTTTTAAAAAGCCTACAGTTTGTCTAATTGAATACCTTTTGTGGTGACTGGGTTTACAAACCACATATTAAAACAGGACATTGAGTGCCTAGGTGGCTCAGTTGGTTAAGCATTTGATTCTTGATTTCAGCTCAGGTCAGGATCTCAGTGTCCTATGATCGAGTCCTACATTAGGCTCCACACTCAGTATGGAGTCTGCTTGAGATTCTCTCTCCCTCTGCCCCTCCCTCTGCTCATGTTCACTGTTTTTCTCTCGCTTACTCAAATAAATAAGTAAATCTTAAAAAAACAACAGAATACAAAATGCAAGAACTACAGAAGAAATAGTGATAACATGGACTTCATTAAACTAAGAAATTCTGTTCATCAAAAGAAAGCATGAATGGGGATCCCTGGGTGGCGCAGCAATTTAGCGCCTGCCTTTGGCCCAGGGCGCGATCCTGGAGACCCGGGATCAAATCCCACGTCGGGCTCCCGGTGCATGGAGCCTGCTTCTCCCTCTGCCTATGTCTCTGCCTCTCTCCTTCTCTCTCTATCATAAATAAATAAAAATTAAAAAAATAAAAAACAGAAATTTTAAAAAAGCATGAATATATTCACGTTTATCAGAATACATAAACATAAGTCAATGACAAAAATATATCTAATAGCTAAATATTTGATCAAGGCTTCATAAAGGGGGCCTCCAAAAGGGCAATATGTATATAAAAAGGTACTCAATCTCATTATTCATCAGAAAATGAATACTAAAACTGTAATGACATGCTAACCACACATTCATCAGACTGACTAAAATAAAAAACACTCACCATACAACATATTGGCACCAATGCAGAGGAATGAGGGCCCTCATGCATTGCTGGTGGTGGGGAGGAAAACTGGCACTACTCCTTTAGAAAAACATTTGGCAGCAAGTACTAAAGCTAAATTATTCCTATCTTATGAACATACAAGCCTAACTCTAGTTATGTCTACCAAAAAAAAGAATGAGTACATATGGCCATCAAAAAACCAGAAGACACCCATAATATCTGAAAAATGAAAATAAAACAAATAAATCAAGAGGAGAATGATAGATCCAGATCATCAAACACTACACAGCAAAAACAGGCAAAACCAAACTATGAAGTAAAAATGGTAGTAAGCATCGCATGGGGGAAAATTAAATGGGTAGAAAAGTAATTGGCAAGAGGAATGGTTTTTAAACTTTGCTTTTTATCTTAGACCAGGCAGTGGTTACACAAATATATACATATGTGAAAAAAAATCATTGAACTATACTCTGAAGATTTATGTACTTTCCTGTCTATGATACCTCACTTAAGAAAAAACAAGAATTAAGAAAATGCTACAAACATATCCTAATTCTCTATGGCTTATCATTTTTCAAGTTTTCCTTGAAGACTCAAAAACATAGAAGCCCAAAAGGGAAGGGAATTGAGATCATTTCTAATGGGGTGTCTGTGTTATCAGAAGCTCAAGTTTCTGTCTTAGGTAAGTTATGTCACACAATAGAGTCTAGAAAGTACTAACATATTTCAGGGTTGTTTGGGGACAGGGGATGATAAAGCGATGACAAGAAATAATTTACACATGGTTAAATCACCTTTCTTGATCCATAAACTCACCCCAAGTTGAATAGAGTTCACCTTCCTTGAAAAGAGAGGAAAATACGAGTCATCTCATCCAGCCTCATAAACCCTGTGAACTATAGATACTGGGTAAATTCTGTTTTGAGGAGTACTGTGTTATTAAATTACTACTTAATTTTATAAATATATCCACCTCTACCAAAAGCACCCTCAAATAATTATATTTTCTCTGTATTTTCAAATTACCTTTGAATAATCCATAAATGACAGAGCATTAATATAAGAGAATATACAGCAGCCTTGTTATTTCTAGCTAATCATTAAAGTACAATAAACATGACAAAAAGCATGTCTAGGCAAATACACACACTCACAAATATTATCCAGTCTCTTTCCAAACCTCCTGCCTGCTGACCTTATCAACCCAATTAGATGGTTTCCCATTTCCAAAGCAAAGTTAAAAGCCATAAACATATCATTAAGAAAAATGGGCAAAGGTTAGCTTCCTGCAGAATTGGTCTTACAATGACTGTATGATTTTTGTCAATTTGTTTTGAGAAGTGACAATCGCTACTGGAATCATCTGTTTTATGCTGTTCTCATTGACATAATCTAGCAGCCACTGTTGAATATAACATTATTGAATTGGAAGGGGCCACAGGAAAATTTAATTCTCCTTCCTCATGCAGAAAGTGAGAAAAGTGAGGGCCTGAGAGCTTTCATTACCTGCTGGGGCCAGATATCTGAAGAATACCTAAGTTTCCTTACAGATAAAATTTAGCATCAGTCTGTGAGCTCTAAAAGCTAAATGAAAACAAACACATATTCCACCAAGCAAATTTTAGTTTATAAATCCTGAGGAATTGATCATTTCTAGTCTGTCTCCCCTGATATATTGGTGAGGCCTTTGAGTTTTACATCTGAAACAGACCAGTGATTCTAAACCTTGAAAATAATGGGGGTCTAAACTAAAGCAGGGACACTGAAAGTAGCAAGGAAAGGATATTTTTTAAATACAAGTAATTCAAGAGGGTGATTCCTGAGTTCCCTGGTTGATGGGGTACTGTGATGGTCTTCAATCTCACCTCCCATCTCCATCCACTGATTTTTCTAAAATGATTCTTCAGGATGATCTTTCTGGAGCACAAGTTTTACCTTCCAGGACAATCCTCATTGCCTATTTTAACTGAGTTCCCTAGAAATAGATGCTGACACTAAGAGTCATGGGAAAATCACTTATTAGAACTTCTAGGAAAGAGAAGGAAAAGGGAGAGGACGGAGGCCAGGCAAGGCTGCAAGCAAGATAAAGGCGTGTCCACAGAGGTAACACTGGTGGCTCACTAATACAGGCCACTGTGGAGACAATAGAAACCAGTGCTGTTCAAAGCATGGTTTGCAGTGCCCTGTGTTCTGAAAACCAAGTGTGCCTGGTCCATGATGAGATAAGATGCTTGCAGCTCAGTCACTAAGTCCACTGTTTATTTCAGCTGACATTTCTTTCAAAGAACTATTTCCTTGGAAAGGAAGAAGTGAGTAGATAGCTGTTCTGCCACAAACTCATCTTGTCCTGGACAGCAAGAAGTTTGCAGACTGGCTACTTTGAGCGCACTAGTAGAAATCACCCCGCAGAACCAGAGCCATCCTGATCAGAGGAGAGGAAGCTGCATTATTCATATGCCATCATTATCAATCAGTGCTTAAGGACTTACCCTGGGGGTGTGGAGTGAAAATGCCTAGGTATTTCCAGATCTTGGGGAGAAGAGAGAGGAGCTCTGGCAGCCTGAGAGCAGCCCATCCACAAGGAAGCACAAGTGCTGCCTATTGGCTGGAGTCATGCAACACCAGTACAAGTAAAAGGCACAGGATTCCAAGGTAATAAGGGAAGAACACCAATACCATTTGCTCAGTTGCCTGGAAAATCCACACTTGCTCCTCCAGCATGTTACCCGCTACCTTGGCTCTCCATCTTTTCAATTTTCTAATTACATCCTATCCCAATTCATCTCCCTCTGCACTAGTGGTTTTCAATTTTGCTGACACACAGGAATTACCTGGGGAGGTTTTTAAAACTACCAATGCCTGAATTTTATACCCAACTATCATAAGTTTATAGGTCGAGAAAGACCTAGGTGGGAGGATTTTTTAGGTTCTCTCCCTCAGGTGATTCTCTCATGCAGCCAAGATTGAGAACCACTGCTCTCAACTTTTGATATCAAACTGTTTGCAATGCCAGTTGTTTGACACTGCACAGCTTTGCTCACCATGCCAGGAATGCCATAGAAATGACCTTTCCCCATTTTTGCCTCTGAAACACAACATTCATTTAGCAAGCTATTCCTTCTCAAGTCTCTATTAAACTACCATTTTCTCAGTTATAATAGTTAATAAACACATGACCAAAGCATTCAGTGTACTTAGCACCTAACCAAAGTGAAGGAAACATCTTTTTATATATTGTAGACATATACACTAACTTAAAGCCCTAAGAAGGGATATGGATATGTGAATCATATGCTTTGATCTGAACATTTCCAAAACTCTAGGGCAAAGGAATAATACTAAATACTAAAGAAAACTCCAATGCATTTCTTCAATGAGGAGAAACCACTTGAATATTCATCAGGAACAGAACAGTAACATGAACCAAATCATAGTCCTACAGTGGAATATATCAACTGAAAATTATACTTCAAAAGAGTTTCTAACAATCTAGGGAACTGGGGGCACTTGGGTGGCCCAGTCAGTTGAGCATCTGACTCTTGATTTCAGCTCAGGTCATGATCTCAGGGGGAATGAGCCCCACTTCCAGCTCTGCACTAAGCAGGGAGTCTGCTTTTCTTCCTCTCCCTCTGCCCCTCCCCCTGCTCATATATGTATGCTCTCTCTCTCAAATAAATAAATCTTTAAAAAATAATAATAATCTAGGGAACAGTTTATACTGTGACCAACCAACCACACACAAATATACTCAGTTTATAAAATTGCAAATATAAAACATTCTTATCTGTTTTTCAAAAATACATTTAAAAAGATAGGAAAATATATCAAAAATAAATCAATAATTATTCTGAATGATGGGATTATAAATACAAAAATTATCATTGAAATTATCGCCATTACTATGCTTCAACTTATTAAAAAATTAAGATTATGCCCTTTAATATTTTCCCTAGAATCAATTTCTCTCTTATCAGTTATAACATATCACTAATGTTTATCTCTCAGCAGCCCTTGGATTGTACCTTGTATTTTTGGGGGGGTATAATTTACATAAATATCTTTAGAACCTAAACGTGCTATTGACTTTGTTTTGACAAATTTGTCAGAACAGTTCTATTGTCCAAAAAGCCTCCTGGTAGCCATCCCTACTTAATTTACCCCATACCTCTGCGAGAAGCAACCACCGATCTGATTTTTATCAACCTAAGTGAGTTGTGCCTATTCTAGAATTGCACATAAATGGGATCATTGACTATGTATTTTTTCTCCCTTTATTCAGAATATTTTTGAGATTTATTAATATTCCTGCATTTATTAGTAGCCAGTTCCTTTTTCATTGATAAGTCATATCCAATATGTGAATATACCACAGTTTGTTTAGCCAGACTCCTGTTGATGAACACCTGAGTTGTTGTAGTTTGGCTATTATAAATTAAGCTACTATAAACATCGTTGTATAAGGTTTCTGTGGACATTTGTTTATACTTCTCTGAAATAAATACCTATGTTTTGGGCAGCCTCCAAGATGGCACCTACTGATCCCTTGCTTCCTTCTAACTATGCTTCTGCATGGTGGCACCCCTACCACACACACACACACCCCACACACACTGAATAAGGCTCATCTATGTAATCAATAAGGTAATGGGAAAACATTACAAAGCATGGCTTTTAAGGCTACATCATAGAAGCTGTTACCTTTCTCTCTCAGGATCAGACACTCAAGAAGGGATATGACAGATTATACATGGCAAGGATCTGAGGTCTCTTGCCAAGTGCCACCCTCAACTTGTCAGTCATGGGAGTAGGCCATCTTTGAATTAGGACCTCCAGCCCTGGTCCAACTTTCCAGTGACTTTGGCCCTGGCCAGCTCATTAACTGAAACTTCATGTGATGTCCTGTGGTCAAGCCACCTAGCTAAGCCAGCTCCTGAATTCCAGAGACAAAACAAGATAATAAATCATTACTGCTGTTATAACCCATTTTGTTTTGGTAATCTGTAATGCAGATAAACTACTATAATCTAGGAGTGGAATTTGTGGATCACAGGGTACATGTATGCTCAATGCTTCAAAGGATACTAAACATTTCCCAAGATAGTTGTGCCATTTTACACTTCCATAGTTATAATTGTTCATTTTCACCTAACACTTGGTATCATGAGTCATTTTCACTTGGCCATTCTACTAGGTGTGTAGCTATATTTCATTGGGATTTAATGTATATTTCAGTGGTGATTAATGATATTGAGCATTTCATGTGTTTAACATGTGCCTTATATTTTAGGTATTACTTACACTCCTTTCACAACTGTAAAAAAACACCTACCCTGGAGTTTGATACTAATCAGGGATTAATAAATGCTTGATTAAAAAGTTAACAAATGAACAGATTTTTTCCTTTCAAAATTTATGAATAGAAGTAACCCTGAACTCTTTCAAACCCAGAAATTATAAAATGCATATATTATAATCTATAGTTTAATCACGGTGGTAGAAGTTTATAATGAGATGTTACAAGTTGCTCTTTCTTTCATTTCCTAGGAGAAAATGTCACACTTCCTCTTCTTATTTATTAGGATTATTCTTGCTCTGTATTCTTGCCATTGCACTGAAAGTCTCACAGTACAGGATGGAAAGAGTAACCCTTTTAGGCAGAACATGGAGGTAACAATGAGATAAGAGTTAAATTAGCAAAATCAACACAAAGTAAATTAAATCTAATTTCTGAGGAGATGGTCTTAGAAGATATTATGTTAACAAAGCCAAAAACATGCAGGCCTTGGGCATAATGTGATTAACAGTGTAAACATATCTACAGATTCAACTTGCCATTAACGGTGGAATGGTCACATTAGAAAGAGATAAAAGGTAACCAGGGAGCCAGAATTTGCTATAATTTATTTAGTATGTAGAGGAGAAAGCAATATTGAATGAGGAGCAGGGCACAACACAAGAATTCTAATCATTAAAGAGGTGTTATCTACTGTGGGGAAGAGGTGAATCATGAGGTATGTTTATCATGGCCTAGATGACAGAGCTTCTCCTTTAACTTTTGTTCAGACCCCATGATAACCAAATAGCCTGATGACTAATTTAACTTCCCCCAAATGTATGCACTGGAGCAGACCTGAGGATTTGGATCCCAACACAAGAAACATTTCTTACTGTAAAAGAATAAATGGGCCCAGGAAGAGATGAGCTAATCAGATAATGAGGATATTCTAATTAGCTTACCAGTAGTATATGACATATTTAATTAACATGGCAGATAATGATTTCACAAGGAGCAAAATTAGTTGTGTTAAAAAAAAAACTTTTTATTTTTCTATTCCTGTACTTGATTCCTATCTTAAACCCCATATTTCTAGTGGCCAATAACCAACTTAGTCCTTTCAAGTTATTTTTCAGTCAAATCACAGGTTCCTCTGTCATATGAAGATTTTCCCAGTAAAATCAAGGCTCCCCAACTTCGCTTCCCCTTCCCTACAGTCTTTGCTTGTAGCATCTCAGATTTAGAGAATGGCTGGCTGGCAGAGCCTCAATGTTGTAGAACTCCAAAAACACCAATCACAGCAGTATTAAAGTTTCTTCTAGGTCAACATTTGTCCACACTAATGTCCACTACTAATAAGCAAATAAGTGGGGGTTTCCTGTCAGTACTTAGGGATATATATTCCTCTTCATGAGATCTTTTGAAGGGAAGGATTTCATAATCATCTCCACACAAATTAGCCTGCGAATTCCCCTCTGACCAAAAGTCTTCTTCAGACCCAATTTAGACAACTCTCTCTACCACCTTCTGCACGATTCTGAGGGCACATGAAAAGCTGTGCACTGGTTATCTATTGTGGCATGGAATACCACCCAAAACTTGAAACAATAATTTTATTATGTTCATTACTTGTAGGTCAGGTCTTCAAGGGCTGGGCGTTTCTTCTGCCTCTCCTAGGATTACTTGGTGGTATTTGGCAGGTGGCTAGACTGGTTTGGAAGTCCAAGACAGTTCCACTCACATGCCTGTTGTCCTGGTGAGGATGGATGGTAGGCTGAGCTTAGCTGGCCCCTGCTCCTCATCTAGGCAGTCTTAGGTAGGCTCTCAAGCAGGGTAGTCAGACTTTCTATGGGTTGGCTAAGCCACTAAACCAACAAACGTCATTCAAAGGGAGGAGAATTAGATTCTGTCTCTCAATGGGATAAAGCAAGGACTTTGTGGCCATTTTAAATCTAGCTTGGAAAGAGAAACAGCAACTTTTCTAAGCCACTGTGGATGTCAAACTCAGTAAGGCTAACTCAAATTCTCTTGGCCAACATCATCACCTCATACCACACTATATACCATTATTCCTACTCAAATGGTGTGAAAGCTTCCCAGGATGCAATGAAATTCCCACCTGGGAAGCAAGGCACAGGTACTCACTGCTCTAGGGTCCGCAAATCAATTTAGGCTTTTATCACCACCTTCTGGAGGCTCAGCTTTTGAGTATGCTGAAGGTCAGGGAGCTTTTTTTCAAAGACCAACATCCACATTTACCCCAATTCCATCTTCCCTAGCTCTTTTGTTCTACCCAAGTCAGGAGGATGCTCATCTTTACATAGCAACCAGGACAAACAGACCTTGACTGAATAAATTTTCTTGCTTGCCTAGAATCTATGCCAGGTCTTTAGAATTCAAAACTCAAAGGCCATTGATACTTTTTTTTTTTCTTTTTTTTTACTTCTGTGGCCTTCTGAAGCTTTTCTTCAGGGAGACCAAAATCTGGATCAGAGGCAAACAGGACTACAGGTAAAAGGGATTGCAAGAGAAAAAAAAGAATCATCTCACTACTTGCCTCAAAATAATTATTCTGTCACTTTTATAAATGAGGTTGCTGGCTTTTACATTAGTCATTCATGAATTTGTTCAATTCCTTCTCTCAAAGACTGTGAGCTGATTAAATCTAGGAGCATTGATACAAGTCAATCAGTGGACCTGCAAAGCTGAGAACCCAATTCACTCCATTGAATTCTAACAAGGGCACTCTCTGGGGCTCTACTTCATAATATGAGTAATTAAAAGCTACCTTTCATTTCTTTGGCACCTAACACTGTCCTGGGTGCTTTACTCATATTATTTTATTAAATACAGTAAAAACTTTATGAGATAGGTCAGTTATTACATCTATTCTCTATATAAAGAAACTAAGACAGAGAGATCAAGCAACTTGGAGAAGGTCCCCCAGGGACCTAACCTACCTCATCCTGCTTTACAGTTCAGACTCTCAACCACTGTGCTATTGGTGCTTTCATGCTTGTTTTACAACTGCAACAAAATTTTATTCTATTATTATAACTACTTTCTGACAAACCTACGTTTTTGTTTTTTTTTTTTGTTTTTTTTTCAAACCTACGTTTTGATTGCACTAAACTCTGGCTGTGGTCATGTATACTGACTAAGGTTTAATTTGAAGCATCTATTTGCCGAAAGTCTCTTGCAGCACACCAACCAGTAATTTTAATGGATCCAGTATATGGATATCAGTTTAATCATCGCTAGAAAAAAAAATAACAGATAATAATAGTAAATCAAGAAAATGTAATAGGATATATAAGGGCAAAATAGGCTAAATGTCAGTTTTATGTATTATTTGAATATAAACCTCAAAAAATATTTTTTTAAAAAATCAGACCAGGTGAATATGTTTGACTATAAGAAATAACCTATAGGTATGCCTGGGTGGCTTAGTCAGTTAAGGGTCTGACTCTTGATCAAGTCATGATCTCAGGGTTGTGAGATGGAACCCCTCATCAGGCTCCATGCTGAGCATGGAGCGTGCTTAACATATTCCCTCTCTCTCTCCCCCTCTGCCTTTCCACCTCCTCCTACCCCCACACACATGCACATGCTCTCTCTCTCAAAATAAAAAATAAAAAAATAACCTATGGATTGACTATTATGATTTCACTTTTTATTGACATGAAAAGTTCTTTAAAGTGACTGTGCTAAGAAATCTTCCTTTGTATCCCTGTCACATATGGTGACAGCAAAGGTTAATTTGTTAATCCTTAGTCACAGACTGTAAAAAAGTAGCAGACTTCAAGAGAGTAGAACTATAATAGTAAAGAAACAGTGAATCATGCATTTCAAATCATAGCTGCTCAAATAAATAAAATATGGTGCCCCAGAAAACTCAAAGAAAAAATCCAGTTGAGATCAACCTTTATAAAAATGTGAGCCTTAATGCACTGTGTCTTGACTCCAAATAGTTTTATAAGTGTGAAAAAGATATCTTAAAATACAGTCATGTAATTTTTCAATTGAGAAAAGCTCTTCTTTTAAATGCACTTTAAACAATCCTTTTTTTTACAGTGCAAGGAAAATCATATATAGACAAAACCTACACCGATGCCAACAGCTAGAAAAAAAAAAACAGGATGGAACCAGAAGAACTCAGCCTGAAAGCTCCCCGAAACTTGGACACAGCTTCAATATTGGTACTGGTTTGGAGATTTGCCTTAATATTCTTCCAAACTCCCTTCATCACCAATACCATCTGACACCCTTCAATCCTTAACTGTCCTTCCTGGACATATGTAAACTGTGTTAAACTGATTAGTCACATCACTATTCAAGACTGTAAGCTTGAAGATGGCTATTTGTGTTGTAATAACTTCCAATCAGTCCTTGTACTGACCACCTATTTTCTAACATAAAATGGAAAAAATATACAAATATATAGTCATACATAGATACACACATGTGTGCACATTCTTTTTTTATTTTTTGGTTTCTTTTTTTTTTTAAGATTGATTTATTCATGAGACACACACAGAGAGAGAGGCAGAGACATAGGCAGAGGGAAAAGCAGGCTTCCACAGGGAACCTGATGAGGGACTTGATCCCAGGACCCCGGGATCACAATCTGAGCCAAAGGCAGACACTCAACCACTGAGCCACCCAGGTGCCCCATTTGTGTACATTCTTCACAAACACATCATCACACCTAAACACTTGAACTTCCAATCAAAGTTTGTATACACACACACACACATATTTGTACAATCAGAATTAAAGATTTAAGATGGGAAAGCCTCCCATCTATGCTAATAAACCATCAGTTATTACATGAAATAATTTAGAAGTGGATATGGTTAACATATAGTTGAAATTTGGTAAATGTTAGTTCCTATTCTATTTCAGCTATGCAGAAAACATAAATATCAAAAAATGGAATAGGTGAAGAGAAATAGTAAAAATCTTTCACACAATGACAAAGATACACCTTTCAGGAGGTGAGGAATTTGATTTTTTTGATTAACGGATCCTTGGCACCTGGCCACAGTGGTATTCAATAAATACATGCTGATGATTGTGTGATAGGAAAGAGTGGAAGGAGTGGGGGAGAAAGCAAGTCTGGCTAATAAACTGTGTGACTCATACTGTAATAATATTCTTTCACAAGATCAGTGATTCTGATTCAAAAGCTAAGAAATCACTTCTTTTGCTGAACTACCTAAAAATACAATGTATTCACTCTAGCTCTGTAGGAGAGTGCTTAAGCTCATGGGGGAGTTGGACTGAAGTTCAGTTCAAAGCCCATTCCATCCCTTTGACTTGTATGATCTTGTTCAGGTGTCTTACCCTCCCGAAGCCTCCGTTTTCTCATGTGAAAAACAGTTACAGTAAGTAATGCATAGCATTTAGTATCTGTTTTGGACTGAATTGCATCCCCCTAAAATTCTTAGGTTGAAACCTCAATCCTCAACATGAATATATTAGGAAATAGGACCTTTAAAGAGGCAATTAAGGTTAAAAGAGCTCATAAAGGTGGGTCTCTAATCTACTACAACTGGTGCCCTCATAAAAAGAAGAAAAACCAGGGATCCCTGGGTGGCGCAGCGGTTTGGCGCCTGCCTTTGGCCCAGGGCGCGATCCTGGAGACCCGGGATCGAATCCCACATCAGGCTCCCAGTGCATGGAGCCTGCTTCTCCCTCTGCCTGTGTCTCTGCCCCTCTCTCTCTCTCTCTCTGTGACTATCATAAATAAATTTTAAAAAAAAAGAAGAAAAACCAGGAGAGCAGCGGAACAGAGGCAAGACCATGTGAGGACACAATGAGGAGAAAGCCATCTAAAGGCCAGGAAGAGGGGCTTCAGCAGAAACTAACCATGCCAACACCATGAAATTACACTTACAGCCTCCAGAACTAGGAGAAAATAACATCAGTTGTTTAAGGCACCCAGTCTGTGGTACAATAAGTATTTTCTTATAGCAGCCTAACATAGTTTTTCATAAGGCTGTGTGAGCACTGGACTAGAAGGGTCATGCCTAGCACACAGGTGCTGCCTTTATAAAACCCAATTGATCTTGTTGGAGATAATTCTCCATAAGTCTTTCACATTTCTGCTCATCTTCTTAGCAGAGACTCTGAAAACTTTGGGTCAGATGTATCTTTTCAAGGATGTTTGCAGATCAAAGAGCCTTTAAAAGAGAGGGAAAAAACAGTGTTTTCACCTGGAGCAGATGGAAGGTGGTCTATTGCCCAATATAATAATGATAATACTTTCCTCCAGGGCAAAGGTTGGTCAGGTTTGCTGCAGCCTATCAAAAAAGATTCAGGTTCCCTAAACTCAGAGTTCCTTGACTGAGATGCAAAACGTGTGTGTGTATGTTTGTGTGTCATCCAACATGGCTACTCCATTTTGCCTCCAAAGAACTTGAGGGAAAGGGGAAAGGGCAAAGGACACCAACCTAAAGTTCACATTGCTTATTATGCCATGATGACTCATGGCACCCTCAATATGACATGCCTCACCATCTCTACTCAATAGTTTTGGGAGGGTGATCGTGAACTTCTCTTTGTCAGTAAATGCAATGGGCATTTGTCATTCCTCCTCTTATTTGACCCTTCTGCAGCATTTAATATTGCCATTCAATCCCTCCTTCTTTAAAACTCTCTTTTTGGTGTCTGTAACACTTCTGAATTTCTCTTAAATTCTGTCTCAAGCTCCTATATTCAAGCTTTAAGAAGTTTGGCTCCTCAAGGCTCAGTCCCAAGCCCTCATCTCTTTGAGTGTACTCTCCCTGAATGATCTCCTTTGTGTACACATGTTCAGTCATCAATAATCAATCACAAATTTAATCTCTGAAACCAGACCTCTCCCCTCTGATACCCCAAATCCTGGATCTAATTCAACAGGCTGGGGCACCTGGGTGCTCAGGGGCTGGGTGTCTGCCTTAGGCTCAGGTCATGACCCTGGGGTCCTGGGATGGGATCCTGCATCAGGCTCCCCATAGGGAGCCTGATTCTTCCTCTGCCTTGTCTCTGTCTCTCTGTGTGTCTCTCATGAATAAATAGAATCTTTAAAAATAAAAATAATAGTAATTCAACATGCTTTCTTGAATTTTTTAAGAACATTTCAAATTAAATGTATATGAGTCTAAGTTCTTGATTGCCTCTCTCTCTTCCTACACTAACATAGAGCAATAATGCACATCACTTAAATGAATTAATAGATGCTAATGCAGGAGACCGTTACTTTGGTGGCCCCCAATAAGCTGTTTCCCAGTACCATACCCTTTTGTCATCCTCTTCCTTTGAACCTGGGATGGCCTTCTATACTCACTCTAACCAACAAATGCTACAGAAGTAACCCTGTTCTAATTCCAGGCCCAAGCATTACAAAGACCTGGAAACTTCTACTCCTGTACTCTTGGGTATCCTGAGCTGCCATGTAAGAGGTTTCACCACTGGAGAGATTGCATCAAAGACCACGTGAAAAGAGAGAAGCTCAGTCATTCAAGCATCCCAAATGAGCCTAGCACCCGACCACAGCTGGCCTGCCACGTGAATACAGCCACATAAGCCACCACCACCAATACCAGGAAAGTAATTGCATGCTGAGCCCTGGAAATTCAGGTTTAAGGATCATGAGAATAATAAAAATGGTTATTTTTTAAGCCATTAAGTTACAGGGTAGTTTGAAGGTAATTATAAAGGAGCATCTAAGAACTAAGAATAATTAAGTATCTATTTTTTTAATTCCATGTAAAATCACTGATGCATCTCTATTTTTAATATCAACAAGTAAAAAAACCAACCTTTTTTTCTGCCAATAATAAAAAGCCAAACAATCCAAGTTGAGAATTCTGAGACTCTAGAAGATAATTTAATAGTAGGAGTATATGCAACTCACCATTCATAAATAATACACATCTGGTAGCTTGGATATATATTCATTTCAGAACTTCACTCTTTTTTAAAAAAGATTTATTTATTTACTTATTTATTTGAGAGAGCATGAGCACATAAGTCAGGGGAGCGACGGTGGGATAGAATCTCCAAGCAGAGGCAGCCCGGGTGGCTCAGTGGTTTAGCGCCGCCTTCAGCCCAGGGTGTGATCCTGGAGACCCGGAATCTAGTCCCGCGTCAGGCTTCCTGCATGGAGCCTGTTTCTCCCTTTGCCTGTGTCTCTGCCTCTCTCTTTCTCTCTGTGTCTCTCATGAATAAATAAATAAAATCTTAAAAAAAAAAATTTCTTAAAAAAAAAAATCTCCAAGCAGACACCCTGCTGACTGCAGAGCCCAACACGATGCTCCATCCCAGAACCCATGAGATCATGACCTGAATCGAAACCAAGAGCCAAATACTCAACCGAATGAGCTATTTAGGTGCCCCCTCAGTACTCTTTTAATACAATATTTGTCTAGTATTACTTTTTAAAGTTTATGATGCTTTGTTCGCAAAAATGAAAACCACAAAATTAAATCATTCCTCTCACAAGATTAACAAATATACTTTTCTCATAAAGCCTTATGTTTGTCAGTCATGTATTCTCCTGAGATGAAGCCATCACCGTTGCTTGACTGCGGAAATTCTTAGGGATCAGTAAAATAAAAGTATTTTACAGAGCAAGGTTACAAGGAAAACATTTAGATCTTAAACTGAAGTTTTCAGATTATTTTAGAGAAGTTAAAAAGATACAAGTACCCTTTACTCTCAATTTATAAAAGATCTACTAGGTTCTGAAAGATACCATTACTTACCAAAGCCAATGGAAAAATCCATACTATCAGACAGATCTCCTTCAACAAAGGCCTTAACAACTAAAATGTTCACATCCCAAATGACGGCCCACTTGCTATCATCAAAAGTAAATTCTTATACAATCAGCTTTTCTGAACAAACACTTGGGTCTAGCTTTCAGAAACCTAGTTCTGAAGTAGTTTACCAAGTAGTGAGAATCAACACTTGATTTTGAATACTTCCACAGCTGCAAGCATAGCAGTTATTCAGCAAAGTTTCATTAGAGAAATCTGGAAGTCAGCCCAATCATTTTGGATAGAAATGGTCTTATATAACTCTTCTTCAACCTAAAGGCAGTTTAGACTCCTCTCAGAAGAAGCTATTTCTGCTGAAGGGACATTTTCACTCTATTACATTAATTGTTTGGATAGTGCTGAACATGTAACACCCAAACTCCTCAAACGAAAAAAACACATCAGAATGGTCAGGACAACAAGCATCCTGAGAGTCTATGTTGCTCTACAATGTAGATGTTTGCACTTATGATTCACTTTGTTTTTAATTAACAATAAATTATGAAAGGTAAAAAAATCTAACCACAAAAAACTCCACAGCTTTAAAATAAAACACTGACAGATGAATCTAAAAATACTTAAAAACTTCTTGAGGGCTTTACTCATTTCCAAATGAGTTTTTAATTACATTGAAGTAATGGAGTTTTTTTAGACATCGTTTAATAAACTTACCAAAAGAGAGGTTCTGAAATAAAAACAAGCCCCTATTCCTGAATACTGCAGTCCAGGTAAAAATGGAACAATATAATATCTTTTGTATGGGGAAATTTATTCTAGTGCTGTGTTTCTCATTCCTTGAGAGCTACCCATATCCTGAGTGGGTGAATCACTCTAGATCTTTCCTTGCCAGTAGAAAAGGCACTCTTACCACTGATATAAGTCACTGTTGTTTTGGCAAAAACAACAATATGGGGCATTGATTTCAATTCCAGTTGCTATAAGAACAAAGCATTTGCAAACTTTTTTTTTAAATTTTTATTTATTTATGATAGTCACAGAGAGAGAGAGAGAGAGAGAGAGAGAGGCAGAGACGTAGGCAGAGGGAGAAGCAGGCTCCATGCACCGGGAGCCTGACGTGGGATTCGATCCCGGGTCTCCAGGATCACGCCCTGGGCCAAAGGCAGGCGCCAAACCGCTGCGCCACCCAGGGATCCCTGCAAACTTCTTTCTATAGAAAAAAGTATCCCTTGATATCTGATTATCATGATGTTATACTAAAGGGAAGAATTTCAGGTCAGTGGTAGAGAAGAAAATGGTAGGCCAAGTGAGTAGGATAGCACAGGAAAAGATCTCAGCCTCTATTATGTTTACAAAACCTTCCTTGAGGAGTTTTCCAAAATCACTTGGCAGCCTAAAGTGAACCGAAGCTTGGAAAGCAATGGTATGGTAAACATCATCCATCAGAATTAGGTAGGCTTTGGCTAAGGCCCTGGAAGATGTCAGATGAAACCATTGGTTCTGGAATGAATGAATTGGGTTTAAGGTTTGTTCTTTCCACTGTTCTCTCACTGCTTCCACCTGCTTTCATGGAGAATGTAGTGATGACCTAGGGGATGCTAAAAGATACAAACTTACTACAGGGGAAAGAGAATATATGTTCATGTAGAAAAAGAAAGCAGATAAAATTGAGAATAGTTCATAAAGATGGGAACTAATTAAAACTATGTATGGGAGGGGCACAAATTCATTTTCTCCTATTTTCCAATGGTGACATCATGATTTAACTTGGGAAAACCACATTTCCCCATATCAGGCAATCATGGTGTATGATCTTCCCCTGGTTTCAGTGATGTATTCAGTGATGATCATGTGACCTATATGAGACTCCCATGAGATTCAATCCTGAGATTTTCATTAAAACTATTAGAATAGGGATCCCTGGGTGGCGCAGCAGTTTGGTGCCTGCCTTTGGCCCAGGGCGTGATCCTGGAGACCCGGGATCGGATCCCACGTCGGGCTCCCGGTGCATGGAGCCTGCTTCTCCCTCTGCCTGTGTCTCTGCCTCTCTCTCTCTCTCTCTCTCTCTCTCTCTCTCTGTGACTATCATGAATAAATAAATAAAATCTTTAAAAAAAAAAAAAACTATTAGAATAGGGGCATCTGTGTGGCTCAGTCTGTTGAGTATCAGACTCCTAGCTGTAGCTCAGGTCATGATCTCAGGGTTGATCTCCAAACTCAGCGAGGAGTCTACTTGAAGAGTCTCTCTCTGCTCCTCCCTCCACTCGTGCACACTCTCTCTACAAAATAAATCTTTTAAAAAAAACTATTAGAACAGAGAAGTTGTCCTTTTGTTAAGGAATCTTAAGCAAGAGGATGTGAACCTCATAGCAAAGTATGTAAATTGATAACAAATTCACGTGCATGGAATCTGTTTGTGTGATGCAGTATAAAGGAAAAATGAGCTGTGTGACAGAAACATGGTCCCAATGATACCTCTGAAGTCCTGACCCACCCCTGGGCTTTTCAATGATCAAATCCATTTAAGTGAGATTATCATGGTTTACAACCAACAAAACTCATACCTGAAGCAATATATACTGCAACCTGTCTAAGAGACAAAGTAACCAAACAGTGTATTGGAAAACACATACCTCAAAGGGTCATGGTAAATTATTCAAATGAGACCAGAATAAATCCTATGAAGCCATTCTCTGCTATGAGTCCCAGCGGTGACCTCTCAGATGATGATCCCAAATCCTTCTGTCTTGGGCCCTCTATAATACTGTCAGCTCTGACCTTGGCACTGTGATGGCCAGCATAAAAACAAGGTCACAGTTCAGCTACAGACATAGGATATTAATAATTGAAGCAGTTGCATAATAGTTTAAGCGATTCTGTGCCAAAAATGACCAATGCAGACAGCAAAGGTTGGAGACATCCTGCTGTGAGGTGACATAGCATGGGGGGAGAAAACTCCCTTAGTCAATTAACTGTTTAATAAATTCCCTCTAATCATTCTCCTGTGAGCCCTGTTCAAAGCTGGTTTCTCACAAATAGGATCTATAATCAACTGTTTCTAACTATGTTATCTGTAAAAAGAACCACTTTGACAATTTAGGGCTTTATGCACTGAATGGCTCAGTAGGATATGTAAATTTGAAATGCTTTAGAAATTAAAGTTGTTTTAAGCAATTATGATATAAAGTTTAGTAACATTAAGACACAATGAAATATGGTAGGAAATACTTAAAAATAGCAGCAGATATTAAGCAATATTCTGGTTATCATTATGGTTCTGTTCTCTGAAGACAATAATTTAGTTGCTGACAGGGGCTCAAGCAGGTTATAGGAAATGTTGTGAGTCAACAAATAATCCTACTCTCTTGCAACTTTAAATCCTTTAAATCTGCAGTCAATTCTCCTTGGATTACTGAGAGGATCAGCAGTAATGTTTCTAGCATTGATGTTTTGCCTTAGTTGAACATGATGGGCCAAAATGCTGCAGTTCTATTCTTTAGTCTCAAGTGGGTAAATTCAAACTTGTGAAGCCACATCAAAGGTGCATTCTTGAAACACCAATGGAGACAGGATGGTGTCTCAGAGCCTGTGCTCTGAACCACCGTATGGCACTGCATCCTTCTATAGACACATTTCCAACAAGAAAGACTACAGAGGTTTCTCAACCACTGTGTGCTGAATTGGGTAAAGCACGTTATTTCACAAAGGTTCAGGAAGCATAATTATTACTAAGCATTTTCATAGCCCAGCAAGGAACTAACTGTTCACAACACATTAAAGAAGCCTTAGACTCACCTGCAGAATTGAAAAGGAAAACTGGAACCTGCTCTATGGAGCTAATGTATATTCAGATTTCTCTCCAAGAAATAAAAATGCCAATGCAGAGAGCAAGCCAGAACAAATAAAAGTATTAAAAATGTCTTCAGACACTGGGAAGAAGAAACATGAAAATGTAATGAAAACTTGGAAATCAAAATATGAACACAAGCAAATGCAAAAGCAGCCATACCACCAATGAAGATGTTACTGAAAATTGAAGGAGGAGGATATTAAACAATTCTATTTATCCTTCAATACTTGGAGGAAAGGATCTCTGAAACTCAAAAGATCAGAACACATATACGTGTGTCAAAGCAAAATCTCATGGTTAGAAGGTTAGCAAGAAACAAATGAACACATACATATTAGATGTAGCTATATGGTCTTAAAGGAGAATAGCAGAAGGTCGCCATGGCCAGCCACGTGAACACATACATACAGGTGCACACGCACACACTTGTGCATACACACACATGCACACACACATTCCAAGAGCAAGTCATATACCTGGGATCCCCTTGCGTCCTTTATTGCAGCATATGTTCATTAAATCTACTGTGTAGTATTGTGCGAGGCACTTGAAGATCTATAATACCCTCCTAATGTTAAAACTTTAATGGTTACTATTTTTCTTAAAGCTGTCAGGTTCCAAGGGCCACTGAAGAGAGTTTTTTTTTTAAACATATTTTTTTTAATTTTTATTTATTTATGATAGTCACAGAGAGAGAGAGAGAGAGAGAGGCAGAGACACAGGCAGAGGGAGAAGCAGGCTCCATGCACCGGGAGCCCAACGTGGGATTCGATCCCGGGTCTCCAGGATCGCGCCCTGGACCAAAGGCAGGCGCCAAACCGCTGCGCCACCCAGGGATCCCTGAAGAGAGTTTTAATTTTTAAACCAGCATTTCCCAAATTTAGGATTTTATGAAACAATAAAATTTTTTATTAAAAAACACTCGCAGATCAATACAGGAGTGCCAACATTTTATTTTGCAAATAAAAAGCGATAAAAATAACTGCCATCAACTATTATTTCCTTTTGTTAAACAAAGGGAAATTTTAACAATATAAAAATAGGAGAGCAGCCAGAGTGGCTTGACAGTTTAGTGCCACCTTAGGTCCAGGGCATGATCCTGGAGTCCCAGGATTAAGTTCTATGTCAGGCTCCCTGCATGGAGCCTGCTTCTCCCTCTGCCTGTGTCTCTACTTCTGCCCGCGCCCCCATAAATAAAATATAAATAAATAAACAAATAAATAAATAAATAGGAAGGTTACATTCTCAGAAGAAAAAACAATTTCACAAAGAAGAAATATTGTGGTCTTTGAATAGTTTTTCTGGTCCACTTATTCTTCTTTCTGGTACTCCAATTATGCGTATGTTGCTGTACTTAGTGGTGTCTCATATTTCTTTTCTGTTAATTTCTGGTTCTGTTTATTTCTCTTTATTAAGGTTTCTCTCTGTTCTTTAGAGCGCATAGTCTCTAGCAATATATCTTTACTGATTCTTTCTGCTGCTACATCTAATTTGTTGAACCTCTCTAGTAAATTTTCCATTTAGGTTATTTTCATTTTCAACTCCAGAATTTCTAATTGCTTCTTTTTTTACAATTTCTATCACTTTGCTCTCTATTTGATGAAATTAATGTCATCATACCTTCCTTTCCTTTCTAAAGCATGATCTTCTTCAATTCTTTAAATATATTTATAATAGTTGTTTTGATATCTTTGTCTAAGTCTAACATCTTGATCCTCTCAAATGCCTCCTTTTTCCTATCTATGGGTCACACTTTTTGTTTCTTTGCATGAGTCATAATTTTTTGGTTGAAAACTGTACATTATAGACACATATTCCAGCAACTCTAGATACGGATTCCTATGCCCAGGGGCTTGGCATGGTTGTTTCCTTGTTTGAGCTGTCTAGTAATTTGGCTGGACCATTTCAGAGAAGTCTATTTCCCCTGCAGTTGGCAATCTCTCCCAGCACTCTTCAGAGGCATAGCCTTGGGCATACTCATGATCACCTTGAGAGGACAGTTTTAGTTTAGGGTAACTTGCTGTAATCTCTGTAACACTCTGTCAGTAAAATACTTGGTTATGGGCTTCAGCTAATTGCTTGGTGTTCGTTCTATTGTTTTCAACAATGCCTTGGGGGATAAATTGCTCCACAGTCTAATCTAATTAAACTTGGAACCCTACTAGCAGTAGTATTTGAGACTAGGTTTTAAGGCTTGTTGCAAGCCAGCCCAGAAGGACTCTGCTTAGCTTTATCTTTCTCTGGTTCTCTCTGTTAAGTCTAACTGGTTTACAAATGATCATTTTGTTGTCGTGGAGGTAGCAGCTCTTCTTTGGGGAGATCTATGTAGTTCTCTGTCTTAAAGTCTGCCTCTCCTCCTGGGAAAAATTTCCACAATACTGTTCTGGATCAGGAGGAAGGGTCAATGGCTCATTTCTCTCAGAAGAGCCCTGCTTTTTATAAGCAGGGTGCCTATCAGGAACACTAGCTTCTGGTCTTTTTAAATATTTTATTTATTTATTCATGAGAGACAAAGAGACAGGCAGAGACAGAGAGCGAGAAGCAGGTTCGTCACAGGGATCTCAATATGGGACTTGATCCCAGGATTCTGGGATCATGCCCTGACCCAAAGGCATATGCTCAACCACTGAGCCACCTAGGTGTCCCTAGCCTCTGTCTGGTCTTTTAAAATAAAAGATTTTTATTTTGGAATAATTAAATTTAAAGCACAGTTGCAATGACAGTACAGAGGATTATCATATACTCTTCACCCAGCTTCCACTAATAATAATGTTTTATAAACCAGGGTATGTTGCCAAATTTAAGAGATTCACATCAAGATGATGCTATTAACTGAACTACAGATTTTCCTAGGATTTCATCAATTTTTCCACTGCTGTCCTTTTTCTATTTCAGGATATTGCATTGCATTTAGTCTGGGATCTTCTTAAAATGAAAATTCTGCATTTTATATAATGATACCTTCTATACTATTATTAGATATAAGTGTACAGAAACTCCCCCAAATTCTTTGAAATAAAGAGCTTTTTGTTCCCCATGAACCTCTAGGTAATTATGTATCCTCTCCTTAGGGATATAAACAGCTTCTCTTCTTTAGACTATAAGCTAGAATGACAGCCTGGATGGCTCTCCTCATCTCTTATTCTAAATTTAATTACAAGTAGTCATCACATACTCCTTGAGCATCAGCATTATAAAGGGCTGGGGAGGTCATCTACAAGAGCACTCTTGGTTCTCATAAAGCAAAACTGAAGCCCAGAGAAGGACTTTCATCAGAATCCTACAGTTATTATTAGTCTTCAATCCAGTGTAAATCTCTTAGTACCATATCATCTCCAACCCTCCCAATATTTTCAGATTTGGAGGATGCAAATGCTCCCTTTATGTGTGGTTGTTATCAACTATTTCAATACAATAGATAAATAAAAAAACAACATATTACTGTGCCCTAGTCTTATTAAAACTTAACATTTCATTATATTTCTCCTTTTCTAAGGAATAAAACAATACATCTCCACACAAATATGACCAATTTATTTTCTTTTTTTTTTCCAATTTATTTTCTATCAACGATTGAAAAGCAGCTCAATGGAAGATATATTGTCTTTTCAATATATGGTGTTAGGACAATCCTATAGATATCTGTAGGTGAAAAATAAAAATAAAAACCTGGATCCAAACCTTACCACTTACTAAAAGATTAATTCAAAATGTATTTTAGACCTAAATGTAAAGTATAAAACCATAAAACTTTTAGAAGACAACAGGAGAAAAATCTTCAGAACTTCAGTCTCACTGAAATACAGAGTGACACCAAAAGCGTTATCCATAAAGGAAAAAATACACATCAATAAATTACACGTCACCAAAACTAAAAACTTTTGTGGGGTACCTGGGTGGCTCAGTGGTTGAGCATCTCCCTTTGGCTCAGGTCCTGGGATTGAGTCCCACATCAGGCTCCCCATGGGAGCCTGCTTCTCCCTCTGCCTATGTCTCTGTCTCAATCTCTCATGAATAAATACAATCTTAAAAAAAAAAGACTAAAAACTTTTGTTCAGTGAATGGCCCTGTTAAGAGGATGAAAACACAAACTATAGACTGAGAGGAATATTTGTAAACTAAATAGTCTAAGACTTACAACTTCCAAAAGAAGAAAAGAAAAGCCCTCTCAAAACTCTGTAGTAGTAAAACAATCCAATTAGAGAATGTGAAAAGACACAGACACTTCACTGAAGAGGATACAGGGATGGCAAATAACCACGTGAAAAGATGTTCAACATCACTAACTGTGAGAGGCAGACCAATGCCTGCCCCTCCAAAGATGTCCACATCTAATCTCTGGAAACTATGAATATGCTACATTACATGGGAAAGGAGAATTAAGGTAGCAGATGGAATTAAATTTTAGCTAATCTCAAAATAGAGCAATTATCCTGAATTATCTGGATGGGCCCAATGTAATCTCAAGAGTCCTTAAAAGCGTAAACTCAAGGCAGAAGAGGTCTGAATGATGTGATATGAGGAACACTCACTCCACTGTTGCTGGATTTGACCACAGAGGATGGAGACCAGGAGCCAAGAAAGATGGAAGCTGGAAAAAGCAAGGAAGCAGATTCGCCTCTAACAGCTGCAGAAGGAACACGCTCTGCCAACACCTGTATCCAGCCCTGTGAGACCTGTGTCAGACTTGTGATCTATAGAACTAGAAAAAATTTATATTACCTTAAGTCACTAAGTTTGTGACCATGTGTTACAGCAGCAGCAGAAAACTAACGCACTATCATCTAGAGAAATGCAAAGTAAAAATATGAGGTACTCATTCATCAGAACCCCTAAAATTAAAAATTGTGACAATAGCAGATACTTTCAAAGATGCAGAAAAACTGTATCTTTCATACATTGTTGGGGGAATATAAAACAGTACAGCCATATACTCAAAACAACAAAATTTTATAGAAATGGAAAACAAATTAGGTTGCCAAATTAGGAGGTAGGGACCACAGGGGAAAGGGAGCAGATGGGACTAAAAAAACATAGTACTGAAGTTATTGCATAGCAATAGAGCTTCTGAATCTTGACTGAGGTGGTGGTTACAAAAATCCACACATGTGCTAAAATGACAAAAAAAACTATAACGGATGTGACCCATCTCAAACTCCTGGTTTTACCATTATACTATAGAATGTAATAAATAGTCATCAGGAGAAATTGAGTGAAGGGTAAGAAAGACATGTCTGTATTACCATTATTGTGTCTTCCAGTGAATCTGTATTATCAAATAAAGAGCTGAAAAAGAGTTCATGCAGATTTGAAGCTGTTGTGTATCCCTCCTTCCTTGATCACATGTCCCTTCCTCCCTCCCTCCACAGAAGTATCCGAAAAGTAGTGTTCAGAATTTTCATTCTCTTTTAATACCTATTAACACATTCTTTGAAAATAAAGAATAATGTCATGCATGTTCTAACATTTTATGTAAATGATGTATCATTAATCTTTGTGTATCTTGTTTCTGTTTTTGTTTTTGCTTGACTCTATGTTGTTGAGAACTATCCACGTTAATACATTTCATAGAGTTATACGTTTTATCGCTAGACCCTTTAGGTGCTGGACATTGGTCCATTATATAAATATACCACCTTTTATTTGTACTTTCTTCTATTGATGGACATTTAGAATTTTTTCCAGTACTATGCCATTATGAAACTATGCCAAAATAAACACCTAAGTGCATGTCTCCTGGTGGACACATATAAATATGTTTCCATGATATATGTCCGGAAGTGGAATATATAGAATATATCCATTTTTAACATTACTAAAATATGTCAAACTCATTTCCCAGCTTGTTGTTTCAATTTATCCTTCTACATCATAGAAGATACTTGGTATTTTCAGACTTTAGTTTTTACCAAACTGATGAGTATGAAATGGGATTGTCTTTACTGTACAGAATTTTTGTCTTAATACAGTCAATCACTATTTTTCTTTATAATTTGTGTTTCAATGTCTTATTTAAGAAATCCCTAGGATGCCTGAGTGGCTCAGTGGTTAAGCATCTGCCTTCAGCTCAGGGTGTGCTCCCAAGGTTCTGGGATCAAGTCCCACATCAGGCTCCCCACAGGCAGCCTCTCTCTCTCTCTCTCTCTCTCTCTCTCTCTCTCTCATGAATAAATAAAATCTAGAAAGAAAAGAAAAGAAGAAAGAAAAGAAAAGAAAAGAAAAGAGAAAAGAAAAATAAATCATTCCCTGCACAGTGGCCAGAAAGATATTCTCATACGTTTAATTCTAAAAATAATAAATTCTTTATTTTCCCTTCACTTCTATTTTTTAAAGATTTTATTTATTTATCTGAGAGAGAGAGAGAGAGAAAGAGAGAGAGAAAGAGAGACAGAGAGAGAACAGTAGGAGGGAGAGGCAAAGGGAGAGGGAGAAGCAGACTCCCTCCTGAGGAGGGAGCCTGATGTGGCCCTGGATCCCAGGGAGCATGACCTGACCAGAAGGCAGACACTTAACCAACTGAGACACCCAGGTGCCCCTTTCCCATTCACTTTTAAAGTTACATTCCATCTGAGATTTAATTTGTATTTGGTGTGAGGAAGGGATCTTACTATATTTATTCCCCCTATATGAATAATTTATTCTCCATTTACTGGATCCTTCCTATGCTAATTTTTAATACATCCTCAGTCATACATGGGCTAATTTCTGAACTTGGCATATTTATTGCTGCTCCAATATCCCAATGTCTTATTTACTATACTTTTAAGGCAATTCTTGCTATGTGGTATGGCTAACCTCCCTAACTTCTTTAACATTGTGTTGGTTATTACTGACCTTCAGGGCTTCACATATACTTTAGAATCAGCTTGTCAAATTTCCCAAAACAAACAAAACTACCTCTGTGTGAGTTTTTATTAGAATTTATAAACTAATACAGGTCGAATTAAATCTTTATTATATTAAATGATTTTATTGTAGGCATGTAATATGTCTCAATTTACTTAGATCTTCTTTGAATCTTAAATAAAAACTTTGTAATTTTATCTGTAAGTGAACTGCACATCTTTTGTTGGGTTTATTCCTATGTGGTTCTACTTCTTGTTGATAGTTTTCATGGTATCAGCTTCTAAACTGAATTTTCTGTTTATTGACTGTATATACAAATTTTATTTTATGTCCATCAATCTTTCTGAACTTTTGTATTATATCCAACAGTTTTCTTTTATAAATACTCTTTCCTATTTTGACAATCATATCTACAGTTAATGACAATTTCACTTAGTTCTTCTTCCCCTCTACTATTAATTTCTTTACTTACTATGCTGGCTAGGACAAGTTAAATAAAACCAAGGTAAAGGCCATTTTCCTCCTGTTTTATATATAAATGAGTAATTTCTAATGATCTCACTACTAGCTATAAATTTCCAGGACTTTTAAAAACCTAGTTTTTCTCTTCCTCAAGCCCACAGTAAGTTACTGCATTTATTAGTCTTTGGAAGACCAGCTTTTGATTTTGTCTTATATTTTATTAATATATACTTATTCTTTCCTTTATTATACTTTATTTGCTTTTTAAATCTTGATTTAGATGCTGACATTAATTTTTAACCTTGTTTTGTTCTCTAATACAGGTATTTACAGATGATAACTTTTGTTCTAGGCCTAACTAGTTTTTTTTTTTTTTGCTTCCCATAAGTTTTATTATATATTATTTTAAATAATATTACCATTTAGTTTTAAATATTTTTGAATTTCCATTATGTTTTCTGATTTGACTCACGATTTGTCTAGAATTATGTTTATTAATTGAAAATCCATTTGGGATCTTTCTGGGTTTTTGCTTAAATTCTTAATTTCAGATACTGTCTCTTCTCATTTGTCCCTATTCTCACCTACTAGAATGCCCATTAAATACCCACTAAATTTTCTCATTCTCTTTAATGTGTCTCTTAACTTTGCTTTCATATTTTGTTCCTTTCTCTTCACCAAATTCTGATTTCTTCAAATTACATGACAGTCAACTAGTTCTCTCTTCAGCTGTGTCTAATTTGGTTTTAACCCATTTGATAAATATTTTCTTTTAATCACTATATTTTTCACTTTTAGAATTTCTACTTGAGTCTTTTTGCAAACCAAATTTTTCTTATATTTATAATTTGGTTTTTATGTCTTAATTATTTTTAATATTCTTATTTTATATTCTAATGTGACAATGCCATCATGTGAAAGTATGAAATTCTAATCCATAATTCTTTGTTATGTTTTATAACTCTTATTCATGGTCAATTTTTTTCTTATAAATTATAAGTCAATCTTTAGAAGGAATTTATCTGCAGGAAACCTGTAAAGCTTGATTTAATGACAATCTCCTTCCCAAGAAGTTTGCAACTGATTCTACCAGATGTCTCAGAATTGTTAATGACCTGGGATAATTCCTTTTGGGTTTATTTCTCAAGTTGTGATTCTTTTCCGTACTACACAAATAATACAGATTTAAATCCCAACCCAAATGAAGTGTAAATCCACAGCGACATGGCTTTGAACAAAATGTTATTTTCTAAGGCAAAGCTTTCTTATCTCTCCTGTGCTGATGGTGGATTTTTTTTCTAGAGCTTTCTATTCAAAGATCATAACTTTGTGCTAAAGATCTCTGTTCTAACCCACAGAGTCTTGATTTCCATTTCCTATCTCCAAATGGTGTTAAAATTCAGACCCTCAATTTAGTGAGACTATAATGACATACTCCCAAGGGCAGCCATGGTATCAGTTCACATGTTTATCCCTCAGGTTTTTAATTCCATCTTTATTTCTGACCCATGGTGATGCCCTTATTTTTCTTTCAAGATCAAATATGTATGAAAGAGATTATTTATTTTACCTAGTATTTCTAAGTGTTTGTACAAGGCATGATATTAAGATTATCAGCCATGTTTCTAGAAAGTAAAAAATAAGTTCCTTTCTCTAGTGAAAATCAACTTAGAACACAACTGGGAAGATAAATCCTTCTTAGTTCCCTTATCAGAAAACTCTATGGAAAAAATATAATTAAAGTCCATAGATAGCTCAAAGGCCAATTACATAGAAACTTTACACTGTACTTCACATAGATCCAACTAACTTCATTTTCTGGACTCTCACAGGCTCCTCTAATCACATTTTGCTAGAATCTTTAAGCACAAATCACTTTCCATATAAGTTTTCTCTGCTTACTATCAACAAATTTCATTGGCTTTTCTTCCTTTTTTCTATTTATTCAAGATAGCTTTTCTAAGTGCATGTTATAGTCTAGACCCTGAGGATGTTACCCAAAACAAAACTAAACCTTGGACCTACAGAGTTTAAATCTTAGTAGTGCAGAGAAAATAAACAAAGTAATAAACATATCTTAGGCTGGAATAAAAATTAATCAATAAATGTAATTTAGGTTGAACCATATGAAATGACCAATGTTCCACTGTTCTTGACCTACAAAAAAGGCAATTTCACATAATTCCATCTAACAGAACATGACAGGGAGTGATATATGCTACAAAGAAGGCAGGGTAAGTGGATAAAGAGTGACAGGGGTGGGGGTGGTCTGAGCGTGCTATTTTAGGTAGCATGGCCACAAAAGCATTTCTTAGAAAGTGCTATTTGGACAGAGATGGGAATGAAGCACAGAAGTAATGAGGATATCTAGAGGAGGAATGCTCCAGTAACAGGGATATGTATGTGGAAAGGTTCTGAGGAAGGAGTGGGTATGGCATATTAAAAGGATAGCAAGAAAAGCAGAGGGTCTTACATGAAATGAGTAAGTGTGGTACAAGATGAGGGCAGACAGGGCAAGGGGCAGGCCTGGGAATGCCATGGCAGCCACAGTAAAAACTTTCTGTCTCACTCTTTATCAGATAGGAAGCCCTTGGAAAGTTTGGACAGAGGAGTGGCAAAACCTGACTTGCATTTTCAGTGGGTGGAGGTCAGTCTCCAGGGGACAGGATGGACATACAGAGCTTATTTAGGAATCTACTACATTAGCCCAACTGGGAGACCATAGTATCTTAGACTCTGATGGTAGCAAAGGAAATTTGAGGAAACGCTGGATACTCACAGTTTTTTCATGATTTTTTTTTTTTAAGATTTTATTAATTTATTCATGAGAGATCCACAGAGAGAGGCAGAGACACAGACAGGGGAGAAGCAGGCTCCTCACATGGAACCTGATGTGAAACTCAATCCCCAGACCCGGGATCACACCCTGAGCCGACTGCAGACGCTCAGCCACCCAGGAAGTCCCTTTTTCATAATTCTTCTAATCTTTCTTTTTTATAGCACATTTGTCCCATTGATGTCTCATTCCTAATCTTATGTCAAAATCATTATGCCTGCCTGTTATCTGACTCCAATCAAAAACTCCAGATCATTTTAAATTACACACCTCCAAAATCAACATTTGTATGTACCAAAAGCTGATCACAAGCTGCATTGCCACTTTTGTCTCTAATCACTCTCAAAACAATGGCACCATACCTGATCAAGGAGGAGCTGGCATTCACTATGCAAGGAGCATCCCCAGAGAATGAGCATGTGGCTCCAAAGGCCACCAGTGAGATTCTGCCTCTCCCGGAACTCTCTAACTGATGGGTGGGCTGGGCCTGAGCCACAGCAGGCAAGGACCATTCATGTCTGACTATGACGCAAGAAGGCTCCTCTGAGCAAGGAAACTCCTAACCCTATCCCTGCAGCCAGACCCCTTCCTTAGAAGTTTCTATGCTTTGCAACTTTCCAAAGAGGAAGTTGTCTAAGAGGGTTACAAACCTTTAGGGAGAAGCTGACCGCAGCTTAATGGTATGTGAATACAACTTCTGCAACTTTTGGTCACATTTCCCCTTCATACCCACAAAGGGCTAAATGTGTTCTATTAAACATTTAGGACAAATTACAAAGTAGCTGAGCAAAGCCTCAACACCAGGTCACCCTGACACAAGAGAAATCATTTTTTTTTTTTGTTTTTGTTTTTCAATGCAATGTATCAATCAAAAGTAAAGCTTAAATGTTTATAAAATATAGTTAGTCCAAGAGGACAAGTAGTATCAAAATCATTTTTCAACATATCTTACATTAAAAAAATCCTAAAATATGGCTTGGTATGCAAATATGCAAAGGTAAGGATATGACATTAAAAATGTTGCTAAAATTACTGCCCAGTTGTAAGGGTATAAGCTATACCCATACACTTAAGATTTAACAGCACAGATCCCATACAGGGTGACAAGTAATAGTATTAAAATGAATATTCAAAACTTATTTTCTGAAAAGGCCCTTTGCAAAGATACAAGTAGGCATACCTTTTTCTGAAAAAAAAAAACAAAAAAACAAAAAACGAAAACGAAACAACAACAACAAAAACTCACCTTCATTTGCACGACAAAATAGAACAAGAAAGCAGAAATCAAAATGCATTCATCACCCTGGTTCTTCTCCTACTTATAAGTAAAGCAGAAACTACATATTTTAGTAATTGAGAAAATTGAACTCTATCTGAAATGATGATATTTAAGACTACCAAGACAGAAAATTACAGCCCGTATTCAATCTGCTACCAAAAGCTTTTATGGTACTAGATAATGTAAAAGAAATTTAAAATAACTATCAAAAAGTCCAGTGATATGACCTTTCCTTGAATTTCAATGCTGGAAATCCTCTTCTGATAAATTTCAAGGTTTTCACTATCCAAAAACCTACATTTTCTGTAGATACTAACTTTACCAGGAGACACACTGATTCTGTGGAAAACTGGACTCAATATTCAGAGTTCTTCAGAGCATGTCTATGTTTTAACTTGTAAATTATTCATTTTTCATAATTCTGTGTAAATGACATAACAGCCACAATGTTGAAGAAAAAAACTTTTTTTTAAGTTTGAAAGTTCATTGTAGATAAAAGCATACCCTCTGATGTACCTGTGGCAGGTCCCCATCCCTGATCAGAGAGGATAAGCATCTCTAGAAGCAGGGGAGGAAGTGTCACCAAGCAGGCAATTGTCTGGGTCTGGCCTGGCTCAAAAAGCAAAGATTTGTGCCGAAGTGACCTGTGTCCCCAGGGCCTTCTCAATCTAGCAACTTTCACTATTTTCAAATATTTGATAGATTAGATAGGTATCAAAGCTAAAAACGTATGTATAGAGAATACAACATTAACATACATTTTAAACAACAACAAAAATCTACTTTACTCAGTTATAAATCAAACATCTTCTTAAAAATACCACTCCAACTGACAATCAATGCTGACAATTCCACAGCTCACTATTTTTTTTTTTTTTTTGTCAAATATCAGCTACAGACTCACAACAGCTCATTTAGTTAGACTCTTCCTAATGAGTTTCAAAATAGCTGAAGTTCCACTAAAAGAGGAGAGCCTTTGAAATGCTTGGTAAAGAAGATATGTAGACTTTGGGAATAATGGGAAAACCTCTGAATATATAGTGATGGTAATGGCAGGGGCTAGACCGGAAGTGAGACATTTAGAAATGAAGAATGCTACATTATTCCATCGATTTTATACCCATGGAAGAAGTGGATAATTGGAGCAGTATCTCAAAGCATAGGAACCGACTGGAAGAAAGGGGGCATATCCAATCCCTCTGGCTTGTCGCTTCTCCTCCTTGTGGATCCTCTCTGTCAGCAAATTTTAAATAGTATTTATACCACACCCAGACTCTATTTCACATCCCATGTCACATTTCCAGGGCAAAGATATGGGAATGACAATGGGACTGACTCATACCACTTGGAACATGACTAGAGCACTGAGCACACTAAATCACACATTGGTCGATTAAGTCAATGCTTTGAAAGACCAATAATCACTGGACTGTGAAGAAACAACTCACCAGCAAATGGGTCACTATGAGGTATAGACAGCAACTAAAAGACCAAAGGATATTAGTTTCCAATGCCAATTTATCGAAACTATTAAGATGGCACAAAGTTAACCAGAGACTGTCCGCTATTCTGCCGATAATAGTTGCTCTGCAGGTTTCAACCATTTAATTTTTAATCTGAGCTCCTATACCACAGACTCTTTGCACTTTACCCCAGAGATTGAGTAAATGCACTCTATTTTTAGACATTTTCACTCTTGACACAGAATTCCACAAATATGAAAGAATAAGTCATCCCCTAGGCACTCCAGGGGTTGTTACTGTCTCTGCACTCTTACTTTGTGGTCTCTTTGCAAGCATTTAAAAGAACAATAGGGTGAAAAATGTTTTCCTGCATAGGCCATAAAGTGAGAATGTGTTAAAAGGATTTAGTCTGCTTTGCAACATTAGATTAGCCCTTTTTGGTAAATCAGAGGTGCTTCAGAGTTGAGAGGCCATCTCAATTTTACAATAGAGAGCTATTTTATGAAGAAAAAAAAAGGCAAATCTCAGGTAGTCGTTTTATTGAGAACACTATTATTACTATTCTAGCAAAAGGATTGTGAAGAGAAAAGGCACAAGTATTAATATTATTAACTTATCTTTACAGATGTTCAGATAATACCTCCCACCTGACATATCTGGAATTAGTACTGAAGAGTATAAAATCAAAAGGAGCTACATGTATTGATGGTTTCCAAAATAATAATTCAAATGGCCTTGTCAATGTTTCAGAAACTATATGGTCCACATTAGCCTGTAATAATGAACAGAATAAAAAGGAACCTGACTTAATGATAAACTATTTACAGAACTATTCATGTAATAAAGGGCTAATTTAACAAAGCCATCAATGTAATATACCTTAAGAATCTTCCACACTTCTGAAAAGAATCATCAATCAACCTTGATTTTCTTGGAAGAGTATCTTTTTTATATACCTTTCTAAAATTATTTTTTAGGTAGGCACGATAAGCAAAATATAATATGCCACTGCCAAAGTCAAGACTCATGTTTCTCAGAGGAGGCACACTGCTATGTGAGAAACCAGATAGGATCCTTTGTTCTTGGCCTAAGATTCCTTGACAACTCAAGTCAGGGTTCATTCAGAATGTCAACATTACTCTAAGAAGGGAGGAAAAAAGATTTCTTTCCATGATGCCTTCATTATGCTACAAAGATGCCCTTGTCATGCCCATTCATACACATGTCTGTATCCCAAGTTCCACAGAGAACACAACTAGAAATACATTGTTCTCTGGATATTCAGTGAAGATGCCATCTCATTTAGCCCTGCCTGGAGGGCAGGTGAAACATTATTCAGTCCAATTTACAGATGAATGAAGTAGTTCCCAGAAAACCTCTGCTGCCAGCACTCACCTATCCTTCCAACTAAACCAAAAATAATTGTAATTAGTGACAGCACATAGGTTTTCTATCATGTCCTTCCATATAATCTTGTAGCCATAACTTGACTGGGGCTTCAAAACCATAGCGTAATCCATGCACAATCTCATGTGTAAAATTACATAGAATGCTTAAAAGTGAAGAAGCAGGAGATAGTTGTTAATAACATAAACTATGTCATCATGATGTTTACACATCATCTGATTCAGCCAGTAACAAGATGTGCAGTCTCAAAAAAGTCATTTAATCTTTTTGCCTCAGGCTCTTAATCTGTGAAATGGGAACATTATATTGGTGGGTCATTGAGAAGATGAAGTAAAGAACAAGAAAGACAAGAGCACATGAGAAAACATATCTGAAGCTCTTAATGCAATACCTGGCATATGGTAAATGCTCAATAGTAAAGCTATTAATCACAGGAAAGTGATCATTAGCAGGCACTGTCTCTCTCATTAAAAAACTACTGAAAAATAGCAGCACAGTTCCAACACTTCCTCAAAGAAGAGGACTGCTACCTCAGCTTAGGCTTTGTTCCTGAATTGTCTCATAATTGCCTTCTCCTTTCTCCAAGTTTAGTAATCATCCCTGCACATCAGATCATGTCAATCGAGTCAGCTGACATTAAAAAGAACAAGGGTATTTCAACCTTACAAGCAGTAACCCATAAGAGCAACTCAGAAATCACAAGGAATCCCTCCTTTATATGTGATAATTGTTCATGACTAATTTTCTATTTCCTGAAAAATCTCCCATTATCTCAAGATATTGGTCTTTAGAGTCAACAAGTAGTGGGTTCAAATCCTAACTGATGCTTACTAGCTGTATGATCTGAGCAATTCATTTCTTTTCTGTGAGCCTCCATTTCCTCATTTATAAATATTCATAATTATACCATTGGAAGGCACAAGGATTAAGAATTAAGTTCATATGAGCAGCCAGGGTGGCTCAGTGCTTTAGTGCTGCCTTCAGCCCAGGGCAGGATCCTGGAGACCCAGGATCAAGTTCCACGTCAGGCTCCCTGCATGGAACCTGCTTCTCCTTCTGCCTGTGTCTCTGCCTCTGTGTGTGTGTGTGTGTGTGTGTGTGTGTGTGTGTCTCATGAATAAATAAATAAAATCTTTTTTTAAAAATTAAGTTCATAATTAATTGCTCTTGATCAACATTATCATCAAGTTTTCAAGAGTAAGCTTACTTTTGGCTATGACCTATTCCTGAGTCAAGACAACACAAATACAATGTATTTTCCAACTTGACCTCAGCAGAGTACCCTATACAACATATTTTCCAACCTGGCCTCAGCAAGTGATTCCAGAAACACTGCTTTTGTAGATCATTTTACATCTGTCCAAACTGATGCTATCATTTTGAATTATAATCCTGATATTTAACAAGCTCATATGTCTAGACACATTCACTGTTAAAGAGAGAGCTCACAATTTTAGTATTGGATTTGGAATCTTAGAATTTAATTTTAGTGGATAAAAATCAGAGCAATGTCTTCCTCGCATCCCTACCAAGTCTAAGTTACATGAAATCCCCAGAAAGTTAAAGCCACTAGATTCAACTGTCACTCTACTTGGCCAAAGAATTATCTCTATTCAAAACTATTGCCAGAAATGACTGTATATGTAGAGTTCCAAAATCACATGATCATCACACCCCAAGAGTATTATTTTCAACACCATGATCACCTGTCCCATTACTTCCATAAGTTAAGATATTTTTAACATCATCTCATCAGAGATGTGCAAAATCTTTAAAAGCAAAGTTTTAATTCCACTACTGGATATCTACCCAAAGAATACAAGACACTAATTTGAAAAGATATTTGCACCCCTATGTTTACTGGAGCATTATTTACAATAGCCAAATTATGGAAGCAGCCCAAGTGTCCATCAATGGATAAATGGATACAGAAGAGGTGGTAAATCTACACAATGGAATATTACTCAGCCATTAAAAAGAATGAAGTCTTGCTATTTGCAACAACATGGATGGATCTAGAGAGCACAACACTATACAAAATAAACCAGTAAGAGAAAGACAAATACTATATGATTTCACATGTGTGGAATTTAAGAAAAAAAACAAATGAAGAAAAAAGAGACAAACCAAAATAACAACAATAAACAAACAAAACACACTCTTAACTGTAGAGAACAAACTGATGGTTACCAGAGGGAAGGTGGGGTGGGGGGCGGTATGGGTGAAATAAGTGAAGGGGATTCAGGGAATACTTATGATGAGCACTAAGTAACATATAGAATTGGTGAATCATTATATTGTACACCTGAAACTAATGTAACACTGTTTATTAAGTGTACTGGAACTTTAAAAAAGGATATTTTTAATGTGCATTCAAACACACACAAAAGAAAAGTTTTTAAAAGCCATATTGTGGAAGATTAAGGTACAGATAAAAAATCAGAATCCATTTTATTTCATAAATGCTCACATAATGACTTTATTTAAACTATAAAATCAATCATCCTAAATACATGTGTCCCCCAACCACCTGGAAATGTACTCCCAATCTGAATCTCTTGAATGTTTTAGAATAAATAACAGACAAACTACATTTATTTAGACACATACTACATGAAAAACTTTCTAGTCAACACATTAGAGAGGATAAAGAAAATAGAATTGGCTCTCTCCTCAAAGAAATAATACATACACATAACTAAGAGGATTTATAAAGCAACATATTTTGAAAATGTGAGCTGACATAGTGTGGATGAGAGAGAATATGAGAGACAACTAAGGCAGCAGATTTCTTAAGAAGTAAAGCCCATACTGACAAGACAGAAATTGGCCTTCCTCTTGGAGGAAAAAAGCAACATATTGGGGTGGAAACAAAAAAAAGTTGATTTTTAAATTGCTTAACAACAGTACAGAGCCTAAAATTCAGATAGAAAAGATGGTCAAGGAAAATTGGAATTTAATCCGACATGCAACACAAAGGCATTGTAGAATTTCAAGGGGAAAAAAATGATAAACGTATAATTCAGGAAAGATTCTTCTATCTTCAAATCATTTCCACCTAAGCTTGCCTGTTTCACATAAAACCTCTGCTGTTAAGGTGAAAGAGCTTTTATTTTCTTTGCTACATGACAATTTCGTAATATTCAAACTATTTCTGAGGGTTTGGTGCTAGACAAAAAAAAAAAAAAATGGTATTAAAACAATACAACCTGCATTCTTGGATGTATTTTTTAAAGTTTCTCTTGTTTCGAAAGGAGTCCTTAGCATGCTCTGTGTCTGAAGGCATTTAGCACTTAGCTCCCTCATAAAATGACAAGGGACAGAAATAGACTGCAGCCATCTTACATTACTTCTGTCAGGTCCAGTGGTTTGGGGAGTGAAGCCATGCTAGAGAAAGCTTTCCTGCCAGCAAATGCTGACAAAACTCAGCAGCTCCCCAGACAAAACGGACATTTCTCTGTCAGTATGGGCCCTCACCTCCGTGGAGCGTCTTGAGCAATCCCAGCTGCAGAGGAATGTGGGTTGCCAAATACAGACACAATCTGTCCCCTCTCCTAAAATGAGGTTGATTCTCATTATTCTTAAGGAGTCACACACAAGCTGTTGGCAATTTGCTCTAGTGAAGAGCAAACCATATCGAGGAGTTGCAACACTTCAGAACTCAGAGAGCCACATAAACCCAACTGTGCCCACAGCCCCCATTCACGGGCAACGTCTGAACTTCTCTAATAAGAGCTGAGACAGAGGGAAGAATGAAGCCTGTCACACACACACCTCACTAGCCAGGCCTGGCTTTTGCAATGCTCAACTAACGGAAAAAGGAGGGCTCTTCAGTAACTCACTCCGGCCTGGTGCTGCATTACAAAACAGTCCACACAACAGCCTGCTCTGGCTGCCCCCAGTGATGGCGGCACCACCCTGCTCCATGCACCCCCACTAGGGCAGCAGCTAGAGCAATGCTGTGTGTATTCACACCTGCAGGAAATAGCACACTCAGGAATGAAGCATTCATACAATCAGAAAAATAAATTGAAAAGACATGAATGGATGATTCATAAAAAAAAAAAAGAACAAAAATGGGGACATCTGGGTGGCTCAGTGGAGTCAAACTTGAACTCCTGATTTCTGCTCAGATCAAGATCTCCCCATGAGATAGAGCCCCACTTCACTCCACTGTGGGTGAGGAACCTACTTAAGACACCCCCTTAAGATCTCCCTGCCCTGCCTTCCCCCATCCCCACATTCTCAGGTCTCAGGTGCACACTCTTTCTAAAAAAAGAAAGGAAAGAAAGAAAATAAAGAGAGAAAGAAAGAAAAAAAAAGAAAAGATTTCTAAAAACTATATGAGAAGAAGTTTGACCTCATTAATAAGACCACAAAATGAAACAAAATAAGGAACCACCTACCCATTAATTAATATTTTTAAAAATCAAAAAAGTATATATTCATTGCTGGTGAATTTGCAATGAGTTTGGAATGTTCGTACACTGGTAGACAGAGGAAATAATGGCACAAACTTGTGAAAAGCAGTTCCCCAATACTTACATTTATGTTTTGAAAATATTGAAAAGGAAAAACAGGAAAATATTCATGTCCAAAACATTTGCTAGCCCTTTCATACAGCAAAATAATTAAATAAAAATAAAATGAGGAAAAGCCAAATAAAAAATATGATCATAAAATAATAAATGCCTGAGAAAATCACATAGGAAAAATGTGAAAATTCTATTTGTGAAAACTATGTCACCTGGGACTTCTATGGTCTTCAAACTTTTATTGTGAAATATTTCTTACATATAAAATGGTACATACAATGATTATCAACACTATATATAATTTCAAGTGAAAAAAAATCAAGACACAAAATTATATGTACAATGTGACCACAACTATATATTCTCTCTGTATAAAATATGTCTAGAAGGAAATAATCTGAAGTCTTAATAGTAGTTAATCTCCAGTAGTGAAATAATAGGTCATTTTTTTCTTTTTTTCTCCTACTTTCATAATTTGAATTTCTATAAAGTGTAAATTCATCAAATTTACTATCTAATTTCAGATGTTAAATTGGAAAAATGTCAAAACCACCATATTCACCTATTGATTTTTTCAACAAATATTTATTGAGTTCTTCCTATGATCACAAAACACTATGTATCAAAGGAGAGATAAATGCAAATGAGACATATTTTATACTCTCCAGAAGCTTGTAAGAAATACAGCCAGGTAATAGAAAAGCAAAATAGAAAAATAAACTCGTGATAAATTCACTGAATTGAATTCCTCAGAATACAGTGGCATCGTACAAGATGAAAGATGAAGTAAATTTCATGGGGGTCTTATCCCTTCTTACGTATTTCTAATCTGGATGAAATTCCCCAGTTACTAATTCCATGCTCCCAGGAGGAATCTGGACCCAAGGCGATCAGGAAATTTATCCAGATCAAGGAAAGAAGCTTACTAGTAAGAACTGCCTACAAAGTGTGTACTGTGTCCTTTCCTAATCTACTAGAGATTATCTATGAGTAGTGTTACTGTGATATTGTATTTATAACCATAGGAAACTGTCATAAATTCCTGATCTTAGATATCATCTTGATGACAAATTCCATCCATTTCAAAAATCCAGTTTATAATAACATTTTCTGTGACAAGCAAGTTCAACATTTTTCAAGGCAGTGTCTTCCATTAATGGACAATTTAACTTAATTCAAAACATTTATTAAATACCTTTTGGTGTCAAGCACTAAACCAGACTCTCTTTACACAAGATGAGTAAGAAAAGACCCCTGCCTTCAAACAGCTCATAAAGCAAAAGGGAAACCACAAAATACATCAACTATCACCTATAGTTTACCTATAGAGCTCTGAAGACTCTCCTGGCAGTTTTATTCCCTTCCTGGGATGAGTACTAAGGAAAGAGTGGCTACTTTTACTTTGCAGATGAGCCTGGTCATAAGTGGGTAACACGGAAGCAGTAGAAAAAGGAAAGAAAAGAACCATAATTGGATAAATTTAAGAAACCTTCTCTGAAGATTTGATGATTATTAACAATGTACTATTTTTTTTAAGCATCAAGTCTTTCAGTAAAACAAACAAAAAACCCAAAAACTATTTGGGTACATTTAATCTGTGCTCACCCCAGCACCACCACCATGATCATCACCACCACCACCTATCGAAAACCCGAACCATTTCTTATGTTAAATGTATTAACATTTCTTGGAAAATTTACTGAATAAAAGCTTCTCTAAACCAGCCACATGTTTAACAGTGATAAACTGAGGCTCAAAGACACTTTGTGAATTACCCGCCAAAGTCATAGCAGCAGTAGGTGTGGCAGAAACAGGGCCAGAGCCCGGAACACTAAGTCATTCCCACGCTAATCCTATGGCCTGGAATCACAGACACCAATGGTACTGACATATTTTGGGTACTGACTGACAAAACCAGCGTTATTTTAGCACAGAGAAGGGAAGTACTACAAATACACAGAGTTGGCAAAAAAAAAAGGGGGGGGGGAAGGTCTAAAGTATGCAGAAGTCAACAATACAACACAAATTTAAAAAAAAAAAAAAAAGCCTGGGCACCTGGGTGGCTCAGTCAGTTAAACAGCTGCTTTGGCTCAGGTCATGATCCCAGAGTCCTGGGATGAGGCCCGTGAATGCTCAGCAGAGGTCTGCTTCTCTCTCTTCCTTTGCCCCTCCCCTGCTCATGCTCTCTCTCTCATGCTCTTTCTCAAATAAATAAACTGTTTAAAATAGAAAAGCCTGTCTTCTCAATGTGGAGGAGATACTAGTCACAATGAAGGGATTAGACCAGTTGCTCTCTAGGGTGGTCAAGGTCTCCGTCAACCTGTTCGAGCACCAGAGATAAGGACTTTATATGGATGCAACTCTGTTCATATGAAGTTGATTATCCCAGAGGAGGGGAATGAACAACAAAAGTCAACAATAACAGAATCCTTCTCTGAAAACCACCTAACTTCACAATGAATTCCTGAGGGGGCTGGTGTCCTCTACATTGGAACTTTCATTAAACAAAAAGGACAGATTATCATCCACTGGGAAAGCTATATGCAGAGTCCTGCCTGAAAGAAAAGAGATGGACTTGATAAAATTTCAAAGTCATTGCCAACCTTTCAAGACAGGTTGTGAGTCAGAGGCTGGCCATCCTGCCTGCCTGTTCTCAAGGCTCTGCCTCACATTCTACTTCTTTGCCTCACCTTTTTGATCATTTTCTTGTTTACTGGCATCTCTGCCTATCTTTGGGGAGACCTGAAAATGAAGTAAGGCTGGCAACAAGTTATTATACTGAATTCTTTCCAAGAGAGATTTATTGTTTGAACATAGAATACAATAGAAGGTAAAAATCGTGGCTAAAATAGGATTTCAATTACATGTGTGCTTGTGTGTCCCATTTCTTGATCAAATACAAACAACTCTGAATATTGGGATGGTAATTGTTGGCCAAGCCAAATGAGAGAGGAAGTGCTCTGGTAAATGTTCTGAACTTAGATTTTCAGAATCAATTTTTCTACTGCAAATCAGAATCCATGAAATTTTGACCTAATCCCTTTTCTCCCATATACCCTCCCCTAAATATCTCTTTAAAATTAGCTGCTAAAAGAAAATGACTCTGAGAAGGCTTTAGAGATGTTTCAGTGTGGAACCCAATCGACAACCTTTCTATTCAATTTAACTTCACTTTAAAACAATATAAAAATAACCGCAACACTAAAATTCATCTCATTAAAATAAGTATATGTCTGATTTTGGCTTATCCAAATTAATTAGTTCTAAAGGTCTCTAGGTTAATTTTGCTCATCATGAAACAAGGGGGTAGACTGAGTTTAGCACTTACAACCTAAAGATAATGCCCCAGGTTTAAAGATTTTAATGACCTTTTAAAAATCAATTTGCTTCGATTGAGCTCAGATCCTCTTGTCAGCACAAGCCAGAAGAAAAACCTCTCAAATAAAGTAAATAAGAAGAAATTGACAACTTCTTGGGCCCCATGAGTGCATGAAACAGATAAAAATGTTTCTGCAATTTGTTATTCTTTTGAATGCTCCCCTATATCTCACGTTCACCAGGAAGAGATGAAGTTCTCCCTGTGTCCTCCTGGTGCTAATCATGTCCTATCACTAGGTCAGGGACAGAACTTCAGTTCAGTCTGTGTAATCCTGCCATAGACAGCTCCACCCAGCTCTCTAGACACCTCACTAATCTTCCATCTTAGTGCAAGAAAGAAAGAGGGGGACATATGTGTACTAAGGCCCATGGGATCTACCATCATTACCCACAAAGCTCATCATCACCTGGCTATGGCAACAACACCAGCTGCATTATGGGCCTGAAACAGAGAACGGGAAAAAAACAACTGTAGAGGGGATCCCTGGGTGGCGCAGCGGTTTGGCGCCTGCCTTTGGCCCAGGGCGCGATCCTGGAGACCCGGGATCGAATCCCACGTCGGGCTCCCGGTGCATGGAGCCTGCTTCTCCCTCTGCCTATGTCTCTGCCTCTCTCTCTTTCTCTCTCTGTGAATATCATAAATAAATAAAAATTAAAAAAAAAAAAAAAAAACAACTGTAGAGTGGGTTAGCTAACCCAGGTGTAGCTAACTCAGATGTAGCTAACTCAGATCAACTGAGTTGGTCCTGTCTTTCAAACATTGGAAGGTCTAATCACTAATTTCAATCATTTGTCAGTGGGGCTAAAAGACTTAGGACAAAAATACAGGAAAGGGGCAGCACCCTGTAGCCCGTAAGGAGTCTAGGCCTTTGGAGTCAAGGACACCCAAGGTCGAATCCTGACTCTCTCCCTGCAGGATCCCAAACCCTGACACTTCCTGTGGGACCTCGACCCATGACCTTTGATTGCTTCCTGTAAAGTCAGGATCATGGTAATTCCTCACATGTGAAGTCCCTATTAAATGGAAGTTACTAATGCCATCACCTTCTCAATGGAGGAGTCTCTGGACCCCAGGAAGCCACTCTTTATTTCAAATCCAGTATCCTGCAGAAAGACAAGGGTTTCCTTGACCTGTGATCGACTCTTAAAATGTAATGACTTAACAAAAATGTCAACGAGCCCAGGATCATCTCCAGCTTTCAGCAAAGCAGGATGTAAGTCACATTAGAGAAACCAGAGATCACCTTCTAAAATGCACAAACATCGTACACTTACTTTTCAACACTCCTCCTTAGCTTTGTCAGATACACCTGTGAGAGCATCCTTCCCACACGATAGGGTATTTATTCCATACCAACAGTGGTGGTGGGAGGCAGAGGGGCGGAGAGGAAAACCTCACCTCTCCTTCTGAAACATAACCCTGGAGAGAATGGAAAGTGGAGGAAGCAATACAGCTGGAATCAAAGTAAGATGTGCCTCGACTCTCTAATTTTTTGTGCTCTGTTGTTATTTGTGCAAAAGGAGAGACAGTCTGGATGGAGGTGGAGAAAGAGCAGTAGAGGAGAAATCACTAGAAATTATAAACAAAAACTCGGTCGTTGTGATTGACAGCTTCTCTTGGGACTTCCCGGGGGAGCCAATTAGTGCTGGTTGCTAAGGTGGGTTTTCTCATACAACCCTCTGTGCTAACACCCACCTGTGCTACACCTACTTCGATGAAGCGACAAAGCCTTTGTTGATGAGGTTTAGAACCAATCACCCCACAGAGAGAGCCCTGCTAAGTCTCTAAAGCAGATGTCTTAGGGTAACCAGCAGAGAAACACCTTTAACTCCTTATTGCTTTACTGGAAATCAAGACTCTAAAATAATGTTTTGACTCATTCTTTCTGTTCCTTTTTCCTTGGGCTCCTTATCACCTGAGGCAACAGTGACCACATGCTCCATGCAAGTTCTAACCCAACTACTCCCAAGTTCTACCCATGCTCCTCCAACTACTGAGCCTGTTTTCATAAGTGAGAGATGTCACAAGAGCAGATTATAAATCTGGCAAAAAACTAATGACAAGAATTAGTAATACGTCCAGAGTCACTGTCACTACGAGCACTGGGAGACACAGTTTGCATGAGCCCTACAAATCAGGTAAAGCAGAGCGTAACACTGTCTGGGAAGCGGCCTGGCCAAACTGTTCTTGGAGTAAAATTCTTCATGGTGTATTTCCACTGCTTCAATAAACAGAGCTCAGGATGCCTTGTGAATCCATTTAGTGTAACCTCACACAAACTCACTCCAGTTGTGTTATCTTGTCTACTAATGAATGACACCCATCCTCATGGAAGGCATCTCTACTTGCTTCCTACTACCAAACCAACAGGCAGCAACTTTACAAAGCCTATTATGAGCAGAGTGCTGCATAAAGCCCTGTGAAAGGAAAAAAAATGCCTCCAAGTCCTTGGCTTTGAAAAGCAAAAATGAGGGGCAGCCCGGGTGGCTCAGCAGTTTAGCTTTGCCTTCAGCCTGGGGCCTGATCCTGGAGACCAGGGATCGAGTCCCACGTCGGATTCCCTGCATGGAGCCAGCTTCTCCCTCTGCCTCTCTCTCTCTCTCTCTCTCTCTCTCTCTCTCTGTGTCTCTCTTGAATAAATAAATTAGAAATATTTTAAAAAGCAAAAATGAACAAAATTAACAAACCGGGGTGCTACTATGTGTAAAAGATAATAAACTAAAACAAACAAAAGAAAAACAGAAAGAACCTTGGGGAGTTCTGAGAAGGAAACAAAGAGATAAATGCAGCTGAAAGATTCCCCAGAGAAAATCAGATAGGAGTTTAATTTTTTTTTAAAAGGAGTTTAATTTTTTAAAGGTGAGACTTACATTGAGAGGGACAGATAAAAAATGGAGGCAAAGTTCTAGAAGTGGAAATGCACAAAATGTCAAGCCTTAAAAGATAAGACGGAAGATCTAAAAGATATTCAGACTCCCCTCAAGCTCAAATCCTCATGAAAATAACCAAAGGGAAATCACAGATAGATTTTTCTAAGTATTGTAGAGGCCAGATTCTCCCAGAGATGACTCTGCCTTCATCTCCCTGAGACAGTTGTGTCTGCTGACTAATTTGACCCCAGCACAAAAGAACAGGAAGGTACCTTAGCTAAAGAAATCACAAAAACACTGACATGAATGCTCTCCACCCCATCCCCATACGCTCTCATTTATGGGCTCCGGTCCTCTCCATGAACAAATTAAAGTTGGAGAAGATAACCCAGACAAAATGAAATCGAGAGAGACAGGCACTAAATTCCTTTCAAGGTCATTAGGCAAATGGAACAGGATGTCTCAAAAGGTGGAAAGGAAAGCCGGTTGCCAAATCCAGCAACATTAGGCAAAGTCTGTATCAACAAAAGCACATCAATCTGACCCTGAGTTACCACTGGGGCTGCGGGTTACGTCTTCAGGATCCATTCTTCCCTTTACTGGGAGGCCTCTGAGGTATCCTCCAGGTCCTAGGACTTGGATGAGTTGGGCAAGACCTGGGCACTCTACTCACAGCCCTCATGATAAACCATTTAAACTTGATAGCTAGGAAGAGAAAATGCACACTGTGATCCTTACTCAGAAAGGGGCCTTGAAAGGCACTCATTCATTTATTCCACAATTATTTTTATCAAGCATACATTCAGGCTTCACTGTACTAGACCCTAAGGATATAATGATGAAAACTACAGGTTATTTCCCGCTCTGTGCACCTCACAGGAAAAAGGACTAATGGTTAGAGAAGTGGACATAAGCTTGGCATGTTTGAAGAATGGAAACAACGGATCCACTGTGTTCTGATCACCTCCTCTTCCCTCCACTGGTGAGGGGGGTGATCCCCCTCTAGGGGTGTGAGGAGCCCCGAATACATGATAGTCAATTCTGGACAGCACATTTACTCACAGCTCAGGGGTGGCCACTGCTTGCCACACGGGGCCATGTGGGGGGTTCATTCAGGAGCAGAGTGAACAAGCAGACGCCATAGGAGACAGGTTTTGTAGTAACAAGAAGATGAGGTGACCCCCTGTTTGCCACAAGAAGATGTGACTGGCATGGTTGAATAATCCCACAGGCTGGCAGGGAACTAAAGCCCACCATTCAAAGGGAAGTAGGCACTGGGCTTGGTTCCTGTGAGAAAAAAAAGAAAACTCTTTGGCTAGAGTGCCTCGTCCTTAGGCCTACAAGAGGGAAGGGAACTTGTGGAGGGGCCCAGTTTTACCACAGGTCAAGGCAGCACATAACAGCGAACCTTATCACACAGGTGCACGTAAGTTCAAGGTCCAGCCCTGGGATTACTAATGTTCCCTCAGAGAGCCTCCCCATTCTTCCACCCCTCCTTCCCTCAGATGGCAGGACAGCTCAGGCACGCAATGGGTGCTGGGGGCCACCCACTCCTGCCTCAGGCCTCAGCCCGCTCCTCAAAACAATGCTACACTGGTTCTGGGAGGCCAGGCCTCCTTTCCCAGCCGAGCGCTGGGCCGCAGAGGAAGGCCAGGGGCTTCCGGAGGCAGTTTCTCTGACAACCGTACTCAGGAAAAACACAAAGGCCCAGTTCAGTTAGCAAACGTAACAGACCTTACAGAGAAGTTCCGAGAACGCTGCTGCCCCGGAGAGAGGCAACTGCTGGGCAGGAGCAGCTGCACACAGCCTGGGAGGACGCGCGCTCTGCTGCCTGAGGGCCGCACAAGGCCGGACGCAGGGAGCTAAAGGCAACAGGAAGGCCCAGCAGATGTTTCAGGGGTTGAGGGGGCTGTGACCAGAGCAGACCCTCTGGCCTTACCCACAACGTTAACATCAGTCAATGTAAGAGAAATTGAGGAGGGGGGGGAACTACTTAGAGTCCCCACATGTCTTGCAAAGAGTGTAATGTGCTTCCCCCACAGCAGAAGAACGCAAAACCCCCTGAAGGCTGAATCAGGGTTTTGGGTTGTTGCTTTTGTTTTTTTCATAAGATTTTATGAGAAGGGCAACCATAATGGTCAAGAGTCCAGCTGTCTAAAAGTTTTGTAGAAGAAAAAGCTCAGCTTCCCAATGGTGGGTGCGTTTCTCTGCTCGGCTTTCTCCCTCTGCACCCACCGCCCCGGGCAGCCCTGTGGGGTGCTGCAGGAGCCGAGAGGCCTCCAGCCTTTGGTGGCAGCACCCTCACTCTCTTCGCCAGGCCCAAACCCACAGGGGTGCACGGCCTGACCTCAATGCATTTAAAAAATGTCCAGGGGGAGGAAGGTAGAAGGCAGGCCTCTGGAGGTCACCGCCGAAGGTCACGCCCGTGTGTCTGTCTTCTGAGGCCTCTCAGTGAACCAGGAATAGAAAGTCGGGGGACACCCTCCCTCATTCTGTGTCCAGCAAACACTCTGTCCTCCCATGCTGCAGACCAAAGGACAATGTCCCAACCATCTTCCTTTAGAACAGACCGAGAGGACTGAAGAAAAGCCCAGGGTATTAACCATGACCCCTCTGGTCTCTGTGCAGGCCACCCAGGGACTGCCTGACTCCTCCTGCGTCTCTCATCACCAGAAAGTTCTTAGGGAAGCGACGGCTGAAGAGCAAACAGTGCCAGACTAAGGGGACAGAATGAAGCACTCAGAAAATATAATTAGCTGGGGACGCCTGGGTGGCTCAGCAGTTGAGCGCCTGCCTTCGGCCCAGGGCGTGATCCTGGGGTCCTGGGATCGAGTCCCGCATCGGGCTCCCTCCATGGAACCTGCTTCTCCCTCTGCCTGTGTCTCTGCCTCTCTCTCTCTCTCTCTCTCTCTCTGTGTCTCTCAAAAATAAATAAATAAAATCTTTAAAAAAAGAATTAGCTAGTTAAGGAGTGAAACTATATGTACATTTTGATTATAATGACATCAGAAATTTGTTTGGGGGAGGGGAAGGAGTGGAAAAAACATATATATGAAGAAGAAAGGAGATCCTCCTCAGGGTGCACACCTACCAGGTTCTCTCAGCAGTTGTAACCAGGACAGAACTCTTCTCTGTGTGGGCGCCTGTAGGGACGTTTCTACCTTTCTGTATTTTTGAACTGGTATTAATGAGACTGCAGTACATAAGTAAAAGCATTTCAAATATACATACACATACAAGATCATTAGAACACTCCAGAACAATATACCACCGCAGGAGCCATTTATTCTACAGGAGAAAGAACTTGAGCTGGAAACAGACACACTCAGCTTAGTCTCTTATTCACTGTGTGCACTGGGTGAGCCTCAGTTTCCCCACCTATAAAAATAAGGACAGCACCAGCTACCCTAGAGCATTTCCTCAGGAGTAAGTGTCAACTGTGAAAGTAACTTGCCTGCGACTGGTACTCGCAAATACGAGGAAATGTTCATTCCTTACCTTCTACACCACTTCTGTGTTCAAGGCAGGGATTCCATCCTCTATCTTGATTCAGGGCTCTCTGCAGAGATTAGATTGTGGAGGGTTTAACAACTTGGAAAAAATTATCAGACAGCTGTTTCTAGATCTACGATTGCAGCTTTATGGCACCAAAGAAAACACTCCTCCTTTATCTGCAAAATCTGCTGTCTGTGGCAAGATTTATCAGGCCCTTCAGGGCTTTCTGACAAAGTAAGGGCATCTCTCCTTCCTTCCCAGTTAAAAGGCAGGCTCTAGTGCGTGTGTTGCTCTTGGTGGTGGGTTTTTCCCCCCCTCACTTACTGCATAGCTTAAGGTTTTACAAAGACAGAACCATGCAAAGCCAGTTGAAGAGAGGTTTTTCTAGAAAGCCTTGCACTTTGCAGGCCATTCAGGCACCAGGCAAGGATTGGCTATGGGATCCAGCAGAATGAATGATACGAGTGCAGAGAGGCTGTGTTCTGCCCTGCCATCATCATCACGATCGAGGTCACATAAAGGAAATTATCAGATAACAGAAGGAAAAAAAATTCTCAAAGCAAAAATCTATCACCAAGCATACAATAATAAAATCATAAAGTATGGCCGGGGAGGAGGCGGGGCAGGTAAGAAAGTAACAGCTAACTAATGCAGTGTTCTCAAACACGTATTTTATTTGCTTACTTCTAGGAATCATCAGTGACTCAGAAGCTATTCCTCTTGGTCTAATAAAACCTTGTTCACAGGGAGGAGGAGTGGGGAAGTTGCTCCCAAGAACAACAGCAGCAGCCACAACCACCCCAAGGTCTCTCCACAATCATTAAGGGGAACCTCTCCAGGTATGGTCTGGTGCCTCAGAGCCTGAGTAACTTCCAGAGTGCCCATAAGAAGCACATGACTGGAGGGAGGCTTGCGGTGTGATCCCAAGTCTCCCAGACACCCATGCTGGGGCAAACGCTAAAACCCAACATCTAATCCTGGCACTTCCTCCAATTCCCCTGTGGGAGAAGAGGCAACTGTTTATCCTGCATTTTCTCCTGAGTGAGAGAACTATACTGTAAAATATGTCTTAATCTGAGATCTCAAATCCTGCTGAAATTCTATGACAAATTTTCTGCCTATGGTCAGATGTTCTTCTTTTTTTTTTTTTCTTTTTCTTTTTCTTTTTCTTTCTTTTTTTTTTTTTTTTTGAGAAAAGCTTCTTATCATTCTTCAGGTCCTCAATGAGGTGTATGGTCCAGAAATACACTAAGAACAACTAGACTAAATAATTCATAAGTTCCCTTCCAAATCCTGATTGTCAGGGCAAGTTTTTCTGATTATTAAGACAATGTATACTCATTGTAGAAAACTTGAAAACTGTAGCCAGAAAGAAAAATCTCCCGGGGCTGGGTGATGCAGAGGTAACCACTGGTAACATCTACATCAACTTTTTTTTGTATTTCGTATTTACGATGGTATATTCGATATTACTCTCTGCTACATTCCACATTGTCACACATTAAAAATTCTTCAAAACCAACATCTCTAATGGTCAAATAGCATTTCATTGTAAGGTTTAAATTGTGTTCTGTTTGGTGACCCTCCTGTTTTTGAACATTTATGTTGATTCTAATGTTTTGCCCTCATCAACAATGCAACATTTTCCAATGAATACTCTTCAACTTTTTATATTTTTTGAAGGTAATGGGGAGCTATTAAAAGATTTTGAGCATGGAAATAGCACAACTGTTTTTTTGTCTTATGACAGGGTAGGAAATGAACGGAATTGGGAGAGATAAAAGGCTTGGTGATAAGGTAGGTTATTATCTGAGAACCTGAATGAAGGAAGGGATAATGAGTCTAGACATGAGGTCCCTAAGCAGAACACCTACCCAAAAGAAATTACCGTGAGTCAGTGGTTCAGGGGGAGAAAGGAGAGTTCAAAATTAAGCTGAGCTTTCTAGCCTTCATGACTAGAAGATCAGGTAAACCCTATCCAAGATAGGGAAGTAAGGCTAAGAAGCTGGTTTGGAGACAGGAAAATAAGCAGTCTTAGCTCCAAAAAGTCACTGTAAGAATGGTAACCACACATGCAATTAAGCTACATGGCTTTTTAGTTGTAACAAAAACAGTTTAAAAAAAAGACTGATAATTTAGGACACCAATTTATAACATAAACTAGAAAGTAGAAGCCACGAGAACTCACTGGCAATATCATTTCTTAGCTCTTGAATGCTGAAATTCAAGTAATTAGCTATCAGTAATAAACATAAGGTGTAAAGCTAAACAGTGCTTCACTCAGACCAGAATAATTTTTCATCATCAGAACTATATAACCCGGATTATTTTTAAAGATTATATCTCATTTTTTATCTTTATTTATTTTTAAAGATTTTATTTTTATTGATTTATGAGAGACACACAGAGAGAGGCAGACACACAGGCAGAGGGAGACGCAGGCTCCCCTTGGGAAGCCAGATATGGGAATTGATCCCCAGGACCCCTGGATCTCTCCCTGAGCCGAAGGCAGACACTCAACACCTGAGCCACCCAGGCATCCTATTTATCTCTTTTATTTTACTTTTCACGGGTTATTTTAATCAATGCTATTTCAGGTAAATGAGGTAAGTGCTAGAGGAAAATAAAAGACAGACATCAAGGTCACTAACATGCAAATGCCACCACATGTCACAGGCCCAGAGCTCTATTTTGAGAAGGTCAACTAGGATTCTAATTCAGGGAAAATCTTTTTTTTTTTTTTTTTTTTTTTTTTTTGGAGCTTTCTTATGACATTGTAAAGCCATTAGAAATAACAGGTAGAAATTTTCTCAATGGGGTCTCCACTTAGCATTCAAGCCCCTGCAAGCAACTCAGAAACAGTATCTCTGGACTTAGATTTAAAATGGCATCTTCTATTTAAAGATTTACCATGCTCATATATCTACATTATTCCTTATTAATGGAATATAGTCTTTCTAAAACTTCAGCTTACCAAGCAAGGATACACATGTATTTCTCAAAGGATTCTTTGACAAGACCATTTTTACTGATTTCAGGACACCAAAGAGAAGTGGGGATATGGATGGTGACTAGTTGGCAGGGAGGCTATTGCTGTTACTTCCATTTCAGTATAAGGTTACCATTTTTTTTTTAATAGCCACCTTCCCTAATGTGATCCATCTATTATTGCAGGCATTTTTCATGTGCCAGGCACCAGCACTAGTGCTTGCCTGTATTCAGTTGAAGAAAACAGAGATTAAGCTCAGAGAAATGTAAATGATCACATTCTTTCCTTCTGACCAGGAAGTAAAGGGTTAACCAGCATCTTCTAACCTCTAATTGTCCAGTTTCACTTGCTGATTCTTTTTCTCACAGTCCCATACCCGGTGAGAGGAAGACTGACTACTTACTTACACAAGAGTCAGAGAGGCATAATGCCCACAAAATATGAAGCCCTATAAATTAATTCTGAAAGCCGGAGAAAACGCCAGGAGAATGTTCTCATAACCCCAAGACTTGCCTGTGTAACCTGGTTTTTCAGGTAAGACAATGGGAAATATGATACAAAGCAGCTTGACGTGTCATTTCAAATGAAGCGTGGCACTTAAATGGATTCAAATTGAGGTATACGCTGAACTAGACCATCCATTTACATATAAAGGAAAAGGAAGGTGAGATAATTTGAGAGACTGGCACACAGTATAAAGAAGAGCAAAGTATCTCAAGACCGTGATCTATGCCCTAATTGCAGGAGAAAATGAAACTTGAGGTCGAACCCTGAAAAAATAACACTTAGATAAGTAGAGGAGATGAAGAATGAGGAGATGGATTTGAGGCCAATTCCTGAGTGTAAGTGCATGAGGAAAAGCACAGAAGAAGCCTAGCTAGTTCCCAAGTGAGCGAGTAACAACCCAGGGAGAAAGACCCCACCGGGATTCAGTGTGCCAGGCTCCCCCTGTAGGAGAAACACGGATACTACTTTGCCCTGCGATGTGCTCTAGAAAGGGAGGGACCATCAACCTTCCAGATGGAAGTTACCAAAACTGTGCTCCGCAGATTTGCTAAAGAAGAACTGACAAAACAGAAATCCGAAGAAGCTGTAAAAGCCAGATGGCTGCTAGGGTGCAGAATCCCGATCAAATACTAACAGAAGGCCCTGGAGATGCTACGCTGAAGTGCTTCACCAATCCACACGCTTATTCATTCACTGTTTATTCACTCAATGTTGGGTTACGTTACAAAAATTTCCCTAGGCAAATTCGTGTGTAGGAAATGAACTGCAATCTTTCAAACCTGGCATTTCCTTCAAAGTCTGGAACTGCAACTCCCTAAAAAAAGGGAGCTCCATAGATGTGGAGAACTTTTAGAATGGCCTGGCTTCACCACTCACCAAAGGAAAGCGCTAGCTCTGTAACCTGAAGGAGCTTTATTCTTCTCGGCCCTACTGCTAATTAAGTGTACACCGGGCTAATTAAATGTAGCTCATACAACCAGAGAACCAAAGTAGAAAGAAGAGGTGAGAATTCAGAGTATGGAATTGTGTCAGTAAAACAAGAATCTCCATCTGGTTGTCGAAGAAAATGGAACCTAAAAAAATAAATAAATTACTGCTGTAAGCATATAAATAATAGAATCACTAACATCCTTTTTAAAATTATGATACTGTGGAAGGAGAAAATATGCTATTCAACTATTTAGAATACTCCTCCACTTATCTTAGGTCTACCTTCTCAGAAATCCTTCTATGAGAACTGTGATAAACTGAGAAGCTATTTCCCATAAAGCCATTTGTGTCTTTCTAACAGTTCTAACTACCTCAACACTGCTCTCTCACTGAGCTGCCATGACAAGCTCCTTTCTACATACTTCTGGGAATTTTGTTTATTAATATGTTTGAAGATAGACTGCAATATAGACACTGGGCTTGATGCTAAGGACACAGTGGTGACAAAGGTAACCTCTACCTTGAGGATCCTGTTGAGAAAGACACATAAAGGAAATGAGGCTCAGTGTGATCACTCCAACACAGAGCATAATAAAAGGAAGGTAGGTAAGGCCTTCTGAGGGGTGGGGTCAAGGATGGCATTTGTTCACAAGCAGTACCTTGGTAAAAACAAAAAACAAAAAAAGAGTAAGGATTAGGCACATGGGAAAAAGGAAACACACTCAGTAGAGGCATCACCTACTTAAAGGCTTACAGAGAAAATGGTGCACATGGAAAATGCATCGATTAAGACAGAAAGAATTCCAGGAAAAGGTCAGCAAAGTACCAAACCCTTAATGATTTTTTTCTTACTGATTTTTAAACTGAGGTACAGTTGACATATCTTATTAGCTTCAGGTGTGTAACATAATGGTTTGGTGATTACATACATTGCACCATAAGTGTAGTCACCATCTGCCACCATAGAAAGTTATTACAATATTGTTAACTATATTTCTTATGCTGTACTGTACATCCTTGTGACTTATTTTAAAACTGGAAGTTTGTACATCTTAATCCTAGTATTTTTAAGTCATATTAAGGAGTTTAGACTTAACTCTAAGAGCAACAGAGAGTCACTGAAGCATTTTAAAGATGAGAAGTGGGATCCCTGGGTGGCTCAGCGGTTTAGCGCCTCCCTTCGGCCCAGGGCGTGATCCTGGAGTCCCAGGATCAAGTCCCACGTCAGGTTCCCTGCATGGAGCCTGCTTCTCCCTCTGCCTGTGTCTTTGTGTGTGTGTGTCTCTCTCTGTGTGTCTCTCTCATGAATAAATAAAAATAAAAATCTTAAAATAGTAAAGATGAGAAGTGACAAGAATAAACACTCTAGAAGCTATATGGTAAATGGGCAAGAAAAGGCCAGCCCAAAGGCAGAGAGGTAAGTTAGCACACTGCAATTTAAGAGAACATGAACCAGAGTAGTGGCTGTCATCATGGGGAGAGTAGATGGATTCAAGACTAGTAGAATCCATGGACCCTAACAACAAGTTCCATTTGGAGTAGAATGAAAGAGCGAGAGTAAAAGATGACTCCCCAGTTACTTATCACTGAGAGAGTGCAGAAAGACAAATAGATATGGTGGAGAAAATTAGTTCTATTAGGGGCACACTGAGTTTGAGGCACTTTGAGAAATTTAAGGAAAGGTGTCCAATAAATGACTGGTCAGAGAGAGAGATCTGTCCCAGCCAGGTAGAGTTCAAATTATCAGAACATGGGTGTTTCTTGATAACCCTGGAACAAGATATGCATGCCCAGTAAGAATGCATAAAAGGAGAAGAGATTTCTCTGAAGATATTAGTCCCAGGGCATTGTCTCAAGATCCACGTTACTTTAAAGGGGAGAGATCTAACTCCCTCCCAATGTACTGGAATGATTATTTCATCACATTAACCAATTTTTAATTGGTATTGAAGAGGAAAACCATGAAAGATAGTGGGTCAGGCAAATGACAGTGGGAGTGTAGAGGAACATAGAAAGCAGAATGCTCAATATTTGTTCTGGAAAATAAGGATGGCACCATCATAACTGGGATTCTTACGCAAATGAGAAGAAACTTAAGACAGTCACCATCACTTGAAAGGGAATAGGGGTATGTGCTCTTCAGTGACTCCACAACCTGGGGACAGGAAACCTGGGAAAGATCATGTGAGTTCTGTGGCCTATTGGCAGTTGTCACCTTTAGCTGCATTCTCACTTGTGAAGTTTTTAAAAGCGCAAGTGTCTAGTGTCCTGTAGACCCTTGTTATTCACTAGGGTCCCATGGGAGTTTGCTAATAATCATCTCAAGCCTCATACCAGACCAGGAACCTCAATCTATATTTATAGAAGATTCTCCAGAAGAGTTATATGCCCATTAAAGTTTGAAACACACTGCCTCACAATCACTTGAAAGTCTTCCTTTTTTAAAGATTTAATTTATTTATTCATGAGAGACACAGAGAGAGAGGCAGAGGCAGAGACATAGGCAGAGGGAGAAGCAGGCTCCCTTCAGGAGCTGAATGCGGGACTCTGGGATCACGCTCTAAGCCAAAGGCAGATGCTCAACCAGTGAGCCACCCAGGCATCCTTCACTTGAAAGGCTTAAGGCAGGGGTATAGCTTGTAAATCTGCATTTTTAACAAGTTCCCAAGTGCTGCCACTGCTGTAGGTCTGAGACCATATTTTGAGAACTTCTGCTCCAGACCAATTAGCTCAGAATCTCCCTAGGTGGAATCCAGGCATCAGTACGTTTTAAAGCTCTCCAAATGATTCTAATTTGCAGCCAATGTTGAGAACTACTGGTAAAGATATTTTTTCTGCTCCTGATTACATAAACAAGAAAATGATCATGAAAAGCAAATATCTTCTAAACAGTGGCTTAAACTCATTACCAAAGTGTTTTTTAATGTAAGATAAATTTTGATTAATCAAAGCAGAAAGAAAAATGCTGCTTCATCCTTAGTGACTCATTTTCAGAGACATGTTTGGTTGTGGTTGAAAAAAAAGGTCATCATAAGTAATCATTATTTTAATCATCACAGACACTATCAACTCAATTTATTAACTTCATTTTCTGCTTATTCTTATTTAATTGGATATTGGCACTTTGAAGCCCACAGTATATTTTTAACAAATTACATTTTTTAACAGAACCAATACTGAGTAAGTCATTGTTCTCCAATCAGTCTGCAAAACCAATTCTAGCCCTCCTGTTTGCTTTAGTTTTTTTTTTTTTTTTCTTACTTTCTTTCTCTAGGCTTTTCAAGTAAGAGTTTAGATTGAGTCATTTTCCCTTTTTCTAACAGAAGCATCTAGTGCTATAAACTTCCCTCTCAGGACAGCTTTAGCTGTGCCCCACAAATTATATGCTACATTTTTACTTTTATTGTTTGCTGTTTTTTTTTTTTAATTTCCCTTGAGATTTCCTCTGAGACCCATGAACTCTTTTAAAACATTGTTTAGTCTCCAGGTGTTTAGAAATTTTCCTGTTTTCCTTCTGTGATTGATTTCTAGCTTAATTCTATTAGGGTCAGAGGACCACAATTGTCTGATTTCAATTATTTTATTTTAAATATTTTATTTATTTGACAGAAGGAGAGTGGAAGTGCATTACGGAAATGGGGAGACTCAAAGGATGAGGGAGAGCAAGAAGCAGACTCCTCACTCTCAGGGAGGAGAGTGAGGAGTCTGCTTCTGTCTTCTTGACCAATGCTGTCTTCTTGGTCTCCTCCCTGAGAGTGAAGCCAGAGGCAGACTCCATCGCAGGGCCCTGATATGACATGAGCTGAAGACAGATGCTTAGCTGACTGAGCTCCCCATGTGCCCCTGATTTCAATTATTTCAAAATGAAATTTTTTATGTCTTCAAATATGATCTATGTTGGCATAGTTTCTGTAGAGGCTTGAAAAAAAATGTGTATTTTGTTGTTGAGTGGAATGTTCTTGAATGCTGATTAGATCTTGTTAGGTGAGGACAGTGTTGACTTCTTCCATATCCTTGATGATTTCCTAGCTAAGCTATTTTATTAATTATTGAGACAAATGCATCGATGACTATAATAGTGGATTTGCCTGTTTTTTTTATTTCAGTTCTATCAATTTTTGCTCTGTATTTTCAACTCCGTCATTTGCTTCATCCGTATTTAGAAATGCTGTCTTCTTGGTTAAACAGCCCTTTTAACATTACATAATGACCCTCTCTGTCTCTGGTAATTTTCTTTGCTCTGAAGTCCACTTTATCCAATACCAAACTTCCTGTCTTTCCTGTTAAAACCTGCTCTTCCTACAGATTTCCCTATTTCAGTGTTTCCTTACTGACCCATTAACTTCCAAGGAAACCAAGACAGTAATTGTGATCATCCTTTATTCACCATTTCGAAAAAGTCACTACATTTACTGATTCTCCATCCCAAAATACTTCAACTTCATTCCTTCTGCTTCTCTCCACTGTCATCTCTGTGGTACAGCTATCATCTCCCCTTTGCACATGTGATTCTCACTGCCTGGAATACCTTCTCCCTCTTTCCTTTCTAGCCCACCTGGAAAACTTCTACTCATTCCTGAAAACCAAGTTGAATAATGCTTTTTTCCTCCATTTTCCCTAATATTTCTAAATCCTATGATTCATTACAGTTTTTTCTACTATCTCTATCTTCCCCCATAGACCATAAGTTCCTCAAGGGAGGGATCATTCATCCATAGAGCTGTAGGTCAATTAAAAAAGGTGGACAATGAATTCCAAAAGACTTGAATTTAAACTTTAAGCTTTGTCATTTCCCAACTGTATTATCTTAGATAGTTCACTTTTTGTCTTGTCAATTGAGTAGATTGCGAATAAATTACAGTTGGCAGAGATATTGATCATGCCGACCCTCAGTATAGATGAGTGGACTATGAAGCTATGAAAAGCTTTAAACTACTGGTCTATGATCAACTTCAATGTCCTCTCAAATATGAATATCATTTCTGCATGTGTAAAGAGCAGAAAAGTTTAGAACTAAATTACTTAATTTACCAGCTTGTGTATTTATAAATTATTTATGATAATGCCTATTTCAAAGGATTATTGGAAGGATTTATATACATTAAAGGATTACCATCTAGCGCAAAGTACAGTAGATGGCTGGCACTCAACAAATTTTGGTCTTACTCATCTTTTTTCTATTTTTTTTTCTTTAAAGCCATTTTTCCATTTTGTTTTCTTTCTGCTCTTTTCTTCTAAATATTCTTCAGTCATTTCTATATTTCTACTTCCTCTATTTTCTATTCATTTTCTTTACCCAAGTTCATTCTTCCCTTATATCCTCATTTTATCTTCATTCAGAGTACAGGCCACATATTTCAAAGATGACGGTTCTTCCACTCACTACGTAAGCACACGAACACCACACCATCACTCCCAAGTATATTAACTTTGAGTGTTGAAAAATTCTATCCAGAATCATTCTAAATGACAAAAAAAAAAATCTATGGGAGTTATAAGAATTTATTTTCAAGGAGAATAAATTTCATTCATGGTAGTTCTAACAAAACCAAAACTCAGAAAAGATAAGCAAAAGAGGAAATACAAAAATAAACAGATTATACTGCAAAAGAAATAGTATTGTTTCAAACAATATTCTTCCTATATGAAACAAAGTGGTCATCCTCATTCTCAAAGAACCTAAACTGTTTGAAATTTATGTGACATAGCAATATATCTTTAAAAAAAAAAAAAACAGGAGAAAGACCTAAATATAGATTTCTTTCCCTAAATGAGTCCAGAAACATTAATCACCCAAGATGATTCAGGAAAAAAAGGATTGCAAAATGTAAACACCTGTGATATGCTGCATTTGATCTGTGTCACCAGTGGAGACTAAAGATTGCATTTGTATATTATAAGTTGGAAGTCCTATGGTAACATATTTAATTTGGTCTAATATGGAGCCTCTAGGGTTTTCAATGGCAGTAGAACCATGTTTTTGTTTTTGTTGTTGTTGTTGTTGTTGTTGTTGTTGTTGTTTTTAAGTAGCGGCTCCTGGAAATCATCACAATCTCTTGTTTAGAAACCCGATGGAGCTAATCATCACCAAAAAAAAAAAAAAAAAAAAAAAAAATGCATCCTTTCAATTCATTCATCACTGAATCATTATAGAAGGCCCACTATGTGCCATGCCCTGGGATAACGTGACATCAGTGAACAAATGAAAATTCCTGCCCTCACGGAGGTCACATGCTGATAGGGTAGAAGACAACACACTTAATAAATAAATATTATGTTAAGCTTGAAGGTGGCAAGGACTGTGAAGACTAAATAATGCAGCGAGATCAAGATTGTAATTTTAAAGGGAGTCGGGAGAGGCCTCAAAGAGACGGGAAAATTTGTGCAAAGACTTGTATAGATGGAAGACTGAGCCAGTGGATACCTTGATGAGAAAACTACCTCAGCAGACTTACAACCAGTAAAAATGCCCTTGAACAAGAACATGCCTGGCATGTTCTAGTATCAGCAGTGAGGCTGGTGTGGCCGATAGATTAAGAGACTAGAGTATTGGATATGAAGTCAAGGAAATAATGGAGGCCCAGATTATGTACAATATTACAGCTGAATTGTGTCCATCCAAAATTCTCATGTTGAAGCCCTAATTTCCAGGACTTCAGAATGTGACTGTATTTGGAGATAGGTGCTTTAAAAGGTCATTTTAAAGGGGGACCATTAATATGGGCCCTAATCTGACTGATATCCTTGTAAGAGGAGGAAGTTAGGATGTAAAGACAGAGCAATGACCATGTGAGGATGCAGTGAGAAGGTGGGCATCTACATGCCCAGGAGAGAGGCCATCAGAAGAAACCAAATCTACCCACACCTTGACCTTGAACTTCCAGCCTCTAAAGTGCCTATGGTTTAAGCCACACAATCTGTGGTATTTTGTTATGGCAGCCCATTCTTCCTAACGTCACAAGACCAAGCCAAGTAAGTCCAAAACCATGATCGCTTATTTCTTTTAATCTCCAGAGAATGAGGGATAGAAAGAAAGCTAAATCAACTAAGTTTCAGAAAGGAAGGAATACGTGCCAGCAAAAAAGAGACTCACCACTACTCCCATCCTTGGTTTGATGGGAAGAACAAATCTGTGATGACAGGAGTAAGGAGAAAACAGATGAACCCTTAAAAATGTTCAATACTGGGTAGCCCCAGTGGCCCAGTGGTTTAGCATCGCCTTCAGCCTGAGGTATGATCCTAGAGACCCAGAATCGAGTCCCACATCGGGCTCCCTGCATGGAGCCTGCTTCCCCCTCTGCCTGTGTCACTGCCTCTCTCTCTCTCTCTCTGTCTCTCTCTGTCTGTCATGAATAAATAAATAAAATCTTTAAAAAAAAAAAGTGTTCAACACTACATGAGAGCTCATGTGAAGGACAAGATCCTATAGAACCTTATTCTTAGAGGCGGCCACAGGCCTGACCCTGAGACATATAGGCCTTCCCTCAAAGGCACAAACTTTCTGAAGGCTAAGGACAGGGGAAGACAGCTGAGCAACTGACTCCTTCATTAACCTTTATTATCTCCTCATTCTTTTAATAACTGCTGAATCTGTAGTGATGTCACCCCTGTCATTTTTAATACTGGTAATTTGAGTTGCCTATTTTTTTCTCCATCTATCCTGGCTATTAGGATATCAACATCATTAATCTTAAAGAATCAATTTTCATTAATTTCTGAATCAATTTTTTCTCTTTCTAGCCTAGTGATTTTTTTTTCTCCTTTGAGTTTGTTCCTTTTGGTTTCTTAAGGTAGAAGCTGGGGTCATGGATTTGAGACATTTCTTCTTTTCTAATCCAGGCATCCAGCCCCCTAAATTTTTCCCAAAGTACGGACTCATGAGTTGGTAACTCATGAGTTACATATAAACAAACTTTTATATGTTCTTGAACAATTCCAATTCATTCAAAAAGACTTAGCACTTTCTCTTCACATTTTTTCTTTGACCCATGGTGTATTCTTATCCTATGGTTACCTTAAGAAATTACCACAAACTTGGTGGCATAAAACAACAAAAATTTATTTTCTCACAGTTCGGGAGACCAAGACTCCAAAACAAGGGAGTTGGCAAGGCCACACTTTCTCTGAAGCCTCCAGGTTCCACGTCTTGTCTCTTCCACCTTTTGGTGGCTTCTGCCTATAGAACTCTTCTTTGCCTCTATCTTCACAGCATCTTCTCCTCTTGTTCTCTTCTTTCCTTTATAAGGACATCTCTCACTGGGCTCAGGTCCACATGGATAATCCAAGAGTATCTCATCTCAATATCCTGAATGCTCAATTACATCTCCAAAGACCCTTTCCCAAATAAGGTTACATTCACAGGTTCCAGAAGTTAAGACGCGGACATACCATTTTGGTAAACACAGATCACCAAAGTACACATGGGTTATTCAGAAGTATGCCATTCAGTGTCAAGATATTTGGGATCCTTCCAGGTATCATTCTATTATTTATTTTTCATTTAATTCCACATGTGCTTAGAGAACATACACTATAATACTCTTAAATCTACTGAGGTTTACTTTGATGGCCCCAAAATATAATTTATCATTGTAAATGTCTTGTGTGAATTTGAAAGGAATGTATATTCTGCTGCTGGAATGCTCTAAAAATGTCATTAGGACAAGTTAATTGATTATGTTTTTCAAGTCTTTTATATTCTTACCGATCTTCTATCTACTTATTTTGTCAATTAATGAGAGAGGGATAGTAACATTTCTGACCATAATTATGAGTAAAATGTACTATATTATCATGTTTACTAATATTATCTACATCTTGTGCCCACAGGTTAAATGATATCTACACAGATGGATATCTACTCTTCTATCAGGAGTCTTGAACATCTTTTGTTCTATCTTAGTTCTACTTTTTTCTACAAATTCTGATTGATATGGGGGAGATATTTGATTCTGCAAAAATTTCAACTTCAGTTTTTACTCATACTTTAAAATTCAAAATATACTTTTTTCTTATAAGTGTTATAAATTATGTTTATGTTCTTGATTTCATAAGCTGTCTGCTCCAGATCATTTGGTGTAATTCTGCATACAATCAAAGCCACTTACAAAGCTTTGTGAAAGGTACTAAGTACTCTACTAAAAAAGTTTTCGGTCTTAAATATTTAAATAGAAATGAGAAATCTGGTACATTTTTTTCCCAAGTATCAGTTAGCAAATTCAAAAAGCAGATTATACTAATTACCATTACTGAGAAGTTACACATCATGAACTCAAATTTCTCTTTATGAGGCTTAATGTAGCTTAATGCTTTACCTCATGGGAGTTACAATATGGAAAGGAGACATAAAAGATTTGGGTTGATTGGTTTATATCACATCAGTGCCTGCAAAATGCGCCAGGTCTCCCAGGGTATCTACACTGTCTGAATAATTCACCTCTGGGCTGTTGTTATATTTGAGGGAAGCAAATGAAAGTCCATGAGCGGCCATCTATCCACAGAAAAGCAGCAGGCCAGGACTGCATAAATTTCCCACGTACTGAGTGAAGTTCACTATTAGAAAAAAAAAAAGTCTTTCTCATATTAATCCAGTTCTAAGAAACCAGCTGAATGAGTACCTTAGAGTCTCAACATCAAAATACACAGGACCATCTATAACAACTAGCACCATGAATGGAGAGATGAAACATGAGCCAACAACACAATATGGTAAAACTGCAGTTTGGCATAGGAGACAAAATTCTGTTAAAACTGTCATGCAAAAGTACAGAATATCCCAGTTTGGGAACCTGATCATTATTTCTTTATTTATCATTACCTCTGGTTCAGGTGCTATGCAAGATAGTATGGGGGGGGGGGGCACTAATATGACTACTAACTCATCTCCAAGAAATTAAAAGTCAATTAATGATAAAAATGAATAATGAAAGACAGGTTTGCCTGTATTGATGCTATTATAAAGTCTCTCAGTAGTAGGGTTATCACATGGGCAAGAGGTCACTGAGATAACCTCCTACCTAGGGAAGGGAACTCTCAAGTGGCACTTTTTAGGGACATTTTCTTTGGCCACCAGACTGTTCTCTAGAGTAATTGATGTGTATAGGCCTTATCTATAATATTGAAGTTTGAATTAAGATACAAATGCATTATATGAGAAATAATTGTGTGATTTTCTTTTGGCTTAAGGTTTACAAAGCCTGGCGGTTCACTCTGAGATGGGCTCTGTCACAAAAAGGAGGCCTTAGGCCTTAGCGGCATTTCTCCAGGATAATCCAAGGCAACAGGACACCCTCCTCATCTGTGCCACAGCTGTGGCATCTTCAGAGATCAACCAAGGAAAATCTTTCTTCTGGATCCACACCAGACAGGTTTACCTGAAGATTCTTCTCCACCGTTAGGACATCCAAGAGTTGTGAGAATCACTAACACTTCACTCATCTTCCTTCCCATGTGAAAAGGGAAGAGGAGTTCCTGGCTTTTAATTTACCTTAGTGTTAGAAGCTTTCTTATCTGACACATTCAGAATATATAGTTGGCTGGTTTATCAAATAAATAAATAAATATACTGAAGTTAGGGATCTTTAAAAATAATATCTTAAACATTCTTTATGAAAATATTTAAGAGTACACAGTTTACTACTTCTTTGATGTAAGGCCGAGGCCTCTGCTTTATGTATAGATCTTCTAGTTAGATTTCTACATCCTGTTAAGCATATCCACTATGCATCATCCACCATTTCCAGTTTTGTTCTTTATAATAAAGCAAGAAAGTTAAAGACACCTGAGAAGCAACCTGACTTGAGAATCGTGCTATGATGCTTAGTCATTCACATTTTTCACAACCTTTGTGACTGGCTTACCCATACCTAACTCAAAAGCAATTTTTGTCTAGCAAAGTGACTAGCACTCTATTTTAGTTTTCATATAAACATTCCTCTTGTATACATTAGTTTACAGAATAATTTGTTATATAGTAAAATAACTAAGTACAACTGCCATCAACAGATTGGGGACTCATGATAAACATACATACCACAAGGGGGGCCAAAATACACATTGATGTGCAAAAGAAGAGCCTCCTAGAATGTCATAGACATTAGCATGTAGACTTTATGGAGGAAAGAGAGAGCATCAGTTGATCCAGGTAGCTGATTAACAGAAGATGGGATATGAGATATTCTGCTGTTAACTTCTTAAGCATTTGGCTTTTTGCAAAGGCCTACTTATTTAGAAAGGAAATAAAAGGAACCTACCTAAAGTTCCTCTCTACAATCAGAAAATCACCTTAATTAAAATACATAAATATAAATAAAAATTATAGAGAAAAAAACAGCGAATGCTGTCTGGATTTTAAAAATAAGAAAATGAAGTTTCAGAAAATAAAGGATGCAAAGGAGCAGCAGCAGAGGAAGACTTCTATCCCACAGCTCCTCTTCAAGAAAAAGCTTGTGTGACTCCAACACTACTAAAGCGAGCACAGAGATAGGATGTGCCAGTTCTAGTGCACTTCCACCCAAGTTCATAGACTCTCACGTGCTGCCGCAACTTCTCAATGTCATCAACAACGAGGTGCACTAAAAATGACCTCAAACTTGGACAAGTGAATGGCACTTATAAATACAGGCCAGTGGACCCCATGACTGCCTTTGCATGTTTCTAAAACTGTTAAAATACAAGGGCACCTGGGTGGCTCAGCCGGTTAAGCATTTGCCTTTGGCTCAGGTCATGACCTCAGGGTCCTGACACTGAATCCCCTGCATCAAGCTCCCTGCTTATTGGGGGATCTGCTTTTCCCTCTCCCTCTGCCCCTTGGCTCTGCTAGGGTTCTCTCTCAAATAAATAAACACAATCTTTAAAAAAAAAAAAAGGGCTATTAAAATGCAGTCATCAGATTCCAAGATTTGAAAAGCATTTTGAAATGCCTCATAGTGCATGTGTAAAAGGGACAGACTGATTTCTTTCTGGCCAAAAAGCTTTGATGGAATAGTGTCAAGGAAGGAATTTTGGTTGGCCAACTTCAGGTAAACAGGATGCTCATTTAATACTCCACTTGCTCTTCCCCTTACCATGAGTTCAGGCATGGCTACAACCAATCTGTGTCACAACAACCCAGAAAACATGGTAATTCTTAAAAATGCCATAGGAACTATTTAAGAACTAGTAGTAGTCTGTGACAATGACAGAGGGGATATATACACACTCTGGAAGAAGCTATACAATTATACCATTCCCCTGAAATGTGATAAGCAATGATGGATATTTAAGTATATTTTCCAAAGATATCAACATTCTCAAATACCATTTATGATGATGAAACCAAGTCACGGCTCATTTTTCTTATATTTCATCTCCACAGATGTTCTTACTCTAAAACTATACAGACACTTGCTTACATAAAATAAAACATCATAAATTACAACTCGGCTAAGATGTGTGTCAGAACACCTGCAAATGATACTTCTGTAGAAATCATCACAGCATAATTTCATGTAGCCACTAAGTAATTCATCACTGATTATTTTTGAAACTTCAGTCCATTACACTGACTACCATTATAATATTTAACCATGAAATGTTTGCCCTCATTTTTATTCATATACTTCATGGACCATTTACTGTCAGCTATAAAATCATTTGAAAGATAATTGACTTTACAGCTGAGAAAAATAAGAAGCCTCCTAAACAATCTCAGAATATTGACTTAGTGTTATATAGGTAGGGATGAACTTAAATTGCATGTGAAATTGGGTAAAGGTGACTTTTTTTTTTAATGAGCACTTTCCAAAAAAATAAATGAAAAGAGTAGCTTGCTGATGTTCAGCTGTCCCTTCCCTTAATAATAAGCTTCTTAATAATAAAAAGCGTAGCCACAGAGGGATGAGAATGTTAAAATGCCTGAGAGTATTCACAGTTCAAGAAACAATTTAGTGTCAAGAGTGGCTTCAACTCAAACACCCGCCATCACTGGTCATCACGAGACAACTTTAGAAACTGCACAAGGTAGGATTAGGGAGGTGGATGGTGCATAAGGATGGGATACTTTATCCCACAGACATGCCTTCAACAAGATATGTTTTATTTTCTGAGAAATACAAAACATGATTACATTCCTAAAGTCTTTAATGCCCACTCTGTGTGTAAGGCACCATTCTAGATACCACAAAGTAATGCAAAGATGATAAAAACCTAATTTTGTGGCCTCCAAGAACTTAAGGTCTAGAGAGAAGATAAATACATGAATAATTTTAGTATAAAGCTTGTACTAAAAGGGCTACAAACAACAACAATAACAAGAATGCACCCTCAGCTGGATTATGCAGCTCACATAGCTGCTAGCTGGGCTGAGGAGTGAAAGAACCCAGACCATCCTGGAGCTCTGTGTAGGAAAGGCGCCCCCTTCAGGCATGAAAGCACCAAGGGCCGCCTTTAGCTTATATTTGTACAATGATTCTGTGGGTTCTCTTCAAAGATAGAACTAAAGTTCTTATTTTAAAGTTCTTATTTATCCCATGCTCCAAGCACTTAGTGTCTGGTACGTGGGAGGCAATCAATAAATGTAGAATACAAAAATTAGTAAATTTAATTCCTTCAATCTAGAATGGGCCACTCTTTCCTTTTTCACTACACACACTCAGATTTTTAAATATAAAAATCCTACCCAGCTCAAATGCCTTGCTTACAGCAGTATCTAATCTTACCTCATTTTCCCACCGTACAGGAAATTTTTATCCTTTCCCTATCATTCATATCCCTCCAGCTTCTAAAATGGTTTCAAATGGCTGAATTCCTAAATCAGTTATTGCCCATAGCCTTCATTGGCCAACCTCTAGGTATTCTATGTGATTATTGCTATTTGTGTACCTTTCCTTTATGTGTAAGCTCCTAGAGGGAGAGGTCTGACTCTATCACCCCATGTAGGAGGCCTTCAGCATTCTAAGGGAGCATATGTTTGTTGGTTTAGCAAGAACTTTTTCTGCATCAATAATGTGCCTGACACTAAACAAAATTTTAATTAAATGAAGTTCTATTTCTAGAAGTAATAGAAATATTCCAATGGAATAGGGTCTACTTCTACAACCTTGTGTCCTGCTAACACTGTGCTGTGTTTCCTCAAAGGTTACTGACACTCAGGACATCCTGACACTAACTACTCCATGTATATTTTTTCTCTCAAACTGCCAAGCACCATTTTCCTCTCATCAGTCTTCTTCCAGGATAACATCATAAATGGCATGGATCCTTCATCTCTATCTTACATGAAATACACTTAGAGTAAGAGATTAAATGATGGCCTACTCCATAATGCTGGACAACTTCTACTTTTGACCTCTAAAATCCCGCTACACATTTATGAGTTTTCGTCAATCCCCGGGGAGGAGATTCCTTGATTAAAATGCAAATGTGCTTTATTAACTTCAGAAGTTTCAGGTTTCTTTATTTGGTTTTCCATATCTCAAACAAAACAAAAACAAAATGAAAAGTGCATTAAAGGCACAGCTTTTAGCACATTGCTAGGAACATAGGAAGAATTGGGCTAAAAATAGTTAATTGGTAAAACATATATGCAAAGAAGTGTTCTAACTATGTAACTGGGAATGCCGTTTCAGAGACCACCCTCGTGTACTCAGAGATTTCAAAACCCAACACTCAGAAAAGTTTATTTCAAAAAGTTTGAGAGTCATGCTGAGGAGTCTATAGCTAGCATTTTATGTTTTAATTTTGAAGTTTCTCATTTATAAGGAATCGTTCATATTTTCTCCAGAGAGCATAAAGTATTTTTGTTACTTTCAATCCCACATCAAATTGATTTTATTCTTGACACTGCAACCGTAATTGCAACTAGAACATTGAGGATCACAGTGGGATAGGAGTATTTCACTAGAGCATTTCATAGTCACCAGATTATGTCACATATGTACCTTGTATTTCTAAGAATTCATTCCACAGAATCATCTTATGGATTGCTAATTTCATAATAAACTAAAGCCGCTGATTTACCTAAGAGAAAACATACAAGCAACACGTATAATTATATTTGAATCAATAGCTGCTAGGCCTACTAAAATCTTCCCCCTGACTCACATCGAAGACACACACTGTATCACTAGGTTTCTGCAACTAAAAGAAGATTCTTCTAAATGCATACAATCTAAGAATCAGTCATCTTACTTTCATGTCTTTCTGCAGAGAGGTTTCACAAAAAACGTTTTAGAAACGTTTATGTTAAAATTTGTCGGTTACTGAAAATGCTGACAAAATCCAATGTAGGCTGTGTCAGAAACTTCTCAAAGACCCAAAGAAACATAAAAGCATGCAAAGTCCATTAGAACTGCATTAAATGTGTCCACAGAAGCTCAAAATAAGCATGACATGCTGCCCTAATTGGAAAAAAAAATCTGGCATAAATTTCAGAAGATTTGAGTGATCTAGAAATGATTATAACCTCTCACCATCTGTCTCTTCTAATATCTCCATTCCTAAATTCTGTTCTGTTTTTCTCATGACAGCCCCAAAGTAGAGAGCCTGCTTCGAAGGTTATCAGTTATTTCCCCAACCCTGTAGGGCAGACTTCCCTACTACTAAAATAGCAATAAAAAATAACTCTTGCCTACCAATTACTGAGATGGTTATAGAATCTCCTATTGGACCATCCTCTAGTTAAATGTTTAAAACTCAATTAAAATGCAAATTAACAGTAGACAATGCAGCAGTTATGGCTACAGCATGACAAGAGAAAAAAGTCAGCTCCATACAAGAATGCAAATTTTTGGAACTGTAATTAAATGTGTAGTTATTTCCATTTTCAGAACTTTTTATGGCCTGAAAAGGATGAGAAATCCCCAGCTAAAATAGTGTTTCCAATTCATCCAAAAAAATGTTACTTTAGAGACACCACAATTTTGGCATTACATCTTTTAATTTAATGCCACTGAATTTACTTTTAGGTGTGTTAATGTACCAAAACTCTCTGAATTCTTTTGGGAAAAATGAATAGCACTTGGTATAGTAATTTACTAATGAAGAAGAAAGATGTCTCTTAATATGTTTACAGATGATTGTTGAATCATAAAGTGACCTGTATCTGCCCGTCTCATATGTATGAGTCGGATGATATCTATTAGTGACTTGAGTAAAACACACTGCATAGAGAACTTATGCTTATTTTATCTGGCCGGCCATTTCACAGGACAGTGGCCCAGGGACAGGTGGGGTGGAAGGAAGTGAAATATAAACCAGAGAAGACCAGGGGTGCCTGGGTGGCTCAGTTGGTTGAGCATTTGACTCCTGATCTTCGTTTGAGTCTTAATCTCTGGGTCGTGAGTTCAAACCCCACATTGGGCTCCACACTGGCCATGGAGCCTACTTTTAAAAAAAAGAGAGAGAGAAAGAGAGAGAGAGAGAGAGAGAGAGAGAGGGAGAAAGCCAAAAGCAATAAGAATATAAAGGAAGGACGAAGTACCAGAGGGAATCATATGAGAAGCAGATAATTATAAATCATAACAGAATGGAGACTGAATCACATTCTGAAGAATTCAAGGAGACAAGTATGAGCAAGGAAAAGAAGAGATTGACGATTGGTGATTATTAAGAAATAACATACCTAATAAGAAATGACTGTGGAAGAGCAGAAAATAATGGTTTGTCAAAACAGAATAACCCATATTTGAAAAAAGCTATACATTCACATGCAAAAATATACATATAGAATGACTAATGGGAGAGTATTTAGACACAAACCAAAGACATAATGATTTATTCAAAATGTTATTTCTCCCTATGTATTCATGGTTACAAAAAAAGAAAGCACAGACTAACAACACAAACAGAAAAATAGTAAGTGCTGTAACTTAAGGAAAGAGGCCTGAATGTTTGCTAAAGAACAAAATGTTCTGCACTGTCTTGAAGGGATGTGAGGAAGAATCAGAAATTGTTAGCATCCTGTTGCTGGGTCTCCCGCTGGTCCAAAGAGCAGCATCTTTAATGAGCAATGACCTGGGTACTGACTCAACATCTTGACATGGCCACAAACCATCTTGACATTGCCAACCTCCATTAGAGTCTAGTAATATTGGTTCCAGTCTTGTATATTTTCAGGGAAGGAGGAAACACGTTAATCATCTGCTTTCTTCAGCTGTAGTTTAAAGCAATGACAGTCCAAAAATAAAAGCCAACTATATGCCACTGATTAATTATCAAACTACTCATGCGATCTCCTATTCAGGTAATATCAGTGTAAGATTTCAATTGCCCATGGAGGTCTTTGCACAAAATAACCAGTGTCAAAGATTATCACTTGATTCCATAGAAAACTTTATTTCTCTGAATTAAAAACAAAAAATAGAATTAAAAATACCTATACACACAAAAAGACTGTTATGAGAGATAAGAATAAAATCCTTAGACAAAGAAAAGATCATGCTAATCATTAAGAAAATCCTAAAACCCTGAAAGACAAAGGCATGAACATCAGGTTTCTAAATTTCATCCTCATAAGTCATCTAAGACATGCAGACTAACGCAATCATCTCCATCTAAAATTGCAAAACCAGAGATAATAGTAAGTAAGTTTGGCAAGTGGACAATGAGACAAGCATACCTATATATCTCTACTGATAGAAAACTGCCGTTTTGGAAAGCAATTTGGAAGAGTGTTTGACCTGGCAGTTTCATAGCTGGGAATCTATTCTAAGGGAATATTCCAAAATGCAGATAAAAATGTTTGCACACAGATTTTCCTTAAAGAAATGTATATTATTTTATATAAGTGTCCAACAGTGAAAGAATGATTAATTATGATACGCTCCTATTGCACAGACAGCATTTTTAGCTTTGCAGGAAAACATTTCAATAAATGCTAAGTACAATAACAGGATTCAACATTTTACATTAGGTAGGCATCACACACATGGTGTGTGTTCAGGTCTCTACCCCCCCACACACACATAGAAAATCACATATTGACATATTGAAGTAACAATCTCTATAAAGACATATCATTTTTCTTTTTTTTTGACATATTTTTTCATATCACCTTTTCATCTCTTCATCATTCAAGAAATAAAATTTTCACCATTTTCATCATTCAAGGAATAAAATTTTCTCAGGAAAGCTGTTGAACTATTCCTTCAGCTACCCTAGTTGAAGAGTGATTAAAAAGATTCCTGAACATTGACTACCACTCGACATTGATTTTTTCTTAAAATATTAAGCAGACAAATGGAATTCCTGCACTCATTTTTAATATGTAATTATATGACAATATGTTTATGTGATGCTTTGGAAAAGGCAGTGATAAATCCAAATACAAAATCACAACAGAAGAGTTTCCAAGATAAAAGAGAAAAAAATGTCAACATTTGGAGAATTATTAAAATTGAGGAATGTGATTTTAATTAAATTATATCTAATTCTGCCTCTTTTCTAATTTCTAACTTTGAAAATATAACTCTAAGTAGTTCTATTAAAATGGACTTCTTGAGGTCAAATGGTATCTTTTTAAAATTTTAGTTGTTTAGAAATATTATAATCTGTACAATTATAATTTATCACATTTACTAGCTTTTATTCTTTGATGCTACCTACATTTCCTCATTTTTATATTTATCCTCAAAAATTGTTTTAAACATAAGAAAGCTAAATTCAGAGCCAGGTGTCTATTTCCATTTGATTAAAAAAGACCCTGATCTCTAGGGCACCTGGTGGCTCTTGATTTCAGCTCAGGTCATGATCCTGAGATCATGAAATAGATCCACACTTTGGGCTCCAAGCTGAGCATGAAGTCTGCCAGGGATTCTCTTTCTCCCTTTCTCTCTGCCCCTCCCCGCTTTTACTTGCTGTCACTCTCTCTTAAAAAACAAACAAACAAACAAACAAAAAACGCCCTGATTGAGTAATAGGTGCCTTAATAAATAGGGACTGAAGGGCAGTCCGGGTGACTCAGTGGTTTACTGGTTTACCCAGGATCGAGTCCCATGTCGGGCTCCCTGCATGGAGCCTGCTTCTCCCTCTGCCTTTGTCTCTGCCTCTCTCTCTCTCCCTCCTCTCTGTGTATTCTCATGAATAAATAAAATCTTTAAAAATAAATCAATAAATAAGGACTGAAATGTCAAAATACTACATAATTTTTGGTTCTTAAATAATGAAGAACTCAAATGTTTCTACTATTATTTTCAATGTTCTAAATGTTCTCAATGTTTCTAGCATTATTTCAGAGTTAAGGCAAATTATCAAAAGCTGAAATTTGTTCAAATATTTTTCTAGGAAAATTTGAAACAGAGCAAAGAAGAATACACTTTTATACATGTTGTCCTTGCACAGGGGCCATGCTAACCTTCTCTATATCATTCCAACTTTAATATATGCTGCCGAAGCGAGCGTGGCTACACTTCTATAAAATGAGGAGTATTCTTATCCCCAATGCAGCTGTTATTAACATTTTTAAATGTTCAAGTAAATGACAATGCAAAATAGACTCATAAATCCCGATAGTGTAATTGTGCCATATAGGAACACCGATGTAACTCACATTGTCCTGACAACATACAACATTTCCATCTCTTTAGAATGTTCTCTCAAGTCTCATTCTCATCTATCTTACTTCACAGAGGCAATTATCATTTTTTTTTAAGTTTACATTGGTTTTGGTCTAGAACTTCCTGAAAATGACGTAAGATGTATTGGTTCTTTTGCTCAGCATTGTATAAGACTCATCCAAGTTGTTTTGAGTATCAATAGCTCATTCATTTTTACCGCTGAGTAGTACTCCATTGTACAACTATACCAAAATGGGTTTATTCATTCTCCTGTTGATAAATGTGTGAGCTGGTTCCGGCTCAGGGCTATAATGAATAAAACTGCTACAATCAATCTTAACAAGTCATTCTTACACATGAATTTGTATTTCTTCTGGGTAAACTTTAATCTTAAGCACAGACCTCTTTCCAAATTAGTTTTACCATTTAATACCAGCAATGTAGGAGAGAGAGTTCAGTGGCTCCAATCTTCACCAACATTTGGGTTTGATATTTTTAATTGCGGCCATGCTAGTGGGTGTATAATATTATTTCAATATCCTTATAAATACATTTCCTTGAAGGTTAAAAATATTAAGCACTCTTTACTGTGTTCACTGACCATTCATATATGTATCTCTGTAAAGTGTTCATTGACATACTTTGAAAATTTTTATCTTTTTCTTATTGAGTACAGAGTTCTTTTTTATGTAATAATGATCTGATGCTTTGTCAGACATACTTTACAAATATTTTCAGTTTTTTGGTGGCATGCTTACTCATTTACTTAATTTTGTATTTAATGATCAGTCTAATACATCAATTTTTATGGTTATTATTTTCTAATATATCAATTTTATGGTTATTATTTTCTGCGTCTTATCAAAGAAATATTGGCCTACTCTTGTCTTAGTTCAGGTTGGTCTAACAAAATACCAGAGAATGGGTAGCTTATAAACAACAGAAATTTCTCACTGTTCTAGAGGTGGGTAAGTAGGAGATGAAAGTGCTAGAAGATTGAGTGTCCAGTGAGGGTCTGCTTCCTTTTTCCTTTTCATAGGCAGCTATCTCTTGGCTGTGTTCTTACACATGACAGAAGGGGAGAATTATGGTCTCTTCAGCCTCTTAGAAGGGCACTAATCCCGTTTATGATGGCTCCACCTTCAGGACCTAATCCTCTCCCACAGGCCGAATCTCCTAAAACCATTACATTTAGGGTTATATTTTAATATCTGAATTTTGGGAAGACACAAACATACTACCCGTCTTGACCACCAATTTGAAAAATATTATCCTACATTTTCTTCTAGTGTTTCTTCTTACATCTGTGACTATGAATTAATTTTTGTTTATGACTTGAAGTAGGAGTGAAGATTCATTTTTTTTTCCTATATGGATATCCAATTGTCCCAAGACTGTCTGTAAATAACACTTTGCATTCCCTCTGTTAACTGTTTTGATATCTTGAAAAAATCAATTTACTATATAAATATGTGTCTATTTCTGAATTATATTATGTTCTCTTTACATGTCTATACCTTCATCAGAATCTCACCATCTTAATCACTATGCTTTTATATAAAGTCTAAAGTCAAGTAGAACTTTTTCAAGATTATTTTAACTACTCTAGATTCTTTCCTTTTTCATATAAATTTCAAGATAAGCTTGTCAATTCCAATGACATAGAAGCCTCCTGAGATGAAAATTAAGATTTCAATCCAGAGATTAATTCAGGGAAAACTGACATTTAACAATACTGAGTCCTCCAATCCACAAACATGGTATTTCTGTCCTTTTATTTAGGTCTGCTTTCATTTCTCTCAGTAATACCTTGTAGTTTTCTGTGTAGAGTTTCTGCTCATGTTTTATTGAATTTACTTCTAAATATTTTAGTTTTTGATGCTACTATAAATGGAATTTTAAATTTTTTACTTACAACTGTATATTGCAAGTATTTATAAATAAAATGAATTCAGACAGACTTGAATTCTGAAACCCCCCTCACTTATCAGTTCAAGTCACTTCCTCTGAAATTATTCCTTATGATTACCGATGTGCACTTTCCTGTCACCCATGAATAAAGACCACTTTATTTTTTTTCCTTTCCAAACTATGCCTTTTAATTCTCTTCTCGCAAAGTTGCACTGGCTAGGAGCTCTAGTGAAATAGCGAACAGAAAGAAGTAAGACGAAAGCTATTGTTGTGTTCCTAGTCTTAGGGGGAGAACACTCTTTCACCTTTAAGTACAATGTTATCTATAGGCTTGAACAATGTTTTCTGTTGTTGTTTAGAGAGGGTTTTATCAAATATTCCTACAGATAATTCTTTATTGGGGTGCAGGTGTCCTGTCCTTTGGAGAATGTTTAGTGGCATTCCTAGTTTCTACCAACTAGACAGTAGTAATACGTTCTCCTCATTGTCACAACCAAAAAATGCCTCCAAACATTTGTTCTGGGGTCAAAACTGCCCTTGTTTGAGAACCACTGAGTTAAACTGATGCAGTAGGTAAGACATGGGAAAATGTAGTTCACTTCATCAGAGCAATCTTCAGTTAGCTCACAAGAGGATGCTTGTGTTTTCCGAACTGCATGCTCAGTTGCTTGAGTCCACTGTCTACTTATACCTGTCAGCCCATTAAGAGAGGATCTGACCATTATTCTAGTTGCTATGCCTATACAGAACCCCAACACTGAGCTTCAGGTCCCCCAAGATATGGCAGTATTTCCCTGGGGAGGGAGTATTCTTAGGCCTCCAGGCTTTCCAGGTCCCTCAGAGATGGCAAAGAATGACAACAGTCTTATTTACCTCTCCATTGTGTATTTTTTTTCTTGAAGAGTCAGAGCCAAGGCCTTGAGGGATTTTCTCACCTTCAATGAAAGTGATCATTCTTTAAAATGACTCAGTTAATTCGCTTTTTAAAGAGCCATATTCTCTTTCTCTCTTTCATTCTCTCACTCTCCTCTCCCTCTTTCCCTCTTTTTCTAGCAAGTGTCATAAATGCTTTTCAAATTTAACAAACTGTAACAAACTAGATGACCTGCACAATGACCAATGTTTCCAATCTCTTTGATACATGCTATTGCAAAGGTCTGAGTGTCTCTGCCTCCCTCTGTCTCTCCTGAATAAACAAAATCTTAATAAAAAGAAAAAAAGGTAATAAAAGCTACAGCATGGAGAAATAGAAATCTTTAGAGTTTTCTAAAATTCACTAGGAATTGAACTGGTTAACATAGATGGGGGCACAGTACTCTATGAAACTTTAAGTGTAGTGAATGAAAAATAAGTAGTTAGATGGAAATTAACATGTCTAGAAGCGCAGCATAGGGTCCACATATGTTAGAAATCTGAACACTATTTCAAATGCATCACCAAAATGATGTTTTTAACTACTCTGTCTTCTGGGAAAATTATTTTCCAGGATATTGTACCTCCCATTGTGTAATGAAAACAAGGTTGCAATTATTGAAATACACCTCATAAGAAAGTTGCCGATATTATTCTATAACCAAGGTCAATAGGTTCACTTTCATATAGATGGCCAGAGCAGGATTAATTGTCAGAGAACTTCTATGCCAAGCCGCTTATGCAGAAAATGCCAATAATAAGATTCTATTGTGGAAATTTTAACACAATCTAGCTTCAATGTATGCTTAATTGGGAATATCCAGGGAAGACACATCTTCAAGATGTTCCATGTGTGAAGCCCACTCAATAGCAAATGGCTCGTTTATATGGATGTGATTAACAAACTGCCAAGGCATTCAGCTATAAAGTAAGGTTTCCAGCCAGTTCAAATGTATATTCAAAATAACATACTCCTTAGAGTATCAAGCTCTTTTTGTATCTGAATTTCAGATAATCCCTCTCCTGCAAAAACTATGAATTCTTTATTTGGCCATGGTTTATATGTCACTGGACAATCTTTTGTTATCTTTCTTCAACAAACATCTACCAATAAAACACAAGCAAATTATAGGCAAAATCTCAATGAAGTGATTAGGTACCAAAAATTCATTTGCTTTCAATGTGTTATTTTTCCTTAATGTCTCCTGTTTATTACTAACTGCCTCCCAATCAACTAACATGAATGTGTTTATCTAAAAGGTCAGAGAACTTACCTTCATAGCCATTTAGAAGAAAAAAAAATCTTCCCACTTGTTCAAAAATGACATATAAATACATTCCTAAAGCATTTGCTAACAAATGTATTCCTCTCCAATTTGATTTTGAAAAAAAATACACAACTGAAAATTACACACAGAGAATACTTAAAATAAATCATAACTACAGAACAATTACTATATCTGGATATATAATTAGGTGACTAATTATTTTGAAAATGCAATTGCACACTCTAATAGATATTCAATAACCTCCACCATTATCCCTCCCACTCCAACCCCTCAACTTCTTCCTGTGTTTTTCATGTCAATTTTAGCTCACATATCATCTTTTTCCTCTATTAAGAACAATTTGTTGAATGGTTTCATCTCTTTAATACATGCAATTCAATTACATCTTCTTGTTAATATATCTAACAGTGAAGATGACTTGTGCAAATTGTCTGACCCTTTCATCTTCTACCTGTGTGACCTTTGCAGTCAGTGGTATAAAGGAAATTCTTGTTCTCTAATTGTGTCATCTATCACAATAAGAAAAATATACCACAAAGATGGAAGACTAGGGAATATATTACAGTGGATTCAAAAACAATGCAACTCTGTTACATTTATCTGGGATTGAGGATGCCATGTAACATTTCTCCTTGGAGTACCAAAGAATCAGACCAGGGGAGTTGATAGAAGCTCAAAATGCAACTGAGGGGGAAGTAGCTTAAATAAAGATTGTCAGAAATGGTAATTAAAATGGAAATAATGTCCACTAAATTATAAACCGAACACTGAAGTTTTCACCACAATTATGGTAGAAAAGGATCTTAACAAGGAAAATCTGCTCAGCCTATATATCACTCAAAATTGAATAGAAAAAAAGATTTTTCAAGCATTTCCAGGGAAAGAGAATACTGTTCCAAAAATTCAAAGCAAACCTCTGAAAAATCTCTTACTGCAGAATCCAAAAGAAAATTTCAGAAAACAATTTGACATCCTTATTTTGGACAAAGGAAACAGGGTGAAATGAAGAGAATTCCAGGCAAGATTAAAAAAAAAAAAAAAGTCAATAGTGTGAAATGAGAAGAAGAAAGCATATTATAAACAACAACAACAACCATCAAGAAACTAAAAAAAGAGTAAAAGAACTGATACTGAAGGTGGTAGATTTAATCATTATTTAACTGTTCTAGAAGATCTCAGAAGGAGAAACAAAAAGGAAACTGTGGTAGAAAAGAAATTGAATAATAAAGACTAGAGAGTTAACATGCACTAATCCATGTTTCTGGAAGAGAAGCCAGAGAAATAGGAACCACCATCAAAAATATAGTCTTAGAAAATCTTGATCTCAGAAAGACAAGTTACATGGCTTCAGGAAAAATATAAATGAATAAAGATCTAAAACTTAATAAAACTGACAACTTTAGATTAGTAAATATGGTGGGGAGGGGAATCCTGCAAGATTCTAGGCAAAATTAAATATGCCTACAAAAATAATTAAATATGCTAGTTTGGTGACAACGTCAACATAGCTGAATGAGAGTTTTCTATGGTCTTCCTCCCAAAAAATACCAATTTTGAAAATAAACTAGGGATGAAAGAACCTTTGTGAAAGTTTGGGAGTCCAGTGGAGAAGATCTAGCACACAGCTAGAGAAAAAAATTGGAGATTGGACACACTGAAAAGGTAAGAGGAACAGTTTCACTTTCCCCACATCACTGCTCCCTCAGTGCAAAGTGAGTATAACTCCACATGAGAGAATTTCTGAGCCCATGATCTCTCCCATAGAGCAATGTGACAGTATATGAGCACCTGTTTTGCCCAGCTGTGCAGGATGCTGTCAAACTGACCCACTTCTTTCTTACCCCATCCAGAATACTGAGATGGGAACTGCAACACTTGGGGGCAGCAAGAGGCTGGCAGGCCAGAATGACAATTGAAAGCTCAAAGTGCATCAAAGGTCCTAAAATCACTTTACAGACTCCATCAGGAAGCCCATCCATGAGCAGCTGGAGATGCCTCACCTGTGAATTCCCCAACTAAACCACTAGCACCCACAATGCTCCTCAAACCTAATCCACATATACTCCCATCTCAGGGCCAGCTGGCTACGTGTGTGCTCCCAAGAGTGAGAGTAGTGAGAATGAGGTTTGCAGACAACCAGCAAGCACAGCAGAGAGCTGACCTGATTCTGCAGGATGAGGAGACGATTACCACAACAATTCTAAGAAAGAAGAATAGAGCTGAAGGCATCACACCCCCTGATTTCAAACTATATTACAAAGCTTTCCTAATAAAAACAGCATGGTACTGGGGCTGCTGGGTGGTTCAGAGGGTTAAGCATTTGCCTTTGGCTCTGGTCATGATCCCAAGGTCCTGGGATCAAGCCCAGCATCCAGCTCCCTGCTCGGCAGGACATCTACTTCTTCTTCTCCCTCTGTGCCTCCCCATCATTTGTGTTTGCTCACTTGCTCTCTCTCTCAAAATAAATAAATAAAATCTTAAAAACAAAAAACAGGGATCCCTGGGTGGCTCAGCGGTTTAGCGCAGCCTTCTGCCCAGGGCGTCATCCTGGAGTCCCAGGATCGAGTCCCACATCAGGCCCCCTTCATGGAGCCTGCTTCTCCCTCTGCCTGTGTCTCTGCCTCTCTGTCTTTCATGAATAAATAAATAAAATCTTAAGAAAAAACAAACAAACAAACAAACAGAGGTGCCTGGGTGGCTCAGCTGGTTAAGTGTCTGCCTTTGGCTCAGGTCATAATCTCAGGGTCCTGGGATGGAGCCCCACGTCAGGCACCCTGCTCATGCTCTCTCTTGTTGTCTCTGCCTCTCTCTCTATCAAATAAATAAATCCTTTAAAAAGAAATAACATAGCCTTAAAATAAAAACACAGAAAGAAACTTTAAAATAAAATATACCTAAGTAGCATAGACTAAAGAAGAAATCAAAATTACAATTATGAGCTATTTAATATTAAAAATAATTAGGAAATCTATATAAAAGCTGATAATGTGTGGTAAAAAAGATGGAATCAAATGGGCAAAAACTCATAGTATTGAGGGTTCTTATTTAAAAAAATGAATGAAAGTAAAAGATATTCAATTCAATAAGTTAAAGGATTTCAGCAAAGGTCAATAAAATAACTAAGAAAAGTAGCAGTAATGAATCAATAAAAGCATTTAGTGAGCTAGAAAAAGATCATAAAATAACCCTAAGAAAAATAGGAAAACTGAATCAATAAAAATAAAAGCAGAAAAAAAGGACAAGTAAGTAAAATTCACAAAGACTAAGGAAGAAACAGAAAATTCAAATTTCATTTAAAAAAAACAAATTTCATTAAAACCTACTAAGTAGATAAGACCAAGTAAGATAAAGAATATGGTAAAAGAGTATATATAATCCCACTCTGATTAACATAATCCTGATGCAGTGACAATAATGAAAGAAAACATAAATGAACAAAAGTGATTTAAGAAAGAAATAGTAATCTGAATATAATCGAACACATATAGAGCAGGAAAAGCTCTTAGAATATCTACCTTTAGAAAAGCACAGCTTAAGAAGCAAATTATTTCAAAATTACACATCGCACAACAAAGATCAACATGAAAGACTACCATACCCTGTTTACAAAGATATTATAAACCTGATACCAAACCTGACAACGATTATTTTTTAAAGATATTTCACTTTTATTAAAAAGAAGATGTAAGTAAAGTATGTAAAATCCGAAGAGTATATTTTTTCAAAAGTCACAACTAAATAAGAGTTACAAGTACTTGAAACAAGACAGGGGCAGAATTATTATTTTCCATAGTAATTCTTTTTCTTTTCTTTTTTTATGATTTAGTTACTTATTTGAGAGGAAGAGTGAACACTCCTGCGTGAGGGGGCGGGATGCCACCCAGAAGGAGAGAATCCCCAAGTAGACTCCCACCTATGCCCAGAGCCCCATGGAGGGGAGCGATGGAGCTCCATCCCAAGACCCTGAGATCAGGACCTGAGCTGAAACCAAGAGTCAGACAGTGACCCAACTGAGCCTGGGTGAGGCACCCCTCTTTTTCTTAAAATATCAAAGGGATTATTATTATTATTCTGAATAATCAAATATGTTAGAAACTTAAAAGCAATGAAAACGTGACACCACCTCCAGACAAGAAAGACAAATGACTAAGAAAGAAAAATCACTTGCCAAAGATACATATTATAAAAAATGTGCAGTATAAAATTTTGGCTTAAGAAAATGTGACATTTCAAAGCACTGAGGAACCTATAAGTCAATCACAAGCTACAGAGAAGATTGGCATGTGCATGTCCAGTAAGTATGCAGGTCACAAAGGAAGACGCAGAGGGCCAAGGGGTCAGCCTCCAAATTCAGCTGGACCAACTATTTGAAATCAAATAGCTCATCGAGACTGCCCATCAGTCTGTGCATGCGCGTGAACTCCATCTGCATTTGCCAGTCTACCCTTTTTCCTCCTCCCCATGCTTCATTTGCTGCTGTCCCTGCATCACACTAGATTTTAAAAAATCACCACCATGGCAAAATTAACCAAAATAGTAGAGCAAGAAGAGTGAAAATCTGCAAAAATTTCTTGTTCACAGGCCATAACTTACTTTCATGGTATTTTAAAAAACTAGTTATGTTTCTTCCATTTATGTAGAAAAACATGAATAAAGTACCACTGAGAAAAGCAATACAAATTCCACCTCAACATATGAGAAATACTTTTATACCCAAAAGCCTGGTGATAACCAATTTCTATCATATTTTATTTTCCAACTAACCTTCTCTTTTTCAGTATGTTCTAGAATAGAACCTTTTGTGAGACTGAATTTAAATTACTTTTGAGAAATTTCCAACATTCTTCATTGAATTCTACAGTAAATACCCAGGAGTACAAGTTTCCAAACTTTTCTATCCTACACCCTTCTAGAACTGTTTTTAAGCTTGCTGTGGACATTTAGGGGTAGTCCAATTTGCAAAAAAAAAAAAAAAAAAAAAAAAAAGAAAATAGCAACAAATCTTTAGTAACTGGTCACAAAACTAATGCCTTTATAAGATTATCAGTCCATCATATAAAAAGAAAAGCCAGAAACACTACAAAGGCTTGTATTTCTAAATGATGCCACAAAGGCAAAAATGTGTCCAAAGTGCAGTTTAGGATGCTCTCCAATGAATGTTACACTCTACCTCAGCATGGTTCATAATTATGTTCTTACAGGAAAAAGCCAAAGAAGAAAATTACATCTGCACTTTCCACAACGATTTTCCTCCCAGGTGCCAAAGATAATTCAGATAGCAAAATAAATGCCCTGTGGCAAAGCTGAGGGATTTAAAATTAAAAATCTCCTTGGCTTTCAATCATCTTTTCTGGATAACAAACCTACCCTATCATGACCACTGTTTGCCCCCAATATTCATCTATCCTTCTTCTCAGTGATGTAGCTATGGTTAAACCCTTCTCTGTAAAAAAAAATAATTTGGCAAATGATAACCAAATATTTATGTTATCACTGCCTTCATATATTATAAACATACTGACTTCTACAAGTACATAGCTTTCTGCCTAGATACTCACTGTTTCATTTATTCTAAAGTGTTTGATGAGAATCTGTTAGCAACACTTAAATCTTATAATGGGGGATCCACCCAAAATAAGTCACAAGTGCCCAAATCAGCAAATGCATATGCCTATGACATCTTCCCTGAGAGACAACCTGGGGACAAGAATAAAGAAGATTTCCAACAGGAAAATAAATGTGAATTATAATTACAATGAATTCTGTTTCCTACAACTTCAACACCCAAGAGTAACCATGTTTACCGAAAAACAGAAGTGTGATAGTCACTGTTCACAATAAGCCTAGCCATAAACAACTGAACAAACAAAAACTATGAAAACCAGTGGATCCTGAAACCTTGACATTAAAAAATTTAGGAAAAAATGTTTGAAATAGTTAGGCACATCGATAAATTAGATACAGATAGATCTGTAGGCTTTTTCTCCTCTTCTAGGAATTTAGAAATAAATTGTTTTCAATCAATTGGTTGTTAAGAATGCTTACTTGCTTGGGGTTATCTCTCTTAAGAGAGAACATCCAAAGCACAAAGGTTGCAACAGAAAAGCAAAAAAGAAAGAAAAGATCACACAGATCACATAGTCCATTAGATGAAAACATCGGGGACTCTGAGGCCACTGGGATATGCTGAGATGGCAAGACGTCAGTACCATGTCTAACGCAGCTGAAAGTGTGAGGTGACAACTTTCAGTTCCACTCGGCAGGGCTTACTCCCTCATATATCATATAATCATGTTGATTACTGTCTACATTATTGAATAAAAACACTTCCGACACTTTGTAAGGTAGACTGGTTAACATTACATTAAGAAGATTTTCATATGGAAATTCTTGATGCTTTTTTTTTTTTCATTTAAATGCATAATCTAATACAAAAGTAATATCATTTAAGGGCACTTCTCAGAATTCACTTTGGGATTTTATGGAAATGAATTGGTTGACTTGTGAGTTATATGCACCTTGTTTCCTCTTGGAGAAGTGGGTAAGAATAGTACGTAACTACTACTGCTTGATACAGCTGCCATATTGAAATGGCATAGTGAAGGCCCCTTTCTTCCTTCAAATCCTCTTCTATGTGGGCTTCTGTTACCTGACGTTAAATGTGAAGTCTTCCCAATACTCTCCCTCTCTTGGACCTGACACTTAGGTTATCAAGCAAAACAATAATCCCACTTTACAAGTAGTTTTTGGATGACATCTAGAGATTACATCTTACTGCAAACACTTCATTTTGAGAAGAACAACAGAAAACAAGAATGTTTGCTTAACAAGGGTGGTAGACAGTTTAGGAACAATGACATTTGATGGTAATGAAAGTAGTAGTAATGAAAGTGCCCCCTCCCTTGGAGGAAGGAGGACTTAAACTGAAGAGTCACGAATAAGAGAGAGGAATCAAAATTCTGTGAAGCTCCAATGGGCGTGTAGAGAGACTGGCTAGATGCTCAATATATCCATGGCTCTTCCCAGGAACATAGCTAAACTATATTTCCTGGCCATTCTTGCAGTTCGATGGGGCTGCGTGATTGACTTCGGTCGATAGTATAGGACAGCTGTAATATGTGCCACTTCCAGGCCTGGTCCTTAAAACTTCCCATGTGACTCTCCACACTCTCCTGAGATACATTAGAAGTAGTCAGTAGATCTGAACCTTGATCTTGCTGTACCTCTGATATTTTTCTTATTCTGATATCTTCCTTTATGAGGTCTTTCTGTTGCCTCTCTCTTCTCTCACTCTGAGCCTTTGCTCATCTCCTTATACACCTGAATTTGTCAGGCTACTTATGGTCTTTTTAATAGTTTTTGTATGGGTGCGTTCCATCCCCAATCAAACAAGAAATTCTTCGAGAGGGAAACAACTCCCTTGGGCTCCCACCAACATAGCTGTTAACATTTCCCTTACATGGGAAACTTGAAATCTCACACTTAGGCCAAGTCTACAGCCAACAGAGGCCATTCATTAAAAACAAACAAAAACCATTATTAATCTCCAGGTGCCTGTCCTTGGCCTTCCTCAGCTAAACATCTTTTAGAAAATGAGGCTCCTATTTGCCGAGTTAGCCTCAGACTTAAAGAAATATCCACTCATCTTCTTGAGTGCTTAGAAACATCACAAAGACCACCGGTGGATCAACAACAGAAAATGAAAATCCAGCAGTCTAAGCATAGCTTTCCATGTAAATCCTGATATCCTTTTAAAATAACCTCTAATGCTAGATTTGCCCCAAGCCCCAATGTTTAAACAAGATAAATTGGTTCAATTGTCCTCATAGGACAAAGGACCTTTTTTTCCTCCTCAGTCAGCTCATTTAATAAGTATATAAACATTTAGAGATCTTTACAAATTTATATATCTTCAAAAGAATATTTCCCTTTGGGACGCCTAGGTGGTTCAGTGATTGAACATCTGCTTTCGGCCCAGGGTGTGATCCTGAGGTCCTAGGATCCAGTTCCGCATCAGGGAGCCTGCTTCTCTCTCTAGCTATGTTTTTGTTTCTCTGTCTTCATGAATAAATAAATAAAATCTTAAAAAAAAATAAAAAGAGTATTTTCCTTTCAGCTTTCCCAGTCTGCAAAGAATCCTTTTTTAAATCCTTCCCACCTTTTTCACATACTTTGCTCTGACTTACATGGATGTTATTAACTCAGATTTTTCAGAAAATGTGGATACTCAATGGATTATTTGGTTAAGCATACAAAAATGATTGTTCCCAAGTTACTGGAGAACAGGCATCAAGAGTGCCCAGGAAGGGAAATACAAATCAAAACCACAATGAGATACCACCTCACACCAGTGAGAATGGGGAAAATTAACAAGGCAGGAAACAACAAATGTTGGAGAGGATGCGGAGAAAAGGGAACCCTCTTACACTGTTGGTGGGAATGTGAACTGGTGCAGCCACTCTGGAAAACTGTGTGGAGGTTCCTCAAACAGTTAAAAATATACCTGCCCTACGACCCAGCAATTGCACTGTTGGGGATTTACCCCAAAGATACAAATGCAATGAAACGCCGGGACACCTGCACCCCGATGTTTATAGCAGCAATGGCCACGATAGCCAAACTGTGGAAGGAGCCTCGGTGTCCAATGAAAGATGAATGGATAAAGAAGATGTGGTTTATGTATACAATGGAATATTACTCAGCTATTAGAAATGACAAATACCCACCATTTGCTTCAACGTGGATGGAACTGGAGGGTATTATGCTGAGTGAAGTAAGTCAGTCGGAGAAGGACAAACATTATATGTTCTCATTCATTTGGGGAATATAAATAATAGTGAAAGGGAAAATAAGGGAAGGGAGAAGAAATGTGTGGGAAATATCAGAAAGGGAGACAGAACGTAAAGACTGCTAACTCTGGGAAACGAACTAGGGGTGGTAGAAGGGGAGGAGGGTGGGAGGTGGGAGTGAATGGGTGACGGGCACTGGGGGTTATTCTGTATGTTAGTAAATTGAACACCAATAAAAAATAAATTAAAAAAAAAAGAGTGCCCAGGAATTCCACAGTTTCCTCAAGACAACTCACACCCACTCTTCACAACTACCACCATATATTTCAAACTTTCTTAGCTCTCCCTCACATCTCCACCTCTCCCTTCTGCTCCATCACATACAAAGATAGTATCTCTTTACAGAAAAATCGAATCCCTAGAAGAGGAACTCTCTCCTCCTCTTCATACAAAGCATGCCAATGTGGGCATCGCTGCAGATGCTTCCCGGTCTACTCCCCTTCTCAAGAGCCAATGCGACTTATTACTCTTTTGCTCTTGCAAATATGTCAGCTCCCTCCTATCAATGAAATCTTTACAGTTGACTTTCAAACACACTCAAGACTCTTCCAACTTATATACAAACTTTCCCTCAATCCTACGTGTTCTATTTGCTATTCTCAGAAGGCTTTGTCTATTATGGCCGTATCCAGCTGCACAGCCCTCACTCACTCCTCCCCCTGCTCTAATCCATCTTTTCCCTCATTTTTCCACAAACAGCTCTCACTAAGATCACCGAGGACTTCCAAGTCAAGAACTCCGGAGGACAGCTTCAAACCCACATCCATCAAAGTAGCATTTCGGATTGCTGGTCATCCCATCTCTACAAAAGCAGAACTTCCTTTATTTTCATAACTCCAGCAGTTATCCTCCTCCTTTGTGGGTTGTTGTACCTTCACACAGCCATGAAATGAAGTCCCTCAAGGCTTGGTGCTAAGGCTCTCTTTTCTTATTACTTACTATGGTGCCTCTCTAGGCAATGGTGCCCGTGCCCATGATACCGTTTACCACCTGCACACTTAGGACACAGAAAAGTCTATCTCGAGTCCATATCTTTCCACCAGGGCTGTACAACTACAGATTTAAATGTCAATCTGGTGTGCCTGCTTGTCTCTCTCAAAGTCCCCCCAAACCCAACAAGTTCAGAGTTGAACCCGAGTTCTGTCTCTCAAATCTGATCTGTTTCCACTGTCCCTATCATAGTGAATGGTGCCACCAGCCATCAGATTGTGGAAATTTACTTTTCTTCTCCTGATGCTACTTTCAAACTATCACAGATTTCTGGCCATATTACATTCTAACTACTTCTGAAACTCATCTGCCTCTCTCCATCTTCACAACACCACTTTACTGTAGGCTCTTTTATATCCTGCCTTTTAGCCTCTGCAATTTTCTACTGATCCTCCCCAGGTAAAGATATTGTCTGCATGCCTATCCTGTGTCTGCCCTGAGCTGAAGAGAGCTTTATTTTTAAATCACAATTCTTTGTCACTCACCTATTTTCAGGGACTTTCCTTTACTGTAGGATTAAAGACCCTTAAAATGACCAAAGGCCTTACTTGGTCAACCTCTGACTATCCCTTTGGCCTCATCTGGCACCTGAGTCCTGAGCTCTCCACCCCTCCATTCTCTTGTACCCCAGGTCACCCTGCATTCCTTCAATACCTGGAATTTTCAGTGCTCAGAGCTGCCACAGAGGCTCTGTCTTTCCCATTCTTTACCTAATCAATGCTTATTTACCTTCAGACCCCCCCTCTGAGGGAAGCCATCCCTGACAAGAACAAACACTATTATTCCCACTTAGTGCATCATGCCCATGACTATCGTGGTGCACGTCAGTTCCAATTCTCTATTTATTTTTGGGAACATGTGACTAAGTGCCTGACACCTCCCCGCCTTCTGGATGGTAAATAAGGTCTATGAGAGCAGGAACCAGCTTTGTTCCTTTCATCACTCTTCTCTTAAGACCTAGGCATGGCACCCAGCCCACTATAAACATTCAATATTATATTTGTTGAATGAATAGACAAATGAATAAATTGAGTTTTTACTATATTGTTCTCAGAGCTAGGCTATCTTTAAAATACTTTGAGTGTCCTCACAATCGTAATACACTCTTAGTTTCACATGTTATCTTTTTTTTTTTTCACAATGCACTGAATATCTGTCCTTTTAATAAACTAGGAGCACCACTACTACAGGAATCCTATTCACTGGCTTTTCTATCTACAAGATCCAGTATAGTGCCTATAAGATGACAGATACTAAAAAACTACCTGTTGAAAGAAGTACTGGCCCAGATTCCGACAGTGTTTTTATAAAAATGGACTTAAAGTTCAGGCTGTGGAATTAGCTCTCCAGACTCAAATTCTGGTTCTTTCATTTACTAATTGAATGAGCTTGAAAATTCATGCTTAGTTTTGCTAAGTCTCTATAAGATGGGGTGATAATACCTAACCTCAGGATTAAGTGAGATAATCCTTATAAAACCTAGTTTTGCAACCAAACCTCAGGGTGCCCCTAAGGTATATTTATGGAAGCTATTATTTTCAAATAAGTAAACAATGTACAATGGCCTTGAGCCACCTCTTAGACTCTACCCAGGTAGAGAACACATCATGGCCTCATTCATATAGCCCTATCTGTCAGCATCCCTGTTAAGGGACCATGTGGCCTGCAGAATGACATTGGGATTGATTTTCCACAACAAGACCACCACCAGGGATCCCTGAGACAACCTGGAATACCATTATAACACCTCATCCAGTGTAAGCCACCGTATGCCACCACATGCCTTCCTAAATGTAATACTGTATATAACAACCTAGCCAAGATTTGGAAGGGAAAAATAATGATTCAGCAGAGGACCTGTAGGCATTCATGCCAACCCTCCTAACAATCAAATCTAAGCTTCCTTAAGATTATATACCTTCATTCAAACTCCATAATTGCCTAGCTTTCCCAGTCAACCTCAAAACAAAGTTTAGGGATTAGCGACTATTTAAAACCAACTTCAGGGGAACCCTGGGTAGCACAGCGGTTTAGCACCTGCCTTTGGCCCAGGGTGCCATCCTGGAGACCTGGGATCGAATCCCACGTCGGGCTCCCGGTGCATGGAGCCTGCTTCTCCCTCTGCCTATGTCTCTGCCTCTCTCTTTCTCTGTGTGACTATCATAAATAAATAAAAATTAAAAAAAAATAAAATAAAACCAACTTCAGGAATCAAAAAGTTGCCAGAAAAGCAAATTTGTGGAAGCAATCACAAGACAGGTAACAATCATCCTAGATTTTTATGTAGAAATATAATGTATCTATACTACTATTCTAGTGTTGGAGGAATCAAATTAAAAGGACTTCTATTAATGTATGTTAGAGCAATCTGAATTTACGCAACATTAGAACACTAAATGCAATTTTATTTGCTTCACCTGCACAACAGTATACTTTCCCACTGCTTCACAATACTCTTGGCATGGTTATTTCTCAATAAAAATTATATCACCCTCATTTAACAGATGAAGAAATGGAAGCAATGAAAGGTAAAATGATGTTCTCAGGACCAAACAGAAACTGAGAGCCTATGGTGAGATTATTGTGATCTGGAGAGAATAAATCCTGTTCTGAAAATGGACAAAAATATAAAATGCTCAAGTGTATAAAGCAGATTTTATAGTGACTTCACACTCCCTGTAGGTTCTTTGCCTGATCACATTTCCTCAGGATGCTCTCTCCATGGCACAGGGCTTAAGCTCACCACATTCCAACTTCTCACCTCCCCACATAAAACTGAAGGAACTCAACATCCAGATGTTCAGCTTGTAAGAAACTAACAACTCATCAGACAAATCCTAGATTCACATGCAGTTACATAAGAAATATTATAGAGAGATGTATTGTATCCTTGACCCAGTTTCCCCCAATGGCAACATCGTATGAAACTATAGTACAATGTTACAACTAGGATATCAACATTGATACAGTCAAGACACAAGCCAATAGTAAAAGGATACTTCTGGATGATTTCATCTTATGCGGAAATATAGTGTAAGAAAACAAAGGAGCCAAGAGGCCTTGGGAAGCCATGAGTCTTGATTCTTCATGAACCACTAACGACTCTAACGGTGGGAATTTAATGAACCATGGGAGCAAGAGGCAGTTGAAAAATGGATTTTAATGACAAGGATGAGAAAAGATATTTGTAGGGAGTTAGAGGCCCTCATAATATTTCTTAAGTCACATTATGCAGATCAGTGATTCAGAGACTTGTACTCAATTGTGCTCCTCTGTGGGTAATTTATACTTCACCTTTAACCTCAAGGACCTTTCTCAGTATATAAAACCTGAGAAGCCTTCAGCCAATCACCATATTTAAATTAAAATGAATCCATGGGGTCTCTTAGCACAGCCAAACTGACATCTAGAACACAAAACAAGACCCCCCACTTGTCTCTCTTTATCTAACCAAAAGGTAGCATCAAAGACCTTGGAGTTTCAGATTAGGCCAACTAGGTTTGCATTCTCGTTCTGTCCCTGACTAAAAGCCACCATGGGCACCTGAGTTTATTACCTGATCTGGAAAAGGAATAGAAGAGACATCCATTAAAGGCATTAGGGGATTCAATGAGATAATGTACATAAAGGACATGGCACCTGATGACCGCTCAAAAGAATGTTATTTCATGTTTTCTCCTTTCCTCTGCTTTTTAGTTTCCTACCATTTGAGTATAAGTCTTTTGTGAAAGAGTAATTTAAGTAGAATGTCATAAAACACATTTCACTTTACTCACGTGACATGTCAAACATGTCAATAGTTAATGGGAAATCATTTTATTTCATACCTTCCCTTCAAATTCCTTATATTGCTATAATAAGGAGACTTTGATTTGCATGCCAAATAGAGAAGCTTGCTTTTCATTTTTATTTTTTTAAGTTTTTATTTATTTATTCACGAGAGACACACAGAGAGAGGCAGAGACACAGGCAGAGGGAGAAGCAGGCTCCCTACAGGAAGCCCAAAGTGGGAGTCAATCTTGGGACTCCAGGATCACGCACTGGGCCAAAGGCAGACGCTTAACTGCTGAGCCACCCAGGCATCGCAAGAAGCTTGCTTTTTCAAGAGATAATCTAATGCCATGCTATTCCTCAAAATTTCTCTCAGAAGTAGGTAAATGCAGTCATCAGCAAAGACAATCATGTACTTGAGGTCAACTGGAAGGTCAAAATAACATACACAGAAACAAAGGAAAACCAAGTAAATTCAAATAGAGCTCTCAGGAAAATGATACCTACAGAGGCTTTGCCCAGTCTAGAAAACCCACATAGATGATAACCCAATGACTAAAAGAGTCCATGTACAATGCATGGAGGGGAAAAAACCGGAAAACATAGTAAGGATCTTCAGTGCATAACAGAGCAATACAAAAAGCAATGCACTGGGGGAATCATAGAACTAAGAACTTGGGAGGGAACGTTATATTCTAAGCTTTAAAAACAAACACACAACAAGTCCAAGTCATTATCTTCCCACTATGATTCATTACATCGCTTCTACTATTCCCTAAAGCTTATCCCTGGGCCACCTGAGCTAAATAGGAACTGAGCAATGGGCAAACTTCACAGACTTTAATGATTGGTCACACAAGTTCTTGGAGATCAGAAAAACCAGTTGTAGGGGAAAAATAATCCCTGAGCCATCCTTCCATTTATTTAGTAGAGTTCAGATATATTGCTTCTACAGATCTAAGATCCTTACCCAATCTGTAGGTATTTCTGTGGGTTGAAGAATACAAACTGTTTTCTGAAATTCAACATGAACAAAGAATGCCAGAAATTTTGATAAATGGCAATTCCAATGATTAATGTTGTCCTTAATGGGAGGCAAGGAACAGTGGCTTTCCTTTGTTAAGAATCTACAAGATTCAAGACATGAATAAGTAATTATGAAAAGAAGAAGTAACCTAAAATAAATTTAAGAGCATTCCCTGGCTCATTTTAATCAATGATTTTTTAATTTCAATAATTTTATTTCAAGGTAATCATAGACTTGTATTCAGTTGTAAGAAATAATACAGAAGGAACCAGTTGGTCGTTTACACATTTTCCCCAAAGATAACAGAGTCACAACCAGGATACTGACATTGATAGTCAAGGTGAATTACCACGAGAATCGTCCATGTTGCTCTTTCATAGACACACCCACTTCTCTCCTGCCCCATCCCCCTTAACACCTGCCAACGACTACTACTCTACATTAATCTGTTGTCCATTTCATAATTTTGTCATTTCAACAATGTTACATGAATTGAATCACATAATATGAATTCTCTGGAGATTCATCCAGGTTGTTTGTCAATAGTCCATTCCTTTCCTATTGCTGAATAGTATCTGATAGTTTAGACCTGCTTAGAAATCCTATACCAAAGAAAACTGTTTAAAAGACACTAGCAAAGCAGATTATATGCATGCCCACGCCCCAGCTATTACACTCCCTAGTATATGTCCAAAAGAAATGTGTACATGCAAGCCAAAAAAAATCTGTTTAAAAAAATGTGTATAATAGCATTATTTATAAAAGTTCCAAACTAGAAGTAATCCAAATGTACATCAATAGTATTGGATACATCAACCATGGCACATAAAGTATACAGTGGAATACCACACACATACACACACAACAATAAAAAGGAACCAATTACTGACACATAAAACTTTAGGTGAAGACCACAAACACAGGTTGACTGAATTTGTTTAGTTTAAAAATAATGCATAGTGAAGGATTCTATTTGTAAAAGTGTAACAATTGGATAGATACTATCACCATTTGGGAGGTAGTAAACAGAAGGAGGTACAAGGAAAATCTCTAGGGTGCTGATAATGTTCAATTTCTTGAGCTGGATGAATATTATATGCATGTGTTCACCGTATGAAAATTCATCATGCTGAACACATGATTTCGAACTTTTCTACCTTTCTATTAAACGTAACTTATAAAAATGTGATTTAAAAACAAAAAGGATGATCCAAAGTTAAAATAATGATCATGATCACAAAGTCTTTTCTCCAACCCAAGTAATGGTTACCAGCCTTCTTGCACAAAAGTTCAGCCCTGCTTAGTAGGCATTAGGATTCGGAGTCCTGGTTTTAGAAAACAGAGAGGAGGGATGCCTGGGTGGTTCAGTGGTTGAGCTTCAGCCTTTGGCTCAGGGTGTGATCCCAGGGTCCAGGATTGAGTCTCGCATAGGGCTCCCTGCAGGGAGCCTGCTTCTCCCTCTGCCTATGTCTCTGCCTCTGTGTCTCTCATGAATAAATAAATAAAATCTTAAAAATAAAAAAAACCAGGGTGGATGTATAGCCCTTGTCACTGAGAGATTTGGGCAATATGATCCTCTTCTCCCCAGTGACTGAGTATATGGAGGCATGAGAGGACCCAATGAAGATGCTGTTATTATCAGCACCTGGATAAGAAAACAGAACTTTTCTGAGGTTTCATGCAGATTTAGTCACTCTTTCTAAGAAGGGTCAGTTCTCCTGGCTCTCCAATAGAAAAAGTAAGTCGTAGAAAAGGTCTATCACTCTAAGGGGGTACACAATAACGACACTTAAGGTGAGTCTCCAAGCAGATATGTTACAGAGGAGATAGAGGCTTTCCATGAAAGAAATCCTTTATATCTTTTTTTAAAAAAATTCAATCTGCCAACATATAGCACAACACCCAGTGCTCATCCCATCCAGTGCTCTCCTCAATGCCCGTCACGCAGTCACCCCATCCTCCACCCACCTCCCCTTCTGCAACCCTTTGTTTCCCAGAGTTAGGAGTCTCTCATGGTTTCTCTCCCTCTTTAATTTTTCCCACTCAGTTCCCCTCCTTTCCCTTATAATCCCTTTCATTATTTCTTATATTCCACGTATGAGTGAAACCATATGATTGTCTTTCTCCAACTGACTTATTTCACTCAGCATAATATGCTCAAAGCATCAAAGCAAATGGCATTTCTCTCTTCTGATGGCTGAGTAATATTCTGCATATACCTTCGACAGATGAATGGATAAAGAAGAAATTCTTTATATCTTATTGCAAGAACTTCTTTGAAAACGTATTTAATGCCTCAATTATGATTGCAACTTATTCAGCCATTTTATAAATATCTAAGAAGTTCTCTGTGCCAGGCATTATGCTAGATGTGATGCTACAATGGTAAACAACCGACACACCAAGGCTGCCCTCAAATGGGGCTATAGTCTAGCAGGGAAGACAGATAAAGCAGCTAAAACAATTAAAGGTACAGATGGCAACACATGGAGAAACACTACCAAAGCTAGTCTATAGCAGAAGTCAGGAAAATGTTCAAGGGCTTCCTGCCAATGGCAGAGAATGGTTTTGGCATATCTGATAAGTGGGAAGAAGAACAAGAGAAGACAAGACCAAGTTAGAGTGCAGCTGAATGTTCTAGAAGGGAGCAGCAGGAGGCCACACAAGTGTAACAGCGCAGCACAGAGAAGCTAAGAATGGGGCCTCACCAACACCTGTGCTGAAGTCCAGTCCACCTGGCGAGGCAGGCACTCATGCTGACATCGCCTCTTGAACACCCAGAGTTTGTGTCATTTTAAGGAAATGAGAAAAGGACTGCAGCATACATGGTGTTTGATAATATTTTCTCTGAACAAAAGTCCTTTCTGGGACATCCGAGTGCACACTACCCAGAAAACAGGTGGCATTTCCTGACTGTTGGTGATGTAAGCTCAGCAAGCTGCACAGCCCAAGCTTCTACGGAAGATCAACTCACTAAACAGCATGGATGGCTCAGGAGGGAAATGTCCCCCTCAGAAGAGCTGACATGCAATTTCTCACCTGTACCATAATGACTCTCCATATACCGTCAACGGGACAGATGAGGTAGTTTGCTACCCTGTTTCAGCTACTCAACAAGTATTTATCACAGATCGTTATAGGACAAGGTTCTGGGGAGAAGTGAGAAAACATTAAAGCAGAGATCCTATTAACAGACAACCTAATGAAGTGAAAACAAATGCACTTTGGAATATGATCGGCTGATATTTAAATCCTGGCTCAACTCCTTGCAAATTCAGTAACCTTGAGCTAGTTACCTGACTCCCTGCAGCCTCATTCTCACGTCATGACAAAACTCTACCTTGAAGCATTCTGCAGGATTGAACGAAATGATGCGTGCACAGCACCAAAGAGAAGTCCCACATCATAGGCCAGGGGTTCAGAAAGGACTGACCCCACCCCTGGCTCTGGTCCACCCACCTACCCTTCACACTTATCCTTCACACCTTGCCGGCACCTGTAAGCTCATAGATGGACACCACAGTGTGGCAGCCGTGCACGTGCCCTGGCCCTGCCAAAGCTGTCCCTTGGCCACCTCCTGTGGAGAGAGCAACCTTCTTTCTGAAGGGATGATCCATATCTTGGCCTAGGACCATTTGGGCGGGAAATTCTAAAGACCAAATACCCTGAACCATGACCTACAAGAGGGAAAGGCATGATATCCTGACCCCACAGAATCCTTACCCAGTGGGGGACACTGTGGCCAAAAAGGGGTGAAACAGGGACCCATATGCTGGGCCAGGCAGGGGAGCCTCTTCTTCAAGTCTAAGAGCAATACAATTTGGAACCAAGTGCTACATGAGTGTTAGCATCTTTAAGTAACAGCCTTTCTAAAAGACTACTTCCCTTGCTGTGTTTCCGCAACAATCTGCCTCCCTAAGCTACTCTACTCCTCTCGCCGTTTTATAGGAATTCTACTCATGTTCTTTCCTTTTCATATTTCAAACTCACTCTGAATCTCTAACAAGTCCAAGGTCTTAAGGCACTTACTTACTCACTGCTCCGCACATCCCACAATATTCTTCAGATCGAAGAGATAAAATCTTACATAAACTTTGTCCCAGTGGTTGCTGTCAGCGTGGGGATATAAATAAATATCGGCTGCTGTTAATCGTGCTTTGGATAAGGACAATTTTCAAGTTTTAGAAATCTAAGACCAAGTCTAAGAAAAGATATCCCTATAATTACAAGAAAAAAAATCAACATCACCCAGAAGCTGATAGATTATTAGCTATTGTTATAGTCACATAGTTATCTCAAACATATTTATTCCAACAACAACAACAAATTTTTCAAAAGCCAACTCCACGGTCAGATATAGATAGAGCCCTGAGCCACTTAAACTAAAGAACCCTCCATCTGTCAAGGATACATAGGATTCATGGAACAGAAGAAGAAGAGTAAAAATCCCCAACACACAAGTCAGGGGTAGGATACTTAGAGCTAGGAAACCATCAGCCATGGGTGTGCCAGGGTAGCCCCAGTAGAGGGTCCTGATGTTCCAGGGCCATGTGCAAAGCTCTGTGCAACCTTCTCAAGCCCAGGCTCACTCGGAGGCCAGGGTCATGAGTGAGGTCAATGGGATGGATGGTCCAAAGCAAAGACGGAAAGCCCTGACCCTCTCCAAAGTAGCTTCATTACACTGATCTCTCCCTAAGAGTCTTCTCATCTCTCCTTCCAGATCTGACGTAGGACTCACTCTACTTGCTGATTCACTGTGGGGCTCATCTTTAAAATACAGATGCCAACCTGCTGAAACATCTCCCAGGCTGCGAGCTTAAAATATATGAAAGATGAAGAAGTGCACCTGGGGCTTCAAGGACGAGTGCCATAAAACTGTCATCGTCTCCCACCAAACCTTAGTTCTCCCACTCACTTGATGTACATCTGCGGCCCGTTCGCACTGCATATGGCCGTGGACAGAAAATGCTTCGGTTCAAAACTGGCACAGTGGGCCTGTAGGAAGCTTCTGCTGCAGTGTTGGCTCCTTCTTAGTTTTAGCTCCAAGCCTCGTTACCCTAACATAAGGACTCCGAACAAGCCTACGTGGGGGCTCACGAGGTCCCAAGTATGGGTTCCAGCGCTGTGACTTACTTATTAATGTGTAGCTTGAGCAGAGGATTATTTAAAGATTTAAAGTGCCAAAAGCATCCACTCCACCTCTGCTACCTTTAAACACAGCAATATTTTCAACCAAACAAATAAAGGAGAAAAGGACTTTGGGCCAGAGTCGCTCAGTGTCTCCCAGGAGCCCTTCTAAATAGTCCAGACTCTTGCCAGGAATTCTTTGTGTACTAAGCACAGTGAAAGCTGGCCTTTCTCCCCCCGTGAGCTTCTCTGCCGAGCACTCAGAAGACAAGGGTGCCCTGCGCCCCCCACACACACTACCAATGACACTGAACCAACCAGTTACTACGGTTCCTTCTTTCCTTTCCTTCTCTTGGCTGAATAATACTTTCTGATCATTCATTCAATAAGAACTTATAGAATACATTTCCAAAATACTAGAAAGAATTTAAAGAGCAGAAAGACTGTATGTTGGCAAATTGAATTTAAATTTTAAAAATGTAAAAAAAAAAATTAAATTACAGAAGAAAAGAAAAATAAAGAAAAAATAGAAAGAATATGGTCTCTAGGTTTAAGAGCCACAGAACACGGTGATAAGGGAAAGGGCACCAAAAAAAACATAAATCACAATACCAAATAGACTAAGTTCTCAAATAAATAGTGGAACCAAGTGTCATGAACTCTCGGGAGGGAGAAATGACGGCAGTTGGGGGGCGCGGCAGGGATGGGGTATGAGGACTAGAAGAGGGGGCTCTACTAAGGGATGGAGGCCTCTGAGCAGGTGAAGGGAAAGGGTCTGTCGCAGCAGGGGTTCCCAACCCTATTTCGGTGCAATGGACCCTCTGTAAGCCTGAACTCCAAAACCTCATGACATTTTTGGGTATATAAAAATAAACTATATTGGACCAGAGAGAAAATCAGTTACAGCCATCTCTGCCATCATGCTTGTTTTGAAAACATGAACTGATTCCAGTGCATTTCATCCATTAGGGAACAATGTGGACATGACAGGGATTTCGTGTTTATACACCATCCCAGCCGCAAGAAACACTCACCTGCATGTCGCCACACAGGAAAACACAAGACCCGCCTCAAACTTCTCCCAGCTTCTCTGCTCACCACTCCCAGCCTCAGCCACACCATCCACACCTGGGGTTATGGCTTCCCATCTGGGTTCAAACCACCCTACCTCACTCACAATAACCCACTGGCCTCCCTATCTCCATAAGCACACTTCGGGTCTTTTCCAAGACACACCACTTTTATTCCAGCACCTATGAATCTATGCATTTCTTAACCATTTACCATGTAACTGTAGAACTGTGCCACCATTTTTTATTAGGCTTTTCCATTAGTCTTTCGTGTTCAGATGTAATTGACACATTTTTTGAGGTTTATACTCTGAATCCCATGTCTCCCACGAACCCTGCGGTTTCCATCGTGTGATTTTGCATAGCAGAATGATTTTTAAGAACTTGAAGGCTGCAATATAGCAGAACTATCTATATGTTCACACCATTTTTAAGAAATCTGTGGAATGATTTACGAATGTATTCAAATCATAAGTTCTAGTACCTAGCCAAATAATCTACCTTAATTTTAACATGATGATGAGCAGAAATTATATAGAAAGATACAAGCAACTGTAATGTGTGACATGAGAATACTATGATTTCTATTAATGAGAGAGTCACAGACAGGCACCGCTAAAACCCCTGTGATTTGTTGTCCACGTTGATAATTGAAGAAAATGTTAAACTTCATTAACACCATGACAAAAATGATGATAAATTTTTTCTCCATCTAGCTGCATTGATGCCCTGAATTCTAGCTTCACTCTTGTGATAAAGAAGCCCTGTTACAAAGAGGGAAGAACACTTCTAGCAAAGAAACTGAGGTAGGCAGAAGCATAATGTGATACGAATTATCTAGCTGGAACCAATAACTTATGAAGAAGAGAAGAGGGAAGGGGAACAGAGTGAAGAGAGGGCATATGGAAATAGAGAATAGGCCAATACCAAGGCCAGATAAGATTTCCTTAGGAATTTTACATGCAAAACCACTAGGCCCCTAGGGTCACCTTCTCTTCCTGGCCATTGGATCAAGTCACTGACTCACATTCAAATCATCAACCAACACACAGACTTTGCTGCCATTAACTGGATATAATACTTCCTTCCCAGTATGAATTTGTCCACATGCTTTTTCATCCCCAAGTACCATACAGTGGCGAGATCATTTTGAATTTTCCTGTTGTCTAAACACTTGGTCAATTTCATTTTCTTGAAGACTGTTACATAAATGTGTCCTGTATCCGTTATGAAAATGCAGATTCTGATGCTTCACATCTAATCCCAGTTGATTAATAGTGCCCTCTTCATAACTGCTTCTAACCTCATAACAACCCAGCCGAGCCCAGCTCCCAGGGACAGACCTAATAATTATTATCCTGCAGTTGTAGAAGCTAATGACATTAACTTTCTCATCTCTTCAGGTTGGGGGGAACGGATACAATAGTTACTATAAATCACATGCTGGACCTTAGGCAAAGTTCATTGCAGATATTTCAATAGCCACGGGGGAGCATCTTTAAACTGCAAAATTTCTGAGTCATCTCTTCTGACTCTCTGGCAAGCCCTGCCACCAGGCTTATACAAGACAGGTCCTCCTGGTCCCCATTTGCAAAGTCCATGATCTCTGTCCCATGGGGCCTCCTGTACAGGAAGCACATGCCCAGGCTGCCCACATCACTGCTCCTAGAGAGCTGCTACAGCAAATGAGTGGAGGGTAATGCAAAGAACTTTGAAGGGCAAGGGACCTAGCTCTCTTGCAGACATGTGTGTGACTTTCTCTGCTTCAGATCCCAGTTATTCTGACACTCCCCAAATAAGCAAAGAGGAAAAAAAAAAAAAGAAGAAGAAGAGGGATTAATGGGACTATGGACTCCTTGCTTCTGTGCCTACCAGAGCTGTTCTGCTTCTGTCTGCTTTATATTGTACATTCCACGTAACTTGAAAAATGCAATCTACTTACAACCACTTACATTAAACCATTTATAAATGTTTGGAAACCACAGAACAGGATAACCTCTAAAGACTCTTCTAGTCCCAACCTTATCTAGAGCAAGACACACCAAGCAGCTATGCTGGGAGATGAGTAGAGTACACAGTGACTTTTATGCAATGAGAAATCAAAGATGCTTACCTCACATCGCCTCCTTCCCAGGCTCCTCATCATTCCCATCTTCTTCAGGCTCAGGAGCCAACAATGTTATTTGTACATCATTGACTAATAAAATTAATGTTAAATCATTTTTAACTATTATCCCCTTAACATCAATTTGACAGAACAGGTGCTCAGGGCTCTGAGACTGCAGACGCCAGGTGCCACTACTCAGGCCAAACACTGACAACTTGCTTCCATGTAACTACCCTACCAAGCTTGCTTTAAAACAGAAAGGTAGGGGATCCCTGGTGGCGCAGTGGTTTAGCGCCTGCCTTTGGCCCAGGGCGCGATCCTGGAGACCCGGGATCGAATCCCACGTCAGGCTCCCGGTGCGTGGAGCCTGCTTGTGTCTCTGCCTCTCTCTCTCTCTCTCTCTCTCTCTCTCCTATTATAAATAAATAAAAATTAAAAAAAAAAAAAAACAGAAAGGTAGGAATGCCTGGGTGGCTCAGCGGTTGAGCATCTACCTTTGGCTCCGGGCATGATCCTGGGTCTGGGGATCGAGTCCCACGTGGGGCTCCTACGGGGCGCCTGCCTCTGCCTCTAGGTCTCTGCCTCTCCCTCTGTGTCTCTCATGAATAAATAAAATCTTAAAGAAAAAAAAAAGTAAGCTTTGTTTGTAGTATAAATAATGGCCACACCTGAAGCCTTTTAAAATAGTTTATCCTTGATGGGCACGGCGCGGGGGTGGGCGGGCGGCGCACTTGATGGGATGAGCCCTGGGTGTTATGCTATATGTTAGCAAATTGAACTCCAGTACAAAAATAATAATAAAATAGTTTATCCTTGGGACACCTGGGTGGCTCAGCGGTTTAGCACCTGTCTTTGGCCCAGGGTGTGATCCTGGAGTCCTGGGATCGAGTCCCACGTTGGGCTTCCTGCATGGAGCCTGCTTCTCCCTCTGCCTGTGTCTCTGCCTTTCTCTCTCTCCCTAAAATAAATAAATTAAAAATCTTAAAAAAATAAAACAGCTTATTCTTTAATGTAGAGTAAGAAGAACCTACTTAAAAGCTTCTTGCTTTGGCTTTGCTAGAAAGCCCTCCTGTCTCAATAATGTAAAAATAAACAGAGGCCAGTCATTTTAATTACAGTCAACATGAATAAAGACAATATTTTACCATAAATGTTTTTGTTGTGTGGACATCCTGAGAAAGAACAAGCACTAAACTCTCTTTAATAACTCAGGAAATGTTCTTTTTCTTAAGAGTGAAACTCTAGAGTATACCTTCTGTTTCCATAGCATGCATTTCACCTATTTCAAAATGACTAATATCCCCCTGAGTACACTCCTTCATAACACTGGCGTGCAGCAAGCTGCCCTGATTGATAGACTCTTACACTGGTTTATAAACTGGAACACCAGGAAAGTTGGTCTTCAAAGCAGTCTTGCATACAGCATCCATGTATAAGCAAGTGAATTTCTTATTTCATACTAAAATCTCATTCTTTCTTCCCCTTTTAGGTTGTCCCAAAGAGGTAGGTTCATGTTGCTGATGACCTCTGACCTCTTCTCCTTGCATTTTCTTCCCTTTAACAGTTCCCACTGTGGCCATACCCATGCGAGATAGGGGTTATGGATTTAAAAAAAAAAAAAAAAAAAAAGGATGCCTGATAAAATGAGAATTCCATGTAAACAATGAATAATATTTAGTGTAAGTATGTGCTATTTTCATTTGCTAATGCTCATAACCCTATACCTAGGTAAAGATCCACCATCTGGTTATTTTCTCCTTCCAATAAAACATTACTCTAGAAAATTGTAGAACTGTGCTGATTGCTTAAAATATAAATCCACAGATCAGTGGTTTCCAAGAGCTGGGGGTGTAGAGAGATGTCAGCAACCAAGAAGCACAAGGGAATTTGGGGGTGATCAAACTGATGTAATATCTTGATTCTGGTAATGTTTACATGACTATATCTGGGGTGCTGACGGTGGTCTAGATGTCAAGGAATAAAAATCATAAGAGCAGAAATAATAACTAGATACTGCTATTGCCACCACCAAAACCAATGGATACCACCTCCAATACCTTGACTCAATTCTAACAGTCCCTTGACATTGACCCACTTGCTACCGGTTCATTCCCAACAGGAGAACATGACTGGCTGAGCCTGGGTCACATGACTACACGCATTACCTGGTTGTCAAGGGCTGAGAGAGGTAAGAATAGCCTGATAGGTTGTGTACTATAGACCAGTGCCCAAATTTGGAAAGGGAGTTGAGTGAGGGCAGTCAAAAAAATGACACCTGTCAAAGCAAGTCTACGCTCTTTATCCAGAGCCTCTAAGATTGAGCTTGTCTGATATTTCTAACCTTAATTCCTCCAGCTGAGAAGAAAACCTCTTCTTCTCCAATTCTGCAGGTCTTGTACCATCTCACTCATAGGACAGCACATTGAGACTAATGATACTGCCTGTGTGTCTTTGGCTTGTTTCTACGTCAGTATGGACCTTCTGAAAGTAGGTATTTCACGGTTAGTCCTCTTTCAATTCCTCCTTGTGCTCAGCATAAGCCCTCCACAAACGAGCTGCCTAAAGCGCGTCTGTGTTCTGCATGGATGTGTTCTGAAGCAACTCAGCATGTGCCGTTGGAAATGTGCCACTTTCATTTGGCAGGATCAAATCTCTTCTAAATCAGACTTTTCATTTCAGTTCACAGGAGATCTTTGCTCTAAAGGCCTTGGACTGAACCTCAGTAGGAGAGATTATAAACCAGTCCAAACCACCAATGATTTTATCGATGTGCATGTGGCTTTGGAGCTGCCAAAGAGTTGGCACAAAGCATCATGAAGGCTGCCAGTGAGCTCTCTGAAGAAAGCCAAACAGGGATTCGGGCTCTTAATGCTATGCTCAGGGAATCCCTGCTTACAGTGCCTTTTCTGACACTGAGTAAATTAAACAAATGAAAGGGTCTGGATTATCAGTTGTTTGACAAACTAGATAAAAGAACACGTAAGAGCATCCTATTTGTTTTTTCTATCTAGGGGAAAGAAACAATGTGTTTTACTTGGCTCAGGAAGAAAAAGCATTACATTTGTAAAGAGGATAGTCTCACTACCCCATTTGAACACAGAAATATTTAAAGAGGTTATAATGAGAATTTTATCTCCAGCCTCAAATGTTTTCTTCACACAAAAGTTTCTCCTTTCAGCCATGACTACCACTTGGGGAGGTTTCCATCTTCCCCTTTCTCCAGGAAATCATAAGAGCCTGCTCTCCTGAGTTATTAAAGTGGAAGCGAACAGAACACACAGCTCCGTTAGACCCCTTCACAAAACAGTGACATCATTTGTCTTTAAAAAAAAGAAAAGAAAAAGAAAAGAAAAGAAAGAAAAGAAAAGAGAAAAGAAAAGAAAAGAAAAGAAAAGAAAAGAAAAGAAAAGAAAAGAAAAGAAAAGAAAAGAAAAGAAAAGAAGTAACTCAAAGATACCCTCATCTACAGCACAGGATAGGCTTTGACCAAATAAGGCTTGCAAATGAAGCTCACTATTTAAGGTCAGGTTTATAAAATTCCAGATAAGAAATATAATGAGAAGTTACCAAGTTCAGAGAAGACTTGGAAACACCCAATCATGTACAAAAACAAACGATAATAATATGGACAAAGACAATGTCCTCAGAAAGGAGATCAACACACAAATATCAGCCTTTATGCTCCTATGTGTAATAAAGGAAAAGTATCTTTCTGGTCTTATACACTTCTTGGAGTTTTTTTTTTTTCCCTCTGAGTTTTTATTCAGTACTTCTCCTATCACTCAGTAGATAAATGTGAAAGAACTCTCTAAAAAAATGTTTTATTTTCGGGATCTCTGGGTGGTGCAGCAGTTTGGCGCCTGCCTTTGGCCCAGGGCACGATCCTGGAGACCTGGGATCGAATCCCATGTTGGGCTTCCGGTGCATGGAGCCTGCTTCTCCATCTGCCTGTGTCTCTGCCTCTCTCACTCTCTCTGTATCATAAATAAATAAAAAATTTTTTAAAAATGTTTTATTTTCACAAGTACACTGTAAAGGACTATGCTGGCCAAAAGAAATGCAAAACCGAAGGGTAGTCAGGCTCCCTTCTTACTTTGATTGACCATCTCATGAGTCAGAGCAACATCCTGAAATTGTTCCAAAAGAATTCTAGCACCAGAAAGATCACTGAACTTCCATCATAGTAAACTGGGCTTAGAGTAGTCAAGTGATCTACACCAGGGCATATCCCAGGGCCAGGTAAGCCCCCAGCCCCCATCTCTATCCCAGTATCCCTCTGACTGCCCTTCTGTTTTCCACACACCACAGTGGCCACACCCTATCCCAGAAGTGACTGCAGCTGGATTGTGAAAGACTCTACGTTCCTGAGAGCAGCATCACCAGTGGTCAGTCCATGCTAACTCCAAGGAGGAGCTAGAAGGCTTAGAAAGAGCTCTCATCCTATGATTCTCTCCAGGTTCTCATCACACACTTTTCCTTCTACCCTCTGCCTCACTTCCATAAATAACCCCTTGCTGTTGTGATTCAAATACAGAATCATGAGGTTAAAATTCCTGAAAGGCCTTAAAAGAACCAAAAACCAAATCAACACCTTCCATCCTTGCCACCCTGTTAAGACTTAAAACTGAGAAGACTCCCATACACAGAGGATTTACCAAAGCAAAAGCAATGTACTGTGATTACCTTGCCTTTAAAAGACCATCATCCCTTTAAAAAGAAAAAAGAAAAAAAAGAAAAAAGAAAAAGAAAAAGCCAAGAGAGCCAAGGTCAAAGCTAACCTGAAAGAGGGTATAATCAGACAAAGATATGCAAAAATAGAACTAGGTCTCAGCTTTAAAAAAAAAAAAAATGCAAGGAATATGCTCTGCTGTAGTAAAGTGGCCAACAGACCTTGGTGCTTGGCCTTTTACATCACAACAGTGTTTGAACAACATGAACTTCAAGGCAGAGAAGAGCAACATGCAGCCACTCATGGATCCCGTAGGTCTTAACTTCTTTTCTTAGTTACCTGTTTTCCAGATTCTAGCATGAGAAGCAGATGTATGCAATATATTTTCAACCCTTGAGAAGATGTTTGGAATAAAGTAAAAGACCAATGTCATTTGTAATGTCTGCTTGTGAATGGCATGGGATACGGTCATAACTCTGTGTTCCTGAAGGCAGAGAAGCAGTGAGACTTAGTATTTGGGGGGTTTTCTCTCTCATTATCAAAAGGTTCATTTCCCTTCTGGAAAAATCTGTCTTCTTAGTGGCAAAGAGGGGAAGCTGAACTAGATGTACTTTAGGATCATTCCTGCTCTGGTACTTTAGGAATCTAGAATTCTGAGGTACTCATGTAGTTTGTCTTGCATTTACTTCTTTTTCTGTTCATTTCTGCTTCACCGTTTAACATTCACATAATAACATTGCCACGTACCAAGGAAGAGCATGAATCTGGCAGCACAGCAATGTGAATTTTAGATTTTTATCTTCTAAACCTCAGGATCCTAATCCCTGCAAATGGGCACCTGTCTCGTGAGGTCCCTGTAAGCCCTGACATCATGTTAAAATGAGAGAATGAGTCTAAAGTTCAGGGAGCAGTTAAGTGACATGGAGAAGATGCTCAAAACCATTTAGGTATTATTATCTCTTATTATAACCACTTATCTCAAACCTTAAAGACTTATCTTAAAGTCTTAAACATGGCTACCGCTTTGGAGACAACTAGACAATCCCTTAACTCCTTGAGATCAATAACCGTTCTTTTGGTGAATGGGTGTAATTGGAAAGCCGATATGAAAAAGATTAACAATATCTTAAAACCTAGAAAAGCTGCTATTTTTCATACTGATAAAAATCTCTCAAGAGAGAAATTCCCAGGATTTAGCAAAATTCTGTAATAGATAGTATGGTTTTAAAAGGTGAACAACTCAAGAGAGCACTTGGGCAAAGCCTCGTGATTTATCTGGATGGAATTTGTTTTTTTATGTCAATGCTTCAAAGAAGAAACTATATGTTTCTTCCTGGTTGGCCTGTTAAGTCATCTTGTCAAACTTCTGATTCCCTTAAACTGATTAATTTTAATGTAAGCTACAGAGAAAACCGAAAAAAACAAAGAACATACATATTATTTCAGTTTTGTAGGATATAGCTGAACTCAAGTCCAAAGGGATTAGAATATAGGAGAAAATCATTAATTTTAAAGTCAATTTACCAGGGCCTTTCCACAGGTTTATAAATACTGATCACACTCTCCAAACTGCCTGGATTCTTTGGAACTGGCCATGGCTTCATTCTGTCATCAGTGAGCTAGGTTTGGTCAGTCTACTTAAACTCAACACCCAGGGACACTTGGGTGGCTCAGTGGTTGAGTGTCTGCCTTCAGCTCAGGTCATGATCCCAGGACTGTGATCGAGTCCCATATCAGGCTCCCTGCAGGGAGCCTGCTTCTCCCTCTGCCTGTGCCTCTGCCTCTCTGTGTGTCTCTCATGAATAAATAAAACCTTCAAAGAAAAAAAAAAAAAAAAACCTCAGCACAGTACAGATTAGAACAGGACACTGAAGGAGGCATGTGGAACACCTCTGCCTGACCAGACACTGAAATGCAGAAATGACTAGCAACTTGTCTATGGAAGAGCCCAGAAAAGAGGAAGCCATGCCAGCAACAACCTCCTGGCACCCAATATATACAAGCTATATTCACAAGGAGATGGTACTCTGCAAATGGTGCCAACGATGATGATGGTGATGACAGTCATGTTTACCGGGCACATGTATGTCACACACAGTTCTAAATATCATGTGGACAATAGCCAAGTAACCCTCACAACAGCTCTCTGAGATGGGAATTTCTGCCCATCTTAGAGCCATCCCTCCCCCTTCCCTGATTCTGCTCCCCAGCACTTAATGGTTGATGCAGGTTCCCTCGTCAGCTGGCTGCAAGAGCAGAGTATGGGGAAGCCACAGTATTTCTCCCCTTTCTCTGTGCACAGGGGGAGTCTCCAGGAGCAAAGGGGTCTTCTCCATGCCTCCGGCCACACCATAACTGCTGCTTCCTCCAGATGACCTCATCCCTTGGACTTCAATCCCTTTATCTTTTAAATAATTTTAAACATTTAAATTTCTTAAATAGTTGCAGAAAATTACATAAAATGGGCCCACCAACATTTATCTTATATGGAGGATGCTTGGGTGGCTCAGTCGGTTAAGAGGCCAACCCTTGATCTCAGCTTGAGTCTTTTTTTTTTTTTTTTTAAGATTTTATTTATCTATTCATGAGAGTGGTAGAGACGTAGGCAGAGGGAGAAGCAGGCTCCCTGGGACTGGGACTCGATCCCAGGATCACAACTTGAGCCAAAGGCAGATGCTCACCCACTGAGCCACCCAGGTGCCCCTCAGCTTGGGTCTTGATCTCATGGTCCTGAGTTCAAGCCTCAGACTGGGCTCCACACTGGGTATAAAGCCTACTTAAAAAAAAAAGAAAAGAAAAATTACCTTATATGTATATTTGAATACTAGAAGCAGTCCCACATTTTTCTATCATAAGTAGTACTGTTGCAAACATTTTTTTGCAAAAATGACTGAATGTCAGATTCTTACCCTAAGCTAGATTACTAAAACAGGATAAATTTCTAAAAGTGCAATTACTGGGCCAAGGGAATAAATACGTTCAAATGACTGAAACATATTACTAAGCTGTCTTCCAGAGTAATCCAAAATTCTACTTAAATGAAAGAAAAAAAAAATCACTGAAGAATTTTTGAAGCACATTCATAGTCTCCTAACCTGCTTAAAAAAAAAAAAAAGTCAAGCTTACATTCAATGAGTAAAATACAAAGCTATTAGTTCAGTGAAAAACTTAAAACTTAAGATTTCTGTCTTCTCCCTTCTCATTTTCTTGTAGGTTGTAAAATGTTATAAGGACAAAGAAATCAGGAAAACACATGCAACATGTATGAGTTTGTAATAGATTTTGAATTTGCCAGGATGAATGTTCCCATTTTCCCCAAGATCATGGTAATGATGAATCATCTTTTTCATTATCTTATTCCTCCTGCCCTTGTAAGGGAAATTCAGCCAGTGTGTCCTCCTTGGTGCAAACCCAATGAGAAAGCACCAGAGTGACTCTGACAGAAGAGAGTTTATGGGACAATGTTGCTTTTACTGGTGACATTCTAATGCAAGCTGAAGAAAGTTACCTGTTGACATTTGGAAAGCAATCGGCAGAAAGGAAAGCTACAATTTTCTCTCTATTCACCCTGCAGATTTTTAGGGGAAAAAAAAAAAAAGTATTCAGATGCTTCTTTCTACTATCTTCAAGTGTCATTATGCACTGCCTCTTTAAAAAATGACCAGAAAAATATGTTCAATCTGTTTCTGATGGTTTTGCAAAATCTAGAGCGAACTGCCACCCTCATACTCATTACTGAGTCTGATCCACTATGATGTAGCCATGACTCATGACTCATGCTCAGTGAGATATAAGCAAAAGTCACTGGGTAGGAATCAGGAGATACATGACCTGGCCTGAGATCTACCACAACATGGGAGATCTGAACCACACCCAAAAACGGAGTCTCAGTTTTCACTTCTGTAAAAATAGAGTCTGAGCTGATAGAAACACACACTGTTTTGTGTTGTGACATCCCTTGATTTGAATGAGTCCAAATAAAGCATTGCTTTTTTAATGCTAATTAGGTGTCCCTCCCATCGTTCTACATCCCAGTTTCCCTTATCAATAAAATTCTGATAATGGTATTTTGCCAACTTTGGAAATAATTTACACTATTTAATTCATTAATTCGTCCCCCAACAAGTCTTTCTTGGTACTGCTCTAATCCTGAGTTTGAAGCAATGAATGATGGAAAAGACACACCTGCTCCCACAGAGTTTACATTCTAAATTGTAAACAAGCGAACGAACAGCCAAAATTATTTCAGAAAGACAAACAGGGTGATGAGATAAGGATGGGGTGAGGGCAAAGCGTGCTACTTTCAGTAGGGTGGTCAGCAAAGGTATTTGTGAGGAAGACATTTGAGCAGTGACCAGAATGATGCCAAGAGCCGGCTTTTCCAAGGCAGCCAGGGAGAGGTTAACAGGCAGGTTCAAAGGCCCCCAGAAGGAATGAGTTTGTCTAGTTCAAGAAGCAAGAGAGCCAGATCATACAGACATTTGTAGGAAATGATAGGGACTTTTGCTTTTCATCTAAGAGCAATGAAAAGTCAAGAATGTTTTTTTATAGTAATTTTTTAAATAATAAATTTATTTTTATTGGTGTTCAATATACCAACATACAGAATAACACCCAGTGCTCATCCCATCAAGTGCCCCCCTCAGTGCCCGTCACCCATTCACCCATTCACCTCCACCCCCGCCCTCTTCCCCTTCCACCACCCCTAGTTCGTTTCCCAGAGTTAGGAGTCTTTATGTTCTGTCTCCCTTTCTGATATTTCCCACACATTTCTTCTCCTTTCCCTTATATTCCCTTTCACTATTATTTATATTCCCCAAATGAATGAGAACATACAATGTTTGTCCTTCTCCGATTGACTTACTTCACTCAGCAGAGGACCAATGTGATCCGATATATCTTAAATGATCACTCTGGCTGCTGCAGAGAGAATGGATTGTGTGGTTCATTTCCAGCAATTGTGGAAAGAAGGACTTCTGTTCTCTCACAGAGATACTGATAATACGTGTTGTGGTGAAAAGCAACCAAAAAAATGCTAGGTAAATTTTAAATACTTAAGTATGGGCATGATTTAGAAAGAAAGAAAGGAAATACTCAAACAGCAAAGCCAATGAGAAAGCACCAATCTAGAAAACTAATGTACTACTGAAGCCAGCTGCTACCTGGTAGCATGGCCCCACCTTGATGACCCAGGATGAAAACCTGCTGTAGAAGAGCCAACTGTTTAAGAGTTTGGAGCAAAATTAACACATCTTGGTGGTCCCACAATCCCAAGAGATGCGAGATACACAAAGCAACATCTTTTGCCCCTCCTTCTTCTCATTTGCCCATAGTATAGACAGACAGTTCTCAATCTTCACAGGTCTGAAAGCTGCCTTTAACATCCAAAATCTTCAATTTCCCTTCTCTCTCTCTCTCTCTCTCTCTCTCTCTCACACACACACACGCATGCACGCACACCATCAATTGTATTTTCACTTATTTAATTCACTATAATTGCCTAAGGAACTCAAGAATTGAAGACCCTGGGGAAGAAGTCCGTGCACATGGAGTAGTTCAGCTGCTATAGTGGGGAAAATGCGCAACAGAGGAAGGAAGTACAAAATCCATCAAGGTGCCAGATTGCAGAGCTAAAATTCAGCATGACTCAAGACTTCCAAAGAACTGTAATCCAGACCCAGTTGTTCTCCATTTATTTTGGAGTCATCACAATCAGAGCCCAAGACACAAGTGACTGCCTTTCCAATTAAGTGGGCAAGCCTTTGCCTGCTGCCCACAACTTTGCTGAAGGAGTAAGCTGATTCGCCCTGTAAAGCACACAGCAAACCTCCAGTGTTTGTTAGTTTGACTTGTCTCAAAAAAAAAAACCCTCAGAAGCCCCTCAGAAGATGGTACCATCTCTTGGGCATCAGGACCAAGAGGGAAAACACGGATGTGGGACGAGTTAGTTTGTGCTATTTCCTCCTCCAGCAAACCCTTTTCGGTTTGCAAACAAGGCTTACAACAATTCTGTAGCAAAATTACAACAATTTTTATCATTCCTTTCTCCTTTGCAAGGTTTCTCCTTCCAATTTCTCAAAGATGCCCTGAACAAGAAAGCAAAGCCAGGTAGAGTATTAGGAAATGTCTATTTTGCTTCCTGCAAAGTAACACTAAATTAAAATATATCCTTTGAGCCAGCAAATCTGCTTTTGGAATTCCAATTTTTAAAAATCTGAAACATGGAAATGGTTTGTACACAAAGGTATTTCCACATAGCATTAGTCTTAGTAGAAAAGAAAATTAGAAACTGCCTTGGTGACCTATAACACATTACTTGATGGAATAGTTACATATACATTAGAAATGAAAATTCTCATGAAATGATGTTAAGTCCAATTGCTCAAAATTCAATTTCCAATACAATGACCTTCTTAGACCTCAATGGTATTTGTTCTTTTCTTTCTCCAGCTTGTCTCTATTTTACAAGAAGAAGAAGAAGAAGAAGAAGAAGAAGAAGAAGAAGAAGAAGAGGAGGAGGAGGAGGAGGAAAAAAGGGAAGGGGAAGGGGAAGGGGAAGGGGAAGGGGAAGAAGAAGAAGAAGAAGAAGAAGAAGAAGAAGAAGAAGAAGAAGAAGAAGAAGAGGAGGAGGAGGAGGAGGAGGAGGAGAAGAAGAAGAAGAAAGAAGAAGAAGAAGAAGAAGAAGAAGAAGAAGAAGAAGAAGAAGAAGAAGAAGAGGAGGAGGAGGAGGAGGAGGAGGAGGAGGAGGAGGAGGAGGAGGAAGACGGAGAAGAAGAAGACGGAGAAGAAGAAGACAGGAGAAGAAATAAAGCTTTGAAGAACTTGTATTACTTCTCTAACTGAATGTACATTTTAAAGAAAAAAATACAGAATCAAAAAAGCAGACCTTAGCCTGTGCCCTAACATTAGATACAGAATGAAATTTCATACATGAATATTCTCTGAAAACAGAATTTGCAATTCCATTTTACTAAGATTCACATTTAGACCATTAGAAGAAATACTCCAAGTACTATTAACTACAATGTAGATATAAAAATATATCTTTGAGCAGTTTCCCCAACTATATGGAAATTCATAAACTAAAACCTAATACTACAAAGTAAATTTAGAATCAAATAGGTAAGCTAAGGAACCAAATGGAATATGACAGGGGAAAGCTGAATTCATTAGGTTACAGCCATGATAGATACTAGTGGAAACACCAGGGAGAAAGCAAACCACCATTTTTCTTATATGCAGGTTGTAGCCTAATATACTGATATTTTCAGCCACTGAAAGCACCTTATTTCAAGTTCTAGCAAAATTATCCTTAAGCTGACCGAATCCCTGTGTAGATGTTTTTCTATAAATTAAATACACCTAAGAAAAATTAAAAATCAAGGAAGTGAAATACAATTGATGTCATTTAGGTCACTATCGCTAATTATAATGTCGAGGCTTTACCCAGTCATAATTAATAAATTCAGGCCTTACCATTAGAGACCTCACATCTGAAGAAAATCAAATAGAGATCACAATGTTTCTCAAGGTAGCAAATAGGTTCTATTTTCCTTTTTTCCCTATTGGTAGCAGTCAGCAGTAGGGCACATTTAGAGATCAGAATCATGCCATTTTACACTGTTGACATTTACCAAGGTAGAGAGAAAAGATTTCATTTCAAGCCAAGTCCAAGGAAGCAAATACCAATCGAGTGACTTCTGGGCTGGAAGAAGGGAAAAGAACTTCTGAAATGTATACATGTGGTCCCTAAATAAAAGCTTCAAATGAGGAAAATGTTGCCTTAAATCATTCAGTCCTATGTAGTTTGAAGGACTATGATGTCTCTTTTTTGCACGTATCTGAATCCTGCAGCTTTTTAAAAGGGATGAAGCTTTTCTTTCTTCATCTTTTGCACATTAAAGCGGTTTTCAAGTAAATTTTTAACATTGCCAAAAAAAATTTTTAAGGTTTTAACTCAGTATTCCTTTGGTTCAAGGGTAGCTTGGGAAGTAGTTGGGTATTTCTCTTTTTTAAATATAATGCCCACTACAAACATTCGGGTAACAATGTCAGTGAACATACTGCCAATAGTTGGAATACAAGCTTAGCCTGTGAGCCACTAGAACAAACCTCCTAAATAGGTTACAGAGTAATTCCTGGAGATTGTAGGGAAATTTTCCAAACAGCACAATCTGTTAGAACCACTACCCTAAAAATATTGGCCTGGCCAATCATTGAATTTCAAAACACCATAGGAATCTAGTCTACCTATATGGGAACAACTTGGCTATAAAACACAGTCACATCCTGATTCTAGCTTTGTAAACCATGGAAAAATCTGAGCCTATTCAGATCTTGAGATACCTGGAGTATCTCAAGATACCTGGGGTATCTTGAGATATCTGGGATGCAATGTATGTCTTCCCACAGATGGACCCAGGAATCGTTGTACAGGACAAGCCACAGGCCTTGTCAGGTGCCTTCCTTATAGGCCCCAGTTTCAATGGCACCCTTTCTTTCCTCTCCAGGCCAGGAGTCCTCTACTCATGCCTCCTACTCAGCAACTGAGGCAGGCCAGTAGCCACCCCCTTCCCTGGTCCTGGCTACCTCCTGGTCATCCTGACAGCGGGTACAAACATAGATGCTTACAGATGCCCAGCAGGATACATAAATAAGTGAAAAGTAGGCCAAACATAAGGTATCAGAAATGTGTGGATGGTTGGGAGCCAGTAAACGCAAGCACTGTCTAAAGACGACAATCACTGCTGAGCCCCAGGAAGTTGTTGAGAGGCAGGAATGCAGGATGGTTATTGTGGGATGATCTAATTTCTCAAACATATATCAATTAAACTCATTCTCAAATGTTGGCTTATTTTTTTCTTCAACTCTTTGAGATAAACCACCAGCATGTTTTAGGGTCTCTGTAGTAGTCAAAGGGTCTTTATTCAGATTTGGGATTTGATGGCTCTAAAAATACCTTAATACACTTCCCTATGACTATAAGCCCAAAAAGATTCCTACACTGTGCCCTCTTCCCAGAACCTTTCTAGAGGGATCCCTGGGTGGCGCAGCGGTTTGGCGCCTGCCTTTGGCCCAGGGCGCGATCCTGGAGACCCTGGATCGAATCCCACGTCGGGCTCCCGGTGCATGGAGCCTGCTTCTCCCTCTGCCTGTGTCTCTGCCTCTCTCTCTCTCTCTCTATGTGACTATCATAAATAAATAAAATTAAAAAAAAAAAAAAAGAAAAAAAAAAAAAGAAACTTTCTAGAGCTTCAGCTGTTGCAGGCATTTGTATAAGGGTAGTAATCAGCAAGGGTCACAGGCTATGTGCCAAAGAATTCCCACCTACACCTGCTATGGTTTCAATCGATTAAACTCTACATGAGTCAGGTAAAAGGGTCTCAGGCACTGTTTCTGATTTCACACAGACCTGTATATGCTCAGCAGTATTCTCTGGAAACCACCCCAGCTTCCTGGATAACCCAGATGTAAAAGTAAGAAATTCCATCTCTGGTGTAGAGGAAAGGGCCTCTGCAAAAAGCCAGAATGCCACAGTCAACAACAGCACAGTCCCCAAGCCCTGTCTGGCTCAGCCTCTGTAGCAGAGATCACTAGACGCCCGTCAAGTACTCACCTTCTCCTTCCTCCTTCCTAGCAAAAACCCAATCGTAACTAGACCCATTGCTACTTGACAAAACAGGCTAAATTTTCTAGTCTCTCTCTCTTAGCTAAGTAAAGGTCATGTGACTAAATTCTGGCCAATAAGATGTAAGAGGAAGGACTGTGTGGGTCTCCAGGAAGGCCTGGCCTTCTGTGTTCCTACTGTCTGGGATGTGGAAATTATATCCAGAACTCCAGCAGCTACCTTGGTTTGTGACTTGACTTTGACAACCGAAGTCATGTGTTTAGAAAATGGATAACAGAAATACAAGGAAATTGGGTCCATAATCATCTTCTAGAACCGATATGCTAGCTTCATACTACCTACTTCCAGACTTTTGACATGAGACATCAAATGTTTGTGTATTTAAACTACTATGTGCAAAGGAGTCTGTATTCCTCATATCTGAGTATAATAATTAAGCAATTTAATCTACCAAATATTTTTATCCTTTCTAAACTCCTATTCTGGGGATGCCTGGGTGGCTCAGTAGGTGAGGCATCCAACTCCTGGTTTCAACTTAGGTCATGATCCCAGGCTCATGAAATTGAGCTCTGAGTCAGGCCCCACGTTCAGTGTAGAGTCTGCTTAGGACTCCCTCCCCTCTCCTTCTCTCTCTTCCCCACAGGTGCACGCATTTTCTCTCTCTCTCTCTCTCTCTCTCTCTCTCTCTCTCTCATAAATGATTAAATTTTTTGAATAAATAAATAAATAAAAATAAACTCCTATTTGGTGGTTCCTGGGTGGCTCATCTGCTTGAGTATCTGCCCTCAGTTCAATTCATGATCCCAGGGTCCTGGGATGGAGCCCCGCATCAGGCTTCCTGCTCGGCGAGCAGCCAACCTCTCCTTCTCCATATGCCCCTCCTCTCCTGCTTGGGGTAGTTTTCTCTCTCAAAAATAAATAAAATCTTTTAAAAATATAAATAAATCCCTATTCTGTTGCTAATGAAACACTCCTATATGCTCAATATTTTTCCATCCCTCTCCTACACATCATTTCTCCTGATGCTAAAATTTCTCACCGAGGGCAAGCTAATGAGCTCTCCCTCCTGCCTGTGTATAAAGCTTCTTCCTCACAGTTACTTAACAGAATAGATTTCTGTCCCTTCTCTGGAAACTACAGGAAGATACATACCATCCCTAGGGTATGAAAGTGATGCTGCTGACCCATTATCTCTAGAGAAAGTTTTTTTTTTTAATTTTATTTATTTATTTATGATAGTCACAGAGAGAGAGAGAGAGAGAGGCAGAGACACAGGCAGAGGGAGAAGCAGGCTCCATGCACCGGGAGCCTGATGTGGGACTCGATCCCAGGTCTCCAGGATCACGCCCAGGGCCAAAGGCAGGCGCCAAACTGCTGCACCACCCAGGGATCCCTAGAGAAAGTATTTTTTGCCACCTTTTGACCTCTCTCTCTCTCTTCTTTTTTTTTTTTTTTTTTTTTTTTTTTTTTTCTCTCTCTCTCTTCTTAAAGACAGGCAGTAGGAGCAGTCTGGACAAAAAAGTCCAGGCTGAGGCCCTGGAAGAGAATAAAGCCAAATGGCCACCTGGCAACAGGACTCACCACCCTGGCCTCAAATTATCCCTGTGCCTTGGCACACAGAAATGAGCAGCCAGAGATATCGGCTGTAATGCTGGCATTTTCAATCTCTAGTTTCAACCATGGGACCCTGGAGGCAAAACATTTCCTGTGGAGATTCTGTACTTTTCTTGCTCCTGCTTTTCTAGCTCAAACAACTCAATTTTGTTGGGCTTCAAAGTATAGTTCAAGAGACATTTTATAAGTCATGTTAATGGGCCTGGGGAAAACACCAACTGTAACTCATCGATTAGAGGGAAAATATAGAGGTATGTGTAAACATTTGGCAGTGGCTTGAAAAAAGTCCCAATCGTATCTATGATTACTTCTATTGGTACTTCTACAATTTTCCATGAAATAATATAATGGCCATTGAGTTGACCTTGGAAAATTCTGGAGGAAGTACGTGGCTCAATTGGATTTACGCCATTGTAAAGTTAGAACAGAATCTACCCTTTAAGACTTTAAGAAGAAAACTACTTTAAGAAGAAAAACAATTTGTGTGCAGAAAATTAAATGACGTATAGAATCACTGGAAATGGCTGAAGAAAAACATCGAGGCCAAGCCAAGCCTTCAGAACTAATTATCAAAGCACACCACAGAACTGGGCCACCATAAAAACCACTGCTTCCTCTGTGATCAGCTGCCCGCCATCTTGGGCCACGGCCAGTTCCATAAAGACAGTGCCTTACCACAAGTAGGATGCACACACTAACAGGAAGGCAGATGGATCATGAAGTCACTATGATCAGGAGCCAATCAGGAAGCTGCCCACCCAGCTGCTAATGCTGTCTACCTCTAAATTGTACAATACCTGCCATGTTCTTCACCAGCACAACTGACACGCTACACTCTTCCTCGCAATACCCATGCAGCCACTGACTAGGCCCTGGTATTTGTTCTGAAGGTGAGGGCCAATCACCAAAAGCCCTAGGGCCATTCACTTCACCTGGGTGGCTCAGTCAGTTGAGTGCCTTCAGCTCAGGTCATGATCCCAGGGTCCTGGGATCAAGCCCTGCATTTGGCTCTCTGCCAGCAGGCACCCTGTTTATCCCGCTCCCTCTGTTGCTTCCACTGCTTGTGCTCTCTTGCTGTCAAATAAATAGATAAACCTTAAAAAAAAATGTCATATCACTAACTATAATATTAAATACCTTGTATGTATACAATACTACACATAGCCTAAGAAGTCAATAGCATTTGCCGAGAAAGTCGTGAGGTCAGAGTCTTCAATTTTCATTGACTAGAGGACAAAGTATCCACATTATTCCAATTTTTTAAGTTTTTATTTATTTATGATAGTCACAGAGAGAGAGAGAGAGAGGCAGAGACACAGGCAGAGGGAGAAGCAGGCTCCATGCATTGGGAGCCCAATGTGGGACTCAATCCCGGGTCTCCAGGATCGCGCCCTGGCCCAAAGGCAGGCGCTAAACCGCTGCGCCACCCAGGGATCCCTATTCCAATTTTTATACCACTGTTTATTAGACCACAGGTAAGTAGCCACTGCATGAATGCTTATGAATAAGAATGAAGATCATGGTATGGTTAAGTGTTCTGGAAAACTCTATAAAAAGATATATACTTTCCCAAGAAGCTTAATATATAATAAGAGAATGCAGCAGAAATATTAGTATCTATGCATGAAGTGACAGAAATGTAAAAAATATTCCAAAAGAAATCCTGAAATTTAGTTACAATTACTTCAGAGTTAAAGAGTCCAGGAAGAAAATGGGTCAAACCAGGTCTATGTGAATCACCACTCACATTTGACTCCTTAAGGGATGCTATTTTAGTAGCATTGACCAATTCTTTCCCAGAGTAGCAGGCACAGAAGTAGTGTTAAGTGAAAAGAAGCCCATACTGTTATCAAAGTGTATTACAGAAAACACGAAGGCATGCTATTAAATATTGTGAATTGGTTTTCAGACCAATGCTGAGAGGTCTCTGAGAATAATGGTCCAGGATACTCATTTCATTCTGTTGGAAATGAATATGACTGGTGCCAAATCTGTTCTTTTACAATCACTGGAGCAAACATCAGTTTGACCATGGATTAGGCTGTCCAATGGACAGAATCCACCCTCTTATGTAACCACTTTTGCAATAAATCCTGCAGAGAAGGCAGTACTGGTGGTAAGAGCTAGACACTGTGATTACTATTCCCACAGCCAACCCTTATTAATACAGATGAGTTATGAATTATGGAAATGCCATGAGACCTAGCGGGCATAATTGAGAACCTTCCCCAGAAGCCATTTGTAATTATTATTATTGTTTTTTATTTTTACCACGACTGAAAAACACTAGAATAAGCAATGACAATGCCACAAGTGTACTGTGAAAATATCCTAAGAAATTAAAAATAGGCTCAAGAGACCAGTCAGGAGACCCAACCCAAGGAAGGCCACTATGGGCTCCCTGTACCTTTCAAGTATAGCTCACTGTGCATCAGACTAGTACCAAAGCATTCAAGAGCAGGTCTTCACGTTTCCAGCAAGGATATGGGGCTGCACAACCAGACTAGCTGGATCAAAATCCATTTCCCCCAGAGCCTCCGGGGAGAGGGCCGGATGCCTTTAGAAGCCCGAGCACTCGTACCTTGACTCCTAGGAATTCATACTGGCTCCTTAAATGCCTGCGTCACTGCAAGGGGAGAGAGGTGTCCCAGATCAGAAAACACCTTTTAATCAACTTCTACCCTTTGCGTTTATCCCTACCCTTAGCCCGGTTGTCACTTCAGACAAATTAAAAAATAACATCTGTCTTCCCATCCCCACCAACTCCAACTCACATATACTAAGAGAGGCCTCAGGAGGAGTCTGAGACTGCCCCCAAGAGAGTGGAGAAACCACAGGGGGCCCATCATTAACTTAGCAGGAGACCCAGAGCCACACATCAGTCTCACAGATCCAGAGCTGCTCAGTTAAAGACCCCCAGGATCTTTAGCGTTAACATTTCCTTTATTATTAATAGTGCTTCCCACCAACAAGGCTCACTACTTATTATGTTCTCTCTGGCTGCACTTACTGAGCAGACCAAGTAAGTGCCCCGAACATTCCATTATCAAGATGAACATTTAGCACTGTACCTGACCAAGACTGCCCGCGCTCTTCTTCAAATGCTATTTCTTTACTCCTTCCCTGTGGGTACAGGCTGTCTTCAGCTACAGTACTTATTTTTACATAACTTTTGAGAAACCCGAGTAGTGATATTACTATCTGCATATTCATGTTTGAACAATATGTCTCCTGAATATTTTATTTTCCTCTAGATATCCTAATACCGACCTATGATCGGAAAATGTCCCCTGGAAGTCACTTTCCCTGGCTTCTAACTTCTACCTTTCCTTTCAGAAATTTACTAGTTTTCCTTCTCTTTACCCCACTTGAATCTCTCATCACGTAACTATAGGAATATCACTGAGCAAATGAGTGAATAATTATGAGTGACTGAATACATGGCACTGATACTGTTGGTACATCACGCTAAATTTGTTTGATTTAGCATCCACTAGACTGGTTTGAGTAATCCAAGTGTATGTGACCAGGGACTCCAGGGCTTAAAAAGACCAGAAATAAGGCAACTGGCATGTTGATGGGTCATGCCCAGCCATAGCAGCAGAGCCTCTGTAAGCTTTGTGAGTTACACTGCTATTCCTCTGGCACAAAGCTGTGGGACTGGACACTCAAGTCCATCAACAGAGCTACAAGCACCTATATCAGAAATTCACTGGTCATGTTGTCACAGGTCAGGGAAAAAAATGAGTTTGGTTAAAATAAAAAATATATCTACTAAGCGTAGAAATAGAGGGGAAAAAAAGAGTTTCAGTCCCAGGGGAAAGCAGGCAGGGAGAGTGAGCACAGGGAACCAGAGAAGATAGATGTGCCTCAGCAATACAAAAAGAGTGAAATAACTGAAATCCAAGGCAGGAGATCTGTGCCTTGGGTCAGACAGGATCCCAAGGATGTACCCTCCTCTTGCCCCTGCCCCAGAGAACCACTGATCATAGCTGCAGGCTTTTCCACTATGCTTCTGCTACTAAATAACATCTTTACCTTCATTATATTTACTAATGCAGAATCAAGTTGTACAGTGGATTCATTTTTAAACTGCCTGACTTATTTTCCTGAATTTCTGTTAAAAAAATTCACCATTTCTCTTTAAACACCTATAATGAATAATTCATGCTATGCCTTTTTTTTAAACCATATTCACTAATCTTTATTCAACTCTATTAGCTGCAATTTCAATTCATTAAAAAGTGATATCATCCTGGGACTAAAGCTTGATTCTTATTTTTTATGCCAAAGCAATTACATTTCAAAAAGTAAAATTTTATGTGCCTTTCCACTTGAAATTTTTACCAAAGTCCTATCTTTTGACTATTGTTACCTTTCAGGGGAGTTGAGAACAAAAACTTCTGAAAAAACTCAAACACCAAGAAGTGAGAGCTTCGTACAATATTATTCACCTCATATAGGAAGTAGGATAAATGGTATACAGGAATTTTTTTTCTACCTCCTTCGTAATATTATCGATGGATAATATTGATATTATCAATATCAGTATAAATATCAGTGGAGCATCCAGATGGCTCATTCGATTAAGCATCTTCCTTTGGCTCAGGTCATAATCTCAGGGTCCTGGGACTGAGCCCCGCAGCAGGCTCCCTGCTCAGTGGGGAGCCTGCTTCTCTCTCTCCCTCTGCTTCCCCCCCCCCCCGTTTGTACATGCTCACTCTCTTTCTCTCCTTTTCAAATAAATAAATAAAATCCTTTTTAAAAACATCAATAGAGATTGTGATAATAAGAACAACTGTACATTTTCCTACAACTTCTGTTCCTGAGACATCTTTATGACCAAGCCTAAGTAGCCGATCATACACATTTCCCATCTCCATTTACCACATATATGCAGTCCTCCTGACTCTGCCATTATTAACAGGAGTATGCTAAGCAATAAATATGTATTCCTTCTTTTAATTTCCACAGTAACCCTATGAAATCATATTTTTATTACTCTTCCATTTTACAGATCAAAAAACTGGGGCACTGAGGGTTGAGTAATTTCCTGGCTGGCAAACAGAGCCGAGATCTGAACCCAGGCAGTCTGCCAAGAGAGACTGCACATTTCACCACTCCACTTGTTTGTGGCTGTCCCTTGTCTGCTGCCCAGTGACTGATATGGTCAGAAGTGGGAGGATTCGGGAATGAGAGGCCCTACACCCACAGGGAAGATGGATTACCCCCAAAGGTAGAAGAGGCTCCCACACTGCTGTGAATACAGGGAATAAGACAATTAAGCAAAACATGGATTCCTGGCCGGTTTTTTTCTCTTGTCCTGTTGCTTTTCTAGCTGTCTTTTTGATCACTGCATTTGGCCTTTGGTCCCCTTAGCTAGCCTCGGTAGCTGGCAGAAGCATTGATAGATGATCATGTTTTGGCTGACTATATCAGACACATTATGGTATATTATGATGAGCCAAGAAAATATCTTTCTCTGATAGTAGTGCTTGGTACCACCCAGAGAACACTGCTGGCATGGTGCATTCAGCAGACACTTTATATGATAGCCATCCATCTCCTCCAGCCCACATCACTATGGTAGCAAAGACCTGCCATTCTGCAGCCTGAGCCTTCCAGACCAGCCTCCTAATTTACTCATGAAAAATGCCAAAACCCTTTGGCAACCAAACATGCAGCTGATTTTGCACATTATTTAATATACGGTATCATTCAAGTTTAGTCTGGGGATATTACAAGAACGAGCTATCTAAATTGTTATCCTGCCTTTATTTTTTTTTTAAGATTTTATTTATTTATTCATGAGAGAGAAAGAGAGAGAGAGGCAGAGACACAGGCAGAGAGAGAGAAGCAGGCTCCATGTAGGGAGCCCTAAGTGGGACTCGATCCCAGGACTCTAGGATCATACCCTGGGCTGAAGGCAGATGCTCAGCCGCTGAGCCACCTAGGTGTCCCTTATCCTGCCTTTATTAAGCAGGAAATAAAGTCATATTTTTGCCAAACAAAATATGCATGATGAAATCATATGTGATATTTAGGTCATCTCCCTAGTGTAGAAAAGCACAAAAATACAGGCTTTTATTCTCTTCCTTTGGGAGTAATGGGTCTGCCTTAAGTCATTCAATCAAACAAAAGACATCAACTGAGCACATACTATGTGAAGATTACACAAGTGAAGGTATAACCTGTCTTCAGGTAGCTTCCATTCTAAGTGTTAAAATAAAGACATCTGTAGTCTTCCATTAGGGAAGTCTGAGTTACAAAACGTACGTAAGAAAAAAAGGCCATTCCATACTAAGATTTAAGAGAACATAGCCTAAACAAAATATTGTTATAAATGTAAGATTTTTAAAACCCAAAGCTGTACTCATTATCTACTATAGAATCATTTGGTAAACACTCACCCTTATCTTACCCATCCATTGACACACACACACACACACACACACACACACACACCCCTCCCCTCATGTTTCCAGTTACATCGTTTTCTTACCTAACAAGACATGCTCCTTCCTCATATTCACCCTCTCCATATTTGTAAGTACCTTTTGTTAATTTGAGGCCAGGCACGTGAATGGAATGTTCCTGTAGGGGCAAAAGAGGATGTGGTTTGTTGCTAGGGGACAAGGTCTCCTGTATCAGTTTCCATCTGTGACCTGGGAGCAGGGGGGTGAGAACAGAATCAAAGAAGCAGGTGTGACTGTTTGCATAAAAATCAGGCAAAGCCGACTTGGCTTTTTGAAGCCAGATACCAAAAACACACTCATTTTCTTTTCTTCCTCAGACAAACCAGTACAAACACTCACCAAAAGTTTGATCTGTGCAGAAGGAAACCTCACCCAGTCAGGCTTATTTGACAGCGTTACTCTGAGGAAAACACAAAAGAGAATTTTTTTACACTCAACTGAATCGCAGATGTTTTTAGAGCGCGCACAACCTTGCAAGAAGTAACCCACGATCCTCAGGCAGGAGATCTGTCTTTTAATATATAATGTTACAAAACAAACTTGTCACTGGGTAAACAGGTTGCTCTTTACGGAGAGAAAAACATATGGGGAATTGTGGTCAGCAGAAGGGAATCTGTGAGATTGAGGGGTAGTTAACACTAAGAGATCAACCTCAATTGCCAAGGGACCAGAGAGCAGAAGATAGGATTTCGGGGTTTATGTTCATTTAGCTCCAACTTAAGTACTTTTGTCCATACATCCTAACACTGTACCTGGCTCTACAAAAGATAATGCTGAGTCAAGTCTTCTCCCAGAAGCTACTGCGCGTGTGGTTTGCATCTGTGCTTTTGTTGTCCTCGGGACTGAACTCTTAAGTGTTCCCAGTCAGTGGGCCACAATTGGAGAACGAATAGAGAGATTCTAGTGTCAGTCTTAGTTGAATTTCCAGGTGAATAAGAATTATGTTGGGAAGTGAACTGTAAAATCCAGGTCAACTTGCTATATCATTATCAACATCACTAGTGCCAGTACTAAATACCTTGAAAACATGACCTCGAAGCCTCACCAATACTCTATAAAGTGGGTAAGCCTCACGAGAATCACCTTGGCCTACACTGAAATGTGTCCATTTCTGGGGTTAGCTAAGTGAGCGATGACTGAGTGATAACTCAGCAATCCATCCAATGCAGTATTCAACACAGTGACTGAGCACATACGACGTGCTCCATAAATGTTGGCAGAATTTAAGAATCAGCGCACTGGTCAGTAAATCAAAAATAGGTAGTTTTTGTGAAAAATAGGCAGTCAATGATATAAAATATATTAAGGAATAAACCATGATTTAAAAAGTCAATGATAATTCTGAATAAAGAAAATAAGACATTCTCTGATAACCAGCCTACCCTAGTAAAGCAATCTGTGCCAAAACCAAGCACAAAGATACTAAGGGAATGTCCTTAGTTATATTAAGGATTATACTTCCTGTCCCACTGTGGCTGGGTGGAGCCAGGCACAATGAGTTGTATTTAATGAGGTTTTGAGTTGAAGTGCTTATGCCATTTCTGTACAAGAACATTTAGGGTGAGACCCTGATGTTCGAGATGCTGGCTGTTCCATCAGCCACTGAGTGACAGTGGTGACCAGAGCACCCAGCTGGACCACAATGGACATACAGCATGAACGAGAAATAAATCTTTGTTGCTTGATCCACTGACACCATTACCACAGCACATCTCAGCCCATCCCAAGACCCTGAAGCTTCTACAAATAACAGCGAGCTACGTCGCAGCCCAAATCCTGGTTTCTTATTTAGCTCACCTCTATCCCAGACTGTCTCCTAGTCTCCCCCATGATACCCCTACTCTGATCTGCTTTATTAATCCCACAAAAATTTAAAATTCGGCTCTCTGTACAAGACTGTCATTGGTGCTGCAAATAGAGGAAAGGAAGGCAATTTATGTCCAGCAGAAATGCAATACATGTTCCACAGAAGATTCCAATCAGCACTGTTCAAGAGGTGAGATGTGAAATAGACCAAAAAATCCTCATGAGCCCTCCCCTTCACCATATTTGGTCTGTCTGCTCCTACGGACTGGTGTTGATAAAAATCTCTCAAGCACAGAAACTCATTTTGCTTTCTTTGGATTCGGGTCTTGAAGAGATGCCTAGAGGATCAGATGAGTCACTGTTTGAGAACATGAACATTTCCAGTTGTACTTTCATATGTCATATTTTTCTGTCAAGAGGTACCTTTCAGCCACATGGTAACAGTGAGAATGGTGATTGATGAGGGTCAAATCTCAATGGATTATTTACCACATTAGTTAAAATTTCATCAGCTTCATGGAACATCTCCTGTCCAATATATCTTAGGGTACAGATAAGAAATGTCATTTCACTTATGTTTGATGTCCAAAAGATTAATTCTATTGCCCTTGGTTCCTTACGAGCCATTCATAAACAAACACATAGATCATCAAGGATTTTCAGGGTGGTAGAGGAAGATCCCTTTAAAAAAACTGATACTAGCTAAGGGTTCTATCACTCATTGCTCACCTTCCTGAACACACGTTTTCCCCCTCGTGTATCGGAAAAGCACTCACCAGCCTTGCAAATTGGCTCAAACCAAACTTGAAGCCCATTTTGTTTATTTAATGTTCTGTAGAAATGTCACAAGCCTTTCCATTCTTGTCAGAATTATAACAATAAGGCTCTGGGTGTGCATGATTTGCACAACTACACCCAACCCACTGTAGGGTTATAGTAGAGTCTGACTTTCAAGTATTACACATTTGTTTTTTGTTTTGTTTTGTTTTGGTTTGGTTTAAGGCAATGCTGTGATTCATTGCTCAGATCATGTAGCTAATTACACCATTCCAATATTTTCCCATTTCCTCACCATCTTCTAACCCTGTTCTCCCCCATCCCTGCCAAATGATAAAATTATATCCCCATCAAAAGTAAAACAGGGGACACCTGAGTGGCTCTGTCAGATAAGTGCCCAACTTGTGATTTCAGCTCAGGTCATGATCTCAGAGCTGTGAGATCAAGTTCCAGGTGGGACTCTGCTTGCAGCTAGGAATCGGCTTGAAAATCTCTCCTTCTGACCCTCCCCTGGCATGCTCGCTCTCTTGCTCAATCTCTCTCAAATAAATAAATTAAAAATAAACAAAACAGATTACAGGTAAAGCCATCAACTGGGGGCAAATTATAATTCACCTAATGAGTACTTCTGAGCATTGATTTCATGCCAGGAGCTGTCTTAGATTCTGAAAATAAAACAATTAAGTACAATAAAGGAAGTCCCACTCTCACAAGGCTTACATTTTATTGGAAAAGCAAATAATAATTAAATTAGTTAAATTAAGGGCTACAAGGAAAATGAGACACTGGCAATATAGTGGGACGGTAGAAGTGGAGTCACCAAAGGAAACATCTTCCTTTTTAAGGAAGACAAATAAGATCTGAGTAGTGGTAGATGGGAGACAAGAATGAGGCAAAGGCTAGCTCAAGATGAGGTGTGCAATTCAAGGAAGAGACAGTGGATTTTATTTCAAATCTAAGTGGCAGGGCTCCTTCCTGAAGGATGTCATATAAAACGTGATGCTAAGTTACAGATACGCAAATATCTGCCCAAGTCTTTGGCCAAACCTTTCAACTTTCATAATAGAAATCTAGTTTTACTTAGTTCTTGAGGGAACGCATAGAGATCTCTGCCAAGGCTGGAGCAGAGAATTCTTGACTTCCCATTTCTCGTTAGGGCTCTAAGGCTGATGCATGCCAACACCCAAAGACCAAGTAAAATATGAAACTGCCTTTTCAGAAAGGACACCCAAACTGGGGTGTCCCATTGAGCTACTTCCAGAATTCTTACCCTGCCAGCACCATGTGTTACCCAAACCAGAATCTATCAGAAGACACTTGTCAGCTGCTGTGTGGAGGATGGGCAGGAGGGGAAAAAGTGAAACTGAGAACACTCTGTGCTTTCTCATCACTGGCCTAGCATTACACAGGCCAGTAAAAAAATTTCCATAGGAAAGCAATGGAAAATTAATCAAATGTACTATAATATTAAATTATTTGTATTAAAATATGTTCAAAATATAAAACATTAAGTAATATAAACTATTGAATTTTTTAACGTTTCATTCTGATTTTAATAGTTCTTTCATAAAGCCTTAAAACGTTTTCTGCCATGGTATCAGTGAAATATCTTTTTTATCCTCAAGCAAAAAGATAAAATTCATGAACTCTCTATGTGCCAGTTCTCTGAGATGCCAGCTTAAAATCTGCCTAAATCTGCTTTCGTCTTGGCAGAGTGCCATTGGTGCTCAGACATCAAAACAGGTGGCATTTCTGTCAACAAGGCTCCTATTTCATATTAGAAATGTACATTAAAGTGGCTTGTTTTATAAAATCCCCACTCCTGCAGCCAATACACATAGAATGGCCCTATTCCCAAGAAGTAGAAATATTTCCTTCCCGTCCCTCTTAGTGCAAAACCTAAATTCCTTTACAAATTGGTGGATGACCCCACTGAAAAGTCTTGAGAGATTTGTTCAGGTAATTAGGAAGCAGTTGAGCTAAGAGTAATTTCTTTAAATGACCAACAACAAACTTTATTCTGTACAGTCCAATACAACCAGCCTAAGGTAGAGGGATGAATGGATGATACCATTATTTTAAAACTCAGCACAAGCAGAGAGAAGCTTGCCATTCAACTATAAAATAATACAGAACAACTCTTCTAAGGGCATACATATATCCCTTAGTGGCAGAGGTGGCAAACTGACACCCAACACCTGATGTGACCAACATATTTTTCCAACTTTGGCAAGTAGCGACATGGGGACGAGTCTCACACTGTTAGCATAGCATTTTTTAAACATTTGAATGAGCTATCAATATTTAAAGATCATGTATTTCATATTTTAATTTCCAGTTCCTCTTGCAAAAGTCAAAAGATCCAAAGGCCCTCAAGCTCCACGTTTGCTTTGCTGCACAACAACAATCCCCCGAGGATAAGTAATAGCTACTCCCCACATATAGATGGAGAAATGCTGGATTTGCCAAGTCGTTATCACGCACCAGTATTTTGTAATTCCCTCCATGTATCATTCATTTATACAGCTGCCTGAGCAATGCGAGCCCTCCTTGATAATGAGGAGATCAGATAGATATATGGATCAACAGCTGGGTGGTTTTCAAGGACCCCCAAATTTCTGATCTTCCCTCAACAGTGAAGTTTTATAGCAAGCACTCTTTTGTAAGAAGAGAAAAAAGTGGTCCTTCCCGTGGGTTGCCACAGACCCACATCACAGGACACAGTTTGAAGAGCAGGGGATGGATGTCTTCCCACTCTCACTCACCCCCACAGCCCAGCCCAAGTGTACAGTGAATAATTTGCACAAAGAGCTAGAGCCCCGGATGTAGACTTTAAACAAAACACAGAGGAAATCAACAGGCACATGAAATTCCAGCAAGGAAGGATGCCTGGGTGGCTCAGCGGTTGAGTGTCTGCCTTCAGGTCAGGGTGTGATCCTGGCGTCTGGGGGCAAATCCCGCATCAGGCTCCCTATGCCTGCTTCTCCCTCTGCCTGTCTCTCTACCTCTCTCTGTGTGTCTCTCATGAAAAAATAAATCTTAGAAAAAAAATTCCAACAGGGAGATGCACCTGACAAGTCAAGATGTTAAAGGGTCATGAAGACTTGGGCATTTTGTATTGGTGCACGGGGTTTTTACCCTCTCAGATAAAACAGACCCTAGAACCTCTGAGGAAGGGAAATCAGTGAGTGCCACACCAGACCAAGAGAGGTGAAAATTGAGTCCAAGCCCAGGCGAATCTACCTAACCTCAAAGATCATTCTGGCCTAATCAACAGTTCTGGCACATGGGCAGATATACAGGCTTTTGGAAAACAAAAACAAAAACAAAAACAAATTTCTTACTTGTTGGGGATAAAAGTAATTTACGAGAAGAAATTTTATGTCAATAAGAATTCTATACCAAATGGAAACTTTGAAAATACATTTTCGTGTTTTGTTCTTTTTTTTTTTTTTTTTTTTTTTTTTTCATCCTGAAAAGCCCAGTCCAGGTCATTTTTCTTACTTGTTAATGGAATGTGAGTTTCAGCAAGTTGTTTCAGACTCGAAATTTCTCCTGTCCTATCTCACTATTCCTGTCAGTGTGTCTCCTCCCTGCTGGGACCTGGTTACTCTGGGCTTCTAGTGGGAGTCCTGGTGCCCTGCTTCAGGATGTATGTCATTATAATTTGAATCTGAAGTATAAGCACCTAATGAAATTGGTTTTTCCCTAATCCACTCAAAAAACACATGTCAAGAGTCCCTTTGACTCTTCTGGAGGAATCACCAGGGCTAAGTCTCCAGCCCTAAGATGACCTGTGCTTCCTCTTGGATTGAAATAGTTGCCCTGCTCTGCCCTAGGAGGGGGGTGGGAGATATAGTACTGCCTTCTCCAGAGAACGCACTTCTGAATTTCGTATATCATCCAGAGTTCTTTCTCAAAACCCATGGATGGTAGGACTAAAAGAAGCATTTTAGAGAAAGAAATTCATTTTGCTTCTTTGAAATATTTTCAATCCTCCACATTCTCTGGTTTTATCCAACAATAAAATGCTGTATTTGCAAATATTTCAAAGAACATGCTCACACAATCTTCCCTTTTACAATATAGCAAAAACAATAATAAAGTTTTTATCTAAAATAAAGAGTGCTGTACCCTTCTCCTGCTAACCAAGAGCTGATGCTTTGTGGTTTACAGGTGACAAAGATGAGCTTCCCATTCCTCAGCGACAATGCTGGAAAGGCAATGCAATTGGCCAAGCTTTCACAGTAGTCCCAAGGACACCACCTGGGAAATAACTGAAGAGTAACTTCTGGCAGTTGCAGCCTCAGAGTATACATAGTGGAGTTTCATAGGGAATATCTGTGCCTGGGGTGGGGGTGGGGGGAGCAAAACAGGTTCCTCTCCCTCTCCCCACAATCCTACTTTAACACACAAAATAGAAACGACCACTAATACTTGTTGGTATTTGGGAAGAAGTATCTTTCCTTTACTGTAACATTCATTCATTTTCCATCATGGGTGGAGAAGAGATTTATGTCATTGTTGGGTCGGTCTCTCTCTCTCTCTCTCTCTTTCTCTCTCGCTGTCTCCCCCCGTCGATTCCCCTCTCTCCCCCTCTCCTTCTCTTTCTCCATCTCTGTGTTCTGACTGCTTGGTCCCACTCTGTCCTCCTCCTTCTCCTCTTCTCTGCTCCCTCACTCCATGCCTGTCCCCCCTTCTCCTTCTGGCTATAATCTTCCTCTCCTCTCCCTCATCACATTCCTTTCCAATCTGAAGAACCAACCAGGTTGGAATCACAGATATTCTTCTATCCTCATTGTTTAAAGCCAAAGAGGCAGGCCCGGCTGCTTTGTTCATAACTGCCAAACTAAGCTCACCACCTGGGGAAATGGTGGGAAGCCTAGTGGGCCCAGGGCCATAGTGAAGATAAGCTAGTAGGAAAGAAAAGATAATGGCCCTTTGATCTGACATCTAGGTCTTTAGTTCTCCACTGCTTCAAAACCCATGGGAGGATGGAACATGATTAAACTTCTGGATTCCTAATAACTCCCTCTGCTGAGAACAAAAGGCACAAGACGGAGAGTGAGTCAGCTGATCCAAGAGTCAAGCAGGAAGGAGGCAGGACTTGCATTAGGGCCACCACGGGGAAGCCAGGCCCAGTAAAAAGTGATACAGCATGCTATACGGACTTCTTACTCTTGTCATTAGGGAAAAAATCCTATCCTTAAAAAGACTGTGACTTGTCTGCTCATAGTCCTAAGATGAAATTTCAGAGATGAAATTCAGGAAAAGAAAAAAAGAAAAATGAGGCCAGGCATGAATAGGGGCTATTCTATTAGTGATATTTGGTCATGGGTTTTCGCCAGAAAAATCTGTCATGTAGTATCACAGATATTTGTAATTAGGCCTTATGGTTCTTCTCTTGGCAGAGAGAACTGAGCTAAGTTAATGCCTATGAATCACTCAGGTCAAAGTGGGTAGGCCAGGTAAGCAGCATCCCTAGTAGAATACAGCCTTCACAAGGCTTATTCCAGAGAGGACTCTGGGAAGATCAACCACACGTCCCGGTTTGCCCAGTGGTGCTATACATCTATTGCCTGGCATAATTATTAATAACACCCCTTTTTCACTTTTTCACTTAATGGGATGAGCACTGGGATGTTATATGTTGGCAAACTGAACTTAAATCAAAAACTTTTTTTAAAAAATCCCTTTTTATTCTGAAAGGTGCCATTTTGAATGCTCAATTATAAGATCCCTTTAGTTATGTGCTATATAATGGATTACTTATAATCTATTAAAAGTGTCACAATTATATGTCAGACTACATTCAACAGAATTGCTGGAACTAAAAAAAATCTTTAGAAATAAAAATTATTTAGAAATTCATGCAGCTTTACGGATAAACAATATATAAGGAAAGATAGAAAATAAATCAACCCGGAAGAGAAGGAAGCAATTAAAGGAAAGAAAATGCAACCCTGACCTTAATTTTCCACCATCCTCATTAATAATGACTGCTAAGAGTTGGTCAGCCATGCTATTTGGAAAGCAATCTTAGAAATTAATACAATTATTTAAGAACTTTTTTTAACCTTTGATTCACAAAACAAATGACCTTTCTAATTTCACCAAGATAACTTAGTAGTGAATAGATATTAGTGACACAAAGATCCCAAATCTAGTTTTCTGAGGAAGAAAAAAGAAAAGAAGCTTTCAGTAAATCTATAAGAAAGAATGAATTGTCTCCTTCCTTTTAAAGCCAGGTAGGAAACTTAAATGTTGACATTATCATCTATCTCCCTGCTATATTTCTCTTGCTAGGAGACTACAAACCAGGCAAAGCCACATTCACAGCTTGTAACAAAAGCTTCGTTTACATTGCATATAATATGCTTAATAAGATAATGCAGCTTTCAGCTTCCTTGTACAAGAGTCCTGGTGTCTAGTTAACAAGCAAAAATTAAACAAGATCAAGAAATGAGCTGTCCAGGTCTCCTATCTACCTGAAATTAAACCACTGATTCCTTACTGGGTGGAACTATGAGATGGCCTTTCCTGACATCAGAAACAGAATCAGATAGAGCCATGCAGCTGATGCAACATTGTACCTTCAATCCCACAACAGCCAACAGAAACTTGGTCAGAACAAGAAGCTGTTCCACATCCATTCTCTCCTTCCATAACCATCTTGCCCCTAATTTTCCAAGGACTCCACATTCAGTAATTTGGTCCTTTCTCCTGGCTGCCATTGTCAGCAGTTTCAGCACTGCCTTGTCATGATTTTAGACTCCCATCCAGGCCTTAATATTTTTTTGCTCTTAATACTCTATTAAAACACAATATATGTACAGAAAAGGGTAGCAGATTTCCACAAAGTAAACACACCCACGTAACAACATTTTAAAAATTAGGGCACTGCATCCTAAGCTCACTTCACCCCATGGATACAACTAGAGAACACCCATATGAATGTAAATAACCCTGAAAACAACCCAAACTGTGGCCGTACAGACTCTCCACAGCTAAATGGAGAGAAGAGGCCACATGGAAGAGGATAAGAAGGGCAGAGACATGGTGAGAGGGTGAACAGACCTGCAGGACTGTCGGCCAGAGGGAAGGATGCCATGGGATTAGAGAGGGTGGGGGAAAAACAGACTGTCATACTGGGGAGCCCACATAGAGAAGACAAACCCCCATAACATTCAGCTTTGAAAACCAGAGGAGCCAAAATTTCCAAGTTCTTATTATAAGGGGGAGCTTAACACCCAGAATTTTAAAAATTAGTGGCCATGGCTCTGGGAGAACAAGAGGGCAAGAGAAAACGGAGTCCCCCACCTTAAAGAGATAGCACAGCAAACATCCTACAGAGATATAGCATAAAAGCAGCAGTTTGAAAAGTGTCTGAGGTATATAGAAGGGAGATTTGATTAGTCATCTCAGAACATGAACAGGAGGGACAGGGGCCTTTGGGGGACTTTCCAGGAACAAAGGAGCTGGTAGGCACCATTTCCCTCCCTTGTCCTCCTGCCTAGGCACATAGACACCAGTGGGAACCAGTGCAGTGTTAACGCCCACCATCTAACTTGCTAACAGTATGCCCTAATCCCACATCCCCCTGTTGACATGCCCCTCCAGCCAGGCCTCCCTTCCAGGTCCCCTCCCACAGCAGACATGGCAAACCTGGCTAATTTCACATGCCCCACCCCTATGTTCTCCTGCGGACATATCGCCTCCAATATGCTCTTGGACAGAGCCCATCCAAGGCAGCGCCACAAGCCTGGCAGTGTGCAAGCAGTCCCACCAGGGTTCAACACCACTCTAGAGTGACTCATGCCCTGGGGAGAGGGGAAGATAACCACATAGTCCAGTCCAAGTGCAGCCTAGCAGTGGGCTGACAGCTGATTCAAGTCTGACTGTAGGATCTACCCACCAACTAAAGAGTCTCAAAGGAAAACAATGGGAAAGTATCCTGCTGTTCCATGCTAATGCACCTCTGGCAAATGCCTGGTCTGACACAACTCAAGCCCAGTGTGGCCCCAAACTGGCCCACTAACAACACAAGGACCAAACTGAGCCCACAACAGGCAAAGAAAGTCATCGCAGATGACTAGACTAAAGGTAAAAGTGGCTCTGCCACAACAATAAAGTGCATGCAACACACAGGACATACCCATGAAGCACAAGGTTCTGGTGAACAGGGGACATCATAATGCAGGACACTACAGGACCTCTTCTTTATAAGGCTACTACTTTCAAGAGCAGAAGACACACCTTACTTTCCTAACACATAAAAACAGACACAAAGAATAAGACAAAATAAGGAGACAGAAAAAAAATGTTTTCAACAAAAAATTATAGCAAGAGAGCTAAGTGAAATGGAGATAAGTAACAATTTAAAGTAATGACCATAAATACTCTCACTGGACTTGAGAAAAAAAGTGAGGGACCTCAGACCCTCAACAAAGAGATAGAAAACATAAAAAAGATGAAAAACTCAGTATGTGAAATTTAAAATACACTAGCTGGAATAAATAGGAGACTACAGGAAGCAGAATGGAAATGGTGACCTAGAGGACAGAGTAATGAAACACAGCTGAAAACAGAAAAAAAAATCTAATAAATGACAGTAGACTTAGTGAACTCTGATTTCATCAGGCTTCATAACCTTTGCACTATAGAAATCTCAGAAGCAGAAGAGAGAGAAAGAGAGAAGGAAATTTTATTTGAAGAAATAATAGCTGAAGATGTCCAGAATCTGAGGAAGGAAACAAAAATCCAGCCCCAGGAGACACAGAGAGCTCTCAACAAAATCAACTCAAGGAGGTCCACACCAAGACACATAGTAATTAAAACGGCAAAAATAGTGACAAAGAGAGAATTTTAAAAGCAGCAAAAGAAAACATTTGTACACAAGGGAAACCCCATAAGGCTATCAGCTGATTTTTTTCAGCAGAAACTTTGCAGGCCAGAGGGAGTGGTATGATACATTCAAAGTGCTGAAAGAAAAGAACTGCAATAAAGAATACTATATCCAGCAATGCTATCATTCAGAATAAAAAGGGGGATAAAGAGTTTCCCAAACAAACAGAAGTTAAAGGAATTTGTGACCACTAAATGAGCCCTACAAGAAATGTTAAAGGGGACACTTTGAATGGAAAGGAAAGACTGTACATTTGAGTAAAAGTCGGAAGCACAAAATCAGAAAAATTTAGTATATCTACAAAAATCAGCCAAGGAATTCACAAAACCAAAGTTATAAAGTATGTCACCATATACCTAAAATATGATGAGGCAGAGAGGAAGGGGAATAAAGAGGATTTCCAAATCAATTGACCATCAACTTAATATTGCCTGCTATATGCATAAGATGTTATTTACAAACCTAATGTCAACCAAAAATCAAAAGCCAGTGATATGAAAAAATAAAGAGAAAGGAATCCAAATATATCACCAAACTGTGAGAGAGGAGAGCAAGAAAAGAAAGAAACATAGAACAAGTATAAAAACAGCTACACAACAGGTGACACAATGGCAATGAGTACCTAATTATCAGTAATTACTTGTAATGTAGATGGACTAAGTGTTCCAATCAAAAGACATAGAGTGAATGGGGGAAAAGTGAAATATATCTACATGCTGCCTACAATTCATTTCAGACCTAAAACGCATGCAGAATTTAACTGAAGGGGTAGAAAAGCATTTATCATGCAAATGGAATTGAAAAGAAAGAGAAGGTAGCAATACTTTTGCTGGACAAAATAGATTTTAAAACTAAGACTGTAACAAGAGACAAAGAAGGACACTTTATGAACAAAAAGAGGGACAATCCAACAAGAGAATATACCGATAGTATATATTTATGCACTCAACATGGGAGCATCCAAATACATAAAGCAATATTAACAAACATGTAAGACATAATCAATAGTGATACAATCATAGTAGGGGACCTTACCACCCCATTTACATCAACAGACAGATCATCCAGACAGGATGTCAAAAACAAAACAAAACAAAACAAAAAGATGAAAGCCATTGTTCACAGTGAACAATGCATTGGACCAGATGGATCTAACAGATATATTCAAAAGATTCTATCCTAAAACAGAAGAATAAACATTCTTTTCAAGTGCACACAGACCATTCTCTAGAATAGATCACATGTTAGGCCACAAAACAAGTCTCAACAAATTCAAAAAGATCCAAGTCATACCATGTGTCTTTTCTAATAAGACTATGAAACCAGGAACCAACCACAAGAAAAAAAAATAGAGCAGAAATACATGGAGATTACATAACATGCTACTACACAATGAATGGTCAACAGGAAATTAAAAAGAAATTTAAAAATTACATGGAAATATATGAAAATGAAAATATAATAGTCCGAAACCTTTGGGATGCAGAAGTGGCTGTAATAGGGAAGTTTAGAGCAATACAAATCTATCTTAACATACAAGAAAAATTGTATATAAACAACCTAACATTATATCTACAGGAGCTACAAAAAGAACAAACAAAACCCAAACCAGAAGAAGGAAGGAAATAATAAAGATTAGAGCAGAAATAAATAAAACAAAAACTAAAAGCAAGAGAACAGGTCAATGAAACCAGGAGCTGGTTCTTTGAAAAGACCAATCAAACTGATAAACTTTTAGCCAGACTCATCAAAAAAAAAAAAAAAAAAAAAAAGTTAGAGAGAGGGAGGGAGGGAGGTGCTGGGAGCAGTGGGAAGGACTCAAGCAAAATCAGAAATAAAAGTGGAGAAAAAACAACAGAAATACAAAGGATTATAAGACAGTATTCTGAAAAGTTATGTAACAGCAAATTGGGCAACCTAGAAGAGAGAGATAAATTCCCACAAACCTATAAGTTAGCAGAAGGGATTCAGAAGAAATAGAAAATTTTAACAGATCTATTACCACCAATGAAATTGAATTACTAATCAAAAAACTCCCAAAAAACAAAAGTCCAGGACCAGACAGCTTCACAGGAGAATGTACCAAACATGTAAAGAATAGTTAATATCTATTCTTCTTAAACTATTTCAAAAAGTAGAAAAGGAAAGAAAGCTTCCCAATTCATTCTTTATAGAATGGGCAGCATTATCCTGATACAAAAACCAGATAAAGATGCTACCAAAATAAAGAAAACCACAGGCCGGTATCTATTTTAAAAATCATTTATCAGGATCAAGTGGTATTTATTCCTGGGATGCAAGGATGGTTCAATATTCACAAATTAATCAGTGTGACACATCACATCAATAAGAGAAAAGAATCATAAGATCCATTCAATAGATACAGAAGAAGCATCTGATAAAGTATAATGTCCATTCATGATAAAAACCCTTAACAAAGTAGGTTTAGAGGAAACATTCCTTAGCATACTGAAGTCCTATATGAAAAACCCACAGCTACCATCATATTCAATGGGGAAAAACAGAGAGCTTTTCCTCTAGGATCAGGAACAAGACAAGGATGTTCACTCTTACCACTTTTATTCAGCTTAGTCCTGGAAGTCATAGGCATAGCAATTAGACAACAAAGAGAAATAAAAGTCACGTAAACTGGTGAGGAAAAAAGTAAAACTTTGACTATTTGCAGATGACATAGTACTACATATAGAAAACCTTAAAGACTCTACCGAAAAACTAGGACTCATAAATGAATTCAGTAAGGTCAAAGGATGCAAAATCTATGTATAGAAATCTGTTGCATTCCTATACACTAATAATGAAGTAGCAGAAAGAGAAATTAAGAAAATAACCCCACTTACAATTGAGTCAAAAATAATAAAATACCTAGGAATAAATTTAACCAAAGAGATGTGGGACCTGGAATTTGAAAGCTATAAAACACTGGTGAAAGAAATTAAAGAGGATACATACAAATGGAAATATATTCCACGGTCCCAGATTAGGAGAACAAATACTGTTAAAATGTCTATGCTGTCCAAAGCAATCTACAGACTGAATGCAATCCCTATCAAAACACCAGCTGTGTTTTTTACAGAACTAGAACAAATAATCCCCAAATTTGTATAGAATCACAGTGACCCTGAGTAGCTGAAGCAATTTTGAAAAAGGTGAGCAAAACTGGAGGTATCACAGTCCCAGGTTTCAAGACATACCACAGAGGAGTAGTCATCAAAACAATATGGTACTGACACAAAAACAGACACACAGATGAATAGAACAGGGTAGAGAGCCAATAAACCCATGATTATATAGTCAATTAATCTTCAACAAAGGAGGCAAGAATATGCAATGGAAAAAGATAATCTTTTCAACAAATAGTATTGGGAACACTAGACAGCTACATGCAAACGAATGAATCTGGGCCACATTCTTAGACCATACACAAAAACAAACTCAAATAGATGAAGACCCTAAATGTGAGACCTAAAACCATAAAAATTCTAGAGAGAGAACAAGCAGTGCTTTCTTTTTTTTTTTAATCTGTTTTTTTTTTAGATTTTATTTATTTATTCATGAGAGACACACACAGAAAGAGGCAGAGACACAGGCAGAGGGAGAAGCAGGCTCCAAGCAGGGAGCCTGATATGGGACTCGATCCTGGGACTCCAGGATCATGCGCTGAACTGAAGGTAGACGTTTAACCACTGAGCATCCCAGGCATCCCAAGCAGTGCTTTTTCTAACATAAAGTGCAGCAACATTTTTCTAGATATGACTTCTGAGGAAAAGGAAACAAAAGTAAAAATAAATTATGGGAATTACAATGAAATAAAATGCTTCTGTACAGCAAAGAAAACAATCGGCAAAACTAAAAGGCAACCTACTGAATGGGAGAAGATATTTGCACATGACATCCCTGATAAAGGGTTAGTATCCAAAATAAATAAAGAACTTTTTCAACTCGACACCAAAAAAAAAGATTAATCCTATTAAAAAATGAGAAGACATGAACAGACATTTTTCGAAAGAATAAGACATACAGATGGCCGACTGCCATATAAGATGTTCAACCTCACTCATCATCAGGGAAATGCAAGTCAAAACCACAGTGAGATTTTACTTTACACCTGTCAGAATGGGTAAAATAAAAAAATAAATTTAAAAAACAAGAAACAAGTCTTGGCAAGAACGTGAAGAAAAAGGAACTTTCATGCACTGTTGGTGCAAATACAAACAGGTACAGCCCCTGTGTATAACAGTATGGAGGTTCCTCAAAAAGTTAAAAATAGAATTACCATATGATCCAGCAAGTCCACTATCGGGTGGGTATTTACCCAAAGAATATGAAAACACTAACTTGAAAAGTGACATGCACTTCTACATTTATTGTAGCATTATCTCAATAGCCAAAGCATGGAAGCAGCCCAAGTGTTTGTCAATAGAGGAATGAATAAAAAAGAAGTGGTATATATGTATACACACAGTGGAATATTAGCCATAAAAAAGAAGAAAATCTTGCCATTTGCAATGACATGGATGGATCCAGAGGATATATTGTTAAATGAAACAAGCCAGAGAAAGACAAATACCATATGATTTCACTCATATGTGGAATTTAAGAAACAAACCAACAAAGAACAAAAAAGAGACAAACCAAAAAATGGACTCTTAACAATGCAGAATAAACTGATAGTTACCAGAGAAGAGGTGGGTGGGGTGATGGGTTGAAACAGGTGAAAAGGATTAAGAGTACACTTACGATGAGCACTGAATAATACATAGAATTGTTGAATCAGTATATTATGTTCCTGAACCTAATATAACACTGCATGTTAAGTATACCAGAATTAAATTTTTCTAAGAGTGGTATTTAGTTCTGCACAGTAACAATGGGAAAAATGGACATTTATGAAAAAAATTAGAACATTTCAGCACCCAAGAAGCTCTACCCCTTACATCCCTCTCAGCCACCTTCTTCCCTTAAAGTTAACCATGGTCCCGAAGTCCAACACTAAAGCTCTAATTCTACACTTCATATGAATAAATCGTATAGCATATACTGCTTTGTGTCTAGGCTCTTCTCTCAACATTGTATTTTTGAGATTCATCCATATAGTGCATGGTGGCAGCTCATTCCCCATTATTGGTAAAGTGCTTCATTTTGTGACTGTACCAAAATTCAGGAAATTGTTTTCACTTTTCACTATCGCAAACAATTGCACACACCTTTTGGTGTGAAAATTACCTATTTTGGGTGGCCTAAGAAGAGAAATGCTAGGCTCCAGGTAATTACATAAGTTTAGTTTTCACAGACACCAAAAAGACTTCCAAAGTGAATCTACCAATTCACAATCGCACCATCTAGAAGCATTCCAGCCATCTCACATACTCACGGGGGTGTCATTCTCTCCACGGTAGCCCTCCTGACGGATGTAGTATAGTACTAGGACTGCGGGTTTAATTTCCTAGAGACTGATGGAGTTGAATCACCCAGCTTTCTTAACCTTTTAAGGTTCACCTACCCAGTAGCCCACCTTGGTCATTCGATTCCTCTCTGGTTACATACTTAGGAGGGATGTGGCCCTAAAAACCAACGGTATGTACGTTCACTCCACTCAAAGCCATCCTGCCTGTTGGCCACTGTCACTGTCTACCAATCACTCCCATCTCCAGTCTCAGTCTCCCTTGTGGATCTCTCTGGGTTCAGCCTCTTCTCTCTCTCCTGATGCAGCCAATCTGACACCTGACTGCTTCGGGTGTCAGATAACCTCATAGGCTGCCTGCACCAAGAAAGCCATGTTCCTACAGTGTTGCCACCGCAAGTTCCCTGTGGTTCTTACCATTTCCTTCCTCTCTCCAGCCCCAGAGAAAGGACTGTCCCTTCTTCTCTTGAAAAATCTCAACCTATGAAAAAAAAAAAAATTGTGTTTCTCTCAGTTTGTTTTGCCACTTACTATTTGTGTGACCAAATGCAAGTTACCTGACCTCTCTTGGACTCAGGTTTCTTACCTGGAAAATGAGAATATTGATTAACTTATGAAACTGCTGTGAAAATTAAAGGACATAGCTTAAAATGCCCCCATTCAATGCCTGATCGGTGCTCTGTAAAGGTTCTCTTTCCATTTTTCCTTTTCTCTCTGCATCATCATTAATCTCCTCCTTTGAACTTCGAAGCAGTAAAGTAGCAAATAAAAACCAACTGGCTTTTGCAATGAGACACACTGAGACCTGAAACCTAATGTTTATTAGTGACTAGCTCAGTCGTTAATTTTGCTAAATCAGCCTCTCACCCTCAGAAGGATCTGAGGATGTTATATTCCAAAGTGTGACAATCACAAGTCACTCAGGGTAACCGTGCTTCTAGACTAGGGGTCTCAAAATGTGGGCTGAGCAGCCACTGCACCCCCTGCCCTTCGATCCCCAGCTGGCCGTATGCTTCCCTCCTTCCCTCCCTATTCTCTTCCACTAGGCCAGCCTTCCTCATTTGCACCACACCTCCCTAGGCCTTGAGGCCTTTTATTTTGCTGCTTCTTCTCCAGCTTCTTATTGAACTAAATGATTAACTGCCTGAGAGTTACAGAACACTTGTGATGTATTTAATATTGTTTCTTTTACAAATATAGACTCCCTCTCTGCTCTCCAAATTTTTACAACTTAGCATGTCAGGCCTCATTAGTTTGATAGCAAATTATCACAAACTTAGTGAGTAAAGGTAATAGAAATGTATTATCTACAGTTATGGACAGCAAGGATCCAAAAGAGGCCTCACTGGCCTCTGTTAGAGTCCAGAGCCACATCCCTTTCTGGGAGCTTTAGAGGAGAATCTGCTTCCTGAGGTTACGCTTATTCTTTGGCTCATGGGCCACTTTCTCCACTGGTGATGACTGGCTGGGTATTTCTCCTGCTGCATCATTCTGACACTCTCCCACTCTCCCGCCTCTCTTTTCTACTCCTAAGGACCTTTGTGATTATGCAGGACCCACCCAGATAATCTAGAATAATCTCTCCATCTTGAAGTCATTGAATCAGCAACCTTAATTCCGTTTGCCATCTTAATTCCCCCTGGCCAGGGAACATAACATATTCACAGGTTCCAGGGATTAGGACATGGATAATTTGCAGGGAGAGGGGTGATTCCATCACCACAGCCCTCAGCACTGTTACTGAGCCTGTCTTTCCCTCAAAATGCAGGTGAGATGGCAGTGCTGGTTTACCTAATAGTGCTGTTACAGGTTTTCTTTCAGTTCAGAAACAAAACAAAACAAAAATGAAAGCAAGCCTCCAAAATACAAACAACTCAGAGTTGGCATTATAACATGTCATGGCAAAGCAAAGCAGTTTTCTCCTGCACGCCTGTGCCTATAAATCCCAACTGGTACTTTTCGTTTGTTCTCCCCAAAACACCATCACTTTTATGAGTTGTTAACAAGAAGGGAGGAGAGAAAGGTGAGTGAAAAGGATGGATACTAGCTACAGAACCAAGTGTAATTTCAGGAGAAGGAAGAGGAGGAGGAGGAGGGGGAGGAGGAGGAACTCAAGAGCATACCAAAGAAACTTCTGTGTTGCCTAGGGTACTCTAAACCTTGAGCAAAGCTCTGAATAATCACTTGGTCTGAGAGTAATCCTAAACCTAAGTGTAAATCCTGAAGGTGTCCACGAACGTTCCTTTGTCCTGTTCTCTCTCGACGTTCCATAAATTGCCTGGGGAGGGTCATCTGACTCACCCATGAAACTACCAGAATTAAACAGGACAAAGCAAGTAAAATCACATGGGGTACTTTCACCTGTTATCTCTTCTCCAAATAGATTATCAGGGCACTGTTTCCAGTTTGGGGTTTGTGGGGGGAGGATGGTAACTCAGATCCAACTTTTAAATGTCTCCAATGAGCTGGGCTCCAGACTTCCTTTGCTACTTCAGGGTTTTAAGTAACAAATCTTACAAGTTATATAATGTCTCTAAAACCTGATTTACTATATATAGTAAATATAACTCTATATAACCTTTAGGGAATTTTTCAGTACACCAAATAAGTTCCAAATATGTTACTGTGCACTTTAATTCATTTCTTAAATCATACACAACATTAGTAGGTAACCCAATTCATCTTGATGAATCTAGCTGTGAAGGTGGCTACCATGGCTGACCTCACCCTGCATGAAACGTTTCCATGAGGCCACCATCTTCCTGGAATCAATGTGCCTATCTAACTATTTTTGTCTTCCAACTTCTAAACTCTTCCTCAAATCTTCCTGATGCTCTCTATCCCCTCAACTTCATTTTCCTAACACTTACCACAGTTTTAGTTAATTATCAGGGTCAATTTCTGTTCACCCCATGAGGACAGGGACCATATCCATCTCTTTCTTCCATGTTTCAGCGCTGTACCTGGCACACAAAGGGCCCACAAACACTGGTGAACCAATAAATGCTCCCTGTCCTTACTTTTCTTTTCAATACGCTTACATGTATTCATGCCAGGCACTATTTTAAGTATTTTACATGCATTAATTCATTTATTCTTATAGCCAATTCCATTACGTGGGGACTTGTATTTCCTTGTTTTACACATAAGAAAATGGGCAGAAAAGACTCAATAATTTACACAAAGTCATATAGCCATTAATAACAGATAGCATTTATTAAGTGCTTAATATGTGTCAGGGCTACAGCTAGTCATCTAAGGTGACTTTCCTCAATTTACAAGAGATGATCTTCTTGGGTGGATAAATTAAAAAAGGAAACCCTTAAAAAAAAAAAAAAAAAGGCAACCCTGCCTCCTCGTAAGTCTCCTCCAAGGCACAGGGCTTTTAGGTTGAAAGCAGGTTCCCATAGTACCAGTCCTTCAAACTTGGGCCTTTCTTAGGGCACAGCCTGAATGACAGGGCCACACATTCCTCTGAGGACTAAATGGTGACTAAACCACAGCAACCCAATGACATGGGCATCAGTTCTATCATGTCAGGTTTACAGAAACAAGAACCTAAGTTCTTAGGCCCATAGAGAGCCCAAGCTGTGCAGAGCTATCCAGCTGCTGAGTGACAGAGGTAGAATTTAAGCCTACACATTATGGCCCTGGAGCCCACCCACCTAACAATACACCCTACTGAATTTCTTAGCCTTGGTTTTTAGGACAGCCTCCTAACTAGTCTCCTTGCATCCCAGTGTGTCTCATTTTGATTCACTATTGCAGCTGCAGTGAGTTTCTAAACACATACATCCAATCATGTCTCCTTCTTACTTGAGCACAACGAGAGCTCTCCCAGGACCCTCAAGATCAAATCAAGACTCCTTCTTGTGGCTGAGAAGGCTCCTTATGATCTGATCCTGGTCACCCTTCAGCTGAATGCCTTCTAGCTCTCTCCCTCTGTATCCCTCACTGCACACAATGACATAACGTCATGTGATATCCTGCTTTATGATTCTTCATGCTCCTTCCTGCCTCAGGCCTTAGCACATGATATTCTTTCCGCATGGAGTCCTTTCCCTTCCTGCTGCAGTTGACTAGCTCCTACTTATACCTTCAGTCTTAGCCAAAATGTCACCTCAGATCCATGTTCCTGGAACAGTCTAAATCAGATCCTTCATAGATTCTCTCTTCATACCCATATTTTTCTTTTCTTTTTTTTTTTTAAAGATTTTTATTTTATTTATTCATGAGATACACAGAGAGACTGAGAGGCAGAGACACAGGCAGAGGGAGAAGCAGGCTCCATGCAGGGAGTCCAACGTGGGACTCCATCCCAGGTGTCCAGGACTACACCCTGGGCTGAAGGCGGTGCTAAACCGCTGAGCCACCAGGGCTGCCCCATATTTTTCTTAATAAGTAATACTGTGCAAGTGTGATTATTCAAAAAACACCAGTTTCCCCCAATAATAAGTAAGTATCATGGTGGCCAGGGCCATCTCTATTTCATTAATTAATTATAAGCTCAGAATTTAGCACATTTTCTAGCACATAAAGACAACCAAACCTTGCTAAATATCGCCCTTGGTGCTCACTGTGCTTCCCCATCATGGCATTCATCACAGTAATCCCCTGATTATTTCTATAATCCTCCATTCAGTTGTAATTATTTAAAATATTAAAAATACAAACACTGTATCTGGATTTGGAGCCCACTACTGAACCTCAAGTGTCTAGCTCAATGCCTACCACATAGTAGCCACTCAAACATTCCAGAAAAAAAATGGGTGAACAAGCAGGAGTAACTGGCCCCTTCAGCGTAAAAATCCTCTTCATTATTATTGCCATAAATGACAACAATGGACTAAAGAGTTGCTGTACTTTAATGCCTCTGAAGGAACAGAATCTATAAGGAGCACTGAGAGAAGGTGATCAGCTTCAAAATCTAACCCAGTATTACCCACCAGCTACAACAGACTGAGGTGGTAGAGGGCCAGTCACTTTTGAGGCTTAGTCAAAAGTCTCACGAGTAGCCACTCAAACAGAGAACTCAGCATCTACTGGCCAACTCCTGCAGAGAATCAAGGCCACAGAACTACAAAGACTAACCTACAATGGACTATCATGTTAATCAGTAGACACTGGATTGACTCCCCATTAAAGAGAGATTGTGAGGACCGAAATCCTTCTGAAAGCATAATTAAATGACAACCCATCAGTCTAAAAAGGGTGGTGGGATGCACTCAAATGAAAGGCAAAAGCAAAGTAAAATATATTATTTAATAGCATCCTACAAGACGATGGAGGAAAAGTCCTTCTGAAAAACATGATTTACTCAATGACAGAGGAAAACAACATCTTTTCTACGTATAATATATGCAATGGAGGTGATACTATGCCTCATTATGACCTGGTTCCGGAAAGTCTACCTGGACTTGCAAATGGTGACAAGATCCTCAGAGTTCTAGAACAGGACTGGACTGTTCTGCCTACTGGCCAGTCATGATTGCCAAGTTCTATATGAAGGAATTTCACAGCGGTCTTGGAGCCCATGTGCATGAAATGTGACCAGTTAGTGTCATGTAATGACAGTGATCCCAAAATGACACAAATGTACTGATATCTAATTAATGAGATTACGTATGACAATACAAATGTCCTTGTATGCTCCCACTGGTGCAGGGGACACGTATTGGGCTGACCAAGCTTCATCATCTTCAGAATTCAAAGTCAAGTCTCTTTCCACCCACAGATCAATAAACTCCGCACTCTGCTTCTAATACCAAAATTCTAAACATAAGGTTAGGCAAGTTTGCATATTCAATATGCCCCCATTCGATATCCTTTTTTCGTCTCGGTCTTGCTATTCAGGATCTCATCAGTCCTAAAGTGCATACCTTAACACAAACGATGCTGATTTTACTTTGTTTGGTTTATCACCTGAGTAATCGAAGAACCTAACCTCTTGACATGAAATAGAAGCTTAAGTAAAACAGTATTTAAAAAAAACAAAACATCACATGGCTGACAACACACACAGTGGTTTCATCTGCTTTAAAGCTGTTGCACTGAGCCTGACAGCACCCACTGCCAGCGGTGAACACTCACCAGACATCAAGGAAGGTCCTCCACTCACAGTTACCCTGCCCTGGACGAGCGCAACACCACAGCTCTCCTTTCTGCTCTGCCTACCTCTCATGTCTTCTTATAGACAATACTGCCCTTTAGTAACGAATTTGGGACAGATTTCTTCTGGAGCAGTTTTTAAAACCATAACCAGGGAAAAGCCTTAAAAATCTCTCAACCAAATGAGTGGTTTGGGCTATTTACTGCATGGCCAGGGACTGGTTTTTTTATTTTTAAGAACACTTTCACCAAACAGGGTTTTGCATCTTTTGCTAAGCATAACTGATCTAGTTACCTGTCTTCATTTTTACTCTCAGTCAGCTATTTTCCCAGTAAGAGGGGTGCCGCTTCCCAGATAACTAAAACTTGAGTGGGCAGAAAGCGTGGTCCACAAGTCCCTCCTCGTGAAGACCACAGCAGTACTTAGGGCTCAAACTCAGGATGTCCCGAGTCACAGACATTCAAGGGATGCTAACTGGGTATGTGATTTGGTGGCCTAGGACTTGAAAATTCTAAGAAAAGTGAGCCAACACATTTCTCTGCCTCTGATCTGTTATGACTTCTGTATGTATAGTCCTTTGGGAGCACAAAGATCCTATAAAGGTTTCCTTCTAATATACAAAGGTTCTGGGGGAAAAGTTCACTATGTTGTGCTTTTATGTGAACTAGACATACCCCATCTCACAACTTGGCTTAGAAAAGTACGAGTTGGATTTCAGCCTCCCCACATCCCCTTGCCTGGCCTCTCATGGTCAATGAATAGCACTTGGATTTCTCTGCAGCACCGGAGCAATATTTATTCTCCCATCATTCATCATGCTTCTCGGGCTTGACTATGGATAAGGCGCTGGCTCTGTGGAGAATCTAACTGTGAGTAAAATGGTTTCCTCAGAAAAGGTTCCTCCTTCCTAGTGAATGAATGTCATGAGCAATGGTGTAGAAGGTGCTAAGATACAACATGCCTGGTGCTGGAGACTATTCTAGTTTCAGGGGAGTATAACAGAGTCATGGGTGATTGAGTTTATAAGAGGGCTTGCATGACCAGTCCAAGCAGTTTTGGAGAAGAGAAATCATTTGCCCACACTGAGCTTTGAGGACATAGATTTGGTGATGATCGACAGGACAAATCAGGGTGTGTCAATGGTAGAGAAGACCTAGAGGCCACAAGCCAATTAGCAAGTTGATAGAGTATATTATTGGCTAAACATTCACCATCACCTACCAAGAGAGTATTACACATTTCTAATCCATTAACTTCAGGCCTCGCTATAAGACTTTCTTTAAACAATAAGATGGGAATAAACAGAGTATGTACCACTTCCAAGCAAAACTTCAAGAGCCATTGTATGGTTCCATAATAAGTTCCTTTATCTTTGCCACAATATCCCAAATTGGGGCTGCTCCAACAGTCTGGGTCCCAGAGTGACAATAACAGGCAGCAGAGCTACAGTCAACTCATAATGAGCAAGCACCAGGCATAAAAAAGACTCCTTTTTTGTTTCATAAGCTGTTCAGTTTTACAGATTGTTAACGCAGCATCACTTATCACAGACATGGGAAGCTAACACCCTAAAAGGTGAAAGTTGTAAGGTCTTAGACTAGATAAGCACAAGTAGTACTGGGTAGGAAAGGACAGACACAACAACAGCCATTAAAACAACAAATCATTATCTAACATTCATTTAGTATTTATGTGTCCAGCATTACATTAAACATAGCTCATCTGGTCCTCATAAAGCTAGAACTCAAGCACCAATTTAATACTGCAGTACATGCTCTTCCCCATTTTTTTTTCCAACAACTAATAATCACTTTGCGATTGTATATACATGCAGCGTTAACTCAGCAGGCCTGGGTTACTCGAACCCTGCACATTCTCAAAAAAGAAACATCTTCAGAACTGGCCCTTGACTGGCTCCAAGCCCAAGGACACTCTGCCTGGTGCTATATGACTGAGGCCTTGGGCCATGCATTATCAGTTTGATCAAGTAGCTTATGTTAACAATGGGATTTCTGGTGAATGTCTGTTTTTTCCTGGAGATCTGGAGTCTGAGTACCTGAGAGAAATCATGCTAGCACTACAGAACTACATAAATTCCCCCCCCCCCCCAAAAAAAAACCCTGGACATCAAGGCTCAAGTGAGCTTCCCTAGTTGGCAATAGGGAACTATTTGTGTGCATTGTCACATCATTACTCAAAGAATTAAGTGCATCAGTGCAACTTCCCTGGGAAAGAACTCTTATAAGCCTGCATCTAGTTTCTCCTGGGCTTTGCCCTAGGAGTCTCCCCCTTTTCTCATTTTAATCTGTATCCTTTCACAGCAATCAACCATGACCATGAGTGTGAGAGTTGTTCTAAGTCCCATGAGTCCTTCTAGCAAGCCATCAAAGCCTAAGGGGAGTCTTGAAAAGTTCTGACATAGCACAAAACCTAAGATAGGTCAGTGTCCAAAATGACCCCAAATTTCAAACCTGGGTGGCTCAAAACATGGTGGTTCAAGAACAGAAATGAGAAAGTCAGGAGAAATTAGTGAGCAGGATGTGGGGACAATAAAGGAGGAGGCTGAGAAGCCAAGTAGAGGAAGGGGGCTTAGTTCGGTGGCTGACTTACTATATTTGATTTCCATATCCAGGTAGGAATGTGCAATGGGAAATATATAACTAGAGTCTATACTAGAAGCCCAGGATAGACACATAGTTAACAGCTGAAACCCAAGAATGAATGAGATTACTAGGGAAAAGATTAGAGAAAGGCACAACAAAGAATTGAGCACAAACTAGGGAGGATGTAACATGGCTGCCAGTGAGAAGGAAGATGACTTCCACCTACTTCCCAAGTACTATCAAGGATAGGTTTTTTACTTTTACGCAAATTTGTATTAATCCAGTTATACCATACACCTTATGCAAGAAAAGCACTGCTAAAAGTTTTTGTCAATATGTAAATAGCATGAAAAAAATCTCATGAGCAAAGCATTCAGAAATGACTCTCATAGCCATTGATCCTCCCAAATAAACTGGGATGAAGGGAAGCCCCAGGCATTCATGATACTTGTTCATGCATCTGTGGGGCTGTCACCAGAGTTATTTTTATAGGTTTGCTTATGTTGTTAGGCAGTCAAAAATTGAGGTCAAAAGAAAGACCCCAGTAAAGCCAGTAATCCTGGTACTGCACGAGGGCATTTTCCACAGAGAACAGAGCTAGGGGCCAAGAGCATCAACTCAAGCATTGTGCTTTTGCTTCTGCTCCCTCCTTCCAGGTGTGATTTCTTTCTTTTTTTTTTTTTTTTTAAATTTTTATTTATTTATGATAGTCACAGAGAGAGAGAGAGAGAGGCAGAGACACAGGCAGAGGGAGAAGCAGGCTCCATGCACCGGGAGCCCGATGTGGGATTCGATCCCGGGTCTCCAGGATCACGCCCTGGGCCAAAGGCAGGCGCCAAACCGCTGTGCCACCCAGGGATCCCATGTGATTTCTTTCTATTGCCTTGAGCTTCTCAATTTTTCTTTTTCTACACAAGAATGGCCTTGGAATCATGTCAGAGGTTCCTTTTAAATAATGCTGCAGTGGAAGTCAGAGTTTCTGCCTGACTTGTCTCCATTTTACCTGAAGAGACAGCCCCCTCCATGGTTATGCCCCATATACATCTCACTGAGGCTTCAGAAAACATTGAATCTGTCTCACATGCTCCTTTTTTTGGGTACTTCTACCCTTTTTAACTATTCATAACATGCATCCTACTTTCAGAACACTGAATTGGTTCTCAGGCGTCATACTTGGCAGTGAACACAGGGTAAACTTCATTCAGGTCTACAGCCAGTCTTGCCTACCACACTCCTTGCAATGGAGAATTCCACTCCATGATCTTACACTCAGGTTGGTGAGAAAGGCATCCAAGAGCAACATTCAAACCAGTGTCTCAAAGGCTCCCCCATGTGTGCACATGAAAAACAACTCATCAGAGGAGTTCAGTGGACTAACTGCAGAATAAGAATGACAGGGATCAAATTTCAGATCTCAGAAACATGCTAACGTATGAGAAAACATCACATTATATAATTATGACTTTATTTATACATGTGTCATGTTTAAAAATCTAAAAGAATAATTAAGTGGGCTGATTTGGGACAGATTGGAGCATCGGCAAAGAAATACATGTATTAAAAAATTGATCTTTCTACATTAGGTGTGGAGAAAGGGGAAAATAATATAAAGTAATTGGATTTGTTCCAACTAAAGGAACAAACAAAAATAAAAGATAAACCCTCTGAATACAACATTAGCCATTGATTTATATATTTCAGCCCGTGAAAATAAACCAAAACATTTGTTGCACTTTCCAGAAAGCATTTCCCTAGTGGAATGTTTTCAGATCTCCCTTTCTGCCCATTTATCTTTCCCTCTGGGGAAAACCTGCGATATCTAAGACTGCTGTGTCAATCAGCAACTTTTAAGCAAAAGGTTGGCTTCCAGAATATTAAAACCAAGCCTGGCAAAGATTTTTTTTTCCAACTCTCATCTTTTACAGATGAAGAAAGTGAACTCAGAGAAATGAAAGGTCTTGTCTAAGCTCACAGAACTGACAGGAAAGCTGAGAGCAGACCCCTAGTCTTCCAAGTCCAACCATCATTCCTTTACACGGTGCTATCTCTCAACTTTCAGCAACAAATAATAAATAGAAAATACACTAACAAATACTTCTTCTCATACTAAAAGGTGCTAGGCACTTATTCTATGCCGACATGTTTTTCAGTACATTGCAGAAGTTAACTCTTTGGGGACTGCGAAAAATCCTCTGAGATTCTATTATTACCCATTATTATCTGAGAGAGTAAGTGGTAGAGCCACTATAATAGCTACCAAATAGTCTAGCTCTAGAGATCAAATTCTTCACCAAAAGCAGAATTTTTATTCAAAATGCAAAGGGGCATCAGCTATAGGATTAAACCCTGCTCTAGGCAAAGTAAAAAGCTGTGATAATTAAAACAGAAGTAGGATCAATTTAAAAAGGATAAATAACACCCACCTCAGAAGGAAAATCCTTACCCCATTAGTAGAACAAACTTGAAGCTTTTTAAGTATCCAATGTCATACAAACCATCTAAGTAGAGGGCTGACTTCTTTAGTATACCAACCGAAATCATGTTAATCTATAATTAGAATTTATTATTTTCTATTCATTATGGCAATTCCTCTTCTAGGCAACTCTTGTTGAGCCTATTTGCCATGTAATAAAACCAGATTTCTTAGTGTGTGCATGTGGTGGGGCGGGGGGGGGGGGTGTTAGGGGAATTCTCTTACCTCTTTAATTGATGCAAATTTATATAAACTTCATAAAGACAGCAGTGACTGCCCCATTTCTGTGTTCAATGGAAATGTTAAGTCTTATCTTGCCAAACCTCTGTTGTTTGGTCCTCCTCTAGATACTTTCTCTCTCTTGGCTCCTTTGACATCACTCTCTTGGCCCTTGCCTGGTCTTTCACTGTTCTTTAGTAGGTTCCTCTTCATAAATTTGTTAAAGATTGGCATTCCCGGAGTTTGGACCTTGCTGGATTATTCCCCGTTCTCCCCCCCAACCCACCCAAAACTGTTGCCACACTCTACTTGAGTGACCACCCTTCTAGCTACACCTTCCACTCCAACCTAAGAGCTGATTCCTGGCTTCCAGGCTTCCTCTCCTCTAAGCTTGACAATCTCCAAGACAATACCTCAAATTCAATGTAATCTAATCCAAACCCCTTATATTTCACCAAAAATCTTATTCCCCATTTCCATCTTCCTTAGCTTGTCTAACAGATTCTTCCAATCTACCAGCCCAACCCTCAACCACCTGAGACTCTTTCCCTCTCTCTCAGGACACATCCAGCTAGATTGAAATTTCTAGGAGTTGTACTTTCTATACTGCTCTTTTTTTTTTAATTTTTATTTATTTATGATAGTCACAGAGAGAGAAAGAGAGAGAGGCAGAGACACAGGCAGAGGGAGAAGCAGGCTCCATGCACCGGGAGCCCGACGTGGGACTCGATCCCGGGTCTCCAGGATCGCGCCCTGGGCCAAAGGCAGGCGCCAAACCGCTGCGCCACCCAGGGATCCCCTCTATACTGCTCTTGAGTCTTCCCTTCTCACTTGCACTCTCATGAAAACCATCTAACATCCACCCTCATCATCCTGTCTCTCCCCATGCCAAAAACAAACAAACAAAAATAACTATATTAGGTTGGGTTCCACCAGAAATATTCCCTGAGCTAAGAATTTCAGTGCCAAGAGTCATGTGAGAAGTGATCCCAGAACACTAATGTAGCAGGTATAGAAGAATGGCAGGGTCTAGAGGGAAGTCAATGCTGGGGTGTTAAGGATCAGATAACCATTGTGAGCAACTAAGGTTCACATGGACTGAGGATCACTGGGAGACTATAGAGCATGCTGTACATCTGTCCCACCCCAGGAGTAAAGAAGCTGAGATATTATCATCAGCATTTGAGGGCTACTCCCAAGGGTCTTCACTCCCGGCTCTTCTGGTCTTACAAACTGGTAGTGCTGAGACTTGAGTTACTGTAATCAGGAATATTGACTGCCAAGACAATGTGAGAGGGGCAGTGGAGGCACCTGCCTCAAATCCCTGCAAGGCACCCAGAGGCTCTAGAGAAAACTCAAGTGTCTCTGCATAGCCCACAAGACATTCCATGATCTGTCCCCTTGCTTTCTACTTTCACCCCTTCTCTGTCTTCCTGCCTTAACATTCCCATGCTCTGGTCTTACCAACCTACCAGTGGGTCCCAGGTCCCCACAGCTCGCTGCCTCTGTTTTATTTTTTTTTGTTTTTGTTTTTGTTTTAAGATTCTATTCATTTATTTGAAAGAGAGAAAGAGAAAGCACAAACAGGGGAAGGGGCAGAGGGAAAGAGAGAAGCGGAGTCCCAGATGATCGGGGTACCTGATATGGGGCTCGATCCCAGGACCCTGGGATCAGGACCTGAGCCAAAGGCAGACACTCACCCAACTGAGCCACCCAGGCACCCCACCTCCTCTGTGTTTTGCATTTAATATTCCCACCTCTAGGAATATCCACCTCTCCCTTCCAACCCTATTCCCATCTATATGGGATACCCCAACTCTTTGACAAAATCCAGATTGCAGATCTCCACATCTCAACATCTCGAGCCTTCCTTCAATTCCTTGCCCCCACGTTGAGTATATCTGCTTGTGCCACTGCCCTGTCCTGCATCTGTCCTTCTTGCCAAACTGCACAGGAGTTACTGGTCCACGTGGCTAGACCAGCCTGCCCGAGTCTGAACTCCTGACCAGCACAGACTGTGCTTGATTGATCTCTGCCTTGCCAGACCCTAACACAAGGAAGAGGACAACTGGAAAAACACCAAACAATTCCTGACATGTCTATGTATCATACAGAATAAATAATAGAAGTCTCCAATTAATAAGACAAAGCAAGCCTAGACTAAAAGGGAAGGAAAAAAGAGGAAATTAGCAATCCTCTTTAGCACATGCTTTTCTAAAATAAATAAATAAATAAATAATAATAATAATAAATAATTAGTAAATAAATAAAATAAAATTACTAATTAGGAAAGTTTTTCCTTACATGTGGGCTATAAATCAGTTCGGCTCACTCTGCCTCAGCTTCATTAGCTATGTGCCCCTTTACTGGCACAGATTTCCTCAGAGGCAAGCTAATGCATAAGAGCCCCTAATAGAAAACCCCTGAGAATATATCATCTATGTATTTACTCACGGATATTATGTGACATTTCAACCTCATACTCGGGCTCCTTCCTATGCCTGGCAGTGAGGTGCCTTTACACTGAACTCATTCAGATACCCCTAAAAAGATGAAACAGGCAATGTAATTACCTTCCTAAGATCCACTTTCTAGGCCCTGCAAGGTCGCCTGCATCTGCTCCCTAGCTGAGCAGTCCCTGCAGGGGATTTCTGTCAGCTTCCATGCTGAAGGGCAGAAAGCCAATGCAGTGGGGGATGGAGTGGGATGGGGTGGAAAGGGGTGGGAAGGGGTTGGGGGTAGTCCTGCCCAGGCATCCACTTTCACTAGATTGGTCATAAGCAACTTGTTTGCATGCAAATGTACCCAACCCTGAATAATGCTTAAATTCTGAGTCTAGGGCTTTTTTTTTTTTTTTTTTTTTTTTGAGTTGAGAGAAAAGGAGAAAGGGGTGCTGAACTATTTCTAAAGGCCAATTAGTTCAGCCAAAATGGATGTGAAAATGAAGCATCTGGTAGATATCTTTGATCTGGGATCCTGTGACACAGTTTGCGCAGGGCAACTGCCATTTGAAATTCTATGATTCATTGATCACTTTCCCCATGTCTGATGGAAACTAAATTGCCTTCAATCCATGCAGACGTGATTTCTGCTTTTATCCCTCTGCTCCTCTTTGTCCTTACAATTTCGCAACCAGAAGCAAAAACAATCACAGCTGATCTTCCTTGTTGAATGTTTTAATATTGGGGGCTGCCTTCCACCCACCCACCCCCAGCCCGTGTTGAGTTTTGCCCTAACCAATCCTGGGATTCTTTAATGGGAGATGATAGCAATCTGCAAATAGAGTAACAATGCAATCTGTTACAGCAGAAAGCAAAGAAGGAATGCTGTAGCGCCCTGCACATAAGGCAGGTCTGCTGTTTATGTTTTATTTCGTGTTTTCAGACCCAATACAGGCAGCCAAGGAGTTGCTCCTCAAAACATTGTTGCTGACCTCATAAGAAACCATGTAAATAGACTTCCTACCCAATGACGCCAATGCAGAAACCAGTGTCTATGTGTTATTGTATTTGGGGAGACTTTTGTGTACATTGCTTTTAATTTCTTGTACAGATGAGAAGTTTTTGCTTTGGTGTAAAATGATACCAATCTTTTCAAGTTTCTGTTTCCCCTAGTTCCTCTTCACTGACTACAAAACCAAGGATAAAAGAGAGTGAAAAGGTTAAGGGGTGTGTGTAGAGAGCACTGTACTCAATTCCCCTTTCCATGACTACGCTCCTTGGTACTCCCCCTGCCTCAGGTCAATACCCCAGAGTTGTTTAATGGGCAAAAGCTTGCTCTTGAAGGTTTAGAGTATCTAATAAGCAAGTCCCAATGAATAATAACAGCTAACAATTAATTCAATGAATATCCTTTCAGTACCTCTAAGGGCAAGTTATGACTTTTCTAAGCATGTTCATTTCATTGCGGTTTTTTTTTTTCTTTTAAATCTCAACATTCCGGGATCCCTGGGTGGCGCAGTGGTTTGGCGCCTGCCTTTGGCCCAGGGCGCGATCCTGGAGTCCCGGGATCAAATCCCACGTCGGGCTCCCGGTGCATGGAGCCTGCTTCTCCCTCTGCCTGTGTCTCTGCCTCATTCTCTCTCTCTCTGTGACTATCACAAGTAAATAAAAAAAATAAAAAAAAAAATCTCAACATTCCTTTGAAGAAAGGAAAGACAGGACTTTAATTCACCTTTTACCATCCAAGAAATTGGAATATACAGGTTTTGTATTCCACCCACAAAGAGCAAGTCTATGACAATAGGGCAACAAAAAAACACAAGTCTTAATAATAGGAAATCCAGAGTCCTTATTCTTATCCTCCCCTATTCTTACAGCAAAGTCCACATTATAACAAAGAGTGGTGGAAAAAGATCGTTGTCACAGAGGTTCTCAATCAGGGCTCTATATACTTAGGCATGAATGTACAAAGTCCTGAGACTACTGTATTTAAGTGGTTGAATATGTGCATTTTTCTGAAGATAGAGTCCATAACTCCAAAATGGAGTTGATTTAATCTGATGGTTTATTTCATATACACTTGAAATATCAAACCAAGTATCTTTGAGACCCAACATTTCTCCTTCCATATTGCCATTATCCACCTACAATCATATCTCAAAATGAAATAACTTAAAATAATAATTATTTCATTTTCTCATAGATCTTCATTTGGAGCAGGACTCAGCAGGAAGAGCTCAAGTCTGCTTCAGGTACCGTTAACGGGGTCACTCAACAAGGACTGGACAAACTACTCCCAAGGTGGCTTTCACACATGGCTGGCTGTTGGTTCCCCTCCATGTGGGCCTTTCTGTGGAATACATTTGGCTTTTTCACAGCATGCTTACTGGGTTCCAAGAGGGAGCATTATAAGAAACAGAAAGTGGAAACTATCAGTTTCTGAAGGCCTGAAGCCAAAAACTGACACAGTGTCACTTCTGGGACATAGTATTGGTCAAGCGGTCATAAGATTCCAGGGGAGACAGCACAGACTCTTTCTTCTTGGTGAGATGACTAGAAGAGCGTCAGGACCTTGAGATCATGTTTTAGAACTGCCACATACCTCTAGGCAGCCTTTCTCTTCCCGTGGTTTGTTGTTACTATTCTTTCTCTCTTGTATAGATCTCTCCTGTGTGAGAAACGACGCTCTGCTATTTCCTACATTTCCCACCTCCCAGGAGAGGTTTGTAGCTAATCCAGTCTATTACTACCACCAATGGCCTTGCTCCTCACTGGGGACACCTGGCTCCTTCTTAGCTCCACATGTCGAATGCTTACACACCTTCCTAACCCTCCACTGCAAGGACCCCAGGAGGCACTCTGTGTGGCCTGCTCATTTAAAGAAGTCCTAGACAACACCTTTGAAGGGATACTGGCTGTCCGGACATTCTGCCCAAAAACAGCAAAATAAAAGTTACTCCGAGAGATTCCAATTAGATACAAACAATGTGAAGTAAGATAAGGAGATTGACCTCTTCCAACATAATTCTGTCAACTGCCGGTTGGGCTTAGAACATTCCCAGCTCTGCCTTCCAGTCAGTCACTCACTAACCAACCACACCACCCTCAGGAAAACAGAAGTTACTCAAAGTTCCAATGAAGCGCCAACCAGTACTTACATTATTTGCATCACTTTCCCCTTTTTCTTTATTAAGTGAAGTGACTGGTGCATAAAATTGGTTATCGTCACTGAAAAATTCTCTGATACTATATGTCTTGGGTTCCCTAAGCAGGCATTTGGAAAAAGTCTGCTTTTTCTCTGCAGCAGAGGTGATTTTAAAATAAAGGACCACCAGCTGAGAAGAGTTTCCAACTCCAGGTCTGAGGAGTCTATAAGCCACTACTCAAGAGATCAACCAGGCAGCCCAGGAAGTTTAAAGTTTTACATATGTTCTCACCTACCTACTATCACCCTTTCAGAGCATCCAGGATCCCTCTGCCCTCATAGCCTTTGCATTCTGTTTGCTCTAGACAATCTTCCCCCACAAAACTATATGGCTTGTTTCCTCCTTCCTGACAGAAGTCTTCTGGTGTTTTTTTACATGTCACCTTCTCTGTGAACCTGCCCTACAAGCTTTATCCACAATTTACAGACCACTACACTTGCATAGTACACATATACATACACACGTAAGCCACTTCCTATCACCCTTCTCTACTTATATTTTTTGTCACTGATATATGAAGTATTATATCTCTCTTATTCATTGCCCGTCTCCGCTTCTACAATTGCAGCTTTATAAAGGCAGAATTTTTTTATGTCTTGATTACTACTGGACATAGAAGTGCACCTGACATCAAAGACACATGCAACAAATATTAATAAACAACTGAATCAACTATTGACCAATACTGTAACTGTGCCCACATAGTGGTAGCAAAGGGTTTCTAAAAACACTGTTTGCTTTGAAGGGAGAGAGCTACAGATCTGGTTCAAACAGCACCCCAACTCTATCAGCTTCCTATTCCTCTAACAAATTACCACAAATTTAGAGGCATAGAACAATAAAAGTTTGTTATCTTGCAGTCCTGTAGGTCAGAAGTCCAACACAGGTCTCCAAGAGATAAAATAAGGTGTCGGCAAGAGTCTGTTCCATTCTGGAGGCTTTAGGGCATGATATCCTTCCTTGCCTTTTCCAGCTTCCAGAAGTCATAACATCTCCTAGTTTGTTATTTGATGTTTCCTCCATTCTCAAAGCCAGCACTTTCACACCCCTCTATTCTTTCTTAGTCCTCTATCTCCCGATCTCTCTCTGCCTCCTTCTTTAAAAATTACATTAGGCACACTTAATAACCCAAAATAATCTTCCTATTTCAAGGTCACCTATCAACAACCTTAAATCCATCTGCAATCTTATGGTCTATAAGCTAACACATTCACAGATGCCATGGGTGAGGACAGTGAATTCTCTGGCAGGCGGGGGAAGGGAGTGGGGAGGGCTGGTGGAGGAGGTATTACTTCTTCCTACCACATCTTCCTCTAGAACAATGAAAGAAGTGATAAATCCTCTTCTATATATTCGATAGCTGTAATGTTTCTGATCCATACCCACACTCCTGTTGGTTTGGTACAGCACAGACTATCTGCGAATTAAAGGCAGAAGACTCTCCCCCAAACTGTTGCTCTTATAAGCTGGTAGGACCAACCCTGTCATCATCACTGAGGCCCTATTTTCTCAACAGAAAAATGGAAATGACGAAATGTGCTGACAGGGCTGTTGCAAAGATTATACATGGTAACATTTTTAAAAGTTCTATATGCATCGAACTCCATATGGCATAAGGAATTGTTACATGACAGAGATCTCTAGCACCAGAGATATTCTAAGGCTGTACTGAGGGTGGTTTTGATCACTTGGCCTCTTGAAAGAAATGACCTAAATGATCACTTGCATAACTTTGGACAAATCAGAACTAAAAATGACAAAGCCACCTGCAGTCCAAGTCCCACATTATCACACATGGTTTGTGATAACAAATGGTGCCAAACCAAACCATGCATTTGGTTTTTCCTGTTTAAAGTTTCATGTGTTTTTCTTCAAAAAAATAACACCAGGAAGCAGATAATCATCACCTTTATCTAAGAAGCAATCACTGTAGTTATTTTTGTATTTCTTTCTAGGCTCCTTAAGGGGGGCATCATATCTCATTCATTTTTGTAATTCTGAAGTGCAGAACTTTGCCTGATAGAGAAACGCCCAAAAAATATTTACAAAATGAATGGGTTAATACAATAATGACTAACCAATTAATTAGAGACGCTTATAAGGAATGTGTCTAGGCTGCTCATTTACAATTTATAACTCTCTACATTTTCATTTTCCAGTGTCTTGTTTATCCCACTCCAATGTTCTGGACATCAGGGATTCTGAACACATGGGGAAAATGGCCTTTGCATGGCCTCTGGACAGTCATTAAAATTCTCTCCTTAAAGCAACTTCTTAGAATGGACAATACTAGTCTCCAATCCATGCTCCCAACCACCATGCTCATGACCAAATATTTCTTTCTCAAGTCCCCCTAGCAAGGGTACTATAAGGGAGATTTTGAACTTCAGATTCAAGTAAAAGCACTGAAGATTGCAATATATTTAACTGGGTACCTCCCCTATGGTAGTGTACTGCATTTATGAAGCCAGGGAAGAATTTCATAGAGGTTAAAAGCATTCTTAGTGGACAAAGATCTGATGGTGAACCTCCTGGCCTTTGATGGGCCTTGTCCAAAGGAGGGCTCATATCACAGGGGTCAGTGGATGACACACCATCAGTTGTGTTCCAGTAAATCAAGGGCTTAGACCAATCTCAGAACCTGCTTCTGTGGAAGTCAAGCTACAACCAATTTAAACCTCCACAGGTTAGATGCTTCATGCATTGGAACAATTTCATAAGAAGACAGTGGGAACTGGGCCCCTGATGACTCCATACTGCCTGACTTGCCAAAAGGGGAAGGTTTTTTCTAAACTCTAAGTCTTCAAGGACTGCACATCTGTGCTCAATACTTAGGGGGATCAGTTCTTTTTATTTTCCCTTCAAGCTGGAAGAATAAAGAAAAAAGACACTGTATACAGACCACTACAATTAGAACATTTTGCTAAATGGGCCAAGAAGTTGAATAAGATATGTTTGTATTGAATTTCCCTTGAAGTATTCTTGAACTTAGAATATGAAGAGAAAGAGGACTTGGCAATGAGAATTTTCGCTGGCAAGAAAAAATGCCAGCTTAACAATTAATTCCATTATAATTATTTTTGCCAAACTCACAGCGAATGCCTCTGGATTTCCCCAAAATCTAATAAGGGAGTGGTAACACTTGAAACTATTTCCCCTTTAGGCACTCATTCCACATTGAGATGGCCAGGACAAGTAACAAACTCTTGCAGGAATGAATGGGTACTAATACATTTTCCTTTACAAACTCACCATAGATTCTGGTATAGGAAACAAATTATTTCACAGCAAAATATTAAATGAACTCTATTGGCAGCACCTGGCTAGCTCAGTCTATAAAGCATGAGACTCTGAACTAAACTCTATTAGGCAACTAACTCATATGTGAAAAAAAGAGAATTCAGTAACTATTTCCCTGAGAGGGTTCCTGTTCCCTGAAACAGGTTTCCTAAATTCTCTAAATCTGTATTTTCAACTAATATAACCTTCTAGTGCAGTTTATAAACTAAATAAAACTTTAGTTAGCAAAAGGTGGAATACGTTTCAGTAATCTGAATTTTCATTCAATCTTATTTATACTAATTCCAATCTGTGATCTTCAAAATTTTTCAGCAAAATTCACCTTTGTTGAAGACGGTATTTCTTATAATCTTAAAGCAAAGGCTCTAAAATACACACACACACACACACACACACAGAGAGAGAGAGAGAGAGAGAGAGAGAGAGAAAGCTTTAACACAAATACCAATTTTTCCTATCACAAGATTGTTTAGTGAGCTGGTTTCAAAAATAAATAGAAGAGAAAAAAACACATTTTAAATGACAGCTATTTCCTCTTCCTTTAAAATTTTCTCCCCATACCTTCGATTTTTATCCCTGTACATAATAATTTTCACTCTTATTTTTTTTAAAGATTTACCGATTTATTTTAGAGAGAGAAATAAAATGCATACAAGCTGAGGGAGGGACAGAGGGAGAAAATCTTTCAAGTAGACTCCCTGCTGATCGCAAAGCCCAACACAGGGCTCGATCCCATGACTCATAAGATCATGACCTGAGCTGAAACCCAGAATGGGATGCTCAACCAACTGAGCCACCCAAGCACCCCAAAATTGCTGTTATTCTTTACAACTAAAACTAAGAATTTTGTCTTTATGTTGAACTTGGAACTCTTTGGAGATCTCTTCTGTTAAAATGTATACATGTTTCCCAGAACAAGTTATGTTTCAATTACCTACATATTTACCCAAATGTTCTAAATCCTGTGTTTTTTTCAACTAATATAACCTCTTATTTTCTTCAGTATGAAGAACTAAATTGAACTCTAGTCAACAAAGTGTCATCAATCAGACTTTCATTTTACCTTGTTGACATCAATTCATATCTGTGGTTCCCTAAATTTTCCTTAGTAAACTCAGATAACCACCAAGCACAAATGAAGTCAATACTTCTGGTTCCCAGTGATGAAATTACAAATTTCTAACTTGTCTTATCTATTTATACATAGTTAAGATCTGTCTCTGAGGATGGAACAGCATCAAGGTCATTACTTTGGCAGAGCCCATGAATCTCCATGAGTATCCACTGGTCTGGGATTTTCTACACCCTGCTTTGAAGTAAACGTTTTGTTGGAAGCAAAAACCAATTCATCAAATCAAACAGTTGATATTGCAGAGAAATATCAGCTCTCTCCCATCTTCACCTACAGGGCAGTTCCAAAACCCAATGCTGTTTAAGGTTATACTAGTACTTCTAAATTAATTCACAATAACACAGATTTTCTTCAAAGGACTCCATACGAAGACCTTTCCCAGTCAATGTACAGGCACAGATACAGTGGAATTCTCTAAACCAAATCCTGTTCAAGAAAAGAAGTGATCAGGGTACCTGGGTGGCTGATTAGGTTAAGTTCTGATTCTTGATTTCAGCTCAGGTATTGCTCTCTATGTTGTGAGTTCAAGCCCTGTGCTGGGCTCCATGCTGGGCAGTGATGGCGAGGTCCCAGCAAATTCCCACCTTATTTATCAGAATAGCTGTACTAGGAGAAAGCCAACAGCCTCCATCTAACAAATATCTTGTTGAGAACCAATGAACCAAGACAGCCAGTCAGTCCAAAGGACTTTTAAAATGTAAGGTTTTTGTTAATTTTTGGAAATTTGACTTCTACTATTTAAGATGGCGCATTCTGTAACAATGGGTCCATAATTAGATCTATTTATTTTGACAGTCCATAGCTCCTGATAAAAAGTCATATACAACATTTTCAAATTAAGAATTTTTCCTACAAAGAACATTATTATTCACAACATGAAATATTAAGACTTGAACGGGAAGTATAATCAAAGACCACAACATAAAATTCCATTATCGCAGTGTCTGGTTTTGCCTCTGCTTTCTCAATTTAAGGAGGAAGAACAAGAAGTAAATGTACTAAGTAGTGAGGCATAAAGGATGGGAGGATGGAATTGCTGAGCTTGACTGCAAGGATCTCAAAAGCAAAAATTGTGCCTTTTCTTTCTCTTTCTTTTAGGTCTGCAAAGTATTGTAAATGATCTACACTAGGTCCTATTAATGTGGGGTGTCGAGATTAAGACAGGAGAAAAAGCAAACCAGCAAAACTCCTCTTCAAAACTCTTCCACATTCTGCCTCAACATCCCTCCAGCCTACTTTAGTGCACATTCTATGAGCTAAGCCCCCATTCCCAATATTGCACTCTCCAGGCCTGCTTGTCACCACTACCAGGGCCACCATGGTAGAGTTGTACAGGTTGTTTACTTCACAAGGGCACCCAGGTGCAGGCGCCAAGTAAAAGCTGAAACCTACTCCACAGTTACCCAGAGAATCAGCTACTAGTACCCAGCCAAGAAGGTCCCCTATTTGTTGACTGCTTTGCAAATGCCAGAGGTTTCTTGCCATCACTGAGGAAGTGACTCAGCATATTGGCAAAATTAAGTCAAGGAAAGTGGTCAGAGTAGCAGTGACAGCAGGCAAGATGGCTGCCACATTTATGGGCCTGCTATTAGCTGGACAGACCAATCAAATTCCACCTTAACCTCAACAGTTTATTTCCAGACAGGTGTCTTCTTTGATTGACACTGAGTGTCTGCATTATGCCATCTGGAGCAGGAATATCCCAGCTCAGGTGCCTACCCTTTGTCTGAATTCTTGAGAAAGGCACTGTCTCATAGAATCAGTTGTAGAAGGACACCTTGAAAGCCCCTTGGGCCAACACACCCACTCCCTAATGCAGAGATTCCCTCTACAACATCCTGTTGAGTCAACCAACCTACACCTGAACACTTCTAATGAGCAGGCATTCCTCCAAAAGCCACCCCTTTTTCACTTTAAGAAAATCAGCCTTTCTCCTATTCTCCTGTATCAGGAATTAGAATAATTACCTATCATCTATTCAATGCTTCTTATAGGCCTTAGATAAATTAATTTATTTAATCCCCAAAGCAATCCTGTCAGTGAGGTACTATCACTGCCCTTTTTCAAATGAGTAATAAACCCAGAGAATGAAAGAATGTGCCCAAGGTCACACAACTGAATGAATATCTGCACCTGGCTCCAACTGCAGCACCCTGTTTGTACTAAGCTCTACTTCTCGTGTTTAAGCACCTCTCTCTTCAAATTAAAAAGAGGTGTACATCCCAAAATTGAAATTTCAGGTGCCTGAAATTCCATGATTTGCTTATTTATACTAATGAAGGAGAAAAAGGGAAAGTTCAAGCAATATTTAAACCTCATTTAAATAACTACTCTTCGTTTCCTTCCATCTGATCCATCCTAGACCTATTTGATAGTTGAACTCTCAGAAAGTAGACTCACTCCTCCGTTTCCAAGGTCTTGGGGCTGTAGTATGAGAGGTCAAGGGATGAGAGCAGGGGTCAGTGCAATATTACCTCTGGGTACTGCTGAAGAAACTTCAAGAAAGCAATGAAGCAAAACAATTTTGAATGTCATCTCTTTATCTTTTCTTCTCCTACTTGAAATACAGAGTATTAACAAATGGTTCAAGAGAAAAAAAAAAGATATCAGCAAGAAGAAAAATTAAAGCCTCAAAATAATGCCTTTGTATAAAATGAGTTGATGACATATAGTCAAATTGAGCCTCTTCAAGCCTCTGAACTCCTTCCTGTATTTAGTTTACTCACCAATAGTTCATTGAGGAAAACAAAGCTATTTCCATTGGAGTGAACAGAATAGCCAGACACTTGCTTTTGCAGCCCCTCTGCCAATTATATGGCATAGATCATAAGCTCACCATGAGCAATGAGACCCACCCATGCTGGGGTTCAGCTCAGGGACCAGTGACTCAGGGAACAGGGAGCCTCCATCCCGGTGACGGTGACAGTGACAGCAGCAGTCAGCTGGTGGGCAGGAGCGTCAGCAGCACACACAGCAGCATCCACAGGCGGCCCCAGCAGCACGCCCGCAAAGCCACCACGTTGTGTCCAGCAGGGGCAGCAGTGATGGCTCACCACGCTGGTTCCATGGTGTGACTCTGACTGCAGTTCCAACTTCTCTTTGTTGCCACTCATACATATTCTAAGTCTAGCACCGAAAATTTCTCAGAGCTTCTACCAGATGCTTGCTAACTTTCAGAAAATCTCTGTTCTGCTTATGTCAGCCTGAGTCCGCTTCAACCACTTGCCTTGAAGAATTCCAAGGGATATGTCATGTAAAAGGATTTATGCTAAATGAGAACAAGTGCAATGACATCAGGCCACATTAGGAGACAGTAGGAGATGCCACCAAATCCTTAATATGTGAGACTTACTTAACTCATCCTTGGATCTGAAAAAATCTTAAGGATGACCAAACTCTCTCATGCTTTTTTCGTTACCACGTCATGCAAGGACCACCCTCAGAGTCCCACTCACCATGGAATACAAAATGGGAAAGCATAAATGGATTGGACTATAGCTTACAAGTTTGTCGTGGTTTCCTAGTATACTTAAATATAAATTCTTAACAAATCCCAAGTATATTTAATAACACATAAATTCCTTATCCTAAAAAAAATAAATAAATAAATTCCTTATCCTAACATTCTGCTACACGATACACTAGCTTATAGAACTAAAAGTGCGAGTTACATGATATTGGGGGTGGAGAGGTGAAGACTGCCTAATGCATAAATTCTTTTTTTTCTTAATTTAGATTCAATTTGCCAACATATCCCCAGTGCTCTTTACATCTCCTTAGTGCCCATCCTCCAGTTACCCCATCCCCCACCTAGCTCCCCTTGAGACCCTTCGTTTGTTCCCCAGATAGAAATTCTTTATTTTACTGTGGATCAGGACAACATCAAAGCCTAGCATTTGAGACCAAAGCCTTCTAAGCTATTTTAAAATACCAGTCTTTGTAAACAAAGAAACTGCTATGGGGTACACAGAACTTTATCACACAAAAGCCACATTTTAAATAGAGGAAAACTGTCTAACAAACCATCATGTATAGTAGAACTGTCAAGGAAAGCAAGGGCAGGATAAACACAGATTCCAAACAAGTGGTCCAGAGAAAGAAAACACAAAAGAGGAAAGGCCTATATTCCTAAGTGAGCAGGGGATACAGAGGAATCCATTTCCTTTTTAGGCTTTAAACTACTTGAACGTATGGCATAATTCATAATGAAAAATCCAAAGATACAAAGGACAAAATAATGATAAAACTATAAAAGACCATGTTACAAGAACAGCTTTCTTTAGTCTACTTAACTGTTGAAGCCCCAAATTGTTCAATGATATACACCCCCGAGCAAGCACATGCTCTTGCTCTATCTTTAGATGGAGGACTGAGCCTGCAGCCTTTCCATGGTGAGGCCACCAAGCAAGTAACAGCTCTGCACCTGATAATCACAAGGAGGTGGAGGTAATGGCTTAACATCGATCTTCATCTGGGATGCCTGGGTGGCTCAGCAGTTGAACGTCTGAGCCTTTGGCTCAGGGTATGATCCTGGAGTCCCGGGATCGAGTCCCATATCAGGGTCCCTGCAGGGAGCCTGCTTCTCCCTCTGCCTGTGTTTCTGCCTCTCTCTCTCTCTTTCTCTCTCTCTCTCATGAATAAATAAATAACATCTTTAAAAAAATCGATCTTCATCAAGGGCAATCCACAGACTCTCTGCAGCATCTCACTCCAGCCTCCATGTCAGGGATCCAGATGTTAAACGTGAGCACTGGCTAATTCCTTGTCTTAACAGGCACTTCCCGGGAAACACCAACCCTGCAGAGACCCCTCCAGTTTGCCTTGCCCTGATTAAAGTGCTGCTTATTACAAAACACTGAAAAGACTCCCAGAACATGTTTGCAGTATCTGCCTCAGTCAACAAATATGTCTACTTCAATACACTGACACACTCCATCCTCTTCCCTGCAACATCTTAATAAGAAAGCCAGGGAGCTTCAAACTTTTTCGTTAACCTTTTAAAACACTAGAAATGAGTCTTGATAAAACCCAAAGGTGAGTTCCCAAAGTGGACGAGAAACACAGAACTGTAACTCATCGGCCAAGTGTGAAAAAATAAATAAATAAATAAAATCCAATAAAAAATTTATACTGGAATGCTGACAGCTGAGAAATCCAACGAATGACTTCCAACACTGCCTCTAGGAGTGGATGATGAGGGGTCCACTGGTAGAGATGGTTTCTTTGTACCAGAAATGCCAGAAAATAGCAATAGTGTGAGAACAATAATCCCATCCACAATGCCCATAGGCAAAGAACACTGAACTATAACAGCAAGTAATACTGGCAGAACATTCTGGATGTTGTGTGACATCCTTGGAAGAAGCACAGGAATTTGGCCATTCAAACATCTTCTGGGTAAATCCAGCTCTCCTGTTTTTGTCATCGTTTCCTCACTTGGGTCATGAAGACAATAAAGTCTTCCCCACGGAACTGCTGTGAGGTTTACACGAGTAAAAAGTTCCATCATGGCGCCTGCCACATGGAAGGTGCTCAGTAATTATTGGCTCCACTCCTATTCATTCCCTGGAACACCTGCAGCCACAAAGAGCTGCTTCAGTCCTGATCATCGTGGGATGAGCTGGTCTCTCCAGGCCCAGCTTCTTGGCAGTCTGTGGTTGCCCCATCAGGTTGACAATCACACCTTGGAATGCCCTGGAGCTAGTTTACACAATATGTGCAAGCTCTCACTATATGAGGGCACCCAAGGTTGAAGATCATGTTTAAGGCAGTAAATTGGCTTCATTCCATGCCCACAGAGTCGGTGATCTTCCGTGTATACCAAACATTCAGTAAAACTGCCATGTGATAGTGATACTCTGACAAAATGGCGAAGCAGTCCTAAAATTCATTGTTGGTCCCCATTCACCCTCATGGAACGTTCCCGGTGCCCTCATTATCAGGCCCCCCGTCCTCCCATGGCTGTAATCTCTACATCACCACCTTTGGAGGACCACCATCTCAGACCCTGCCCCATGCCTCACCACAAGAGATTTTATCTGCTCAACATCCCACTTAGAAAATCACACATCAAACCATTTATAGGAGATCTACTCTAATCTTCCATTAGTTAATTGAAAAACTGTGGCCCTGAGGCCCAGGGAAGGGAAGCCAGCTGCAAGGTGACGTCAGAGCCAGGTCTAGAGGACAGACCCTCTGGCTCCAAGGCCAGTACTGCTTCCACCACACAGCGCTGCCTGGGATGAGAGGCTTGGCCACCAGACAGAACCATGGCAAACAACAGCGTGGTGTATTCCCGCTGTCAAGTAAGATTTGCTTTTAATGAAGACTTTAGCTACATGGCATGAGTAATACTTAGGTGTTAAAACAGCAGCCATAGCCAGTGGGGAGATAATTAGGGTTGAATAAGAGGCTTTGGTTTCCCCAAAATCATTCCACTTATGTGTGACCACCTACGCTCCCAAGAAAAGTACAGCCTATGAAGGAAAATGTGACCTCCATCCTCCAACCATCCATGTGTTTGACAAGCATTTGCTGAGTGTCCAATATGGACAAGCCAGAGTGCTTTAGGGATTCAAAAGATCACACCACCCTTCATTATTCACTTTCTGTGTACCAGTTACTGCACACACATCCTCACAGTCATATGAAGGAGACACCGTATCTGCCATTTTCCAGGGAGAAGACTAGGTCCAATGAAAGTAAATGCCCCTGTCCTGAGGTCAAGCAAAACCTCAAGCCCAAAAACCGAAGCCCAAAGTTAGTAAGTAGCAGGAGCTCAGATTCCACCTGCTTGATGCCAGAGCCTAGGCCTTGCGCCCCTTCCTGGCGCTTTCTCTGTGCAGGTGCATGGCTGACCTCTGTCAGGGGAGTGTCAGCAAATAAGAAAGAACGTGGGAAGCAGTAAGCACGGTACTTGGCAGACAGATAGAGCTTTCTCTTTTTTAAGGTTGACAGGAGAAACCTTTTTATAAAACTTATGTTTACTTTGGAACTCAGTGGCACTTTGGGTTGTAATGCCAATATTATTATATACATGGCAGAGAATTTTAATGTTCACTCATCATTTTGTTGAAATTGTCCAAATTTTTCAACAGATACCACAAAACAAAACATTTTTCTGGTTCCTACACTCTGACCCAACTATAGTTGGTGTGCCAATACCCCAATTTTTCACCTATATATTTACTTAGAGATCAAATGCTTGATCCTTTCTCATTTAAGTAGTACACAGTGAATAGGTGATGTTTAATAAAATATCAACTGCCAGGGCACCTGAGTGGCTCAGTCAGTTAAGCATCCAACTCTTGGTTTCAGCTCAGGCCTTGACTTCAGGATCCTGGAATCGAACCCTAAGTTGGGCTTCATACTCAGTACAGAGTTTGCTTGGGATTCTCTTTCTCTCTCTTTCCCTCTCTCTCTCTCTCTCTGTTCCTCCACCTTCCTGTGCTCCCCTTATCTCTCACTCTCCTTCTCTAAAATAAACAAATAAACCTTAAAAAAAAAAAAAAAGGAAAACCAAGTTGACTGCCTGCATAAGAACCATGAGAATGGAATGCTGAACAGCCTTTCTTTGGCTTGGAACAATGGGTTTTTTAACTTGAGTATGATTAAAATTAGAAGACTTCCCCTAGGATTGCATTACCTTTGCCCAAATAACTACCAAAGCTTTCTGATGCCAGATCACTGAATGCCATTTCAGAGGCACACAGCTTCTAGAGCAGTACTATTTATTTTTTTTAATATTTTATTTATTTATTCATGAGAGAGAGAGAGAGAGAGGCAGAGACACAGGCAGAGGGAGAAGCAGGCTCCATGCAGGGAGCCCGATGTGGGACTCGATCCCGGGACTCCAAGATCTTGCCCTGGGCCGAAGACAGGTGCTAAACCGCTGAGCCACCCAGGGATCCCCTAGAGCAGTACTATTTAGTAGAACTTTCTGCGACAATGGAAATGATCTTTTTGTGTCTACTCTCCCACTAGTGACATATGGGTACTGAGCACTTGAAATGGGGTTGTGTGGCTGAGGAAGTAGATTTTCCATTTTATTTCATTTTAATTAATGTGAATAGTCACATGTAGCTGGTGGCCACCCAGAAAAGATAGCACAGTTTTAAGAGAAAATGATAGCAGGAAAGCTGATTTATGGAAGATGGAATGAAGCCTTAGTAACTTGATATTGCAGTTTTTTGATAGATCCTTAACTCCCCAGCAGCATCATCACCAAAAAAACCTGAGCCATGTTAAAAAGAGACCAGTTTTCCTGAGATACTCTTCTTTCTCTAATCCTGGGGTCTCTTTAAGTAGAAAAGGGACCACAATCAAAAACTAGAGAATGTGAGAAAGTAAAGTGACTTTGGAATCCCTAAGCCTTATTTTCACAGAGGGGAGAAGTGGAGTTTGAAGATGAAACCAACTATGGAAGCCCCTGAGAGAGGATCTACTCTCTTTCACCAGAACTCAGCTGCCATTGCAGCTCTCATCCCCAATACACTGTGGGAGGAGATGATTCTAGGGTTTAAGGCAAACAATAAAAATGTATAAAGGGTGCCAAGAATAGGATGTAGGGACTAGTGTCTCCATCAGAAGTGGCCATCCCATCAAAAGTGGGCAACTGCCACTTGCAGTCAATGGTAGTCATGTAAGTATCTGTTCTGATTATGCAGTTTTCCCAAGAGAAGCAAGGAACAGAGTTAGCAACCTCCTTGCTTCACTCATCATTCCCTACTTCCTAACTACCAGGAATACTTGCATGAGAACAAAGGTATTGGGATTTAAGAAATTTCTTCAAAATTCAGAGGAATTAATCTGTAACTAGTGAAATTTTTTTGCACAATGATGAAAATCAGGCCACTAGGCCCTACCCAGATCTCCTCAAACCATTCCACATCGTGGTTGCCACTATATCCAACCCAAACCTCGCTGAGAGTCTCACTATACCTACTATGACAACAAAAGACAGCTACTAGCTCAATGTTCACAGACTCAAATGCTTACGGTACTGATTATTAATTAAGCAGAGTGGCCTGTGTCCATTTGGAAAGGAATATGAGGCAGACACTTGGCTAAGGATTTTACAGAAATTAGCATATTTTAATCTCCAAACCACCCTTGTGAGATAGTGATTATTATTCCCAATTTATAGATCATAAATTAGCAAGATTAGTTACCTTGCTCAAGAACACAAGGGAGAAAGTAGTAGAATAGGAATTCAAGGGCAAGATGGACTACAAAATCCAAGCACTTTGTACCACACCCTACCCCGCATCTCACTACATCAACCACAGCCATAAAGGCTCCCTATTCTTTCCAAGAGATAGGCTTCAGGGGCTGTCCATATAAAGATCATCTTGCACTTTTTGTTTTCCTTCCTAAATTACAGTTCCATCATTAATAAATGGTGAAAATTCCCTTACTGTAATTGAGAAAAGTAATTGAGGTATTTCTTGCTAAATGAAAACAAAACAAAATTTAACATCTGCAGTGACAAAATTATTGCTTAACTATTCCCTATTCAGATTTACCCCACTCCTGACACCTGTCAACAGTGAATCACAAGTGTCAGATGACATAGCTTTTTAAGTTTTTATTTAAATTCCAACGTAGAAGACAGCCCAGGTGGCTCAGCAGTTTAGCACTGCCTTTGGCCCAGGGTGTGATCCTGGAGACCCGGGATTGAGTCCCAGGTCAGGTTCCCTGCATGGAGTCTGCTTCTCCCTCTACCTGTCTCTCTCTCTCTCTCTCTCATGAATAAATAAAATCTTTTTAAAAAATAAAAATAAAAAATAAATTCCAACGTAGATAACATACAGTGTAATATTAGTTGCAAGCGTACAATTTAGTGAGTGATTCAAAACTTAACCATGAGCACCGGGTACAACACGGGTATTTAAGTACACTCCCTAATCCCCATCACCTATTTCACCCATCCTCCCACTCATCTCCCCTCTGGAAACCATGAGTTTGTTCTCTATACCTAAGGGTAAGTTTCTTGGTTTGTCTCTTTTTTTCCCCCTTTTCTCATTTCTTTCTTAAATTCCACATATGAGTGAAATGATATGGTATTTGTCTTTCTCTGACTTAATTCACTTAGCATAATCTCTAGCTTCACCAATGTTATCGCAAATGTCAGGATTTCATCTTTATATCTGTACCAACTAACCAACCAACCAACCGTATCTTCTTTATCCATTCGTGACTTGATGAACACTTGGGCTATTTCCATAATTTGGCTATTCTAGATAATGCTGCTGTAAACATCAGGGTGCATGAATCCCTATGAACTAGTATTTTGTATTCTTTGGGTAAATATCTACTAGTGAGATTGCCAGATTGTGGGATATTTCTGTTTTTAATTTTTTGAGGAAACTCCATACTGTTTCCACAATGGCTGCACTAGTTTTCATTACCACCAACAGTCTAAGAGTTGGTTCCCCTTTCTCCACATCCGCACCAACACCTGTCGTTCCTTGTGTTATTGATTTTAGCCATTCTGAAAGATGTGAGGTGATACCTCAATGTAGTTTTGATTTGCATTTCCCTGATGAAACTACTAGAACTACCTCAAAATAAAAAGGTTCTGCACAGGGAAGGAAAAAAAAAATCAACAAAACTAAAAGGCATTCTACACAATGGGAGAAGATATTTGCAAATGACGTATCCGATAAAGGGTTAGTATACAAAATATATAAAGAACTTAGAAAATTCAACACCCCAAAAATGAATCACCCAATTGAAAATGGATGATTCAGAAGACATGAATAGACATTTTTCCAAAGAAGACACATGGTTGGCCAAGAGACACATGGACTTATCTTCTTTTTAAAACTGCCACATCTAAAAAAATAAAAAATAAAAAATAAATTAAAAAATAAATAAAACTGCCACATCTAAATATTTAAAGTATAAGGACTCTTCCGTGATAATTTTTAAACTGAAAGGAAAAAGAAGAGGGCCTATAGACAATGAAGGTGCTATCCCAAACTGTTCAAATAGTTTTCTCCATCTAAAGTAAAAATTCTCAATGTGCTATTTATATCAATCATAACTCTCTCCTGCTTGAGAAGCCACATCTACAGTGATGAATGGGGAGAGTCTAGGGCTTCTAGTACTGTTTACCCTGATGGTAATTTGATATATAGTCCTCAGCAAATTCCATTTGAGCTCATGATTTTCCAGTAAATGTGCCCCAGAACAGCTGCCACATTCCTAAAGTCTAGGCAAATTTATGATCATACTTTAATATTTGATTATTGTGTAGGAGCTTAATGTAAAACTCCCAAAATAGCAATAATATGATTGCAGTTTTTACTTCATTCCTGGCTGCTAGTACTCTCAGCTTTACATTAGCAAGCTTCTTTGATGAAGATTAATTTCATTTTCTTTCTATTGGCTGTGTTAATAAAAACAAGCACTGTTGAGAAAATAGGACTATGTGGCACAATTAGCAATACCCATTCCTTCTATTTCTTGTAAATTAGGCTGAAATAAATTGCAGTAAAAACAAGTTTGGGGATTTCAATCTGCTTCCCAGTGGCTGGTTAAAAAAGCACTATAAGCTCTGCACAACTAGCCCTTCTCACTCCGAAAACCAAGAATGGAGGGCTAAATGAAAATGTGGACTAGAAGTGGCCATAAGGTGGCCAGGAGGAATGAAAAGGCCAGAGGGAGAGATGTAATGGACAGAGAGGAGGCCAAGCTGTGTGGGCTGGAGGTGGACAAGGGCAGGGTCTGTTTGCAAAAGCTCTGAATAGCAGCTGCTCAGCAACCAGGGCATCGTATAATACATAGGAATACCTCTACCTCTTTTATTATGACCACCAAGGATTTCAAGCAACTGCTGTCCTGTCCAATTCACAGCTCCTGAGCACGTTAGGATTGAAGGAGGGAACTTTTCTTTCAGAAGCTCATCAAAGAGTTCAACTCAGCAAAAAAAAAAAAAAAAATCCACTGAAGGTCACAGTAGACATAACCTGTGCAGATTTGTAGGGCTATCTCCTTTTCCCAAATACAAGACCCTGAATCTCCCCTTCATTTCATTCTTTTATATCTGAAGTAGCTAAAAATGTGGCCTCAAAATTCTTAGCTGCTCTTCCCACCAAGCAGTAGTGCCTGTGTCCCTTGAATCTGGGTTTGTTTGTTGAATCTGGGTTTGTTTTGTGACTGCTGCAGCCCAGAAAGAACAACGGAGGTGCCGAGGATGGTCGTGAAGGGCAATGTCGCCTCTCCTCTGTAGAAACATGTGCGTGAGGCCCTGAGCTCCAGGCATAGCGGCTGACAATTCTGTGGGCCACCAGGCTATGAGGAAGCAAAGCCATAAGGAGAGGTCACATAGAGCCATTCTGGTCACCAGACTTGTGAGCAAAAATGTCTTCCAGCTCAGCATCAAGCTTCCCCTGCTTCTCAAGTCTCCACAGCCAGATCACAGCTAACCTGTCCTGGCTGTGACCTCACTGACTTTCTGACCCACAGCCTCCCATGTGACCTTAAGAAGATGGTGGTTCTTAGCTGCTAAATTTTTAGGTAATTTGGTACACAAATTACCTCAGTGGGCTCTAAAACTATCCTCTTGTTCCATTTCCACCTCCGATGTTTCTCAGTGGAAGCTCCAATCCTTAAGCAAGTAATTTCTACTTGTTTTAGCCCAGAAACTCTCCATTCAAATGAAAATTAAGCAATGAGGCTCTTCAGCTCACAACATGACAATCACCCCTCTTTCGAAAACAAATAGACTGCTTCCTTTTTATCTGATCAAATAACCTCCTCCCTTCTCCCTCAGTGAAGAGAAGATGTGATGGAGAAGAAGACAAGGAAGCCAGCATCTCATCCTCACCCCAAGGGTAGTGAGAAGAAGGCCATGCGGAAAAAAGGCGAAGTGGTCAGAAGCGTGTTCGAAGAAGTGCCACGTAGGTATAGGGGAGTCTGCCCCTGTCCCCATCTAAGGCTTTAGAGACACAGGACCTTTCAGGCTGCCCCACACCCAAGCACATCTGGAAGCTGGCAGGCAGAAAGGTGGACAGAGGCCACAGAGTACAGCTTTTCTGAGCACCTCTTTCTCTGTGGCAATGAAGAGCCTGGAGCTCTTGCATGCATATTTCTGACATGCACGAGACAGGGATTCAGAGGGCCTGTGACACCAGTGAGAGGGAGATGATGCTCAGAGAGCCACGGAGGCTGCCAAACCTCAGCCAGTCACAAAGACACCATATTCTGTGTTCCTCAGCTCAGACCTCAGCCAAAAGTGCCCCCAAGCCAGGTAGCAAGTGAGAGGACAAGTGAAACAGCCCCAGAGCCTGGGGCTCCAGGCTTTTCCCTCCCACCCACAACCTGCCTGACCCCTCCCTTCCCACCACCACCACCACCACCACCACCACCACCACCACCACCACCCCCGCCCACATACTCGCATCTCAGGTTGGACTGGAGCCTGGAAAAGCCTAGAACACTGAGACACCTGAAAGTCTGAGCATTTTTTTCCTAGAGACGGAGCATTATCTGAAATCAATACATCAGACTAAGACTTAAAGCAACTTGGACATTTAATTAATTTCCCCTCTAATGAGCAAGAGTTTGCTCAGGAGAAATATCACATTAGTTAAAATCAAAATTAAGGAGCTGCATGTTCTCTGCCAATCCAGATGCGATGGGAATGAAATCTGTGGCTCACCGCAGGAGCTTTACGAATACCATTTCATTCCAACCTGAGAACCACCATAATAAGCAGCAGTCACTGTGACTCTCTGCCCCATTCAACAACCTGCCAGAGCTCACACAGCCCCCAAGTGACAGAGTCACAAAGGTCTGAGAGCTTGAGCACCACAATATTGCCTCACTGCCCTGGATCCAGGCGTCTTGGGAATACAGTAACAATAGGCAGCACGAGTTTATATTTATTTATTTAAAAACACAAGGCACTTACCAGGGGAAAAGCATTGCTCTCATTGCTTTGCCAATATGAACATGTTTAATCCTTTCATCAATCATATGAAGTAGGTACTATCATTATTCCCGTTTCATGCACAACACTGAACTCAGAAAGCAAAGTAATTTACCTTAAGTCAATTTTGCTGCTAATAAATGGAGGAACTGCTGTTCGAACCCAGACCACGGGGAATGAGAAAGGAGATATTAACTATCACAGTGGCTGAAGAGAGAATCAAACAACTTCAGAAACTCCAACCTTTCAAATCACAGTGGTTCTAGGTTGTAATAAAACCTCTCCAGGTATAATCTTCATGGCTAGTAAAAAGGAAAATCATTTCCAGAAGTATTCATTTTCTGCTGGTATAAAAATCTATCTGAAATAGTTACAACTGGTAGCTAGGCCCAAAATAGGTTATGATATTTAAAAGGAAAACCGACTAAAAGATTCATGTAAGTAGAAAGCAAAGTTATTTAAAGACTAGAACCACCCTGGACTTTCATATGTATTATTTCCAGGGCTGTTGGAAGTAACAAAGTCAGAAGACAAGAGGAAGTGCCATGTGAGTGTTAGGTAATTTCCCTATCCTCATCATGATTGTTATTGCAACTGTTGCGTACAACCAAGACATCACAACATGGGAGAGTGATTCTTACATAAAAAGGAATTTTTTCCAAGAAAGACCTTCATTCCATACTAAAAGCAAATACATTTCCATTTTTAACATTATTTTTGAATATTTAAGTTTGATCCAAACGATTTAGTTCTGAAAGAGCAAAATGAATGATGTTAAAGATCAGTTCTACATCAAGGAATTCAAAACCAGGTCTAAATGAAGGCAAATGTAAAAATTAACCCTAAAATTAGAAATATTTTCTTCTTCCCCCTGCATTAGTTATAAGTGATTAGCTAGACATTTGACTCCTTTCCTACATAAAAAAGTCAACATAGACACACAATTTATCCCACCACCATTCATCCAACCACGTAAATAGCTTGTTGGATATGACCATGTTTGTTGTTTGCCTAAAGATTCTCCAAGGAAAATCAAGATGACAGGGACCAATATTTGTAACTCTCTGACTTACTTGTTTTCTTAAATAAATTAAATAAAATTCTTAGAGTAAGTCTTTCTTTTGAGCTGGGTGTTTTTAACCCAATGAAGGAGCTGGGATATAACCTGCCTTGCTTTCCTTTGTCTTCACTGAGGTTTGCTACAATCATGGCTAGATCCACCTGACATGACTGCAACTAAGTATGTCTTCAGAATAACACTAGGATGGTGGCATCTTCGAGATTCTGATCTTGAAAGTAGAGCAACTAAAACACAAAGAAGTTGGGAGAACAGACAGCCATAGAAGACAGTAGGCCCCATCAGTTGTTTTGCTCCCAGTACCCTACAGTGCATCTCTTCAATAAATTGACAGACTGCACACCCACTCAAAAGAGTAGTCCAGAAGAGACGGGAAATTAGCTCACATCTTTCCAGAGGCCCCACTTCATTTGGATATATTTGGACACATAGAGTACTTGTGTTTTGCCTCATTTCAACTTGTTGGGTTTTGGTTTTGTTTTGTTTCAGGGGGGTGAGGGTGGTTGGTTTGTTTTTCTGGGTTTTTTGGGGGGAGGTTGTTTTTCTGCATTCCTAAATCATTGTCTAGGGATGATGAGTGATTTGTACTATTTTTGGAAGACAGCAATTTTTCCCAAATCATCTTGACTCTTTCATGCCCAACTCAAACCTGCCTATTTAGCACACCGGCGTAGGATTCCTGTCACCCAGAATCCTGTTTCTGGTCCTAGCAAAGTACAAGAGTCACTACATCTCCAGTGATAAATGTGAAGCCCTCCAAGATCTTAAGGTATATACTGAATCAATTTTAAAAAGCAGTTTTAATGTTAAGTTCATGTTAATTACCCTGACTACCTAAAAATGGGTAATCCATTGTACAATAACAGCAAGCTTTTCTTGTATATTTATCTATTTGCCAAAGGCTATAAGATTATTTCCTATAACCCTTAAAACAAACCCCTAAGGTAAGTTTTAGCAAACAGTTTTTATGGTTGAAGAAACAGAGGCAAGACTAAACACAGAGTTGTTTGCTTAAGCCTGGGTAGCTAGTAAGTCATGCTAACAGGATTAAAACACACCTCAGTTGATTCCAAAACCAGGCTTTTAACCGTGATACTATACAGCTTCACATATGGACTTACTTTAAAAATAAAGACATACACACAAAAACAAGTAACTATAACCTAGGCCTATTGTAAAAATTCTCCAAGGAATAGTCAGGGACATATTTAAGTTCAAGATCAGCTAAAAGACTGCTGTCAGGGAGAAAGAAAAGAAGTAATCTGGAAGCTGTTTCTGTTGGAGGGAACAAGACGTGAAGGAGCTCACTGGGCATTCAGTACTCCAGGCAGCTAGTGTAAACCAATTCTAATCATTTTTTATCTGTTTTAAGCATTATAATACTAACAATAAGGAATAACCAAGAAACAAAGTGAGTGTCTCTTATAAAAAAACTAGCTGTAATTCAATTACATAAAACCCAAGTAAGAAGTCATCCCATGTTACAGCCTGCACTCACCTTCCTGACATTATAACTCTAAACCAAGATGTCCTCACTCACATGAATGCAAATCCAAGGTGTCTCTGACACGCATAGTTTAAAATTCCTTCTTGGTGAAAAAGCAAGAAGGGGGGAAAGAAATCTGGATCTTAGGAAAGTCAATTAGCTTCAGACAGACCCACATCAAGAGAGCTGGCAGGATCAGGTCACACAGTAGGAACACCTAAGTACTTGTACTCAACTTGAATGAGGCAACTGTCAAAGTCCAAATTTCTGAGGTTCCACTAAATTACAGCTATTAATAACAGGCATCAGTATTCATGGGATGCCTTCTTCTCTGAGCACACTGCTGTACTACATGTTGTAGATCCCCTGCATTTGCTGTGAGACCAGTTCTAGCTAAGAGAATAAAAGTAGAAGAGATATACACCCCATCTACTTCCAGGCTCTCCAACTCCCATGCTTTCTCTCAGTCTTTCTTTTCTGGTCTGCTCACCAGAGATAGAGAACATAAGGCAAGACTTTGGAGCCCTACAAGATGGTGAAGCCACTTGACAGAAAGAGCCAGGGTATCTGACTGACTTCATGGAGCATACTAAAGTCCATCCCCCCCAACCCCTCGTGCCCACAACCTGCACTATACCATGATGTGAGCAAGAATTACATGGCTAATGTGTTAAGCCAGTGAAATTGAAGGACTAGTCTGTTAAAGTCTTTATGCTATCTTGACTAATCACTGTGTGTCTCCATCTACACATGGCCAATATGGGTAGTAATCAATCACACATCTAATTTACCTAAAGTAAAAGATGTTCAGACTCCTTTTTACTGCCAGTATGTGAGGTGGCTATGGTAATAGCCACAGTAATGTCTGACAGCTGGACGTTAAAAAAAAATGTCAAAGAAATGACAACCACTGAAAAAACCACAAACAGCAAATGTGCCCAGAGAAACAACCTCTCTGAAATCTGGAGAGAATTCTCCCCACAGATTTATCTTGTTTACTGAGTGAGAGAAGAATATTTCACACCTGAGAGAATTGAGACTTAGTGTACCTCACCCAGGATTGTCTGACCTACATCTGTCTGCCTAGCCTCAAATCCTATGTTCCCAACCATTACACTCCTCACAGGCAAAAACCAGAATTTTTTTTTTTTTTTTTTAGTTCCCCTAACACAATTCTAAGCCACTGACATTTTCAAGTCATTGAGTTACTGTCTTGCATAATAACATGTACAATAGGTCAGTAAATATATTTGACAAGAATATACACAGTCAAAGGCAGTTGGCAATAAGAATCATTATTTGTGAGGGTGGAAGTGTGTGTGTGGGGGTCTTTGGAATACAAAGTAAGGTTTTTTTTTTAGAAAAGAGTTACCAAGAAGAATAATTCTATTTAATGGGTTCTTCTTATGGTTTATTCCTTGGGGGATATTACATTACAACTTAGTAATGAGACCACACAGCAATGAAATACTAATAGATACGGGAAGAGAGAAAAAATGAGAAATTTCTTTCTCTATGATATTTGAATGGATGGAGTTGAAGGCAAATGCTAGGGGGAAAAGTCCTAATATTAGCACTTATCTGTAGAAAAATTTTTAAATGCTAATATTAAAGACAGATACTTCAACATTTCACAGCAATGAATTAACAATTTGCTTTTCAGCACACTATAAAGAGACAAGAACCTAAGAAATTAGAGACTTCTAAATTATCTAAAGACAACTTCTGTCTCTGGAAGTAGAGAAACTATAATAGAGTTACGATTTCCACAGACATAGATTGACTCAGAACATTCAGTGAATAACTATACCTTGTACCAGACACCTGCAGCTTCTTGAATTCAAAAGAGCAAGTGAGGTTAAGGAAAAATAAGAAATAAAGAAAACCAGTTAGAAAGCCCAAAGGACATGATTCCATAAAGATTTAATAAAGTTAGACTGTGCATTTCAAAGACACAATCTAGTTCAGAATGAACAGCAGACTAGCATATGTTCTACCCATATTTTCAAAGGACAGGGAAAAAAATAATTATTTGAAAATCACTAACCAAATTGGAAATAAAATTACTTTTGTCCTTCTTACTTATTATTATTTTTTTAGAGTGAGAGCAAATGAGCAAGCATTAGCAGGGTTGGGGGAAAGAAGAGGAAAAGAGAAAATCCTAAGTAGGCTCCATGCCCAGCACAGGTCCAAAGCAGGGCTCAATCTCACGACCCTGAAAATCATGACCTGAGCCAAAATCAGGAGTCAGATGCTCAACAAACTGAGCCACCCATGCATACCTAAAATTGCACTTTTAAAATGGAAATTATTAGCTAGTATGTGATCTGGAATATTAGGGAAATGAACCACAATAGTAGTAGTAATAATAGTAGTAATGCCATCACTAATTTATATAAATCACTGATGATCACCTCATTGTAGTAACAGAAATGTATGAGTTAATCAGGGAAAGATTACTAATTTATTCAGAATTTTAAAAATTAGAATAAAATTCAGATGCATGGCAAAAGAATAAACTCATAGAACAATAGAACAAAAGAGGTAAGACTATACAACAGGGAAGAAACAGTCTCTTCAACAAATGGTGCTGGGAAAAATACATGAAAAATAATGAAACTGGACCACTTCTTTACATCATACACAAAAACAAATGCAAAATGGATTAAAGACCTAAATGTGAGATCTGAAACCTCAAAACTCCTAAAAGAATATATAGGCAGTAAGTTCTTTGACATTTGCTATAGAAACATTTTTCTAGGTATGTCTCCTCAAGCAAGAGAAACAGAAGCAAAAATGAACTCCTGGGACTATATCAAAATAAAAACCTTCTGCACAATGAATGAAACCATCAACGAAACTAAAACGCAACCTACTGAATGAGAGAAGATATTTGCAAATGATACATCTGATAAGGGCTTAATATCCAAAATATATAAATAACTTACACAACTCAACACCAAAAAAAAAAAATCCAATTTAAAAATTTAAGAATAGACATTCTTCCAAAGGAGACATACAGATGATCAACAGACATATTGGAAATGCTCAACATCACTCATCATCAGGGAGATGCTCAAATGAAAACCACACTGAGAATTCACTTTAAATCTGTCAGAATGGCTAGAATCAAAAAGATGAGAAATAACAAGTGTTGGTAAAGATGTGGACAAAAAGAAAACTTCATATACTGCTGGTGGGAATGTAAACCGATAGAGCCACTGTGGAAAACAGTATGGAGTTTCCTCAAAAGATTAAAAATAGAAATATATGATCCAATAACTCCACCACTGCTGAGTATTTATCCAAAGAAAATAAAAACACTAATTTAAAAATATGTATATCTATATTTACTGCAGCATTCTTTATAATATCCAAGATATGGAAATAGCCCAAGTGTCCACCAATAGATGAATAGATAAATAAGATGTGGTACACACACACACACACACACACACACACACACACACAGAGGCATGCACACACTATAGAATACTACTCAGCCATCAAAAAGGATAAGATCTTGTCATTTGTGACCACGTGGTGGACCTAGGGAATATTATGCTAAGTAAAATAAGTCAAAGATAAATACTATATTACTTCATTTATATATGGAATTTTAAAAATAAATGAATAAACAAATAAAAAGCAGAAAAAGACCCATAAGTACAGAGAAAAAGTAGTCGCTGCCTGAGGGGAGATGGGGATAATGGGCAAAGTGGGTAAAGGGGAATGGGAGATACAGGCCTCCTCATGGAACAAGACATGAGAATAAAAGGCACACATAGGAAATAAAGTCAATGGCATTACAATAGTATTGTATAGTGACAGATGGCAGCTATACTCGTGGTGAGCACAGCATTATATATAAAATTGTTGAATCACTATGTTGTATACCTGAAACTAATATAATGTGTCAACTACACTGAAATTAAAAAAAAAAATCATAAGCCACTTTTCCAGGTGTACCATAGAGAAAATAAACATTTGAGGCACAATAAAAATGTCAGCAGCAGATACAATAAAGTATTGATAGGACTATAGCCACCATAGTGGGAAATCTGGTATCATTGAGCTAAATGACAAAAGTACATATCTTTTGAGGTAGAAATTACATTTTATGAATGTATCCTACAGATATACTGGCTCGTACTAAAAGATGTGTACAAGGAAGCTCATGGAGCATTATTTATAATAACCAAAAAGCATAATCATAAATAGGGATCTGGTGAGATGATTTTTGGTGCATTTATACAAATGAATATATGTAGGCCCTAAAGCAAATGGAGAAATCATATATAACCTCTGAGATATTTAATTAAGTAGAAAAAAGGTAAGATACAGAAAAGCATATATATTATACTACCACTTATGAGACAAATAAGATTACATATAATCTTACGTATATAAAATCTTCCCCAAGTTAGTTTTTCTCAGAGATAGACAATGTCTCTGAAAGAGTACACAAAGAAACCAGTAACTCTTTTGAACTTTGAGAAGAACTATGCTACTTAGATGGAAAATTTATGACTATTTTTCTGTAGTTTTTAATTTTACCCATATGAATATATTATTCTCTGATCCAAAATAATTAAAATCACACCAAAAAATTTTTAAATAGGCATTTTAAACCACAAACTTAAAAAATTAAGAAACTTAAAAATTTTTTAGGTAAAATAAAGTGACACCCTCTGTATTTCTGCTTCCAGTTATGATGAACTAATAAAAGATGAGTCCTCCAAGAGAAAAGACTTCTAAAACTGGAAAAATGCATAAGGAAACTGTTTTCAGACAACAGGCTCCTCTGTGACTGCAATCCCTGAGAAAAGGCAAACTCATGAGGTAAACCCCATGATTGCCCATCTCTCTAATTAAGGATATTTTCCTTAACATGATACAGACAGATGAAGTCAAGCACTAATGAAGCATTAAACCATGTTCAAGATGACTGGCCAATAATTCAACAGAATGCTAAAATAAGACTCAACATTCTTTAAAAGACAATAACAGAATCCAGATACTTCACAACATATTCTCCAAAATTTCCAATAGTGGATCAAAAAACCACCAAACAGAAAACAATGTGATCCATAAACAAACAAAAAATAAGTCTAAAAATGGCTCAGGTGTTTGGCCTAACAAAACTTTAAAGCAGTTATTATAAATACATTCAAAAAATAAGTAAATAAATAAATAAATACATTCAAAGAACTAAAGAAAAACATACTCAAAGAATGAAAGGAAATCTGACCTTAATGAGTGAACAGAAAGGGAATATAAGCAGAGAAAAGGACCAAATGATGTTTAAGAACTGAAAACTAAAACTGAAATGAAAAAGTTAGTTGATGGACATAATAGCTGATTAGAAATAGTACAAAAGAAAGTCAAAACCTAAAAGCAAATCAAAACAAATTATTCAATCTAGGAAATGAACAGGAAAAATAAAAACAAAAGGAACTGAGTTTCAAGGATAGGCAAGACAATATCAAATAATTTTTCATGAATATAAATGCAATCCTAGAAGAAAAAAATAATGAGATTATCCAGACAAAATATTTGAAGAAATAATGGCTGCAAATTTCTCAAATGTGATGAAAAATACTGGCTTACAGATCCAGGAAGTTTAGCAAATTCCAAGAGGTATATATCTAAAGAAAATCATATCCCAGAACTCTGCAGTCAAACTGCAGAAAATCAAAGTTAAAAATAATATATTAACTAGGGCTCCTCGGTGGCTCACTTAGTTGAGCCACCAACTTTTGGTTTTTGTCCAGGTCATGATCTCAGAGTCATGAGATCAAGCTCCCTGTTGGACTCTGCTCTGGGTATGGATCCTGCTTAAGATTCACTCTCTCTCCCTCTCCCTCTCTCTCCACCTATTCTCTAATAAATAAATAAATCTTTGTAAATAAATAAACAAAATTACATTGTATTTGGTAGAACAAGGATAAGAATGGTCACAGGCTTGTCAGGAAACAATGGAGACTGAAAAAGACAATGACATGCCATCTTTAAATTATGGAAAGGAAGAAAAAAATCTGTTAACCCAGAATTCTATATCCAACAAAAATATCCTTCAAAACTCAGAATTGAATAAAGGCATTTTTAGATCAACAAGAGCTGAAAATACTAATCACCAGCAAATCTGTCCCATAAGAAATGCAAAAGGCTGAAGGCAAATGATACCAGAGGGCAATTCAAATTGACAGCAAGAACAAATAAATACTAGAAATGCTAAATACATTGGTAAATATAAATGTGTTGTCTTTCTTCTTGGAATTTCCTTAGAAGACCAATAACATAATTTAAAGGAAAAATAACAATACTCTGAGGTGGGCATTATAATATATGTTGAAATAATATATGTTGAATAAAAGATACAGCAATAATCATACATAAAGAGAAGTAACATGAATTATGTTATTAAAGATTATTACATTTGTTAATTGTTAGGTGTTAATTTTGAAGGAGTATAATACTGAATCTAAATAAACTCTAATGAGTTAAAGGTATACATTTTCAGCCCTGCAGCCATCAATAAAGATGACATATAGACAGATAAGAAAGGGAGTATAATTAAAAGCCAATTTAAAAAATAAAATGGTGCACGTAAAAATATTCCATTAACCGAAATAGGCAGGAAAGAATCAAAAGAGAAACAAAAAAGTAAAAGGGACAAATGAGAGAAAAAATCTCATCCCTGATCTTTAGGGAGATTTACTCAACAAATTCAAATAGTGAGAGGCTACAATGCTGAACTCTTACGAAGGCTAACATTAATAAGAAATGCTTCCTAATTTTAAAAATCTTATACCTGTGTATAGACTATACGGTGATTAACATGTGAGAAATACAAAGAAAGAGCGATCATTGAGCACTTCCTATATACAGTGATTTTACTAAATCCTCCATAAATATCATCTCATTTATTCCTTACAATCCAGAATGTAATTGCTCTTAGCCCCACTCTGTAGATGAAAGTTTGATCTAAGCTTCATCAGAGCAATGAACATATATATTTATCTTTGTGCTAGCAATTCCTCATCCTTTACATGGCATCTAACAGAGCAATAAGCAGCCATCAAAAGAATGAATGAATTTTGATGGGTAAGATAATTTTCCCAAAATCATGCAGAACCAGAACTGGCAGGCAGACCAATTTGAGCTCAAAGCCCTTTTATTAACAGTTAGGATCCCAAAACACAATAACTTGGGTCACAATACATCCTTTTTGCCCATGACAGTTCCAGTTTATGACTACTGTCTCAATGAGATTACAAATAAGGCCCCCATTGACTCTCCAAAAAATGGACGATAAATTTTTTGGTCACTCTGTAAGATTTCAAAGAATCAGGGCTCTTCTTTGATTGGGATGGTAAGGAACTCTTCATTCAAGAGATGACAATTCAAATCAACTTTTTGAAAGGTGAATGGGGTTTGCTCAGCAGAAGAAAGGTAAGGCTTAAAAGGCAAAAACAATTCTGTGACTTAAAACATGACATACGAAGGTGTAAACAGTTGTGAGGTTTGACGCTACAAAATATCTTGAAATAAAAATTATTTTCCACAGAAGTTCACAAGGGATGGGGATTGCAAGCTTTCTAAATGACTGAAACCAAAAAGCAATGACAAATAAGACTACATGACACTGTGCTAAAGTAGAGGAACCAAATCATTCCTATTGTGTTTTAATTTTTGTATGAGTCTTAAGAAGCAGAGATAATAGCAGCAATTCTATAAATCCCCTTAATTTTGAAGATCAAGTTAAAAAAGACTCCATGAATTTAAATGGGCACAACATCAGATAAACATTGATTCTCAATGAGGTACAATACAACTTAGTTTTACTTAAAAAAATGGAAAAGGAGGGTCATCTGGGTGGCTCAGTGGTTGAGCATCTGCCAATGGCTCATGTCATGATCCTGGTCATGGGAGCCTGCTTCTCCCTCTGCCTATGTCTTTGTCTCTGTGATTCTCACATGATCAAATAAATATTTTCTTAAAAAAGAAAAGAATTCCTGTAATTCAAATACACTGCAAACAGAAAATTTCCAGGAAAAAAAGAAATGTCAAGGTGTGCATTTTCCAGAAAATGTTCAAGGAGATCAAATGATTACTATCATTACTATCAATGATTGCTTTAATTATTAGCTATACCTTTTGATAATTTACTATGTACCTACCAGTCACCTTGTTAAACAATTTACATAACCCATTTAATACTCATTAAAATCTCATAAAACCAGTATTCCCATCTCTGTATTATACAGATACAAAAGACAAAACTCATTAGAATCCTGTCTTTAATGGTAGAAAGGAAATCTATTTTTGCATCTCCCTAATTCCAAGCATCTCTCACTCCTGCCTCCAGGCCTCACTTCGTCAATAACAATCTTTAATTTACTATGAATGGGAAAAATCAAAGCAAAGAAAAAAGGACTTCCTTCTATCTCCCTAGTTCTGGCAGACAGGCCTGTTTTGTCAAATAAATGGTCTTGGCACACTACAAAGAAAATGCTGAAGGAAATGTAGAAATGCAAAAAACAGGTAATCTTCTAACCAGGAAATGATTAATGCTCAGAGAAAATAAAGGTTTACAAACAATATACTTTGCCCAGAACATGGGTTGATGGTATAGTATTAAAGGGAAGTATACAAGAGCAGAGAACAGTGGACAGAGAACTGTGAGATCTTTCTATTAGATTATAACCTTCTATACCAGAATTGTTTTTGCAGAGATACAAACATACTTCTTTCCCCTATGGTATGTAAAACTACACTTGAAAAACCATCTAAGAATATCCAATGTAGATGTTTCCTTTTAAATGGTGGGATTATAGGAATAATATGTGAGTTTCAATGCTCATTACAGTATCTAATTGAATATTTTTTATGTAAAAAGTATTTTAAGTGAAACAACTATTAGAGCATAAATTTAAATTTCTTAAATCTTCCCCTTTCCTAAAATGCCTGTTTGGTAGACATAACTAAAATGTTTAAATTTCAAGAGAATCTTTGGTAAGAACTTACAGGCAGTTTACAGCTTTCACTTTGTTTTTCTTACCCCTAAATTAAAGTTTAGATTTACATTCAGATGTTTTATGACAACTTATATTAGTTATACCTTCAACCAAAAATACAAATGTTTCCTGATTCTGCTTACAAGTCTATGAGGGCATATTACTTTCAAGATTTTCTTTTAGAATATTGATATTTCAAATTTGGGAATACCTCCTTCCATTCCATTTTATTTCAACTTGAGTCAATTCAAGAATTATTTAGTGTTTTTTTTAGTACAAGTTGAGTGCTTTTCCATAGCACTCTTTGCTGAGTTTACAGTTACATAAGAGAACAAAAAGACTAATCTTTAATTTTTCAGAGCTTCCAGTTTAATTTGTAGGTTCCAGTATATGTAGCTAAGAAACCTGCCAGGGCTGGTAGGGGAATGGAACACAGCACACGTAATTGTTGCATAAAAAAATAGTTCAGATAGATAAAGAGATAATGAAAGTCTAAAAAGGCCAGCCAGGGTAGCTTTTTTATTTTTCCAGGAAAATTCACCTGAATCTATCAGTATTTGGAATACTGATAACTTGTGAATTAAGGTTTCCTGGTTCTTCTAAACCTCTTCCAGAAGAAGAATGCTGACATAAAAAGTTTCTTGAGGGCAGCCCTGGTGGCTCAAAGATTTAGCGCCACCTTCAGTCCAGGGTGTGATCCTGGAGACCCGGGACCAAGTCCCACATCAGGCTCCCTGCATGGAGATGGAGCCTGCTTCTCCCTCTGCCTATGTCTCTGCCTCCCTACCCCCACCCCCCCGCCCCGCCACCCCCCGTGTGTCTCTCATGAATAAATAAAATATTTTAAAAAAAAGTTTCTTGAGAATGGCAATTCATTGATCCTAAGTAGTACCAATATGGCTGTATTATTTGTTCTGAAACTACTTAAAATGTTTTATCACATGGAGTATTTAATATCCCAGAAGCAAAGTAAAACATCAGTTAAACTGTATTATAGCTTTACAACACTATCCTCAATAAAGATTTTAGACCTATATCTGCTTTCATTATTTCCTTGAGTTCTCTAGAGGATCTTTAAGAAATTAACAAACTTTCTTACACATGAAGTCCTATACTTTGAATACTAGAATACCATACTTACATTTAAAAAATAATAATGATAAGCCAAAATAACTCATGATGTGTTACAAGTAGACTTCAAAGTAGATTAAGATCAAGAATTGATTTAATCCAGCTCTAGCTTCAAAAAGAAAGCAAGAGACATCAACAATGATAATGGCATAATAGGTTCCTGAGCTCCTCTCCTCCCATGGGTACACTGAATGGAAAGCTACACACCAACCAACTTTCTCTGAAAGAGGCCTCAAATAAATAAAATAAACAAAAAGTAGATATAACTGATACAAATATAAAGGAAGAGACTATTTTTGAACAATTACATGCCAACAAGCTGGATAACCTAAAAAAATCAATAAATCCCTAGAAATATATATACTACCAGAACTGAATCATCAAGAAATAGAATATATGAACAGACCAATTATTACTAAGAAGATTCAATCAGTAATCAAAAACTTCCCAACAAAAAGTCTAAGACCAGATTACTTCACCAGTGAGTTCTATCAAACATTTTAAAAATTGTATCAATTCATCCTCCTAACTCACCTCTTAATCCAGTTTACAAGGTGAGCATTACTCTAAAATCAGACTCAGACAAGGCCACTACAATAAAAGAAAATTACAGGGGTACCTGGGGCTCAGCAGAAGAGCATGCCACTCTCCATCTTGGGGTCGTAAGTTCAAACCCTGTGTTGAGTGTAGAGATTAAATTTTAAAACTCTAAAATAAATAAACAAACAACTAAATAAATAAATGAATGAAAATTTCAGGTCATATTCTCAATGAATGCAAAAATTCTCAACAAAATACTAGCAACAGAATTCAATAATACGTTAAAAAGACCATACACCATGATCAAGTAAGATTCATTCAAGGGATGCAAGAATGATCCAACATTTGCAAATCAATCATTGTGATATACCACATTAACAAAATGAAGTATGAAAATATTATCATCTGAATAAATGTAGAAAATTCATTTGACAAAATTTAATATCCTTACATAATAAAAACTCAAAAAATTTCATACACATTACTGTGCATCCACATAATGAATGCCGTATAGGACAAGCCCACAACTAACATCATACTCAGTGGTGAAACATTGAAAGCTTTTCCTCAAAGTTTAGGAACAAGATAAGAGTCTTACTACTTTTATTCAACATAGTACTGGAAAGTCCTAACCAAAGCAATTAGGCAATAAATAAATAAATAAATAAATAAATAAATAAATAAATAAAATACATCCAAATCAGAAAGAAGAAGTAAAACTGACTGTATTTTCAGAGACATGTTATATATAGCAAACCTAAAATTTTCACCACAAAACTATTAGGCCTAGTAACAATTTCAGTAAAATTTCAAATTATAAATTACAAATCAATATATAAAAATCAGTTGAATTTCTGTACACCAACTAAAAGAAAGAGAAATTAAGAAAACAGTTCCATTTAAAATAGCATTGAGGGGTGCCTTGTTGGCTCAGTTGGTTAAGTGTCTGCCTTTGGCTCAGATCACAATCCCTAGGATTAAGCCCCACATCGGGCTCCCTGTCAGCAGGGTATCTGCTTCTTCCTCCCTCTGCACCACCCTCCACTTGACTGTCACTCTCTGTCAATCTCTCAAATAAATAAAAAATTAATAAAAGATAAAATAGCATTAAAATTACATTCTTATGAATAAATTTTACAAAGAAAGTAAAAGATTTGTACACTGAAAACTCTAAGACTAATGAAAGAAAGCAAAGGTAACACAAATAAGTAGAATAGTCCATGTTCACAGATTGAAAGAATTAGTATTGTTAAAATGTCCATACTAGCCAAAGAGATCTACAAATTAAAGCCAATCTCTATCAAAATTCCAATCACACTTTTCTCAGAAATAGGGTTAACAATGTAAAAATAGGTATAGAATCAAAAGAATCTGAATTGTCACAGCAGTCCTGAGAAAGAACATAGCTGGAGACATCTTACATTCTGATTTCAAAGTATATGTGCTCACTTCGGCAGCACATATACTGATTTCAAAGTATATTACAAAGCTATCATAATCAAAACAGAATAGTATCATATAAAAACAGATACACAGACTAACAAGACAAATTCAAGACCCCAGAAATAAGCCCATGCATATACACTCAATTAGTTTTAAAGGAGTCAAAAACATATATTACAGGAAGGATAGTCTCTTCAATAAACGGTTTTGAGAAAAACTGCAAAGTCACATGTAGAAGAATGAAATTAGGACCCTTATTTTACACCATACACAAAAATTCAAAAAAATGGATCAAAGTCTTGAACTTAAGACCTGAAACCATAAAATACATAAAAGAAAACCTAGTAAATACTTGACATTGGTCTTGGCAACAATTTTTTTATTTGATGCCAAGAGTAAAAGCAACAAAGCAAAAATAAGTGGGACTACATCAAACTAAAAAAGTTCTGCATAGCAAAGAAAACCATCAATAAAATGAGAAAACAAAATGTAGAATGGGAGAAAATTTTTGCAAACTATTAATCTGATAAGGGACTAATATTCAAAATATATAAGGAATATATACACATACAACTCAATAGCAAAAAACAAAAACAAAAAACAGTTTGAAAATGGACCAAGGACACACATAGACATTTTTCCAAAGAAGATATACTAATGGCCAATGGGAACATAAAGGGCTTCAACATCACTAATCATCAGGGAAATGCAGACCAAAATCAGCTATCATCTCACAAGCGTAAGGATGTCTATTATCAAAAAAACAAGAAATAACAAATGTTGGCAAGGATATCAAAAGGAGGGAGCCCTTATATAATGTTGGTGTGAATGTCAATTGGTATGGCTACCCTGGAAAACAGTATGGAAATTCCTGAAAAAACTAAAAAGAGAACTACCATTGTGGTTCAGCAATCCCGCTTCTGGTATACATCAAAAGGAAACAAAATCATCTCAAAGAGAGATCTCATGTGTTCATAGTAGCATTATTCACAATAACCAAGGTATAGAAACAAATTAAGTATCTGTCTAAAGAAGAATAAAGAAAATATGATACACACACATATAATGGATTATTATTCAGCCTTTAAAAAAGAAAGAAATCCTGTCATTTGAGACAACATAGATGAACCTAGAGGACATTATGCTAAGTGAAATAAGCCAGACAGAAAAACAAACACGGCACTGTAATATTTATACATGGAATCTTTATTTAAAAAAATAAAGTTGAACTCACAGAAACAATTTAAAAGTGCTTTCCAGGAACTGGTCAGAGAGTGGGGAGGGAGCTATGGGAATGGGGGGTGGAAGGGTGGAGGGGTGGGGGAGTGGGGGGTGTAACAGGAAAAGGTTGATAAAAGGGTACCAACTTTCAGTTAGATAAACAGCATTGGAAGATCTATTGTAGGATATGTTGACTATTTGACAACACTGCCACGTATAACTGAAGGTTGCTAGAAGAGCAGAACCTAAACATTCCACACACACACACACACACAAAAAAAAAAAAAAAAAAACACCACAGTACAAATGTGAGGTATGGATGTGTTCATTAACTGACTGGGGGGGAATCCTCCCACAGTGTATGCATACATCAAATCATGACATTGTACACTTTAAATACTTTATACTTTTTGTCAGTTATACCTCAGTAAAGCTGGGAATGGGGGATCAAAAAATACACATCCATTTCAAGCCCTTCAGAAGCGAAGTCTGCCCACTGCCTCAGCTACTTGCAGGTGGCAACCATTATTCCCACATGCTTAGAAGCAGTACGTGTGTTCTTGGGCCACCAGGATACCATTCAGTCCACTGAAGCGTAATGAATGCTACCCACAGAACTCATGTGGTTGCTGGAAGCACCTAATTAGATCTAACACAGTAATGGCCTAAATGATGGGAAAATCCAGTGCAGTTTTTTAAAGTGCAGACATTTAACACCTTTTCTTCTAGGAATCTCTGCTAATTATCATTTCACCTCAAAGAAGCAGGCAACTGGAAGAATATCATGATCACTGAGCAGAGAATAGGCTGTGATAAAGTTGAAAAAAAAAATTCACTGGGTTTGGAGACAGAGGCCCTGAGCTCATTTTAAGACTTGATCGCTCTAGAACATGTGACTGACATACTTTACCTCTCTTCTCCTCCTGTCCTTCTCTTCAACAGAATATCTCCTTTACAGCTGGTTGTAATGCCTCAACGTGTGTGAACCCACCTTCAGCTATTAGGTACTCGGTAAAAACTGGTTGGGCACAAGCTTTGAAATCAGACCCCAGTGTGGCTCAAGTCCCAATTCCAATATTTATCAACTGTTTAATTTTAGCAGATCACTTGTCTCAGTTTCCTCAACTGAAGTATTCCTCAACTATCAGGTATAATGAAGTTACCTACTGCTCAGGTTTGCTGTGAAAATGCAATGGATAATGTAAAAAGGACTTAGCACAGGGGCTTACATAAAGCACATTAGAAATAAAGACTGTTATTATTTTATGTTGACTCGAGACCACAAGAAGAGCTAAGTGGTCAGTTTGTGGCTTCACTAAAAATTGATGGTTGGTAGACGCTCTTAATTTTGGACCCAAAAATCCTCTATGACTTTTGCCTAAGACTATACTGGTAGCCTTTTGCAGTATTGTCTGCAGATCTTGAATATTCTTAATACACTGGGGTTTTTCCTCATGTTAATTTTTATTAATATCTTTTCTTTGAGCATAAATTCAGAGAAAATATGTAAATTGAGAATATTCTTCAGATCTTTGATACCCATTATGGAAATTCAGTTACCATGGCTTCCATGGTGAAAACCCTACAGCTTTTCTATCCAGCTCGTGAGCATCCAGGTAAATTAATAGAAACTTTTGTTTCCTGACCAACCCTGTTGTAGACATCTTATGTTCAGAAGCCGTAGAGGCCATGATGACTTCTCATTTCCACTTTCCCTCACTTAAAACAATTTTTGCAAATGAAGACTGCCTTTGTCATGAGGGCAAAATCCATAAACCACTCCCACTGAGAAGCACTCTTTTGTGATGGACATCAGGTGTTTGTGAGAGAGCTGGCACTATGTGAGAATAGAGTGCTGAGATATTATCGTAAAGGCTGGAATATTTCACACCTTTTCTACCATCAGATATCTACACTTCTCATGACCCTATCAATATAACAAAATTCAAAAGTTTTTAGATAGGCTTCCCTTGTTCCAATATACCAGAGAATTCACAGTGAAAAAATACCACTTTAATGCAATCATTGTGGGAAGGTCAATAAACAAAGCTCTAGCCCTATTCTTTATCTGAGAATTCACACTTGAACAGAGAATTAAGAATGAAAAAGGGAGGAGTTCACAAGAGCTCATAGAGGAGGAAAAAGAGGAAGAAGTTCTTGGAAATGCCTTTGCTGTCAACTGTATGTAAAGCAGCACTTCTCACCACCACCATTGAAACCTTGTATCTGCTTCGTTCTAACACTTGAAAATTCTCTTTTTTTTTCCTTAATTTATTCATAGTATACTTTCTCCTTTAGAAGGTAAGCTCCTTAGTGGCAGGATTTTATGCCTTTTTTGGTCATTGGCTATTCTCCCCACCTCTATTCCAGTGCCCCGGACAGAATCTGGTATACAGTGTGCATTCAATAAATACATTTATGGAAGGAATAGGGATTATTATCCGAATAATGTGAGTTAGTCTCCACAGGATGGGAAATTTGGGCCTCTATTCAGTGCCCAGAGACACAAGGAAAAATGAACAATTTTTTTCTAACACTCACCACATTCTCTTAATTGCAGAGGTTCAAGAGTAGCTAAAGTGGGAAAAGGAAATAGAAGTATTAGCAAGGAAAAGGTGCTCTGTTATACTCCTGACAAAAAGAAACATTAATCAAAATAACAATGAGATTGCATTTCTCCCTCCCTCATCAGATTAACACTCAGTGTTGGTGGGCTGTAGAAGTGAGTCATAAACCCTGCCAGGAGGGTATACTGGTTCAATTTTCATAGTGAAAAATTTGGTAACAGCTTTCCTCTATTAATTCAATGCTTAATACTTTGTCTTATAAACTTGTACACATGTGCACTGTTGGAAATAGGAAAACACTAAAACAACCCAAATGTACACTAGGAGGGTTCAGGATACAGAAATGATATGACATGTAAGCAATAGAACACCGTGCAGCCTTTTCTTTTTCCCGTGCGGTCTTTAATAAGAGTAAGGCAGCTCCACATATTTCACGTTTCCAGAAGGTTGCAGTTGATAACCACCAAACATAGTTGTAAATTAGCCAACTCCACTTAATTAATAAACATTGTTTTGACTCCAGTATCAAAGCTTCTATAAATAGAAAAATACCTGATTTGTATAGGATCACAGACATTTCAGAAAATTAACACAAATGGATTATGGATGGTGGACAATATCAACTTTACTCGGCCTCTGATCACTTTAAATTTACCTTGTTATTAACTCCAGATCCATTTTAAGATACATCGTCTCCATGAAGGCTCTCCCCCACACCTCTGTGCCTACCACATGACAAGCCACCAGTGCCACCATCTCAAGAGGCAATACAGGAACTATTCAAACTACCCCACATGTTGTCATACTTACCTTTGCATCAAGTCAGGAAAAGCAGGGTCTAAGGACTGTTGGAAATTATCACAGGATGAAACCTTACTGAGTCCATAAGTCCAATATATATATATAAAGGAGAAGGTGACGAGCTCTGCCTAAGAAGATCAAGCAAAGTTTCAGAGGAAACGACTCTCTGGGTCATTTCTTGAAGGACAAGCAGTAAGTAATTTTCCAGATGGGTAATATGTGTGGGGGAGAGCACTTTGGGAAAAGGAATAGCATGTACAAAGGCACTGAGGCATGAATCAGCAGATGGTTTAGTAAACTGCAAGTAGTTCAAGATGGGCACGAAGCAGGAAGAGTGTAGGAGTGGGGAGGGAGGTAAGCAGAGTCTACCTGGAGACTGGAGAGCCTGGGCCAAAGAGTCTGACCATCATCTTGTAGTCCAGTGGTTACTACTGCTTTGGGGTCATGGCTATTTCAAAATCTAGTAAAACCACTTCTCAGGAATTTTAAATTTTTTTAAAGGAGGGGCACCTGGGTGGCTCAGGGGTTGAGTATCTGCCTTCGGCTCAGGGCGTGATTCCGGGGTCCTGGGATCAAGTCCCGCATAGGGCTCCCCACATGGAGCCTGCTTCTCCCTCTGCCTTGTCTCTGCCTCTTTCTCTCTGTGTCTCTCATGAATAAATAAATAAAATCTTTAGAAAAAAAAAGAACATTCACCAAAATAGTGTGTACAGTGTCCACAAAGACTCTGAAGCACAGAAATTGTTGGACTTTCAGTTCTAAAGTGTTCTGATAGGTAACATGCCTATTTTTAGTTTGTAAAAATGGCTGGAAGTGTATGCAACAAGCAGGAGAGTAATATGATCTAATATGTGTTTGAGAACAATAGCCAAATCTGTTGAGAAGAGATTAGAAGTAAGTGAGATCAATGGTAAAACAAACAATTAAGACATCATGACAACCATATGGTCAGGAGACAATGCAAGCAATTGCCAAGAAATTTCTGAAAAAGCGAAGAGTGACTCAGGCTATCAGATATTTAAGTGTAATATAATGGTTAAAACAATGTGATAGTGATCTAAAAACAAAAAAAGAGGTGGAGAAATGGATGAAGAAGATAGAAAATCCACATCCAGAATTTATTACATTTGTTCAGATAAAACTTAAAAGGGAAAGGGTAGATTATTTAATTAATCTTTGTTAGGACAATGAGAAACCTGTTTACAAAAATGCAGTTTAAAAAGTCATATTCTCACACTCCCATAGAAGAAAACTATTCCAGACAGTTTAACACTTAAATGTAAATTCAAGAAACCAAAAAATGTACTGGAAAAAAGGATAGAAAAAAATGTGTGTAATCCTGGAATATAGAAATCCTTTCTAAACACAATACCAAAGGCAGAAACTTTAACAGGAAAATATATTAAGATTCAACCACATGCACAAAAATTTCTCATGTAAAAATATACCAAAGGAAAGAACTCAGAATGTGACTAAGAAAATGGGGAAAATATTTACATTATAGAAAACCTACAGACAAATAGAATACTATCTGTACTCCATAAAGAACTTCAATAAAATTACCTGAAAAATAAACTTGCCAAAATAAAAGCAAGGACCATTAAAAGCAATTTACAAAGGAAAAAATGTCCAACCTCACCAGTATCTTAAGAAATGCAAATAAAACTACAATGAGATACCATCTCCCCCATATCAGATTGGCAAAGTTTTTTAAAAACAGCATTACTTAAGACACTGGAAAACACGCCCTGTCATGTGCCACCAGGAGGAGAATAAATTGAAAGAAGAAAACTTTCTGGAGGACAATTTGGCAAAAAGAATTAAACCTCTATAAATAAATGCACTCTTTCATCAGCCAACTCTGCTTCTAGAAGAGTTTCCTAAGGAAACAACTGTGATAGAGCTACAAGGAAATACACAACAATTTTTATAACCGCAAAAAATTTAAATTTGGTAGGATAAGCGGATGCTATCTAACCATAAAATGTTACCCGCCTCTAAAAAAGCTTGTGATAGAAGAATATTTAGAGCCATGGGCAGAGGCTGACACCAATTTCCTAAATGAAAAAAAGCCAAGAAATAAAGAGACTACAAAATGGTATCATGGTATATCAACCTAGCACAACCCCACAGTCACCCCATGCTGCTATGCCCAAACAAGGGTTTGTAAGTTGGTTGACATAATCATTTGAAGTACGATTCAGCTGTACTGATACAACAAACGATTGTTCATATCCATTGCAGAAGCAGCAGGAGAAAAAGAAATAATCATTGAAACAATACAGGACACTAAGCGAGTGGAAAGCTGGCTCACAGGTAACGTGTAACAGAACTCAGATGGGGAGCCAGGTTTCCCCAAGCCCTTCATCAATCCAATATAATACTTCTGGCACAGCATAATGGACCCTGTTAGGTCTCCGCATTCTATCCTACCCCCTTCCACCAGCACATGGTGGCCTAGAAATCAGATGGGAAAACACACAGAGGACAGTCATATGCAGATGGACCAGAAAACCATGAAGGTTCAGAACAGAAATGTGCATTGCATCCCCTGACAGCCTCAGCAAGTTGTCTAGGAGTGGCACCGATCGACAGGAATTGGAAACTGCTGCCTCAGGTTGACAGCCTGACAACCATGTGACAATGCTCCTGGTATACATTAGCACAGGAAGGCCCGGCTACCATCCCGTGGTCTCCGGCTTCCTAATACCAGTCAATTTCTAAGTATCCCAGTTTGTATGAAGCAGGATAAATGGCATGTTTTCATCCATTTCCAGTATAATGTTTTTAAGAGGTCTATATAGGGCCCCTGCGAGTCCACAAATAGCATACAGAACACTTTACCAACCAAGAAAACCATATTACCTACTTTAGACCAGTGCATCTCAACCAACCCGTGTTTCCCTTTGTTGTATGGAAGTTAGGACCAGGGATCCTGAAGCCTAATTTACAATGGAGAGAAAAACACGTTTCTGTTTAGTTCACATGGGCAGGCTCATGTGTGTGATAGCTAATTCCCCCACTTCGGAGTCCCTCCTTTCGGAACCACAGACACGAGTCTCCCCCGGAGACCTCACTCTTGGCTGAAAGCAGTCAAATGGGAGGTAGACAAAAACCTCTTTTGAAATGGGGGTGCAGGGAGAAGAAAGAAAACAAACACCCATACAAGTGAGTGTGTGTTTAACAAGGGAAGTTATCTCAAAGGTCACAGATTGGCGGAAGAAATATGCTATTTACCAATGGTGGGGAAGGAAAGATCCCTAAGACACATAAAACGCATTCTAAATATTTGCCACTCTGTGTTATTTTAAACCCCAGGGTGCAGGAGCAAGGGATGGTGGAGTACACATTGCGGACACCAAGCCACAGGGTCCAGTTCCCTTCATCAGCAGCAAGAAGCTGCTCTCGCAGGGACCTCACTGGTTTCAGCAGAATTATATTACACCCCCCCACCCCCGGGGAGAGAAACCTCAGAGGATCTCTATTTTGCCGTCAATAACTCTTTAGGGATATAATTTTTTTATTTCATTTTATTTATTTATGGTATGTTCTAGTTCAATTATTTCGGTTGGTTTATTTCATGATTTTACTTATTATCATCTGTTTGGTGTCTCACTCCTAAAACTTGCTTGAATCTATTTTGTGGCATTTATAGTCATCCCAAATAAGTAGAAAATAACGAATGGGATTTGTTAAGAGAAAAACGCAACTAGCAGTCACTTCTGAAAGATTGACATTGACGAGAAAGGCATGTCCCCAGAAATTAAATTATATGTGACTTTTCTATTTGGAAATTCCAGGGAGGATTATTTAAAATCAAAATAATCCATTTACTAGAATAGCCCAAAACAAAACCCTGGTGTTACAAGACCTGACAGTATGACTTGGAACAGAATGTTATTAGTTCACAAACTTTAAGTCAGGTACACAAACACCTGCCCCACATGCAACATGCAATATTTTGCTTCAGAAAAACCTTCTGTCATATTTTTACTATAAACACTGCTTGATCATCACACCAGTGGAAGCCTTGGACTATGTAAAGTGTTTTCCATTTCACATACATTCAGGCAGACAAAGATGTACATTCTTTCTGAAGACGCTCATTTGGTTCCCCCCACACTTCATCTACAAACCCATGCTCCTCTCCTGAAATACCTTTCCTGACTTACCTTGGGCATAAAAATCTGGAACAGGAGAGCTGCCGCAGTGGAGCCGGCTGGCATCAGAATGTGGCCAAGGAAAATGAAATCTCAGTTCCTACCAACAGTACAAATCTCTGACATTCAATAGCAGGGGGGAAAGGGGAGCTAACATCCCGCCTAATCTCAGTGCTTTCATAGCAGATATTTTAATGAAAACAATTCAAGCTCCTGACGCAACAGAGGGTAGACTTTGCATAATATTTAGTTTCTAATGCCTCCAAAAAGGTACCTGATATTTATTTATGATCCAAATACATTAAGCCTGAAATGGAAAAGCTTCTAGAATTTCCAAAGAGACTACATAAAATTGCCTGAATAATTATTAGCAAATAAGTTGGGAGACAACATTTTTTAGTTCCATTTTAGGTTTCTCTGGTTATTATTTGTTCACCCTAGCCTATCCCCACTCTCCCCACACAAACACTGGGTCATGACAATCTGTTTAAAAGATTTTAACACAGAAATCATTCATTTCATTTAAAAAATCTCCCTGGAGCCCATTTTTAAAGATCACTTGGAAAGATACTATGAGATTTTGTAAAATGTCCCAAATTCAAAAGGGCAAAGACCCTATGGAGTGTCAAATGACAAGGTTTTGGGGGGGGGGGGGCTCTGATAAAAACAAGTTCCTCACAAATGGAATTGGAAAGTAAGAAACCACTATTCTCTCTAATCATTAAACAAACTTAATTTCTGTTTAACTGGAATTAAACAATCACAAGTTCACATAACCATTATTTTCTTAAGTTGCCTTTCATGAGAAAAGACCCAAATGAAATAGAAACAAGCTGGTTCAGGAACTTATTTTTAAAAGCAGCCATCGCAATATGATCAGCAGAGATTCGACCCTCTATTCAGCCTAGAAGCTATTCAGCTTGTATCAAGAGGCTTCTGAAGTTATGATCTATATTCAAATGATAATGCTCATATTAAGTGCATTGTATTATTTTCTAATTATTTGAACTTGTTTTTGCCCCAATGTGATATCAATTCTAACCTAAAGTTATAATATATAATGATTTAATTAACCTATCCACAGTCTATTTGGGACAAATTGAATTCACAACAAAATGAAGAAAGACAGTTATTTATTTCACTTGGGGGAGAGAGAAACAAAGAGAAATGAGTGAAACATTAAAAAGATAACTTTAATATGCCTCATTTATTTGTAGAACAATTCGACGAGAACGTGAGGTTAAGGACAGAAAAGCCTATATTAATAGTTTACTTTGTAGCAGAACAAATTTGGAAAAATCACTTAACCTCAATTTTACCAAAAGTACATTAGGGGAAGTATTATGCCTTCTGTATCTGCCATAATAAATACAAAATTCACTGCCTGTTCAAATTGAACCGGATAGAGATGATTGGCCATAGACATAGTGATCTCTCTCATCACCTGGAAAAAATAAGACTAACCATGGATAGGGAGTAAACATATATAAATGCTGTCTTTATATCTTTATATGGATTGACTAGAGTAAGATGCTTACTTACTAATCAACCTGAAGTTTCTTGTGATGTTAAAATGAAAAAGTGAAAGTAGAAATCATCAAAACAAGCCATCCATTAAAAGGATGGGGCTAAAGAGGAGACTTAGAATTATAAAAGTGCTGAAGATAGTGCCCTGCATTCATTAAGCACATGTTGGTGGGATAAATGAATGAACTGACACTCCACAGCCAAGGAGATTGCCCAGCCCTCTAAGTACTTTGTGGTAGATAAGCCCTGGTGCTTCCCAAGATCCCTCGATGCTTCACTTAAGACCAAAAGTGCATGAAGCACCTATTTCTGCTGCTGCCTGTGACCATCTCTTTTTGCCCATCTCTCTTACTCTGTCTCTTTGCTCCCTCTCAGACAACCCGAGTTTGCTCCAGGGGAATTCATGATATAATGTATTCGTAAGAGGAGAGGCTGATTCGAAACCTAGTCTTCCTAGCTCTCCCAATAACTATTAGTCTTAGGAAAGTCATAAGAGATTTTTTCCCAACCACAGGATTAGAGGTTGAATTTGATCAACAGTCTATTGATGTCAAGGATGTTAAAATGAGTCTATTCCTTGCAAGGGGTAAACTATCACAAGTTCAATGGTGTTAAGAGAATTGGGAAAGCCAAACAAAGAATTTCCTTTTACCCCTAATTCATGGGGGCTACTGGTGGACTCTCTACAAAGCCCAAAGAGCGAATCCTGGCTGTCCCATCAGTTCAGTAACATTCCATAGCACACCTGGTAACAGCATCTTCAGTGACCAGGATGTGTGGGTGATGGCATGCTAGGCTGGTTGCAAAACTAATGCTACATAAAAATGAAATGAATTGGGAAATGCTGTTATTAATTATGTACTGACAATAATGAAGAACTCTTCTTAATGCTCTCAAAAGCCCAGCTAATATATCCAAATAGTTTTTCTCACTCCCCCCTCCCCCCGCCGCCGAAAAAAGTCTAAATAGTTTCACAGGAAGGTTTCATTAACAGCAAAAACATAATCATTTGTCTTACTCCTTCTCTTGAAAAAGACAATAGCAAACAGTTAAATAAAAAACAAAAAGAGAAGCCTCAGAACTTGGAGGTTCTATAATCAAGAATACTCAGCCCTTGGAAGTTACATACCTGAGTAAACCTTGAAAGGTGACCTGTCCAAAGAACCAAGGTCTAAGTGTCATCTCATTTTCTGCTCATTTTCAAGGTAATCAATCATACTGAATTACATTTTCAATCACACTAAAAAAAAGGCTGGACCACAGGTCCACATTTTCACTTCATTCTTGCTCTAAGCAACAACATAATCTACAAAACATTCTGAATCCTTGGCCAGGTATAGGTGGTATACAGTTATCTAGCCAGCAGCCAGCCACATATGTGTACACTCTCAGAGAGTAACATACATTTGATTTCATTCATTGAGTCCATGCACATACATTTCACTACCCAAACGAAAGGCCCTTGGGAGAAAAGAAGAGGATACGGATCCTGCCCTCAAAAAGCTTAAAATGTGCGATAGAGGACCTGGTTGTATGCCAGGTTAGTTTAATATATAATGAACACTGTAAACAAGCTTTTTAAAAAGTCAAACACTCATGCCGTATCAGAGGCAACAATAACACTGAGAAACAGGGAACATTTCCACTGCTCTAAAAATCAGTCCAGTAAATATTTCAAATTGTTAAACATATCTGAGAAAACAAAGCATCATGGCCGAAGAAGGAAGAAACAAAATCCAAGAAACGGTTTTAAAGGAGCATCTTCTATCTTTTCTTTCAACTACTTACACTCCAGAAAACATAAAATGACCTCAAATTTCTCTAATCAAACTTTGCCCAGTCTCTGTGACAAAGCTAGTTTGAAATGTACCAGCAACTCCTAGATTAAAATGTGAAGCCAGGGAACTTCACAGTGTTATACATACGCACTGGTCAAATTATCCTTAGGATTAAAATAGCATTTTATTTTTTCAATTAACACTGTAAACATGCATGGTAGGAAGCCTCTTACCTTAGCTGTTTATCCATCTGACTGCAGCTGAGATCAGCTCTTTATAAGCCAATTTTGAGAAAACTATACGTCTATTTAAAAGCATAGCTTGTTTGCTTAAGTACAAAGTTGACTAAATTCTCCTAGACTAGAAAGAGATTGGCATGTTTGCTTACGCATATCAGATTATTTAATTGGAAAACTGGGAATTATTCCATAGATGTGAATGTATATCTAATTTATGTCACAAAGGAGAGATTATACTCGTAGGAGAAGTTATTTACTTACTCATTTTCCTAACTAGATTTCCATGCACATGAGAATTTCAAGTCAGGAAAGCACTGCCAACAATGTTCCACCAGAGACAACCAAAAAGAGATCATAAATGTCTTGTTAGCTGTAAATAATGATAAAATGAAGACCTTTGGGGAATAGGATTACAGCTGGTCTAGACTGAAGAGTTTTAAATTTATATTAACCCAAGCAAATTACAGTATACCGATTTTAATTCATGCATTAAAATGGGTTTGTTTTACATTTTGCCACAAAATAAGAAAAATCAAGAGAAAGGACCAACTCCCTTAATTTTTTATGATACTTTTTTTTTTTTTCTAATAGTAAGGTACGTGTAGCTCCTCTTCCTCTTCTGCATGAGAAACATACTTTTCTCCCAGTACACTCATCTCTGTGGGAACTTATCTGAACTTACTTGTCTATAGTTGTTACTGGCAATTTCTCAGCATCTTTAAGTGATTTTCTAGGGAACAGCCTACCAGGGCATCCCTTACATACTTTAGTGTTCATGCTTCCACTTTCTTTTCTTTCCTTGTCACTGGAGGAGAACACCTACATAAATCGATTAGCCTATGGCAGCTTATGTTTTTACTTGGGTGAATTCAGAAGCTGTTTTTAGAAGAAGGATTGGAGTGGTAAATAGAAGATAAGAAGCATGGTTGTTGTTTGGCCTTAGGCTCATTATCGAATTCACTGGACTGGGCTTCTCAAGCACCACACGAGGAGGTACTTGCTATTATGATTAGTCTCAGAGATTCTACAACCTTGAAACTAGGTGAATTTCTAGCTCTTTGACTTGGGACCTCATATTTGGATACCATCTGTTACATTAAGAGATGGCCAGCCCTTCTCCTGATGGATCTTGAACCCAGTCAAAGGCATATGATGAGGATGACATATAAGCAAGAGAGAAGCAGGTGTATACAACCAGAGCAGGGGCAGGGGAGTAGAGAGGAAGGAGGAGAGAATGAGGAGAGAAGGATAAAAACCCAGAGAAATGGTGGAACACAGGTGGGGAGCAGGGTTAAGCATTTAAGGAAAAAGAGGAGACACAACAAAAGTATATACAGTTAAGAAAACTAAAGGAAAGGTCTAAAGTAATCCTACATACTGAGCATAAAATTTGAGAATTTCCACAGGCATTTTTATTGCATGGTAACAAATACCTACAGGTATCTGTTACTCTCCAAAAAGGGAAAAAAAAAAAAAGGCAAAATATATGGATAATGAAACGGTAACTTCAAATCTCCATAAATCTTTGTGAAGAAACAGTTACTTTCTATTATGGGTTTACTAAACACTAAATGATGATACTTTAAACAATCATACAGTATCATAAAAAAAAAAAAAAAAAGCACAAGAGAATTCTAGCACAGGCCCTGGGAGGTATTCAGCATAAATGTATCTTAGAAACAGAGAAGGGGGCAGGAAACAGAGAAAAGGCTCTATTTCAAAGTAACATGTAAATCATCTTCCTGAGCTCAAAGACCATACATTTCATTGACAGAGGACAAAAGGATAAAATACGCCCATGTAAAATTGCTTAAGACTCTGAATGAGCTGTAAGTACAAACTCCAGTTAAAAAGTTAAGTAATCAGGAGTGCCTGGGTGGTGTGGTCCATTGGGCAGCCAACTCCTGGTTTTGGCTCAGGTCGTCATCTCAGACGATGGAGCCCTGCTCAGCACGGAGTTGGCTTGGGTTTCCCCCTCTCCCTTTGCCCCTCCTCACCATATGTGCTCTAGCTCTCTCCCTCTCTCAACTAAATAAATAAATAATCCTTTTTTTTAAAAAAAATTAGATAATCAGAACTCAACAACAAGGATCCTAAATCTACTAGAACACATACACAGTGCGCTCTAGTGTAGCATTCAAGGAAAGGGACAAATTTACAGATAATGAAAGATTCCATTGTTGATGAAATAAGTGATCACCAGCAGCAGCAGCAGCAGCAACTCCCTAGAAATGTCTCTGGAGAACAGGCATCCCTATTTCTTAGGTCACTACTATCCATAGAGTAATAACCACTGTTGCCCCATGTTCAGACCAGGGAACCAGGCAGAGACCTCAGCAATCAATTAAAGCCCAACTACTCCAAGTAGTGTGCTTCACAGCCAACTCATTTAACCCATTTAAAATGGCTTCCCAATAGAGAGTCTGAAATATGATCCCATATATATAATTGAGGGAGCCAAAGGCACCCAGCCAGTAGCCCACTCTCCTTTTCTTTCCCAGGTTCCATTGTGTTCTATAGTGAGAGGAGCCTTTCAAGAGGACCCTCCAGCCTGCACTTTCAAGGTTCGCATACAGCTCCACACTCTTTAGTTCTAGGACAGCTCATACAGGGTTTAACTCACCCTTAGGAGATTTGACCCCAAAAGAGGCCCACAGAAGTTCTGGAAGTAATTTGGGGATCACTTAGGCAAGGGATTATAACATCTTGAGCAGTTCAGAAGTGGAGGTGAGAGTGTTTTGCATGGGCAATGTCCCTTTGGCTCTTTAAAGCAAAGGATTCTTGCCTCAGGTCCAATGGTGTTATTACTGTTGATAGAATATACTTGCCTTTATCTGGGTTAACCAGAAAATCTAATTAGTAGCTATACCTTATATTTCAAGCAGCAGACTGGATAATATTTGTTGGGTTATGTAGTGAAAATAAGAGCCGAAGCACTAAAATGACTTCAGCTCAGGTGGCCAAATTATTTTGGTTTTAATACCACAGAGTCCACAGTCAGCATGAGAGGATGCATTTTCTTCAGCAAGAAAATCATGGACACAAAATGGGCACTGCTTAAGAATAAGCTAACACACACACACACACACACAAAGAATAAGCTAACACTAAGTTCCCACAGAGAGCTTTGTGAGCTCTTGTACAGCGATCAAGCAGAGAACAAAGTTTTTGTCTCAATTTCTCCCTCCTTACTTCCCATCTACAAATCATCATGGGCCAAGGCTAACTGAACTCAAAAAGCCAAATTTAATAATGAATCTTTTCTTTCTGTCTTCTTGTAACACCTCAACCAGATCTGTGTTGTTATCCATAGGAACACAAGAAGATCCGCTTCTACAAGAAAGTGTTCTATACCTCTATCTCCCCTTTCTACCATCAAACAGTTCTCATCTTGTCAGGGTTTGATCTGGAGATGGCCCACTAAGAGAATAAACTGCATAGCATGTACCAACAGACTAGTGAGTATTATCAACATCCAAATTAATTTAATTTGGATGTCAACATCCAAATTAATTTACACAGTAAAGAAGGCCTTGAACTCATCATTCCTTAATATGGAGGAATAACTCCAACAGTATGTGTATTGCAAAAATGGGATCAGGCCAATAGGGACACACAAAAATTCCTTGGAGCACCTGGAGTATACCATACAGGCACTGTCTGTCCTGCTGAGAGGCCTCTGTGTATGGACAGAGTACAAAGAAGAGAGAAGAGGGTTGTAGTGCAGTTGAAGAGACAAAATCTATTTGGAATTTGAAAAGCTTTAACAAGGGCAGTCCCAATGGCCCAGCTGTTTGGTACTGCCTTTGGCCCAGGGCGTAATCCTGGATACCCGGGATCGAGTCCCACATTGGTCTCCCTGAATGGAGCCTGCTTCTCCCTCTGCCTGTGTCTCTGCCTCTGTCTCTCTCTCTGTGCCTCGAATGAATGAATGAATGAATGAAGCTTTAACAACCTTTCAAGAGTAACAGGAGGATGCAAATGGATGAGTTAGAAGGACTTTTTCCTCTTGGTTTCTAATACTCTTCCCAAAGTCTTGTCTGCCACAAGCTTTCCTTGAAATTTTGATTTAGAGATAGAAGACTTGACTTGAACAAAAGAGCGAGCTTGGAAGAATTTAGACACATTTCCTTCCTTCTCTGCTCTCTCACTGTTCCTGTCCCCAGGACTTAGGCCTTTTTGAAGGCTGTTTGGTTTTTTGTTTGTTTTAAATTTTTTTTTTATTTATTTATGACAGACAGAGAGAGAGAGAGAGGCAGAGACACAGGCAGAGGGAGAAGCAGAGGGAGAAGCAGGCTCCATGCAGGGAGCCCAACGTGGAACTTGATCCCAGGTCTCCAGGATCACGCCCTGGGCTGAAGGCAGCGTTAAACTGCTGAGCCACCCGGGCTGCCCCTCTTGAAGGATGTTTGGATGTGGTCTCTACAATCTTTAACTCTTACTTTTATTAACATATCAAGATACTCAATAGATAGCTTTATCCTTTTCTACGTGAGGGTGACTAGTGATTTTACTAAGGGTGACCTTCGTTTTTCTAGTTTCTTGTTTACATTGCTCTGACCTATGACTTCAAGAAAGCATGTCATCCTGAAATCCTAGAACTCTAGACTTGGTGTCAGAGAACACACATCTCAATTCCGCTTCTGATCCTTAACCACCATGAAAAAGTTGTTGAACACTTCCTTTGAGCTTCAATGTCATCTATAAAATGAGGAATTGTTTCAGCCTAGAACAAATCGAATAGCATTTGTAGGAGAGCATACAACAGAGCAGTGCTCAATATATTTGGTTAATGTGAGTGTTCACGCCAAGTGTTCTCTGCTGTGGAGTTTCTCAGAACAAGATCAGATCCATTTACTTATTCAGTTAACACTTTGTTGAGCACCTAATATCTGTCACACTCTTTACTAAACATCTGTGAGAACCACTAGAGCTATGAGCCATCCTGTCACTATTGGACAGTTTCTATGTTCAAATTACCTCTCTTCTAGTATTTTCCCTTTAGGAAAATAGTTAAGAATGTATGTCATGTTTGCTTGTTAAAATTATATCTATTTGCAACATTTTGGAATGAAGCCCGTCCCTCTCTGGGCTTCATTATACATCAAAATTCCCACAGTTGCTGTTTTGTTAAGACACATTAATCAGCACAGTCTCCAAGAAATTCTCTCTTGGGTTTGACAAAAGAGAATTAAAATATATCTGGATTTTATCAAGCCTGGTGTTCAGGATGCCATGGGAGACTGGAGTTGGTAAAGCTAAATCAAATTATTAATAATGGAAGTTTTCAATAATCAAAGAAGAAAAGTGGTAATGAACAACTCACAATGATAATGAGTAAGCATGCACACTGCACACCAGGGCCCATCTGATGTTTGTTCTGCAATCTAGAGGTGCCCCTCCTCATTCTACCACCACTGGATAAAAAAATGTAACAAGCAAATATCTGAATAATTCCTGCTCAGCTGAGTCCCTAGTTATAACCAAATAAAGGCAGACTAGCTTCTTTAAAGCTGGAATACAAAGAGGATCTTTCTACTGAACAACTAATTACCCAAAGCAGTGTGACTTGGTACAAGTTCTATTGGTTACAAATGGGCAGTAGCACAGTTATTTGAAGCATAACTTTACACTATTAATTCCAGGAAAATCACAGGCTGATTATTAAATTGGAAATATTATTAAAATGAAAAAGCCATAGCTGTTTGAACCCCAGGCAAGCTAATTAATGTAAATACCAGCATAGAGTAGGAGTTTAAAAACATTTTCAGTTCCACTATTGGCAAAAATTATTGATTACATAAAATTAGTTCTATAGATCCTTAGGGGCCTCTATTTTCCCTTGTCTTTATTACTTTAGAGAGGGAATGGGTACCCTCAAAACACTGAAGAAAAGGGTAGAAAGCAACATGATTTTCAACTCCTCTCTTCCAACATTCATCTTCTCCATGTGTTGGCCATGGGAGCTCAATCTCTGAGCTATACACCATTACCCTGTCTACAGGGCTTTCAGTAATTTATAAAAAAGGCAAGTGCTTCCAGCCCTGGAAAATACCTTGTTGCCCTGTGAACTAGTTCCATCCTAAGGAGATAAGGAAGAAAAAGAGAAGTGTTCTCTGACTTTAATAATTACTCAAGAAGTTCTACCAATAGAAACTGAAGTATCTGAGAGTTGGAAAAGGCTTGATTCTGGAATCACCAGTGAGGAAAGTCTTTCCATTTGACCGATCCTCAGATAAACTAAGCCACAGTGGGAATGGCCGAGCCAATGGTTTTCCTATCTTCACACCCACACATTTGGTAAACATTCACCAAATTTCCATTGATGAAACATGCTGCAGAGAGGCGGCTTCCCTTTGATTGACTTTGGAAACATAAAACTTTATAGCTTAAGTTTTTGTTTCAACCTGAAAAATGGAGTTATCATAAACTTATAGCATTTAAGGGTAGGACAAGGGATTTCTATCCAGTCAGATGAAGGATATCCCTGGACCTGAAGTGATCAAATGGAATTCACATCAGAAATATTCTTATACGAAACACTTCAGAATTACATGGTCAGCCAGCTTTCCAGGGATGTTTGAGGATGCACTGGAAGCAGAGTCTCTGAAAAGCAGAGGCATGTACCCTAACCTGGGGCTGGTGTGTTAGAGCCTTCTTCTCCTGCCCCCTTCTAGCCATGCATCATGATGGTGCTAGGAACCCACAAAGCTGAGGAACATACCCACCTCCTAGACCATTCTCCAGATACCCAGAACCCTGGGATCCCTTGCTTTGAATGGACTAAAGCCAGTTTCCAGCTACCATATGGGTCTTTATCCTTCTTTTTTTTTTTAATTTTTATTTATTTATGATAGTCACACACACACAGAGAGAGAGAGAGAGAGAGAGAGAGAGGCAGAGATACAGGCAGAGGGAGAAGCAGGCTCCATGCACCAGGAGCCCAACGTGGGACTCGATCCCGGGTCTCCAGGATCACGCCCTGGGCCAAAGGCAGGCGCCAAACCACTGCGCCACCCAGGGATCCCCGGTCTTTATCCTTCTAAGTGCAGACTGCTTCATGGCCAGTGTGTGCACTCCCAGGCCTGAGATGTGACCATGGGCAGTTGTTGGACTGCAGGTGTAGATAAAGCTTGAATGAGCAGACTGGATTGTCTACATGTGTTCCTACAAGACTCATTCAGTTGCACAGTGGAAAAAGGGCAGAAAGAGCAGGGATAAGGCTGTGGGACAGGAGAACTTTCTGTTCTAGGCTCACAAATGTTACAGGTGGCCTGGAATGAGATAAATTACAAAGTAAGAGGAGCGTTGTTCAGTGATGCCAGAAAACACTTTCCTTCTCTTTCCTATGCTCATGGTGACCCGGACACCAATGACTATGAAATGGGATACCAGCTCAAGAGGCAAAGCCAACACTCTCTCGCAAACTGGGATACAAAGTCATTGTAATTGCACCCAACTACAGGCAGTGGCTTCCCTTATAATGACCCCCCATCAACTTTGAGCCCAGAGTTCCATAAATAATTGCCATCCATTGACATCCAGCATTTTTCTTTCCCATCAGGTTCTTTTCTACTCTTGAGAGAGTGTTTATGCTTGGTGCACCCAAGAAGTAAATAAAACTTGGTTCTTGTCATATACAACAGATTTTGGGTATATAACAGAAAGCATCATATGGACTTCCAGCTTCTGTTGTTTATTGGCAATGTTAGTCTGTTAAATCTGTAGGTTGGTATCCTAATAAAAGGCATAGAAAATAAAAGGGAAACCTAAGAAACCAGAGAACTTTGGAAATCTACAAACATACCAAATCTTATGGATACCAGGGTTCCTGAATGAGGTAGAAAATCAGAGCCAAATAGTAAACAGAAGTTTAAAAGAAAACACTGTGATGGCCCTTTCTGGATGCAAGCGTACAGGGACTGGGAACGCAGGATTTAATTAGGACCACTAAGTGTTTTCCAGAAGTTCACACCCTAGAGGAGGGAGTTTCTGGTAAGGCCTAAGGCCACATCCTTGGCACCTGGCTAAAGTGTCCCCCCTGCTGATTTTTGGCGAATTCCAGGAGCCTGATTTCATCTCTCAGTTGTTACACAAAACATACACACACTTTCTTCCCACAGTGCTTCCCGTCAGTCTGTCCTACTGCCTGCCATTCCTGCCACTAGCAGTTCTCAAACATGACCACACATTACAGTTACCCTGGGAGCTTCTCTAGCATACAGATTCCCAAGTAGTATCCCACGGAGACTGAATCAGCAGGTCTGGGGTGAAGCCAGGACATTTCTACCCTTAGAAAACAATCCAGATGACTCTGAGCACTTCACATTATAAGCTCTAGAGAAGGTCAGCTAGAGTCTTGCAGGCCGCCTGGCAGGCTGTCCCACCAGGAGGTAGCCACACCCTCATGCTCCACTTTTCCCCCTGGTCTGCTCCTACGCTGGGGTCTTTCCAGAAGGAACTGAAGGTGCCAGGCCCCACACCCTGGGGTGAGGCAACACAACCAATGGCTGTCCTTTCCTGCCATGGGCAAGCTCCAACGGACTGCCAATTCTAACACATTCTAGATGATTTCCGTGTGTGTGCCCTATTTGAGCTTTATTCACAAATAAAAGTACCATATGCAGCAAGTTCATGAGAACTTTTTTACTGAGAGAGTCTTTAATTCCTATTCCAATGATAAAATGGTTCTGGTGAATTCAATTTTGACCTCTTTCTTTCCTTTCTCTCCCTCTTCCTCCCCCCACCCACACCCATTATCTTAATCTTGGGGCTTTTGTTAAACTAATGATTCTCCATGAACGGGGAGGCCCAACCCTTCCAGGAGAACACCTCACCATCTCCAGGAAACCATGTACTTTTTTTTATTTGTGAAAAAGAATCAAATGTTAAAAAAAAAAAAAAGAAAGAAAGAAAGAATCAAATGTTTTCAAAGGATAAGCATGCTGCTAGCTTCATCTTTGATTCATTCAGAATTGAGGGAAAGAAATGAAGTCAACCGACTTAAATTTTATGTTTTACACATAGCCCCGTGCACTCAGAAATAAGCCTAAATTTATGAGTAAAATTAGAGAAACGCTGTTAGATGGAAAGTCTTTCTCATCAGTGGAAGAGATGAGCACAGAACTTAGTCGTCAGTCCCACTGTTACCATCACAGGTGAACCCAAAGACTGGGCAGTTGTGCAGAGTGGAGGCGGTGCCAAGAGCTATCTATACCCCTCGGCACAATTTGGTGTTACCCAGGTTGTCACCATAATCCCCGCCGCGGAATGCCTCTTCTCCTGGGAGCTCGGCTGCCTGTCTCCAGGGATATCCCACAGATCTCAGGGATGGACTTTACAAGAGAGCCCTCTGATCCTAACAGCCAAAAATCTCAACACAAAGTGAGGGAGCAAGTCAAGGTAAAGCATAGGATCTCAGTTGCCACTTTGGAGGGTAAAGCTAAAAATGAAAAAACCAAACCCCAGAGGTGGAAAATGAACCCACTTCCCAAATGCATACTAAGCTGAAGAAATACTCTTTGATATATTTGATTAACTTACGTCTCATTTCTCTTGCTTTATTGTTCTTTTAACTGAGCTTCAGATAAGTTTCCTAAGGCCATTTAAAAGTGAAACTAAATGCTCACTCCATAAATCATGACTTCCATAAATTGTAAGACAAAAGCTATGTATAATTCCATTTGTGTAAACATAAATTTGCCATGAAATAGCTTAAAATAAAGTTTGAAAAGACCTACACTGAGACATTCTCATTCCATTGGTCCATTTGGGATGGTCTAAGATTTCTGTTACATCACTTAGCTCTGTTCTACTATGAACATTCATTACTTGTATGCTTTTCAAGCTTAAAAAAGGAGGTGAAAAATAGAGAAGTTATTTACCAATGGAAACTATCAATATCAGACATTATAATTAATTATTTCAAAACTCTAGGAACAAATGGCTAACCTGAGACTTCTCATCTCACCACTTCTTTGTCTTTATTATCTGCTCTGCCACTGCCAAAGTCGTCATTCCCTGCCCCCAGCTAGTTGAGTGGAAGTGTTTGCCTACAACTTTATTCTAAAACATAGGAACGAGATGGGCACAAATGACAGCTTCCTTACTCTCCTGAAATAGCCACTGATTCCACAAATTATCTGCTTGAGGTTTAAGACAGAGACCCTCAAAGATAAATAAGGATGTCTCCTATCAATGAATTGAAAAATACATTCATTTAAAAATGACTCCATGTCACAACTGACTTTTCAATTGTAGAGTTCTTGTTTCCACTTTTAATGGAGGCCATAAGGTAAGAGGCAGAAACCAAATGTTCCCGGAGGCGATTTAAATTGGCTCTATTCATCTCCCTCTGACTTCAAGACCATGCTTAAAAATAAATGTTGAGTTTTGCATTTTACAAAAGCTTCTTTTTCTTAAAAAAAAAAGAAGAAGAAGAAGAAGAAGAAGAAGAAAGATTTTATTTACTTATTTGAGCGAGAGCGCCCATGAGCAAAGGATGCGTAGAAAGAGAAGTAGACTCCCCACTGAGCAGGAAGCTCAACACATGGCTCAGCCCCAGAACTCTGGGATCATGACCTAAGCCAAAGGCAGATACTTATCCAACGGAGCCACCCAAGCATCCCTACAAAAGCTTCTTTTTAAACATTAATTTTTCTTCCGTGCACACAATACAGAAATTTTACACCCAGGTTCTAAGTCAGAAGCAACTTCCCAAGACTCAGGTCATCCAAGGCAGGCTCTGACTCTTCACCTCAATAGCTCAAAGGCTTGATCTTACAGTAGGCCCCTTATCACTTGTCTTATCTTCAGGAGCTGACATTGTGACATCCCCCTCTCTAGCCACCACCTCAAACTTTTCCACATCTCCTAATTCTCTACCTCCTGTGGAATTTATGCTCCTCATGGTTCTCTCTAGTTTAGCTGTTTATTTGAGTCAAATAGTTTAATATTTAAAACTACAGATCCATAATGGAAACTTTATTTTATTTTTAAGCATAAAACCAAGACTTTACAATTTTCAAACTTCAGATGGGCTACATTGCACTAGGCCGCAAAGCCTCAGAGACCAGCTTTCTTAGACTCTGTCAGTATACATATTTCATAGAAAAAAACTGGGGAAGCATTAACCTACCCGTTTCAGGGTCCTCTGCCTTCACGGCCTACAGCCAACCACTTCTAATCAAGGTCTCTCTGATCTCTGCAATTCCCTTCAAATTGTTGCTGGGACTGATCCAATCCATTTATTCTTGGTCAATTTCAGAGCGTCATAGAGAAAGTTCTAGAACAATACCCCAAAGAACCACACCACTCACTTCAAAGTCCTAGCTATCACAAAATAATCTTTTTTACCTCTCATGTTCATCCTTTCTCCAATCCTTTCATATTCTCAGATACATTTCTGACTTCCAACAGAGAGCTTCAGTGCCCACTGCACAAAGATCTTAAGTGAAATTGCTTCAACTTCTTCAATTCCATATTACATGTCACAGGTCATCACACATAGTCTTTTTCTGCCCTCCAAGCTTAAAGTAGCATCCCTGCAGCCATGCTCCTCACCCCACCCCTGGCTTCTGGCTCCCTCCACCCTCCCCATAATTTCCTGCATCTTTCCCCCTTTGCCTTCCCTCCCTACATGACAATGACAATTGCCTCTGTTGGCAAGAGATCATTTCTTGATGCTGCTTCTCCCAAAATTCTCCTTCCTTGTATTGCCAAACTACTTGAAAGAATCTTGAAGTTTCCTAGAATCCATTTCCTCTTCCTGTTTCTTCTAGAGCCCCTGAAACCAGGCTTCTGCCTTCACCAAGCCAACGCAACAATTCTCACTAAAGGCCACAGAGGACCCAGTCATGACCACCCAGGTCTCTGCTCTTGGACTCCCAAACAAAGGGTGAGTCCTCCTTCACCCTACTTATCTCTTCCTTTCCATCATACCGCACTCTCCTGCTGAGTCTCCTACCTGTGGCTGCTCCTACCCAGTCCCACTCAGCAGCTCCAACTTTTAGTCCTTTCTTCTGCAGATTCTCTCTTAGCAACGGCATGCATCCCACGTCCCCAGCAATCACATATGTGAGAGGACTTTCAACTCAAACATTCAGCCCAGCTGTATCCTAATACTGAGTCACTAGCCCATTCCAACTGCCTCTTGTGTATTCTCATACAGAGAGCCTGAAGATAGTTTGATATGTAGAACAGAATGAGTTTTCTATACCACCAACTTTTGGGCCTTTAGGTAAATGTCATAGCATGAGTCCTAGTAATAATTTTAATAATAATTTTAGTACTTACTTCATGGATTTGCTAGTGAAGATTCAGTGACATAAATGTGGAAAATCCAGTTCATTTACATTGATTCAACAAACGTAAAGAGTACTTACTATGTGCCAGGCAAGCTTGTAACACAGCTTGTAACACAACACTTTATAATAACTCATTTAATCCTTACGAGGACTCTGTGAGTCATCCCCAATTCACAGATGAAAAAACTGAGGCATATCCAACTTAGGTAACTTCCCCAGGTCACACAGCTACTTAGTGTCAAAGCCTGACTCCAACCCAGGCAGTCCAGCTCCAAAGTTTATACTCTTAACTGCTGTACAAACCTGCTTCTCATTACCTGGCCTTTCTGCCTTTTACATACTACAGAAATCCAATTATCGGGACTAAATCAAAACCCAGAACATAAGATCACCTTGCACTTCAAATCTCTTTCCTGAGCTCCTTGTCGATTAACGACACCAACCTAAAAATTGCAACCTCATCGTCAGCTTTCCTTCCTCTCTCACCCCCAGAGCCCACTCTTGCCAAGTCCTCCTGCACCCACCTCTGAAACGGCAGTCCTGTTCCCACTTCCACAGCTTCAGTTCCAGCTTATTTCATTTGAGGCCACCTATGTTACATTTTTTAAAAAGAAAAAACAAAAACAAAAACAAAAAACAAAAAAACCCACCCTTCCTCTCTAATATTGGGACAATTGAAATGTGAATAAAGGTGGTAGATCAGGTAACAGTTGTGTATCAATATAAATTTCCTGATTTCAAAGATGATACTGAAGTTATATATATGACAGTCATTGTTTTTAGGAAATACACACTAAAATATTTTGGGGATTGAGGTATGACGTGTGCAACTTACTCTTAAATGGCTTAAAGAAAAACTCTTGGTAATACGTATACAGTAGAGTATGAGAGCATGATAAAGCAAATGTGGCAAAATGTCAACAACTGGTAAATCTGTTAGAAGGATATTCTGAAGTTCTTTGACTATTTTGCAATTTCTCTCTGCATTAAAAATTGTTTCTGAAGAAAGGGTTAAAAAAAAAAAAAAAAAAGAACCAGTCTCCTTGCTGCGCCTAGGACTCGCAGACCTGACCACCACTCTCTCCTGGCATACCATTCCCCAAGGCCCCACATCAAAGTGTGAAAGGCTCACCATGCACACCAGGAAAGTCCACAGGACTTGACTAGCTTGCAAAGTAACCCCATTTCTCTTCCAATCTTCCATCAGCCTTCCCAAGGACAGGAACAAACTGCCTCCTCCCCATAGTTCAGTTCTCCAGGGCCCCTGGCCTCACCCTACCTCAGCCCTGGCATTCTCCTCCTTCCAGGCCTGTGAAGAGGCCATCTGTTTTTCCTAGACTACAGCGCCCCTTTCTTCCCTAAGACAAACAAGTCCTATCCTTCCCACAAAGTCAAAAAAAATTTTTTAAAGACTTTATCTATTTGAGAGAGAGTGAGAGCACAAGTAGGGGTGAGGGGCCCCTGATGCGGGCCTCTCTCCTAGTACCCTGCTGTCAGGACCTGAGTGGAAAGCAGAGGCTTAACCAACTGAGCCTCCAGGTGTCCCTCCACAAAGTTGAATTTGAATCCTCTTTCTTTCAAAATGGCTTCCTAGATCCACCAGCTGGAACTGGTTCACCTTACCCTGCCCTCCCAAAGCAGGTGTTTATCTCTGTGTATAGCTTACTACCCCTCAGCCCTACATGATAAATCTTTCTCTGTCTTTTACCCAGGAAATTAGGACTTTGCAGAGGCTGATAATAATGTGGTTTTTAGCTTTATAGCCCCTGCCCACCATCATACCTAGTTCTGCAGAAATTGTGTGTTTCAGAATTCAAAAAATTTGTGCAGCTGGGGTTGATTGGGGACCTGGGGCAGCAGATATGAAGGAACAAGTGGAAGACAGCAGCTCTGGCAGTGAGAATGGAGCAAGTCAAGTTTTTGTTTGGGCATGTCCCCACTCCCCATGGCTCCCACCTCTGGAGCAAAGGCCTTCTCACACTCAGTAACACTCCCCAGGCTAGGTTTGCTTCCCCTATAACAACCTTCCTGCACAAAGCTCCTGCCCCTTTCAGGAGTCCTTGTTACAGTCAGTTTGGTTTGTGGCCCCTTGCCTGGACACATGGACCTTCCCCCAGCATGCTCTCTCTCCGCAGCTCTGGCCAGCCCCCATGTGGCTGCTGCCAGCAGGGAAAGTGCATGTGCATGGTAGCGCTTCACCAAGGAGCCTCAGTGTGTGGAGGACTGCTTTCAGAACTCTGCCTTTTCTTTTTTTTTTTAAGAAAATAAATTGAGCCTTTTGAGAAAACTCGCCTGAAAGAGTATTATTTAACTCCTTAGAAAGTTCTAGGGATGTATACAATGGGATATTACTCAACCATCAAAAAGGTCAAATACCTACCATTTGCTTCAACATGGTTGAAACTGCAGGGTATTATGCTGAGTGAAATAAGTCAATTGGAGAAGGACAATCATCATACGGTTTCACTCATCTGTGGAATATAATAGTAAAAGGGACCATAAGGGAATGAGGGGAAACTGAGTGGGGAAAAATTAGAGAGGAAGATAAACCATGAGAGACTCCTAACTCTGGGAAACAAAGGGTTGCAGAAGAGGAGGGTGAGGGGATGGGGTGACTGCATGATGGGCACTAAGGAGGGCACTTGGTGGGATAAGCACTGGGTGTTATCCTATATGTTGACAAATTGAATTTAAATTGGAAAAAAAATAAGAAAAAAGGAAGTTCTAGGGAAAAGGCAAAACAAAAATGTTCATGAAGAATGAACAAGAAGGATGAAGAACAACAAGGATGTTCATGAAGAATTCCATTTGCCTTTTGAGACATTTTTCACCCAATGTCACCCTCCCTCTGCATCTTGTCCCTCTCTTCCTTCTGGTGCACGCAGGTCTAGACAGATAAAGGCTCAGATCCATCTGTCTCTTCCTCCTCCTGAGAGGAACTGAGGCTTGAGGGAAGTGAAGGGAGCTGCCAAAGGTTGTACATAGTGCCCTAAAGCAACTCCAAATTTGTTAGTGGATCTCTATGTTCTACAACTGGAGTTTAGGACCAAAGTCTGAGATCTGGGAGTTGGGCCATAGTTACTGCCAGAAAACAAGATGGCATCCTTAAGGAAGAATAGGAGGGAAAGGTAAGACCAAAGTGAGGAGCTTGGGAAAACCTGCATTTAGAGGACACAGTAAGTCATCTCGGGGTCCCCAAATGTGGCCTAATGAAACGCCAGGTGATTACTTCCTAGAACTCATCCTATCAGGAGAAACATGAACATTCACGACTGAGTCAGACCTGACTAAATAAGAAACCCATTCTTCATTTTTTCTTTCGCTCATTCAGCAAGTATGGATTAGATGTCATACATCAGAAACTACTCTAGATGCTGACAGTACATTAGTGTGCCAAAGTCCCTGTGTGCAGAGAATTTACAGAACTAGACACTATTTTTGTAATCTTGTAGTATCTGAAAACTCAGACTTCCTAGAGCAAATTATTTATTCCCTATGGACTTCACTTCCCCCATCTGTTAAATGGGAATATGAAAAAATCTCATCGTCCACATCCCATAGGATTGCAGTGAGAATGGAGGAACTATCACCTATTAGGTGCTCCATAGAGAGCTTCACATTCATCAGTAAATACTAATATGTAATTATGATTACACACCACCCTAAAACTAGAGTCACCATTCACTTATCCCTTGGAACTAAACCTGAATAATCCTGTCACCATATTCTCAATCTAGTCATTCAGAATCAACCCTCATGGTTTTTTGCTACGTTCTGCATTCAACCTTGTAACAGACTCAGTACTTTTATTCCCACTTCAAGTAATAATGGGATGTAGAATCATGGATTTTATATCCAAATTCTTTTTTTTAATATCCAAGTTCTTTATCTACTCTACACATAAAGTTCATAAGTAATTACTAAAATTTAAAAGGTCCATTCATGTGATGGAGCACCTAAAATTAACTCAGATATCACTGGAAGTGTGCTGGCTCTACTTTGGGAAACACTTGTCCATATGTTCAACTTTGCAGAGCTGATGTCAATATCTAAATTTGGTTTATTTAAATGAAACACATTTTGGAAAGCTCCAAAGTCTGCCATCCTCTCTGTCTCCGCTGCTGCTCTCGTAGGTCGGTCCCTCAGCATCTCTGCCCGGCAGTATCGTCACAGTCTCCCAGCTTCTGCCCTTGAAACCAGATCAGGTCTCACCAATGGATTCCCATGCCACTTGGCATAAGTGCAAAGACCCTACTGTGTCTGCAAAAACCGACGTGATCTGGCCTCTGCTTGTCTCCACACTGCATTCCCTACCACTCCTGTCACTGCAAGTGTGGCTGCAGCCACATTGAATATGATCCAGACACCCTGTGCGTCAGCTACTCCTCTGCTTGCAGTATTTTTTCCGGATCCTCGCAGTTCGCTCCCTTACTTCAGAGGCCTTCCCTCAATATCCACTCACTCCTCCATCGCTGTCTGTGTACTCACCTTATTTTCCCCATAACACTTATCACTACCAAACATCAAATGAGGCATTCATGCATTTGTTCACTGCCAAGCCCCAGTAGATTAAAAGCTTCAGGAGGGCCTGCATTTTGCAAACACTGTCCAACTACTCTATCAGTAATGCCTGAACTAGCATGGAAGCCACTCAACAAATATTTGTTGATTGAAGGCATGAGTGAATGACAGCAGGTGGATTAATGAGTATTCTCTGTAACATGGTCATCTGAGGTTCCTCTAGGACTTGAGGAGTGCAAAGTAAGAAATGCAAGCCTGAAGTTTAAGAAAGAAGGGGAAAAAGGGCAAAAACATGAGAAAGTTAAACTAAAACCACAGAGACTCACCCACCAAAGTCCTCCAAACACTACTACTAGAGAATTAGCCCCAAAATGCAGAAATCAGTTGGAGAATCCGGGTCAGAGATGAATATGGATAGAACTGGAAAAGAACTAATTTCATTACATAAAAATCCGTGGTGCTTAATTTAGTTTAAAAAGGGGGAGGGGGAGTACGGAAGTCAATAAATAAAGTAAAATTTCTATTTTAGCCTTTAGTGACAAACTCTCCCTTTACTAAGGCTTAGAAACCAGTGGTGAATTTGGGTTTGTTTTTTTTTTTTCAGCCTAGTCTGTAGAAATACTAATGAACAATAAAATTGCCAAAACAAGAAATGAACAAAAAAGATGAAATGACATCTTGTAAACTGAGGTCCCAATTCACGGCCTCCATGTATCTATACCATTTGACCCATAACTGTCCTTCACTCTGACCCTGAGTCCTACCATGACTTGCTCCAGGCAGTGGGATATTATTAAACATAACACACGCAGAGCATTGAAAAGCCCATGTGTGTTGCCATCCTAACTTCTTGCACAATGGGGGTTGACTACTTTTGGACCCCAGTCACTACACTGGGAACATGCCTAGACTAGTCTGTGGGATAGATGAGAGCACAGATGAGAAGCATGCTGAGTGATACAGAGTTTTCCCAGTCAAGGACATCTGAGATGGCCAACTAACCACTAATAAGCTAATTAATCCAAATCTGGGTTAGATAAGCAGAATGCCCCTAGCTAACCAGTGGATCCATGAAAATAATAAATACTTGCAATTTTAAGACACTATGTTTTGGAGTACTTTATTACACAGTCATAGCTAACTGCTACAACCTAAATAATTACCTTCCAAAAAAACCCAAGAGATTAAAAGTGGAGGTTGGGAGAGGGGTCTCCCTAAATTTAAATTCAAGGTCATGATTTTAAAATACTTTCTCTACACATCAACAGAATTAAAATGACAAGTTACCTAAGAAAAAAAAAAGAAGTCTTAATTTTCTGGTTAAAGTTTTTAAAGTCATCTGAAAACAATAGAATTATGAGGAAATATGTCCAATCTAATTGTGATTCAAAGCTGAACTATTGGTATCCCCCCTTAAATTATAAAAGTGGGTGATCTTTTACAAGGATAAATATGCCACGCCCAGTAGACTGTCAGTCTTCTTTGTGGGCTCCAATAAAAACAAAATGGGACCACATATGTTCGCTTCATCCTTCAGTAATTCTTCCCCAGCCTCATCACAGGGGACTTGTGATTTCCACAGCCCTGGAGCCTGCTTTCATTAAAGGAAACTATTCCTTCTTTTATCTTTAAAAAAATTAACCACGTTCCTGTCCATGTACCGAAGTCACTTAAAGAACAGTAGCTAGAATACACTAATTATAATGTGTTTCTATCAGACTTTTGTACCGACATAAGCGCTACCTTTTTCCCCTTTCAAGGTTATTTGTCTGCCTGTCTTCCCAGCATATTTCCCAGGAGGGAAATGCACTAAAGCATCAGCTGTCACATTACAGAAGTGAATAACAAAGCAGACACCCAAAGAACACACCCGCTCTTTGAAATGGTTTTCTCACCCAACCTCCTTCTCACTTACAGCCTCATACCCAGCCCAGGCAAAGTTTTAGTTCATGCCGAATACATTTTACGCTCTGTTCCATAAAAATATACATCTTTATATGAGAAAAAAAAATGGTCACGTTGAGAATATTATTAGAGAGAGAGTACTAAGTCCTCCTGTATGCTTCTTCTCATGTGCTCCTTCTATGAAGTGTCTTAGTTTCTTCCAAAATACCATAGATACAATACCATAGACTAAGAGGCTTAAACACAACAGAAATGTATTGCTCACAGTTCTGGAGGCTGGAAGTCTGAGATCAGGATGCTAGAATGGTCAGGCAAGGGCCTTCTTCCAGGATGCAGACTTTTCTTTGTATCCTCAAATGGTAGCAGGATCTGGAGAGCTCTTTAGGGTATCTTCTGTGAGGGCATTAACTCCATTCATTAGGGCTCTGTTTCAAGAGCTAATTACTGCAAAAGCCCCAAATCTTAATACTACCATATTGGTCATCAGGATTTTAACATATGGATTTGGGGAGGATCCAAACATTCAGCCTATAGCAAGTGGTAAGCAGAGCATGGATTCTTATCTCCCTTTCACAGGCAAGGAAACTGAGACTGGAGGCGGCAATGTGATTTCCTGAGGTTTCTCTTCTGTAAAGTGACTAAATTAGAATTCAAACCCAAGCTCAGAGTCCTTTCCTCTGCAGTATGATCTGGAATAATACAAGGCAGGAAAATTCAAAACATTTTCTTACAGAAAAGATAAAGATCAGAGCTATGTGTGTAAGATGAAGAGTAAAGGAAAGATAAGTACAGGTGGGAGACAAGACAATGAGGCATTTATATTTTCGTTGGACAATTGTGCAAGAAAAGCAGCCACTACCTGGAAACATTTCAACAATATTCTATAGACCACAACAGAAAGCTACATAATTTTACATCACGTTATTTACTGACAACAGGAGAAAAATAAAGAACAAAGTGAAGATTCCCATACAACTTTGCCTGGCAATCACACTTTCACCTCCTATTAATGCTCTAAATGTGCTATTGTGGGTTGTTTCTTTTTTATCCAACATAGGCTACTGCAGTTCATTCTTGTTTATCCAGAATATATTTAGGAGAAACAGTATTACAGGTAATTGAATATGCAGGTTAACAGAGACAGCATAGTAACATCTCATTTATTTTATACTCTCCCCAAAACTTTAATGCTCTAGAACAGGATTTAGCAACCCTTTTTTCTGTAAAAGGTCAGGTAGTGAATAGTTGAGCCTTCAGAGGCCATAGAGTCACCGTGGCAACTACCAAACTCTACCCCTGTGGTGCAAAAGCAGAAGACAATATATAAACTAGAGTGTGGCTGTGCTCCAATAAAACTTTATTTTAAAAAATCTAATATGGCCCACAGGCAGTACTTTACCAATCGCTGCTCTAAAACATAATCAAAAGGAAAAAAATGAACTCATGTCCTTATTTACTCTCCAGGGAGAACTAACACCCTAAGTGAAAGCCCATCTCCCATCTCATACACAATTTTTAAAAACCGGGCTATTTTTTGCTTATAATCTATAGCAAAAGAGAACTAGAAATTTCAAACCAGTGGTGCTAGCAAAGGCTAATTAATAGAGGGAAGTCCAAAAGCCTCTGGAACAGAAAGAGAGGAATGAAACAGCAGAGCGGACTGGACTAGCTAGGTTAGGGGCAAAACACTTTCCCTAAAACCCTTAATATCATTTTAATCATTTCAAGATCCTTTGACTCAGTATCCCTTACTTATGGCAAAGTTTCATTTCTGATGGTCATCATGATGATTCTGAATCCTAATGATGACTCTGAATCGCCAAAGGAAAAAATTCCACTTAATCACTTTAAGACCAAAGAAACACAGAGACATATGGGATCCCTTTAGAAAGACCCATCAAAATTGGCTATTAGAAGTTTAAAAACTGGATAAACAGTTATCTAGAATATTTATTTCATGAAACAATCAATTCCCCCCGATAATAATAAAAGGAAGACAAACATTTATAAAGCACTTACTACAAGTCATGCATCATTCCAATTGTTTTATGTATATTAATGTACTTAATGTACACAACAACCCAACCAGGCAGGTGCTATTACTACCCCATTTTTCAGATAAGGAAATTGAGGTACAGGCAGATCAACACAAGTAACACAGCTACAAAGTGTCCCAGAGAAGATCTGAACCCAGGCCGTCTGGCTCCAGACACTAGCTCCTTCTAAATTACTACACTATGCCAAGCCATTACTTTATAATCATATGGGGTGCCTTATTTCAAAGACCAGGAATATGATAAGATACATGTAAAATCTTTACCAAATATAGTATGATCTTCAGAATTCAGTTTTAGTATATGTGCTGCCAAGCCAAGCACTGATCTTCAGAATTCAACGATTGAGATATGTCAGTGTTTTTCAATGCCTCGAAGTAAAAACTCTTTTTTTTTTTTCGAAGTAAAAACTCTTAAGTGTCTATTCTTTTTGTTCATTTCCGCCAAAATAAAAAGGGTGTTTGGATATTAGATTGAGGAGATTTTGTTCTTTTTTTCAATGTTGCATTTAAAGTTGTTTTTGGAATGAGACAGAACAATAAATAAGTAAATGGAATTATGGAAAAATTCTTTTTTCAGGACTCCTAGTTCAATCAGATAAATATGAAGATCTGAAATAATTTAGTCCTTCTATTTCTTAGGTCAAGATGTGAAGATTAAAACAGGTTTTTATTTGTCATCTTTATTTCTCAAATAGCTAAACTGTAAATTTGTTTTATATGGAAGGAAAGTCATTGGGTTGTTAAAATAACTGAGGTTACTACTGGCTTATCACCCAACAAAAATATTTGACCCTAATATATCCAGAGTAAAGGACTAAAATCAGCTTATGATGTTCTATTAAAAGAAAATTCAAAGTTTATGGAAAGGTTTTTTTCAATAGCAATGACCTGAAAAATATTTCTGGTTACTAAATGGGCATCTGTGTTTTTTATTTGTGCCATAAATATTTTTGCTAATTTCTGGAAGTTCCAGAGTAGAGAGAAATCATTTAGCCTCTAGAAAACAAAGAGTTCTACAAACCAAGCCTATATTAGTTCCACCATTTGCTCAACTCCATGTAACAAAAGGTCTCCAAAAGCTATGCACTCTCTTCACAGTCCTTTTGCTCAATAACAAGTTAACATTTACTGTACAACTTATAAAATACTCAAGGAACTGGAAAGAATGGAAAAGTTTTGATCAGGCATTTTCTCTTTCTCCTTGTTGTTAGTTTTTCATCTTCTTCCCACTCTTTTCTAAAACTACAAAGTAAGGGATTCAAATACTTGACCCAGAAGAAGATGCTTTAGGTATGTAAGAAAAACATCCATTGCCCCTTTTTTCACTATAAAATTAAATAATTAAGTCAACAATATTTATAATCATAATTTTCATAAAACTATGTTTTAATCATGAACATAAGAGATTAAGAATCCAAAACTAGTCATATTCCTAATTTCTTCTAGATGGTAAAGATTATATTTTTTAAATTTAACTTTTGGTTAGTGGCTACAAGGGCTAGATTCTATGTGAACATATTAGACAATAGAAAGGAAAGCAAACAGAGGGAAGGGAAGAAAAGGGATAAAATGGAAACAAGAAAGAAAAAAAGAAGAAAAGTATGGTAGAAATCAGTTGGCTGATCACCAAACCAGCTTTCTATTTTTTTGTGGACAGAAATAGGACTGCACTCTCTAGCCAGGTGATGCCGTGTGACCAAAGTCTGGCCACAACAACGTGGGCAATGCTTTGTGAGTCTACCCCTCTGCCACAGCACAAGAAACTGGTGGTAATGAAAGCAGAGCTCTGAGAACACCACTCGAGTGAGAGGAATGTGCCCATCAAGAATACCCATTTTACCAAGTTGGTGCAGCTAATTTGGTAACAGTGAGCTCACGCAGCTAACTCCAGAAACAGTATGGAGTTCCCAAAAAAAGTTAAAAACAAAGCTACCGTATGATCCTGCAGTTCCACGTCTGAGGATATCCCCCAAAAGAAAGAACAGCAGGATGTTGAAGAAATAATTGTGCTCCCATGTTCATAGCAGCATTACTCATACAAGCCAAGACACGGAAACAACCTACACATTCTGGGTGGATGAATGGATAAAGAATGGGATATATAAATATATACTGGAATATTACTCATCCATAAAAAAAAAAAGAAGGAAATTTTGCCTGTAGTGACAACACAGATGAAACCTGAGGGCATTCTGCTAAGCCAAATGAGGCAGACAGGAAAAATCAAATACTGTATGATCCCACTTACATGTGCAAATCACCAATGCTGAACTCATAGAAATACAGTAGAATGCTGGTTGCCAGGGGCCAAGGGGTGGGAGGGAAAGGAAAGATATTGGTCAAAGAGTATAAACTTCCAGTTGTAACATGAATAAGTTACAGGGATCTAAAGTAGACCATAGCAATCATAGTTAATGATACTGTATTACATTCTTGAAATTTGCTAAGAGCATAAATCTTAACTATTCTCAACCACAAAAAAAAAAAAAATGTCACATGATGTAAACGTTAATACAAGGGCAGCAATCATTTTGCCACCTGTAAGTGTATCAGATAAACGTGTTGTACAGTATCACACGTCACTTATATTCCAACAAAGCCAGGGAGGGGATAAAAGAAGTCAAAAAACATTCTTTCATTATTACTTACATTATTAAAGCGTATGCTTATCCAGTCACCAAAAGCACAGGAAAGTCAAGACAATGATCCCAGCTAACAGTTTGCAAAGTACACTACCAATGAAATTCCTTCGTTTCTAGGAAGTTCTCTAGTGGAATGCTGGGCAGGGAGCATGGGATAAGGGTGGGAGAAGACCCACTTCCATTCCTACTTGTTTCACTTACTGTGCTCTCTGTTCAATCTCCTCGAAAGCAAGAAAAAGATTTTATAGGTAATAGAGGTGCTTCAGGCTTCGTGATATTAAGAGCTAGGAAATAATCAAACACACCTCAACAGGGAGCTCACGCAGCTGACATGCAGGACACAGCTGTGGCCAACACCCCAAAAAGCAAGATCACCTTCCAAGGTAGAACTGTTTAAAAAAAAATCTGGGGTTTCAAACTGCCATCTGACTGTTCAGAATCATTCAGAAAGTCATTCTGACCATTCATTTTATTCCCGGGATAAGCAACACTTTAAGACCTACACGATCATTCCATTACTTCAATTTAATAAAGCGAGTCAAGGCAGGAATAAAAAGTCCCAGACTATCTGTCAGTCTGAATTTCCTAACTCACTTTTTCCTATGAGGAAACTACATCCCCTAGAACTTCATCATTAGCAATTCTAAGTGTACAGCGGGAAGGCTTGCTTCTCTCTCCTGGCTTAGTGCTGTATCTAGTGGAAGGAAAATCAGCACGCAAGCTCAAGCAACGAGAAAACCCATCCTGGCTGAGGCAAGCAGACACAGCTTAGAGAAAAGTCATCAAACAAATCAGTAAGAAAATCTGTCTGATGTTTTCCTTTTTTAAAAAATTGGTAATGTATACTTTTATTAATACGCTGACAACAATCGGTATCTTAAGCAACATTCTTATGTCGCTTAGAAGTTTACTGAAGATGTTCTCGCATCCAATGCCACGTCTGCCTGTCACCGCAACCCTTCTGGTATTTTTAAGACTCAGCTGACAGATAAGGACTGAGGCTCCCACAGCCTTTGTAACATTTCAAGGTTAAACAGTGAAGACTTTCCCAGCTTTAAAAAGTATTTCTCCAGCAGGCTGCATGACACAGGATAATACACGAAGAACTAAAACATTCTTCCACAAACACTTTTTCATCGTGCCGCTGATACTCACCACTACTGTAAAACACCAGGACGTACGTCATCGTTTTCATTTTACAGACATATAGATGGAGGCTTAGAAAAATTTAATGACCTGAGCATGAGCTCACCGACTGCAAGATTATCTCACCAAAGCCATTCGACCTCTCTTGAAATTGGGGGGACACATTCTTGCTAGTGACCCATGCAATGGGAAATTACATCACCTGCACACATTTTATCAGTGGAAATAACTGCTTCTAAAGGAAGGCTCCTCCTCTACCAATGGGTAGAGTTGAGCTCCAGGAGTGTTGTGCAGATCTAAGGCATTTAACTGTTTGTGGTGTGTCTGATGCAAGGGGGGCTGGGTCGGGGGGGGGGGGGGGCGGCGGTGCATTTGTTTTGCTCTGCTTCCTTTAAAATATAATCAAAGTGGCACTGCAACTCTTCAGAAAATGCCAATGAGGAATCATTAAATTCTTGGGCAAAATTAAGCAATGAGATTAGTCCTATATATACCGACTGGGGGAAAAAATGTCTTCGAGAATTTTCAGTTGTTCCAAAAGCAAAAATTCACCAAACGTGATGCTGGAGGATGTAATTCAATCAAGAAATTTTGTTTCAATTTGGATTTATGTCATTGCTTTAGTAGGTAGTGTTAATAGTTTCCAAGCGCCAGTGTTTATTCATGAACACTTTGCAAATCATAACGTAATGCATTCCTTTTTGGATACATCTTTTGTCAAATCCATCTGTCTATGGCAGATATGCAAAGTTTCACAGAGCCTTATCTGTAAAAGAACTTCCACGGTCAGACAAAAATGGCTTTAGAAAATTAAGAGGAGTGAAGACAAGGATAGGCTACTGTTGTACTGGGGATATGTCCTTTTTTCTCAACGCCTTGTTCACAGCCCTGTGTCCACTGGGCACCTGGCAACCTTCTACTCTCACTTTTCTTAATATCTGACCCTCTCCCAAGAGGGAGATGGGAGCCTGGCATCTCCGGAAGAGCCAAAGAGATGAGAAGTCCTCCAGAAAGTACCAATGCAAGATGTCAATTCTCCTAGTAGACACACAGCACTAGTTCCCTGAGCCCTCAACACGCGCTCTAAATACCTTCTGAACTGCAAAGGTAGCTTATTCAAGATGGATAATTAAGCATCCATTTTTATTTGATTCATCTTAAGAGCCTGAGCAGGTTAATATAAAGAATGAAGGCAAGGAAAGATGGGAGGGACCCTACCACAAGAAGGGGCGTCAGTTTGGAAGGTCAGACAAACCAGCTTCCACCTCCACTACTTTGTAGTCTGGATGGGACCCAAACCACCCTGAGGGATGAGATTACATTCTTTTAATAGATGCATCACTTTCTTCTACTAATACAGTTGGCTAGGAATTTAGAACAACGAGCGAATCAACTATTAGTATTAGTGTCTATGGCTGTGGAAACTCAATAAATGAACTTGCTATTCCAACTCAATAAAGAAACTCATACTGTGTCTTCATAATGTAAATGTCTTTCTCAAAGAATATATTAGAACTGCTTTTACTTAAAACTGTTTTACATACATACATTTGGTTGATACAAAAAAGGAAACTAGGTTGATAATTTTTCTTTCCTTCTACGAGCCTCACCCACCGGTGTGACCTCAGAGCTTAAATTGCAGCAGGTGAAAATATTTTTAACAAAATTCTGTGTCTCCAGTATGGTCTAAACATATTATTTTTGCAAAAAACACAACTAATATTCCTCCCTTACCAGCTAACCCATGTCAGTCATTTAAATAGCTACAACCAAAAATAAATTGCTCTTGAGCATACAAATAATATTTTTATAGGAATTGGCAAGTTATTACTACAGCAATTTTAAGGGTTTTTTTTGCCACAAGAATCCATGATTTTTAAAAAGTGTTCAAATTTGAGGTTTATACATATGACAAATATCCACATTTGTATCTGTAAGTCTAAAGAGGGAAAAATTAGTCAAAAAAACAAACTAGAAAACAAACCCCAAATGATCAATTACCGAGTTTTGCGCTATATTGAGAAAAAGTATAAAAACTATTGGAAAGGAAGAAAAATTATGTCGAAGTACTAACTTCATAGGCAAAAGCCCTTTTTAAGGAAAGGCTGGGAAAATCAGTAATGATTTCAAAGTAAAAAGTAAACTACCTATACCAACCGGTCTATACTCAGCACTAACTCCGGGTTAACTACCGAGTATTATTAACTCAGTATTAACTACAGAGCGTGCTATGAAAAGTAACACAGTGCTGATGTTTTCTAGTTTCTCATTTCAATCCGCTCCAGGTTTACCTTAAACCTTGTCAGCAAGAGTCACCCTTGCCCCCCCCAACCCTGCTACCCCACCCACCCATCCCCCACCTCCCATCCACCCCCCCCCCCCACCCCCACCCCTGCAATTATACAAACCTAACAAAGGCTTCCCTGGGATAACTTGATCTGCTTCAACCACAAATTCCAATCCACATACTTTCTTCTGTTATGGTTATGTCTGTGTGTATTTAATGTACTTGTGTTAAGGCTTTTAAAAACAAGCCAGTGATTTCTCATTCCCCTCTCCACCACAGAAACAGCACCACTGAGGAGCTTTTCTGTCCATGTAAAAAATGTTCTAGTTACCCACAGATTAGTCTTAAATCAGCTTCAGAGGACAGTGAAGCAAGCTCGTACAGCCACAATGGTACACTGCTCCTTCCTCTGTGCTCGGACTGCTGGGTCCCCAAGGGGCTGGGTCCCCAAGGGGCTGCTCCCTCGCGGTTTTGGACAAAGTGGGGGCGGGAAACCTTGCAACTTGCAGGACTCCAGCAGTTTCCTCTCAGCCGGGGCTTTGACACCAGGAGCCTGTCTTAACCTGCTCCTGTTGGACCTTTATCACCTCACTGACCCCATAAAGCCAACAGGGCTGGCAAATGCACTCAACAGCCTCCCAGAAACAGCAGCTTGCCCGTGACCCCGTGGCACCAAGCTCCAATAACCCTGCCGGGCCTTCCAAGCAAGCTTCAAGAGTCGTTGCCCTGAACTTGATACATAGAGCACAGCACCTCGAAAATGAATCATCTGTTAAGTCAGTATTTTCTAATTGCAATCACTCTCCCTCTCAAGGCATGTAATTAATTTACTGAGGTGTTTTTTTTTTTTTTTTTTAAAAAAAAAAAGAGAGAGAGAGAGAGAGAGTCAGGATTACTCACACAGTCTTGAAGATGCAATGCCAGCTATTTAGGACAGACACATCCAAGGCCGTGTGAGAACTCAGTTAGGACTACATATGCGTTAACGCAGGAACTGGCAGGCCTCTGGGCTACGGCAACTATAGGACTCGTGCTTCTTGTACACGGGGCTATAATTTATGAAACGGAGCCCCAGATCCAGCCAATCATTTAGCTCCTCATAACAAGTCTGACTGGCTCTGGAAAGCTGAAAGGGCTGCGCTAGAGCAACAAGGATGAGATAGTCCACACAATCGTCGGCTTCTCCGGAATCACTTGGCCCTGAGAGGCCAGAGAAAAATCACAGCTTCGCTGTCACAGGGAAGGAGGGCAGATGACCCGGAAAAACGTGACTGGATCTGGAGCGAGAGCTTTCTCGTCTGGCTTGGCAATCCCACCCGTGCCTGCCTCAGAAGACGAAGCTGCACCCCCGCCCCCCCTGCCCAGAAATCTAAAGGACAGCTACGGCAGCAAAACCTGAGGTAACTTCCCCTTTTGATTTTTAGGAGGAGGAATGCGGAGTCAAAATTATATACATGAAGTCACTTGGGCAACAAGGGGTGCTCCATTGCATTCCCCCTTTGTCCACTCCCTGTATGATCATTTGCTGCTAAGCATGCATAGGGGAGGCTCCATGTACCTGAAACGCACTTGAAACCACAATGCTCTTTTGTGGAGGGAGAGAGATCATTTTCCAGAACAGTTTTAGAGCTACCTTTTCACACGGGCAGCTCTCACCACCCCCACCCCCACCCCCAAACAAAAATAAAGGATGCTGAGGCAGGGAGTAGAGGACAGGCATTTCCTGACCACCATAAAATGCCTTTCATGTCTCAGAGGAAATAAGTAGGCTCAGAGAGGAAAATTGGGAAGCTAGGTTACTGCTCAGCTCCTCTGGCCCTTGGCACTGAGGCCACATGAGAATGTACCAGAATGTAGGGCGGTGGGACTGAGGGGGCCAGGAATGGCATGGAAGAGAGCTGACAGGCCTCCCGGGGGCCCTGTTGTTCCCTCGGTGATGCTCTCCTTAGCACCTCTTACATTTTGAGGTGTTAATCAGAGCAACTACTTGTTATACTGAACTTCTACAGGTGCAGTCATCAAAGGATCTGTGGGAAACATTTCTGAAGTGACTAAAATAGAAAAGGAGAAAAAAAAGAGGAAGAATTGACATTCCACATAATCCAAACACCACACCCTGAGATACTTGACATATTTTACCTAATGACAAATGCTTCCGAATCTTCAGCACCTCACGTGTCTTCAGCAAATTGTGTTTCAAGTATACCATCAGCAACAACAACTAAAGCTTTGTAACACACTTTTAAAAAACAAACTCAATCGTTAGGCTCTCCAAGCGACAACAGAATCTTTACAATATTCAAATCATGTCAGCCTTACGTGTTCCCAGAGGGAGACGTGGGGAAGGGAGACTCACTTTGTTTAGTGATAAAAATATAAACAGCAGGAACAGAAGAGATGTTTATGCACTTTTTTGTTTGGTGCAGGTTATTGGCTGAATTCAACGTGAGATTTGATGCCAAGAAGGAAAGCATACCAGTACACAGAAAACAGAAAAAGTCTTCCATTGGCAATTCCCACCCCCAAGGTTTGGTCTTTGAATTTTCCGATTTGTGACTAGCCAGGGAAGAAAATTTCTCCTCTGTGCAAATTTTTTTTTTTTTAATTGAACTTTGTTTATTTGACAGCACTGTTGCCTGCCATGACTAGGGGAGAACCGAAATTTCTCAGGAAGTGTATTTGCCGAACCTGTTGTTCCCTTTACTGCAAGGTAACATGGGTTGCCTAGCCTAACGTGGCAAGCAGGCCCTTAAGTTAATATGGTCACTGAATCCTCACCACACAGAACACCCTTTATAAATTTCCATGAAAATCCCCTCCAAACCCCACATCCAGATCTCCATTTGTCAACAGATAAGGCCAGGAATACAAATAAACTGAGGCCCCTACGTCATTTCACACGTATTCATCCATAGGGAGACTTCACCTCCAGCAACTTTGAACACACCCCCTTCACCACCCAACACAGTGGCCAACAAACACCCAGCAAGTCCCTGAGCTGGAGGCTTTCACAGCTTCTGTACATTCTCTGTGTCAACAGATTCCTAAGTTACTGACTGACCCCCCAGCTCCCTGCCCCTTACAAACACTAAGCATTCTGTTTGACTCAACTTCAAGGTGTTTATCTGTTAATAGGTAATATTCGCCCCCCCAAAAAAACTCATGATGAGGCTTTCTGCAAGACCAGCACTGCCATCCCCTCCCAAACCTTTAATAAACTGTGGTAGCCCAAAACACGTCACTTCTACTTGGCAACGTTGGGGGGATTTAGATACTTACTAGCTGCAGACATCACATAGCAGAGAAACTCTTACGCTGTAACAAAGCATGCAAACTATGCTTCTCAATCATCAGGGTTCCTATCAGTAGGTTCTGGCTAGGGACACTATCTTCTGTTATCATCTCCAATTAGTGGTGGCTAGGCCATCAGGCACTGTCTAAGAAGTCCATGTTACACAAGGGTCCCCCAAACAGCTGAATTCAGTTCTTCCTCATTTCCTTGATCACAGCCTCAGAGACAAGAATTAAGATGATCCCGATAAAAGAAAAAAATAGCTCAGGAATGCAAACCTTTTTCTGACCCGAGAACTGTCAGCAAATCTCTAATATCAGAACAGCTATGGTTGACTGAGAAGCATCCCTCAACCTGGGCCAAGAACCATTTCTACTTCCATAAGCTAATTTGTCTGGCCCCGTGGTTTATGTGGCCAAAGGAGTCACTCATGAGCTAACTCTAAGAAACACTCAGATCCACCGTGTTAGTATATCAAACCAGTTCAGAGTGACAGGGTATTAACCCACTCCAGGTCATGTGGATAAAAAAAGCTCTGTTCTTTTCACAGTGTCGGACTCCACCTCAAGCTACCTGAGATCTTGGGACCAGTTTGCTTGCTGATAGGCAACTGCCGATACTTCACACGCTGACACTTTAGGGCCCGCATCTTGGGATGTCAACTCAAAGGGAAATGGTTGCTTAGAAAAGTGGCTGCAAAAGGCTTGTCCCACTTTAACAAAGCCAAAAATAAAATTTATATTTAAAAATAAAATAAAATAAGATTTACATTTAAATAAAAGGGCAGGGGTACTAGAAACCTAAGTTTGTGGTTATCACAGAATGAAGTTCATGTTCTTGGTTCAAACAACATTAACACTTTATCTGGGCACATAGATCTCAAATTCAAATTTGCTCTTGGCACATGGGAATTTTTGGTTAGTGGCTTTTGTTGTTGTTTTAAAAGACAGGATGGAGCCTACATCTTCTTTTAAGATTTTATTTATTTATTCATGAGAGACAGAGAGAGAGGCAGAGACATAGGCAGAGGGAAAGAAGCAGGTTCCCCACGGGGAGCCTGATGCAGGACTCGATCCCAGAACCCCAGGATCACAACTGGAGCCGAAGGCAGATGCTCAACCACTGAGCCACTCAGATGCCCTGGAGCCTACATTTTGGGGGTTTTTAAATTCATCTTCTCAGAACACGAATGTATGGGCACATATACATAAGATACATGACAAGATTCTAAAAACATATTACACTTCAAAGTAACATAAGCCAACAACTTTGCACTCCTACATGCTCAAAATCCATCTTCTAGGTAACAATATCTCAAAAGAAGGGTCAATTTTTCTATGGTCGAAGTTTCTCAAACTCCACACGATACGACATATACAAAAAGAATGGCAATTGCTTACATTTAGTAAGAGGAAAATGTGCATTCCTAATATGTGATACTAAAATCACCTCCTTGTTTCAGGCTATGTGTGAGTATTGTTAACATGGAGGGTCACAGCACAGACTCTGAGCCGGGCCGCTTGGTTTCAAATACCAGTTCTGACCCTTAACTGGGACCCTGGGCAAGTTACCTAACCGAGGTGTATGTCTCGGTTTCCTCAGATGTAAAATGGTACCACACACAGTCACTACCTCCTGGGGCTGGGATGAAGATTCAACAGACAATGCATGCTGAGAACCAAGCCTCTTACACGGTGAGTGTTCATTACAATAAATGTACACAATAGCCGACGTGGGGTGGATTACTCAACAGCTAGATATGCTGAAATATATCTCCTAACATCACATAGCTCGTTACAGGTAATATTTGTAAATAAGATTTTTGTCTTCAGGCCTGCGAGATAACAACTCAAGGGGCCATGTCAGTCGCTGCAACTGTCAGTGTTTTGCCTGGTGACCACCTGACCCTTTCAACCTGGCCCTGCCTTCAGATTGTCACGCCAGGACGCTAACCTAAGAAATGACACAGAAAGGAGTAACTGTAGCAGACATGATTCATAGGAGAGTTGGTACAAAGTTCAGGCTAGTTTAAAGATTCCCACATGAAGGCAAAAATATAATGGAAGCCATTAATCTTCAGTCATGGTACCTTAACAAAAAAGATATGAAGGAAGGAAAAAAGAGAGTTACCTATCACGAACAGCTGTGCTGATTATCCTACTACATGAACCATGGCTAGGATTCATGCTGACTTCTCAGCTTAAATATGAGAGAGCATTGAAGCTAATTATCTCCTTTCCTGCCTGCGATGGGAGATTTCTCAGAGCAGGAGGATATTAACTGTGAGTTCAACATGCTCGTGAAGAAGGTGCAGAGGGGAAAAAAAAAAACAGAGTTGACTTGGTGAGGAAGAGTCACCCTAGGGAAGGACTGTGTACCTTTAAACTCAATGATTCATTCATTCATGCATGCATGAGTGGTCTTGCCCCTTACCCCCTCTCACTGCCATATAACCATACTACCACCACCACCACCACCAGCCACATCTAACCACTTACAGTTCCAGAGGGAGCACATACTGTACCCCTCCATCTGCGTGCCCTTCCCCTCACACCCCCACCTCCTTTCCTGAGAGCCTCTTTCTACCCATCTCCTCTCCACGGGAGGTGGTTATTGCCTATTGAGTATATTAATTGATCAGTACCACTAACCACATGAATTAGCACTAAAGGACCAAGAAGCAGTAGAGAAGCTGGGGAACATTTTCATTTTAACATAAATTGCTCTAAGAATGAAATTTGGGGCACTTTATGCAAAATCCAAAATGAAATCAAGTACTGAGGCTTAATAGGCCCACAACTTCTTTGGTGACATTAGAGAATCATCTCCAGTCCTTCCTAACAAGTTGATAAACTCAGAGAGGGTGCCTGGGTGGCTCAGTCAACTGAGTGTCCACTCTGAGTTGCAGCCCGGGGCATGATCTCAGGGTGGTGAGATGGAGCCCCCCTCATCAGGCTCTGAGTTCAACAGGGTGTTTGCTTAAAATTCTCTCCCTTTGTCCCCACCCCCCCACTTGCACTTGTGTGTGTGCTCTCTCTCTCTCAAATAAATAAATCAAAAGAAACAAACAAACTCAAAGAAGCTCCCGTGGTTGCTAGAAATGACTGCGTTAAGTGAAAGCTTTGTGTAGTAGCTGAAGTTGAATGAGCTAAGTCTCAATTATTCTAATTATTTGTTCCTGGCAGAGGACTATAAAGTCCAGGGGTCTCAGAATCAGAGGTGGGGGGATCACCTCCCCCTGCCCCCTCTGCTGATTTAGCTACAGAGTCAGACATGAAGTCTCTCCCTAGGCCCACTTGTGCTCTGAGGCCTTGTCACATGGGGCATTGCTGCAGTTCAGGCTGGTGACCGAAGGGACAAGTCACTAGACATTCAACAAAGAAAAGGAGGATGGGAGGGGCTAAAGAATCGTAGCAAATGGTGTGCTGGAGGGTAGCCTCCAGGATCATGACGCAGGTCCAGTTTGTCTCTAGGCCCTCTCCCACTTCATCTCCATCCCCTCCTTCCCACCAAGAAACGTTTGCCTAATCTCCCTGGCTCCCTCCACCAAAGTGGCCCACAAAGGAACCTGACCTCCTCTGCTCCCATCAAAAAAATTGTGTTGTGTGCCAACCTCAGAGCAGCCAGAGTAAAACAGTTGGTGCCAGTATGGTTAAATGTTTCTTCTATCTTCCAAGTGGCACTCTGTTTTAGTAAGGGCTTTCTAGAAATAAAGCTGAGAACCCAAGAAACGCCATTGGACATTTCGGGCCCCTTGGAGCAAGACAGTAAAGGCATGTAGGAGGCAGACAGGGCTTTCTGGGCCCTGGGAACCCCACGAGCACATCCAATGCCTTCTCCTCTCAAGAGTGGCCAGCCCTACATGCAGCGATCTGGGCCAAGGGGAATGCCAAGTTTTCACTCCTCCATGCAATGCCACCACTTGGCATTGGAGACTGCACAATCTGCCCAGCCACTCATGCCAGCCCTGCCTCTAAGGTCTCTGAGCCTTCCCTCACTATATCCAGAGCACAGGCCACCATCCACTCAGAAAGGACTTCTCACTTACTTAACCTTCCCAAAATAGAGGTAAATAATCAGTGTGTCAAAAGGAGTTTGGCTCCGGAGACATCTTTGTGATCACCAGAAACTAAAAGAGGCATAGGCTGCTCCATGTCTCCCAGTCCAGAAAAAAAAAATTTCTCTTTTTGGCCGTAAGAACTTAAGCACAGAAATCAGGGTGCAGACTGGAAGAAGAGCAGACTGCACTTGAGTCCCATGTGCATTATAAAATAATTCAGTGGCTCACGAATTTCATGTGCTCGGGATTATAGAAGGTGTATGTTTGCACTGGCGGACCCCTGACTCCCACCACAAGATGCTCATCCTGTAGGTCTAGAGTGGATCCTAGAAACCTGCATTCTTATTGGCATCTTTGAGGCTTGCAAAGCCGGGTGTTCACAGATTGCTCACCAAGAAACATGCACGGCAAACCTCTTAAGACAAAGCCCAGCACGTTGCTCCTGCTCATCACTTGCTTCCTATAACTCTTAATAATCAGAATTGATTCCAACTTTACATGCTCGACTTGGACTTGACCTTTAGCTAAATGAATATAGCACATGGGGATGGCAGTGTGGTTACAAGCCAGGGGCTGGTTTCATACAAAGAAGGAAAGAGAAATTAAGAGAGAGAGAGCCTAATGTGCATCCTTCCAAAGATCTGTTAGCCACTGATGAGACCTCTTGAGCCCCAAATACCACCCCCCTCATTCCATAGTATCTACAGCTCTGACAAGATAACACGGAAGAATCTGGAACAACTACCTATGGATCAGAAGTTCCCAAAGTAAAAACACTCACAATATTGGCACTTCCATTTTTCTGCCTCAGACACGGGATACAGGGTTATTTGTTTTGGAGGACAAAGCAGGTCCCAGGTAAACAGGAGTTTTTAAATGGTTGAGTCTACAAACTTTAGCACGATATAAAAGCAAATCTCAAACCTGATTGGCTGGTGTGTTCTGTGAGTCTTGGCTCTTTTCCTCTACTGTTGATGCAGGCCCTCCACAGGCGGCTGGAGCTAACTGTGTCTATTTACACTTGAAATCACTCCTCACAATAAATAGGACCGTCCTTCAGGAAATCTTCTGTTTGGTTTGCATGCTCCCAAGGATAGGACAAAGCTCTCTTGTTGAAGAGCATAAATAACAAAAGCTTTGTTCTTCCCAAACCAAGAGGGAAACTAGATCTATCCAAAATCACTTGGTCTTTAACTGCGTAAGGATGACAAGAATGAAATATTATTTTAGGCTGTCCAACAGCATCACTCAGGCTCCTCTCCTGGCTTCAGAAAACAATGACTCAGTATGGCCTTTTTCTGACAGGAAAACACTCTTCCAGAGATTTGGAACCAGGGCTCTTTTTGCATTTAAACTAATGGAAGCAAGGCACCTGGTGCGTCGGTGGTTGAACGTCTCTTTGGCTCAGGTCGTGATCCCGGAGTCCTGGGATCAAGTCCTGCATCCGGCTTCCCAGAAGGAACCTGGTTCTCCCTCTGCCTATGTCTCTGCCTCTATCTCTCATGAATAAATAAACTAAAAAATAAATTAAAAAATAAACAAGCCAGTGGAAGCTATTCAAAGCCCACTTAGCTTTCCACAGGCAGAGGAACCCAGCTGTTTGTACTCATAGAATGAAAGTAAAATAGGAACCATAAAAGGAAAAAATATATATTTTTCTTACTCCATCCCAGGTGCTTGACATGTATTTTATTGCTTGATTCCTTCAGCAACTTCTTGGAGGTTGGTGTTAGCCCCCCTTTTACCCAGAGTAAGAGAAGTTAAATAAATTTCTCTAAGGACACAGAGTTGATAAATGGCAGAGCTGGAAATTAAAAGTAGCCTCAAATCCTATCTGTTAAGATTTAAAACAGAAGCCTCCCATGTTTTCCATAGTATTTATATTTTACATAAATATGATTGTTTTCACAACCTGCTTTGTATGACTAAGTAATTCTCTACATCACATGGAAAGTACTGTAACATTTTTACTAACTACACAGGATCTCCTAGAAGGGAATTTACTCTAAGTGATTGATTATACCAGTCCCCTACTGATGAACATTGACGTTATGTCTATTTTTCCTTATGAATATGCTTTTGCAAACTTGTTTTTACATTTGTGCACTTGTCCCCTAATTGTCCTACGAATTGCTGGACAAAAAAAAACATATTTTCTTTTTTACATTTTCATTTTACGTTCCAGTACATATCATCCAATTGCTCGCCAAAAGGTGTGTACCTAGGGTTCTTCCTACATTTAAACCAATGGAAGCTCCTGGCAGCAGCATGGGCGTGCTCATTTCCTCACACTCAGGCACACCAAGTTCAACCAACCATTTACATTTATGCCAAAATGACAAGAGTCAACAAGAGCGTTGTTGCTTTTATTTGCATTAATTTCATTACTAGGAAAACTAGACTTTTTTTTTCTTATGTAATGATCATTGGCAATTCTTTCAGAAATTAATCATTCGTCTCCTTTTTCTACTTCTCTATGAGAGCCTGACTCCAAAATTCATCACAAAGGCTTTCTCCTGTCTCTTGCTTTCGCCCTGTCCCTGCTGCTCTATTGGAAACTTTGATCTATAACCAAGAAAATTTCAGTAACGTATTGCCAGGGTGATTAGTCCAGTTCTGTAAAACATGTTCCAAGAAGAAAAACTGGTTATGTCTAAAGGACAGAGAACCGTAAACTTCTACTTGGTTGTCTGCTTCAGAAATAGGTCATTCCCTTGACTTTACTGGCACTTGTTTATCTTCTAAAAAACAATGATCCATTCAAACTGAATCTTGCTCTTTTGCACAGGGAAATCTGGATAACAGAAGAGGGCCAAGAAAGTTTGGAGAATATCCCCAGAACCAGGAGCCAGAAGGGAGCCAGAAGGGACACACACACACATCTGTACCCCACATAGGGGCAGACCCCAGACTCATCGATTGCTTGTGCTGAGGCCCAGGTTACAGATGCCCTAGCTTAAAGGAAGCTAAGACTCATAGGCAAAAAGTGTCTTGTCTGAAATCTACTGGCAGAAGACAGTCTCTTGACTCCCTGAGCAGAACTCATTCTACTGGAGGATATTGGCCAGAAGTAGAATATAGCCCAAGTTGAATGACCAGAACATAAGACACGGGCTGTACCTCCCATAGGGCCGGAATTATGTTGAAAGGCCTTTGGCCAAGAGTACCATCACCCCAGGCTCAGGCACTTGTGCACAGGGGGGCCTGACCATGTGCTTGGGCAGCATTTTAGCTGCTAGGCTGGGCAGGATTCTGACTGGCTGTGGCTGGAGCACTACAGGGATGACATTAGGCTGCCCTCTTGTTTCTCTCAAGAAAGAAAATGACCAAATCCAAATAGCAAAATAGGGCAGCTCTTAAAGCAGCCAGCTTTTCCCTTACAAATATCACTTGTATTATTGGCTTAGTTTGATGAATATCATCGGTTCAGATTCAGCCAAAGCCACACTCTGAACAAAAGAACACCAAGCCTGGTCTCATGGTGGTCCTATCCTCCCATACAGGCTTCTGCCTTAGCTCAGGAGAGACCCAAACGTGACCAAAACATCTCATGAGAGAACAGGACAAGAGCTACCCTCTCTCACCTCAACTGTGGAAAAATGCATGGGTCTTTATCCCCATACACGTTCCCCAGAGGGGACCAAAAACAAGCAGCCAGAAGCTTTCCAGTGGCACGAGCTCCCTCTGCGGAGTACTCCTGCTGGTCCCACCTTGAAGCTCTTACCAACTCAAACGAAGGCTATATTCCACCCAACACAGACCCTGGGAGGGCCTCAACAAGGCAGCCTTCTCCATCTTTTCTCAGTTGAAAAGTTTTTTTCCTAACTCTTTAGACATCCTGTGGCCTAAAAGAAGAAACGGCTCACACTGAGAGTTAAGGAACTGAATGAGCACATCTGGAAAACCAGCCTAGGTTGGAACGGTGATGACTTTGTTGTGCCAGGAGCTGCACATGCACTGTACCATTTAATCCCCACAAGGACCTTCCAAGGTGGGTCTTGGTATCTGACCAAGAAGACAGAGGAAACAGTAAGAGCCCCACTGAATCTTCTAGAGAATTTCATTAACTTTCATGAGAACTTTAAGCATTTCTTCCAAAAGGCCAAAGGGAAAGCATGGAGGACTCTGTCTCAAATGCTAACCTGTCTCGAAAGTTCATTCCTGGCCACTGAACCAATTGGCTCCCCTCGGCTTCCTCCCTGGAAAAAAAGTGATCTCATGCTGGTGGCTCTCTTTGGGAATAGGACATTTCCCATAAGAGAAAATTCTTTCCAAATAGTGCTTATTTTAGGAAAGTTGTGTAGATTCCCAGTCATCACACAGGAAGTGTGATACCCCTCAATCAAGGACAGACTCTGCAAGGAAATCTCAGTAACCCTACTGGGGTCATGAAAGAGTCAAAATAAAGAAAGAATGAACGAACCAGATGGGAGAAGTTAGGTGGGTCCAGAACATTTGTGAACACATGAATTTTCATCTCCAGGGATTCCAGAGGTCTTTATCTGCTGGCTCTGAAGATTGGACTATATGCAATCAGTTTCTACTTCTTGAAACATTCATTTAATTTAGATTAGCCCATCTGCTTCTTTTGTCTCCAAAAAGGATCCAAAGAAACTAATTCCTGATTCCAAGGATGAAAGCGATACCACTTAGAAAAGTGTAAGATTTATTTATAATACACCTTCACACTCTACTACATTGGTAAAATACTTAATTCCATATAGCGTTCAAAATGATACCTGACTCGGTGCTAAGCACCTACAAGGAACTGAATAAATACATGTTTACTAATTTATATCCATCTGCATAATAATGGTAAAAAATACCATGCATTCATAAGAAACTTCACTATTTTCAAAACGTTTTCACGAATGCCATTTTAAAGGAACCTCAAAATCTCATGCAGATCTGAGAAGAGGCTTTGTGAACATAGTACGAAGGTTTATATGCTGGCGCTGCCACTCATTGGCTGTGTGACCTCAGTCACCTCACTGAAAGGCTCTGAGCCTCAGACTTCTCAATTATAAAACATGAGTGGAACTTCTTCCTTCCTTGCAGAGATGAGGAGAGACCTAAAGATAACAGATGCCAAAGCTACAGCAGGTACCTGATGCATGGCAGGAGTTTGGAAATGGAAGTGAAGAATTATGAGAAAGCAGGACTGGTATCATCATGCCTTCCCACAGCCCAGGGAGCGGAGGATGGAGGGGATTCAGCGGTTGACCAGTGCCTGCTGCCACCCAGGGCCACAGCCAGGAGACCAGCCGGGCAAGTCTTCGGCATGCCCAGAGGAAAGGGTTCTCTGCTCTGTTTGAAAACCTGAGGTGTAAAAGGTAGAATTTTTGCCAAAACCGGAGTGTTGATATCTGAAGCTTGGAAAGAGCTGATTCACGATTTCAGCAGCAAAGGAGGCACTTAAACTAAAACTCTCTTTCCATGCTAGTGTTGTCAATAGGAAGCAAATATAAGTCAGGAGAATCTCTTCTCATTCTGATGCAAAACTTCCCAAGGATTTGATGGGTTTTGTCTTGACCATCATTTGTATTTCTTTTGAGCTGCTTTCTGGAATTTACTAAATCTAACATTTTGGTGTCTATCACCTGCCCTTCAGCTTAAGCGAATTCAGCTTCTGAACAAAACAGCCCCAAACTTAAGAGAAGTTTGCCCCTTCTGGAAAGCTGCTGGGGGTCACCCTGTCTAAATATCACCTTGTTTAAAATATGCAGCGCATCCCTCCAGAGCAGTTATAAAGGTCATTTTAGGAACCTGTGTGGCCTCTGACATGCGACAGTCAAGAACTTTTTTATCTGCGCTTTGCCAGGTCTAGAACTGCTCAGTGCTAAAACATTGGGATGTCTTTGCTTGGAACTTTCAACATACAGTGTTATAGTAGTTTCAGAGGTACAATATAAGGGTTCCACAACTGTATACCTTACTCAGTGCTCATCATGATAAGGAGACTTTTAATCCCCTTCACCTATTTCATCCACTCCCCACCCACCTTCCCTCAGGCAACAATATCCAACAGGGAAAAGTCTCCGACAAATGGTGTTGGGAAAACTAGACAGCTGTATGTATGCAAGAGAATGAAAACGGACCACTTTCTTACACCACACACAAAAATAAACTCAAAGTGGATTAAAGACCTAAAAGTGAAACCACAAAACTCCACAGGCAGTAATTTCCCTGACATCAGCCATAGCAACGCTTTTCTAGATAATGGAAACAAAAGCAAAATTCAACTATTTGGACTACCCCAAAATAAAAACTTTTGCACAGTGAAGGTAACTATCAACAAGAGGAAAAAAAGACAACTTACTGAATGGGAAAAGGTAATTGCAAATGTTATATTCGATAAGGGGTTAATATCCAAAAATTCATAAAGAACTTACACAACTCAACACCAAAAATAAATAAATAAATAATCCAGTTTAAAAATGTGCAGAGGACGTGAATAAACATTTTTCCCAAAGAGGACATACAGATGGTGAACACATGAAAAGATGCTCAACGTCACTCATTATCAGACAATTTCTTTATAGTAAGTTATTATAGAGTCAGCGTTGCTGGCAATACTTTGAGACCTGACTCCTAAGATTAGGGTATTTTCAGAACCTCACAACAAGAACAAAAGTCGATGGTGCTCTCTGCAGGAAGCCTAAATGAGACTCTGTGAAATCACTGAAATAATCTACTATAGGTATCACTCTCATTTCCAGATCTTTGTGATGATATTGATAGAAGATCTGGAGCACACATTACCATACTGTACCAATATAAGCCCTAGTGAACAACAACAAAAAAAAAATGGACAGAGAAAACTAGAGGATCCAGAACTCTCCCTCCCCCACTATCTGGAAGAAAACAAGTGAAAACATGCTATGATCTCTAGACAGCATACTCTACCTGCTAAAAAAAAAAAAAAAAAAAAAAAAATTTAAAAAGCCAATGTTGTAAATATTTATTTGACACTCTGCCCACTGTGTGATTTAGCTAACAACTGTTCCAAGTTGTTAGTAAATCCTCCCACTATTTCTTTCTTCTTGGCTTTATTTTCCCTAACTTTGTCCTTTTGCTTCTTTACCTCTGCATTTCTTTGGTGTTTCTTGCATTTATTTCTATTCCTTTATCCCCCTGTTCTTCATGATATGAAAGCACTCTCAGGTAAGTGCTATACAAGTGTCAAGTTGTATCATTATTACCTTTACCATCTTTATTATTTATGCCAAGACATCATTATTTTGCATTCTCACTACTGTATCTACAACTTGTTCCTCCAGCTTTTTTTTTTTTTTAAGATTTTATTTATTTATAGACACAGAGAGAGAGAGGCAGAGACACAGGCAGAGGGAGAAGCAGGCTCCATGCAGGAAGCCCGACGTGGGACTCAATTCTGGGTCTCCAGGATCACACCCTGGGCTGCAGGCGGCGCCAAACCGCTGTACCACCAGGGCTGCCCCTTTTTTTTGTTTTGTTTTGTTTTGTTTTGTTTTGTTTTGTTTTGCTTCTGCAGCTTTTATCTTACTTGGTCTTCTACAGATTTTTTTAGAACATAAATATTGGCACATAAATATTGATAATAAAAGGCAAAGTTGAATATCTTTCTATTAACCATCTATGATCACAATTGTGTTGAAACAATAGGAAAAACTCCAAGGATATGAAAGACTTGTTTCTTGATCTTAGTAAGCTTACAACATAGAGTGACAAGCCACACAATGAGCAAGTGGGACATCTATAAGATGTGCAGGTGACTAGAGTTCACACAGAGGACCAAGTCCGAGTTAGCCGAGTAGAAGTGACCATGGAAGGTTTTCTGAAGGGGAATTGCAAAAGGGAAAAGAAAGAGATGGGAAGTCTGGGGGGGGCGGGGAATAAAGAAAGACATTCTATCCAACTCACCAATGCCATTAAAGCATTTTCTATAGCTTTTTACATCTCCTAGGGACTACTCGGTTTTTTGATGCCTCGCTTATTTCTGTTCTGACTATATTATCAAAGGCTGCTTTGGAACTTGAGAAAGTGCTAATCTGTCTTACTTTACACAATTTTTTGTTATTTTTTTCTTATTTCCGTGATCTTGCATATTGCTTTTGTGCAACCACAGCCTGCTCCTCTAGTTCTTTCAAGTTTCTCAGATCTTCTTAGGTATGTATTTTTAGCAGGGCATGTGAAAGGTAACACTTTTCACAAAGCAGTTCTGCAGCATCTGCTGTGTGAGGTACGAGTGAACACAGCAGCCTGGAGACTCTTGCAGCCCTCACCGATGTTCTCCATTGTCCCTCAGGCCACTTAGTCCTCTCTGCATAAAAGATCAGGTTACAAAACAGCCTCCTCCACACTGAAATGGGGACGCCAAAGCAAAATGATCTAAATGCGGTCTGAATCTGCTAGACGGTTCACCCACTTCAAAGGACTCCAAGCCTGGGACATAATCATTTCCACCATCTATTTCAACAGGCTACACCTTCTTTTTCAAAGATGTTTGACATTAAAGTTGATACAGAGACTCTTACTTGAAAATTAAAATTCATCATGGTGAGAAAAAGGGGGAGACATTTTTAAAGTGAGAAGCCAGACTCCTGATACCACAAGTGTCTAATTGTGTTCTTAATACAGATAGGATTGGAAACATGGGCTACAAACAAGAGAGTCTCCGGTCCTGAAACCTGCCCTCCCCACAGGTCAAAGCACAAAATGAGTCACCTGTCTGCTTGCAGGGAACAGGCGTTTTGTTCTGAAACAAAGGAAGCAATGTCAAATTCCAAGGTCTAAATGAATTCTTATCAATCTTACATTCACACAAAGGTGTGCTTCACTGATCATCCCTGAAAGCTAACATTTCTTGTGAAGGGGCTATTTGAGAACTAGAAGGAGCAAAGGGGAGGAAACACCACAAGATGGAACAGCAAGGGGAGACGAAGACAGTGGGGGGAAAAGATATAAACTCTTCTACATGATTTCTCAAGGCCAGTCATGGCAAAGGCCACTTATGGCATTAGCCTTGCACACGACAGGGCGCTCTCCCTCTGCCCTTCCGGCACATCGAGGGATCCTGTACCATCTGCATGTTTGTTTCTGATGGGCTAAGTTTAATAACGTCCAGCTTTCACCCATGTGACTTTGGGTTTTAAGAAAAATCACATCAGGGTAAAGTATGTGTCCCACCAAGTGTCCCTTTCTCTACCCAGTTCTGTCTTTTGAATGAAGAATGAAGAGCTCCAGGAAGCATATCAAGGTACATTTTTCTCCACAAGGAGACACCGAGCTGAATATAAGCCATGGATATTTGCAGACTGCAAGTCAGTGAAACATCAGCCTGCTTCTTTTCATTAAAAGTTTGATTTATCAGGCAAATTTTCAAGGCTCATTGCTGATGGATCTCCCCCAGAGCCAACTTAAAAGCCAGACCTTTGATTTATGGAAATAAAATACACATAGTACACTACTTCAGTTCTGAGTATCTACTTTGAATTCCAATTTACAGGTAAAAAATGCTCATCCTGTAATTGATGCCTTAATTTTTGACTCAGAGTCCCATGATTTGGCCCTTAGCTCCTTCCTCAAATTGCCATTTTAATTCAGTTCTGCATCCACACATACATACATTAATCAAGTTCTACCATCTTATATATGTACCTCTTTGCTGGTTAGCAGGCTTAGGGACAGATTACAAGTCAGCCTGTTCCACTCAGAATGAGCCCAGCAGCAACTGGAGAGCCAACTCAAGTTGCCTCTTCCTGATGGAGGTTTTCAAGAATGGCTGCTGGCCTGCTGCTACCAGATGGGTGAGGGCATTGCCCTCCTCTGCATACGGTGAAGCCCAGGTGTCAAGCTCTACAAGGTCGCTAACGTATGCCCAGACTAGCCAACAGGCAGTCAGCACTCCTGGAGGGCCTGTTCACACAGGGTGGATGAGAAAGGACGTGGTTCCTAATCTGAATGAACAGAACATGTATACACACACACATGCACCCATAGTCATATACATATGTGCACACACATACATACCTGCTCCTGACAGAGGGGGAAACACTCATGAAGTCCCCAAAATAATAACATTTAAAATTAACCAAAAGTATGACCAAGGCTCTAAGGTTTGGAAGGAGCTATTTTGCAAATGCTCCTTCTACCTTCCAAAATAAAACACCAGGATAAAGAAATGAGAAAAGGGGGATTTGGATTTGGGGTGAACATCTGAAACTGAGTAACTGAAGAGTACAATTCATATCTCCAACAGATAAGATAAAAAGGCTTATGCTATTAAAGAAAAGCAGACAGAATTTAATTTTTTTTTTAAAAAAAGGAGGGGCAGCCCGGGTGGCTCAGCAGTTTAGCGCCTGCCTTCGGCCCAGGGCCTGATCCTGGAGACCTGGGATCAAGTCCCACATCAGGCTCCCTGTGTGGAGCCTGTTTCTCCCTCTGCCTGTGTCTCTGTGTGTGTCTTTCTGTGTGTCTCTCATGAATGGATAAATAAAAATCTTTTTTAAAAAAATAATAAATAAATAAAATTTTTTAAAAGAATGTGGGATATGAGGGACGCCTGGTTGGCTCAGCAGTTGAATGTCTGCCTTTGGCTCAGGGCATGATCTCAGAGTGCCGGGATCAAGTCCCACATCAGGCTCCCTGCAGGAAGCCTACTTCCCCCTCTGCCTATGTCTCTGGCTCTCTCTCTCTGTGTCTCTCGTGAATAAATAAAATCTTTTTTTTTTTTTTTTTTTTTATTCATGATAGTCACACAGAGAGATAGGCAGAGACATAGGCAGAGGGAGAAGCAGGCTCCATGCACCGGGAGCCTGACGTGGGATTCGATCCCGGGTCTCCAGGATCGCGCCCTGGGCCAAAGGCAGGTGCTAAACCACTGCACCACCCAGGGATCCCTAAAATCTTTTTTTTATTTAAAGGGGTGATGAGTCAAAGAACAAAAAGGGGAAGGAGGAGAGAGGCAAGAGTTAGAAAGGGGGCTGAATGCAAAGGTTGAAGCTGAGAAGACACAATGAGAAGAAAAGGGACTACAACTAAACAAATGTGAGCAGAGTTTCCATTTTAACTTTCAGCCAACATAAGTTATGAGAGATTTTGAAATGTGGAAACTAGACAAAGAACAGGACTTCCCTTAGGTAAATGATAGTTCAACTGGGATAAAATGTTATGTTATTTAACATTTTTTTCTCCTATGAAACATATGTAATCATCTAAAGAATCTGAGAGGAAAAAAGACTAAACCATGAAAAGAAATACCTCAATTCCGTTACCAGGAGATAACCTCTGTTAACGTATATTCCCTGGACACACGCATCCAGATCGTGATTACACTACATATGCCATGATTTTTTTTTCATGTAGTGTCTTGTAATAAACATTTTTTTCATTATTAAATCATCTTTTAATGCAACTTTTAGACATTTTAGAATCATGAACTCCTTTAAGAACCGTATGAAATCCATGACACTCTTTCTATATCAATGCTCAAAAAGAACAAAATAGGCCTCTTGGAGCTCATCCTAGAACTATCTCAAACTGACTTCTAAACATCAGACATAAGTGGAATTTCTGGAATATGAACTGATTTGTAAGCCTAGACCTTGGTAATTAGTTTAATCACATAGCACATACATGGTTTAGCGAGAAAGGATTTATTTCAGCCATGGTCTTTAGTTTCTGGTTCTAGCTCTACATCTAGACATGCCTCATAAGCTGGCTCTTTGGGTTGCTTTCCACCTGTAAATTCCTGGGGCTCTAACATAACATCCACCTTCACAGATATGTTATAGTTATCTGCTCTGTGGATGTTCCCTGGTTTTCTGTACCTAGGCTGAGTTCCTTGGTGTTCAGGGACAGGCAGGACCTTATCTGACTCTAGTTTATATCTGCTCCAGGAATACAAATTAATGTCAATACTGCTGATTATACATATCTCACTGTTTTCCATGGTAGGTGTCTAAATCTACTGCACCTTACTTGATATATTGACCAGTAAAAACTGCTAAAACAAATCAACCAAAATAATAAATAATAGAATCTTTCAGAATTAAATAAAAATAGTTCCATTTTGTTTGAGTTGGCTATAATTCTACATAATGTCTAGACATGCATAGTCATTGGCCATCTCTTCCGCTTAAAATGTGTATACAGTGGATTTTCACAATTCATATTAATTTTTTTTTTAATTATTTGAGTGACAGAGAGCAAAGGGAGCAGCAGAGGGAAAGAGAGAGAGAGAATCCTCAAGCCAATTTCTCGCTGAGCAAATAGCCTTATGGAGCTCAATCCCAAGATCCTAAGGTCATGACCTGAGCCAAAAATCACACTCCCAACTTCTGTATTTTATGTAGCACAGTTTTGTAAAAGAAAAAATATTTCAAAGGTAAGAGCTTAGTTCACATTACAAGCATGGCATTAATGCTGAAGGAAGTTAATATTGCAGCCAAAATACTATTATAGGTGAAGAAATCAATCATAAATCAAATATACAATTAAAGGCCCAATATGTCCAACAGGAAGGTACCACATTAAGCTATTTTTCCAACAATGATATCCAAAAAATGAAAACATGCAATGAAACACAGCTAACCAACAACCATGTAAAAATAAAACTGTAAATGATAAGGAAAGCTAATATAAGGCATAATCTATTACACTGACTTTATAAACAAAAAGGATATGAAGTAGTATTATGTGTTTTTCAGAAAGTGAATTGCTCCAAGATGGTCAAAGTCGTTTAAGGTCAAGACACATGCCTCCGTATTGTGGCATTATCTTTGCACACTTTTACATATTTCACCTAACCCAGGTTTACATGTTTTATACTCCCTCTCTCCCTTTGAAAGTCATAGAAACATTTCCTAGAATGTCTCAATAATCCAGAACTGTCCTTTAGTTTCTTCACTAAACAAAGAACTTTTTATGTTAAGGAAAAACTTGATGTGCAGGTGAAAACAATGTTCAACGGAGTATCTGAAAGCTTTCAATGCCATAAATACAGAACTGTGAATTCCAAAGTACACTTATTCATCCTTTGAGTTATATATTTCCACACCTACTATATTTCCACCTAGCCAGATAAGACTTAGAAGATCTTAAAGGACAATGGAAACAGAAAATGATGGAATATCTTCAAAATGCTGAATGATAATTACCAACCTAGAATTCTATACTTAGTGAAAATATCTTTCAGGAACAAAGACAAAATAAAGACACTTTCTGAAAAATGAAAACAGAGAGACTTTTTAGCAGCAGACATGTACTCCAGCAAAACACTAAAGATACTCTTCAGGCAGAAAGAAAAAGAAAGAAAAATGCCACAAGTATAAAACAGAGATACAGAAAAAAATAAAGATTCAAAAAAAGGAGCTAAATGCATATCTTTCGGAAGTACCCAGGAAATGGCAAAGTATTAATTTAATCTTAGGCTTTAATGAGTCAATGATGCATGTAACAACTTCTGTTAATCTCTTAGAAACATAGAAAAGGATATATAACTACAAAGCCCATAGGTAGGGAAAAGTACATGATAAGAATAATTTTCTTAAACCTTAATCCAAAAGTGAAAGAAGAGAAAAAGGGGGAAAACATGAAACTGGGAACAAAAACATGACATATTTAAAAGCAAATTTATATCAATGATTATAAGAGATAAAATATTGCAATTAAGGGCAAAAATTGCTGGGCTGGATTAAACATAAAAGACATGTGCTTATAAGAAACATTCCTAAAACATAAGGATTTCAAGAGATTGAAGATGAAGACTAGGAAAAAGTCACTATGCAAACAGCATCCCCAAACACAGGTGAGGCCATCATATTCATACCAGACAAGGTAGATTTCAAGACAAAAATCATCAGCTGAGATAAAGAGGAATATTTCACATTGAAAAGGGGCTCAATTTGCCAGGAAGATAACAACTCTAAAAGTATATGTTCCTAATGGCATAAACTCAAGATATTTAACTTAAAAATGGACAGAATTAGAAAGAAAAGTGATAAATTCACAAATCATAATGGAACATTTAACATTTCTTGTAACAGACATAATGCACAGAAAAAAACAATCAGTAACTACAGAGGAAATATAAACAATATTCAAAAACTTTATTAGCACAAATAAAACACAGCCCTTATAACAGCAAAATATATTTTTTTAAGTGACCATAGTAGAATTAAGCTAGAAATGAGTAAGTAGAAAATTCCCATAGGTTTGGAAATTAAGTGATACATTTGTAAATAACACATGGATCAAAGACAAATCCTCAATAAAAATTCAAAAATATTTTTAACTAAGTAAAAATTAAAGTCCTGCAAAGGATATTTTGTGTGATATAGCCAAATCTGATCTGTGAAGAATGTTTATAGTACTAAATGTATATACTGAGGAAAAAAGGCTGAAAATCAATTATGTTAGGATCTAGCTCAAGAAGTTATGTAAGAACAGCAAATTAAAACCAAAGAAAAGAGAAGAAAAAGAAAAAGAATAGAAACTAATGGAAAATTTTTAAAACTACAACAGAAAATATCCACAAAGACAACAGATGATTCTTTGAAAAGTCTAGTAAATTTTATAAACCCTGGTGAAACTGACCAAGAAAGAAATAAGATTAGAAAAGTCACAAAAATATGCACTATCTACCCCTCAATTCATATTATGATGCTAGCATTACCTTGATACCAAAACCTGACAAAGTTACTTTAAAAAAAGAAAATTCAGGTCAGACTCTCTCATGTGATGAATGCAAAAATTTTAAAGAAATTATTAACAATTATTAACAATAATGTAATATATCATAGCTATAACATTCAGTTAATGTTAATGTAATAACATTCAGTTTATTCCAAGAGGTCAAGGTTGGTTTAACATTCAAATTATCAATTCAGTAAAGTCAACCAGATTAGCAGTGAAAGAGAAACCTCTATCACCGTGATTCAGAAAAAGCATTTGATAAAACTTAATATCTATTTATCTCACAGAGAATATTCACACAAACAAATTTTCAAACATAACATCATTTTATACTGTAATGTTGAAAACTTTTCCTTAGAGATCTGGAAAGAGAAAGGATATTGGCCATCATCATTTCTATTCAACACTGTACTGTAAGGCCTGGGCAAATTAGTAAGACAAAGGAAAAAGCCAAAGAAACAAAGGTCAGAGGACTGGAAAAAAGTAAAATTATCAGTATTTTTAGATAATGTGATTGTGTTATTCAAAAGAATCTATAAAGTATTTGAATTCATCAGAGTTGAGCAAGATAGAAAAATCAAATGTGTATCTGATACCAGCAACAGACTGAAATTTACAAAATCATATAATTTGCACCAGCAGCAAAAATATCAAATACACAGAAATATATCTAACAAGAAGACATATAAGACACTATTGTGGAAAAAAAAGAGACTATTGTGGGCTATTTTTCTTTGTGTCAACACTACACTGGTCTTATATATTACAAAAATCAGTATCTGAGAAGGTAAATCTTCACTCCTCTTGTTCTTTAGAACTCTATTAGCTATTCTTACTATTTCCATATAAATTTTAGAAGGTTTGTCTCTGAAAAAAAAAAGGCAAAAACTATTGATATTTTTACTGTGATAGCATTGACTTTATGGAAGAACTGACAACATTGATATATACATATGTGTATACACATATATATATATATACACACACACACACACACACACATATATATATACACATACATATGTATAGATCTTCCTTCTTGAGTCAAAAAAAGAGAAGAAAAAAATCCTTCAAAATCTACCCGAGATGGCTACCATCCTCTTTCATGTATGATTCTGTGGACCATCTACAAGAACTCAACCAACCACCACTGGATGATACTCTAGATCAGGATTTTTTTTAACTGCAGGTTATGTGGTTAGTAGGTTACAAACACCCTTATCTTCCATCAGATAGAAATCATCAAAGTACATCACATGCAGTAAGATGAACTTTTTTTCATGAAACCTTTGCTTCAACAATATACACACATATCCACATACAAGTATCTGTACAGGTACACATAGACTATGATTTAACAATCTGTTTCTTATTGTTGATTGCCATAAAAATATTTGAAAAATTATGCTTTGGAAACTATTTTTAACATAATTCAAAGCTTCCTTAATGCTCTAATACCTGGTAATCACCCTAGCATGTATTTTAGAGCCGTATCATTTTTGCTGTAGCTCAGATGTAAATGTTAGGTTTGTGAATAAGTCTGTGATAAAGGAGAATTAGCTAAGGCTGAAAACTGTAAGTCTTCCATGAGCGAGTTACAGAAGACTATGGTAACATCATTGTCATGGAAGCAACCATAGCTCAGTGTGTGTGAAGGAACGTTCAAGAACAAGTGAGCTTTAGCTCAGAAAGGGTATGGGGTGAGTGCCCACAAAGGACAGCTGTCAGCAGAGACATTTCCCCACCTCTCCTCTTGGCTCCCATCTACTAGTCATACCCCGGGGCTATATTCTTTTTGCTTTTAGTCTTTAGTCTGCTTTAGTCTTGCAGACTTCGCCTTTGTGGCTTAATGGGCATCCAGCTGCCATGTTTGGCTCCCCATCTTTTCCCTCAAGAACCACCCTGACAGTTTCTTCTCCCAGCTCTCAGGCTCAGGACCATTGTCTCTCTTATGATCCCTCCCAGCCAACCTCAGCTGGAGTTTCTGGAAAAAATATCACAGTGATCAGAAGAAAGCAGCTTCAACCTCAATTCCTGGGCTTGTACTACCCCTAAAGGGAAGAAGCTCTCTAGGTCAAACATCTCCATATGGCATAGAAATTAGTGAAAAAGATTAGATTGACAGCAACCATAATTATAATAATAATGAGTTAATATTTATTGAGCATCTGCTTTTCGCCAGGCCTTGTTTCAAGCATTTTACATGAATTAGCTCATTTAATGTTCACAGGAACACTGAGGAAGGTGAGGTTATCCCCATTTTGGAGATGAAGCAAATGACACTTAGAGTTTTTAAGTAACCAGCACAGCCTCACAGCTAAAAAGCTGCAGAGTATGGAGGGGAGAACTAAAGGCAAACTATGAAGTAATGAAGAAAGAAAAGAATATTGAGTTACTTTCTTGACAAAGTGAGGTTCTGATTTTTCAGGGTAACATGAGTTTGCCTTTGGTTACAACTAAAAGATTTCACACATACGTGGAGAGTAGACAGGTGCTTGGACTCTAACTTCCTTTATCTGTAAACTCTTATGTGGCTTTTGTAGAAACATCCAATAACAATCTCATGGAGTTTTTTTTCCTTAAGAAAGATTGTTTTGTGTAGCTTCCAAACTGGAGTCCTCATCATGAAATGTTGAAAAGTTTCTAGAGACTCCCCAGGACACTAAACCAGAAAACAAGAAGTTTCAGCATCCAATGATTAAAAGCACCCTACTTATTTGAGAGAGGTGAGTCTTCAACCTTGACCTTATTTTGGAAAACTCAACAAAGAGGCTGGTTAGCAGGAGGTATTCTGAAAAATCAACAAAATAAACCATTTAACCCATGCCTCCAAAATCACTGGAGGGAAAGTCATCAAAACCCCAAATCCTAGTGAGTCACCCAGAAACAGAGCCAACATCAAAGGACTGGGATAAATATTGATGATTACACAGCGGTTTCTCCACCAAGCTTTTCAAGAAACTTTAAAAAAAAAAAAAAAAAAAAAGCTTTCAAAAGTGGGAAGAAAGAGGGCTGTTACTAGCTCTTACTAGCAAATCGGAGGTACTTATTAAAAAGAGAGAACTTACAGCATGACATTTAGACATGGTTTATGTGATATGTGCTGTCCCATTAGAGCTCTGACCTAAATTTAATAGTTTAAAAAGAGCTAAGTTGCTATTCCCACCCATTTCCAAATACCAGCCGAGAACTCATTTCTCAGACACTTTTCATCCACAAGAGAGCCCTGAGAACTTTTTAAAAATTTAAGAACAAAAAGGTCAGGAAGTTAAAATGCAGTATGCAGCCTCTTCTCTTTCCTAAAATGGCCATGTGGTTAAAATGCATGATCATGAAAGAGTTAAAATTCTGCACTGTTTAAGAACAACCAGTTGACCTTTAAATATGCTGGTTTGAATCCAATCACCTTTCAACAAGCATGAAATCTGGCACAAAGTGTACTAACACACACCAATTATTTTCATAGTGTACATGACTGAGCTCACAGTGTCCTGTTTAAAAAAAAAAAAAGAATTAATGTTCGTTTTCTAAAAGCCAGACTTGGAGGCTGAGTGCCTCTGTTGGTAGGATTGTCCCTTTGGTAACTGTCACCAAAAGTGCTTTTGGAGAAGGCCTTTCCTTGAAAAAGAAGAGTTTTTTTTTTTTTTTTAATCACTTTTTCCTGTTGTTAAAATTCTGTCAAATGAAATGGTTTCCCCCCACTCTTTAACATCAAAAGTAACAATAGCTGGGAAATAATTACTCCGTTAAGAATTTACAAGCCGGGCACCTGGGTGGCTTCGGCTCAGGGAGTGATCCCGGGGTCCTGGGATTAAGTCCCACATCAGGCTCCCCACAGGGAACCTGCTTCTCCCTCTGCTTAGGTCTCTGTCTCTCTGTCTCCTTCATGAATAAATAAATACAATTAAAAAAAAAAAAAACTTCACAAGCCATCTATCCCACCTAGTGAAGGGGGAAATGCCCAACCCTACTCTGGGCAAATGCATTAAAATCCAGAGATTTGAAAGCAATGGCTGAGTCAAAATGGGTCTTTGCTTTTCCAAAGTGATTCCCCTGAGGTTCTTTTAAGGGATAATATTCCCTTGTGCCTTCGAAACAGAATTCAATGTACAAAAATTCTGTCACGGATTTTTTAAGAACATATTGACTGGCCATTTGGGTGTAAAACGTGCAGGTAGATGCCCTCTATGGAAGACTGTGCCTGGTAACCAGGGAGCCTCTGGTCAATGGTAAGACTCTGTTCTTTATCACCTCCTCTGTCCTCTATCTCCAGATGCCCTATGGGGCTCATCCCACCCCACACCCCTCAGACAGTTCCATGGGATGTTAACCCCACACTTCAACCATATTCAAGCCAAGGTGTGTCTTCTCTTTGTTTAAGCCTTTGTTTTAGGACTGAGACTTCTGAGCTTCCTTCCCAAACCTCAACATTCTCCTCTCTCAGCATCCTACTGCAGTGAGACTTCTGCTGACCATGCCCATGTTTGTCGGCCGCTCCCTGCCACAATATTTGACTTCCCTCATCCACTCCCTGTCATCTGTGAGTCCCAAGAGAGAAGAGTCAGGATCTCATGGCAATGTGGGCAGTGGCCCCAGGCCAGTGTCCAGATCACCACCACCCACCCGGGCACTTCTGCTTCAGGGCTGAGGGTGGGACTTGACTCAGGACAAGGCACCATCGGCTTGGAGCCTACTCACAGACCATGCAGACCATGTCAGGAACACATCCGCCAGCCCAAGGCCCTGCCTGGCACAGAGGGCCCCTTGGAGTTCACTGTCTATCAAGGCCAATGTGGTTACATGAGTAGTCCTGAGGACTCCTCTAGAATGAAAAGGACCCTTCCAAAGCCCTGGAGGAGCGAGATCATGCCAGAGATGTGCCAAGCAAAAGGGGCAACCAAGGCTCCTACGAGCCTCGCTCAAGGCCCTTGCTCTATTTTTCATTTGTCCCTAAGAAGCAAAGCTCTCTTCTCCTGCTAGCTTCTGCTGAGTGGCCACAAATTCCAATCCCCTTTTGGTCGCTCCCGGACTAATTATACGTTACAGTCTCACATAACCATCAAGCCCGACTCACAACTGATTCTCCACACCCATTCGCCTTGCCAAGATTTGGGGAGCAGGGAAATGAAAGTATCTTTATGCTACTACCCTCAGCTCAACAACTAACAGAGAAACTCGGGTCACCTGAGTGTAGATGTCAATCCTCCCTTCCCCCCCGGCGAGGCCCTCATCTGACTTTTGCAGTTCTCCTGGCAGGCAGATGATGACTCCCCTGGTCACATTGTCCTAAAGCCTGTGACACCAAAGAGGACTCGAAGTCCCATATGTATGAAGAACCGCACGGACATAAATTTACTTAGCATTTTCTCTTTTATTAATCAGGGCACATGATTCTATGGTGGATGAGAGCTGTTTAGGATGCCCAGCCCAGCCTCCACTTCCTCTCCTTTCTGGCAGCCGCCTGCACACTCCAGCCTCCACCAGAAAAGCAGGGTGGCAATGAGAAAAAGCCAGCCCGGGAGACCTGAAGACAGAAGACTGAGGATTCAGTCTCAGCCTTGTTATTAACTGAGGGATTGTGGCCAAGTCCGTGCAATTCACTTGAACCTCAGTTTCATGTTCTGTAGAACGGGGGTTACAGGGACCACCTTCCAAGATCCTAAGAAGGAAGCAACGAGACGATGAAAGGGAACATAAGGGTGGCTCAGCAGTTAAGCTACTGCCTTTGGCCCAGGGTGTGATCCTGGGGTCCCAGGATCGAGTCCCACATCGGGCTCCCTGTGTGGAGCCTGCTTCTCCCTCTGCCTGTGTCTCTGCCTCTGTCTCCCATGAATAAATAAACAAAATTAAAAAAAAAAAACTAAAAAAAAATGAAAGGGAACATAATTTTGAATTATAAACAGAGAGAGAGAATGAGAGGGGAGGACATCTGCCTGCCTCACCCTTTCACACCAGCAGGTAAAAATGTTGGCGGAAAACCTAAAGGAGATAAACGAGACTGTACCCTCCTTCAGAACCGTCGGGGAGGAGCTGCTGTAATGTCCAAATGTAGGGCAGAGCTCCATGTGGGCGGCGGATCCTGCGGCCCTGGGAGCCGGGAGCCCCACCTGAGGCTTTGCCACCGGCCAAGGGCAGCCCCAGGCCACTCCCTGAGGTGGAAGGACCACACCACCGGAGGACAAACTTCCAGAGTGGGGTGAGACCAACACCTCGCCCCCAGGAACTTACTTTACCCCCAGGGCACATCTAGGTCAGGAGACAGCTCCAGCTTTGTGTTCCCTGCGCTGCGTGGTCCCACTCGAATGGGAAGTTCTGCTGAGGCCCGAAACAGAAATCAGGAAGTTGACAGAACTGATTTACTGAAGTCTCAGATGCAAAGCCCTGCACTCATTATGGGGGAGAATCACAGTGAAGGAGAAATCTCTTTTGCTTTGTGTGTTTTTTTAAGATTTATTATTTGAGAGAGAGAGTGCACATGAGCAGGGGGAGGGGGGAGAGATGGGGAGAGACGGAGCCGACTTCCTGCTGAGCAAAGAGCCTCACATGGGACTCGATCCCAGGACCCAGGGATCATGACCTGAGCACAAATCTAGAGTCGGAAGCCTAACCGACTAAGCCACCCAGGCCCCCCAGGACCTCCTTTCTGACAGGAGATCACACACTGACAGTGTACGGAACACATCCTACTCCAGGGAAGAAAGGAACCATCCATGAGCTTCCTTCCTTAATGAAGGGGGGAAGCAGAGCTGGACTGGCAGTGAAGCAAAGTCTACCCCGGGTATTCTATTGGAACCAACTGCCACTAAAAATTATAGCGGGTCCCACTCATGCTCAGACACTCTGCTCTGGCTGGTTCTTCTAGAGGCATTTTTCTCGAAGGGAGCAGTTACTGAAGTGGCTCCCTCCCCACTTCCTCATCACCGATCACAGTATCAGTATTTTTGGAGGGTCCCGCACCAGACACCTGCAAGTGGGCACCCCAAGCTTCACTCCAAACCCAGTCCCTTCAGCGGGTTTCCATCCTATACGGACAGGCCCATCTCATTGCAGCAGGCACAGATCAGTTGGTTCCATGACAGTTCCACCCAGGGGTCGCCACACCTCGCCACATCCTGAGCCAGCTCTGGTCTGAGTCCTCAGCACCCCAGTCTCTGCACCCCCCCCCCCCACCTGCTCGCTTTCCGAAGACGGGCAGGTGGATCTTGGCAGCATATGCCTTGCTCACTTGATGTCCCTGCTCCAAGGTCTGCTGCAGCCCCCCAGTCCCTGGTGAGTCTGACTTTGTGCCAAGGGGTCTCACCTCATCCCCCCAAGCTGCTGCCGGTGGATTGCAGATTGCAGTTGAACCTACAATCACCTCCCATGAGCTTGGCCATTAAGCTGAATCTGAGCAAACCAGGAAACCTCTCAGCACCAGTCTCCTCATCGGTGGCGTGAGGACAACATCACCGCCCTACTTACGAATGGCTGAACGAGACAACTCATCCAAAGGAGCTGGAGTGGGTTTTGATAAGAGGAGGAATTTATGCTTACAGAGAGTGCTTCCCACCTTCCAGGCTCTGTTCTGAGGGCTGCACATGGTTTAAGGCAGCTATTACTGTTCCTATCCCCCCTTTGTAGAAGAGGAAATTGAGTCAAGAGAAAGTGAAGTCATGGAAACCACACGATGAATCAGTAGGACGGCCAGCCTTTGAGCTCTGGCAGCCTGGCTCCAGAGCATGGGCGCTCAACTCCTGGCTTTCTCATTAGGCTACTACTCCTCCTTCTTTCCAACTTTCATGGGCTACCACCACCCCCACATCCGTCCCAGTCTTCCCCTTGTGTCCAAGCTTTGTCCCACATTCCTGTCTCTGTTTCCAGAAATCACATCAGAAAAATGGACCACACCCCCCCAAATTCCAGCAGGTCCCAAAAGAAACCTGTTATTGCCACCAACACCCAGCCGCCACTACCAAGGCCAGTCTCCCAACTTCCAGTCGTTTATCCAGGAAGCATTTACCACCCACCAGCCATGTCCATTTCAGTACATGAACACACATGGGCCCTGTCCTCTAGGATTGCAGTGAAATACAGACAATTTTAGTAAGTTGGGATGAGTGGGAAATGCATATGCCTAGTGGCCTCTGGCTTGTGCATTGCCCATGTCATACACTCAGGCTACCATACTGTCCCTTCCTTTCCATCTCAGCTGCCACCCTGTGGTCCACTGCTCCCTACCTGTTCCTCAACTACTGCAGTCCCTTCAAAAATCAGCCTGCCTTCTGCTGCCAAATAACCTCCACGGTCACTCTCATACTTGATGAACCAAGTGCAAGGCCCTGAGCCTGGACAGACAGCACTACCGAGGAACTTCCCTGACTGTCTATCTTCACTCCGCTCCGTTCCCACCACAGATGTACACTTGGCTTCACATAGCACACCTCAGGGAGCCTTCCCGCAGCGCTCCGAAACTTATTCACCTACCTATTTCTACTCCCTCTGCCTCCTGCCCTCCCAATCTATGAGCTTATTTTTATTTCTGAAATTCAGATGCTGCTCTCCTAGATTCAGGTCAAATCACCTCCACCACGAAGCCTTCTCTCATTCTCCCACAAGATGGGACAGTTCCCTTCTCTGGTTTGCAATCGTCATGCATTTGGGTCTCCCTTAGGGCACTTTACCTGTGCCATGCATTAGTCACTTATGTGTTTTCCCCTACAGTCTCTGCATCGTTACAAGAGTGCTCTGTCCTTACTGCCTTTGTTCAGTCCAGCACCTAGCAGGGTGCCTCAAGCACTGAATTCACAGGCACTGAATGAATAATGAATATGCTGTATTCTTTCTATGTGATACAGTGGGAGAAACATCGCATGAGGACCCAAAAGGAAACCTAAAGAAAAGAAAAAAGAAACCTAAGGCTTTTGTCCTTTTTATTGGACATTTATCCAAATCGTTTTTTTTATCCCTAGGCTACATGCTAGGCACTAGAAGTACAAAAAAAAAAAAAAAAAAAAAAAGACACAAAGGCCTCCACTCAATAAACATAGGTTCTCTTTCAGAGACACTGGCACATAACACAAATACAGTATGTAATAATATACATTCGAAATAATGTGAGTTGCAAAGTTATGGCAACTTGACTACTAACTAGGCATGTGACCTCGGGCAAGTCACTTACTTGGATGAAACCAGTGTCGATAAATACAAAATGAAAAGTCAGAGGCAGTCTATGATTTTATGATTTTAGCCACTGCACGGAATACTTTTCTAAGAGATGGTGCTTCCTAGTTCATAAGTAGCAATATATTTGCAAAAATTATTAATGCTAATTAATTCTATGAAAATCAAGTAGGCAGCAACTAAAGATAAAAACCAGCAACTGAAATTGATATTTAGACAGTGAGAAAAATAAGCCGTCAGTAGTTCACCAGCACAACATAAGTAAACCAGTGAAACTCGAGAGCATTAAGTTTAAGGTGGTACCCATGTCTTGGTTCCTCCACCAGAAGGTGCATGAAGAGTATTATGGGATGCCTCTCCTCTGCCAAACCCCCCAAAATGGAAATCAGAACCCAAGCAATCCCTGTTTCACGATTTAAACTATTTTAAAATTAACAATCAGAACAGACATATGTATTGTCGCCTTAAAAAAAGTCAGTGGCTGCCAGATAAGCAGAACTTGTCTTGTAGTCCAATGAAACCACTCACATCTCCTTAAAAAATGACTCAACAAAAAAAGAAGTGGTTATCATTCACATCATCATAGGAAACTGAGGACATAGAGGCAAATGTAAATGGCGCTCACTCAAGCTCTGCCCCAGGTGCAAAGAAGTCTTGATTATCAGATTTCTAGTTTAACGTCTTTGGGCCACAGCTATTCTGAAGACAGATGTGAATTCCCCCACCCCACCCCAGCATAAAACATGCGGGTCATTTAATAGACTCATCTAGCCCTGATTCTGTGCTCATCAAGCCTGGTTATTGACTGGTTTGCCATAAGGTCTGTTGGTTGAAATAGAATGTTATGATCAAGCTGATGAGTATTGTGGTTTCTGGGACAGTTGTCTTTGTCATCAGAAATAGGTCATTCTCCTTGACATGTCGGTCTCACTAGTTAAGAGGACTCCTCACCTAAGCAGTAAGTAGATAGCTTCTCAGGAAACTTAAACCAAATCAAGTTTCTGGACTTGAAAGGTTAAGGCCTTAGACCATAGAGAATTCTGCTGCAAAGACACTTTGCTGAGGCTCCAGAAAGACATCCAAATGCCCTTCTCTTAGAGGCCTACATCCCCATCACACATGCCATGCACCTTTTCTTTAATCTCTCCTACTTGGTACTTAAACTAGGTAAGTTTTTCTATTTCCTCTTGCATCATGGAGCCTAGTTGGGAACAATGCTCTGCTAAGCTTGAGAGACGCTCTCCCCTGGCCTCCCATACTCTCTCACCAGTATTTCACAACACAGGATCGGAAATGTGTGTGTACAAGTCAGCCTCCTCTCTGTGATGTGGGCAAGGATTTCTTGTTCATCTCTGTATCCTCACACATGGCACCTGGCATGTCAAAAGTATTCAATAAATGGTTGGGAATGAAGAACTCACTCAGTATCATCAGGAACTTACTGAGGATTTACACACAGAATTCAGAACTACAACGGGTATGGTTCCTTTCCTCAAGCAGAATCTATGAAAAACTTAAACTCTCAGCCATGAACCATGATTTTGGTCTTAGGCAAAGGTCATTGTCTGAGAAAAACAACTCAGAGGCAGCCTAGAAGTAATTTCAAAGCAACAAATTCTCTTTCTCCCTTTCTCAAACAGTGCTACAGGGAATGTTAGTACACGGCAACAATCCCCCCCCTTCTGTTCGGATGGTTACTTCAGCTCACACGAGCTCTTTCGTGAGCCTCTCTTCTTCAGATTCCCCCCACCAAAAACCTCTTCCAAATCTGATCCCCAAAGCTCCCTTCTTCTATTCCTCCATCTGTCTCCTTGATTCTGGCTCCCAAAAGCCCAAAAGAACAAGTATGGCAAAATCAAACCTTGCTTGAAACGTGGGGAAGGAAAAGAACATGAATAAGCATTCTGGGTAGATAGTGAAAGAACACTGAATCTATCATGCATTACAAGTGGTGGCCTCTTCACAAACAGATAACTAAAAAGTACTGAAATGAACAGCAAAGGGTATGAAGAAAGGAGTTTGGATTTTTAAGCATCCACAATGTTGCAAGACTCACGACACTTAATCACAAAATATTTACTTAGCACCTAACTCTAAGAACTGTTCTGGAAAGGACACTGTATCGAGGGACCCAAGACCACCCCTACATTTGGATATGCACTACAAGAACTCACGGAACTCAGCTTACCATTCTTACAGCTGAAATTTTTTACAGCAACACAGTAAGGGTGCACACACGGATCACAAGAAGAGAAGACACAGGGGGAGACAAAAGACTCCATATCCAGACTTGCCAGGAGAGGTCACGGATAAAACACATCCCCCAACAATAAAAATGCAGCAACATGTGTGCAATGATTCAGCCTAGGGAAGCTCCTTATAATAGACTCAGTGCCCGAGGTTTTTACAGAGGGCTGGTCATGTAGGTACTTGCTGCCTAGCACAGTAAAAAAATTCCAGACTCCCAGAGGGAAGCAGGTTTTGAAGTATAAACTAGATTCTTGCACAAAACTCTAGGTACAGCGAACCATACCCATTGTTAACTGTTGACTGAGAGCACTCAGAGGACCAGGTTCCTAAATACCAGAGAGCCAATCTTGCTATCAGGCCTTTCTAAGGGCAGCAGTCTGAGGCCTGTTATGTTAACTCTTTTCTGCAGAGAAACAAAGACCAAGTTCTTGCTCTTGAGGCAAATAACATTTAGAGAAATAAGATGTATACATGCAACAGGCAAAGTGATATAGTAGACAAAGCATGCTAACACTAAAACAACATTTCCCAAAATGTGCTTGAATTCAGATTTATCAGAATCCCCAGGGTGTTCATCAGCTTAGTGGCTACAACTCAAAGTGCCCTAAGCAGTGGAAGGATAGAAGGTCAGTCAAAGCCAGGGCTTCCGGTGAGATTATAGAAGACCCGCTGGATACCACAAGGAGAAATTTGAATTTGATTTCTTAGCCGTGGAAAACCAGTGAATTTTCTTTTTTTCTTCACCAGGTAGTAAGAACAATGATCAAAAGCAGCACTGCTTGAAGATGCATCTGACTACATTGCATAGAATACAGTAAAAGGGGCAGAGATCGTAGGCCCAGAAACCAGAACTTCCCTTTCAAAAGGAAAGAAAATGATCATAACTGACACCAGGGGCCAATAGTGAGGAGCAGACACTGCCCAGGTGCTTTTCATCAATGCTCATCCCAACCTTCTGCGGTAGGTACTATTGTCTCCATTTTACAGGTAACCTCACCCAATGGCACACAACGGATTCAAAATAGATAGCATGATTCCAGCACGAGGGTTCTCACTCACTATCCAACAGACCTGTGCAACACAAAGGCAGGATAACAGAAAACCAACAGGTGGTGAGCCAGTGCTCGTGGCCAGGACGAGAAAGTAATCAAGCAAATTCGTACACTTACCTTCTCCTTTCCTCCCTTGGGTGTCTTATTTTAAGATGACAGGCAGGAAGTCATTTTCCAAAACTGGTAAAAGAGAGAAGTAAAACTAGAAATCATATTTTTCTGAATGACATGAGAGGTGAAGAATCAATAAGAATCACAGCTTCTTGACCCAGTTAGATAGATGGTAAGAAGTGCCAAGTGCTAAGTTGCATCTCAATTTAAAGACAGACATGGGCAACTGTGGCCTTCTTTTTTTTTTTTTTTAAGATTTATTTATTTATTCATGATAGACATAGAGAGAGAGAGAAATAGAGAGGCAGAGACACAGGCAGAGGGAGAAGCAGGCTCCATGCCTGGAGCCCGATGCGGGACTCGATCCTGGGACTCCAGGATCGCACCCTAGGTCAAAGGCAGGCACCAAACTGCTGAGCCACCCAGGGATCCTCTGTGGCCTTCTTTTATCTTTAATATCTCAAAGAAATTTTACACTATTAAAAATGCCCCTTCCTGTTTATTTCCCTCTGACATAGTATAACCCAAACATCACTTAATAAGTGGACTACTCTCAGGCAGCCCGGGTGGCTCAGCGGTTTAGAGCCACCTTCAGCCCAAGGTGTGATTCTGGAGACCCGGGATCAAGTCCCACATCAGGCTCCCTGCGTGGAGCCTGCTTCTCCTTCTGCCTGTGTCTCTGCTTCTGTCTCTCTGTCTCTCTCATGAATAAATAAAATCTTTAAAAAATAATAATAATAAGTGGACTCATGATTATGATCTCAAGATTATGGTTTTTTAAGACATCTAAAATTAAAACTCCAGAATCATCACACTCTTATTGAGATATATTTCTTGATCACTCATTTGCATAAAACGTTTTGCAGATGCTAAAGCAAGACACTGACCCCAATGGCTTTAGAGGACACAACATAGTAATTTGTTTAATCAATAAATATGACTCCTAGTTCTTAGTAAAACTCAGAATCAAGCAACAAGACATCACAAGCCAGTGTTTACAGGAAATTAATCTGTTGCCTCCATTGACATTAAGCTGGAGGCCAAAGGCCATTAGAACAAGCTGAAATTAATGTACCAAAATAACTCGGTCCAGGACACTGATCTTATCATGTTGGAAGTGACTCTAAAATCTTTATTAGCTCTTAACATAACTCTCTGTGAGCTGTCCATATCTTTCACATTCAGATCCCTGTGAGCCAATTCAAACACTCCAAAGGATGGCCAAGAAATGACAAAGAGAAACAACTTGAACAAAACCTTCAAAACCTTTGACATCACCCTGATGGCCTGGGGTATGTACTCTATTGCTGGGGGAAAGTCATCCAAATCAGGTAACCCACCCAGTTGTAGCCTGCTTGAAAATTCTTTTCCCCCAGGAGGTCATGGCAGCAAGAAGTTCCTTGCTTATTTATTGCTAAGTACTGCGACAAGGTATGAAAGGAGACACGACCTGCCTTCCAGAGGTCTCCTGAGAAAGACAGAGCAGACACAGCTTAGAAACAACACAAACAAGCACAGGGAAATATTCATGAATAGCAGTAAAAGCAAGGATCCCGGAATTCAACCGTCCTCAGTTGGAAGCCTGGCTCCACCAGTCGCCATCTTAAAATCAAGTTTCATGACCTTCCCTATGCCTCAGTCTCCCCTTCTGAAAAAAAAAAAAAAAGGGTAATACTACTACCCACCTCACAAGCTGTTGTGGAGAAAGCAGTAAGATAACGAACACAGAATGCTTAGCCCATAAGAAGAGTTCGACAAATGTGAGCTGCTGTTACCACACAAGTCTTATTTTTGTTTTTACAGCTAGGACTACTGCTCCTACCACCATGGCTACTCTCCTCTACATTTTGCCCCATACCTTAAAGATAAGGAGGCTCCCGGGCTGCACGAAGTAGTCCAGTCCAGATGGAAGCATTCATCTCAGGCAGGGAAGCTAAGAGTCTCATGGTTTGTGAGAAATGTCAAAGAAGATTTCAGATGGAGGAGAGGGCTGTAGAGGGGAGTGAGCATAGCCTGCATAAAGCAGATAAGTCTGCTTTAAATGGCTTCTTGAGCTGAGGAATGGCACATATTCACAGGTCATATGATTTTCCAAGCTGGAAAGTAACTTAGAAATCCTTAAGTCACTCAACAGGGAAAAAAAAAAAAAAAAAGCAGCTCTTGGAAAGCCACAAAAATCTTATGCCTTCCTCTAGTGCTATTTGAAATTTTGGAATAAATTCAGTATGAAGAGGGAAAAAAAAAAAAAGGATGGATGCAGAGGGGTACCTTTGGGGGGAAAAAAATCTGTTTCTATTTTGAGAGATACATGTTTCTTCCCTGGATCATGTGGTCACAATGTTAGCACTGAATCTGCTTGCTCACCACTAGCTTTCCTTCCTCAGTTATGGGGAAAAGCACCCAGCCCAGGTTACTCTCAATGGCAAGCTTTTTTTTTTTTTTTCCTGCTGCTTTATTGTCAATTGCCATGGGACTCCCCCACCCTCCCTCTGACACACTCCAGGACAAAGAGACCACAACAGTCAAGTGACTGGCTCTTAGCCACACAGCTAGTTGGTGATAAAGAGAAACAGGAATCCTTGCTGAGAGAGGGGAAGGTTCAGAGGAGAGGAAACAGACATGACAGCCTAGAATAACTTGCTGTAGGAAACCGAATGGCGTGGGCAGCTACGTAGATCTGAGCAAGAGGCAGACCTTGAGCAAAAGGATTTTTCAGGAAAAGTTTTTTTGCTGCCCTACAACAAGCCCAATAAATTACACATGTCAGACTGCTTCTCTTGGTACCTTCTTATCAGAACCCAAAGTGAAGGATCAACAGGACAGACAGAAGGTAAACTCCAGGTGTAATTTCTCTCATGTGAAGAAGTTCCAGATTTATCATTGGTGTTTAACCCATGGGAGGAAAGAAGTGGAAACGAGGTTCTTTCACAGTTGGTTATAACAAACCTAAAGGCACGGTGGCTAAAATGACAAACTTTTTGGGTTTAAAGAAAAAAAAAAAGAATAAAACCAAACAAACACCAAAGTTACAAACGGAACACACAAGAGCTTGGACTCTTCTGGATGCTCCTCAAGACAAAACTCGGGTTCAGTCTCGCTTCCCTTAGAGATGTCCTCTTGCTCTGGCCACCTGAAGACACTCTGAGTTCTTGTCACCTTAGATTTTTGATTTAAGGAAGTGGTAGCAGGGGATTTTCGCGGGGAGGCCTCCTGCTGGAGCCCTCTCTTCCTTCCCGGTCCAAGTGTGTGCCTGGTGACCAAGTACAGACCTATGTTTGTGATAGTTTCTCAGCAAATGTTTGATGACGATCCTGGCCTTGGCCTACAAGACTCAGCTGCCACTTGTAGCTTACGTGGCCTTCTCCCAAAGGGGCAAGATGAGAAAAGAACTTCAAGACTACAATTCTCCTGCATAGCCACTTCCCCTACTACTTATCAAAGGCTTTGCTGATGGGAATTCTTGTAAAGGGCAAGATACACACACCCATATTTGAATTACCCTCTAAAACCTAACTTAAACACACTTGAAGCGTTCCTCTTGACGACCAATAAACTGGAGGGTGTTCTCAGAAGATGACTTCCCTTTGTCTTGGAGACTGGCCAGCAGACAAAGATGTGGGCAACTCCAGAGTTTCCAGGCAGAAGGGGTTTGGGGCAGGAGTCTATCAAGAGGAACATAGGGGATTTGGCTGAAAGCTGTGTTTGCAAGACACTCACCACACGTTTATGGAACCACTACTTTTTGGGTTTTATCAAGAAAGTAGCACCAGCTTCCGCTGGGTGGAGTTCATGGAGGTAATGGCTGAGCTCCTCCTCCCCCCCAAACAAGGCACCCCGTGGTCTCCAATTGGAGATTGAATGAAGAGTTGAAAGGCCAGAGTGGGAAAAATTTGGAAAATGATGAAACTCTACTGTCAATGTGTCCGCTCCAGGATGAATCTCTGAAGTCTCTCTTGAGGTGTTTGGGTCTGGGAGCTAAAGAATTCAGAGCTCTTACTGGAGCAATCCAAGCACATCATTCCCTAGCCATCCTCAATATTTTTTACCTTATTTGTATCTTATGTTGGTTTGGGGAAAAAAAGGGTAACATCTGTGAAGAGAGAATACCATAAATGGTAGAAAATTTAAAAGTTAGACTAGAAAATACGGTGAAATCTAACACCCCTCCCACCCCTTCCAGCCACTCAACAACTGTTATAGTGTCTTGAATATACTTCCAAGGCTGTTCTATGCACACGCAAGTATAAACGCACATGTATTTTTATGAACATTTATATAAGACACACAGAAGAGTAGTTTTCAATTTTTTTTTTTTTTTGTGATCCACAAAAAGCAATGAGTCTTCTCTTATGTTCGTTCCACTGATGTAACTATCTGTGCCTCAGTACCATGGTGCTTTAATCATTTTAGCTTTACAATATATGTTCATCAGAGCCTTTCCATGCTTTTCATTACTCTTTGGATTCAGGACTTTCTCTGCCTCTACTTGCCCTTTTATTTTTCCATGTGAACTTCACTATCAGCTTCTCTAGACTCATGGTCCTTTCCTGCATTGTATCCTGATACCAATTGTTGTTGTCTGTATGGATAAAGACTCTGATTTTTCTTTTTTTTTTTTTAACCAAGCCCCACTACACCATTCTCTTCTGATTACTGGCAGTGATCGTTCAGTGAATTCTGTTTTCTAGGTACGGTCATATTATTTGCCAATATGGTTATTTTACCTCCTTCTCTACCATTTGTACAACCCGTATTTCTTTTATCTAAAATGCCGGCAAGTACCTCAAGATTAACGTTCAATAATGGGATGACAGTGACATCCTTGTCCTGATTTAACATGAATGCTTCTATTATTTGCCCGTTAAGTGTGAGCTGACTTTTGAGATAAGATAAATATGTTATATTAAGGCAAAATAAAATTAGTTCCATCTTATGAGGTGTTTTTCCATAATCAATAATGGATTTTACTTTTACAACATTTTCAGCATCCATGGGTGTAAGTGCATGGTTTTGCTTTTGCTGTTTTAATACATTATTGTGGTGAATTCTCTCGTGTAGATTTTCTAAATACTAAGCTAACCTACCTTTCCTGACATCAACCTCACTTGGTCATGTTTTATTTTTCTTTTATGGTCACTGTGGATCTTGTTTGCTAATATTTTACTGAAGATCTTTGCACTGATAGTTTGTTTACTGCAACAATAGCCAAATTATGGAAGCAACCCAAGTGTCCATCGACTGATGAACGGATAAGGATGTTGTATATATATACACACACACTGGAATATTGCATGAAAAAGAATGAAATCTTGCCATTTTCAATGACATGGATGGAACTGAGTATACCGCTAAGCAAAATAAGTCAGAGAAAGACTGATATCACATGATATCATTCATATGTGAAATTTAAGAAACAGAATGAACAAAGGGGAAAAAAAAGAGACCAAAAAACAGACTCCTAACCACAGAGAACAAACTGACAGTTACCTTTCAGTAAGTAGATGGGGCAAGTAGATGGGGGTGAGGGGGGATGGGTAAAAAAGATAACATGGATTAAGAGGACACTCATTCTGATGAGCACTGAGTAATATATGGGATTGTTGATTCACTATATTGCACGCTTGAAACTATAACAATGTATGCTAACCATACTGGAACCAAAATTTAAATTTTCTTTAAAAATTTCAAAAAAAATGAATATAGCCAACAGTTTTAATATTTTATTCAGATGCCACTGGCAGACTTAGTTTTGCCATTATAAAAAGTCTTATAATTCATCAACCTTTGCTTTTATCATTATTAATTTTTATTCTGTTTTCTCTAATGCACATTATTTTATAAATTCTGATATTGGATATTTAAAATTCTCTTAATTTAATTCCTAATTTTAAGTATTTAATCCTATGAATTTTCCTCTAAGCACTGCTTTACCAAGATCTCAGTCTCTAATATGTTGTTTTAATTTTTGTCATTTTCTAAAAATTCTGCAATTTCAGTTTTAAGAATTATTTAAGTAGGGTTCTCTAGTTTCCAAAAGGTAAGGTGGCTTTTTCTTCTATTTTTATTATTAATTTTTTATCTCATTGCACTGTCAGAAAATATTGCCTATTTCTACTTGGGAAGAATTTCTACTTTATAGCTTGACATCTAATTTTTATGACAGACTAATTTTTTTGACTGGTAAGTCAAAGGACAAGATAGTGTTTTCTAAGTATATGGCTTCATTGTATCTATGAAGGCTATCTTACTTGTTTTGTTATTCAAGGAGTCCATGTTTTTATTTGCCTTTTTTTTTTTTTTTTTTTTTTTTTTTTACTTTATCTGTCAGTAGTTAAGACCTAGGAATTAAAATTTTCTATTATTAAAACATTTCTATCTGTTCCTATGCTGCTTCTGACTTTGGCACTGTGGTTTCCATGACAACTTTTTTTTAATCACATTAAATTACATCATGAGTTACATCTTTTACTATTATCAAGTACCCTTTTTGCCTAATTTAATGCTTTTTATTCTGAATACAACTAGATAATTACAATTGTTGCTCTCTCCCTCTCCCTCAGTCTACTTGGCATTTGCTTTTTTTGTCTATGTTCTTTGGTTTTGGCAGCCCTAGAAAATACCATAGACTGAGTGACTCTAACAACAAAAATTTATTTTCTCACAGTTCTGGAGCCTATAAAATCCACAGTGAGGGTGCCAGCAGAGTCACATTCTGGTAAGACCTTTCTTCTTGGCTCAGAGACTGCCACCTTTTGTGTCTTCACATGGCAAAGACAGTGTTCTGGTGTCTCTTTCTCTTCTTATAAGGGCACCAGATCTATCAGATCAGGGTCCCACTCTTTTGACCTCATTTAACCTTAATCACTTTTTTTTTAAAGATTTTATTTATTTATTTCAGAAAGAGAGCACAAGCAAGGGGAAAGATAGAAGGAGAGGGAGAAGCAGACTCCCCAATTTGCAGGGAGCCCAATGTGGGGCTTGAGCCCAGGACCCAGGGATCATGACATAAGCCCAAGACAGACACTCAACAAACTGAGCCACCCAGACACCCCCTCTTAATCACTCTTTAAAAACCCTTTCCGCAATATGCAATCACAAAGGGGGGTTAGAGCTTCAACATATGAATTGGGAGGGGCAACACAATTCAGGGTAGAGCAGTGTCTACCCAACTCTCCACATCTTCAGCCTTTATGGGCTTCACTGTTTTACACACATCTCCTATATTACACATAACTGGATTCCACTCTCTTTGTAAATGTGAGTCTCTTAATAGATGAGTAGGACAATTTACATTTATTTTTAGGGTCATATGTTCGGTCAAATTTGGGTACTCATTTTTTTTCTTTCTTAAAGCCTTGACTTTGAGATATGATGGGAAAATCATACAGGTATACATGGAAAAGACAGGCATGATCACAGTTAAAAGTGAAGACAATCTAACCAGAAAGCTTGAATGCCTATCAGCTAATGCTGAAGCTAAACTTTTGAGTCTGACACGCTGAAGGGCTGAAAGGAATGGTAATTAGTATTCCTTTCTTTCTTCTTCACCCTCTCCTTTGACAGCATCTATGCCAATCTCCTCATAATCCTTCTCGAGGGCAGCTATGTCCTCCCAGACCTCAGAAAACTCTATATCCTCCACCTCCTCACCCACATACCAGTGAACAAAGGCACATCTGGCATACATCAGGTCAAGCTTGTGATCCGGAGAAGACCAGGCCTCAGCAATGGCTGTGGCATTGCTCAGCATGCACACAACTCTCTGTACTTTGGCCAGTTCTCCACCAGGTACCACAATGGGAGGCTGGTAATTAATGCCAACTTTGAAGCCAGTGGAGCACCAGTTCACAAACTGGATGCTGTGTTTGGGCTTGAGGAGTGGCAATGACAGCAATAACATCATTGGGAGCCATGTCACCACAGTACAACAGATAGCAAGCCACGTATTTACTAGGGTGGGAGTCACATTTAACCATCTGGTTTACTGGCTCCACATGCATTTGTCATCTGTGATACAGAAAGCTGTTCATGGTAGGCTTTCTCAACAGAGATGACAGGGGCGTAGGCAGCCAGACGTTAGTGGATGTGGGACTAGGGCACCAGGATGGTAAGAAATTCTGTGAGATCAACATTCATGGTTTCTTCGCATCTGAGGGAAGCAGTGATGGAAGACATAACTTGGCTAACAAGGCAGTCAAGGTTAGAGTAGGCTGGGCATTCAATACAGAGGTTTCTATGACAGACTTCAGAGATGGCCTCATTGTCTACCATGAAAGAACAATCGCAGTGCTCTCAGGTAGTGTGGGTGGTGAGGATGGAGTCGTAGGGCTCCAATCCAGCTCTGGAAACTTGATGGGCTGGGTGAATGGAGACCTCCAGCTTGGACTACTTGCCATAATTGGCCAAGATATGTTCCATCAACAGGGAGCTGAACCCAGAACCAGTTCTTCCTTAAAAGCTGTGGAAAACCAAGAAGTCCTGAAGATCTGTGCACAGGTCAGCCCACTTCCAAATTCAGTTGAAGACCTTGACAGCATAGCACCCTCAGGCACAGTCGTTGACAGCATCTTTCTTGCCTGCAATGAGCTGCTCAGGGTAAAAGAGCTGGCGATGGGTGCCAGTGTAAAATTCATCAGTGATAGTGGGTTCCAGGTTTAGAAACACTGCTCTGGGAATATGCTTGCCAGAACCTGTCTCACTGAAGGTAGGTGCTGGAGTCATCTCCTCCCCTAGTGGTCTTGTCACTTGGCATCTGGCTGTTGGGCTGGATGCCATGCTCCAGGCAAGAGAGCTCCCAGAAGGCATTGCTGATCTGGACACCAGCCTGGTCAACATAGATGGAGATGCACTTACGTATGGCAGCTACAGCTGAGCAGGTGCAGGTGACAGGAGCAGACACTGGGTCCTGTTCATCATCTGCAACAAGCTAAGGGGCCAGGTAAGTAGCACACTCCGGTACTCATATCTTACGCTAGGATTCCCTCCTCTTGCCACTGTGTAGTCTGTTTTGTTATAATGCCAGCTTGATTTTCCTCCTTTTAATAGTTTGCTTTTTGTTGCCTAAATGAAAGGTTTTTCCTTGGTCTTTGAGGGCCAGTATTTGGAAATACTTGGAAATGTATCAATGTTGTTCATTGTGTACCAAATTTTTCCTGAACCACACAGTGCAGCCTTTTCATTCAGAGATGCAAGTCGTATTTTTTTTTTACATTTGCTTTTATTTAAATTCAATTTGTCAACATATGGTATAACACCCAGTGCTCATCCCATCGTGCATATTTTATTTTCTAAAGCACTTTATTATCATCCCCCGGCTTCTTCTTAAAGGATACCAGTAATGCATATGTTGTAATTCTTTTGCCTTCCATATCTTTCACCTTCTCTTTAATCCCTTCTAAGTTTGTTCATTTCTAGTTGATTTTTGCTTGCTTTTCTTAATTCTGTTCACCTATTCATCAGTGATGACAGCAGTGCCTATTCTCTTTTGTTTATTCTGATATGCTTGTATTTCAAGGATTGCTTCATCTTTCTCTTCTGTTTCCTTCCTGAGCTCTGCAAGTTTATCTCCACCTGTGACATCCTTATTATTTTCCCCAAGCTCCCAATTGCTCTGCTTCTGACTGTTTCATTAAGTTGCCTTAGCTCAGAGTCATGTAGTCACAACTTCCAACATCTCAGTGGCCACTTGTTACTGTGAGAATCCCATTCTGCCCTATATATCCCATGTCTCCTCTTCTCCTTTTGTCTTATACTAGCTTTATACAGAACCTCTGCTGTGTGCCTCTATGTGTTCATTTTTCAATGACATGCATTCTTCCTGGACTTTGGAACTGGTTCCATGTTGGGAAGATGGTGAGCAGTTCCAGGCTAGCAGGCATTCTCCAGGGCTTGAGGAGAAACTCATTATGACAAGGTTGCATACGTCACTTATTTTAGCTTTAACCTCTGTCCAGCCAACAAACATGGACAGCTAGAGAGTAGGACACATAATTCAGCCTCTCATCCGCCATCTCATCAGGAAACAGACAAAAATGGCAATTCTACATGTATTCTTTTTTAATTCAATTCTGTTTTTCCCATTTCTTTGTGGGATGAAATAGGATCCAGGGACCCGGTTCTCCTCCACCACCACAAACAGCTGTCATTCTCGTGATTCCAAAGCCAAGATAGTTGGCTTTGCCCCTCAGAGCACCATCTATGTAAGAAAATGCTTTCCCGCCAACTCTGTCTGAGATCTACATCCACAAACACCCCCGCTGGAAGTCTTCCTTCACCCACATTTGATCTTTACTGCATTGCCAGTTCTCCCCATAGATTATCTTTTTGGGGGTTAGTCATCAGTTTTATTAAAGGTAACATTCATATTTCTGCCCTCCTTTTTTCTTCCTGGCAAATTCTAAGGAGGATGGAAACATATCTTCAGTATGTGTTTTTTAATAAAAGCCCCAGTATTCACAAAAGCTCAAGTTTAAAGTCAACACAAAGAGTAACCCTTTAAAGGGGAAAAATGTGCTGGCAAGGGGACACGTAGCCCAACAACTGATCATGGAAGGTAGGAAACAACTACTTTGGTGATGCCTCACCAGGGGATGAAAAGATCCAATGTTCAGACTATGTCTGCACTGGTCCCTCTCTGTGAAATTGATTTCACCCCGCGATCCAGTGTTTTGCCCTTATTCCACCCTTTGGAATCCCTGGTACTCAAAACGTGATCCATGCGCCAGCAGCATCAGCATCAGATGGGAGCCAGTTAGACATGCAGAACCTCAGGCCCTACCTTAGACCCCAGACTCAGAATAGGAATCTACGGGGTTTGTTGTTTTATTCATGAGATACAAAAAGAGAGAGAGAGAGAGGCAGAGGGAGAAGACGACTCCCTACAGGGAGCCTGATGGGGGACTCCATCCCAGGATCATGACCTGAGCCCAACACAGATGTTCAACCACTAAGCCACGCAGGTGTCCCAGGAATCTATGTTTTAACAAGATTCCCAGGCGACTCATATACACAGTAAGTGTGGAGAGCACCACTGGAAATCACGGTTCTGGCATCACTTCCCTTCACTGACCCAATCACCTGACACTCCTTTGTTACACACACCTACGACCTTTCTTTTCTTTATTACAATGTGTTTAGAAAAACCTAATCATCTGTATTTCTTGCACTAAATTAGTGCCAGGCTCCATGGCTACACCACAACCAATCAATAAATAGCTGCTGAATGAGTAAGTAGATGTGTACCATATTATACTTATGTCTCAGAGCATTTTTAGTGGCAGTTAGTACTTGCCCAATTTCCTACCAGAGGCCTCCATGCACTGAACTTATTTATGCCTGGGTCCACCTGGAATCAGCCCTCCCACTTTGGAGAAAGCCCTGCCAAAAGTGAGCCAGGAAACTAAGGAATGAATGGGATCTCTGAAAAACCCAAGAAATCTCATCATTTAGGGCACACAGTTTTCCAACATTGTATAAGCTTACAAATGGCACAAAAAGATCCTGTTACCTGAGCATCATTTTGGAAAATATAATTATTATTTCTGTGTGGGAAGGGACAACATTTCCCTGGCACTGGAACAGATCCTCAGTGCCACCATCCCCAGGCCAGAGAGGGTGTGTTGCAGCTGTAAGGTCCCAATGACAGAGGAAGGGCTGGCACAGGGGTGGGGGTGTGCTGAGAGGGGCTTCCCTGTTGCTCCGCTCACACTCAGCTCCAGCAGTGCAATTTTTCCTATCCATTGCCCTCACCAGGAATAGGTAAAATTTCCATTCTTGGCTGTAGGGGGCTGTTTTGATGAGCAAGGAATGAAAAGTGACAGCTTGAAACTAGTTCCCCTACGTAGATAATTAAACCTTTACTAAATATAGTAGGTTTAAAAAATGAATGTTCACAACACTGAAACAGAACATGCTAATTCTAAAAATACAGACTCTCTTGCTGTGAAAGTCCTCTCAGGAAAAGGGGACACTAAAGCACAACAATGATTTTACTCCTCCTGCCCACCACTCCCACCCAGTGAGCCAGTTTGTTCCAGCACCAGGGTCACTACATGGCAGGGGAAGAAGCCAGAGCTGTTACCAGACACTCTGAAATTCTTGGGAAACTAATAGGAGAAAGTCAAGGGAGAGGAAGTTGTAAGGTAGAAGTGCTCTCTGTGGGATCCTGCCCAGCACCAAAGCAAGCCAACCAGCTCTCTCTCTCTTTTTTTAAATATTTTATTTATTTATTCATGAGAGACACAGGGAGAGAAGCAAAGAGATAGAGGGAGAAGCAGGCTCCTTGCAGGGAGCCCAATGTGGGACTTGATCCCTGGACCGGGATCACACCCTGAGCCGTTGCAGATGCTCAATCGCTGAGCCACCTAGGCTTGCCTCTTTTTTTTTATAATCAATAAATGTAAAACTTGAGTTTGTATGGCAAGGAAATTTCATTAGCTTTGCATTGTAGTCCATGATGCATTTTGTCAGGAAGGACACTCAAATTTTAAAAAACTATTTAGTCAAACTCTCACTCTTTGCAGATGACATGATACTCTATATGGAAAACCCAAAAGACTCCACCCCAGGATTGCTAGAACTCATACAGAAATTCAGTAACATGGCAGGATATAAAAACCAATGCACAGAAATCAGTTGCATTCCTATATACTAAGACAGAAGAAAGAGAAATTACGGAGTCGATCCAATTTACAATTGCACTCAAAATGGTAAGATACCTAGGAATAAACCTAACAAAAAGTGCAAAGGATCTATATTCAGAAAACTATAGAACACTCATGAAAGAAGTTGAGAAAGACGCCAAGAGATAGAAAAATGTTCCATGCTCATGGGTTGGAAAAATAGATATTGCTAAAATGTCTATGGTACCCAGAGCAATCTATACGTTCAATGCAGTCCTTATTAAAATACCATCAACTTATTTCACAGAGTTGGAATAAATAATTCTAAAGTAATTCTAAAATAATTCTAAAATAGAACCAGAAAACACCCTGAATAGCCAAAGGAATATTGAAAAAGAAAACTAAAACTGATGGCATCAGAATACCTGACTTCAAGCTCTATTACAAAGCTGTGATCATCAAGATAGTGTGGTACTGGCACAGAAACAGACACACAGATCAATGGAACAGAAGAGAGAACCCAGGAATGGACCCTCAACTCTATGGTCAACCAACCTTCAACAAAGTAGACAAGAATATCCTGTGGGGAAAAAAACAGTCTTTTCAACAAGTGGTATTGGGAAAACTGGACAGCCACATGCTGAAGAATGAAACTGGACCATTTTTTCACACCAAACAGGAAAACAGACTCAAAATGGGTGAAACACCTAAATGTGAGACAGAAATCCATCAAAATCCTAGAGAAGAACACAGGCAGTGACCTTTGTGACCACAGCTGTAGAGACTTCTTAGTAGACACAGTTCAAAGGCAAGGGAAACAAAGGCAAAAAGGAACTATTGGGACTTCATCAAGATAAAAAGCTTTTGCACAGCAAAGGAAACAGTCAACAGAATCAAAAGATAACCACCAGAATGGGAGAAGATATTTACAAATGTCTTATCAGATGAAGGGCTAGAATCATAAATCTATAAAGAACTTATCAAATTCAACACCCAAAGAACAAATAATCCAATCAAGAAATGGGCAGAAGATGGGATCCCTGGGTGGCGCAGCGGTTTGGCGCCTGCCTTTGGCCCAGGGCGCGATCCTGGAGACCCGGGATCGAATCCCATGTCGGACTCCCGGTGCATGGAGTCTGCTTCTCCCTCTGCCTGTGTCTCTGCCTCTCTCTCTCTCTCTCTCTCTCTCTCTGTGACTATCATAAATAAATAAATAAATAAATAAATAAATAAATAAATAAATAAATAAATAAATAAAATTTAAAAAAAATAAATGGGCAGACATTTCTCCAATGAAAACATACAAATAGCCAACAGACACACGAAAAATGTTCAACATCACTTGGTGTCAGGGAAATACAAATCAAAACCACAGTGAGATCCCACCTCACAACGGTCAGAATAGTGAAAATGAACAAGTCTGGAAACAACAGATGTTGGTGAGGCTGTTGAGAAAGGGGAACCCTCATATACTGTTGGTGAGAATAGAAGCCAGTGCAGCCACTCCGAAAAACAGTATGGAGGTTCCTCAAAAAGTTGAAAATAGAGCTGCGCTATGACTCAACAATTTCACTATTCACAATTACCCCAAAAGCAAATGTAGTTATCTGAAGGGACACATGCACCCCAATGTTTATAGCAGCAATATCCACAATAGCCAAACTATGGGAAGATCCCAGATGTCCACTGAGTGATGAATGGATAAAGACGATAAAGATGAATCTATATATCTACATATATACATACATGTATACATATATATACACATACATATACATATACAGATCTGTGTGTTTTTGTACCATACATATAAGTAGTAGAATACTACTTAGCCATGAAAAATGAAATCTTGCCATTTGCAATGACATGGATGGAATTAGAGAATATTATGCTAAGTGAAATAAGTCCATCAGAAAAAAATAATCATATGATCTCACTCATATGTGGAATTTAAGACACAAAACAGAGGATCATTGAGGAAGAGAGGGAAAAATAAAATAAGATAAAATCAGAGAGGGAAACAAACCAGAAGAGACTCTTAATGATAGGAAACAAACTGAGGGTCACTGGAGGGGAGGGAGGTGGGGGGGATGGGGTTACTGAGTGATGGACATTAAGGAGGGCATATGATGTAATGAACACTGGGTATTATATAAGACTAATGAATTGCTGACCTCTACCTCTGAAACCAATAATACATTATATTTAACTGAACTTGAATTTTTCAGAAAGAAACATATGCACATATATTAAAGCAAATCAAAATAATTGGAATTTTAGTACTCAGTTTGAAATTGTTAACACTGTCACTTGACCCTGTAGTATAGGGTATAATTTCTTTTAATAAGAAAATAAATAGTTGAGGTAGCTCAACCAATTCTCAATACTTGGGGATTTCAGAGTTTGATTTTATGCATTTTATATTGATACAGGTAACTATTTCAGCCCATATATTTTTACAGATGTTGTCTTTGTCTTGAATAAGAGTAACTTTTATCAATAAACATGCTTTTAGAACAAAAGAAAAAAAGAGAAAAACTTTGAGGAAAGTCAACTTCCTAGGAAGGTACCATCTTGAATGATTAAATCACAAATGATCTTGACTCTCCACTACCTCCAAAGCAATTATACCCAGATCTCAAAGAAGGCTGTACCCTGGTCATAAAACGCTCCTTTGCCATTCACCTGGTATAATGACAAATGACCAACAAAGCTCCAAAGAGTTGTCTTCACTTGGTAAGTTCACTTCCAACCTGTCCTCTTTTGATCCCACTCCAACCAGAGAAAAAGTTTCTATCACGGGCATAATGTCCCCATGTGGTTTTGATGCAGTGGTCAGCCCTGAGTCATGCCAGGAGCATGTGACAGGGCTGGTCCCTCCCTTCTTGACAATCTTTGCCTTTCACTCATCTGGTTCTCAGCCCACCATTCCCTCCTCTGCCCCCGTGGGGACAACTAAGCTGGGAGGGAAAGCTGCATTTTGCTTATGTGTAACCTCATGTGCAGTGACCATGCATTCTGGTTTTGAAAGGCTTGAATTTTCTTCCCAGCAAGACTGTGTATGTGAACATGATGGAACAATAGCCTTCGTCCTCCCAAGATGTTACCTGTATTTTCAATCCTTTATGTATGCTTTCTCACAATTTCCCACAAAAAAATAGTGATTAGTCCTGAGATGGTGTTGCTAAAAGGTAAAACATGTTCACTAAATTTTCTTGGTTTTTTCCCCACAGAAGAAAGAATATGGTTCAATTTATAGTTTTTGAGAATGCCAGAAAATCATGACATGAAAGAATTCTCATTCATGCCTCTAAGGCTCTTTAGTTGGTTTAGTTATTATAGTAAGTCCCTCTCCTGGTTTACCGGGGACATCCTCCTCGCCCCAGCACCCCACATCCACACACACACTTGAGAGCAGACAAGCTTTGTCTTCTGTTTAAGCAGCCACACAACAAAGAAAAGATCCTATAGCTTAGAATCTTTCAGATTCCTCTTTTTGGGCTCTTAATTGATTCTTAGTGGATATGCAAACCTCTGGAATGGAGACAAATAAGCAGAAATTATAACTCAAGGTAGGACAAGGGATGCCTGCTACCATATTAATATGTGACTGCTTTTGAGTTTTACAGCTGTTAGGACTTGAAGAAGTGCCTAATCAGGTGTTTGCATTCCTAGATGAAGGAAAGAAGGCCAAAAAAGCTAAGTCATTTGCCTAAGTTCTAACTGTGGTCAGTGCTGTACCCGGACCAGAGCAGTTTCTCCCTCCAGCAAGGCAAGGATTTTCCTGCCTCCATGCTCCGCTACAAGCTCTTAGCCTAGGCCTTACCGAGGGTTATCACTGCTGGAGAACGCACTGCACAGAGCCCTGCACCCTTCTACCCTGGTCTCCTGGTGTTGGGACGACATTCCTACAGAATCCTTTAAAACCATAGTCTCTGATTCACATCTGGTCCATTAGGTCTGATTATCTTCAGTTCTGCCTGGACTTCTACCAAAAGGAATCCATTCACTACCAAAATCCCCCCCCCCCCAAAAAAAAAGGCTCCTTGACATTTTTAGAAGTTTGTAATTTAAATCTAAATGCGGGGTGAGGGGGAAGGTTTGATGTAGTGGCTCAAAGAGTAGCAGGGGAGATTGGCTTCATTGTTTTCCACTTGAAGATAATCAGAGGATTATTTCCTACCATCTTCCTTGGAAAGTCTGATATTCATTTGTTTCTCTGGCACAGGGCTCATTAATGCTTTCATTTCAATCAACATCAGTTAACTGTGGGTTCCAACTACAGACTTCAATTTCTTCAAGAGAGCCCTCAAGATTTCTGATTTCACTTTCTTCCTTTGGTAATTTTATTTTCTTTCCAAGTTGCAATCTCCTGGTTTCCTCCTAAGGAACAGGTCAACAAATTCCATGAGCTTCAGTGTACCAGCCTTATCTGTACCTAAGTCTCCAGATATTCAGAATAAATTATCTTGCCGATTCCTTGTCACTTGAAATGTCTTCTCACATTAAATGCTTTATAATGGGGAACTGCCACTGCATATAAACGGAAATAGGATTTCTATCCATTGCCTTCCAATTCCCTGGGCCTAAATACATCCCTTTATCCCCCAGGAAACATGACTGAAGGTTAATTATTTTGCACTGCTTTTCTGGGGTGGGCATCCCAGCCCCAGCCATACCCTTTATACTGACTTTTATTGATATCATTAATACTTTATAATTTCTAAGTGCTATGGATTGTTCCTGCTTCCTCAGAGGAAGCTAGCACATCCTTTCCCTCATATTCACAGTACCTAGCAGGTAGTACCTACCTAACAGAGTAGTTAGTGAGCAAACATTTGTTGGCTTTTCCCAACTCTTTTTTTTTTTTTTAAATTATTTATTTATTCATGAGAGCCACACACAGAGAGAGAGGTAGAAACACAGGCAGAGGGAGAAGCAGGCCCCATGCAGGGAGCCTGATGTGGGACTCGATCCCAGGACTCCAGAATCATGCTCTGGGCCGAAGGTAGGCACTAAACTGTTGAGCCACCCAGGTGTCCCGCTTTTCCCAACTCTTGACAGAACTTAACTTTCTGTTCTGAGAGGGAAGCTGAAACAGCTTTGCCTTGGCTATATGTATCAAGTAGAAGGGAGAAGGCAGGAATTACTACTTAGTGGTTTGGGGTGGGTTTTTAAAGATTTATTTATTTATTTGAGGGGGGTAGGTATAGAGGGAGAAGATGAGAGAACCCCTCCAGCAGACTCTCCACTGAACATGGAGCCCAACATGGGGCACAATCTCATGACCACAACCTGAGCCAAAATCAAGAGTGGGACACTCAACTGACCAAGCCACCCAGGCACCCCCTTACTACTCACGGTTTTGAAACAAATGCATTGGCTATGGATTTGTCCCACAGCTCTCCAGTCTGTGAGGTGCTATGCTCCTTTAGTTTCCCAATCTAATTCTCACTAGCCCTGGCCCACTAGAGTTGACAGGAAATCCAATCTTGGTCATCTTCAGGCCACCATATGCTCCATCCACTGATAGAGGAACACTTGGAGCTTCTGTAATCCATTTGGAGAAGGGTCTCTGCTCTGATCCTCCATCTGTCTTGGCCATAGAACCTCAAAGTGTAATGTCCAGCCCAATGGCTCACACCATGGTGGGTGTCCCCGTTATTCACAGGATCCACCCCACCACTGGCATCTCCCTGCCTCTGAGAGTCATAGGGTCTCTTCAGCAGGCACCACCCTCGGGATGCTCAGCACTGCTATATCCTCTGTGGTGAAACCTCAACCTTTCAACTTTCCTGTCTTCCCTTGCCGTCAGTCCAGGGCAACAGCTCCAGGAGCACAGGTCTATGCAACAAGAGTCAACTAGTTCTCTCCTGGACAAAGGGGAACTCAGACTTCCACATAAAATCCTCTACCAACCTCCACTGGCAGAAATGGAGAATAAGGATAGAGAAAGAAACCAGAAAATCTATTTTCTCCATCATTTCATGCCACCATGAATAACTTATTTGTACTGTTTGTCACATCCATACCTAAAGATTTGATAAATTCCACCAAGAAATTATTCCAAAAGAAAAGGCAGGAAGGTTTTTATTTCCTTTTTGAAGAACTGGGGACAAATAATGAGGGAGATGTGGGGCCAGGAAAACTCTATTTCAGAGGTATGAAGAGCTGCTCTGCCTCTCCCATTCTGTAACCCTCAAAATAAAAATCCACCATCTTTCTTTTCATGGAAAAAGGCTGTACTCACAATAAGCTCGCTTCACTTTGCCCTGTTTTCATTTGTTACATCCTTGACCTGCCCTCCAACTCCACATGCAGTAATAAAACCAGACCAATTGGGAAAAGTTAAAACAATTTTGAAGATTCTGAAACTTGCTGTATGACATTTCAGTTTTTCCAAATAAATTACTTTGAGAAGGTAGATTGGAGAGGAAATCGTGGTCATTTCAAGAAGTCTTTCACCCTTGAGTGGAAATTATTTAATCTGACAGTTGTTCAGATGTCATCTCTAAAATGACCATAATCTACCAGCTTATAGGACTCAGGAATTTTTTTTTAAGTATGACTTACAGAAAGGACATTCTTAACCTCTAAAATTTAATGGGTGTTTTATATTATGTTTACTTTTTCCATGGGAGCCGAGAACAAAATCTAGCATGTCTGACACTTTTAAGAGATGTACTTGTTCTGTATTCTGAATCCAATTCCAATGTTGAAAGTTCAAGAGAAAGTGCTTAAAAGGAAATAGTTTCAATGTATATTTATGCCACAATGACATTTGTAACATGTAATATAATACATAATATATAATTCATAATTGCTAGAATTTAATTACTTTGTGAACTTTCAAATAGGATCTATCAATATTTATGAAAAGATGGAAAAAGAGCTATATTATATACTTTTCTTTCTTTTTCATTATACTCCTCCTTTACAAGCAGATTGTCAGTTTTTTTATGTTAGAGAGGGGGTAAACTGAGGCAGAAAGCAGACAAGGTCTATGAAATTTTCCATTGATTTCTGAGGGGGTGTGTGAGAACTATACATGTAAGGCCAAGAAAATGAAATGAGGTCTTTACAAAGTGTCAGAGACAAATTAAAAAGGAAATGAATTTCCCACCCCAGCCTAACATCACTCCAGAAGGAAAAAAAAAAAAAAAAGGCTTCCCTAGACCAAAGGAGAACAGAGCCTAGGGACAAGAGTGTCCTATCCTAAGAAAAGGATCCCCTGGAAAGACAGTGGCTGTAGCCACCCTCTTGTGCAGGGATCCAGACCCTTAGTACTTCAGGGAAGCAGGAAACTGTACGGACATAGCCCCCACCCCCAAAGCACGTCATGACCACAGTAAGACAAGCCACCAGAAGTAAACACACCATCCAGACAGGAACCCGGAGTGATTTGGCACCAACCCATGAGGTCCAGGACCCAGGATCCAGGACTAGGACCACATGGGGAGACAGTCATTCCCAAACAACTGCTTAGACCACAGGAGTCATCTTCAACATTACCATCACTCTCTAGAACCTGGGCTCCAAATATGGGATGAGAGAAAAGGTGGACCCAGACCTGACTGCCATTTTTCCATGACACAAACCGGAATGGGGACTCAGGAGAAATTATGATGGATTACAGGGAGAACATCAGTACGTGTGGACTGAGACTTATACCCACTCTTAAGGAAATATTTAATCTTCATAATATGTTTTTCAACTAGGCAGAGAGACATTTATAGTCTTTATTTCATTGACCCTATCTACTTTTATTGCATTATGAAACCAGCGCATTGTGAGGAAACTGGCAATCTACAAATGTTGCATACTGGCAGTGCTCACCACTTGAAGGTCAGGAGGAAAAGTTTATGATTTTGTAGATAAACACACAAAGATATAAACAGCAAAACAGAGCAGGTGAGTGATAGGACTTAATGTAGTTCTATTTTATTTTTCATGGATCCTGTGGCCCTCGGAAAATATGCCAACCACTATTTCATAACATGAGACATCCTCATGGCCCAAATAAGTATTATTTAACTAACTATATGGCATCAAAGAGTCCAGAGACATTTGCTTTCTCTTGCTTGTTGTAGCCACAGGGGAGAAGCTGCTAAAAATCAAGCATAAAATTTAAGTGTAGGTTGTTGGGTTTTCAACATGAGTTGAATTCAATCTTGCCCAGTCTCTCATGTGAAAGTGAAGGCACTGATTTGGAAAAAATAAAGCCCTAAAATATGGAAAGATGACATCTGGTTTATACTGAAATGGAACGGACAATCCTGAAAGGCCAAGTCACCCTGAGTCTTTCCTATCCATGGAAGTACCTTGCCCTCTTTTGTCTGAGGACATCAGCTTCTCTTTGCTTGAAAAGCCTATGATAACATCACCTGGGGAAGATGACTTGGTAGGAGATGCTCATCCTCCTGAAGACGCACCAAAACCCCAACTACTTCTTGTAGACTCTTTACTCACATCTAGGGCTAATTCTCAGCATGCTCCAGGGAGTCAGGTACACATGGTAATACAGAAGGAAAGAGCTCACACTCCAAAAGAACTACAGGATTTTACTAAATTATTGGTATAAACCTGGGAAACATATGTGGGAGTAGGTTCTAAGGATGTTAGAATAAGCAGGATGAAACACTAGTCCGGGCCACATTTGTTGGTATGGATGTATTTCCTAGAGATTCTGAACTTAATGTGTTAACCAAGCAGCTAGAAGTGGCCCTAACGATTTATGTGGCCGATTGGCTGAAACTTGGTCCCAACGGCGGTCTTCATTTAATGAGGTTGAAATGTCAGGGAATATAAAAGCTTGGGGAGATAGGAATGCTAAAGAAGATTCATTATTTATGACCTGCAAAGTTCCAATTATATTCTCCAAGGCTCAGAATACACTCCCTTCATTAAGCATTGATAAATATGTAATTGGGGGGAGCACCTGTATCCTTGAAAAGGATCACTCACTTTGCAGGCCAAGTAAGATCATGCAGCAAGTTTCATTGATAGGAGATTCCTGATTTCACTGGGATGATATGATTCCAGAAGCCATAAGACAGCAGTTTACCACCAAAGACAACAGGGACACATTCACCATAAAGGGCAATCCTGGAATAGGATTTAATAAGAGAAAACTCCATCTGGTGGCCAAATGCCTTGAGTTTAATAAAAAAAAAAAAAAAAAAAAAAACAGTGGGGGTGGGAATTAGTGGGGAGGTATAGGGATAGTGATAGACTTCTTGGAATGGGCCTAGCATGAAGAAATTTGTGTTGCATGTCCATTCCCACCCAAGAGTATCCACTACAGAAATTCTTTAAAATTATGCTGGTTGATTCCCTACTCTTTCCCTCAACGATTTCAGGGTTACTCAAACATCCCATGAGCTTAGTGGCTAGAGCATCGAGGATAAAGACTCCAAAGACTCAACAAGACAGAGGTCTCCTTGCTAAGGTTGACCTGGCCCCCACTACTGCCAATTTTCTAATCAGCCAACAGCAGAGATGAACCCTGAGCCCCTGATGTGGGTACCATTTACCAGGGGGAACCAGCCAGCCACCTGGTAGCAGTTTACCTTGGACCTCTTCCACTGTGGAGAGGATGGAGATTTGTCTTCACTATACTAAACATATACTGTGGATACAGACTGGTCTTCTTGCCCCAACACCTCTGTTAGAGCCACCATCTATGAACCCCAAAAATGTCTCATCCACCATTATGGTATTCCACACGACATTGCTTCTGATCTTACAGCAAACAAAGTCCAGCAAGGGACTTAAACCCAGCTAATTGTACAGGATTTCCATTACCTATACCATCGCCCAGAAGCAACTGAGCTGAGTGAAATGCTGAACAGCTGACAACTCAGATCTAGCCCCAGTTGAGAGACAGTACTCGGAGGGAATGAAGTCTATGCCTTCACTCGGAGACTTGAAACGCTGCCATCTCCCCCACAACCAGAATACACAGATCTGGGAACCAAAGGGCAGAATCGAAGGGCGGCTCTTCTCACTAAATACATAACAATCCCTACGCAGAATTTTTGCTCCCCTTCCCAGCGACTTTGAGCCCTGCTGATTTGGAAGTCTCAGCTCTCAGGAGGCAGTGCTTCCACCAAGGGACATAGGAATGGTTCCATTGAACTGTTAGGTGAGAAGGCCACTTTGGACTCCTTGTGCCACTCAATCAAGAGAGAGGGGGAGTAATCCTACTGGCTGGAATGATTCTGCTTACCAAGGGGAAATCAGGGTGCTACTTAGTGTGCTACTAAGCAATGGAAGCAAGGAAGACTACATCTGGGATGTGAAGGATCCTCTGGAAGCAGCAACAGTAAAGATTAATGGAAAACTGTAGGACTCGAATTTTTAAAAGGCAATATTATTGAGAACTCAGATCCTTAGAAATGAAAGCTTGGGTCACTCCAGTGGGTAGACAACCCTGATCTTCTAAGGGCCATGAGAACATGGCGCAGGCCGTAAAAGGAGGCAGCCGGGGGTATGACTGACAGCCTCTCAATCAGTTACAGAAATGAAAACTGTATAATTTCTATTTTCTCTTTGTACACTGTGTGCATGAGTGTGTTTATATATCGTAACCATTTTCTTTTTGCTTCCCTTCCCTGATTTAGCCTTTAGGTAAGAGAATACCCAATGGGACTGTGACTGAATTTGGAAAATAAGTAATACAGCCAGCTAAGGACACAAACGACTGTTGAAATTGTGTGTCTCCTCACTCAGGGGAAGGGGTGAGAACTTCTACATGTCTCTGAAAAACAGAGGTGGTTTTGTGATGTACAGAAGTTCCGATATGTATAAAAGGATGTAAATGTGAGTGAAATAGCTGAAGGAGCTGGCTGCCAACTATTGATTCACTGCCTCTCAACTGCAAGGACAAATCTCAACTTTGCCCTACTTTGGTCTCTGGAAACACCTCTCCCTGGCCAGCTGGTGCCATGTTATGTTTTGTTGGTAGAACGCAGGACAGAAATAGCAAATCTAGCAGAGGGAACACTACTTCATTCTTTCTGGGTCTTCTGTCACCAATTGTGTGTGGGAGACCCAAGGGGGACCCACCCCCTAGTGAGTTTCACCGACTCCCAATGAGGGCCACCAATGGAGTTTCACTGTCATCCCAGTGGACGTCTTGCTTGCCAACAGGATGTAGGAGACCCAGGAGAACCCACCTTCCAGCAGGTTTTGCCAAACGATAGTAGGCGCTTCCCTGCTCACGGGCCTGGACCAGGGGCACCCCAGAAGACAGCTCACTGCTGGCCTCTGACACTTCAAGGAACTTCACTATCCAGTGGGCTACAAACAGCTTGGCCCTCTGGACCTCAGCCTTGGGGTGAGGGCGAGGGACCATTTCCAAATTTATTCCTTCTTCGAATATCATCTCTCAGCTCTAGAGGGAGAAGCTACATTTGCTATATCATGTGGCAGTTAACTACTTCCTACATTTGCTATTTCTATGTTCTTTACCCTTTCTATACTTATGTTTTTCTAATTAATAATTCCTTATATCAATTTTTTTCTGTTCAAATTACTGATGTGATTTGGTCCCTTCTCTGGACACTAATCCCCTTCAGGAAAGAATCCTCTTTTTAAGAAGTTCTAATTTTTTCCACAAATGAATCAGTATCATCGAAACATGATAACATTTCAAACAGGATGTTTCACCTGGAGGTGCTCAATATTTAACAATTTTTGACAGTTTGGATTGTAAAATTTGCCTTTTATAAGATACTAGTGAAATCGTAAAATAGTGCAGTCACTTCAGAAACCTGTGTGACAGTTCCTCAAAATGTTAAACATCCAGTTACCATATAATCCAAGAATCCTACTTCTAGGTAACATACCCAAGAGAAATCAAAGCATTCACCACACAACTTGCTCGTGAATGTTCATCGCTGCATTATTCATAATAGCCAAAAAGTGGAAACCATCCAAATATCCATCAATTGATGAATAAGATATGCTATATGCATACAATGGACTATTATTTAGCCATAAAAGGGAATGACATATTTATACGTGCTTTAACAGGGATGCATCTTGAAAGTTTTATGCTAACTGAAAGAAATCAGAGTCAGTCATCAGAAACCACATATCATACAATTCCATTCGTATGAAATGGCTGGGACAGACAGATCTATACAGATAGAAAATTCATCAGTGGTTGCCTAGGGCTGGGGGAAGAGTAGCAAGCAGGAATGGAGAATGAGTGCTAATGGATGTGGGATTTCTTTTGAAGGTAATGGAAAAGTCCTAAAATTAGACTGTGGTAATCTTTGCGCAATTCTGAAAAATATGCTAAACACTGTGAACTGTACATTTTAAATAGATTAATATGGACGTATGTGAGTTATGTCTTAATAAAGCAGTCTTGAAAATTTGCCTTTTAAAAGTGGCTTTAGTTCTTCTGCCAGTAGGGCTCATGAAACGCATCCGAGGTAAACTAAGATAAAAACCCCAAATTAAACCCAGTAAATCACAAAATCTTTTCTAAGTTTTCCTATTTCATCGTTTCATTTTATTTGCTTTTAAGAACACTTGTTTTGAAAAACACAGGAGACGAGAGTGGATGACTTTTCTCAGATGTTTTCTAATAGGCTATTTCATCTGATTGCCTAAAGGGTATGCTTTTGTGAGGGGTGATTTAATAATTTTAAATCAATGTTAAAGATCAGCTCATAAGAGATAATAAGCAGGAAAGTGTGATGGAAAATGCCCAGGGCATCCTTCTGTTTCCAGCTCTATAAAGAGTAACTAGAGCTTTGGAAGTCACCCTCACCACCCTGGACCTCTCTGCTCATTGGTAAAATGAGGGTGTTGAGAGAGATGGTCTCTGTGTCCCTAACATTCATTCTGAGAGTCTAAGATTCTCTTCCTTGGATGCTAATATTCTTTGATCAATGACAGGAGGCAAAGGTCAACATGGGTGAGATGTAAGCAAATTTTGCAATTTTGCAAATGGAAGTAAACTTATGTTGAATGATGAAGTGTGATGGCCTAGATAAGCATCAAATACACCTCTGGCCGTACTGCCTCCAGGATCACCAAGGCTGCTCTTTATGGCATCGGACAAACAGCAATGAGAGGACAGATGGGCATAAAAAAAATAAATGGACTCTTCAGAATGAAGACCTTTCAATGAGGTTACAAAATTTATCACATTTACTTGCTGTATATCTGTCGCCATTTTCCCTAAGTAGCTAATTTCTTCTTAAAAAAAAAAAAAAAAAAGTTCCTGTAGTTATTCCTGGTTTAAAAAAAAATAAGCAATTTTGAAATAATTAAATCCTTTATATAGTTCTCTCACTCATTTATTCTTTTGCTCCCTGAGGATCTTGCAAAGCAATGCACCTCAGGAAAAGTACAGGAAAATGCAATTTCTTTCTCTTTCTCCTATTTCTTTTTTCTGTGCAATAAAAGAGTCCCCATAAGAGCTTTCCATCTTAACTCCAAATGTACAAGCTAAATCTAATTCTAATTGCTACTTATATTAGCTAATCTCGCATTTAAATCATGTTGATGACATTTTATCAAGGCTTTGAAAATTGCTTAAGCAATTTCTGTTTACTTCAATGAATTGTAAGCTAGCTGTTGCTCAAGGACTTTTAAATTTTAATTTTATTCCCTCCAATTTCACCTCATTTATTTTCCTAGGTATGCACAACGGTCAGATGCTCACTGAATGAAAATCTTCTCTCCACAAGATAAAAAGGAAAGGAGACTACCTTTATTGGATATAAAATATAAAAATGAATGAAATTATAAAATATAGGGGCACCTGGGTGGCTCAGCCTAGTAAGCATCCAATTCTTAATTTCGGCTCAGGTCATGATCTCAGGATCGTGAGATGGAGCCCCGCATCGGGCTCTGTGCTCAATGCAAAGTCTGCGTGTCCCTCTCCCTTTGCCCCTCCCCTGCTCATGTGCATGCTCTAAATCTTAAATTACAAAATATAAATAAGCACATAATATTCAGTATTAACATGCTTTTATATGTAGAACATACGTAGAATTTGTATGTACAATGTTAAAGTATAGAGAGAATACAAGTATAAATAGAATATTTGGTACAGAAATAGATTATTAATTCTGTGAGAAACAGATATACCATTAAATACAAAGTAAATGCTTATTTTAAATAAATTAGAAGTATAAGCTTGTAAGAGGTGATAAAGAGCACAAGTGTGATCAAATTTGGGGAAAAAAAGTCTTATTAGCTTAGCTGCCTGATACATTTCTAGAGTAGTTTTATTCCTGTAGTTTTAGCTGAATACTCGCTGGGTACCTTGTCATATGACAACAGCTTTGTTTTTTATTTTTTTTTTATTTTTTATTTTATTTTTTTTTTTTAAAGCAAAGGGCTTTCTTTTTTTTTTTTTTAATTTTTATTTATTTACTTATGATAGTCACAGAGAGAGAGAGAGGCAGAGACACAGGCAGAGGGAGAAGCAGGCTCCATGCATCGGGAGCCTGATATGGGATTCGATCCCGGGTCTCCAGGATCGCGCCCTGGGCCAAAGGCAGGCGCCAAACCGCTGCGCCACCCAGGGATCCCCAGCTTTGTTTTTTAATAAAATATTTAATTAAGATCCATCTCTTTTTGCCCACTGTATGTTCTGTTTGGTTCTCTGTCAGTACTATAGAACCATGATTCTGGAAGAAAAGTCATTAAACACTATTGAATGCAGTATTGCTTATCCTAACAAGTCCTAACCAAAAAGGGCAGTATTTATCAAAATCAGTGACCTGGTCATAATGCAGCCACTGTTGACCTTCATGCCTTTCTGTTGACTGTACAAAGTGAGTTTTTCTACACTGTCATACTCATTTTCCTTCTGCTTTTTCACTTCCTGCTTGAGAAGGTCCTGGCTCTCATAAACTTCACTACGTCTTTGTCTTCATTTTTATTAACTGTAATTCTTGGTTATCTTCTTTGCCCTATCTTCATCATTTTGAGCATTAGAGTTTTTAGTTTATATTGTGACATATTTGAAGCTTCTACTACCTTCTTTCATCTAGCTTCTGGTTTGGGGCCTCCTCTAGGGATACTTCTTTCACATCATTATTGAAGTAAATTCTTTAATAAATTAAATACTACAGTATGTATCTTATACAACTTATACAACATAAGTCATCTGAAATTGAAATGTAACAAGAACAGAGTTAGCAAACTCCTTAGTTAGTTAAGAGCCAAATTGTTAATACTTTGTAGTATTCAGGGCATTACAGGCCATTTGAGTTGCTCTTGGATTAACAGTTGGCAAACTATGGCCTGGGGACCAAATCCAGGTTATTGGTTTATTTGTAAGTTTTACTGGAACACAATCATGCCCATGTATTTATATATGGTCTGTGGCTATTTCAGTGCTCTTTTAGCAAATAAAACAGTAACCTGGATTTGGTCCCCAGCCATAGTTTGCCAACCGTTATGCAAGAGCAATTCAAATCCATTTTTATAGTGCTGCTGTACTCTCCTACACAATTACTCCTACTACTAAATCTGCTCTAACAATTCTTAGGTCACATGTTCATAAATATTAGGAGTTTGGTCCCTTGAACACTGCTTTCTTCTGTTTTACTGCACTGCTGGCAATTGGATACGCTATTTTCTCTGGAACCACTGGATTTTGGCAGCAGAGGGTACATGCGAAACCCTAAAATAATCTAATACACTAGGAAGCTTAAAATATGTGAGTTTGCAGGCACACTATTTGTAGTATGGCAACCGGCTTGGGTCTTACACAGAAACTCTGACAAACTCCATTTTGCACACTTCCTATTGAAGGAGGAAAAAAGTGGTGCACTGGGAACTGATAGGAGATGAATAATTGCTGAGGGGAGACAATTCCCACTTTGACTAGAAATTAATGACAACAATTTTACCAGTCTGGAAATTGGAACAGTTCTCCAAGACTGACTTCGGGTTCTCCACATTTTAAACCTTGCTGCTGGGCATACGTGCTTCTGGAGCTGTACTACACACTATACGTTTTCATCATAATAACACTCTAACTCTCTCCTTTCCTATTAGTCTGCTGGGTGAACTGACACAGCAGGCATCAGAGATATTCCTGGAAGCCATCCCAACACCAGGGTAACTAGCCATAACTTAGCTCACCAGAATACTAGTTTCACCTGCTGCTGTAACAAGTTACCACACAGTTAGAAACTTAAAACAACACGTATTTATTCTCTTACAGTGCTGGAGATCAGAGATGTGAAGTCGGTTTCTCTGGGCCAAAATCAAGGTATCAGCCGGGCCAAGCTCCCTCCAGAGGCTGGAGGGGAGAATCCACTTCTTTGCCTTCCCAGCATTCCGTGCTTTGACAGACCTTTCCTCTGTCTTCAGAGCCAGCAGTGTAGCATCTTGCTTTAGGGGTCACTTTGCCTTCCTCTATGTGTCAAATCCCCCTCTGCCTCCTGCTTATAAAATCACCTATGATTGCACTTAAGGCCTGGGTAGATAATCCAGGATGATCTTCCCATCTCAAAATGCCTAATTTAATCCTATCTGCAGTCTCCTTTGCCATATACAGTAACATTCATAGGTTCCAAGGATCAGATCACTGGGGGATATTATACAGCCTATCCCATATCAAAGCTTTGTGTGTGTGTCTGTGTGTGTGTATAACAGGTTTCACAAATAACCCAATTTATATGTATGCCTAATTCAGCTCCCATTAGCTTGAAAAACGCAAATGGTGATGTTACTACCATAACCTGAAGGAAAATATGACCTAGAAGTCAGAGTAGAAAGGAACTCAAAACAGGACCATGTAAATGTGAGGGAAACCCTCTGACCAAAGCTTCCGTAGTTTTGAGTAAATCCTTCTCTAAACCGTTATTTACCTCTTCGAAGATTTTTTATTTATTTATTTTTTTGACCTGTTTGTTCTCTTGGTAGTAAATGAGAGAGACTGCATTTGTCATCAAAGACATCTCTATGGACATTTTCCAGTACTATCTTATTTTTGATTGCTTCATTTTTTTTAAAGTTGAGAGAACATGCACATAAACTGAAAATAACTATTTTAATATGTACAATTCAGTCACTTTTAGTACATTCACAGCATTATGCCAACATCATCTCAATCCAGTTGCAAAACATTTTCATCACCGTAAAGAAAACTGCATGTTCACTAAGGAGTTACTCCGCCTTCTCCTCTTAGCCCCTGGCAACTACTCATCTGTCTTCTGTCTCTATGGGTTGACCTATTCTGAATAATCCATATAAATGCAATCATATAGCATGTGAACTTTCATGTTTGGCTTCTTTCACTTGGCATGTTTTCAAAGTTCATCCACATTGTAGCATCTATTGGCACTTCATTCCTTTTTATGGCCCAGTAATATTCCATTATACAGAAATACTACATTTTGTTTATCTGCTCATCAAACATTTGTTTCCACCTTTGGGCTACTGTAGATAATGCTGTTATGAGCACTAATAAGGGTTCTGTATCCAATTCCACTGTAGCAGGGTTTTTCTGCGTATCACCAAGCAAGGTTCTAACACCAGCTATGTCCTTCCAATTAAACTCAATTCTAACACGATCTACCTTGCAGTATCTTCAGATTCCACGGGTTAATGGCTCAGTCCTCCCAGGCTGCTCCCTCTCCCCCCACTTTTGATGCCAACAGTACACATCGAGGTTACCACCTGTGCCTCACACCAACTGACTTCAGATTGCATGTTTCCATGATCACCCCCTTGATGGTGGCTCATAGAGGCCACAGGAGCATTTTATTCATTAGGATTTAACTCAGGAACGGCCATATGGAAAAGATGCACAGGATAAGTTGTGTAAAAGAAGCATAGAGCTTCCACAGCTTCTCCACGCATGCCACTCATCCCATATCCCTACATGTTCACCAACCTGGAAACTCTGAACCTTCTCCTTTTGCGTTTCTCAGGAAGCTTCCTTACCTAGCATGGCTGATTAAATCGATGACCCCTCTCTCTTCCCCAGAGGTCAGGAGGCTGGGACTGAAACTTCTGATCCTCTCAACGTGGTTGGTTTCCTGACAACCAGCCTCTCATCCTCAGGTGCTGTCCAACCATCATCTCCTTAACATAACAGAAAACACCTTTACCTTTCTTTTCATTTAGGAAAATTCCAAAGGTCTTAAGAGCTCTACGCCACAAACAGGAGGAAGACAAAATAAATACCGCAAATCAACAGACTATATTCGTGTACAAATTTTTGTTGGAACATCTATTTTCAATTTGTTTGGGACTATAGTTAGGAAAAGAATTTCTGGTTCTTATGGTAATATTAGGTGTAAGTTTTAGAGACAGCCCCCTCCCCCCACCTAAGGGTGTTGGCAATTAAAGCCTTGTCTCTAAGTGTGGAATAAAAAGCAATCTCTCTTAATATGGTCATGTAGGATAGTGATTTTAAGGAAAGGCTTGATAGGAAAGTCAGAGAAGGGAAAAGGAAATTTCCTAGATCAACTTCCCAGGGGCTCTCAACACTGGCTACTCATTTGATCACCAGGGAGTTTTGTTTTCCATAAGGCAACTAAACATTTTGGGAAACTTTGATTTAAAAAACAAAACACACACACAAATAATAAAAACTAAGAATTAAAAAATTAAAAACAAAGCAAAACAAAAACAAAAACATCACCAACAACACACACACACACACACACACACACAAAATAAAATGGGTCATTCTACTGAACATCTCTCCCAAAATGCTTAAATGAATAAAGATGCACCGAAGTTCTTACAGTTGATGACACGAAGACAGCCTCCTACCCCATCCTGTATGTATAGTATCTCTGCCAGTTTTAGGAAGACTGTACATGAGACAGTCCTGAACAAAAGTGTTTGAAACCACTCAGAAACACGTGAATTGCTCACCTATGTGTGCATGCCATCAACCTTTGAATTAAAACTATAATTACTAAGTGACATATATGTTGGGGATCTTAGAATAGCCGAGGGGCATGGGATGGAAGCAGAAGGTAGGAGAGCATTTACCCAAAGGAAAGCAGAGAGGGACCAAAGACAAACCATTTCTGCCCAATTGTGACTCTGGTACTGGGACATGGTTGAACACATGCCTCGTCGTCACCATTTGTCTGCCATCCTGCTCGCAGAACTCGATATAGTAACCTGACAGCATCCAAGAAATAGATTATGATACGTGTAAGTCAGCACTTTCCAAGCTATGGAAAAACAGCAAATGTTAAAATACTAATTTACCAAAGTTTTATGAGTGAAAATTGTATGTTCATGAAATGTACACAAAGAATTCAGGTGCCTCAATTGTTTTAAAGTAAAAATGTAGTTTTTAGACTCTAAGATATAAAGCCCCTGAGATATAGAAGAGAATCAGAGTTTCTCACAGATATTACTTATACGATAAAATCAGCAGAAAGGGAGCTCTGAAAAATAGCTAGATCCATCAGTCAGAAAATTTCCATAGGGTAAAGTCAAGTACAAATACCGTGGGTGCTTCATATAGGTTATGGATACAAATTAGGGGAAATGAGGGTTTTTCCCAACGCAAACTATTGTATTGGAGGAAAGCCATGGAATTTTCTACCTTGAACTGCTGAAGCATGGACCAGGGTGGGGTGGGGTGTGTTGGGGAGAAGTAGCTAATATTTACTGAAAATTGATTTTGCCAGCCATTGTACCTGGTATTTTCATCACATTAGCTCACTTGGTGATCCCAACAACTCCATTACATTTTAAAGACAAAGAACTTGAGGCTCAAAGATGTTCAGTAATTTCCATAGGTTTGCAAGTTAAGAATTGTACTTCTAGATAACTCATAGACCTGAGAAATTAGAATACATTTCAAACTGTATAATAAAAAATGTATAATAAAATGTATAATAAAAACCATATCAAAACTCAGTGGAGGTTACTAAAGCTGTGCTTAAAGGAAAATTTATAGCCTTACACACATTTAGTAGACAAGGTGAAATTCAGCTGCATCCAAGTGTTTATCTCACACAGCTGAAAGCATAGCAAATTAAAACAAAGAAACACAGTGAAGAAAATAAAGCTAGGAATACAAGGTAAAGAAATAGAAAACAAATACCCAACAGCGAGGTCAAAAAGCCAAAGACTCGATATTTAATAATTTACCTTAAAAAACCTAGCTGAGATACCAGTCCAGCCCAAAGCTGGGTTCTTGGGCCATGGTTTGAAGAGCTCACAATCTCCATAGTCTCCAGGGGCCCAAGAAGTATGTAATTTTGAAAAAAAAAAAAAAAAAAACCCAACTCTGATGATATATAGAGATGAGGACCCTAAAGGTAAGTCAAGTCTGCTTTTGCCAATGGATTTCAAGAGTGAAATCATTGTTGTTTTTGCAACACATTTGCAAAGATTTTCTGAAGTGCACACCTTTTCTATGTTAAAATAACTCTCAAGTTATTATTTATTGGGGGGGAAATCCTTAAAAATAGTGCATTGCTTCTTGTGCAAAACAACATATTTCATTTTTATACTGAACAGGAAACTATTAGATTATTATTTTATACAAAAGAGAAAAGAAAAAAACAATTTTGTTAACTAACATTCTCTGTGGGATTAATACAATTATTTAGAAAACAGAAATGCTGTCTTACTGTCAAGTTCCTAGGTAAAAGGCATTGTATGTGCTTACCTGAAATGTTCCCCAAACTCCTCACAAAATACTCTGCACTCTGTGAAACGCAGCAAATATTAGTTCAGTGACACATTGTACTGGTCTCTCCATTTTACTTAGGGGGTCACAAGCCCGTAATTCCCCACGAGTCTCAGTGTGGGCCTTGGACAGAAGCATCGGCATCAGCATCACCTGGGACTCGTTAGATATGCAAATCCTCAGGCTGCACCCCAGACTCGGAAACCAACCTCTCCAGGAGGAGCACCTCAATCTGGGCTCTAATAAGCCCTCCAGGTGATTCTAATGCACACTGAAGTTTAAGAACTGCTGCTGCAAGGTAATTGAGAAAGACTTCCAGAAGCATCTCAAAATGTCATCTGCACCAGGAGCTAAAGGTAGTGCACAGGACCCTGCACATCCACAAGTGTTGGCAGTTTATACAGAGTTCTAAACATCTGACTAAAGCCGGGGACTAATTATCAAAGAAGGAGCTTTCACAGCTCTCACAGAAGACAGGTTCTACACTGCAAGAAAGCCCTGTGAACAGCACTTCCCAGCATCCCGGAAGAGATGACAAGAAATTTAATAAGCTTAAAACAACAAGATATACTTGCCCGAATATTTGATCATTAGCCAGGGTAGAGTTGCCCCGCCCCGAAAAAGGGACATCAACAGGAAAATAGAAGTGAAGGAGAAAGCTGGAAAAAAACAAACAAAACAAAACAAAACAAAACAAAACAAAACAAAAAAAACCATGATTCCAAGGACAGCCAATTAGTCTATGGTCTGATTGAATGAAAATAAAATCCCCCAGAACTTTATCACCAATTATCCTAAGGCGACAATAGCTATATTTACTCACCTGTATTTTCCCTTGCCATATTCCTGCCTCCATTTCAAGAAGAAAATGAAGAAAAATGTTTCCCTAAACTCACATTTTTCCAGCTAACAATGGTCGCAATGGCCAGGAGAGGCCCCTTGGGAGCTTAGAAACATGGGCCTCTGAACAAAGTAGAGCCAAACACTTGCCTTTCCAGCGTTGTGTTCCTGTTGCTCTGTTTTTATTTATTATTTTTGTTTTTATTATTTTTTAAAGTACTTTCTGCTTTCCAACTGAGACAAGAAAGTAAACTGAAGTTCTGAGTGGAGCTCCACTGATTCTTAGAGGATGGAAAGGAATGGGTGCACATTTTCCAACTCTTTCGCATCACCTGACTTCTCCCACCTGCACACTGCCTACACATTACTGCACCACTGAGTGCAATTTTCTGAAGGTCAAGGCTCTCTCTTCTCTTTGGAGACACCATGGAGCAGTGAGCTGGGGGGAGCCCTTTGCGTCTCCCCAGCATCATAGCCCAGGTGCTAACTCTGTGCCTAGAGCCTGAAAGAAAAGCATCTCTCTATCTTTTTAATAACTATTCTGTATCCTACTTTAATTGCAAAACGAAGGCATGCTCATTTTAACTGATGAAATAAATCCAAAGATGCATCTATGATATCAACAAGAGTAACGTATAATGGACATGGGGGGCGGATCTTTCACTGTGTGAATTTGAGTAGGAACAGGTTGAAGGGGGAAAGAGTATTCTCTTCCTAAAGGACTCACACAGCCTCCCCAACTGCTGTCTGGTACAGGGCGCACACACTTAGCTCGCACCAACACCTCTACCTGAACTAATGCATCTAAAGGACATGAGACAACACTCCACGACCAACTGGTACCAGTAGAGATAAAAGTCTAATGGTGGCCATGCTCTTAGGGACATTCTATAAACCATATTGCTCTGTGGCATGACCTCTGTGGTGTCCTCCATGGCCAGGGGTCCTGAGCCTAGGTCTTTGATCTTAATCTTCCACTAGTTCTGTGACCCTATTCAGCACATACTTTGGAATAGTCTCAATAGTGGTGAATTTTTTCCCTTGAGGGTAGATTTGAGCTTTGAAACAGCCAAAAGGCATTTGGAAACAAGTGATGATACTAATGAATACTATATATGGGCACGCACACTCACACACACATGAATGAGACATGATTATGAAACTAAAAGAAAATGGTGCCAAAAGTGTCTCCCACAATGGAAACATTGTTAAAATGAGTGCATTTTAACATTTCTTAATCTCATTCTTTAAAATAAGGATGAAATTAATGTGAAATGTATATTTTTGTATTTGTAAATTAAAATCAGCCTTATTATTATATTATAAGAGCCCAGGCATAACGGGGCCTCATGAAGGATCTGGAAATTCTTTACATTTAGTAAGGGGAAAAAAGAGCTTCCTGATCCATAATTCCATTGCTTTATTTTTTAAAAAAGATTTTATTTATTTGACAGAAAGAGCAAGCACGAGAAGGGTGTAGGACAGAGGGAGAGGGATAAGCAGACTCCCCACTGAGCAGGGAGCCAGAGGTGGGGCTCCATCCCAGGACCCCGACATCATGACCTGAGCCAAACTCAGATGCTCAACCAACAGAGCCTCCTGGGCACGCCTAAAATGTAATTACTTTAAACCTAGAATATAGAACTGTTTTGTTCTACCTAATACTATATTTTCTAAACTCTGATAATAAAAACAAAATAGCTTTCTCCTGACAGTACACCTATATAAATAAAAGGACTATTTGGAAGAGCATTTTTATGACCTTCAACAGAAGCAAATGTTTGCATTATCTTAAGCTGCCGTGCACTTTGGATACTCTTATCTCCCCGTGTGCATGCTTCTAACACACGGTGGGTGCTGAAATACATGTTTTTTTTTTCAGTTCTAGTCCATGAACTGGGCACTAAGAAGTTTTTTTTATTTTCCCCTGTGATTGTTTTGCACCACTTCTATTTAGATATGCTTCACATCCCATACAATTCACCCATGTAAGGGTGCAAGTCAGTGATTTTTAGTATATTCACAGACTTGTTCAACCATCACAGCTGTGATTTAAGAGGCATTCGCCGAAGGGAGAAGAGACAGAAAAGGAAGTCCACTTTCAAGTTATATACAAGCCTCACTCGACATCAAAAGAAACAAAACAATCTGATTTTAAAATGGGCAGAGGACCTGAATAGATATCTTTCCAAAGAAGACGTACAGATGGCTAACAGACATAGACACAAGCCCACACTGTGGCTGTTTTGCCTGATGCATCGTATATAGCTTTGGGGTGGCAAATTTATTCACCCTACATGGAGATGGCAGGAGGGGGGAGGGAGCGGAAGGCAAATCAAAACAATTTATTTATGGTTACTTGTCTGATCTTCCTAACTAGACTCTATCCAACTGGGCAGGAAGACACTCAGGATTTGCCGGGGGCATCTGGGTGGCTCAGTCCGTTAACCATCCACCTTCAGCTCAGGTCATGATCCCAGGGTCCTGGGATTGAGCCCCATGTCGGGGGGGGGGGGGGGTCCCCCCCCAGCAGGGAGTCTGCTTCTTCCTCTCCCTCTGCTGCAGCTCCCTCTGCTTATGCTCTCTCTGTGTCAAATAAATTAATAAAGGTCTTTAAAGAAAAAAAAAACCTCAGGATTTGCCAATTAACAAAATTTAAATATATCAGATACCTTCTTATCTGATGCAATCAAGATAATATTTGATTTAAAAGTTAAAAGGAGGAATCATAAAATACAAAACACATTCCTACTATAATCATTTTCATGTCAATCATAAATACATTTAATGAGTCCTTTTAACTTGTCAAGATGATACATAATTTTTCACAACAGAGTTATGATAAGCCCATTTTAACTCTTGATTCAGTCTGGTGCTTAATAAATGGTAACAGGGCTTTTTTAGTTCCGGATTTGATTCTCTCTTTGCTTTTCCTCTTTTCCAAATTGAGATCAATTATTTTAATTCATATTTCATAGAATTTCTGCATTATTCATGTTATGGACTGAGTGTGTCCCCCAATAAAATTCATGTGTTGAAACCTTAATCCCAGTGTGATTGTATTATGATTTGGTACCTTTGGGAGGGCTCGGCCCTCAAGACTGGGGTTAGTGCCCTTACAAGAAAAGGCTAGAGAGCTAGCTAGTTCTTTCTTGCCCATGTGAAAATACAAAAAGGCCTGGAAGCAGGCCTTCACCAGATACCAGATCTGCTGGCACTTCGATCTAGGACTTTCCAACCTCCGGAACTATGAGAAATAAGTGTTTGCTGTTTAAGCCACTTGAGTCTCTGATAACCAGCCAAACTAAACAATTCCTAATTTTATTCTCCAATAAATCATCAAATTAAATAACCCATTCTTTTATGTCTTCCTATAATCATTAGCACCTTTGATTGCCTCAGATCAATTAAATAAACTACATTTATGACTATAGGCCTAAAATTTAGCATTTCCACTTACCAGGAGTTGGCAAAATTTTTTGGAAAAGGATCAGAGAGTAAATATTTCAGGTCTCATGGGCCATGTGATCATTGTCTTAACTGTTCTGCCTACAATCAGGCAGCTTCTGACGGAGAAACGGTAATCCTGCCCTCTGCTCCTAAGGGCTCGCACAATACAGTCTCTTCCCTCTGACCAGGCCTGCTCTGGGCTATCACATCAGCTAAGGCTGTGGAAAGCTCCAGGCATGGAAAAGACTATGAGGTCTCCTGTACAACAGGAGCACAACCTGCCTTAATTTTCTGGCTTTCCCTACTACCTGACACCACAATGGTCATGGCCCAGAGCTAAGGTTTAAGTTGACCTGGAACTAGAGTCCTTGCCCTCCCTCATGCTTTGACAAGCAGCAGACCATTAGCTCTAATGTTCTCAGACAATTCCATGCCTTTCCTAATACTGCTGGACTCTCTCCATTTGAGGCACAGTCCTAAGAAGGGGAAAGGCAAGGACCTTAAGGAAAACACCAGGAACCACTCTGCCATGTGACCAAAGGGGTAGAGACTTTATTTGATCCTAATCCTTCTTCTTAGAGAACTCAAGCCCTCTAGACTCTGAAAGAAATTCTATATCTAGCCCTACCAAATTCTTCTCTTAAATGTTTTGAAGCCTTAAAGAAATTTAGAAAATCCTTCCTCCTCTTGACTAAGTCAAACTTTCCATGTTGCCCATGCTATTCAAAAAAATAGAACTACTCTACGATTTAGCAATTGCCCTGCTAGGTACTTACCCAAAGGATACAAAAATACTAATTCACAGGGTGCCTGGGTGGCTCAGTCAGTTGAGTGTTTGACTCTTGATTTCAGCTCAGGTAATGATCTCAGTGTCGTGAGATCAGCACAAAGTCTACTAGAGATTCTTTCCTCTTCATCCTCTCCCTCCCCCTTTGCTCCTTTCCTCATTCACGTGCTCCCTTTCTCTAAAACAAACAAATAAAAACCTTTTAAGAAATACTAATTCAAAGGGATACATGTACCCTGATGTTTATAACAGTATTATCTACAATAGCCAAATTATGGAAACAGCCCAAGTGTCCATAGACTGATGAATGGATAAAAAAGGGTAGTGGAGATAGGTAGATAGATAGATAGATAGATAGATAGATAGATAGATAGATAGATGATAGACAGACAGATAGATACATGATAGATACATGATAGAGAGATACAGAATAGAATATTACTCATCCATAAAAAAGAATGCAATCTTGCCATTTGCAACAACATGGATGGAGCTAGAGAATATTATGCTAAGTGAAAGAAGTCAGCCAGAGAAAGACAAATACCATATGATTTCAATCCTAGGTGGAATTTAAGAAACAAAAGAAAATGAGCAAAAGGGCAAAAAGAGAGAGGGAGGCAAACCAAGAAAGACTTTTAACTATGGAGAACACACTGATGGTTACCAGAGGGGAGGTGGGAGTGGGTGCATCAAATAGGTAATGGGGATTAAGGAGGGGACTTGTGATGGGCACTGGGTGTTGTATGTAAGTGTAGAATCACTGTATTGTACCCCTGAAACTAATAAAGTACTGTGTGTTAACTAACTGGAATTTAAATAAAAACTAAAAAAAAAACATTCTATTCATAATTAAAAGCTGAACACTCACTCTCTTTGGATTTTTGTTATAAAAGTTCTAATCTCACTCCAAGTTCTATACCTTCTCAATCCCCCACCTTCACTGCAGAAAGATGCCTTGGCCTGACCAAGAATAGAGTCACATACACAGAAATTCAGGAGAGCAGAGTATATAGCACATTAAAAAAAAAAAAAAAAACTCTCTGTTAAATACTCCACCTCTACAGATTGAAAATAATGAATAAATACATGAATAAGTGCAAGATAAACTTGACTAAGAATTATCAGGAGAGAAAAGAAGCAAGCCCAGAGAACACTCAGGCATGTTTACGCCATACGTAAACAAAGTCACTGAGATCATGAATCCATTATCTGTCCTTAGAGAAGAAAAATACATCCAAAAGAATTGAAGTCAGGATCTCAAAGAGATAGCCGCACCCCCACATTCACTGCAGCATTATTCGCAATAGCCAAGATAGGGAAACAACCTCAATGTCCATTGACAGGTAAATATATGAAGAAGATGTGGTGTACACATACAGCAGAGTACTATCCAGACTTAAGAAAAGCCAATCCTGCCTCTGTGACAACAGGGATAAACCTGGAGGACATGATGCTAAACGAGATAAGGTAGACATGGAAGGACAAATACTACATGAGACCATTATATGGGAAATCCAAAGAAGCCAAACTCTTAGAAGCAGGGAATAGAATGATGGTTAGCAGGGGCTGCAAAGAGTGGAAAGGGCGAGGTGGTAGTCGAAGTGTCCAAAACTCAGTCATGCAAGATGAGTAAGCCCCAGAGACCTACTGAACAGCATAATGCCTGTAAGTGACAATACTGTATTGTGTACTTGAATACTTGCTAAAAGGGTAGACTCTGGTTAACTGTTCTTCTCTCTCTCTCTCTCTCTCTCTCTCTCACACACACACACACACACACACACACAAAGAGCACAGGAGAAAACCTCTGGAGGTGATAGATGTTTATGGTATAGGTGTGGTGCTCATTTTCATGAAAGTATACTTATCTCCAAACCCATAACATTGTGTACATTAGAAATGTTCATCTTTTTGTAGGTCAATCACAACTGGATAAAGTGCTTTAAGAAGGAGAGAGAGAGAGAGAGAGAGAAAATGCCACATTTTATAAAATCTAGGACACCATTAAGGTCTCCACCCCTGAAAGATTTTTAAACACCTCCAATTAACCTGTGATACAGAATCAACTGAAAGAAAGATGCATCTTAGTTTCAGAGATGCTGGAATGTGGAGGAAAAAAATGTATTTCCCAGCTATAATATGGTAGTAGAGATGAACGAATCCTAAAAACAAAAATCAGCTGATCACTTAATTGAACTGGAGATACCAAAAAAAAAAAAAAAAAAGAAAAAAGAAAAAAATAGCCACAAAAATTAAAAAATGAAATGAGAACTAGAATCATTAAAAATAACTAATTTTACCATTTCTAACATTCAAATTTTACTACAGAAAAATGTAACAAGGATGTTTTGAAACAAATATTTAAGTGCTCCCAAGATGCAGTTAAGAAATGAAAAGGCAAAAAAAAAAAAAAAAGAAAAGAAATGAAAAGGCACATAACAAGTGGAATCATGGAAATGCGACTGGTATCTTCAGAGGCTGCTAAACAGTCAAAACAGTTAGTAAGAGGAGAGCACAGGGCTCGGGCCTCCAGGGGAAAGACTGCTTCAGGAGGTTCTCAGAAGCACACACGGCTGCTCTGCAAGATGTTTTCTGAGAAAACTGCACCAGCTACAGAAGTTTGATGATCTCTAGACCAAGTTCATTTTTGCCTAAAGAACAGCAATACGAGCCCTGCCAATTACATCCTTTCTTGCCATTTAAAAACTGATGACATGCATACTGGCATAAAAAAAAAATTCCTTATATAAGACATATGTAAATGAAGCATCTAAATGAGTTTTTGAACTATATCATTCTATACTCTGTTAAAAAAAAAATTGAGCTACTAGAAAGACCCGGCATTTAAGTATGACCAATGTTAACTGCCTATAACACAATCCCCTACTAATATCTACTAGGGGCTATAAAAGTTTACAAAATTGGGCTTTTGATTTTGAAAATATTCAACACTGTTAATGGGAGGTACTTTGCATCTTTCCATGCATAAAAGGGCTATCAAGTCAAGAACATTTTAATGAAATGAGCAATAATTTAGAGATGCTTCTTTAATACTTTCATTTTATATTGAGTCAATTAAAAAAAAAGTTACATAACTTTGGTTTTGACTTAATGACAAAATTTGAAACGAGGCACCATGACGAGTCATTTGATGTAACAGGACAACTTGAAGCTCTGTGCCAGCTCTAACAGCCAGCTTCCCAAGCTACTGAAAATTGCCATGAACATTAATAATGATATGAAAAGGGAGTCTGGTTTATATAAATGCAAGTCAATACAAATAGGGAAAAGACCATTTATTGTGATGGATGTGTTCACTGAATGTAAAAGGAAAATTATTGAAGACAGAGTGAAAGGAAGAAATCTATAAATATCCAGACTCCCTGCAGTAGAAGGGGATTAACCACATGGAAATTAAAGAAAAGCTAAAGGAAAAAACTGAGTTCACATGTGGAGAAAATATTAAAAGCATCTCACTGCAGGCAACAAAATTAAGGCAATGCATTTGCAGAGCCGGTTCTAACATTCATTAAATGTTATGAAATGAAACAGTATAGACCCAGAGGCGTGGAATATATCAGGCTGTGAAGGGAAAAATAGGCAGGGGCAAATAAAGGCTCTTTTAAATAAAGCACGAGGAAGGTTCGTCGATGCCAACGATTTTTTTTTTTTTTTGCAACCTTTGTAAATGCACCAGGACAAACGAACACAGGTGTGCCCTGGGAAAACTTGGAAGAAGAAACCATGAGGTAGCTGCTACCTAAACCAGATCCAAAAGCAAATTGCAGAGAGCACAGGCAAGGGTCTGGAGGTACCAGGCTGGAGTAGACAGAAGAGGAAGCCACCTCAGAGATGTGACTTGAGTGATGGCATAAAAGTCGTCACTTAAAATCATTCCCCGGCCTGCACTGCCACAGGCCACACAACCCCCTTATCACCCACTCCTTGAGATAGAGCCATCCAATACTCTTGAGGCAGATACTAGTGTTACACGGACAATGGGGAATGACAAGTCACTTCTCATGGCCACCACAGCCTTGCCTCACGCAGTCCCACTGAAGGAAATGTCTTCTATCTTCCTCCTGGGGGTAGGACTGGCTCTTCAGGGCTCCTTAGTGAGCCCTTCCCTAGGCCTCCAGCTGCCCTGGAGAGGTCGCTTTCCTCTCCTCTGTGCCCCCTGCACCCCACAGGGCTGTGTAGCACCGAGGTCATCGTCCACAGTTACAGGCAGGCAGGTGTGTTTTCCCCACTGGCTCGACGCCTTGAGAGTTGGAGCCCGCCATTTTCCTCCATCGTTGCCCAGCCGGGGCCTGGCCTATGAAGGGTCTAAGAAAACCAAAGCAAAGCAAAGAATAACTGCCAAAGCTCTAGCTATTTGAGTAGCTAACTAGGCTTTCTGAAGAAGCCAGGTGCAGCCTGGGTAAGTTATGTCGAGGGCAACACCGGGGCAACCTGGTGGTGACACTGAAGGGACAGCTCAATCCCACGCGGCCACTGGGCTGTTCCGTCAACTCCTAAAAGGCGTCTCAGACAAAACCAATGCGTCAAGAAACACGTGACCACAGCTGAGGTGGGGGGGTGAAGAGAAAAGGGACCCAGTGAGAATGAAGGGGTGCAGATGGAGGACAGAGAGACACTCCCAGAAAGCAAGGCCACACACACCACCCCCAGCAGTGACAGGATCCAGTGTGGTGGAAGGGGACAGTCCTGGATCATCAAAGAGAGGACCAGAGATGAAGTTCTGTGTCTGCGACGAGGGCCTCTCCCAACCTGTTGCCTCATCGGCATCTTGTTTGCCCACTGGGATTTGAAAAGATGTCAGAAAATAGAGGTGCGAGCACTGCACCAACTGCTCCGGCAATGAAAAGTATTGTTTGTTCTGCTTGAACCAACGAGACGACGTCGGTAAAAGCCACCTGTTCAAGAAAATAAACATACGCAAGGAGGCTGAAGGTTGGCTCGAGCAATGGTAGGCTGGCACGATGACTCCCAAAAATTCTTGAATATTTTATCAACAACTGTGATGACAGGTGCAAACATATAACACGCATGTATTGACACTAACGAAGAAAAATGTTCTGTTAGCTATTGTGGATGAAACCAACCTGCATAATGATATAAACAGGCAAATGGCAGGTCAGGTTAGGCACATTACAACCAGCCTAAGGATGAGGATAAAATTTCTTTCAAAAAAAAAGCAATTCACGATGCACTTGCATTGACTTTCAACTTACCACGACAGGTTTTCTTCTATTTTCATAGAGAGCTGAGTGTGCTGACTCATGTTCTACACAGAACAAAAGGAGAAGAGCTCGAGAGACAGAGATAGGAAAAGAAGCACAAGGCAATAAGGTGGCAAGAGTAGACAAAAGGTTAAGGAAAAAAAGATCACAAAACGCCAGAACCAGAAGGGACCTTACAACTCACCTAATGCAAATGTTGTCATCTCTGCACATAGTATTCTTTTGGCCAACATCGGCATTGGATGTTTTGTTTTTGTTTCAAATACTCTGGCGTAGGACTTGCATACTCCATCCGTCCACTGGCCTTTCCACTTCTAGCAACTTCTAATATCTTCTCGTCCCCAGGAAGACATTGAAGTTTGTAAACTTTGAAGTCCAGTCCCTTCACTTTATTGCGGAAACCAAAACCCAGAGAGGTTGTGACTCACCCAAGGTCACCTGCCCAACTGTTTACTGTTTACTGTCAGTCAGAGAAAGGCAATCATCATATGGTTTCACTCATATGTGGAATATAAGAAATAGTGAAAGGGACCACAAGGGAAAGGAGGGCAACTGAGTGGGGAAAAATTAGAAAGGAAGGCAAACCATGACTCCTAACTCTAGGAAAGAAACAAAGAGTTGTGGAAGGGAAGGTGGGTGGGGAGATGGGGTGACTGGGTGATGGGCAATGAGGAGGGCACTTGATGGGATGAGCACTGGGTGTTATACTATATGTTGGCAAATTGAATTTAAAATTTAAAAAAATAAAATAAAACCCAAATATTCTGATTTCTAAGCAGTACTGGTGCGACACATTCTAGTGGGAAGGACCTTGGGGTAATAATTTAGTTGGAAAGAAGGGAGTAAGAATCTTGCCTGGAGGTGGCATTTGCACAGTCACATTTCTTTCAGGGGCGAGAGAGGAGAGCCTGGCCAGCCTCCCCCCGGCACCCCCACTGCTGCCAGTGCCTGGTTCCCATCACTGCTCTGTCCACCTCTGCTGAGGCCACCCGTCTTCTCAGTGACTCTCGACTGCTTCCTGGGCTCTGCTTGTGGGACTGCTTACAGGACGCTGGTATAGTCAACTCCAAAAGCATCATTTGTAAACACATGCTTTATCCCAGATGCTATTTCTGTGCTTATTATAAAGTGCTTGGTTTAGAGATGAAAAAATTGGTCTGAAGAATAACAGTAAAACAAGACTTATTCTAAGGAAAGAGAGCAGATAGCTATTCCCACATTGCAGAAAAGGCAGCTGAGGCAAGGGGGGACTTGCACAAAATTATCCTACCTCTGTGGGTTCTTTTCTCAAAATGAATTTTGCTGGCAATTTTTTTCACTTTAAAATCTAATAATCCACTGCTGCATGTAGATAACCGCTCATTTTTACCATTTACAGCCCACTTTTGATGAGTGGTTGGCAAGCAATAGAGCCCTGTGGGGCTTTAGAGAAAAATACAATAACACAGGAGCCAAAGATGATCAATTTTTGAGCTGCTGCTTCTTTCCACAATTAGTGGCTTACTAATTGCATGAAATATACAGAACTTTTTAAAAAATATTATTCATTTATTTGACACCAAAAGTCAGCACAAGCAGGGGAAGGGGCAGAGGTGGAGGGAGAAGCAGGCTCCCCACTGAGCATGGAGTCTAACATGGGGCGATCCCAGGACTCCAGGACCATGACCTGAGCTGAAGACAGACACTTAACTGACTGAGCCACCCAGGTACCCCAAATACACAGAACTTTCAAATAAAATTCCTTTAAAAAAGAAAAAACAAAACAAAATACGGGGATCCTTGGGTGGCTCAGCAGTTGAGCGCCTGCCTTCGGCCCAAGGCGTGATCCTGGAGACCCGGGATCGAGTCCCACGTCAGGCTCCCTGCATGGAGCCTGCTTCTCCCTCTGCCTGTGTCTCTGCCTCTTTCTCTCTCTGTGTGTGTGTCTCTCATGAGTAAATAAATAAAATCTTAAAAAAACAAACAAACAAAAACCCCAAAACTTGTAAAAAGTTTTTCCTTTCTGTACAACCATTACGAACAAAAGACCACTCCTACTGGAATCATCTGTCCTTATTAGATGGGTCATGACTTAGGAAGAGTCCGCCTAAACCAGATACCTCCTAGGGCTTTAACAGGTCATTGCATTCAATTCTTTGTGAAAAGAAGAGGGATGAACTTTCTGAAATCAAAGCCTTCATCATCTTTAAGCAGTAATTGTGGCTAATTATACTTGGCATTTTGATGAGCAGAAAATTTAAAGAAATTTACAAATGATGTCAGTATATGTTTTAAATGTTAATTATTGCTTTGGGTAATTATTAAGAGCTAAACACTTGAAGGAGTATTATCCAATCAGATTTGACCACATTCCATTTAGAAAAATCCTAAAGTTTTTCTAAGTATCAGTAAGCTTTTGTAAGATTGGAATCTTTAGGACACACTTGCATATGGGCAAAATCCTATGTTTAATAAAAAAAGCAGAATCAGTGAGCAAGAAGGCTCATTCCTATTGTTATTTTCCTCAATGTCTCATATTATGGTCTGTTTTAAGATCTCATGTAAAGAAACATTCAGGCACATGATTCTAATCCTCAAAACATCTTTTGCGTGGTGTGACTTTGCTAAAACACATCTGATTTCTTAAAAATATAGATAACGTTATCATCAGTAAATAGAATCATAGGCTCTCAAAATCAGAGACTGCATTTTATCCTGGCATAACTATTTCTCACAGCAAACATTCTGCTATCTTGGTAAACTATCACTGAAATATTTGTTGCCAAGGCTCTTCCATAGGCACAATTCTTAGTGGAAACAGTGAGCTGGGTTACCCCTACTGATCAAAAGTACTTCAATTTTAAATATCAATTATAGTTTACTTATTTCCTATGAAAATAATCTTTAGTCCTCTGAGTTTTTTAAAATAAAGCTTTATTTGACTAGAATACTCAAGAAGACTGTCTTGTTATTATTATTAGAGAGATGCTGGCAGCAAGAAGGAAAATGAGTGGAGGCTGGAAGGGGGAAGAATAATTTCTGTTATCTGCCCTCAGAAAGGCTCTGGATACTGTTCTCAGTTTTGACAGAAGAGCCCCAAGAGAAGCATTATACAATGAATACACTCAGCCAAATACATATATTATTTTTTGTTTTGAGACAGGCACAGTTTGTGGAAAATAGAATTTATTCTACATCCTCAAATGAAGGAAACAATTCACTTAACAATTCTCCACAATGAAATTGGCAAAAACTGTAAACAGTTTTTAAACGAAATCGTAGATTCACTGATTTATGAAACTTGCAGAGCAACACAAATATGCACTAAGCATGTGACATTTTTTATTTTTTAATGGGTTAGTACCCCGTTGTCCCATTATTTTTCCCATTCCATCTCCTCAAATTGGAAGTTGAAACATTGAGGTTACATAGACATTAAAACACACAAAAAATCAGAAGTTACTCATTATACTCTTTTGTTTAAAGGTATTATTTATTTATTTGAGAGAGTGCAAACATGAGCAGGAGGAGGGCAAGGAGGGGCAGAGGGAGAAGGAGAAGCAGACTCCCTGCTAAGTGGGGGAGCCTAACACAGGGCACCATTCCAGGACCCTGGGATCATGACCCGAGCCGAAGGCAGACGCTTAACCAACTGAACCACCTAGGTGCCTTCATTATATTCTTAAATTAGTGAATATATCCTTCAGTTATCCCAGGGAGTATATTTGTTCTACAAAATTAAATAACAAATGCATTTCCAAGTTGATACAAATAAGCAAATTTTCTTTTTATTAATATGGTATTCACATCCCAAATGTGAGCAAATAATTTAAGTCCCAATAATCATAGTTTATGTTTTACAGTAATTTATTTGCCTGGAAGACCCAATATGCAATGATTCAAGATGTTCTTCTTCTTCTTCTTCTTCTTTTTTTTTCAGATTTTACCTATTTATTTATGAGAGATACACAGAGAGAGAGAGAGAGAGAGAGAGAGAGAGAGAGGCAGAGACACAGGCAGAGGGAGAAGCAGGCTCCATGACAGGAGCTCGACGTGGGACTCGTGGGACCCCATCCCGGGTCTCCAGGATCATGCCCTGGGCTGAAGGTGGCAGCTGAGCCACCTGGGCTGCCCATTATTATTCCTTTTTTTTTTTTTTTTTTGGAAGACTTTACTTATGTATTTGAGAGAGAGAAAGCATGAGCAAGGGGAGGGGCAGAGGGAGAGGGAGAAGCAGACTCCCCACTGAGCAGAGAGCTGGATGCAGGGCTGGATCCCAGGACTCAGAGATCATGCCCTGAGGCGAAGGCAGACGCTTAACCAACTGAGCCACACAGGGACCCTAAGATGTTATACTTTTTGCAGGTTATATTGTCTTTAGCAAGAAAATGCAAGTGTAAAAGGATTCCAAATGCCACAAAATTAGAATTTACAGTGTCTCATGTTGAGGTAAACACTTCAAATTTGGGCAAATATTATGATGATGGATAAGCATACAGTTGAATTGACTCTTGATTTTAGTAGATAAGAACACTCTTACTTTACTCCAGAACTTTGACTTTTATCAGTTTTTGTTCTTCAGGGTAAAGGTAAAATAATAATGTAAAGATTCAGCCACACTCATGTAGTGAAGAGCCATGTTAATTGATTTCTCTTTCAATTATGATAGAAGATTTTGTGACATTCTAAACACAGTAACATTCCATTTCCTCTTCTTGACCATCAGTGGTTCACAGATACTGGCTCTTATAACAATTTCTTATAAAAATGTACGGAAACTCTCTCCTGGGTGTGGGAATCAGAATCGAGCTCCCGAATAACACAAATGCTAAGTCATGACGGATACATCTACTATGTTTGCTAGAGCCCAGGTATGACTTCCCTAAGGCAGACAGAGGAACACAAAGATGCAGGAGAAATCTGAATGAAGAGCGGCTGAATCCCATTACCAATTTCATACCCGAGATATACTCAATCTTGAAAATGTGCTGTAGGGATACCTGGTGGCTCAGTCGTTTAAGCCTCTGCCTTCAGTTCAGGTCATGATCCCAGGGTCCTGGGATCGAGTCAGGCTCCCTGCTTAGCGGGGAGTCTGCTTCTCCCCGTCCCACTGCCCCTGCCCCAGCTTGTGCTCTCTCTTACTTTGCTCTTTCTCTCTAAATAAATAAAATATTTAAAAACAAAAAAAGAATCAAAAGCAGAGGAGAAATTGTGACAAAGGCAGTATTTAAAATGGTAAAATAGGGGTGCATGGGGGGCTCAGTCAGCTAAGCTGCTGACTCTTGATTTCTTCTGCTCAGGTCATGATCTCAGGGTTGTGAGATGGAGCCCTTACACTGCTCAGCAGGGAGTCTACTTACTATCCTTTCTCTATTTCCCTCTCCATCTGCCCCTCCCCCTTCACTCTTTCTCACTTTAAATAAATACATAAATATTTTAAATAATAAAAAATAAATGGTAAAAGACCTTGATCCTCTTATTTAAGAAACCCCACAAATAACAAGCAGAACAATCATTTTAAAAGTACCTTATATCAACTAGATATGTCAGTGTAAACTGCAGACCACCAAAGCAAAGACAAAATCTTAAAAAGCACCAGCTGTAACGTGACACGTCATCTATAAAGAGTGGCAATTGACTTCTCCTCAGTAGCAGTGGAAGCCAGCTAACAAAGGAATAACTACAACATACTGAAATATAATAACCCTCAACCTAGAACTCTATAAGCAGCAGAGACATCTTTAAAGAATTGAGGGCATTCTTGATGTAAAATTGTATATTTAAAAATTATTAAAATGGCAAATTTTGTTATACGTATTTAATCACAACTTAAAAAAATTAAAAATGTAACCTACCAAAACCCACTGAATTATATACACTTTAAATGGGTAAATTGTATGGTGTGTGAACTACATTTCAATAAAGCTATTTTAAAAAAAGAGTAAGGGCAAAATTTAAAAGTTTCCAGTCAAAATCCAGTACATACTAAAGATAAATTCTAAAGAATATACTCTAAGAAGAAGGAAAAATGTGGTAAAATATGGGTAACTCTAATAAACAAGAACCATACAGAAAAACAACACAGTATGAGGTTTAAAAACAATACAATTAAAATACATCATAGAATACTACCTGATTTGGGAGGGTGTCATTAGTCCCTTAAGGTCCCTGAACAGTGTGAGAGAGTAAAAGGTATTTACTAACTTTAAGCTTTGATAAATTAGTATGTAAGATGTAATTCCAAGGACCCAACAAAAAGATTAGAAACAGTATTTAGTTTCAAATTAGTAGGAGAAAACATGAAATAATTTGTAAAAGTCAAAATCAAGAAAGTGGAGACTAAGAGCTAGAAAGCATCAATAAATATTTGTACCCAAATAGAGAGTAATTATATTAAATAAAATTTGTCTAAATGTTAGTTAGAAACAAAAACTGTCAGGTTGGCATCTTTTAAAAAATAAATAATCCAACTATATGCTGTTTCTAAGGGGAACGAGTGAAATATAATACGAAGACTGTAAAGAAATGCATTACCAGAGATAAAGAGAGACAGTTTGTAGTAATTTTAAAAAATGAGAGAAGGAAGAAAGGAGGGCCAGAGGGAAGGAAGGAGAGAGGGAGGGAGTAAGGATTAGAAGGCATATCGTATCTATCACCTCATAACTAATTACCCCAAAATTAAGTGGCTAGAAACAATAAATGTTTATATCTCACAGTTTCTGTGGGTCTAGAATCCAGGCACAGTTTAGTTGAGTCCTTTGGCTCAGGGCCTGTCCCAGGCTGCAGTCAAGGTGTTAGTGAAGGCTGCCTTCACCTCAAGGCTTCACTGAGAGAATGTGCTTCCAAGATCACTATTGTGGCTCCTGGCAGGCCTCAGAACACCCACTTCCAAGATCACTCATAGAGCTGTTGGCAGGCCTCGTGTCCTCACTAGCTAGTGAGCAGAGACATGAGTTCTTTGCCCGATGGGCCTGTTGGTAGGGCAGCTCACACAGGGCAGCTGGCTTTCCTCAAAGCAGGCCTGGAAGAGAGTGAAAGGAGAAGCAAGATGGAAACCAGAGTCTTTTTGTAATCTAATCTCAAAAGAGATATCCTATCACTTTTGCCATTTTCTATTTGTTAGAAATGCGTCACCAGATCCAACCTACATTCAAGGAAAGATTACACATTGGGACAAATACCACATTGGGAATCAGTGGGGATATTTTAAATGCTGTCTACTGCAGAGATGAAAAACAAAAAACTGTCATTGTTGACTTATTATGTAGTAAACCTAGCAAATCCAAAAAAAAGTCATACTAGATGCTTAGAATTAATAAAAAAAAGTCTTGCAAGGAGGTTGGGCATAAAAAATCAGTGCACAAAAATCAGTTTTGGATTATATATGAGCAAGAAAAAGAAAGTAGAAATGTTGAAATAATCCCATTTACAATAAGATCAAACATCAAGGTATTTATCAGTTGAATAATAACTACTGAAGTTAGGGATGGGTACTACTATCTTTACCTCTGTGCATACTTGAAAATTTTGATACTTTTTTTTTAAAGTATCAAATATCTAGGAACTAACAAAAGATTTGCAAACCTTTACAGAGAAATTTATTTCTCATTTATTCTAAATAAATGGAGGGAATAAACTATGTTCATCAACTGGAAGACTTAATATTGTAAAGGTAGCAATTCTTTCCAAATTGATTTAAGTTCAGTACAATCAAAATCAAAAGCCCACCCTGTGTGTATGTGCATGTACGAAGCTTGACAAGCTGATATTTAAATTTGAATTTAAAAAAATAAAATAAAAATAAATTTGAATAAAAGTAGAAAAAGCCAAATAAGATATGGAAAAAGTCTTTGCCCTTAGCCATATTAATAAAGCAAAATAAAACCATAATGAGATACCATTATATACCCATCAAACTGATAAGAATTCAAACTCTGACAATAGCAACTTTTGGTGAGGACATTAAGCAAAAAGAAATCTTCTACACAGCTAATGGGAGAATCCACTGGTACAACAACCACTTTGAAAAACTGGTATTATCCACTCATCAGTTTCATACTTAGGTGGTGATGTTTTTGATCTCCCATAAGTGAGTCACACTTTTTTCTTTAAAGTAGTCTTAGGGCACTTGGGGGGCTTAATCAATTAAGCGTCCAAATCTTGACTTTGGCTCAGGTCATGATCTCAGGGTAGTGGAGTTGAGCCCTGCTTGAGGCTCCTCATACAGCTGGGAGTCCACTGGAGATTGTCTCTCTCCCTCTCCCTCTGCCCTTCCCTACCTGTATTCTCTCTCTAAAATGAAAAATAAATCTTATTTAAAAATGTAATCTTAGGGGGGAAAAAAACAGTCACATACATTTCTAAAGATAAGCAATAGGAGAGGAGACTCTGGAAAGTACATTCTGTGTTGGAGAGCAAAGAGAACAGAAGTAGACTTACTCTTTGCTCTAAACATTATGCCAAACTCTGAAAACAAATCTTGAAACACTAAAAAAATCTACCATTACTTTACATATTTGGAAGGAAAGGTGGCACTCAGAGTAATAGGGATACTTTTATCCATTTTTAGGTAAACAAAATCTGAGTCAAATGTAGTATGCATTCTGCTACAAAAGAACAAGACCAGATCACAAAGGCAAGGAAAATTCAGTTAAAAGGGCAGAACAAGCCAATTAGTGATTGTTACTCTTAAGATTTAATGCTTATAAAAAAGGCTTCCAGATGGGCGCCCTGGTGGCTCAGCGGTCTAGCACCACCTTTAGCCCAGGGTGTGATCCTGGAGACCCAGGATCGAGTCCCACATTGGGTTCTCTGCATGGAGCCTGCTTCTCCCTCTGCTTCTCCTTCTGCTTCTCCCTCTGCCTGTGTCTCTGCCTCTCTCTGTGTGTCTCTCATTAATAAATAAATAAAATCTTTTAAAAAAAATCCAGATGCTCCATAATCTAATTGTACCATTATTTGGAAAAGGGCAAAGCAAAAAAAAATGGACAAAGCACCTCCTGAAGGCTAGTACAAAAGCCTAAATGTCACTTATTTTATCATAGAAATAAATGACTGATGTGAGAACACAGGCAAAGATAATGAGGTTTAACATTTGAGGATGTTTTGTAATCTAAATCAATGCCAAAAAAGAACCACATATAGTATTAAAAACCAAAAAAAAAAAACAGTATTTATTTACATTCCATTTACTCTCAAAAGGATGAGGAAGCTGGGGGAAATATAAAGGAAGTAGTCTCATTTTACTTAATTCATTGTTTTTCACAAAATAACAAAGATCTGACTTAGAATCACAGGTGTAAGGGAAACAAAAAAGTTTATTCATCAATTTTCCAACTTCAGCCAAGACTGAAGTTATACCACTGTAGGAAAATGAAAATCTACTCCACTTAGAGGTAAGCACCAGCTAATATATACGTTATTAAAGAACCGGCTTTAATTATATCTGTCATAACATCCAACAAATCTGCAATAAAAGACACAGCCATCATAATATAGGACATTAAGAATCTTTGTGCAACATTGAAAACCAGAGTTTACACAAGAGAAAACACAACTATTAAGGTATGAAGTCAACAACATCACAGTAACAGTACCCGGTGTCTTTCTTATTCAAGTATATACACTATTTTTAAGACGTTATAACAAAGACATCAGTAACTAAAATGTACACACAATTATTTTATGAACACTATGAGAAACAATAAAAAAATAAAAATACCCTTAAATTTTGTAACAATTACAAACACATTAACATTACCGCTATATACTTGTCTAAATTTTTAACTGATTTGTACACTTTCAAAAATAGCACTGAGTTTTACAAAAATACTGATAATGGCTCAACATTTTTGGAAGTCCGATCACTTTATATTTCAGTAGTCTATATTTTCTGCTCCTTTCTTCCACTGCCATAGTCCTCTTTATAATCACCCATTTGCTCAAGGCAACAATAACAGAGCACTCCAACAGCTATAGAAGTACTACATCCGAAAACTTCTAGTTCTTTGAAATGGTTGGAAAGGGTTTTTTAGTGCCCACATGAACAGCTGTGGTTTTGGTTTTGGTTTTTCAGGAAACAGAAGTGCTTCACTTTCTGGTGTAGGAAATCGTTCTTGGTAGACTTCAGGATAGGATTTTTGAAACTGAAAAAAAAAAAAAAGATACAAGATGAGTAAAAAATAAATAAACAAACAAACCAGCTAAAAACTAATAAAATCAGGTGATCTAATTTTAAAATAAAAGTGTTTCTGGCCTGATTCCATGCTAAAATATTTTTATTTTGTTTTAATGTCTATCGCTCTTCATCAGAAAAGAGAATAAGAAGATGACAAATCATAATCAAATTCACTTCTTTTTGTTAGATCATTTGATTCCACTTGCTGTAGATCTAATTGAACTTTAATTTGATCCAGTCTTCAAATAAACTTCTCATTTCGGTCATATTTTTTAAAATTTCCCCCGCTGCTAACTATAAATACACTTCACTTTAAAAACATTCACAATTCTGACTTAAAAATAATTTATGTTCTATACAGTTAAAGAAAATTTTGGCCCAACTACATTTCACGATCTCCCTGCTTCTCCAACTCAGCTCCACCTGCTTCTGCTCAAATGGAAGGGAAAATGTTCCAGTATATATTAATTTATGAGAAGCTTAAAGAGAGGCAATATGCTTTTCCTTTGATCCTCAACACTGAACTCTTCTCCAAATTACTGAGAAAAATATGATTGGGAATCTAGAACTCTGGTACTCTGTGTTATAATCCTATGTATGGTGTGATCAGGAATCAAGCTTGCAGGAGTCAGTCTGGAAAGATAAAAACCATTCCCTTAATCTTGAATCAGTACTTTAAGAATGATTGAAGTAAATCTATTTTGAGTTAAAAACTGTTCAATGAAACCCAAAGCTTTGTTGCCTAGCAGGAACTAAAAACTTTCACTGACACCTGAGGCAAGAAACCAATTTGATACTGGCACTTTAAAACCAAAGGCTTTTCATTTCTACACACTTATATTTGCAAATTCAGTAGAATTTGCCTTTCAAAATAAAAATCAAAAGGAATCTGTCCTCATATGATAGCTTCGCTGAATTTAAAGTAATTGCTCCAATAACTCACATCATGCCACATACCAAACAAAGGACAAATAACAGAGGGGCTCCATAAATGAAGAACTCAATAATGGTAAAGTATTTACATTGGAGAATAAAAATGTGGGAAACTGATCAAAACTGTATACATCAATGAGACTTCTGGAATGTATGAATTGGATGGTATACTTTCAAAACTACTCCATCTCAGAAGATGAGATTCACACAAAACCCATTAAAATAGAGAATAAAAAGAAAAAAATGATATTAAGAACAGCAGACAGAAGAAGAAATGACTTCTAAAGAATATCCTTCTTACCTGCTTCAATTTTTTCTTCTTCTCTTTGCTGGAGAGTTTGGCATCTGTTATGACTTCCTCCAACAAAGCGGCCAGAGGTTCCTGAGAGCCATATGCTCTCTGGTATTCAAACTCCTCTGGACTGATTTGACGGCAAAATGATGGAGCAGATAAAGTGATATCCATATCGGCACCTGGGTATTTTATCTGAAGCAAAAGGATTAATAGTAAAATGAATAAGTGTATTTTCATATAAGCTGCAAAAATTAGTTCAGATCAATTACAGCATATCTCCTACTAAGAATGCCAAATCACTCTTCAATTTGATAGGAAAAAACTCTTTATTACAAAGTAAAAGTGTTCTATAAGCTTGAAAAAATTTCACTTAAAGCCACAGTTTTAAATAAGAGATTCTTACCTTTTTAAACCATAGAGCCATTTTAATAAACAAAAAACCTGTGTGCTCTTTTAAATAAAATCTTAAATTGGAACATAAACTAAATATGTTGACAAAAATAATTCAAAGCAATTACAATACTGAACACACTCTGGGGGTTCCTTCCCACGTCTGGAGAATCTGATACTCCTTTCCTTGGAGATGGATACAGGCACACACGCACACACATAGTATGGCCATTATATGTGGAGAAGTATGACAACCATCTCTAAATATGTTACCAGTGAAAATCAAGAAAACAAATGTGCAGGGCAAAAGAGAGAATGGAGAAAAAAGAGGAAAGATGACATCAAGACTTGTATATAGGCTAGCCCCGGTGGCGCAGCGGTTTAGCACCACCTGCAGCCTGGGGTGTGATCCTGGAGACCCAGGATCTAGTCCCACGTCAGGCTTCCTGTATGGAGCCTGCTTCTCCCTCTGCCTGTGTCTCTGCCTCTCTCTCTGTCTCAATGAATAAATAAAACCTTAAAAAAAAAAAAGACTTGTATATAAATGAGCATCCATTAAAAATATTTAATTTCACACCTACATACATAAAGGAAATATTAACAGACATAAAGGGAGAAACTGAGAGTATACAATCATAATAGGAGTCTTTAACACTCTACTTACTTCAATGGAGAAGTCATCCAGAGAGAAAATCAACAAGGAAATAGTGGTTTTCAACAAGACATTAGATTATGTGGACCTAACAAATATATATATAGAACAGCTCAGGATCAGACAGCTTCACAGGTGAACTCTAATAAACATTTTAAAAAGAATATTAATTCTTCTCCAACTATTCAAAAAATGTAAAAAGGATAACTTCCAAATTCATTGTACAAGGCCAGCATTACCCTGATGACAAAACCAGATGAAGACAAAAATATAAGAACTATAGGCCAGTATCTCTGATAAACATAGATGCAAAAATCTTCAACAAAATATTAACAAACCAAACTCAACAATACAATGAAAAGATCATTCACCATGACCAAGTGGGATTTATTCCAATGATATAAAGGTGGTACAGTATTCACAAATCAATCAAATGTGATACATCACATTAACAATAAGAAGGATAAAAACAATATGATCATCTGAACAGATGCAGAAAAAGCATTTGACAAAATAAAATTGCCATTTGTGATAAAAAAAAAACCTCAAAGTTGGTTTAGAAGGAACATACCTCAACATAATAAAGGGCACACTGAAAAACCCACAGCTAACATTATATTATACTCAATGATAAAAAGCTAAAAGCTTTTCTCTAAGATCAGGAACAAGATAAGGATGAGCATTCTCACCACTTTTATTTAACACAGTACTAGAAGGCCTAGTCACAGCAATCAGTCGAGTTTAAGAAATAAAAAGCACCCAAACTGGGAAGGAAGAAGTAAACTGGTCAATATTTGCAGATGACACAAACATATACATTAAAAAAACCCTAAAGACTCCGAAATTATTGGAAGAAACAAATGAATTTAGTAAACTTGCTGGATACAAAATTAATATACAGAAATCTATTGTGATTCTGTATGCTAATAATAAAGTATCAGAAAGAGAAACTGAGAAAGCAACCCCATTTATAATTGCACCAATGGAATAAATACCTAGGAATAAGTTTAACTGGGAAGGTGACAGACTATAGTCTGAATACAAGAAATGGAAGACAACACAAATGGAAAGATATGTCATGTTCATGGATTAGAAAAATCTTATTAAAATGCATATACTGCCCAAAGTAATCTACAGATTCAAATAATCCCTATCAAAATACCAATAATGTTTTTCACAGAACAAGCACAAAGAATTCTAAAATATGTATGGAACCACGAAAGACCTCAAATAGCCAAACAACATTGAGAAAGAAACAAAAAGGATCCCAGGTTTCAAACTATACTACAAAGTTATAGTAACCAAAATAGAGGAGTAGGGTCCTCACCTCACCCGGCCCCACCAACTTACCTGGATAACTTCCAAATCACCCTTAACACCTATGAATTAGAGGTGAGATTTAAAGAGAGCACAGCCAGAATGATACAGAGAGAAGGGTTTGTGCTTCTAACAAGGTAGGAAGGTGTAAAAATATTAAAATAAAAAAGAATCCAGTGGGGGAGGGGCCATGAGGAGCCAGGCTCAGGGCAGTGGGAGCCTCCAGGTCAGGAAAGCCCACCCCGGAGATGCGGAAACTTTAAAAAATCCACCGGATTCTTCCCGTACGGAAAGGTGCTCAGCAGGGGAGAACCTCAGCGGGGGCAGTGGGGCCCCCAGTCTCCCAGGGTCACTAGGAGAGGAGGGGCGCCCAGGAGCACAGGCCACAGAGGGCACCGAGGTCAGCGGCCCGGAGAAGCCGGTGGGACAGGAGGGGCTCTGGGGAACTGGGCTGCGCCCTGCTGCCTTCGGGAGCCGCATTCGGGAGCGTGATTCCAGCAGCGCAGGCCCTGGAGCCCAGGGCGCAGGGGACACAGCCCAGGATCCTGCGCTCCCCCGGGACAGGCGGAGGGGAAGGGCCCGGGACAGTGAGGCCGCTCCTGCCGCCAGGCCCCGAGCTGTGCAAGTCAGCGCCCAGTCACCCCAGGAGCACCTAGGCCCCTGCAGTCTGGGAGCTGGTAGTTACTGCAGGAGCTGACTCCAGGGCTGGAGAGCTGGCCCCCACCAGTGGGGTTGTTCCTCCTGGTGTCACCCTGTACCCAGGAGAGGCGGGCCCTAGGGAACAGGGGCCTCCGAGGTCAACAGCTCCCACTGAAGGTGGCACCCAGCGGGAAGGTGGGGGGCAGCTCCCCCAGGTGCACACACCTGAGCACCAGCACAACAGGCACCTCCCTGAGAAGACCACCTGGAAGGACAGGGGAAGATCAAGTTCCTGACCAAGCAGCGCTGGGAAGCTCCAGAGGAAGTTGAGGGATTTACAGTATATAGAATTAGAGGGTACCCCTCCTCCCCTCCCCTTTTCCAGTACAACTCGTTTTTATATCAGACTAAAAATTTCCAACTTTTTTTCTTTTTTCCCACCTGAACTACAATATTTTACCACCTCTTCATTTTAAAGATTCTTCCTTTTTGACTTTCATATATCTACAATTACAGGTACTAGATATATTTTCCATTTCTAGATTCCCTTCAACATACTCAATTTAATCTTGGGAGATATACAAGATATGGGTTTTTTTGTTTTGTGTTGTGTTTTTTGTTTTCTCTGCCTCATTTTGTTCTACAATGGAGGAATATCTTCTAAAACATGACCAGGGGCAGCCCCGGTGGTGCAGCGGTTTGGCGCTGCCTGCAGCCTGGGGTGTGATCCTGGAGACCTGGGATCGAGTCCCACGTCAGGCTCTCTGTATGATGCCTGCTTCTCCCTCTGCCTGTGTCTCTGCCTCTCTCTCTCTCTCCCTGGGTCTATGAATAAATAAATAAAATATTAATAAATAAATAAATAAAAAATAAAAATAAAACATGACCAGCATGCACCCAGAACCAAGTGGTATACCATGCTGGTTCATTCTGTGAGATTCCTCATTCCTATTCTGCCCTCCCTCTTTTATCTCATTTATGTTTTGGAGGTCAATGATGGGTCTCTCTACAAGTATTTCTGGTTTATACAAATTTGGAACTAAACATCTTCTAACATACAGAACTTAATATACTCAAAATCAAGAGGATCACCCTCTCATACCCCAGGAAGCCTACATTCTCCCTCCAATACAACTTCATCACCACCATCATCTCCCAGTCCCACCTCCCTTTTTTTTTCTTCTCCTTTTTTTCTTTTTCTCTTTACTTTTGCTTTTTTCTCTTTTTTTCTCATTTCTTTTTTTTCTTCTTCTTTGGGATTCTTGGCCTTTTATTTTTTACTACTTTGTTTTAAAATTTGTTTTTCACTTTAGTGAGCCTTTTATTTTGTTGTGATCTTTGTTTTCAATTTCTGGTCTCTGACCTCGGCAGAATCATCTAGGGTAAAATTTACTTAGGTCGAGGTTGATATTCTGACTTAGCCCACTCATAGAGCCACTCTGCACTGAGTAAAATGACTAGAAGGAAGAACTCACCACAAAAGAAAGAAGCAGAACAGTACTCTCTGCCACAGAGTTACAGAATTTGGATTACAATTCAATGTCAGAAAGCCAATTCAGAAGCACAATTATAAAGCTACTGGTGGCTCTGGAAAAAAGCATAAAGGATTCAAGAGACTTCATGACTGCAGAATTTAGATCTAATCAGGCTGAAATTTAAAAATCAATTAAATGAGATGCAATCCAAACTGGAGGTCCTAACAACGAGGGTTAATGAGGTGGAGGAAAGAGTGAGTGACAGAGCAAACAAGTTGGTGGCAAAGAAGGAAGCTGAGGAAAAAAGAGAAAAACAATGAAAAGACCATGAGGAAAAGTTAAGGGAAATAAATGACAATCTCAGAAGGAAGAATCTATGTATAATTGGGGTTCCAGAGGGCACTGAGAGGGACAGGGCCAGAAAGCATATTTGAACAAATCATAGCTGAGAACTTACCTAATTTGGGAAGGGAAACGGGCATTCAGAATCAGGAGATGGAGAGGTTCCCCTCCCCAAAATCAATAAAAACCGCCCAACACTTCAACATTTAATAGTGAAACTTGCAAATTCCAAAGATAAAGAGGAAATCCTTAAAGCAGCATGAGACAAGAGATTCCTAGCTTTTATGGGGAGAAATATTAGATTAACAGCAGACCTCTTCACAGAGACCTGGCAGGCCAGAAAGGGCTGGCAGGATATATTCAGGGTCCTAAATGAGAAAAACATGCAGCCAAGAATACTTTATCCAGCAAGGCTCTCATTCAGAAAAGGAGAGATAAAGAGCTTCAAAGATGGGCAGAAACTGAAAGAATATGTGACAACCAAACCAGCCCTGCAATACTAAGGGGGACCCTGTAAAAGAAAGAGGAAGCCCCAAGAAATAATCCACAAAAACAGGGACTGAATAGGTATTATGATGACACTAATTCATATCTTTCAATAGTTACACTGAACATGAATGGGCTAAATGATCCCATCAAAAGACGCGGGTTTTGGACTGGATAAAAAAGCAAGACCCACCTATTTGCCGTCTACAAGAGACTCATTTTAGACCTAAGGACAACTACAGCCTGCAAATGAAAGGCTGGAGAACCATTTACCATTCAAATGGTCCTCAAAAGAAAGCAGGGGTAGCAATCCTCATATCAGATAAAGTATATCCCAAAGACTGTAGTAAGAGATGAAGAGGAACACTATATCATTCTTAAAGGGTCTATCCAACAAGAAGACCTATCAATCATGAATATTTATGCCCCAAATGTGGGAGCTGCCAAGTATATCAATCAATTAATAACCAAAGTAAAGACATACTTAGATAATAATACACTAATAATAGGAGACTTAAACACGGCACCTTCTACAAATGACAGATCTTATAAGCACATCATCTCCAAAGAAACAAGAGCTTTAAATGATACACTGGACCAGATGGATTTCACAGATATATACAGAATTTTACATCCAAACGCAACTGAATACACATTCTTCTCAAGTGCACATGGAACTTTCTCCAGAATAGACCACATACTGGGTCACAAATCAGGTCTCAACTGATACCAAAAGACTGGGATTGTCCCCGGCTTATTTTCAGACCACAATGCTTTCAAACTAGAACTCAGTCACAAGAGTGACTGAGAGTCACAAGACCACAACAGTACAAGAACATATTTGGAAGAAACTCAAACATGTGGACGTTAAAGAGCATCCTTCTAAAAGATGAATAGGTCAACCAGAAAACTAGAGAAGAATTTAAAAAATTCATGGAAACTAATGAAAATGAAGATACAACCATTCAAAATCTTTGGGATACAGCAAAAGCAGTCCTAAGAGGGAAATACATCGCAATACAAGCATCCCTCAAAAAATTGGAAAAAACTCAAATACAGAACCTAACCTCTCACCTAAAGGAACGGAGAAAGAACAGCAAATAAAACCTACACCAAGGAGAAGAAGAGAGATAATAAAGATTCGAGCAGAACTCAATGAAATAGAGACCAGAAGAACTGTGGAACAGATCAACAAAACCAGGAGTTGGTTCTTTGAAAGAACTAATAAGATAGATAAACCATTAGCCAGCCTTATTGAAAAGAGAAAAGACTCAAATTAATAAAATCATGAATGAAAAAGGAGAGATCACAACCAATACCAAGGAAATACAAACTATTTTAAAAACATATTATGAGCAGCTATATGCCAATAAATTAGACAATCCAGAAGAAATGGATGCATTTCTGGAAAACCACAAATTACCAAACCTGGAGCAGGAAGAAATAGAAAACCTGAACCAATAACTACGGAGGAAATTGAAGCAGTCATCAAAAACCTCCCAAGATACAAAAGTCCAGGGCCAGATGGCTTCCCAGGGGAATTCTATCAAAACGTTTAAAGAAGAAACAATATCTATTCTACTAAAGCTGTTCCAAAAGATAGAAAGGGATGGAATACTTCCAAACTCATTTTATGAGGCCAGCATCACCTTGATTCCAAAACCAAAGACCCCACCAAAAAGGAGAATTATAGACCAATATCCCTGATGAATACAGATGCAAAAATTCTCAACAAGATACTAGCCCAAAAGGTTCCAACAGTACACTAAGAAGATTTTTCACCATGACCATGTGGGATTTATCCCCGGGATGCAAGATTAGTACAACACTCATAAAACAATCAATGTGATAGATCATATCAACAAGAGAAAAAACAAGAACCATATGATCCTCTCAATAGATGCATAAAAAGCATTTGACAAAATACAGCATCAATGCTTGATCAAACCCTTCAGAGTGTAGGGATAGAGGGAACATTCCTCAGCATCTTAAAAACCATCTACAAAAAGCCCACAGCAAATACCATTGTCAATGGGGAAACACTGAGAGCCTTTCCCCTAAGATCAGGAACACCACAGGGATGTCCACTCTCACCACTGCTATTCAACATAGTACTAGAAGTCCTAGCCTCAGCAACCAGGCAACAAAAAGAAATAAAAGGCATTGAAATTGGCAAAGAAGGGACGCCTGGGTGGCTCAGCGGTTGAGCGTCTTCCTTTGGCTCGGGACCTGATCCTGGGGTTCCGGGATCAGTTCTCACATCGGGCTTCCTGAATGGAGCCTGCTTCTCCCTTGCCTATATCTCTACCCCCGCCCCCCACTCTCTCTCTCTCTCTTTCTCTCTGTCTCTCATGAATAAATAAAATCTTTTAAAAAAAAAAAAAAAGAAAAGAAATTGGCAAAGAAGTCGTCAAACTTTCCCTCTTTGCAGATGACATGATACTGTACATAGAAAACCCAAAAGACTCCACCCCAAGATTGCTAGAACTCATAAGCAATTCGGCAGTGTGGCAGGATACAAAATCAATGCCCAGAAATCAGTGGCATTTGTCTATACTAACAATGAGACTGAAGAAAGAGAAATTAAGGAGTCAATCCCATTTACAATTGCACCCAAAGGCATAAGATACCTAGGAATAAACCTAACCAAAGAGGTAAAGGATCTATACCCTAAAAACTACAGGACAGTTCTGAAAGAAATTGAGGAAGAAACAAAGAGATGGAAAAATATTCCATGCTCATGGATTGGAAGAATTAATATTGTGAAAATGTCAATGCTACCCATTAATGTATGTACACATTTAATGTAATCCCTATCAAAATACCATGGACTTTCTTCAGAAAAAGGAACAAATCATCTTAAGATTTGTGTGGAATCAGAAAAGACCCCGAATAGCCAGGGGAATATTGAAAAAGAAAACCAGAGCTGGGGGCATCACAATGCCAGATTTCAGGTTGTCCTACAAAGCTGTGATCATCAAGACAGTGTGGTGCTGGCACAGAAACAGACACATAGATCAATGGAACAGAATAGAGAATCCAGAAATGAACCCTCAACTCTATGGTCAACTAATATTCGACAAGCAGGAAAGGCTATCCACTGGAAAAAGGACAGTCTCTTCAATAAATGGTGCTGGGAAAATTGGACATCCACATGCAGAAGAATGAAACTAGACCATTCTCTTACACCACACAAAGATAAACTCAAAATGGATGAAAGATCTAAATGTGAGACAAGAATCCATCAAAATCCTAGAGGAGAACACACGCAACACCCTTTTTGAACTTGACCACAGCAACTTCTTCCAAGATACATCTATGAAGGCAAGGGAAACAAAAGCAAAAATGATCTACTGAGACTTAAATCAAGATAAAAAGCTTCTACACAGCGAAAGAAACAGTCAACAAAACTAAAAGACAACCTACAGAATGGGAGAAGATATTTGCAAATGACATATCTGATAAAGGGCTAGTATCCAAGATCTATAAAGAAGTTATTAAACTCAACAGCAAAGAAACAAACAACCCAATCATGAAATGGGCAAAAGACATGAACAGAAATTTCACAGAGGAAGACATAGACATGGCCAACAAGCACATGAGAAAATGCTCTGCATCACTGGCCATCAGGGAAATACAGATCAAAACCACAATGAGATACCACCTCACACCAGAGAGAGTGGTGAAAATTAACAAGACAGGAAGCAACAAATGTTGGAGAGGATGTGGGGAAAGGGGAACCCTCTTGCACTGTTGGTGGGAATGTGAACTGGTGCAGCCACTCTGGAAAACTGTGTGGAGGTTCCTCAAAGAGTTAAAAATAGACCTGCCCTACGACCCAGCAATTGCACTGTTGGGGATTTACCCCAAAGATACAGATGCAATGAAACGCCGGGACACCGGCACCCCAATGTTTATAGCAGCAATGTCCACAATAGCCAAACTGTGGAAGGAGCCTCGGTGTCCATCGAAAGATGAATGGATAAAGATGTGGTTTATGTATACAATGGAATATTACTCAGCCATTAGAAACGACAAATACCCACCATTTGCTTCAACGTGGATGGAACTGGAAGGTATTATGCTGAGTGAAGTAAGTCAATCGGAGAAGGACAAACATTGTATGTTCTCATTCATTTGGGGAATATAAATAATAGTGAATCTAAATTAAAAATGCAATAAATAAATAAATAAATAAGCAACAAATTTATGGATATTTCTCCTCATGCAAGAGAAACAAAGGCAAAAATAAGCTCCTGGGACTACACTAAAATAAAAAGATTTATATAGCAAAAGAAACCCTCAACAAAACAAATAGGCAATTTGTAAATGGCAGAAAATATCTGCACACTATATACCCAATAATGGTTTACTATCCAAGACACATAAAGAACTTATACAACCCAACACCAAAAAAAAAAAAAATCTGATTTTAAAATGTGCAGATGATCTGAATAGACATTTTTCCAAAGACCTACAGATAGCCAACACATGGAAAGGTGTTCAACACAAAATAAAACTACAATGAGATTCAATCTCACACCAGTCAAAACAGCTAGAACGAAAAGACAAAAAAATAACAAATGTTGGCAAGCATGTGAGGAAAAGGGAACCCTCATGCACTGTTGGCGGGAATAAAGATTGGTACAATCACCGTGGAAAACAGCATGGAAGTTCCTCAACAAATTAAAAATAGAACTACCATAAGTTCCAGCCAATTCCACTTCTGGATATTTACCCACAGAAAATGAAAACACTAATTTGAAAATATATGTGCACCCCTACATTTACTGCAGCATGATTTACAATAGGCAAGGTATGGAAGCAATCTAAGTAGACATCCACCAATGAATGGGCAAAGAAGATGTGGCCTGTATACACAACGAAATATTGTTCAGCCATAAAAAAGGAATGAAATCTTGCCATTTGCACTGTAATGGATGGAGCTAGAGAGTATTATGCTAAATGAAATAAGTCAGTCAGCGAAAGACAAATACTGCATGATTTCACTCATATTGGAATTTAAGAAGCAAAAGAAAATGAGCAAAGGATAAAAAGAGAAACAAAGCAAGAAACAAACACTTAGCTATAGAGAACAAACTGACAGTTTGTTCTAAGAGGGGAGATGGGAGGGGACGAGTAAAAAAAGTGATGGGGATTAAGGAATGCACTTGTGATGGAGCCTGGGTGATGTATGGGAGTGCTGAATCATTATATATATATATACCCTTAAAATTAATATAACACCGTATGTTAGCTACAATGTAATTTAAATTTTTTTTTTAATTTTTTAGAAGATGTAGTATATATATATATGTATATATATATATATATATACATATATATATATACTATAGAATATTATTCAGCCATAAAAAAGAATAGTATCTTGCCATTTGTGGTAACATGGATAGACTTAATCTAAGTGAAATAAGTCAGAGAAAGACAAATACCATATGATATTATGGTACTTGATGGTCACTTATGTTTGGAATATAAAACAAACAAACAAACAAATCTAAAAACAACAGATTCTCAAATACAGAGAACAAACTGGTGGTTGCCCAGAGAAGAGGGAGTACAAGGGTGAGGGCAGAAATTGGCAAACAGATGAAGGGGATTCAGAGGTACAAATTTCCAGTTACAAAATAAATAAGTCACAGAGATAAAAAATGTGTCATAGGGAATACAGCCAATAATGTAATAACACTGAATGGTGACTACCTTCACTGCAGGGACTACTACGTAACTGTACAGAATTGCTGAGTCACGCCCTGCTGTACATTTGAAACTAACCTAACACTGTATGTCAATTATACTTCATGTCAATTACACTTCAATAACAAAGAAATTAAAAAGTTTAATTTCAGAGTCCCAGAGTTCCATCTTCCAAAAATATAACACTTACTGTTCTTCTGCAGCCAGAAGCCTAGGAAGAAAAACACTAGATACCTGTGATTAAAGGCACAAAAGGGAAGAAGAGGGTTGCAGTCAGGGCTAATAGAAGGTTGGTGTCAAAGACAATGCCCACTTTACAATTTATCTATCACAAGGTCGGCCCTGAAACTTCACCAGAACAATCCAAGTCACAGTGCTCGTTTTCCGAGAAGCACTGCCCTGCACCCGATATGCTGCAGGGCTGAGCAGTCCACTCGAGACAACAGACCTCTGAGTATTGAAACAACTGTTTGGCAATCCTGAGTACTTCTATGAGAGAAAATGTAATTGGACAAATGAGTGGTTACTGGTTTTACTTAGTGCCAGGGTAGTGCCTCTCCACAAAATCACACTAATCTGCAGTTAAATAAATCAGCAGAGAGTTCAGCCTTCTGATCTTCATCTTAGAGCAAAAGGCTCACTTATAAGCTGCCTCAGTGTACACCTGTGTTGTGGGAGCAATGAACCTAGGAAGCATATATACAGAGCAACATGGCTACTGCGATCACTTCTCCTTGCAGAAAGTCAGTGAAGGATTTCTTTTCTTCTTGTTTTTTTAAGTTTGGGTCATAAAAGTATTAGGGGGATGGAGTTTAACTAAAACAGCAGTAAGGTTAGATGTTTTACTCATCAAAATGGCAAAGATATATATGTTAATGAAAAGTAGCCAAGGTTTCTCAGACCACTCATGGGAATATAGATTGGAACAATCATTCTAAAGGGAAATTTGGTAAAACGCAATTAATACTTAAAACACATGCATGGCCTCTATGCAGTGCCACCCCTAAATATTCTTAGAAAATAATCATGGATCATCTCCCCTGAAAAAAAACCTAGCTATAAAAATATTTACCAATATGTTAGTTGCCAAATAGAGGGGAAATGGAAACAATTTCAATATTAACCAAAGAAAATCACTTAAATTAATTATGATATACATCCATATTATGGAATACTATGCTACCAATAACAATATTGTGGAATAATATAAAACTAATGATGATAATAATATTAACAATAGCAGCTACCAGCTGAGGGGCTACTATGTGATGAATATCATTCAAAGCACTTCACACATCTTAAGCCATTCAAACTAAAACAATCCTAGGAGGTAGGTGTTATCTAGCATTATCCCATGTTACAGAGGAGAAAAGAGACAAGTCGGGTAGAGACTAGAGCAGAGACACATTATAAAATCTGCCCAAGGTCACGGGACCAATAAAGGGTACACAAGGAACAGAAACACCACTTAGCTCCAGAGTCTGTGCTTTCAACCACCCTCGGGTCAGTCAAGAATATTTAGTGATGTAGGAAATATTTCTTGTTGTATTGTCAAGACACTCGGCTGACTGAGCCACCCGGGCACTCCTATTTTAATTTTTAAATTACACAGTGATGACCATGAACAGTTATTGACTTCAATAATACTTCAGGAGCAGCAGCTCAGTGGTCCTTTATTGTGGAACCTCGAAAAATGCTTAAGCAGAAAGAAGGCCACTCATTCAGAAGGAGCCAAGCAGACCTCTGTCTGCCTCTATCAGAGTTTCTGCTCTCTCAGGCCAACATACACACCCCACTGTGGAGCACACGTGATAGTACTGTATTACATTTCTTTCGCATCATTTTACTATAACAATAACAACAATAATAGCTACCTTTCAAAGAGCACCTAATGTCTGTCACCTAGGGATTTTACAGTATAGTATTCTACTCTTCACAACAGTTTTATAGAGCAGGTAAGGCCCATTTTAACTCCTTTGGAAACTAAAATCCAGACAGGCTATCATTTAAGGAATTTGCAATTAGAAGTATGCAGCACTGATTGACATAACCAAACCAAATAAGCATTTCATAAATTTCCGAAATTACCAAACACACATAGCGCTTACCATGTACCAAGTTCTGTTGGAAGCACTTTGTACATATCCATTCACTTAATCCTACACAGCTAGAAATCCCAAAAAGCCTAGCAAGTTTACCTGACTTTCTGCTGGCAATTTTAAAGGTCTGTTAAAATCCCTTCCTTTACCTGGACTCTTCGTAGATGAGCTACACGCTCCTCTATGGAGGTCTGCAGGGCCAAAGGGACCTTCAGAATCTCTTGGTAATTGTCCATCAGAAACGTCACCAACCTAACAGCTAATAACTCATCCAAGTCTACTTCATCCTTGGAACACAAGATGCAACGGGAAAATGTCTGAACCATCTGAAAAAAGAGGAGGAGGTATTTTTTAAATAAACACAGATGAGGATTTTTTCCTACGCTGAACTGTGTTGAATTAATTTGCAAAAACCAAACATGACTAGTTAAATGAGAAATGGCCCACGGCCCAGGGTACACACATCCTTTCTGGCGCCTGGCCACACCCGGTCATCCCAATGGGCTGATCTTCTTATTTACCAGTGTGAACAGAAGGTGCATCATCTCATCTCGCAGAGGCTCAGCAGAGAGGATTGTCTGAGCAGTTTTTAAAGCACATCTCTTCACAGACCATTTTAAATATATATAAACGAATTCTGAAAATTATTATCACCACCATTACTTGAATCATGTAGTACTTTTAAGTTCAAAGTACTTTAAAGCCATTTAGTTAACTAATATCCTTATTTCATTATTGATTTTTTAATAATCTGCTAGCACAATCTATGTGCCTCAACTGTTATACTTTTTCCTAGTTAACTGTTATCTTCTCTAGGATTTTGGGTGTACATCTGACAATCACATTTGAACAAAACAATGAGACTTTATAATAATACATTAAGTGATGAGACACTTCACAATAAGCAGAAATAGAAAAAATAGTATGTTCTATGCTTCTATAGGATTCATATTAACTATTCCATTCGTAATACTATCCTTTGAATGGATTTTTTTTCCTTTTCCTAATTTATTGCTGACAATCTTTTTTTTTTTTTTAAGATTTTATTTATTTATTCATGAGAGACACACACACAGAGAGAGAGAGAGAGAGAGAGAGAGAGATAGGCAGAGGCACAGGCAGAGGGAGAAGCAGGCTCCATGCAGGAAGCCTGACGTGGGACTCGATCCTGGGTCTCCAGGATCACACCGTGGGCCGAAGGTGGCGCTAAACCGCTGAGCCACCCAGGCTACCCTATTGCTGACAATCTTATTTCAAAACCTATAAGCAAAAAATCATCTAATTCTGTTTAATTAGACTTTGTGTCATCAACATACTGCCAGTGATACTGTATCTGCACTCACATTTACATGTACAGAAACACACAGACATTTTTAACCTGGAGACTATGGACTCAGGGGAATCTGAATGTCTTGAAATTAGATCCAAAATTTTACACGTGCATTCTTCTGCGGAATAGGTGCAAAGTATTCTTCAAGTTTTTAAAAAGGTCCATTAGCCCCATTACCATCTTCTCAACCAAAAAGAAGGTCAAGAATCACTCTACTGGGCACTAAATGCTCCTCTACTCTTACTCTATCCTTCTAAACCTGGGCCACAGGACCCTTGGGGGTATATGGATATGGAAAGGATGCAAACCCCAATGAAGTCTCGATTTTGCTCCAAGACCTCCAATTCTGAGGAAAATGAAGAAATTCTATAGAAGAAATTCTACATAAACCCTATTTCAAAAGACATGCTGACATGACAAAGTAGAATTCAAAGCTAACCTATGTTTTTAAACAAAACTGAGAATATTTTAAACAATATCCTCACTCATGAACCCTTAGGTCATACCCTAAGAACAAACTCTCTGTCTCCTCAGAGGTGGTCTGGTCCAACTTTCTGTGTTCCTTCTTTCCTCTCTGCCTCATTATAGGTGCAGCACCTCTTCTACTTGTTATAGTAACAAATGCTTCCAAACCCTTTCTGTCCTGGAGGAGAATATGTCACTTTCTTGAGAGAACACTTATCCTGACTGCCCACCCTGACTTTTCTCCATGGTAACAGCAGGCAGGAGGCCGTAGGTAGCTCTACACTCAGACTCTATGCCTCCTTACTCTTCACTTTACACTAGGTTAAGACCCAACACCAAAAGTATAATCCCGCCTGTGCGTTTCCAAGCCACGGCTCTTGGAGCAAGCCCACCTTGCACCATCCTCTGACTGCCAGGGTAGTAAAACTATACTCAGGTGAACTGTAGTCCAAACACTCAAGTCAAGTTAGGTGTTAGAGATCAACCTACCAGTGTTCGGGTCCCAAAGCCATCACACAGGGATGGCATCTCCTTATTTAGGCAGATTCTTGCCATCATCCTCATCAACAGCTGTAACTTTCTCCTGTTTTCAGGTGGCAGGAGGAGGCAGCAAATCTGAAATGCTTCAATAGCCATTTTCTCTTTCTGTAACAAACCTATTTAGAGAAAAAGAATGTTTTTAATCTTTTAAAACCAATAGCCTCCCTGACTCTATTATGTTGACATTTTTCAAAATACACATTATTAAAATTATATAACACATCTACTTGTTCAACTATGCTGGGCCAACTGATTATCGATCCACTAAATCAGCACAGAAAATATAAACTATCAACTAGGGATGACAAACATGTAAAACAAACACAGCCATTGGCCTCTCTCACACCCTTGACAGATGTAACCAGATTTTCACAGCCTTCTTTCCCACTGAACCAAGATCAGGTTAAGTCTAACCTCAACACTCATAGTGACTAGGACCAAGACAGCATGAACAAGGACATGAATGCACCACGACTGCCCTAATTCTCCTCCTCCTGTTATGTCCCCAGGATGAGCAGGGTCACTGTCTGGCATGATTCTCATAGGCTGAATAAGGGGGCTGATACGCCTACAGTCAGACCACCGCCAGATGGCTACACTTCTTTCCAAACAACATATGTCAAATAACCCTTCCTCTCTGTAAGCTGTTTTTTTCTAGCTAAGTATACTGATTCAATCATGTTATATTTCATCTCTCCTCACCCAAACTAGAGTATTCCAACAGAATTAGAGTATTCTAAAACAGTGCTAAAAACTATAGTTTTCTAATATTTTGCTCCCTTTAACCACATTTGTCCCTGGACACACCCATCTAAGCCGTCTAATGATATGAAACTGCTTTCATCAATTTATTTGTTCCATATCCAACCTCTTCAAGTTCCCACTAATCTCTATCTTGGAGGTAAAACCATCTTTGGCATTCAGTTAAGTATTTTCTGACCATTTACGATATGCCAGAAACTGTGCCAAGCCCTGGAAATATGAAAATATGCCAGGTCCCCCAATTTAAAGAGCTTATGCGCTGTGAGGAGACATCCATTAAAAAAAAAAAGGAAACGGCAAAATATGAGAGGTGTTGCAAGAGACATCTGCAAGGGGCACATTAGGGAAATAATAAGTCATGCCTTAGGACTGCAGCACAGGCTGTAAAGGCAAAGGCTTGGCAGAGAAGTATAGCTAGAAAGTTCAACAGAAATGAGACCTTGGTAGGCCTCTAATGCCAGACTAAGGAGGTTGGATTTGATCCTGAAGAAGTGGGTGTGCATGGGAGGGAAAAAGAGGCAGGAGGGGACCCTTAATACACCCAGTTCAACTAGCGTATTTATCCAAGAGGATACAAACATAGTGAATCAAAGGGACACATGCACTCCAATGTTTATGTTTCCACAATAGCCAAAACATGGAAAGAGCCCATCCATCAAGAGATGAATGGATAAAGAAGATGTAGAATATATGTATACAATGGAATATTTCTTAGCCGTCAAAAAGAATGAAATCTTGTCATTGCAATGACATAGATGGAGTATTATGCTAAGCGAAATAAGTCAGAGAAAGACCAATACCATATGATGTCACTCATATGTGGAATTTAAGAAACAAAACAGATGAACACAGTGGAAGGGAAGGACAAATAAGATAAGATGAAAATTGAGAAGAAGGCCAACCTTAAGAGACGCTGAACTCTAGAAAACAAACTGAGGGTTGCTGGACTGGAGGTGAGTGGGGGGATGGGATAACGGGGTGATGAGCATTAAGGAGGGCACATGATGTCATGAACACTTGGGTGTTGTATGCAACAGATGAATCACTAACTTCTACCTAAGAAACTAATTAAAAAAAAAAAAGATGCAAGCTAAAAAAACAAAAACCAACCACAAAAAACCCCAACCCAGGTTAAAACCGAAATGTTCACTGAAAACATTAATGCTGTTTATCATCACTAGACCTTCTTTCAGTTCTACATAACCAAATCTGTAGAGAGAAAAGAAGTTGATGACCATATTTTCATTCATTTATCCAACAAATATTTAGTAAGCTTTGCCTATAATCCAAGAACTATTTCAGGTTTTATGGAAATCAAGTGAGAAGGCGTAGGTAAATCCATCTCCAGAATTTACCTACACAAACCTACATATACCCAAGGAGATGAAAGGCCACCCCTGACTTACAAACATCCCAGTAACTCACTGGCCCACCTGTTAAACCAAGGACTCCCCTTTCCTCCCTTCTGTCACTGATGCCAGCTGAAATTCCCCCTGCAGTTCATTCCCATTATCAATTTCCCACCTCCTGTAAGAAGAGAAGCCATGCTACCGATCCCTTCCTCCCTAAAATCCCTCATCTCCCAAAACAATGCCCTAGCCTCTGGCAGTGAAGGAGCTACCATCAATAACTTGAATGAGGGAAGCCCTTGCTGCACAATACTGGACAATATCAAAGGAGGGAGTTGCTTACATCCAAGCTGGAAAAGTCACTTGAAAAGATGAGGATCCTGACACCTCCTGGCAACTACTCCCCACCCACTCCAAGCCTGGAATATATTTTACCAAAGCAAGAAAAAAAAAAAAATCCACTGTAGCGACTGGGTAGGCCTACAATACCATTAGGTTTTTGTTTTGTTTTGTTTTGTTTTTTAAGATTTTATCTATTTATTCATGAAAGACAGAGGCAGAGACATAGGCAGAGGCAGAAGCAGGTTCCCTGCCAGGAGCCTGATGCGGACTCAATCCTAGGACCCTGACCCAAAGGCAGATGTTCAACCACTGAGTCACCCAGGCACTCCTGATACCATTAGATTTGAACTACAGCTAAAATAGATAATGAATTAAGTGTATTTTGTAGGTTGATCTTTCAATTTAGCCATCCTTTACAGCACTGTTTCTTGGGATAGTAGGGAGGGAGGCAAGAAGTAGAACATTGTTCCAAGCAACATACATTGAAAGGTTTAGAACAAAATCTGTCATTTTGATATAATTTATCAGATAAAAATAGAAAAATTTGTTTTTGCCTCCCAAAATGTATAAAAATTAGTACTCCTAATTCCCCCACCTGCTCTATTTTTTCTAATTATACTTCATCACCTACTAATATACTATGGAATTTACTTTTTTTGTGATCTATCATGGTTTCCCCTCTGCCTTCCTGAAATATAAGCTCCAGTTGGGCAGGGATTCTTGTCAGTTTTGTTTATTGATATACCTCCAAAGCTAGAAGACCTCTTGGTAGATCATAGGAGTTTTATAAGTATTTTCTTTGGTGAATGTATGAATGAATGAATGAATTTATGAATGAAGGAATGACAATAACCCATCCCTTGCTAGGAATGGAGCTAGAATATCTGGCTAAAGTCCCAGTTCCCACTGATTGTATATGCTTGGACAAGTCATTTAACCTCCATGAATCCCCATTAACCCAGCAGCAAATTGCTATCTATGGACACTTGTAAAACCAAATCATTGCACTGTGATGGGGGCACATGGGCTGTAAGGGGAAGACTAGGTGAAGTAAAAGTTTTAAGAGCACTGATGATGACTGCTGCTACTACCATTACTACTACTGAATTCAAGCATTAAAAACTAATACCAAGGTGTAAAATATGGTAGAATCAGAGGCAACTCTTGCAGATTTTCTTTAAAAGCCAGTTAAGAAATGTATTGTGCAGTAGTACACAGACACAAATTTGGCTCTGGGTCTCTATAATGAGAATAAGTAAAATCCCACAATGCCCCAACATAGGTGTATTACTAAGTAACAAATCCTCTAAGAACACCCTCCTCAAGCCTAACTGCCTCAATGGTTGCATAACTGTACTGTATACTTACTAAAATATAAGTTTCCATTACAGAGGATGGAAAAAAATATATGTGAACATCATCATCCACATATACAAGTTGCATACATAATTCAGAAAGACTCTCACAATTATGACTCTTTGGGTCACTGGAAAAAAAAAATCTCATGTCCACATTATTATTAGGTACAAAGAACAATGTCTGATAATGTTAGAGGGTCCTATAACAACTCTTATTAGATATTTCTTGACTTTTTAGCAGAGAAAATGTGGATGCCTCTGTTGCCATCAATGAGAGAACCATCACAACATTTGACAGCCATTTGATATTTGGTCCCTTATTTACCTAAAGATTATAGAAGCCTTTGTGAGAAATTGCTTATTAATATACAATGTTACTATCTTAAAACCTAGGTGAAAGGCATACCTTAGGCAAAACTTATATTTTAAGAGCATTTCATCTGAAATAGATATCACTGATAGAGCAACTGTGTAGCTGAACACAAGATTTCAAGAATGAACTACAACGGCTAACCTGCTTTCATTTCTTACGTCAATCAAATAATTCAAATAGATAAAAAGTTCACTGGGAAAAAGATAAAAGTGTTATCCGATGTCCATAAATGGCAGGAATTAAAAATAGGGACTCACCTGACATAAATGCAAGATTTCTTACAAAGCTGTAGTAATTAAACAGTTCGATGCTACCGTAAAAATACATAAAAGACCAACAGGATAAAGGTGAAAGTCTAGAAAGGCACCTAAGTATGCATCAGAACCTAATATATCACAGAAATGTCATCACAAATCAGTGAGGAAAGAATGATCTGTCCAAATGTGGTATTTGGGATAATCTGATAACTGTATGTCAAGAAAAAATTAAATGACAGTTTCTTACTTTATTAAAAATAGAGGAAATTCTGACTCCAACAAAGATGGAATAGCAAGGACTAGACTAACCCTCCCTCCACAAACAACTAGAAAACTGGATGAATTTTATAGAATAACTATTTCTACACATGGGGCAATAAGATAGGACCATAATCCCTGAGAAAAGGAAACAAAAGAAACAAGCTCTACAATTTCCCCATGTTAAGTTTAGTGGTACATTCCAAAACACGGATCAGAGATGGAGACCTCAAGGACAGGGAAGAGACAGACTAGAGTTCTTGGAGGCTGGGTCAGCTGGACTAATTGTAAAGCAGAATCCCAACTGCACGGAGCTAAACAGAAAAAGGATTCCATAAATCTGTACAGATATCCCCTGAGACTCTGATGAATACCAAAACGCACATATATGATTAAGGCGAAACTCTATGAGGTCATACAAAAAACAACCAGTGAGCTTTGAGGTTAACAGTTCCCAGAGCTCACATAGTAGAGAATCCTGCTGAACACAGAAGGCATTCTGTAGAAAGCCCAGCAGGGTTATGCTTCCATAGTGGGACCAAACTTCCCTTCAGTAAAGGTTAATCTAGTCAGGACTTAAAATTAGCTTTAAAAATAAGACACAAATGAATCAAGTAGAAATTCAATTAACTGCCTAACAGAACAAAGCTCACCCTCTTCAAAGAAAAACAACAACATTCAGACACTCAACAATAAAAAAATTTTGTTCAATCAAAATTAATAGACACGCCAAGAAGCAGAATAATATGATCCATATCAGGAGAAAAAAATCAGCAGAAAATCATAAAAATAGCCCCAGAAATGACAAAGATGAAGGATTTAGAGAAAAGTATGTTACAAAAGATATTCTATGTTCTCATATTTTAAAACATATATAAATACAGTATGGAGAGAAATGGAAGATATTAAAGAGAACCAAATGGAACTTCTAGAGATGAATAATGTTAATCCTCAAAAGAAACACTCACTAGATGAAAACCAGAGCAGATTAACACTTTAAAAAAAAAAAGAAATAAAGCATAAATGCACAGTAAAATAAACTAGCCAAAACAGAAGCAAAGAAGATGAAAAAGTAGGGGAAAGAAATGAAGAGAGCTATAGCAACGTGTGGGAAATATGAAGTGACCTAAAATATGTGTCATTAGAAAAATGGAAGGAGTCACAGAAAATATATTTGAAGAAATAATGGCTAAAAATTTCCAAATTGGTGAAATCTATAAAATCAACAGAGTAAAGAAACTCAGTGAATCAAAGGGCAATAAACACAAAAATAAGTAATGACCATAGACTCTTCATCAGAAGACATCTTCAAAGTGCTGAAAGAAGGAAACTGTGAACTTAGAATTCTGTTATATCCAATGAAAATACTTTTCAGAATTAGGTCTGAACAAAGACTTTTTAGAACACCCCCCCCCAAAAAAAAAAAGCTGAGAGAATCTGCTGCCAAGAGACCTATGTGACAAAAAATGTCAAAGCAGAAGGAAAATGATACCAGATGGAAACCTGGATCTGCATAAAGAAATGAAGATTACCAGAAAGATGAATATGTGAATAAATAAAACTTTTTATTCCTTAATTTCTTTAAAAGAAAATTACCTGTCTAAAGGAAAAATAACATACAGTAAGACTTATAACAGACGCTATAAAAAATATGTTGGACAACAATATACGCAGGGCACCTGGGTGGCTTGGTTGGGTGTCTGCCTTCGGCTCAGGTCATGAACCGGGTCCCAGAAGGGAGCTCCACGTTGAGTTCCTGCCCAGTGAGGAGTATGTTTCTCCCTCTGCCCCTCACCCCACTCATGCTCTCATTCTAATAAGTGAATAAAATCTTTTTTAAAAAATGTATGACAGCAATATCACAAAGGGCAAGAGAAAAGAAAAGGGTATTATGGTAAGGTGATAGCATTGTATGTGAAGCAATATAATATTTAAACATAAGCAAAGATTTCTTAAGACAAAGGCATGAACCATAAAAGAAAATGATAAAATGGACTTCATCAAAACAAAAAGCTTCTGCTTTCTCAGACACTGCTAAGAAAAGGAAAAAGAAAACCACAATCTGGGAGAAAATATTTACAATACATAATCTAACAGAATATCCAAATAACTCCTACAACTCAGTAGTAAGAGAATAAACAAGCCAATAAAAAAACAGAATATTTCAAAAGACCCTTCACAAAAAAAGATACATAATAGCCATTAATCAACTGAAAACATGCTCAACATCACTAGTCATCAGAAAAATACAGCTAAAAACCACAAAGATACACCCCCACACAATCACTAGGTGAGCTAAAACAGAAGATTAACAGTGTCAAATGTTAACAAGGTTGTAGAGCTACTGAAACTCTCATGCATCACTGATGGAAATGTAAAATGACACAACCATTTTGGAAAATAGTTTGTCAGTTTCATAATGAGAGTCAACATACATTTATCTCATGTCTCAGCAATTACACTCCTAGCTATTTACACAAAAGAACTTAAGAAATACGCTCATACAGCTTTATTCATAGTAGCCCAAGACTTGACACAATCCACATGTTCCTCAACAAGTGAATGGGTAATATAGTACAATGGTTTATCCATGCAATAGACTACTCAGCAAAACAATGTAACTACTGGTACCCGCAACATGAATGAAATCTCAAAAGTATTATATTGAGCTAAAGAAGCCAGATAGAAACTACATACTGTATAATTCCACTTGTATGAAACTCTTAAAAAGCAAACCTAATTTATAGGATAGAACGTTTCCATTTCCGGTTGTCTGGTGCCAGTGATGAGGCTGGGTATTGACTAAGTACAAGAGAACCTTCAGTAGTTAAAAAGAGAGAGAAAAAAAAGAGAGAGAGAGAGAGAGAAAATCTTCAGGAGTAACAGAAATGGTCTGTTCACTTGATCGTAATGTTAATTACACTAGTATACATTCATTAAAATTCACCCAACTGTACTTAAAATGGATACATATCAGGGCTGCTTCAGTTGGTTAAGCATCTGACTCTTGGTTTCAGCTCAGGTCATGATCTCAAGGTCATGAGATAAAGTTCTGTGTTGGGCTCTGTGCTGAATGTGGAACCTGCTTGATTCTCTCTCTCATTCTCCCTCTGTCCCTCTGTCCCTCCCCCAAGTCCCTACCCTCCCAGCTCGTTCATATGCTTTCTATCTTTCCAAAAAAAGTGGGTGCATATTAATTTTATGTTATGTATGTTAATTATATTTTAACAAAGTCAGTTTTAAAATAAATGAATCAAGAGAAATTAGAGACCTAAACATGAAAAGAGGAAAAATTAAAAATCTTAGAATTAAAGAATCTCTTTGTGACAAAGATTTCTTAAAAACACACAAGTAAATTAATTTGACCAAAAAAAATATAAACGTTTTTTACCTTTTTATTAAAATCAAAAAAGAAACCACAGAAAGGATATTTGCAAGACACAAGGTACAAAGAATTAGTATCTAAAATATATTTTTAGAATGACAAAAAAAAGAAAAACCAATAGAAAAAAAAGGAAAAGGGACAGAAAAAATATTTCCCCCAAGAAGAAACCCACATGACCAATAGAGAGCAACAAGATTACTCTTCACATACATCAGAATGCAAAAAATGAAAAAGCCCCAGCAGTGTCTTGGCCTTGTGATACGAAGCAACAAGGCCAATTTAGAGCTCTCAGCCGTGTTTGGGGGCTTTGGGGAGCTGCTGGAGCTGCTGACACCGCTACAGCGTTTGATTGTTTGCAGTGTTGGGCTTTGATAACTTAAACATGGATTTCTACCTGACAAGCTACAGCATTGGTGACCAATCACAGCAGTCCTCTGATTACGGAGGAAGTGGAGGACCTTATAGCAAACAGGATGCTGGCTACGATCACCTGCAGCAAGGTTGATTTGTCCCTTCAGACATGACGCAGCCACAACAGCCATATGCCGGGCTGATTTTCCAGCCAACTCAGGCATACACTCCGACACATCAGCCATTCTATGGAAGCAACTCTGAGGATGAGCCACCTTTATTAGAAAAATTAGGTATCAATTTTGACCACATTGTTACCAGTTTGGCTATGCACATGGGATCAGCGCAACTGAATGTCCAGGAATGTTTTGTTTACCAAACTTAACGTATGTGACAGGTGTTTCATTTGGTTGTGTGGCAAGTGTCCTTGGATATTGTCTTCTTCCCATGATCCTGCTTTCCAGCTTTGCAGTGATATTTTCTTTGCGAGGAATGGTAGCAATTGTTCTCACTGCTGGGGCTACTGGATGGTGTAGTTTCTCTGCTTCCAAAATTTTTATTTCTGCGTTAGCCATGGAAGGACAGCAACTTCTAGGAGCATATCCTTGAGCTTTGCTATAAAGTCTTTGCCCTAATTTCCATTTTTTGAAATGAATTTACCTAGCATATGGACATCACTGGGCCAAAAAAGACTTTGAACTCTTAAATTGGACCAGTGAACCGCTGCAGTGCAATTCTCAGGCATCTAACATTTGGCTATTGGAGAAATGGAAGTAAACATGTATCATGTGTTCATTTTTATAGACCTTTTGAATACTATGTTGGATTTACTTGCAGTATGACTAGCTTTAGGTGTTTGTGCTTCTACAAATAAGAAGTGCTACTTCTTTCCTGTTCCTGCAGCCTTTGAAAAACAAGTTCTTTGCTTGCAAATTACATTAAGATGTTTTATAGATTTTTATCAACTGTGGGAAAGTAACCACAGAGCTGACAATCTTAAAAACAACCCAGTCAGGAGTGCCTAGTGGCACAGTCAATTAAGCATTTGACTCTTGGTGTCCGCTCAGGTCCTAATCTCAGAGTCATGAGATCCATGACCAGCCCCATGTCCAGTTCCTCGCTCATTGCAGAATTTGCTTGGGATTCTCTTTCCCTTCTCTCTCTCTCTCTCCCTCTCCATCTTTCTCTAAGATAAATAAATCTTAAAAAAAAAAAAAAAAAAAGAACAGCAATCCAGTCAGTTACGCAGAAACAAGACTTATTGCAGAAATAGTTTTCCAGGGGATTAGGAAAGAAAAATTGCCTATATTCTCAAGTTGATGCACTTGAAGCAAAAAAGTGATCCCAGAGTTTTTTGAGTTTGCACTTCAAAAATCTGACATTGCTTTAAATTACTTCATGGAAACTTTTCCAAAATTCAACAATACCAGAAGTTCATAATCTACTTATTGTAGACAGGAAATATGCACATCTGCTGAGATTAGCATGAACTAAACCATAGTGACCTAGACTGACCGCATTTATTTTACAGTTGGATCTTCATGTTTCATAGGAAAAAGAAAATCACTAACCTTTTCAAGAAAACTTGTAATCACAAAAATATTAATTGATAGAATATTAGGAAACTGGCAGGGGAATACTTTATGAATTATTCTTTTAAAATATTTTTGAATGTTTAAAGAGGCAATAGCATAAAAAGCCATAATCCTAGAATTCTTTTATTATTATAAACATAGATACCATAGACAAGGGAAAGAATTTGGTCACAAAGACATTTAACTGTGCCCTAGTTCATCACAACATTATATGTGTGCTAAATAAAAATAGAATAGATTAAAAACCAAATAAAATCTTTGTAGAATGCAGTGATTTGCTGCACTTCCATGCCATTAATCTTGATGGCAGCAAATAGTTCTACCACATGTAAAAGCATATGAATTTCACAAAATACTTTGGAACTTGAGCACGAGATCTTCCACTACAGAAAATAATTTTAAAAGTTTGATAATGATTGTGGAGTTTAATTTTCCATCATTAAAAATTAGAACTAATTTAAAAATTAGAATAATAGCAGCTATTACCTTTACATTTATATTATAATAGCAGCTATTTATTACTTATTATAATAAAACTAATTTTATGATGAAAATAGTTAACATTTATTAAGCATTTTATTACGTACTGAACAGTGTTCTAAACATCAAATATTGTCTCATTTAATCCTGACAACAGCTCTGCAAGGTAGACAACTATCATTATTCTCATTTACAGAAAAAGAAAGTGAGGCTTACAGAGAGGAGGGCACTTGCCCACATCACACAGCTACTTAGTGGAAGGGTACAAAGTGAGCCCACACAGCTAGGGGCATGCATACCTAAATACCATGCTGTATTACCTACTTTGTCCATGTGTCAATTATTTCCTAAGGATAAATCCCTGTAAGAAGAAATGCTGGCTCAAAGAATATGCACAAATATTTAACATGCACATAGTTGAATAAAATATCACTCTGCATTCTTTAACTGGGGACAAGGATTAGATAGTAAAAAGAATAGAGAATTTCTCAACATAGTGAAATCTGAAACTAGCTCTTTAATATCAAAGAGTGCGCACAAAACCATTTCCTTGAGAGTTCAAAATGAAAGCCAGGAGAAAACCACTCCTCGTTTCTCTCTCATGAAGTACAAATACAATGTAGTGTATCCCTGAAGAAACTTCCAAGCCACTTTAAAATGCTAATTCCACCACAAAAGGAATAAAAAACTGAATGTAACTTTAAAAAATATGATCATAGGTAAAAAGCGTTTTTAAATCTAAGTATAAAGGACAAATCATGTGTACTCTAAGCATCTTTTGTAATTGACTACTATTACTAGTAATATTTGAGCAATATTACACTTTCCGAGAGGTCTTCTCATTCATTAAATCCTCATAATCATCTTACTATATAATTAGGTATAGATGACATTTAGAATGGGGGTTTTTCAAAAATGTTTTACTACAACTGAAATTAAAAAACATATGTTATATATACAAATATAAGTAAAACAAAAAAAAGTGTATAAAAATACCTACTCTTACTATAGACAACGGACTGTGGTATTTGTACACTATTCTTTTTCTTTGTTTAATGCTGTCCTACTACATAGAATTCATATCCAACACCCAGTTTCTGAAACATTGGCTTACAGACTACTCAGTTTGAACCAAGGCTCTTACATAACAAATATCCAGGAATATACAGCCAGAATCAGACAGATATTCTGGTCTGATTACAAATCAGAATGTAATCTGATTACAGATTCTGTAATATCAGAATATCTGTCTGAGCACAGGAGACAGATCCAGGATGAAAGTAAAGAGTAAAAGCACCTAGGTGATCCATGAAGTGGTATGAATATGATCAAAGGGAAGATGTATGGCAAAAAGGCTGAGGTTTGATGTGCCTGTAATACTTCAGTCCTTCTTGGCTTCTAGTCCCAAGGATGTTATTTTTCAGTCTGTTCAAATGTCAAAGCAGGATTCACTTCTAGATCTGCTTTTGAATCTTGGAGTGCTACATAATGCTTTCCTCAGTTTGAACATATGTAGGAATACTTAGATTCTCAAAAATAGTTTAATCTGACTTCTGTTTCCTAACTTCTTTCTCATTGCTGACCATTACCTAATCTTTTTTTTTTTCTTTCAATAAAAGCTTTCTGACAAAAGCACATTACCAAACTCTGGAAAAATGACTGCAAGAGAACTAAGCTTTAAATTACACATGACAGTATACAGTTGAACTCAGATACATCTTCAAAAGTACCTTTGGATTCTTCAAGATCATAAACTATTACTGATTATAAAGAGCTTCTCGAGGTTTTTTTAGATTCGTGGGGGTGGGGGGGGTGGGATGGTGTATTAGGTTTTAAAACCTTTGAAGGACATTAGCAATCTCTCTTCACTTTATAACCAAAAAGTTTCAATGCGGTAACTATTTTATTCTTTGGATTAATTTCATTTTGCTTAACAAAGCTAAAAGAATGACTTTTCATCTTTCATCATTTCAGTTATCTCAGACATCACCATAAAAATACCAAGTCTTCCTTTTAGAGAAAAATGACAAGGACATTCTGTAGCCACAGAGAGAACTTGTTTCTTGCATTTCAGAATGATCTACTAATGGTTATCCCAATTATAGATTATGAAGATCTATCACAGTAGTTTCATATAAAAAAAACCTTGCTATCATTTGAGAGAAGACATAGCCAGATAGCAAAATTATTACTCTATCTTGATTTATACACTGTTCTATTTTTAAATATTTTTTGAAACAACAGGTTTTAGTAGAAAAATTAGTGTAATTCATTGCTTTAAGTTTCATGTTTTCATATCTAGAAGCATGACAGATATTACTGCCATTTATCAATGAAAAAAACCAGTACCTAGAAAGGCAGACTGACTCACCGAAGTGGAAAGACTGAGGTCAACAAACTAAGTTACCGGAGTTGGGTGATATCTCCATTGGTGAAATAAGAATAAAATAATGAAAACACAATGGACAATTCACAAAATAACTTACATAATTCACCCGTGAAACTTTTTTCCATCAGGGAAACAGTTCATTATTTAGCTGGGTTGATGGAGGATAACTGAATAAACAATTGAATACTCAAAGAAACCTGACTGTCCTTATGATAAAAACAAACACAATTAAAATAATGTTCTATATTATAGGTTATTAGGTGACACCTCAGCCTGAGGACCACACGACAGGTTAAGAGTTGTCAGTGCTTTGTGGGTCCCCTACCTTTGTCACTGTCCTTCCCATTCTCCAATGGTTACATTAGATTTCCACTCTCAAATCATCACAAACACAATTTTTATTTTTGCAAAGTAGAACTGATGTTTCTACTAACATATGCAATGTCATCAATAAGCTATCCCTTGTGGGAGCTTCAAAAAAGAAGTGAAATATGCAGACTTTTGAGAGGGTCCAGATTTCCCTGAAAGGCCAGTGAGACCATGTCTTTTCAGCCAGACAATGAGAGACTCAAAAAGGTTCACTGTAGTTTTTGAACAACCAAAGGAATAAAAAAAAAAAAAATCCATTTCATTTTCACAGAGAAGAGATATAAAAAGGAAAAAGTTTATATTAATGCAAAAGAATTCCGACTACAGAGCAGTTGGCAAGGACTCCTTGTCCAAAGAAAGACATAGCAAGAGGGATTATTTCTCCAGAGGCTTTGAAGGAAAGGCAAACAAGTTGCCTTTGTGAATTGTTTAAAAGTAGGCACAGATTCACCCACGTGTAAGATGATGCCCTTTCCTACGGGAAGAGTCTCAAACCACTGCAGCATTTTTATGACTTCTTTTGCTTTTATGCTGAGAAAGTCCTTCACCCACCCAACATCAGATAAGTATCAACTGTATTTTAGATTTGCATTTTTTACATTTAATTCTCTCAGTTGGAATTTATCTTGATGAATGGTATGAGATAAGTCTTGATTTTTTTCCAAAAAGTTTTTTCAGTTATCCTAGCGATTACTGGTATGTTTATAAATAGCTTGGGTATTTTGTTATAGCCAAGGAATATCTAGGCATTTCCCTAATTCCACTTTATTCCTATCATTCTTGATATAATGGTAATCATTTTATTTGGAGGTGATTTAATATCCTTACCTTGGCTCATCTACATCTTCAGAAGCTCCAGACATAACCCCTGGGTTCTGAGAGCAGAGAGCACCACCAGCAAGAACTTTGTACTAACATGGGCAAGAGCCCTCTGTCTGGTTAAGCACACCCACTAGGCAGTCTCTGAAAAAAAGAATTGTTTTCCCTTAAGAATTACCATGGGAGAAGGACCCTGAGATAACTCAAAAACGTAAGAGCAAGAGGGTAGTAAGGCAATGATGGTACACAGTTCCAGAAGATCTCTGAGAAGTCTTAGACAAAAGAACCAAAGAATGGAAAGTCTACCCTTCTAATTGTTTCTAGGTTAAAAAACAGAAGAAGATCTCAACTGTTTGGTTAGGTAATCCAATGTGCAATCAACCTAGTGAATTTCAGTGGCATTTTCTAAACTTTGCATTTAAGAGGCAAGGAGCAGCAAAGAGCTACTCAGGTTTCTGGCCACCTAGCAAATAAACCTGCAGGAGCAGGCAAAAGGAATAAATGAGCAAAGGGAGTCACGTGAACTTGGCTTGGGAGTCCCAGAAGCAGTGGGAAACACTGGAGAGTTTGTAAATTGGAGTTCATGTCCCTGGAACACTTGCTCCTTCTAGTGGTGGCACTAGCTACACAAATGCAGCAGTTTGCACTCATGGAAATTCAAGCCCAGAACTGCTAGATACTCAATTTTTCTCTTCACAGATTCACAAATTCTTAGTGAATTTCCTGTTTCTTCAAGTTTGGCAATTAATTAAATTTTCTTTCTAAAAATAGCTTTCTAAAAGAGGTTAAACCAGATATATCTCTTAGTCAGATTTACCCCATAGATCACCAGTGTGGAAACTCAAATTATAATATGATAAAACCCACAAGTCACCCAACTATCCAAACACCATCCCCTGCCCTTTTGGGCTTCATACGTGTCCCTCTTTTTTCTCAACATGACAAATTATGGCAAGCTACACAGCTCAATGGGTTCTAGGGTACATGTGGAGTGTGAGTGAAAGATGCTAGATTATCTCATTCACCCCATTTAAGAATCAGACAAATTATGATCTTAAAAAGAAACTGCCATTTTGGAAATGAAAATTAATTAATATACATAATCATGTTGTTAGGTCAGACTGCTGACCCAAATTAAATCATTTTTTCTGGGGATCCCTGGGTGGGTCAGCGGTTTAGCGCCTGCCTTTGGCCCAGGGTGTGATCCTGGAGTCCCGGGATCAAGTCCCACGTTGGGCTCCCAGCATGGAGCCTGCTTCTCCCTCTGCCTGTGTGTCTGCCTCTCTCTCTCTCTCTCTCTCTCTCTCTCTGTCTTTCTGTGTGTCTATTATGAATAAATAAAATCTTTTAAAAAATCATTTTTTCTATTGTAAGTAAAGAACAAGTCTTACATCTCCAAAAATATCTTTTTCTTTTTTTTCCATAGGAACGCTTAGATATTTTGCTTCAAGTAACAATGACTAAAGGCTCTCAAGGTCACAGGTTTTGCATCAAGCTAGCTTATTTCATTCTTAGAAGCAAAGGAATAAACCTCAAAAAATTCATTACTTAAACTGCAAATCATTTCCACTGAAAATGAAAATGCTATAGAATGTTTAGTTTCTATACAAAGTACACTGATTATCTACTTTATTACTTACCTATCTAATGTCACCCTACTGCAATCCAAGTAAGTCAAAAGGTTTGAAGAATTGAGTCAACTCCGTTGAGATTCAACTTATGTATCTGGTTTGTACATATCTATACATATTACCTTTTCCCACAGCCATTAACAGGATTGCTTTACTAGATGATCTTCATTAATCATATAATGATCAAATTATGATAATCTTGAAGACTTTCTATTTCTTCTTTTACTACATAGGATCTAAAATATATGGTTTCCGATACAGAGTGTCTCAAACATGTTCACTTGAAAAGGACTGGAACAGGGAAGGTTAATAAATTTTGACTATCCGTACACATTAGTCTCTTCTTGCAAATATCTAACTGCCATAAATTCTCCATTTTGTCCATCCTTCTCCATCCTAAACCCTGTACAAGCAATATTTTAGAGGTTGGCTGATTTTGACATCAATTTGGAAATAATCAGCTTTAATTCCTAGCTGAGATCAAAACAAACAACTGTGGTAGAAGAGACCAGTGATGCCATAAACATAGCTGATTCAAATTGGAATTTGTTTTCTTAAAAAAAAAAAAAAAGTTCCAAGTATTGTGTTTCCAACCCAGATCACTTTTACAACAGAATGTTATGAAAATGGAAAATGAGAAGAAAACCTAAGAAGTAATTTTTAATCCAGTCTTTAGAATTCTTATTTTACCAGTGGTACAATGGCAGTAAATAGCTAAAGTGAGAATGGGCTCAATGAGTCCATATGCATATTAAACAGCAGAAAGTATCCATCATTAGGTGTGATATTCAAAAGGAGAGAAGCCCTCAATCCTCTTCGGTTGAACACAAAATACCAAGACCAACCCAGTGGTCTCAAACCCCACTAGCAGGCCTAATCCTTTCATCTGTTCCCAATATTAATCTCTTTAAAAACACACTCATTCTTATGCACATGATTTACAGTTGTTATATTTTGTTTCTTATTATCAAAAAGTCTACAGAATATTAAAATTTAAAGTACTATCAGGTAAGTTACTCAAATATTGCTGATACTTTATTTTATGAGAATGTCACTATGGTGGCACCCATACTTTCCAAGAAGAAAGTAAGATGGAAAGAGAAGAAAGGAAAAGAGAAGAGATGGGAAAGATAGCTAAACCCCACAATACTCAGCAATAAGAGTATGTGAGTTCCCACAAATTCACATAACAGAGCATGATAGCCACACAATGATTTGGTCATTAAAGCAAACTTGTGACAATAAAACAATAATATTTATTGAACAATCACAATAGCCACAGCAAAATCTGATATCCAAGAAGAAAGGAACAATATCAAAAAGACCTAGAGCAATAATGTAGATTGTTTTTCCTTTCAGCCCTGCTTTTTTGACACTGTAAATTCTGAAGTACATAGATCTATGTGAAGAATAGGAACAAGTTTCAGAGAATGATAAAGTTACCATATTTATTTTCATGTCACAAATAACAAATAGTACTACAAAAACCTATTCATTCTATGAAAAGAAATTAGATTTCTAAGTGAAAATACATCTCCCATACTTGACTGTTCATAAAGGCAAATCCAGAGTAGTAGATTTACTCTGAACACTAAATGTCAAATTTACATTCTTCTCTACCACAGAAGTTGTACTTTTTTGTACAAAAATGACACATAGTATATTACTCTTTCTTAAGAAGTAAAAACTATTGGCCCTCATTTTGAGTTTCTTAACAGAGCTTAACCATTTTCTTTTCCTCCTTCATCGAAGAGGACTGCAACTGGCCAAGAACTTCAGTTTTTACTTCAAAAATGCTATGGAGGGGCATCTGGGTAATTCAGTCGGTTAAACATCTGCCTTCAGCTCTGGTCATGATCCTGGGGTCTTGGGATCAAGCCCTGCACCAGAGACCCTGCTTCTCCCCTCGGCCCCTCTCCCTGCTCATGCTCTTTCTCTTGCATTCTCTGTCTCTCTCTCTCTTTCAAATAAATAAATAAAATCTTAAAAACAAAAACAAAAATGCTATGGAAGTCAAGACAGTAGAAAGTGAAATGGAAAAAAGTCAGTAATACAGACACATGCTCGGGCACCTGGGGGTTCAGTGGTTGAGTGTCTCCCTTCAGCTCAGGTCATGATCCCAGTCCTGGGATCAAGTCCTACATCAGGCTTCCCACAGGGAGCCTGTTTCTCCCTCTACCTATGTCTCTGCCTCTCTGTGTGTCTCTCATGAATAAATAAATATAATCTTAAAAAATAAATAAAAATAAAATAAGTAAAACACAGGCACATGTTCATTATATTCCAACTTACCTAATACACTGACAAAGGCATCAAAAAGATGAAATGTAAGCAGAGGCTCTTTCAGGTGACCATAGTAATCTGCTATGGTTTTAAAGACATCTTTTTCAAATCCTAAATACATAGGCTGCTTCAAATCTGAACAATTAGGCCCTGTTAAAAAGAGAGAGAAAAAGAAACATTAATGGGACAATCATTTCTAAGGATTAGTCTCTGTGCATATGTGTATAGTGTGTATAGATATCAAGAATAGATAAGTTTTCATGGGGAAAATTGAGGTTATATAAGTTGACATTATACATTTGCTTACACAAATATTCTTTATGTATAAATCAAAATCTACTATAAAACAATGAGGAAAATCACTGGCTTACTTGCATTTTAAAAGAAACCCACTCTTTCTTTAACATCCTTCTGAAAGGCATTTTTATTAAATGTAGACGATGATTATTTTTCTTTGAAATATTCAATGTTTTCCTAGTTTTGACACAGTTGACCAGGATGATAATTAGCTCACCTATGTAATAGACAAGTTATAAAGCAATTTTCAAAGCTTTTCGTTATTTTATCATTGCTATATTATTAAATCCTAGAGTCAGAGCTGAGTTAATCAATTTCTACCTTCAATTAAACTATTTCAGACTAATAAGAACTTATACTCTTTTTCTTAAAGATAGTCTAAAATGGAGATTTTACATTGTGTCCTGTAATTAATTCTGATTATAAAACGCTCTATTTGATCCCCAACCAACCTTTAAAAGACAGTGTATCAAGCACAGCATATTTCAAAGTTGGGGTAGCTATAAGAAGCCTGGAACAATGTAGTCCCAGCCATACCCTAAGCAGAAGAAAGGCAAAGATCCACTTGCATCTGGGGCCAAAGAGGAACAAGAAGAAATGCTTAGCTCTCTATAGATACGGCAGCAAATGCCCCCAGGAATCCACACACACACACACCCCACAGATTTACACTGCCAAGTGGAGAGATAAACCAGACCTGCCTGTGCCTTGAGGGAAATGGCAAGTAGCCTCATGAGGAACAGTTTGGCCAGTCCTCTCAATTTCCACACAGCATGGGAGAAAGAAGAAAGGCAAGTGCACTGGCCAGTTCTGGGCCAGCAGAACACAAGACTAAACAACTAAGACACAAAGAGATCTCCACCCTCAGGGCAACAAATGGTAAGACCAGCAAAAGCTGAAAGAAAGCCTTTCTCCAGAATCACTGCAACAAAAGAGAAAAGATAAAACTAAAAAAAAAAAAACAAAAACAAAAAACAGTGAAACATTCTGGGCCTTCACATTTCTAGGCCAATGGGACAATGTGAAATTGGCTTTTTGTTGGCCTCCTTAAAACCCTCTTAACTTTTAATAATCTGTATACTTCTAAAATAACTTAATTTGTTTGACTAAAATAATTAAAATTATGGAAGATCTATATAGGTGGTACCATGTTAACCTAGCAGCCAATACAGTCATTCATTCTTGCTTGCTTCCTTCTCTGAAATACCCCAAGCTTAGTCAATTGAAATAATTACCTTGATATATCTCAGCAAGCAATCCACATTGCCTTGAATTACTGCCCCCTCCAAGATAAGTATGTGGTTGATTGTAAGCAGTTATATCCCTTTATGAACATTTCATCTTTCCCGTTAAAAATTTACACAAACAAAACAAAACAAGTTTCTGTAAAAACACAAGTGCACAGTGGGCCCCATGAGAAGAGGTCTTATTTCTAAGACTTTTTTGTTTCTTAGTCATCATGAACTTCAGAATATCTCTTATACATATTATTCCTGACAGATCTTGGAAAAACATTGCCTGCATCCATTTTTTTTTTTTTTTTATTGAATCCTTGTAATGTATATGCTCAAAGAAGAAAAACACAGTTAACATATTTTTGTATTTACTATCAGGCCATCATTCTGTGGCCAACCATGAAGCTGGCCAACAGGAAAGAACCCAGGCCTATCTATGTACACATGGTCTTCCAATGGTCCTGCCAGAAAGAGGTGAGCAGCAAATTTACAGAAAAGGAGGCAAGAGGCCTTCAAAATACCCTATAAATGAGCCCGCCTATCCTTCCTGTTGTTCCCTATTAGATGACTATAATGGGAATCTAGACTCAAGAAGGATAAGGAAAAGTTCAAAGTAAATTTGGGAGGCCAACAAGAATTTGGAAAACTTATTATTATCACAAAACTATTCAAAGGACATCCTTGCCTTTGGTCACCTTTTTCCCTTGACACATAAACAAGCATTTTTATGAACATGCCAAACATCTGTAAAGCACTCACACTTGATCCATATAAGACATGTCCCTGTTCCCAAGAACTTCTACCTAATATAATACCATCTCATATACATGGAGAACATCACAAAGTTGCTCTTTACATCTTGCTCCTTCATTGTTACAAAATTCCAGTCATTCTAATATTCCTCCAGCAGCTTTTTGTGGCATTATGTTTACAACTCACTTGAGGGAAAAATTATACTCTTCACTACATTTTAATCACCATGGAAAAATCTGTATCACAACCACACCTTAGTACATATTACAGAACATATTGTAGCCCCTAGATTTGTTTTACTGGCTTCCTCTATTCTTTACCAGTTGATCAACTTCCAAATCCTTGGTTTGCCAGGAATTCAGAAATGGGTAATTTAACTTTGCATTTGTACCTTCTATCTCATCATTGCCAACTCTGGCCAAAGATGTAATTTAAATTTTATTTACTTCAAATGGTTGAGCAAGAAGAAAAAAGCACTCTCCCAAGCTAAAACTACTCTCTCTACATCTCAGAGGTTCCAAAATATTAGTCAGAAACCAATGAAAATTTAATAATTAAACACAGAAAACTTTGGGCTTCACACAAGCTAATAATTGATATTCATATTCAGAATGATAGTATGTAATCATTGTCCATATACTGACTGAGATTACCTACAGTAAACTACATAGTTATCTTAATTTCATTCAATCAGACAAAACAGAATCAGACATTTCAATCAGACAAAACTAACACCAGCTCAATAAATCATTCAGAGTCTACTTATTCAAAATTTTATTATATCTATATCTATACATGTGAGCCCTATCCAAAAGGTATCTTTCTGAGGCCATCTTTGAGGATGAAAGGTCCCACAGACCAAGCATCATCATTATTAGTCAGCCAAAATAACTAAAATTCCTCTCACTAAAATCACTTGTTTGGGTTAAGCCATTAACCATCCCCTCTCTGGGTTTAGCCCTCTAAAAAATCCCCAGAAAAATGGCAGTGTTCGTGAGATACTATAACAACACATTCTTTATGGCATCTATGATAGGCAAAGAAGTGATATCTATGCCTACGCAATGGACTGCCTACGCCTATGCAAATCCTCAGAAGGACCACCACAATCCAGGCCCCATCACCCTATATCCAATTACTGAAAGATGCCTTCATGTTTCTCTGCACACACGTTCTCCTGCTTCCAAATCATCCTGCTTATCAGTCAGACTAGTCTTCTAAAACATTGCTTCCCCACTTAAACTGGTGCTCTATAAAAGGCCAATAGTAGATAGGATCTGCTGAGCAAACTGAGATTTAAATACACAGCATACTCAGGAATATATGTTTTACAAGCTTTATACATAAATACAAGCCTTATAAATAAAAATGTATAAATTGTTAACAGGCAGCTATCTGCAAAATATTATATTCAATATAACTGATTTTTCTTGACTGTGATGAAACAGAAGTAATTTGGACTTTATCTGTAGTGGGATTATATCCACCAGAAAAGAGAAGCACAAAATTCCTTTAAAAATATTCCATAACTCAGCCCTTTCACTAAGTCGCAAATTCATCACTAAAAGCACACTAGTCCCAAAATAATTAATTGCCAGTCTCACAGGTGTCAAATCAATGTTCAGGCCATTGAACAAAAATATTTTCTAATTCAGGGCACTAATTTCTGTTAATTTTATAAAACTGGAGGATAATTAGTACTTACAATTTGCCAAACACTTCATAGCTGACAGTACCCAATGAGGAAGTTCTTCTGCATAGAAATGAAAATAAAAAGATATTTTATCCAGCTGCGTATAACTAAAGGAATTATATGCATACATAGTATCATAAGAGTGTATAACCTGTCCAAATAATAAGAAACATATCTGCCAATCACACATCTCAAATCACTTATTAATATAGCAGAATGTTTAACAATTGGAAAGTTTTCTATCAGCCACAGTGTCACATGTGCTCGTACAAATACCTGCCCACAAATTGCTCTAAGGACAAGATGCACTTCTTAAAGCTTTGGTGAAAAGGAGAAATTTGATAGTTCATCCCAAAGAAACAAACTAATCAGTTATCCTAAGAATTAAAGAAGGAAAAGAAAAAATAGAAAAAGCAAAAATATTAGTTATCAACTATATTTGTGAATTCAGTTCACCAAACACTTAAAAAAGGGAGGGGGGTAAATTCTGTATGTCCATTGTCCAATATAACTCTCCTTTTGCATGTTTCAATTTTCAAAATGTTTTAGGGGAAGAAGGAAGTTCCACTGACATACTGATATAGGCTATTAGTTCTTAGATGGCCTTAAAATAATAATTGTTAACATTGCTACAAAAAGCCCAGCTGAGCCTTTCTTCCTTGGTTTCTCCCCTCCTGGTTCTGACACAGATATATAATGAGATGGACCAGCACTCATGCTTCCACTTCTCCATCTTCTTCACTTTGTGAAAAACTGCAAAGACACTGGTTGAACTATGTCAGATCTAATGAACCTGAGCCTTGTGGAAGCGTCCTTCTTTCTGAAGAACTTGATAAGACAAAAGGCGACTGATTATCTAAATGGTAAGTAAAAGTATTAATGTTTGCTATGCTCAAAGAATGTGGAAGGATTTTAGATGTATTTCAAAGGCAATAACCCCATTCTATGTAATTTAATTTTATATGTTGATATTAACCTACAACTCACAAAGTCATGAATTTGTTTCCTGATGTCCTCCATTCCAGATACAGACACTACATAAAAGACCAGGTGTTGGGATCCCTGGGTGGCACAGCGGTTTGGCGCCTGCCTTTGGCCCAGGGTGCGATCCTGGAGACCCAGGACCGAATCCCGTGTCGGGCTCCCGGTGCATGGAGCATGGAGCCTGCTTCTCCCTCTGCCTATGTCTCTGCCTCTCTCTCTCTCTCTGTGTGACTATCATAAATAAATAAAAATTAAAAAAAAAAAAAAGACCAGGTGTTTCAAGTTTCAAAGACACATTCTGCTCCTGTCAGGAATCAGAGCCTAGAAAAACCTCCTCCCCTCTCACAGCTGCTCAGGCTCCTTCTGGTAGAGTTCTATCTTGCAGCCCAGGAGCCTCCAGACCTAAATTTAATAATAACTTATAAAAAATCCAAAAGTACTATAGCATATTCCCACATCCAATGGTCATTCTAGCTCCAGCTCTCCCCAGGATCAAGGGTTGGAAGTATTTACAAAAGAACCATTCAAAAACCATCCAATTCTGGCCCATCCCCAATCCAAAAGAAGAAAACTTTAAAACTCATTCAGGGATTCTGGACCACTACAAGTAGGTACCATATCACTATTTTTCCAAATTTAAAAAAAAAAAAAAAAACCAGGATAGGCAGCTGCTAAATGTCTTTTTTTCCTGATTTGTAAACTGGGAGAAAAGGTATAAAAAAAATTAAAGCATCTTCAGCATTTAAAGGGCTACCTTTTTTTATCAACAAGAATAAAAAAGGACCTAAACCAAGACTCTCCCAGAAAATCTACCACAGAGACACTGTAACGAAAAGGTGAGAACCAAAAATCAGTCAGACCCACTTGAAACCTAAAATCAATCTCTAAGGCCCAGTCAGTGGCAAACTAACTCAAGTATTAGGTTAGGTCTTTTTTTTTTTAATGATAAAGAACTACTTAATGCCCTATATAGCTAACACTGAACTAGCCTCTGGATGGACTGTGCTGAGGCTTTGAGTCCTGGATATTCACCTTTCCTTGTCACTTCCTTAATCCACATAATTATTTAAAAGATACGAGGAAGTGACACACCGCTATGAATACTGAGGGGATACATTTATTGAGGATTTAGGGAAGGATCAAAAAAAGCTGATGGGACTGTGCAGCCAACATAGTGGGTCAAAATAGGACCACTAGAATGGTTTTTAGGTACTTACTTGACTTGTCATCAAGGATGACAACTCCCTGCTTGCTCACACTGTACACATTATGGATGATGAACTTGGAGTTGACCAGTTTAATGTCTAAGACTTCTTCCAAAGAATCCAGGCCAAGGACTTTCTGTAAGCTGGAAAGATACATGAAAATTAAGTACTTAAAAAAAAAAATCAACATTACCCAAAAACCTGGCATGTAAAAGATCAATCTTTAAAATGTGTTGTTTTCATGCATTTCATCCAATCTTTGGCAAAAAGGCTAGAAATTGAATATGATGAAACAAATTTAAAAGATCCTTTGGCTATTAACAGATTGCCTCACTAATTTAATAACATAATGCCAAGAAATATATTTCATAAGTAAAGAGATTATAAAAAACGAAAGCCAGCTTATCCAATGATGAGAAACTGCTACTAGTATGTCTGTGAAGGGAAAAAAACCTTCTATATAACATCGTTTACTTTAATTATCTATTGTATGCCAAATATCTAGGAGATCAAACTTACCACTGTGTTTCATTAAACATAAAGCTTCAGTGTTATAGGAAGTTTAAGAACTTTGAAGTTTCTATTCTTAGCTATTCTATAAATGACGGTAGAAAATTTCCAGAATTTAGTTAAATTATGTTTGCCAAGCAGCACAGCTGCAAATAATACAAAGATTTTAATACATAATTTCAGAAAATCAAATATGCAGAGAGTAGTAGAGGATCAAAATTGAAAAAGAAAAGAGAACACTGAAAGTTCTCATTAATATCAACTGCACATACTACGATAATGTCATAGACTTCCATATCTCTTCGACATTGGCCTCTGTCAGCTGTCTGCGGTAGACAAGACGGCAAGCTGGCACCTCTCCGATAGCAATACTGTGACGCTTATACCACATCTCAGAGTTCTATTTGGGGGGAGGATAGAAAGAAAGAAGAAATATTTCAATAGACAAGACTATGATTTTACCAGAAATTTCTTTGGCTTGGTTATTTGTAGCTTGATTTAAAATAATAACTAGAAATATAAACTAACTTTCTTTGCATAGACTACCAAGAAGTAAGGTATAACTCTGAAGGATCAGGTCACATTTTAAGTGAGTATTTATAAATTACAAAAGAACTATGGCAATTAGCATGACATTGACTATTTCTTTCCTGTGGGAATTCCAACTCATCAATGAAGTAGCCATGAAATAAAATTCAGAATTAAGTCAAAGGATATCCACCAATATTCATACGCTGTCCAAACTGAGTGATTGTTTGAAACAAACTTAAAGTCTGTTACTTTCAAGAAGTCTCTATTTTTGATAAGCAAAGATCAAATAAGTACAATGTTGAAGAGCAGACCCAGATGTTAGGCAACTGCAGAGGGCAGGAAAAACAAGAGCTCCACAGGACAACTGGAGATAGTAAGGAGAAAAACTACAGCTCAGAAAGGTTAAATAATATGCTCAAAGTCACACAGCTTCACCAGTTCAAAATTCTCAGTATCTCCTTTCTCATATTTAGGCTACTAGACATTTGATTCTTAAAACTTCCTTTTTGTAATCACAGAAACTTTGAAGTTTTAGAGGAAAAACACTTAAATTATTTACAAAGATTTTCTGTAATATTTTTACAAAAGTATCGTGATAGAAAAATCTTATAAATTTGGAAAAACAGCCAGAAAGTTGTTTTGTGATTCTGTTCTTGCAGAATTACTCAATTACAAAAGAAAGTCAAAGCCCATGTGGATTTGTGAATTTTGTTTAAAGTATCTAAATTAGGTGTTCATTTTTGAAGACAGGCATATAAATGATTGCATTTGCCTAGCAAAACTGCTTCCAAAAGCTATTTTAAAGAAATAGCATGGGGCCACCTGAGTGGCTCAGTCAGTTCAGCATCCAATTCTTGGTTTGGGCTCAGTTCATAATGCCAGAGTTGTGAGATCAAGCTCTGCATTGGAATCTGTGTTGGGCGCAGGATCTGCTTGAGATTCTTCTCTCCCTCTCCTTCTACACCTCCTGCCCTATGCTCACACACTCTCTCTCTCAATAAATAAATAATTTTTTTTAAAGAAAGAAACACCATGGATATATTCAACTATTTATCTGTAAACATATTGCTCATTACAACTGTTTACTAAAAAACTGGAAACACAGTATATATCTGACAGTAAAATACTGGATAAATAAAATATATTACTTTTATATTAGACATGATGCAGATATTAAAAAATGATGTCAAATGTCTAATAACATAAAAAAAGCTAAGCACATTGTAAAGAACATGGGCTATGAAAAGCTCAACATGGTCTCATTTTTGTGTTAAAAATTTGTGTGGTAAAAAGGATACACCACATAAATGTTAATATCAATTCTCTCTGGATGATATCATGAGTAATTTATTTTCCTTTGTTTCTGCCTAAAAACAATTCTATTAAATAAATGTGTAACATCAATAGTAATTAACAGTTACTGAACACCTGTGTGCCAGCCACGACTCTAAGCACTCTATAGGTCTGACCTCACTTGATTCTAACAAGCCTACCCCAGAGGGTACTATTACCATCTCAGTTTCACCATTAAGAAAAATTTTATTAATTTATTGAGAGAGAGTGTGTAAGCATAGGGCAGGAGGGGTGGAAGGAGAGGAAGAGAAGAATCTCAAGCAGACCCTGTGCCCAACACAGATTCCAATGCAGAGCTTGATCTCACAACTCTGAGATTATGAACTGAGCCCAAACCAAAAAAAAAAAAAAAAAAAAAAAAAAACAGAAACAAGCCCAAATAACTGGTAAATGTAGGAATCAAGATCCAAACCCAGTAGTCCAATATCTTACTTTCCACACTGTACTGCCCCTCAACAAGCACAAGTTTTATTTTATTATCATATATTTTTTATTTGTATAAATGGTGAAGCAAGAGAAAAGACAGAATAAAACAAAAACAAAAACGAACAAGCAAAGAGGAAGCAAAGATAGAAACCGGGAAAGTAGAACAGAAAAAAATGAATGATGAGCTCTAGTTCTTTAAGAAAAATTGTTTCTTTTTTTTAATATTTTATTTATTTATTTGAGAAAGAAAGACAGCGAGAGAGAGAGAGAGAATGAATGAGCTGGGAGAGGGGCAGAGTAGAAGCAGACTCCCTGCTGAGCAGGGAGCCCAATGCAGGACTCGATCCTGGGACTCCAGGATCATGATCTGAGCTGAAAGCAGACACCCAACTGACTGAAAAAAGGAAATCAGGGGCACCTGTGGGTGGCTCAGCAGTTGAGCGTCTATCTTTGGCTCAGGTCGTGACCTTAGAGTCCTGGGATGGAGTCGCCTATCGGGCTCCCTGCAGGGAGCCTGCTTCTCCCTCTGCCTGTGTCTCTGCTTCTCTCTCTCTCTCTCACGAATAAATAAATAAAAATCTTAAAAAAAAAAATGTCTGTTGAATAACCACTCTATCAATGGGAACACGCTAGATGTTGAAATGAAAATGTTCAAAAAAAAATGTATCTGATCTCATGCAACTTACATTTTAACTTTCTCTAGACAGGAACTATCAGCTAGGCCTTGATTAAGTACTCCTCATTAGGAATGAATTAAAAGTTCTCAAATACCCAAAGTATTTCCACTTTGTTTTCTAATTATCTATTTTTGTACTGTATGCTTCACTAGACTATGAGCCTTTTTAGAGTTAAAACTGTATCACATATTACTGTATCCATGGAGCCTAACAAAATACATGGTACGCAGCAGACACCCAATAAATATTTGTTGAATGACTAAATTAATGATTTCCAAATATTATCTTGCCTTTAAGTTCCAGGATCATTATCTCCATCTGCCTATGAGACACCTCCATTTAATACAAGCCATGTTTATCATCAAACATACTTAAAACCAAATTCATCACTGTCCTGACAAACCTGTAAGCCTTTATGGAGTCTCTATTTCTGTCCTGGTGTCATTCTTTTTCCTGAATTATCTTTGAAAAAACTGGGACGCCTGGGTGGCAAGCAGTTGAGTGTCTGCCTTCGGCTCAGGGCATGATCCTGGGGTCCCAGGATCGAGTCCCACATCAGGCTCCCTGCAGGGAGCCTGCTTCTCCCTCTGCCTGTGTCTCTGCCTCTGTGTGTGTGTGTGTGTGTGTGTGTGTGTGTGTCTCTCATGAAAAAATAAATAAAATCTTAAAAAAAAAAAAAAAAAAGCCTAAGCTTCTTAACTATTATTCTCTTCAAAGAGAGAATACAATCTCTTCAGGAAAAAAAAAAAAAAAAAAGGTTTTTCTTTGAATTAAATTGCCTAAAATGTTTACATCACATCTTTGCAAATAAGTATGAATTGGACATCTATTAGACTATATTACCTTAAAAAAATTTTGTGAGTACAATTCTGAAAAAGTGCCATATAAAAGTTCTTCTCTGTTTTATTTTTTAACATTGTCTCAATCATAGTAGCCTTCTACTGAGAATACTTTTAAGAAAAAGTATGCAAAAAAATTATAGTCTATTCTACAATAAGCTTATTAGGTTTTTTCCAAAACTAGCAGAATCTACCGTTGTTCATCTATTAGGGATCATTCCACAATACTTCACACCCTAACCTTCTTACTTTCAACTGCTAATACTTAGAACAAAATTCAAGAGTACACAAAGAGAGAAAAGGGTAACTTCTAGAACACAGGAGAAAAGGAGATTATATAAGGGAGTTGCCACAGAAACCTGCTTGGTCTGAACCTATGAAAATAGCTATGTATTTGGTCAAAATGTCAACAGGCAAGAGAGAAAGAGGCCAACAGCTAATCTTTCTCTGTTACTGTTCTCTCAGCTATTGACACATAAGCTAGTGTTTTAAAGTACTTTTAGACCACTGTTCATAAAAAGAAGTAGACTAAGGCTGGTGGTTCACAGATCACTTCCTACTTCTGGCTGCTGTAGCCTCACCCCCAGCCACCGTCACTACCACCACCCTCCCACTCCACATCCACCTCCCTGCCCATCTTTTAGTAACACACTTACCATCACAACTGGCCTTACTGGGATGTTCTCCTGTGAAGTGCTCTGTGGGGGGTCATTCCATTCGGGAAATTTAATAACATCCTTTTGGTATGCAGGCTTCTTTGGATATGGTTTCAGGGGTGAAGAAGGAGGAAATCTAAAAACCAAGAAGGAAATCTTTATTACTGCTGTCAATGGGAGACATAGGGGTATTTTAACAATAGTTCTCATTTCTTGTATCCTTGAGAATTTATGTAATAATTCCAAACCTCAGATAATTCCAAACCTCAGGCTTCTTTGGATATGGTTTCAGGGGTGAAGAAGGAGGAAATCTAAAAACCAAGAAGGAAATCTTTATTACTGCTGTCAATGGGAGACATAGGGGTATTTTAACAATAGTTCTCATTTCTTGTATCCTTGAGAATTTATGTAATAATTCCAAACCTCAGATAATAAATGAGGTCATACTCAATCGAATTATCACATATGGCTTACTGTACCCAACATGGGATTTTTTTTCAATGTTCATTCATTACGCCTATCATAAACATTTATGAAGAAAAACAGGAATCGAACATGTGACACATTATGAAATAAATAAAATTTGTTCTCTTATCAAATGATTTTCATGATTAAAGATGTTCTTCACGGGCTGCTAAAGTAATATCCATTTCTTTCACCCAGCTTGAAATCCTTACCACCTCGCAACTCTCTCCAGAATTTATAGATGGTACATATATAAATAGAACTTATGGACAGATGAATTCTCCGTGATACTTGCTGAGAAAGAATATATTGGCACAAGGCTCTTACAGCCTAATATTCATTTTTATAATTAATTCAGGTATAGATTAATCCTCTTTCCTTTGTATATGGAACACTTCACTTAGAGGAGGGGAAAGCTACCCAATGTCCTTCTTTGCCTTTTTATACGCTTCTCCGTCCCTATCCCTCCAAGACACTGGCAGCATCACTCCTTGGACTAACACAGAGAAGCCTAAGTACAATCTAACTCTCTTTAAGCTAGTCTAGACCGTATCTGATAAAGAGTAACAGAAAAGTAGTTAAATACAAATTTTCTTCAGAGGAGATTTTTCTGTTTGTTAGAAAGAGAGATTGCATTGCCTTGAAAGAGTAACACAAGAACTCTTTTTTTTTTTTTTTTTAAGATTTTATTTATTCATGAGAGACACAGAGAGAGAGGCAGAGATACAGACAGAGGGAGAAGCAGGCTCCATGCAGGGAGCCCAATGTGGGACTCGATCCCAGGACTCCAGGATCACACCCTGAGCCGAATGCAGACACTCCATCGCTGAGCCACCCACGTGTCCCAAAAACTCTCCTTCTTAATGTTGACATGGAAGTCAGGAGGTAGTTTACTTTTTATTTATTTAAGCCAAAACAAAGGTTTAAAATCTTATCCATGATACCCACAGGAAAAATAATTCAAATAAACAATAAAGATCTTATTCTTAAGGAAAATGCATAGAGATATAAAGAATTTTTAAATGTCTATAGTTTACCAAAAAAAAAAAAGTCTGTATTGAGGTAAATCAGAAGAATCACAAATAATAAGCACTATAGAGGAATATTTCAAGAATAGTCACAAGAGACTTGAAAAAGGATGGCTAATGAAATTAAGTTGAGATTCATCTTCTCTGAAAAGAATATCCAATAACTACACTTTATTTGAAAAGTCAGTGAGAAAAAAAATGAAATTAAATTGAGTTAAAGATAAATAAACTGAAAGACAGCTTAAATTTTTTAATCAAGTTATCTCCAAGGCAGGTATTTCCAAACAATTCCAAAATACAAATCAAATAAATCTCCAAAGCCAGTGAAAGTTACTCTGACTCTTAAGTAAAGGCTGACTTGCAGAAGTCCGATCCTATTGCTAAGCCAACAATCACAAAAAAGTCCTACTGCCCTACTGCCAACCAAAGTATATAGCACGTGTGCACACTCAGGCACACACACACACTCTCACATTTACACACACATATAATGTTACAAACATGTCCAGGGAGTTCAGAGGTCATCCATCTTTCAGTTCCTTAAAAATTAAACACCATCCCTACCCCTCACCCCTCCACTAATACCCACTGCTTACCGTCCCAACTCCTTCAACTTAAGTGTGAAAATATGACCTGAGTTCCAGCCCTAATTCTCTCACCAACAGTCTGTGTTGTCTTCTGGCAAGTAACAGTGTGTCTCAGTTAAAGTTTATTCATTTGTCCAATAAGGATGACCCCATAAATGTTCTCCTGGGTTCAAAATGTGTTTCCTGTATTCCCACACCCAGAAACAATTAATACCTTCCAAAAACCAAAGTGGTAGTTCTCATGTGGAGAACTGTGATAGGAGAGCTACCAGGGAGCCACATTCTTCCTTCACCCTGGGAAGATGAGATCTCTGCCATAATATCTGCAGCTGTCACAGGAGGTGTGGGATCTTTAGGGCAATCTGGCCAAAGATGAAAATGCAGAAGAGCTCCCCCTCATGGACTTCTTTTACTGCGTGCACTGAGAGTTTTCCCTGTAATTTTAACACTCCAATTATGTCATCTTAGGCTTCAAAGCCTGTCAGAGATGACCTAATCCAAATGTCACATTTTTCACTTGGGGAAATGAAGCCCCAAAAGAGGAAAGCAAACTTACTGAAAGCCTCACAACGAACAGGCCGAGAGAACAAACCATCTTGCATCAAAGATTTGCAAGCCCTATTTATTTAATAGGGACATTACAAAACTTTATTGAAAGAAACTAATGATGTAAATTGATAGATATATTAAAAAAGAAGATTCAATACCCATATTCAATAGTAAAATGTCAATGTCAATACTCCTCATGAAGATAGATACTTAAGAAGAAATTCTGATCAAAATAAAAAGTTTCCTATGTTATGCTGAGTGAAATAAGTCAATCGGAGAAGGACAAACATTATATGGTCTCATTCCTTTGGGGTATATAAATAATAGTGAAAGGGAATAAAGGGGAAAGGAGAAAAAATAAGTGGGAAATATCAGAAAGGGAGACAGAACATGGAAGACTCCTAACTCTGGGAAAAGAGCTAGGGGTGGTGGAAGGGGAGGAGGGCGGGGGGTGGGGGTGACAGGGTGGTGGGCACTGAGGTGGGCACTTGACAGGATGAGCACTGGGTGTTATTCTGTATGTTGGCAAATTGAACACCGATAAAAAATAAATTTATTATTAAAAAAAGTTTCCTATGAAACATGATAAACTGACTGTAAAATGTATATGGAAATGCAAGAGGCCAACAACAATCAAGACATTCTTGGGCAGTCCCAGTGGCCCAGCGGTTTAGCGCCGCCTTCAGCCCGGAGTGTGATCCAGGAGACCCGGGATCAAGTCCCACGTCGGGCTCCCTGCATGGAGCCTGCTTCTCCTTCTGCCTGTGTCTCTGCCTCTCTCTCTCTCTCTCTCTCTCTCTCTCTCTCTGTCTGTCATGAATGAATAAATCTAAAAAAATTTTTAAAAAGACATTCTTAAAGAAGAAAAACAAAGTGAAAAAAAAAAAAAAAAGAAAGAAAAACAAAGTGAGGTGACTTGCCCTACAAGCTACCGAGGCTATTTAAGATAACACAGTCGGGGCAGCACTGATGGCAAAGACCATGGACTCTCAGCTTCAACATCACCGACATTTTGGGCTGGATAATTCTTACCGTGTGGAGCTGTCCCATGTACTGTGAGTTGTCTGGCAGCATCTCTGGCCTCCATATACTGGATGCTAATAGGACACCCTCCCACGTGAGATAACCAAAAATATTTCCAGACACTGTCCCCTAAAAAATGGTTCCCAGGTGAACATCATGGGTCTAGACAGACAATCTAAAACAAACATACATATTTATTTAGAAACCTGATTTACAAGAAAAGAGATATTACAGATCAATAAAAAAGTATGGACTGTCCAACTGGTTATCCCTTGCATCCCTGCTGCAGAGTGTACTTCCAAAGATGTTTTACAAAGGCACTTCCCATCCACATGGTCTTTTGCAAGTGATCTTGCCACTACCCTATCAAGAGGTATTCTGAGTGTGTTTCTCTATTCTTTTGAGTCTGGGTGATCCCACTCCAACTGCTTTGGTAACTAGAAGATGGTAGGAATGAGACAGCCCTTAACTGGCCTGGAACGCCCTTCCTGTCTCATAGAACTCCCAGGCTCCTTGCCAAGCTCTTAGAAACCAGCCATCAGGTACAAAAGGGCCACGCCCCTGAGAGCAGCATACTGAGAGGTGCCTAAGCAACAAAAAGAGGCCATGGGAGATGAGACACTGCTCGGAAGGAAACTGAGGTCAAGAAGCACTGCAGCTCCAGACTTGGGCATGTAGAAGTCATCCTGGAAGTGGATTTTCCAGCCTCAACAGCCCCAGGCAATGTCCAGCTAAGACTCCCCCCCAAATTATGTAAAAATAACAATGATTGTTTTAAGCCACTGTGTTTGGGCATAGTTTTGTTACACAACAGAAAAGCAGAATAGAAATTTGTGGCATTTCTATCAGGACAGGCTATCAGTGGAGGCCTGGAGAGCTCAGGAAGACATGTTAGGGGAGCCTAGAATAAATGTCAGGAAGTGGTGGTTGGAGGCCATAAGGACTCATGTTGCATAGTAGCACCAATTTCAGTCAAAACTGTCACCTGCAGCAACATGAAAAGTACAAAAAAGGTGGATGTGGAGAAGGAGTTCTCCAGGACGAATGTTGAAAGTGCCGGCTGGTTTCTTTTAGCCTTGATAACAAGGTATGGATAGAAATAAACTGAAGAAGGACTGCTTCAATTTTGAAGCAGAATTTAGAAGAAATTCAAAGAACCCATGACTTGTTTCAAAAACAAAACTATTTATCATCCCCAAACTCCCCCAACAAAAGATTATTATTTTTTTTGTTCATGAGAGACATAGAGAGAGAGACAGAGAGAGAGGGGGGCAGAGGCAGAGGGAGAAGCAGGCTCCATGCAGGGAGCCCGACGTGGGACTCGATCCCAAGTCTCCAGGATCACACCCTGGGCTGAAGGCGGCACTAAACTGCTAAGCCACCTGGGCTGCCCCAAAAGATTCTCAAGGTAAAAATGGCCTTACGACCAATATCAAATTCAAGATGTTTCTGGTAATATATGGTCTCACAGGATGCTTGGGTGGATCAGCAGTTAGGCGTCTGCCTTCAGCTCAAGGAGTGATCCTGGAGACCTGGGATCGAGTCCCGCATTGGGCTCCCCGCATGGAGCCTGCTTCTCCCTCTGCCTCTGCCTGTGTCTCTGCCTCTCTCTCTGTGTCTCTCATGAAAAAAATAAATAAAATCTTTAAAAAATAAATAAAAATAAAACATGGTCTCAGACCAGTCACATGTGTGGCTATAAAAGACTTTAATTGAGGCACCTGTGTGGCGCCTTCGGTTAAGCGGCCAATTTTTTATTTCAGCTCAGGTCACCATCTCAGAGTCCTGACATCAAGCCCCACATTGGTCCCTGCACCCAGCAGGAAGTCTGCTTGAGGATTCTCTCTTTCCCTCTGCCTCTGCTCCTCCCACTGCTCTCGAGCACAAACACACCCTCTCTCTCTAACATAAGTAAATCTTTTTTCAAAAAAAAAAAAAAAAAAAAAGACTTTTACCCTAACCTCAAAAAGACTGAAGGCAGCACCTTACAGATCATCTTGGTTAAACTGAGAGTTTAAGAATCTTGAGGGGGAAATATGCAGAATCACTCACAGGAAGCAGAACTCTGTCCTAATCAAGAAATGGCAGACCTATGTTCAACTGCACTTTAGAAGTGCTATGGGCCTGTGATTGCTTTATGTGATGCCATAATGGGATATATTTGAGGAGTCGTGAGGCAGGCAATGAATGCAGTTTGCAAATGAATTGTAACCAGAATGCATTTTGCAAGGATGGCCACAACAGTATTGTCCAGCTTTCCCCAGTGTGGCTCTTCCTCAATGTGGCTTTCATGAGGTAAAAAACTCAACAAGATAAGATTTCTCTACCTCCGGAAGGTGAGCAATCCCAGTCACTGCTTTGACAAATGGAATATGGCAAAAGTGATGCTTTACCAATTCTAGGCCTAGTCCTTAGCTGCCTGGCAGTTTTCTCCTTTTGCCTATTGGAAATATTTGCCTTTGGGATATATCCAAGAATGGTTGGAATCCAGCCACCATGTAAGGATAATGATCACCCTAAGACCATCACGCCACAAAAAGAATAACCCGTGTGAAGATGCGTGATAGGATCAAACCTCATGTAAAAAGAGAGAGGGACGAAGAAGCACAAAGGCACCAACCACATCTCTGAGCAGAGAAAGAAGTCATCTTGGAAGTGAACTTTTGTAGCCCAACTGGTGCCTTAAGGATAATGGACAAACTACCAGATGAGCTCTTTCTAAATTCTAGACACTAACGTTTGAGATAGGTTGTTTTTCAGAAACAGAAAATCAGAACAACCCTAACTTCATATCATGAATAAAAATCATGAGTAAAACCATAAAATTTAGAATATGATAAAAAATGTCTTTCAGTAATGAAAGGATCAAGCAAGATACAAAAACTACAAAGTGTAAAAAAAAAAAGACTGACACATTCACTTATGTTAAAATAAAACTTTTCTGCTTGTCAAGACGCCATGAATAAAACAAAACAAAAAAAAGATCTTTGTAATCCAAATAACTGAAAAAAGGATGAATATCCAGAATATGTATTTTTAAACTCCTAAAAATTTATAAGAAGAAAAAAAATCCTATAGAAGAAGGCCAAAGTCACGAACCAGGTATCTCCAGATGTAGAATCAGGAATAATGAATAAACATACAAAAGAGGCACCTATCAGTAATCAACATCACAAGCATTTCACACTTAACAGATTGGGAAAAATTAAGTTAGTCAATACCAAATGTTTTCTACTACTGGGACAAAAATTAGCAGAGCCACGATGGAAAATGGTTTGGCATTACCTAGCAATATCCCCTAAACTAATTCCACTCTATGTAACTGGGTAGCTTAAGGAAACTTGTACACATGTGCCAAAGGAGACATGTCCATAAACGTTCATGGCAGCCTTGTTTATAAAAGCAAAAAACTGGAAGCAACCTAAATCTCCAGTGGGAGGGAAACAGATAAATGGACTGTGATATACTGATAGAATATAAAGTAGCTGAGAAAATTCCATAACCAAAAAGACATCCACGTGGATGAATCTCAAAAACCATGAGAAAGAAAAGAACAAGTCAGAGAAGAACACATACTCTCTGATATCTGTTATTATGAAGTTCAAAACAGAGAAAAATATTCAGAAGTCAAAGCAATACACTGCTTATGGATACAAGCGTAAGTGTTAAAACAATAAGGAGAAGCAAGGAAATGATTAACACAGAAGGCAGGATATTGATGATCTCTTGGAGAAGAAAGTGCAAATTGTCAGTAAACAGGTATTCACTTTATTATTCTTATATAAATTATTCAGATAAAGTGTATACACTCTTGCATGAAATCTATTTTTAAATACAAATGAGAACATTTAAAAAGAGCAGAGCTCCCTCTAGTGGACCATATTTGTCTTTGCTTTTAGGATTCTAAATTTAATCCTAACATTAGGATCTTGGATCCCTAAAATATAAAGTCGCTTAGGAATGATCTAGTTGTACACCAAATAAAATGAGACTGGAAGAGGAATCAGCCACGGCTAATCATCCACTATAACAATCCAGGTCTCGTACTGCCACCTCTATTGCCAAATTTTGGTTGGAAAAAAAGTAATTAAAAACAAACCATTCCTAGGATGCCTGGCTGGTTCAGGGGATGAAGCAGACTCTTGATTGCAGGGTTTTAAGTCTGAGCCCTATGTTGGGTGCAGAGATTACTGAAAAATAAAATCTTTTAAAAAATAGAATAAAATAAACCATTCCAGAATTACTATCCTCTGATGACCTTACTTGAAACAAAGTTGAATGTGTTACTTAATCAATCAATACAAAATATTCCAAGGCGTCTAAACTGCAAGGAAAACACCGTTTATAAATCTTAATAAATCTGAGGCATAAATGACAATGCAAAAACAAAGTTCTTCCCATAATGTATGCTAAAACTGTTTCTTCAGCATCAGCAGAAACTCGCAGCATCTACCGCTTTGGCCAGCCTGCCTCCTTGCCTCAGTAAGCCTCAGGCTCTGTGCAAGAAAAGCCAGGCGGAGAGTGACTATTACAGGAGGTGACCTGACACTGGTTCCCAAGAAACCCGGGGTCAGGCAAGCCCACGGCAGCCTGCGGGGCTCCACGGGGCTCCACGGGGCTCGGTCCCCACTCGACACTGGTCAAGACCAGCGGGGGTACAGGATCCGCATCCCGGAAGACGGCCAAGGACTGCATTCCGCCCTCCTGCTTAAGGCTGTACCAGGAACATCCAGTGTCTGAGGGAAGCTGAACAAAAGAGGAGGCTGGAAAGAGCGGGCGGCCTGCGGAAGCCCCGGCCTCTGGGCCCAGGCCCCGTCGTCCACGACCGCGCAGGAGCCCCGGGGGCGGGCCCAGGCCCCAGGCCCCGCAGCCGGCACGCTCAACGACTGGGGACCCCCCCCCCCAACCCCGGGGATTAGGGAAACAGCCGGGGAGAGCCCGCAGCTGAGACCCAGGGGCGGGCGGTGGGGGAGAGAAGGGCCCTGGGCGCTGAGGGCAGCCAGGGTGCGCCCCAAGGCCCGGCTGCGGGGACCCCGGGGACCCCGGCCCCCCAGGACGGCCGGCCCCGGTCTGGAGCGCATCCGGAAGGGCGCGTTTCGCTCTCCAGGGACTGGAGGCAGCGGGCCAGGAGGCAGCGGGCCAGGAGGCAGCGGGCCAGGAGGCAGCGGGAGGCAGCGGGCGGCCCCGCTTCCCTCCGCACAGGCCCCGCCACCGCTCCCTCCTCCCGGACGCGCAGCGTGCGCCCCGCCGGCTCCTTCAAGATCTGGAGTTTTGAATCCCAGCCCCCAGCCACAGGGACAACCGTGGCGCCGGGCTCAGCCGTGCCGAGGTCGAGGGCAGGGATCTGACCGAAGCCTGGGACCCAGGAGCGGAGACTGGTTGCTCCTCTGCGAGGTCCCCCCCGCCCGGGGAGGGGGGCACAGGGAGACATCATGTCCCACCAGTCCTCCCCACACAGGGGGCCTTCGGAAAAAGCACCGCGCCCCCACTGAAGGCTGGGGTCACTTACGCCGAACCTGTCCCCCTGCGCCCAGCGGGGGCATCCTTACCAGGGCAGGTGTGACGAGCCAGGGCAGTGGCCTCCGCTTCAGACCGACCCGCCACCCCCACGTGTACCAAGTCTACTGATCAGAGTGCTCCAAAGCGTCAGCTTCAGTTCTGGTGGAAATAAGACCAGGCTTTCTTTCCTTTCTTTTTTTCTTGTATTTTGAATTGTTTGCTCTTTTTTTTTTTTTCCTTTGGAATCAGGCCTACAGTTTCTTTGTTCATTTGTTGGTTTGTTTCCTTTTCCCAATTTTGGTATCAGGCTTTTCTCTCTCTCTCTCTCTTTTTCCTTTTTCTTCAGAATCAGGCTTATAGATTTTGTTTCCTTTTTTGTTAGTTTTCCTTTGTTCTTGGATTAGGCTTTTCTTTTCTTTAACCAGTCTTAATAAACCAATCAAAGTGCACCCAGGTAAAGGTGCAAACACTCCCCATTGCAAGCAAAGAGGAACTCTAGAAGACTGACGTCTGGGAAAGAGAAGCCAAAACACAACAGCGGAGTACACACGGCATACATCAGAAATACTACATGAATTGCTAGGCCCTGGACAGTCTATGACCTATTCTTAATATAGTATTACTCTCATGAGCAGGAAACATAATAAGCTTTCATAAGATGCAGAAAACAGAAACCTAAAAAAAAAAAAAAAATTTAATTAAAATTTTTTAAAAATAAAAAATAAATTTAAAAAAAGCCCAGAAACCTAGACATAATGACAAAATGGAAGTTCTCCCCCAAAAGATTAAGAAGAAATCAAAGCCTGGTATTTGTCCAAAACAGATATAAGCAATATATCTGAAGAAGAATTTACAACAACAGCCAGAAGAATGCTAGCTGGGCTTGAAAGAAGCATAGAAGACACCAGAGAAACCCTGGCTACAGAGATAGAAGACCTAAAAACCAGTCAGGCCAAAATAAAAAATGCTGTAACTAAGATGCAAAACTGCCTAGTTGTAATCAGAATGAGGATGGAAGAAGCAGAGGAACAAATAGGTGATAGAGAAGATAAAATTATGGAAAATAATGAAGCTAAAGAGGGAAATAAAGCTATTAGGTCATGAATATACCCAAGGAACTCAGCAATTGCACAAAGTGCAATAATATCCACATCATCGGAGTCCCAGAAGAAGAGCAGGAAAAAGAGGTAGAATATTTATTTGAACAAATTATAGCTGAGAACTTCCCTGATATGGGTAAGGAAACAGGCATTCAAGTCCAAGAGGCACAGAAAACTCCCCTCAAAATCAACAAAAACAGATCAACACCAAGACATATCATTATCAAACTTGCAAAATACCAAGATAAATAAAGAGAATTCTGAAGGCAGCTAGGAACAAAAGGTCCTTCACCTGAAAGAGTAGACACAAGAGGTTATTAGTAGCAGGCCAGAAAAGCACATGATATATTCACATGGATATACTATATCCAGCAAGGCTGTCATTCAGAATAGAGGGCGAGATAAAAAGTTTCTGAGACAAGCAAAAACTAAAGGAGTTCATGAACACTAAACCAGCCCTGAAAGAAATATTAAAAGATATACTTTGAGTGGGCAAGAAACCAAAAGCACCAAGGACTTGAAAGAAACAGAGACAATCTACAGGAACAGCAACTTTACAGGCAATACAATGGCACTAAATTCGTATCTATCAATAATTACTCTGAATGTAAATAGACTCAATGCTCTAATCAAGACACAGAGTATCAGAATGGATTAAAAAAAAAAACCATCAATATGCTGCTTACAAGAGACTCATTTTAGACCCCAAAACACCTTCAGATTGAAAGTGAGAGGGAAAGGAAACAGCCGGGGAGAGCCCGCGGCTGAGACCCAGAGGCGGGTGGTGGGGGAGAGAAGGGCCCGGGGCGCCGAGGCAGCGGCAGAGCGGCGAGGGCAGCCAGGGTGCGCCCCAAGGCCCGGCTGCAGGGACCCTGGGGACCCCGGCCCCCCAAAAGAGAACCATTTATCATGCTAGTGGACATCAAAAGAAAGCTGGAGTAGCAATCCTTGTATCTGACAAATTAGATTTTAAACCAAGGACTAATAAGGGCAAAACGACTGAGATCACACCATGCATATTTTCAGACCATACTTGAAGTCAACCACAAGAAAAAATATGGAAAGACCACAAATACATGGAGGTTAAAGAACATCCTACTAAAGAATAAATGGGTTAACTAGGAAATTAAAGAAGAAATAAAAATACATGGAAACAAATGAAAATGAAAACATGACAGTTGAAAACCTTTGGGACACAACAAAGGTGGTCATAAGCAGGAAGCATATAGCAATTCAGGCCTTCCTCAAGAAGCATGAAAAAGGGCAGCCCAGGTGGCTCAGCGGTTTAGCGTCGCCTTCAGCCCAGGGCGTGATCCTGGAGACACAGGATCGAATCCCATGTCGGGCTCCCTGCATGCAGCCTGCTTCTCCCTCTGCCTGTGTCTCTGCCTCTCTCTCTCTCTCTCTCTCTCTCTGTGTGTGTGTGTTCTCATGAATAAATAAATAAAATCTTTAAAAAAAAAAAAAAGAAGCAAGAAAAGTCTCAAATACACAACCTAACCATACATCTAAAGGACTTAGGAAAAGAACAACAAATAAAGCCTAAGACAAGCAGAAGAAGGGAAATTATTAAGATTAGAGCAGAAATAAATGACACAGAAATCAAAAACACAGTAGAACAGATCAAGGAAACTAGGAGTTGGTTCTCTGAAAGAATTAACAAAAATTGTTAAACCCATAGCCAGACTGATCAAAAAGAAAACAGAAAGGACCCAAATAAAATCATAATGAAGGAGGAGACATTACAACCAACACTGGAGAAATATAATTATAAGAGAATATTATAAGCAATTATCTGCCTACAAACTGGGCAATCTGGAAGAAATAAATTCTTAGAAACATATAAACTACAAAAACTGAAATAGGAAGAAATAGAAAATTTGAACAGACACATTAATAGCAAAGAAACTGAATTAGTAATCAAAAATCTCCCAACAAAACAGGGGGCCATCTGGCTTCCCAGGGGAATTCTACCAAACTTTTAAAGAAGAGTTAGTATCTCGTTTTCTCAAACCATTCCAAAAAATATAAATGGAAGGAAAACTTCCAAACTCATTCTATGAGGAATTACCTCAATTCCAAAACCAAAGACCCCACTAAAAGAATTACAGACCAAAATGCCTGATGAAGATGGATACAAAAATTATCAACTGGACACTAGCTAACTGAATCCAACAGTACCTTAAAAGGATTATTCACTACAATCAAATAGGATTTAGACCTGGGCAAATAGAGGTGGTTCAATATCCACAAATCAATTAACATGAACACCACATTAATAAAAGAAAGGACAAAAACCATATGATCCTCCCAAGAGATGCAGAAAAAAGCATTTGACAAAATACAGTATCCTTGCCTGATAAAAACCTTCAAGAAAGTAGAAAGAGAAGAAACACACCTCAACATCATAAAGCCCATTTATGAAAGACGCACAGCTAGTACCATGCTCAAAGGGGGAAAACTGAGAGCTTTTTCTCTACGGTCAAGAACAAGACAGGGATGTCCACTTTCACCACCATTATTTAACACAGTACTGAAAGTCCTACCCTCAGCAATCATACAACAAAAAGAAATAAAAGGCATCCAAATCGGGAAGGAAGAAGTCAAACTTTCACTCTTTACAGACAACATAATACTCTATGTAGAAAACCCAAGAGACTCCACCAAAAAATTGCCAGACTGATATATGAACTCAGCAAAGCTAGAGGATATAAAATCAACATACAGAAATCTGTTGTATTTCTATATGCCAATAAATGAAGCAGCAGAAAAAGAAATCAGGAAATTCATCCCATTTACAATTGTACCAAAACCCGTAAGATACCTAAGAATAAACCTAATCAAAGAGGTAAAATACCTATACACTGAAAACTATACAACACTTATGAAACAAACTGAAGAAGACACATAGAAATGGAAAAAATTCCATGCTCATGGATTAGAAGAGCAAATATTGTTAAAATGTCTATAGATTGTTATAATGCAATCTATACAGTCAGTGCAATCCCCATCAAAATAACACCAACATTTTTCACAGATCTTGAACAAACAATTCTAAAATTTGTATAGAATCAGAAAAGATCCTGAAAAGCCAAAGGAATGTTGATAAAGAAATGCAAAAAGGAAGGCATCACAGTTCTGGATTTCAAGGTGTACTACAAAGCTGTAACCATCAAGACAGCATGGTATTGACATAAAAACAGACACATAGATCAATGGAACAGAACACAGAACTCAGAAATGGACCCCCAACTCTGTGGTCAATTAATCTTCAACAAAGCAGGAAGGAATATCCAATGGAGAAAGTCTCTTTAACAAAATGTGTTGGTAAAACTAGATAGTCACATGCAGAAGAATGCAACTAGACTTTCTTACACCATACACAAAAATTAATTCAAAATGGATGAAAGACCTAAATGTGAGAAAGGAAACCATCAAAATCCTAGAGGAGAACACAGGCAGCAACCTCTTTGAACTTGGCCACACCAACTTCTTACTAGACACATCTCAGAGGCAAAGGAAACTAAAACAAAATGAACTATTGGAACTTCATCAAAATAAAAAGCTTCTGCAAGGGAAGGAAACAATCAACAGAAGTAAATGGCAACCTTCAGAATGGGAGAAGATATTCACAAATGACACATCAGATAAAGGGTTAGTATCCAAAATCTGTAAAGAACTTATCAAACTCAACACTTAAAAAACAAATAATCCAGTTAATAAATGGGCAGAAGACATCAATAGACACTTTTCCAAAGAAGACATACAGATGGCTAACAGACACATGAAAGGATGCTCAACATCTCATCATCAGGGAAGTACAAATCAAAACCACAGTGAGATACTACCTCACACCTGTCAGAATGGCTAAAATTAACAACTTAGGAAACAACAGATGTTGGCAAGGATGCAGAGAAAGGGGAACCCTCATACACCATTGGTAGGAATGCAAACTAGAACAGTCAACTCTGGAAAAAAGTATTGAGGTTCCCCAAAAAGTCAAAAATAGAACTACTCTATGACCCAGCAATTTTATTACTAGGTATTTATCCAAAGGATACAAAAATGCTGATTTGAAGGGGCACATGCATACCAACATCTATAGAAGCACTATTAACAATAGGCAAATTATGGAAAGAGCCCAAATGTCCATCACCTGATGAATGGATAAAATTTGTGGTATCTATGTATAATGGAATATTACTCAGCTATCAAAAAGAAAGAAATCTTGCCATTTGCAAGAATACGGATGGAACTAGAGGGTATTATGCTAAGCAAAATAAGTCAGAGAATGAAAATATGATTTTACTCATTTGTGGAATTTAAGAAACGAAACATGAGCACAGAGGAAGGGAAGGAAAAATAAATTAGATAAAAACGGAGAGGGAGGGAAACCCTAAGAGACTCCTAACTATAAAGAACAAACTGAGGGCTGCTGGAGGCTGGGGGTGGGGATGGGCCAAATGGGTGATGGGCAATAAGGAGGGCCCTTGTCGGGATGAGCACTGGGTATTATACATAAGTGATAAATCACTGAATTCTACCCCTGAAACCAATACTACACTATATGTTAACTAACTTGAATTTAAATAAAACAACAAACAACAACAAAGATTCCACTATGATTAAAGGATCAAATGAATATTATTAAGGAGCAGAGAGACGTGATCTGGTCTGAAAGACACTCCTACCTTATTAACAGTAACTACTTAGAAAATAAATCCTATTTACAATAGAAGAAAACATATACAATATTTACAGCTTAGATAAAGAAATGTGAGAATTTACAAAGAAAACTACCATCATTTACAGTACCACCAAAAAATGTAAACTACTTAAATCTAAACCTAACAAAATTTGTGCACTGTCTGTACATGCACAGCTACATAGCACAGTTGGGAAGTTAAAGACCTAAATGAAATGAGAACAGTACCATGTTCATAATTTGGAGGACTCAATTTTATTGTCAATCCCCCCAAAAAAAATGATCTACAGATTCCATGCAATTTCATTGAAAATTTGTACAGAAATTTTTACAGAAATACACAAGTAGATTCTAAAATGTACGTGAACAAGCAAAAGAACTAAAGTAGCAAAAACAATTTGGAAAAATAACAAAGCTGGAGGATTCACACTACGTGATTTCAAGAGTTATTATGTATCTGCAGCAATCCAGACAGTGTTGCATTGGAGAAAGATGGACATATAGGATGAAGGAATAGTATATTAAGTCAGAGGACTCTACATGGTGCTATGTCCTATATCCACACGAATACATGGCCCAAGATCAAGGAATGTAAGAACAGCCCTATTTACCATCCCTCCCAGTGACCCATCCCCACAACTCTTGGCTCTGCAGTTAGGTCCTGCACCCAGAAGACATGTGTATTCTTACCAGGGTACACAGCAAGGGCACTTTAGACCCTTGTGACAGGGAGCAGCAGACAAGAAAAGGAACTCCAGTCATGACAGGGGTTCTTGGTCCTGACCAGCAGGAGGGTGAGCTGCTCTTACTCCAGGGGGGCAAGAATACCTCTGCCACCTCTTGATACTTCTTTGTCTCACTCAACTGTGAGTGGGCATGTACAGAAACATCAGCCCAAGTGCATGGTGACCAAGGGTTCGGACACTCTCAGGAATGAACTTTGGGGTCACACTACTATGTTAGCCACCCAAAGCCAGTCAAGAGTGATAGATGAGGGTAAGGGAATTTACAACAGCAAGTTGAGAAGAGGATGAGAACCAGCTGCAGCCATGAGACTGGCTACTTGAGCAACAAGGGACAGATTCTTCCCAGTAATTTCCATCTCCTGGATTTTGCCTCAGGAAGAAAGCCCCATGAGCGTGTGTGGAGAAGCAGATGTGTGCACCACCAGTGATGGACTCCACCGAGCATGGAGGTGCATGGGTTCACAGCCCCTTTCAAGAAGCCGGCAGCCTCTAGGACAGCAGTCAGCCTCTAGCCACTGCTATCTTTCACATTTTGTCACGATACTTCCAGCACATCGGTGAGAACACGGTGGGTGGTGGAGCCAGGACAATTCTACCAGAAGACGCAGGACTCCTCTAGCAAGCAACCGTTGTCCAAGGACTCCCCAGCAGCCTGGTCAAGACTTTCTCAGAAATGCAGCCTGTGGTCTTTCCCAGAGGTCAGACTGCATTAGAGTGACTGCCCACCCAACCCTTTGCTCTCTTCTCCTTTATGCATTCCAGGTGCACCCCAACCCTAGCATTAATTTCATTTCACATCCAGACCCACTGTGGCAACTCTTTCTCTGCTCAGAGAGCTTGAACGAACAGACCCAGGCCTGCCTCACCCCAAACCCTGTGTGTTTGTTACAGTCCTTCCATTATGACTTCATATTATACTTAACTACAGCTCACTTGATGTGGGAAAAGAATGAGCCATTCTAATTCAGGAATAGGTGGGGTAATTATTGTTTAACTCCTTCCCAGTAAAAAGGGAACTCCTCACTTACTAACCTTTGAACTTCTTTCTCAATGAATACTAGGCATTGTGCTGGGTTTGGGGGACACAGATAAGGCAAATTCTTTCACAGCCTTATCCTCCACCACTCCCTGTGCAATCACACCCAACAAGTTTCTACATTCTCCAAGCTCACTTATGATGACTGACTGCTTTCACATGCATTTCCCTCCACCTTGACTGACCTCTCTTCCATCCTTGCCTGGCAAACACCCACTGATACATCAAGACTGAACCCAAGTGTCACCTCTGGACCAAAGTATTCTCTGACTTACACTAGCAGAGTTGATTCCTCAGCCCTCCTACAGCACAACCTAATCATGGCATCTGTGACAATGAATTAGAATTTATCTGTCCTCCTCACTAAACTGGAAGTCTTTGAAGCGTGAGTCATGCATCCAAAATGTTTAACACTGTAGCTGGCATATAATAGGGGCTCCCTGATACCTGAGAAGGGAAAAGGAGACAAAATGAGGAAGACTGCGAGAAGCAGCATACCTGAGAATCTAATTCACAAGGATCTTAACAATGCTAAGAAGCCAGAAAGTGAGTACTAATCAAGTGAAATGCTGACTGGACACTGGATATATAAAAATTCTGAGACAGACTATGCTTTCTGACACTCCCACAGAACACCTATCTAGCCTCTCCCACGTCTAGTTGGCAAGCTTATCAAATTCAGAGAGTGGTATGCCTTACCTTCCCAGCTTTCACAAGTCTTTTCTTACAGCCTACATCTCAAGGAAAATCCCCAATCTTCTCAGGATTTACAGCGTGCGGTTAATTGAGAAAATCTGTTTGCTGCCTCTGTGATCCTTGTTATTTTGTGTCAAAGTAAACAGTATTTAAGAACTACTCCTGTTCAATCTACCTTCTCTGGACGCAAGAGCTTCCTCTTCTTCTTAGGGGAGCTCAGTGAGCTATGTCCCCAGATTTTTCTGGATTCTCAATTCATGAAGCTCCATTACCTATTAATGATCATCGCTAGGCATCATGAATTCATAGGAAAGAAACATGGGTAAGGATTAAAGAAAAAAAAACTCTTAAAAGAAAAGATAGACAGCAATCTCTTGGACATCAGCCACAGCAACATATTTATGGATATGTCTCCGCAGGCAAGGGAAACCAAAGCAGAAAATAAACTATTGAGACTACATCAAACTACAAAGCTTTTGCACAGCAAAGGAAACCATCAACAGAACAAAAAAAAAAAAAACCTCAGTGAGTGGCCTTTTTGTTATACATCAAATGATACATCTGATAAGGGGTTAATACCCAGGATATATAAAGAATTTCTATAACTCAACAGCAAAAAACAAATAATCCAATTTAAAATGAGAAGACCTGATTAGACATTTTTCCAAAGATACATCAGTGGCCAACACATGGAAAGATGCTCAACATCACTAATCATCAGGGAAATGCAAATCAAAACCATGAGATACCACTTCACACCTATCAGAATGGCTAGAATCAAAAGATAAGAAATATCAAGTGTTGGCAAGAATGTGGAGAAAAGGGAGCCCTCATGCAGTGTTGGTGGGAATGTAAGGTGGTGCAGCCACTGTGGAAATCAGTATGACAGTATCTCAAAAAATTAAAAATAGAAATACCATACAACCCAATAATTCCGCTTCAGGATATTCAGCTGAAGAAAACAAAAACACTAACTGAAAAGATATATGCACCCCTATGTTTACAGCAGCATTATTTACAATAGCCAAGACACGGAAGCAATGCAAGTGTCCATCAACAGACGAACAGATAAAAAGAAGATGGGAGGTAGACAGAGAGATAGATAGATATAAAGAATGGAATGTTACCAGCCATAAAAAAGAATGCAATCTTGTCATTTACAACAACATGAATGGATCTAGAGGGTATTAATGCTAATTGAATTAAATCAGAGAAATACCATATGATTTCATGTATATATGGAACCTAAAAACAAAACAAATGAACAACAACAAAAATAGACTCATAAATACAAAGAACAAACCAGGGCTTGCCAGAGGGGAGAGGGTAGATAAATGGGTAAATACATAAAAGAGATTAAGAGGTACAAAATTCCAGTTATAAAATAAGTAAGTCATGATGATAAAAAGTACAACATAGGAAATATAATGAATAATACTGTGACAACTTTGTAGAGTGACAGGTGGTAACTACACTAATCATGGTTAAGGATTTTGTAATATATATTAACTGTTGAATCATTATGTTGGTCACCTGAAACTAGCCTAACAATGTATGTCATATTATGTAATTAAAAATAAATTTTAAAAATTAAGGTTTCTCCACAACTAGGTATTTAAGAAATTGCACCAAATTTATTATCCCTGTGACTTCCTGACCTACAACTTGTCCAACCAGGCCAGTCTCCTCTCCTTTCCCAGTAAAGCCCACTGAGGCATCCTGACCGAGAGCTTCTGTCTTGCTAGACTTGTCACCTGAAATATCCTCTCCCTTCCCAACCCTTCTCATTATCCAGATCCTACATCTCAAGTCCTTCTCAGGACTCAGGTTGAAATCCTCCACCTCCTGCTCCATGAGGCCTCAAAACACTCCAGTCCACACCAAGTGGGCCACCAAAAAAATTCCTGCACTCGCCAGGCAGACAGCATAATCACAGTACGGTCTGGTATAATGTAGGGGAATGGTGGGAGGTACGGCAAATGCAGTGGACTTGCCCCATCTGAAGATTTTCAGGTTCATAATTTTTTAAGACACTGTGTTAGAGCTCTTAATATTAGGAGCCTCTGGGGAAAGGAACTGGGTAGCTGGAAAATAGAAGAGGAAAGGAAACCTTTCATTGCATATACTTTTATACTTTGTAAAGTTTAAAGTATCTTCACAAAATACCAAATTGAAAAATAAAAATGAGATGGGAAAAAATTTTCATGACTAAAAATACTATGCCACTCAAAACAGATGTATCAACCCAAGGACTGTCAGTGCAGCACCTCTAATTTATTATTTGTTCCAGTTCATTTGGGTTAATTAATTAAATAACGCCTTGGTTCTGCTACTTATCTTCTTCATAAATATATACTCTATCTCTCAAGAGAATGCCAAGTTAAGGAGGAAAAGAATCATGTCATGTTTCTTTTTTATCTCTTTCACTGTCTTAGATTGAAAACACATGTGAAAAGTACTCAATATTTGGAATCATAAACATTTAGAATTTTAAAAGTCCTTAAAGATCTAGGCCACCCTGTCATTTTATAGATGAAAAACTGATGCCTATAAAGACTAAGAAATATATCCAGCTATCACAGGACAACAACCCAGGACATGATGAAAAGAATAAAAACAAAAGAAAAAACAAAAGCACATACACAATTTTGAGTTTACTGTAAAAGTATAAAGGATGCCCACTAGAGGGAGCCAATAGTCCATTAACTTGAAGGTGAGGGTCCTCAAACTGTTTCCTTCAAAAGGATAAGGAAAACTTTTTCCCAGGGCCACAGAATGACTTAAGAGCCACACACCTAAACAATGTAAATTCAAATTTCTTTCACCAGAGGTACAAACAGATTTTCAAATCTCCAGCATTAAAAAATATTTTTAACATACAGTAAAATTGGCTTTTTTTTTTGGTACACAGGTCTATCAATTTTAATGTATGTTTTCATTTATACAACCACCACAATCAAGAAACAAAACAGTTCCATTATTCCCCAAACCTCCTCCTCTGACTTTACAGTCACCCCACCCTACCCACCTACCTACCATCCACCCTGTGCACACAATGGCATTCCATCATAGACGTAAAAATATTTATCCATTCACCAATGGAAGGACATCTGGTTTGTCTTTAGCTACTGGCAATTATTAATACAGTTGTTATAAATATTCATGTACAAGTTTTTGGGTGAAAACAGGTTTTCATTTTTCTCAAGACTGGGAATACTGAGTCAAATGGTAAATATATGGTCAACTCTAAAAGAATATGCCAAACTGCTTTCCAAAGTGACAACCCAAGCTTCCTGCCTAGAAGAGATGATATTTCCAATTGCTCTCCATCCTCTCTAGCTCTTGACATTATCAGTATTTTTATTATTTTAGCCAATCCAATTGACACACAGTTGTATCTTATCATGGTTTTAATTTGCATTTCTCTAGTGCTAATCTTGTTAAACATCTTTTCAAGTGCTCAGTAGCTATCCAAGTATTCTGTTCATTTTTTAATTGAGCTGTCTTCTTAATGCTTAGTTTTGTATATTCTTGACAGCAGTCCACTGTCATGAATGTTGTTTTCAAATATTCTCTCCCCATCTGTACCTTGTCTTCTCATCCTCTTAACAGTGTCTTTCACAGAGGAAAGGTTTTAATTTTGATGAAGTTCAAGTTATTATGTTTGTTCTTTTATGAATCATGCTTTTGGTGTCATGTCTAAGAACTCTTTGCCTAACTCCAGCACGTAAAGATTTTTGCTATTTCTTTCAAATTTTTATAGTCTTACATTTAAATCTTTGAATCAACCTTTGCATAAAGTATGCAGTTTATATTTGAGATTCTTTTTTTTTTTTTTTTTTTTTTTTGCATACAGAGGATATATATCCAATTGTTCTAACACCATTTGCTGAAAAGACTATTCTTTTTCCTGTAAATGTTATACCTCTATCAAAACTCAACCGGGAAGCCGGGGTGGCTCAGTGGCTGAGCCTCTCCCTTTGGCTCAGGTCGTGATCCTGGGGTCCTGGGATCAAATCCCAAATCAGGCACCACAGGGAGCCTGCTTCTCCCTCTGCCTATGTCTCTGCCTCTAAGTGTGTCTCTCATGAATAAATAAATAAAATCTTAAAAAGATAAAAACAAAAAAACTCAACTGGCCATATTTGTTTCTGGACCACCAATTCTGTGCCAGTCTAAGAGTCTATCTCTTTACCAACACTACAGTCTCCATTATTGTGGCTTTATGTAGAAATCTTAAAACTGGGCAGCATGCTTCTTGCTTTTTAAATTAAGAATGTGAAAGTAGCATTCAGTAAGGCTGACAATATCTACATAACAAATTCTAGTTTCAAATTAAAATTAATATTTTGGAAATAGGACAAAAAGAAAGCAAATATGAGGGAAAGAACGCAAAGAGGGAAATGAAGAGAAAAAAGTAAAAAGTAGGAACATGAGATACACAAGAGGTAGAAACACAGAAAGAAAAAGAAGGAAATAGAAAAAGGAACAGGGAGAGGAAGGAAAATAAAAAGAAATGTTCTCTACATATCGGATCTCAACCCCTAAACCTAAGCAAGTGAACTGAAACACCTTCCAATTACTACTATTCACCAGAGCTAGCTAATGAGAGCGGTTCAAGGCTACATAACTCCCCAGACCGGGAACCCCATCCTCCTAAAGATCTACAGTAGGCCAAACACTTTCCTCATTATATCATCCAAAACAAGCAATTATCATAAAAGCCACTTCAATTTTTATGTAACCCATTACAATAGGTTTGTTTTTTTAAAAAGATTTATTTACTTATTTATGATAGACATAGAGAGAGAGGCAGAGACACAGGCAGAGGGAGAAGCAGGCTCCATGCCGGGAGCCTGACGCGGGACTCGATCCCAGGACTCCAGGATCCCACCCTGGGCCAAAGGCAGGCGCCAAACCGCTGAGCCACCCAGGGATCCCCTACAATAGGTTTAAATAGGTTTAAATACTTCTATATAACTGCCTGCTCACATACATAAAGGGACAGATTTGATGGTCAGCCTGGAATTTCCTTAACTAGAACATTCCTGGGTACTAGGTTGAGATGTTTCTCTTTTTTTAAAGATTTTATTTATTTATTCATGAGAGACACAAAGAGGGAGAGGCAGACTTAGGTAGAGGGAGAAGCAGGCTCCATGCAGGGAGCCTGATGTGGGACCCGATCCCGGGACTCCACCAGGATCACACACTGGGCTGAAGGCAGACACTTAACTGCTGAGCCACCCAGGCATCCCATGGTTGAGATGTTTCAAAGAGAAAAGCATCTGGTTCTCTTTGGAGGAAATATCCACCCTGTCCAGCTCCCTGGGTTGCCATGAAGATCAAATGAGATCATGGAAGGGAAACTGCTTCATAAACTGAAACGTCTTTTACAAATATATATAACTGCCTCTCCTTATCAGAAGTGTAGGGCCAGGAAACTTTGTTCGACGCAGATGACAGCAGCTGGCTCAACCATGTAGACCTTTTAGTGAAATCTACTACAAGAGTTTTCAGTAGCAGCAAATTCAGAACTCTTTCCAGACACTGGCATTAGAAACAGGAAGGACGTGGTTCAGGTGGTTCAGTAACTAGTTCTAGGCACTTCTCTGCAACATCTCTGATTTACGGACATTTAGATATTAGGATCTTTCCTTTCTTAAATACTAAAATTCACTCTATTATCTATACTTATCTCTTTGATTCTTGAGGGAAAAAAAATCACAGTTAACAAATGTAAATGTAGTCACAGAAGAAACATGACACACAGTCTTCTAAAACTAGAAATAAGATTGGACACGTTCCAAAATAAAAGCTTAGCTCATAATTTGTTACAAAATTCTTCAACATATGCTGTGTGTGTGTGTGTGTGTGTGTGTGTCTATTTTCTATCTTTAAAAAATGTTCTAAGAGCCTTTGGTATTTCATGTAACTTTCTCTAACTCACAGACCCAAGAAACCACCCACCCCCTGCTATATTTATAAGTGCTTTGGTTGATTATGTTTACCTTACTTCCTTTATTTGACAACTTCCTTGAACACAGTCCTGATCATTTCATGTATTACCTAGGACTTAAAATAATTTAGGAATTCTATAAACATTCAAACACATGTTGGCCAGGCCAAATATTTCTTGTTTATTATTGTGTGTTAACTCATTCAATCACTGATTTATTTAATTAATTAAGTCAACCTCGTGTGAAGGAAATGGAGGTGATCTAGCACACCATAAGAACACAGGCGTCAGACACAGGCATCTCAATTCCAATCCTGACTCTTCTACTACCAGCGGAGAGACTTTGGAGAAGTTAATAACTTTGGCCTTATTAACTTCCTAATCTTTAAAACCAGGATAACACACTGTATCAACCGATGTTGCATTAAATGACAATAATGTGACAAAAGAGCACATCACTGGTCCTTGAATATGTTAGTTCCTTACCTGCAGCAAGAGCACTTGGCTTCCCATTCCAGCCTCCTTGATACTACTTATAAAGGCCCCCCATTCATAAAGCTTGATATTTAGAAGCATGTTCCCTACTCTTCCCAGAGCCCTGGCACACAGCTGTGAGGATCCTGAGAACCAGTCCCGAAGCTGCATGCGTCCAACAGCTGCCTCCATGCTCATTAGCTCATTCTCCATTCAAGGCACATGCTCCTTAAAAATGATTCTACATATCTAAATAGAGTTCATCCCAGATTAATCTAAGAAATTAGCAAACATTGGTAGTTAACTCATAGAACTGCTACCCAGGAAAATGGAAAGCTCTGAGTTTTCAGATGGCAAACAATGGAAGAAAATATGATTATGATTCACAGGTATTAGGAATATAAAGGGAAAAATATTATTTAATGGACAAATGTAATGTGCTTGTGCACCTGATGTTTTAAAGGGGGACACACGATGAAGTCTTCATAGTGACACGAAGCATGCTCGGACAGTCAGCGCTGGATGGTCGGCTCCTACAACATGCTCCGATTTTACTCTCCTGAGGACTCTGGAAGCCTCCTGGGGCACAATGGATATTACACCACTTAAGGTCACAATAGAACAGATTGGAAATTACTCATCCAGAGAATCTTTTAGAAGTGTTCTAGCTAAGTTGTGATGGGGTACAAGCAATTACAGTTTCCCAAGAGAAATAATCACTTACGAATTCCCAATGAAGCATGGCATGCAGAACCAGGGCTAGAGTTTCCACTGCCTGACGCTAACAAGCACTACGGTCTCAGAATAAGCTAAGATCACCCAAGATCCTAATTAAAAGTTGGATGAGCAAGCCAGCCAGAAATAACCGCCAAATGGAGAGACAACTAATTACCCCGATGACAATCCTTATATCTGGAAGCCAGATATTGTCAATGAAATTCTATAAAGAAGTCCGAAGCTGGGGATCCCTGGGTTGCTCAGCGGTTTAGCGCCTGCCTTTGGTCCAGGGTGTGGTCCTGGGATCTGGGATCGAGTCCCGCATCGGGCTCCAAGCATGAAGCCTGCTTCTCCCTCTGCCTGTGTCTCTGCCTCTCTCTCTCTATGTCTATCATGAATAAATAAATAAAATCTTTAAAAAAAAAAAAAAAAAAGAAGTCCGAAGCTAAACATGCAGCAATGTCTGGTCTTAGCCTTGGTGCTGGTGGCCACCCTCACATTGCCCTGCAACCTTTTGCAGCAGCTAGTCCACAAAGGACTCAAAAAAATAGTTCGGGTAGGAATAGATGGTTTTCTCTGCTCAAAACCATGGGTTTTAGTGGCCCCAAACTGCCTTACTAAATGTGTTGTAAGAACATTCCTCATTTTTCTTTTTCTTTCTCTTTTTTAAGATTTTATTTATTTATTCATGAGAGATACAGAGAAAGAGGCAGAGACACAGGCAGAGGGAGAATCAGGCTCCCTGTGGAGAGCACAATGTGGGACTCAATCCCAGGACCTCAGGATCAAGCCCTCGGCCAAAGGCAGATGCTCAACTACTGAGCCACCCAGACATCCCTCATTTTTCTTTCAGAAGAAAAGAAAGCAAATGTTAAGGGTCCATATTCTCCACGTCTTCTTTTAATCCCCCCTGCTTCTCAGCCCTCTGGTGGGCCTCTCTGTCGATAACCGCACACTCCTCTTTTCAGGACAGTGCAGCTTCATTCCTCTTTAATATTGTCCCAGTCCCTGAAGCTTAGGGAGGTCCCCTCTACCTCCAGCAATGAAACAGCCTAACATGTAGGGAAAAGGAAAGTCTAAGCAGAAAAACGTGAATTCTTTCCTTGGATGATCAGGTGGTAAATGTCCAATCACAAAATATCACTAAAACATGAACAGAAACATTTGGAGAAAAGCAGACATACATGCCTGGGGTTCATCAGGGACATCAGAGAATTCTAGTACAGCTCTTCATACAGGCCCTGAGATCCGCTTAAAGATCAGACCCATTCGGCCACTGACTCCCGAATACACCCCTTCTCACTGCTAGAAAGGCCCAACCCAGAGCTGCCCTTTCACCCTCTGAGATCTTCGAGAAGTACTGGAGCCATCCTGGCCGGTGTGCACAAGGCAAGGGCACGCTCTACAGACCCCAGACCATTGCAATAGGCTTTACTGTAACCACACATGGAGTTCCTCACTCAACAAATCCCAAGTAGGAGCATCACACCACTGGACAAGAGAGAGTCTTCCATGTGAGGAAGTTTCCAGAGACTGGCCAGATGCAGTCTCCCTCCCCAAATTCCCACCCCCCTCGAGTTTACTCGTCACCGTTACCTATACAAGTGACGATTGTCTTCAAAATCTTCCTGACCCCATTTTCCCTTGATGTCTTCAATAACATGATTCTTGAGGAATTTTTTCAGCAGCTGGACCGTCTGTTTGCGGGTCACCTCGGGGCCAAAGTTCTGACTGCATCTCAGCAACTCATGCAGCCAATCCACGGCCTCTGCCGCTGTGAAGCAACGATCATAACTCTTGAAACGACAGCGATGTTTCCGTAAGGGCATCCTGGTGCGGAAAAGCTCCACCGTTTCATTCCACTGGGAAGGAAAGGGAGAAGAACATTCAGGAATGAACGGATTTTTTTTTAAAGGTTATTACATCCCAAATATTTAAAACAACGAATGCATTTCTTCCAATGAAAAGACTGCCTCGGTGACAGACCCTTGAATTTTTTTAAATTAGTTCCATGCCCAGCGTGGAGCCCAAGGTGGGGCATGAACTTGAGACCCTGAGGTTAAGATCTGAGCTGAGATCAAGAGTTGTTTGCTAAACCAATGGGGCCACGCAGGTGCCCCAAGCCTTGATAATCTTTTATTTACAACCTTCTCACTCAAAATTAAAAAAATAACTTTTAAAAATGTATTCTACTCATTCATTCAGTGAGTATTTAAGGAGATTTTACCATCAAGTTGTTCCATTATGTGAACTTAATGGATTCTTACATTATTAAGAAACAAATGATCAAAACCATGGGTAAAACTGAGCCCAGTGCTGTGTAATTCACTTCTTGAAGCCCTATGTTTATTATGATTTCACCTCATTCAGCAAATATGTACTGTTTATTACATGAAAAGCATTATAAGGAGAAAAAGAGAGATGTACAAGACATAGTGTCTGATGTCAAAACATGTTTTAAAATTCTGCAAAATATTTTCCTATTTAAAAAAAATAAAACTAGACATCCACCCCTTCATCAGCCTTCCCTAGATTAAATGAAATGTTCACATATGGTATCCTTCCTACATAATTACACCAGCATCTTTTTTGGACCCTAGGCTTCCTGCCAGCCCTCCTAAAAATCCTGGAAACTCATGGTCTTATGCTCATAAACCATTCTCCCCTTCTCCCACTCTTCTCTTTCAGGTGATCATTGCACAATCTTTACTTTTCACTTCTCTTCCTACTGATATCAGAAAATCTTTTTCTAACAATTCCAGTTCTGATCTTGGTATATTCTTTGTGTTTTTTTCCCCCTTCTGGCTCCTTGTTTTCCCTTCTGATCAGGCCTTTTCTTCCAGGTTTCTCTTCATCCCTCCTCCTGCCCAGCCTCCTCTGCAACTATTATCCACTTCTCTTCTACACAACACCAGAGGCTTGCAGGACCAAAGCCACATGTGTGCAAGCACGCAACCTGGCCATGGGGCACAGTGCCCAACACATGGAAGGGATTCAACAAGCAAATGCTTAATTGGTCTTTCACTTTCTCTACTTTCTTGAACTACCTTCTAACTTGATGCGATTTAATTACACTCTGATTCTGAATCATGTCTTTCTCCTAGCCAAATTCAAATATCGTTTTGCCTTATGTATATACTAATCTTTCTACTTCATTTGACACTGCTCTATGCCATTCTCCAAATTAAGTTGGTCCAGATTTAAACAGTTTTTAACATCTTAAAAACACAAAAGAAACAAGGCAAGCCACTGCAGGATAACATTTAACTAGAATTTCTAAAACAAGAGAACAAAAAACTTAAATCAAGAAGGAATAGACAAAAAAAAAAAAAAAAAAAAAAAAAAAAGGAATAGACAAGGGCAGCAGGGTGGCTCTTGCGTCACCTTCAGCCCAGGGCCTGATCCTGGAGAACTGGGATTGAGTCCAGGCTCCCAGCGTGGAGCCTGCTTCTCCCTCTGCCTGTGTGTCTGCCTCTCTCCCTCTGCATCTCTCATGAATAAATAGATCAAATCTTAAAAAAAAAAAGGAACAAAAACTTCTATAGGAAAAAAATGGAAAATGACTTGAACAGGCATTTCACAAAAAAAGATCCTCAAATTTACCATAATATATGCAAAAATATTCAACCTTATTAGTTAGAAATGAAATGCTAAAGAAATCCACAATGCAATACCACTACATGCCTACAAATGGCTCTAATGAAAAAGACAGGCAACACTAAATGCTGGTGAGAATGGGGAGCAACTGAAAATCTCATACATTGCTGGAGGGATCAGAAATCAGTACAAGCGCTTTGGAAAACAGGCTGGCAACCTCTACAAAAGGTCATGATCTCAGGGTCCTGAGTGAACCCGAAGTTGGGCTCCACGCTCAGCTGCTTGGGATTCTCTTTCTCCCTCTGCCCCTACCCCATTCATGCTTGCTCACTCTCTCTCTCTCCAACTCTCTCCAAAAAAAAAAAAAAAAAAAGTGACTTATTCATGCAATGGAATACTGCATAGTAGCAATAAAAATGAACTACTGCCACATGCATTAACATAAATGAGTATCAAAAATAAATTGTAATCTTGATATAACAAGGCCAGAATAAAAGTAAAAACTATATAATTCCATGGGGCTCCTGGGTGGCTGTATGATTCCACTTACATAAAGTTAAAAAGCAGGCAAAACTAATCCACGGTATTAGGAATCCTAACAGTGGTTAGTTTGTACAGAGGTCAAGACCGAGAAAGGCAAGGGCTACCTATGGAGTCTTAGGCATGTTGCATCTCTAGATATGGGTGTCAGTTACATGGGGGTGCTCACATGAAAACTCGCTAAGTTGTACTCATTTCATTATACCACCTCTACCTATAAACACAGTTTTAAACCATCTCCATGTGTTTTTAACCATTGTTGTTTTAATCTCTGCTGACACATACCCTTCATGTTAGTCCTGATCAAGCATGTTAGGAGTGGGGAAGTAGAGTTAATAAAAAAGATTTTCAGGGTCACCTGGGTGGCTCAGTAGTTGAGCATCTGCCTTTGGCTCAGGTCATGATCCCAGTGTTCTGGGATCGAGTCCTGAGTCAGGCCCCCTGGGAGAACTTGCTTCTCCCTCTGCCTATGTCTCTGCCTCTCTCTCTCTGTGTCTCATGAATAAATTTTAAAAATCTTAAAAAAAATTTTTTTTCATACATTTTACGTTGACTGAATTACCATAATCATTATTAGTTAAACTTAATGCACAGTACTTTACACACTACCTAGTAAAGATAATGAAGACAAGGGTCCTTGGGATCCAATATTTCAAAACAGAAGTAAATATGCCTATTAATTAACTCCCAACTAGTGAGTAGTTCCTTTATTTAATTAGGTAAGTAATATACATTGTAACAAATTAAATGCAGAAGCAAACATAAAAGAGCCTGCCCTGTCTCTCCCCAATCTCACATACCTATTAAACATATACACACACATATAGAATTTTTCCCTTTTTTAGATATGTGTTATTATTACTATTGTTGTTTGCTTCCTTTTTTAAAAAATGAGATCAAGGGACTCCCGGGTGGCTCAGTGGTTGAGCTTCTGCCTTTAACTCAGGTCATGATCCCAGAGTCCTGGGATCAAGTCCCACATCGGACTCCCCTCAAGGGAGCCTGCTTCTCCCTCTGCCTGTGTCTCTGCTTCTCTGTGTCCTCATGAATAAAAAAATAAAATCTTAAAAAAAAGAAGAAGAAGAAATGAGATCAATTCTATTGTACACATTACCCAACTTATTTTTGCACAGAACACACCACAGATGTCTTTCTGTGTCAATACCTGTAGATCTAGCCCATTCTTATGAATGAATAAATTCCATAATTTACTCAACCATTTTCTAACTTATGGGCATGTATCTGTTTCCACTTTGTGGTCTTAAAATATTACTCTAAAAGCCTAAAGGACCATGGGGCACCTTGTGACTCAGTCGGTTAAGTATTTGACTCTTGATTTCACCTCAGGTCATGATCTTAGAGTCCTGAGACCAAGCCCCACCTCAAGTGGGGTCAGGCTCCATGCTCTGCATGGAGTTGGCTTGTCCTTGTCCGTCTCCCTTTTCCCTGCTTGCACACACATATGTGTGTGTATGTGTGTCTCTCTCAAAATAAATACATAAATAACCTAAAGGACCAAAGCTTTTATTTTTGATAGAATGGATTTCTAAAGATTATCAGCATATTTAAATCAGATATAACAATTCACAGTCCCACCAGCAATATAAGAGCATGCTGCTTTATCACTGGCCATCACCAGACACTTATCATTCTCATTTCTGCCAATCTGTAGTCAAGAAATGATTATCTCTATATTTTGTTTGCATGTTCCTAAATTCATCTTCAGTAATTCTCATTTATTCATCTGAGACGTGATATTTTTCTATTGGGTTGTCTCTCCCTTTTTTTAATCAATTTTTTTTAATGTTTAAATCTAGCATTTAAGTCAAAATGCATAGAAGTCAGGAAAGTTACTCTATTTTGCTCAGTTCAGCATCCCCACAACTGAGGACAGTGCCTGTCATATGGTATAATGTGTCTCCTAAAAGTGTACTGAGTGAATAAATACGGAATATCAATCCTTTTAAAAATATATTAGAAATATTTTCTCCTGGCTTATCAATTTGTTTAGGTGGTCTCTAGTTATATGAAGATTTTGTTGATAATGATGATGTTTATGAAACAAATATATCTTTATTTTCTTTATAGCTTCACACTTTCCTCCTTTAAGGGAAGGAAGCTGGAGATTTCCACATCGAGAGGTATTAAAAATATTTTCAAAGTTTTCTTTTAATATTTTATAGGGATTTTTTAAAAATATTTGAATCTTCAACTAGAATTTTTTATGGTGGGAGGAGGACATCTCTAACTTTATTTTATTCCAAATGGAGAGCCAATTATGTCACCCTTTTATCAATGAATTGAAATATTGTTACCTTATATAGTATCTTTCTTGATTCTGTTCTAAACTCTCCTTTTTATCCCACTGAGCTGTTTCCATCTTCCTAAGCAATACTACAACATTATGATTATAGTCAGTTAATACTAAGTTCAAATCTCTGATAGTCAAGGTCATCTACAATCTCTTTTGAATTCTCATACTTTTCCTCTTCAGTATGAACTTCTCATTCAATGCATTCTACACACAGAAAAAAAATCTATTATGATTGGGTTTTCACTGATCCTGCTGATAGCTGATTTTCATTTCACAATAGATATTTTCTACTAAGACATCTTTATCAAAGCTCATATCTCTTAAAATATTTATGAGTTTTCTATTTATTTCTGTTGATGTTTTTTATTTCTGTTGATTATTAATGGCATTTATCATTATGGATTATATTTACTTGATCCATAAAACAATTTACAATTCTAAAACATAGTCTCTGTTTCCACATATTTCCAAAAATAGTTATGTTGTTATTTGGCTACTATGTCAAGAAAGAAGAATTACATTACTTGTAAAATAATTCAAAATTCTAAGTCATACTTAGAAGGAAAATATTGTATGCCAACAAAGAACAAGACAGAGCTTGAGAAAGTGATTTTTTTTCCCACAACATATTATTTGAATAGACTTTTTTTTTAAGATTTTATTTATTTGAGATAAATACAGCACAAGCTGGGAGTAAAGGGAGAAGGAGGCTCTACGCTGAGCCAGGAGGCCAAGGCAGACATTTAACCGAGTCACCCAGGTGCCCCTGAAGAGATAATCTTTATAGCAAAGGGAACAAACACAATTGTTTGTGATTTAAAAACGTTTTTGTTGTTGTTTTACTTACCTATCCCTTAAACTAGGGATCTGAAATAAGGAATCATGAAATTGTTTTTACTTCACATCACGAGACAAAATACAGCACTGAGTGTTGAAATGTGCTTCCCGTTCTTTTCTCCAGGATATTTATTCCATTTCCTTCCTTCTTAGTACCAAAATATTTTGACAATGGTCCTATAATGATATAGCACCTGGCCTGGTAGCAGAGACAACCAAACTCTACATCTAGCTGTACTTGCTACAGACGCTGGAGCAAGACAAACCTCATTAAGCCAGTTCACCCCTTTAGGCCTCAAGAAACTGAACTAGACAATCGTTCATGTCCATTCTAGTTCTCAGATTCAATGACAGTTCTAAGTGTTTTAAAGTTTACCACTTACATCAGATGGTATAGGTAACTCAGAATTAAGTTCAAAGAATCGGTAGATTAAAGCAGTTTTTATAAAAGCAATTTCCCTTCCCATTCCTCCATTAAAATGATGAACTACAGTTGACCCTTGAGCAGGTGTTGAAACCACATAGCTCCACTTTATATGCAGATTTTTGTTGATAAATACAGCACAGTGGGGACCCCTGGGCAGCTCAGCGGTTTAGTTAGCGCTTCCCTTCAGCCCAGGGCGTGGTCCTGGAGACCCGGGATGGAGTCCCACATCAGGCTCCTGCATGAAGCCTACTTCTCCCTCGGCCTGTGTCTCCTCTGCCTCTCGCTCTGTGTCTCTCATGAATAAATAAAATCTTAAAAAAAAAAAAAAATACAGCACCATACTGTCAACATATTTTCTCTGCCTTACAATTTTCCTAATAGCATTGTTTCCTCTAGCTTGTTATAAGAATACAGTATATAATACAACATACAAATTATGTGATAATTGTTTATGTTATCAGTAAGGCTTGCAGTGAAGAGTAAGCTGTTTGTAGTTAAGCTCTGGGGGAGTCAAAAAGTTATACATGGATTTTTCAGCTGCGCATGGGTGGGCACTCCTAAACCCCCCATTGTTCAAGGGCCAACTGTATTTATATGTGGGTTACAAAAGTGAAAGCTATTTCAGTGAAGATGCGTGAGTTGCTAATCAACTTCCATATTCACCATCTAATGACTTAGAGCCTGCCATTTGATTTCTGGCATAAAAACTCACCTAGACAAAAAAAAACAAAAACAAAAACAACTCACCTAGTCCATAAAATGTTATTTGCAGATAAGACTTTGGTACTTTAGAAAATGGAGCTGTACATATTTTGAAAAAGTAAGGAGTCATGAAAGGAGGAAGTAAAGGCCTGCTCTTTATATGCTAATAGATTTTCCCAAGCTTTTTCTGAAGACTGTGTTGAGGGTGATGTTGGGACAAGGGGGAAATGATAAGTGGGGAGAGGGAGATGGAAAGGTGAGCTGGGGAAGATAAGAAAAGAGAGGACTAATCACAAACTTTGTGATTTACCTGGGAAAAGTTTTAAGGCACAACTGAATTATGCTCTGGGAAACATTTATAAATTTTATAATGAGGTTAGAGCATCTACAATGATGACAGGTCTCACTGATAAAGCAGGAAGTTTCACTTTTTGAAAAGAATTTCCTATTGTTTTCTGTGCTTTCAAAAATCTTAGTTTAAGATAAAGGGTCACAAACAGAATAAATCTGACAACTGAACCCACTACCTAGGAAATTCTGGTAAAATTGAGGAGCTTTCGTTAATTATTCACATAATTAAATTTCCTGCTTAACTTGATGAGTCTTGGCCAAACTTGACTTGAGTATCACTTCTTGAGGGCTGATGGCTTCGGGAAGACAAAGAACACGTTTCTGTATAAATTCCTCTGATAAGGGGCACCTGGGTGGCTCAGTCAGTCAAGCATTTGCCTTCCACTCAGGTCATGATCCCAGGACCCTGGGATGGAGCCTGGACTGGGCTCCCTGCTCAGCAAGGTCTGCTTCTCCCTCTCCCTCTGTGTCTCTATCTTCCCCTGCTTGTGTGCATGCTCTCTCTCTCAAATAAAATCTTAAAAAAAAACAAAAAAAAAAAAAAACTCCTTTGATGAAATCTTAACATGAATCAGAATGAAGCAGTTATTATATAGGTATTATGCATCTATGAAAAGCAGTGATTCATACAATCCAGTGAATCAGATTAAAAACCATTCCGATTATGGTGTAACTTTTTTTAGTTTAAAGCAAGAAGGATGAGAACTAGTTACCCCAAGATCCTGAGCTGCTGTTTCCCTTGCATAAGTGGTGTGAATTTGGGAGAGAGGGATGTGTTTTTTCCCTCCACAAAGGAGAGCTACGTTTTTGAAAGTCCCTGATGAAGCAAATCGCTCTATCATCCCTCAAGACGGACCTACCAACAGCCCTGATCCCAGATGGTTTCAAACGATAGAAGCACCTGTGAAGTGGAAGTAGATATGAAGACACTATTGTTTAAAAAGCCCCTCTATTTGTTCCCTGTCAGCACCATCTTAGAGCTTGCCCAAAGGAAAAGCTAAATTTATATTTGCCGAGTTGTTTTTTTTTTTTGTTTTTTTGTTTTTGTTTTTTTTTAATGAATGAATCCTTCTGAGTGCCTGTGCTACGTAGATGGTTTTGCAAAGAGGAGTGCAGTAACTCCTCCCACCTCGTTCCTATCTTTTCCTGGATGTCCGTTAGGGTGTACAGAACACCTTCCCAAATGGGAGGTGGCCAGAGGTGGTAACAGACCCAGGAGCCAGGTCCCTTCCTCCCAAATTACCAGCAGGCGTCCACAGAAAAGCCTCTAGGAACCTGCGAGTGGTCACTGGCATTGCCAAACCGTCACCACGTAACTCCTCTACAGCGACCCTCTGAAACAGCAAATCACTGGAATGACCTGCTCCAGGTCGCAAAGAAATCCACTGCGCCTCAGAACCCTGAAGAGCCCAGCTCCCAGGGGAGAGCGCAGCACCTGGGCCCCGGGGTCTGTCCGGACTCTTTCACAACCTCCCTGGGCTTAACCGCTGGGTTAGGAAGCGGGGACAGAACCGGGACCGCCCGGGCCGGAAGGGCGGCCAGGCCCCCCCACTGCTGGGCTGCGGTAGGAGGAGGGCACCTCGGGGTCACCACCGTGGCCCTCGGGACGGAGGCAGCACGCCCTGCCTGGCGGGGGGCGGGGTGGAGGGGGCAGGGGGGAGGGGGGAGCCCTGAGGTTACGGCCTGGGGCTTTCCGCTCCCGGCGGCCGGCGTTCGCTACCAGAGGACAAAGGGGGTGGGGGTGGGGGCGGGGGTGGGGGACGGGGTGGGGACGGGGTGGGGGTGGGGTGGGGTCACCCTGACTTCCGGGCGCTTTAAATCGGAAGGCATCCCTCGCTGCCCAGAACCAGGCCGACGTCTGGGGGACGAAGCTGCCCGCACCCACGACGTGCCGAGCTCCAGACCCGGCAGCCCTTCTCGTGCATCGTGCAGACAACGGGCCGCCCTGGGCGACGCAGGTCGCGCCTCCAAACCCGGGCCCCGCGGGGGGCGAGCGCGGCCCAGTTCGCCTTGGCCCAAGCCCCGCGCGCCCACTCACCAGCTTGGTGGCCCGGTACGGCCCGGGGCCCACGAGGCGGTGCTCCATGGCCGGTACCCGCGGCGGCGGCGGCGGCGGCCGCCCCAGCGCCGAGCCCCGCGCCGCAGTTTGAATCGCGAGCCCGAGCGCTGCGGGCGCTGATTGGGCGGCGCGGCGGCACGTGACGGGGCCCGGCGGGCGGGGCGGGGCCCGGTGGGCGGGGGCGGGGCCCGGTGGGCGGGGGCGGGGCCTCAGCGCGGAGCGGGCCAGACCCCCCCCCCCCCCCCGGCCTGCGCCCCCTCGGCCACCGGGTGGACGCGGGTGTGCGAGCTGGTGACGGGAAGGGCGGCCCGGGTGGTGGGATCCCACGTCCGCTGCACCCAGGCCGGTGCTGCCAGTCGGTTGGGACGGGCGGGCAGGGAAATGAAGCGAGCGACGGCCTCTCCAAGGGGGCGACCCTGAAGCTTGGGGGCGGGCCCTGGGCTCCCGGGAGTGCCCCACGCAGCTGCACAGGAGCCCCGATTCAGCGTCCCTCCCTTTTTTGTCCTTTCGGTAGAGTCCTCCACCTCTTGAATTCTGTGTTTTATGGCAGCCTGACAACTTCTGTGCTTTGCCATGGCGCTGGGTCTGTTTTACTGCTCAGGATTTTCCTCCTGGGAACCGCTGGTCTGATTTGCTGTTGTTACAAGGGATAAATGAGGTCTACACCTGCAACTCGAGTTCAGAGTTCAAATTTGAGGCGGGGGGAGGGGGAGGCTTGCTATTTGGTCACCTCAGTGAATACCCAGGATAAGCTATCATCATAGAAACCTGGGTCAGGGGCGCCTGGGTGGCTCAGTGAAGTGGCTACCTTTTGCTGGGGTCATGATAGCAGGGTCTTGGGGGCTGCTTCTCCCTCTGCCTCTGCTGTCTTGGCCCCTTCCCACCCACCCCCCAGCTCTGCAAGCTCCCCCTCTTTCTCTCTCTCTCTCTCAGATAAATGAAGTCTTTTTAAATATCTGGGTAGAAGACCAGACTCCCAACTTCATAACACCCCTCCTATTTAACTGCATTTTAGAAAGCCCCCTCCCCAAATTCTGAAATGACAGGTATGTATTACTTTTTCAATCAGAAAAAGCAGTAAAGACAATATAAAGATAATTTGTGCCTTCCACGAATGAATCCTTTTTCAAAAGATTCCAATGGGGCACAAGAGGAAGAAGAAAATGACTTCAGAACCTTTTCCATCTGGGGCCTGTCACCACCAGCCACGACTGTGGAACCGGGATTTGAAACAAAACGCCAGGCCTTGCTTCCTGAGCATTTTCTCAAGAGTCCATCGTGAGATACAGACAAGATAATTCCTTTTACTGGAAAATGGTATCTCCAAATGATCTACACATCTGAGGCCACCGTCTTCTCGAATGTACTTTAAATTTGGCTGCTGATAAGCTACCAGTCTTTCAGCATCACATAAAAATGATTGGGAAATTTCTGTGCACATTCTTCTCAACCATGTTTAAGTGCAAGGCCAACAGGATCCTGTAGAAGCTTTGACTCAGCCTCAGAACATCTTTATAAGGTATTGAGTACTGGCAATTTCACCATCACCAGCTGACTTGCCACTGACATTAGGAAATGCCCAGCTGTGGAGCAAAAAGCAGCATAGGCATCAAGTGTATTATGGGGTTGGAAATTGTGTTTCTCAATCACTGAGTAGGGAGTGGTTGGGAGCAAGGCCTTCACTGCCAAGAGAGTTCCTGACTGTCACATTCAATCCTTCTACTGCCTGAAAGGTCTCCCAGCCAGTTGGATGGGTCGTTTTGAAAGAACTCCTCTGCTGAAACCCACATCACTGACTGCTTACGTTGGACTTTGGCCATTTAGATTGTACTGCAACTGCATTCAGCTGTGTTCCTTGGCATTGAAGTCATGAAGACAGTCCATGTGCTGAGGTTCTTAAAAGTTGTAAAATCCTGTGACTTGAGTTCCAGAGCTATTGGTCTGTATTATCACTGCTCTACTGGGAAATGTTCCTCTCCCCCCCCCGCCCCAAAACTATATTAATACTCTTTACTAATAGGGGCATCATATTCTTTGGAGATACAGTCAATGAAGAAAGGCTAAAGATATTTGGAAAATGTAACACCATGCTATTTCATCGAAATTGTTAACTCATTTTTATTTCAGCATTTAAAAAATAAATACCGCAAAAAATAGAGATTTACATGCATTCATTCACTTATTCGATATGCATGAGTTCCTACAATGTGCTGGGCACTGTTCCAGTCACTGGAATATTATTTCAGGAGAAAAGACAAAGTCCCTGTTCCCAGAAGCTGACATCCTAGTAGGGGGAGGAGGCAGCAAGCCAACTATACACATAAAAATATATATAATTTATCAGGCAGTAATTGAGTGTCAGAAAGAAAACTAGAAGAAGAAAAAGGAGAGGATGGTGGAGACAGGGATGTTATTTTGGCTCAGGTGGCCAGGGAAATTTGAGCAAACAATCTGAGTCAAATAAAGGAGTAGCTGTCTAGGGGAAGACCTTCTAAGCTGATGGAATAATGGCCCATGTTAAAGTCTGACGTGAACACATGATTGTCACATCTGGGGAACATGGAAAGGAGGCCTGTGTTCGCTGGAGTAGAGTGAGTGAAAGGGGTGGGGGGGATGGGTTTGGACACAAAGAGAAGAGCTCTTTAGGTCACATTATGGGTCAAGGGATTTGGCTTTTACTCCAAATTGGTTGAAAATGTTTTAGAAAGTTTTGAGAGCGTGTCAAGATCTCAATAGGTTTTTTTAAAGTACCGCTCTGGCCACTGTGTGGGTAATGGACTGGAATGGGGGTAGGTGTGGAGTGAAAGCAGGAAAACCAGTTCAGAAGCTTGAAATACCCTAGGAGAAAACAATAAATGTGGTTGATACACGGCTTGGCACATAGTGCCTTTCAGCAAGTACTTGTTGAAAGAATAAATGGATGAGCAAGTAAAACTAAGCTTTATAAGTTATTTATCTCCTAAAGATCAATTCATTCTGTCTCTAAGTGTATGTCTTACATGCATAGACTCTGCACTATAATAGCTAACATTTATATTTTCAATATAACCTATACAATTTGCTACTGAACCTACTATTCTGTTTTGTCTTTTTTTAAAAACAATTATTCATACCGGCTCCTCCCTTTTGAGTCTGAGGAAACACAATCCATACGTGATGTCTTGTGTTAAAATCACACACACACATACCCCGCTCTTGCCACTTCACAGTCAAACCATTACAGTTCAAAGTTAGCATAATAAAAGCTTTGCCAAGGATATAGCTGACTGGATTCTCATATTTGGGTATAGTTTTATTTTCTCCCACATCCTGACAGTGCCTCTTTGTTGCCATAGCTAAGTATAATACTTTATTTCTAGGAAAGCCATTGGATGACAAAAAGAAAAAAAAATTAACTAACATTGGTCTGGCCAAGGAATATCAGATCAATTCAGAGAAGAAGATCGTGGAGACAGGAAAGCCATTTAGAAGATCATTGAATGAACGCAGAGCTGAAAATCCAGGAGCAGCAGAGCATTATGAACACAGCTATGAAAGCTTGGGCAAGACTCTTCTCCTGTGTGTCAGTTTTTAATTAAAGAAAAAAAAAAGGAAATAGGAGCACCTGGGTGGCTCAGTCAGCTAAGCATCTGCCCTTGGCTTAGGTCATGATCCCAGGGTCCTGAGATGGAGCCCCACATTGGGCTTCCTGCTCTGTGGGGAGCCTGCTTCTCCTTCTCCCTCTGCCTACTGCTTCCCCTGCTTGTGCTTGCTCTCTCTTTCTCTCTGTCAATTAAAGAAATAAAATCTTGAAAAAAACAGAAAATGGTATCTGCTTCATAGGGCTATTGAAAGACTTATTTAAGAAAATACATGCAGATTTCTTAGAATTCTACTTCCCTTGTGCAGGTGAGCAGAATTCCAAGGTAGTGTCCATGATTCCCAGGCCGATTGTACATACTCCTCTTCCTATTTTTTTCTGTCAAACATGACCTCAGGTACTGCAGCAAAGAGAATTTGCCTATGATATTAAGGTTCCAAATCAACTGACCTTGGTATAGGGAGATTATCTAGATGAGCCCGAGTTAATCACATGAGCCCTTTAAGAAGAGAGTTTTCTCCAGTTGGTTGCAGAAGTCAGAGATTCGAAGTGGAACTGAATTCTTTACCGTGAATGAACATGGAAGCAGATTTTTTTCCCCCAGAGCTTCCGCTGGGGAACTTAGCCTGGTGGAGGTCTTGATTTTAGGCTTCTGACATCTGAACAGAGAGCACAGCCACCCCACTCCAGCCTTCTGACCTACTGAACTGTAAGCTAATAGATCAGTATCATTTTGGGGAGGGTTTTAAAAAGATTTTCTTTATTTATTCATGAGAGACACAGAGAGAGAGGCAGAAACAGACAGAGAGAGAAGCAGGCTCCTCACAGGGAGCCCAATATGGGACTCGAACCCTATACCCAAGATCACACCTTGAGCCAAAGGCAGATGCTCAACTGCTGAGCCACCCAGGCGTCCCTATCAATACTGTTTTTAATCATTCAATGTATTGTAATTTTTATATGACAATAGATAACTGATATATCTTGTATACACAAGCTTTCAATAAATGCACTACATGTAGCACATGGTAGGAGAGGGGATAGTAGAAATGTCAGTACTTAATGAATGGTTAGCTATAAGGATCAGAGAGAGGAAAAAGCCAAATGTGCCTCTAAATGTCACCTAGAAGACTGGCAGAAAGACTGGACCATCAGCCACCAGTGAAACAGGATTTATCTGGGTAAGCAAGAAGGAACAAAGAGAAGAGATTTGACTCTTCATAAGAATCACCACAGTAGCTTGCTTAAAATTCAGTTTTATGGGGATGCCTCGGTGGCTCAGTCAGTTGGGCATCTGCCTTGGGCTCAGGTCTTGATCCTGGGTTCCTGGGATTGAGCCCCCTGAGTCAGGCTCCATGCTCAGCAGGGAGCCTGCTTCTCCCTCTCCCTCTGCCTGCCACTCCCCCTGCTTGTGCTCTCTCTGACAAATAAATGAATAAAATCTAAAAAATAAAATAAAATTCAGTTGTATGGATTCTATCCACAGAGGTACCTACAGGTATCTATATTCCATAGGGTTGTTTTTATGGTTTGACTCCTTACCAGTGACTCCAGAATCCATGACTTGCCCAGATTTCTAATTTTGATGAGACAAAACCTTAAAACTCCCACCCTCGAGGCTGATATGCAAGAGTGTGTCATTCTGCTTGGAGGTGAGCCCCGGCAACCACCAGGATTCTCCCCACCCCCAATACGCCCTTGACATTCTCTACTCTTCATGTTTATGCACGTTACGGGGAAAATATTTACTAGCATTTGAGGATTCACCTGAGTCATCGGACCTGTTCCTCCTAGACACCAAAGGCTTTGCAAGAGAAGTTGGGGTTTGGAGGTGCAGCATTTGACTGGCAGTGAAACATCCAAATAGAGATGACTTGTGGTTGAAAATATTAGATCAAAAGGGCAGGGGAGACAGAAGTGGGTGAGCTGGAGCCCTAGAGGTATGTGAGGACTGTGAGGAATAAAAAAATCGAGAGCAAACAGATGGTGGCTTCTCCACTATCCCATATCAGCCCTTTGAACTTACAACTCTGACTGACCTGTCTCTCTGGCCCTCAATCCCGCTGCTTCATCCCTGAATCTAGGCTTCCCTACCCACTCCTGCCACTTCACTTACCATATGTCCCCAGCCTGCCCTGAGCTGGTGACACCTTGATTAGGAGCTGGCCCCATTCTTGGTTCCCTCTCTGTAAGGCTTAAGCTCTGGACATCCTTCAGAGACCTTCTCTTCCATTTTACTGCCAAAGGCACCAGAGTCCAACATTAGCCTCAGCAGAATTACAGATCAATGCATGTTACTGAACTTTTGGGTAACTCCCAAATAGCCGAATAATAAACTCCAGTATCAGCAGATAAACTGTCTTGACCCATAGAACCTAAGCTCACTTTTAAGAAAAATCTACAGGGGCACCTGTAGGCTCAGTAGTTGAGTGTCTGCCTTTGGCTCAGGTCTTGATCCCAGGGTCCTGGAATTGAGTCCTGCATCGGGCTCCCCGCAGGGAACCTGCTTCTCCCTCTGCCTGTGTCTCTGCCTCTCTTCGTGTGTCTCTTATGAATAAACAAATAGAATCTTGAAGAAAGAAGAAGAAGAAAGAAGAAGAAGAAGAAGAAGAAGAAGAAGAAGAAGAAGAAGAAAGAAAGAAAGAAGAAAGAAAGAAAGAAAGAAAGAAAGAAAGAAAGAAAGAAAGAAAGAAGAAAGAAAGAAAAAGGAAGGAAGGAAGGAAGGAAGGAAGGAAGGAAGGAAGGAAGGAAGGAAGGAAGGAAGGAGAAAAATCTTCAAACCAGGATGACATCATCTGCATTTTTAAAAGATTCATCGCAAATAGCCTGTGAAATAGCAAATTTAGTTAATACAGCCAAAAAGAACTCAGTTTAAAAAAAAAAAAAAAGTAGAGGAAGGGGGAAAATGTGCCGAACTTTCAGGAAACACTACTGCCGGGTCTCACTGCCACACACCTGTAAGCAGGGGCAGGGCTTGCCCCCCCCAAGGTAAGATCTTTAATGGGGTATTTCCTACAGCAGCAGCAGAGGGTCCTGAAAGCCAAGGCCCTTGAACCACAGACAAACACAGGAGCCCAGAGAGTGAGGAGCGGGCCAGGGGAGCCCTGCTCAGCCAGAGCAGGGGTGAAGCGGGAGGGCGTGGCGGGAGCTGCTGAGGAACAAGGGAGGCCTGTGAGTTGGGGTTGGGGCCGGCTGTCCATGCCCGCTGAGCTATCTGGAAGGGCTTACAAAGGCAACAATGGTTATTGTGTCTGCCTACAACACTGCCGCTCTTCTTCTCTTTCAGAGTTAAGAAACTGAAACTAGCTGGGATATATATTTTTAAAAACCATTTTAAGCATTTGCCCCTGCCAACAATGATTATTTTCTATTTCATATTTTTCTCTTGTTCATTCCCAACACAGATGCCTTTCCCCTTCCTTCCTTCCTTCCTTCCTTTCTTCCTTCCTTCCTTCCTTCCTTCCTTCCTTCCTTCCTTCCTTCCTTCTCTCTCTTAACTTTTCATTGGTTGTAACCTATATAGACAAAAGCGCACCCATGATCTGGAGAGGGTTTGAGGAATTTTCACAAAGGGAACCCTTGCAACCAGCACTCCAATCAAGAAACCAAACAGGGACAGCTCCTGAGCAGACATTCTTACACCTGCTCTGGTCTCCGCACCCCAAGAATAACTGTCATGAGTCTTTGGCTATATAAGAAAAAAAAAGTAACAAGGAGTTTACCCCACACCAAAGAGGGAACATGAGCCAAGTCACATACTAGGAATTTAGTCCATGTACAAGGTAACCCAAGCACCAGCTGTGAAAGTGGAGAGGGAAGGGATCAAAGGATTTCATTTAGTGGATAAAACACAGCATTCAGGGGCACCTGGGTGGGCCACTTGGCTAAGTGTCTGCCTTCGGCTCAGGGTCCTGGGATAGAGTCCTACGTTGGGTTCCCTGCTGAGCTGAGAGCCTACTTCTCCCTCTCCCTGCTGCCCACCCGTCACTTGTGTACTCTCCCTCAAAAAAAAAAAAAAATAATAATAATAATAAATAAAATCTTAAAAAAACAAAAACAAAAAAACCCCGCAGCACTCAGTTTCCAGCTTCACTGGATATACCATTTGTGACTTTCTCCTTTCATTTAAAGAGAGAATTTCTAGACATTCAAACCTGTTTGACCACATTTTCTTATCTAGCTCTCTTCTGAAAAAATCTCTGGCTGGGCTGCACCTGGAATCAACAATAGGACAATGTTTTGATTCCAGCTCCAAGGAGGGAACAGGAGAGTGAGTGTCCGTGGTGTAGATTTCACTCTGAAGTGGCTCCTCCAAGCGTGTCCACACTTTGGAACCTTCAAAACTTATGAAAACACAGATACCACTCCTGACTCCAGGCTCATGTAAGTAGCTGCTCTGGGGAAAAGGGACAAGAGGATCAACCACAGAAATGCTATCATCTGATCCTCTCCCACACGCCAGCTGACAACCACAGGTAGGGTTCTGCAGGCCCTCCAAGAAGTGTCCTGAGGGCCTGGGCAGCATTACAGCAGGGAGTGCCTCCTGTGGGTTCTATGCTCAAAGCTGAAGAAGCTATCAGAAGTAGCATCCTAAAGGAATGTTCAATAAAGGCCATAAGCAGTGTCAAATCAGGTCTCCAAACTGGGTCAAGAAAAGTAAAGAACCCAAGGAGATGAGAGCAGAGGAGGTACAATGAAACAGGCTTGAGCAGAACCTACAGTAACTACAGATCTGCAATGCACAGACCTAGAACCAAGTCTCGGCCAGGAGTTTTTTAAAGAGACAAGGACAGCAATTCCATTGACCAAGTATTCTTGCCTCCTGTCCCCCAAATAGAACCTAAACCTGACCACACCTTATTATTATGACCCAGCTACCAATTTTCAGGAAATGCAGAGGATGGGAGACTATGGGGGGATGCAACCAGCAAAATCTGGAATTCGGGAGAGTCTATAATGAGCAGGTGTTTGCAACTGCAGGGAAGGGGGAGAGTAGAGGATGGAGGAAGAACCCATAAGAGATTTAAGGGACACATGAACTAATCACACTGCATGGACATTATTTGAACTATAATTCAGCCAACTGTAAAAATAATAAAAATGAAAGCATTTGAAAAACAATTATGAGATAATTGGGAGTTGGAACACTGAACAGATATTTACAGATAATCAGGAATTGCAGTTTAAAGTTTTAGACATGATATTTGTATTATAGTTATCTTTTCAAAGCCTCCTTGGTCTTCTAGGGCAGTGGTTGTAGAACTTTGGCATGCATCAGAGCCACTCAGAGGACCTGTTAATCCACAGATTACTGGACCCTCCTCCCAGAGTTTCTATTCTGTAAGACTTTTGGGGGGCCTGAGAATTTGCATTTCTACCTAGCTTGATGATGGGGACATGAAGGCTCCTATTACTATTCTATGTACTTTTGTTATGTTGGAAATTTCTATTTTTAAAAGTTCTTTTTTTAAATAAGGGAAAAGAAAAAAGCATTTGACCACATCCAACATCCATTCCTGATTTTAAACACACACATGCGCACACACACACACACACACACACACACACACACACATCACAACAAACCAGAGAACAGAAGGGAGTTTTCTCAACTTAATAAGAATCTACGAACATCCTACAGCTAACATTATGATTAATAGTGAAAGAGTGAACACTTTCTCCTTAAGATCAGGAACAAGAGAAGGATGTCTGATTTTTATTCAGCATTGTACTGGAGAGTCTAACTAGTGAGTGTAATGAGGCAAGAAAAAGAAATAAAAAGCATCCAGTTTAGAAAGAATAACTAAAACAGTTTTTATTTCTAGATAACATGATTGTCTATGCAAAAAATCCTATGAGGTCTACAAAATAGCTCATGAAGCTAATAAGTTTTTGCCTTCTAAGCCTATATCCTATCATAATCTGGGGACCCCAGTGAATACTCCGATCCTCACTTAATACTATTTCCACATAGACTTCTTTAGGGTAGTGGTTCTCAAACTTGTCTCTGCATTGGAATCACTTGGGAAGCTTCAAAAACCACTAATGCCTGGGGGCACCTGGGTGGCTCAGACAGTTAAATGGTTAAGCGTCTGCCTTCAGCTCAGGTCGTGATCTCAGGATCCTGGGATCAGCCCGTCATCAGGCTCCCTGCTCCGCAGGAAGCCTGCTTGTCCCTCTGCCTCTCTTCCTGCTCCTGCTCTCTCTCAAATAAACAAATAAAATCTTTAAAAAAAAAAAAAAAAACTAACAGCAAAAAACTCTTGATGTCTGGATTCCTTTTCATATACGTTGTTTTTAAATTGTCCTGAGACTGAACAGCCTGGGCATCGGATTTTCAGGAGATTCTAATGTGCAGTCTAGTTTGAGAACCACTGCCCTAGAAGCATATTTCTGGCCATGGAACTTCTCTGAACAGTGAGTTTAGGAAGTGAAACAGCAAGCCTGGCTCAGGCCCTACTGGGTTTTCTTTGGGATCTGCTTGCCAACAAAGTTGATTAAATCTGTTCTGCTCCCGTGAACCATGAATTTTATGATAATAGGCCCTGTGGCAAGGCGCACGGGGAACAGGAGCTAGGAGAAACCTGTGGCTCTCCAGGGGTGAGTAGGACAAGGCAAGTCTGTCCAATTTAGGCATAGAGAAGTTCCAGCAAGCCTACTTAGTGAACAGGCTTACAGCCATCTTGTCCTAACACTTACCTCCTCGACTTTTATTTGGAAATATTTCAAACCTACAGAAAAAAGTTCAAAGATTAGTCCAATGACACCTCCGTACTCTCCACATATGTTCATCAATTGTTGACCCCCAGCCTCCCCTGCTGAACCCGCAGAGTTCAAAAGGCAGCTCCTAAATACAAGGGCATTTTTCTACTTAACCATAATACCATTTACCTCTCCAACTATCTCAAAATTTCTTTTTGAAGAAAATGAAATTACCTATTTTAAGGATCCCACACTGCATTTACTTGTCTTTTTACTCATCACGCTCTGGAATAGTCTGCCTCCTTTTTACAAGATACTGACACATTTGCAAAGGCCAGAGTGTGTTGCATAATACGACAAAAGCAATGAGGCTTCCTTGTGATTAGATTCATCTTAAATATTTAGCAAGAACACCATGTTGATGAGATTGCATGCTTCCAATTGCATCATATCAGGAAGATCGTGTCATTTGGTCCTATTATCTCTGCTGCAGAGTTTAATCACTTAGTTAAGGTGGCACCCACCTGAACTCTTCATTTTGAAGGTATCCTTTTCCTTCATACTTAATAAATAAATAATCTGTAGGGTGAATCGATGAGACCATATGAATAGCCTGTTCCCCAACAAGCTTATATCCAATGGTTTTAACATCCACTGGTAATCAGTTATTATAACAGTTGTTGCAAATAGCAATTTTCTTTTTTTTTTTTTCCTAAAGATTTTATTTATTCATTCATGAGAGAGAGACATAGGCAGAGGGAGAAGCAAGTTCCCTGCAGGGAGCCCGATGTGGGACTGAACCCAGGACCCCGGGATCACGTCCTGAGCCAAAGGCAGCCACTCAACTGGTAAGATTTCCGGGCACCCCATAAATAGCAATTTTCTAATTCTACCATTCCTTTTACGTTTTTTTTTAAAGGTTTTATTTTATTTACTCATGAGAGACACAGAGCGCGAGAGAGAGGCAGAGACACAGGCAGAGGGAGAAGCAGGCTCCATGCAGGGAGCCCGACGCGGGACTCGATCCCGGGTCTCCAGGATCATGCCCTTGGCTGCAGGCGGCGCTAAACCGCTGCGCCACCGGGGCTGCCCTCCTTTTACGTTTTTTAGCTGACATTCCACTATAAAATAAAGAGCGTTTGTCCCCTTTACTCCACTTCCGGCTTTTTTTCCATCTGCTGCTTTTTTGAGAATCATTAGGGACTCATGAATCTTTGCTTAGTTAACAAATCATGATTCATTCTTGTTATCTCTCTCTTTGAAACCAGCTCTCATCTTCTTTCAATATGTCCTTTGTTGTCTTTAAGAAGTGCTTTTATGTTTACTACAAGATATTTCAAGCTCACTTTGTATGTTTTGTGCCGGGTTAAGCTAAGTAACCAGGATAAAATCTGAAGCAAAACAAACACATTTGAGGCTTTCATGGAGCTTACAGTCTAAGGTGGAGGGTAAATATGAACCAGACAATTGTACAAATATTTAAATCTACTGTAAGTACTCTAAAAATAAGCATGCTATTCTAGAATTCTAGAGTTCTAAGTGTACAAGAGGGGACTTGATATACTCTGAGTAGTTGGGAAGGCTTCCTTAAACATAGGACTATTGTGGACACTGCTGCTATAAACATTGGGGTACAGGTGCCCCTTTGGATCATTACATTTGTAACTCTGGGGTAAATACCCAGGAGTGCAATTGCTGGGTCATAGCGTAGCTCTATTTTCAACTTTTTGAGGAACCTCCACACTTTTTTCCAGAACTGCTATACCATCTTGCATTCCCACCAACACTGTAAGATGGATCCCCTTTCTTTGCATCCTCACCAACATCTGTCATTTCCTGACTTGATTATTTTAGCCATCCTGACTAGTGTGAGGTGGGATCTCATTGTGGTTTTGATTTGTATTTCCCTGATGCCAAGTGATGTGGAACATTTTTTCTAGTGTCTGTTGGCCATTTGTATGTCTTCTTTGGAGAAATGTCTGTTCATGTCTTCTGCCTGTTTCTTGATGGGATTATTTATTCTTTGGGTGTTGAGTTTGATAAGTTCCTTATAGTTTTGGATGCTAGCCTTTTATCTGATATGTCATTTGTAAATATCTCCTCCCATTCTGTAAGTTGTGTTTTGGTTTTGTCTACTGTTTCCTATGAAAGAGCCCAGATGTCCATCAACAGATGAATGGATAAAGAAGATGTAGTATATGTATATACAATGGAATACTACTCAGCCACCAAAAATTGAAATCTTGCCATTTGCAATGATGTGGATGGAACTAAAGGATATTATGCTCAGTGAAATAAATCAGTTACAGAAAGAAAATTACCATACAATCTCACTCGTATGTGGAATTTAAGAAAGCAGAAGATCATAGGGGAAGAGAGGAGAAAATAAAACAAGAGGAAATCAGAGAGGAGATAAACCATAAGAGATTCTTAATCATGGAAACAAACTGAGGGTTGCTGGAGGGGAGGTTGGTGGGGAAATGGGGGTAACTAAATGATGGGCATTAAGGAGGGCACGTGATATGATGAGCACTGGGTGTTATATAAGACTGATGCATCACTGACCTCTACCTCTGAAACCAATAATACATTATATGTTAATTAATTGAATTTAAATATTAAAAAAAACATGAACTGAAAAATAGGAGTTACTCCATTCAGGGGTAAGGGGTTTGTGTATATGCTGGGGCCAGTGGTGGTGGTGGCGGCAGAAAGTAAGGGATATGGTCAGTTGAGCAGGTTTCAGACAGAGGTTAAGAGAGGAACTTGAGAAGCTCAAACAGTGTGGAGGTCTTTATTCAGCTAGGCTAAGGGACTATCTGTGTGGCAGGGAGGCTGGGCAGATGCTGACTGCATAGGGCCCTGAGGGGAAGTTAGAGGTTTTAGTCTTTATCTTCCAAGTAATGGGAAGCCATTAAACGGCTTAAGCAGGAGAGGGAGTCATAATTAGATCTGCATTTTCTTTTTTTTTAATTTTTATTTATTTATGATAGTCACACAGAGAGAGAGAGAGAGAGGCAGAGACACAGGCAGAGGGCTCCATGCTCTGGGAGCCCGACGTGGGATTCGATCCCGGGTCTCCAGGATCGCGCCCTGGGCCAAAGGCAGGCGCCAAACCGCTGTGCCACCCAGGGATCCCCAGATCTGCATTTTCAGACGAATAATGGCTAATACAGAAAAAAATGGGCTGGGGAAAGGATGCGTGTTAGCAATCAGATGGAAGGCTCTTTGCAGTAGTGCAGAGACCTGCCAAGTAATGCATTACAGGGTTGTGGCTGTGAAACATCACTGTCACTTCCTGTCACTTCCTGCCCCTGAAGCTAGCACACACCCATTCAGGGCTCTGGAAAGATTTCTAAAGACAAAGGGGAAATCTAGTTAATGGGCTCCTCCCTAAGCTCTCCCGACCAGCCCCTACTCTCTCTGCTCCCTGGTTTTCTTTTACATCCAGTAGGGAAACACAAAGGTGTTTCCTTTGTGATAAGAGATGATCATGGTGAGTGTTTAGGAGCAGAAAGGTACACAAAGACAAAAACCAAACACCGTTTGGTTTCAAACATAGGGTAGAGGTCTCTGGAGGAAGGGACAGAGATGGAATGGGGGCTAGAAATTTGTTTAGCTCTTTGGTGAGGAGAGGGGAAGGATGGATGAGAGGCTAACGGGGCTGCTGGGCACAGGGCTTACCTTGACCCAACCCTTCCTCCAGAGGATCTGCTCTTCCACCACCATAAGATGTGGCATCACCAAAAACCTGCTCTGTGCCAGCTGTGGAAATGGTTTGGAAGGGGGAGCAGGGGTGATGGTGAAAGCAGAGCGGGAAAGAACAAGGTCTATGGTGAGGTGGGGACAGGGAATGTAGGAGAGAATAATTTCAGCAGTGACATCAACCTGAATGATTCCTTAGAACCACACACAATTCACAGGCTATTTCAAGCATTGTGAGAGATTTTTACAAGCTTTCCAACTCTTTAAAAACACTGACATAACTCAAATATGTTTAAATAACTTTAAAAACAAATATATTCACATAACTTAAAGAACTTTAACATAACTCTGACACCAAATCTGACAGGCAAGGTAAACGCCAAGGGGAAGGAGTCAACATAAAAGCGATTATCTTCACCATTTTGAGTGCATGGTTCAATGGTACTAAGTACATTCACAATGTTGGGCTGCCAATCTCCAGAACTCTTGTCATCTTGCAAAACTGAAACTCTGTACTCATTAAATAACTCCCTGCCCCTCCCTTCCCCCAGCCCCTACCAACCACCCTTCTACTTTCGTCTCTATGAATTTGACTTTTCTAAGTACAACATGTAAGTGGAATCACACAGTACTTGTCATTTAGTGACTGGGTTATTTTACTTACCGTAATGTCCTCAAAGTTCATCCATGTCTTAACCTGTGTCAGCATTTTTTTTTCCTTTTTAAGGATGAATAATATTCTACTGGCCACAAAATATGCCACATTTTGTTTATCCGTTCATTGGTTGATGCACACTTGGGTTGCTTCCACCTTTGGCTAATAAAACAAATGCTGCAGGGTGTCTTGGTGGTTCAGTTGGTGAAGTGTCTACCTTCCCCTCGGGTCATGATCCAGGCGTCCTGGGATCGAGCCCCGCCCGAGTGTGGCTCCCTGACCAGTGGTAAACCTGCTTCTCCCTCTGCCTCCTGCTCCCCCTGCTTGTGTGCGCGCTTTCTGTCAAATAAATGAATTAAATATTTTTTTAAAACCCCAATGCTGCTATGAACATGAGTGTGCAAATATCTCTTTGAGTCCTTCAATTCTTGTGTGTATCTACCTAAAGGTACAATTGCTGGATCATATGGTATTTGCATTTTTAAGTTTTTGAGGAACAATCATAGTTTTCTCCATAGGGAGAGTTCCACTTTCTTCATATCTTTACCATCCCATGTTACTTTGTCATTTTTAAAAATAGTAACCATCCTCATGGATGTGTGTTTTTTTTCCAAAATTATAAAAATATATGTGTTTATTGTGAAAATTGTAGCTTTAGAAAAAAGAAAAAGAAAAAGGAAAGTTAAAAAAATTAAAACAGGTTTCATTTTAAAATGAAGCGAAGTGTTGCTACATAAATGTAAAAAAGAGGCTTTGCTTAAAAAATACAAAGATTTTATGAGAAAAATAGGCAAAGACTGGACACAAGAAAGGTGCCAGGGATGAAATAGAAGTAGCCTATAATTATGTGAAAGGATTGATATCAGGGGCTGTGGTGACAGGATGGGAGCTGGTGTAGTTCTCTGGCTACTTCCAATCACTGAGGACACAGAGTCCAGGGCCGTGGTGTGGCCACTGCAGCAGGAGGGTGGGGTTAAAAAATGCTTCTGTTCTGCTCTGCAAGGGCTGTCACCCAAATTGGCTTATCCATTTAATATGAGAACATGGAGGCTGGATGGCCCAAGGAAACATCTCCCTCCCTAATGCCAAAACTAATGATATATTTGAAATGCTCCAGAAGATATGGAAGAGAATTGAGTCCTTAAAAAGTTCTGAAAACACAAGTGAGTTGATTGAACTATACATTTTCTTTCAGAGAAAGAATGCTGGTGCTATTTTTGGGGGGGAAAAAAAAGCAAGACTCTTAAAGCACTCTGTTCAGACATTCAGACGTCAATGCTGGATGGAAGTTATGATGCACACATGTCAGTTATCACACCCATAGCAAAGCACCGCCCTGGGGAGTTCTGAAGGCACCACAGCGCCCACTGAAGTCTGAAACCATGTGGTGGTTTCAGCCCCCAACACTTTGAAACACCTCTCACTAAGAGGTGACCTCTATGTCTCCTCCTGTGAATCTTGTAGGCTTGTGACATATTTCAACCTACGGAGTTTGGAAGAAGTGATGTCCAGTAATTTCTGGGATTAAGTCCTAAAAGGGCTTGCAGCTTTGCCCCAATTTGCTTAGAATGCTCACTCTACATACGCAGTTCCTTCACTAGGTCCTCCCCCCTTGGGCCCCTGCCACCCTGCTGTGAAAAGCTGAGCTGCAGGGAGGTCAAATGTTGATGCCTGAATGATGGTCCCAGCTGAGTCTAGCCCTAGAGTTATCCCAGCCCAGATGCCAGATGTTTGAATGAAGAAGCCTCCAGATTTCAGCCTTCAGCTTTTCAGGACATTTTGGCCTTTTAAGTCTAACTGAGGCCCTAGACATCAGAGTAGATATGAGCAATGCATGCTGTGTCCCATCTGAATATTTGATTCACAGAACCTGAGAGCATGACAAATGGCTGATTGTCTTTTAATGCTACAAGTGTGGACAATTTGTTGTGCAACAGTAAATAACCAAAACAAATAGTTATTAGCACTACAAAGAAAGTAATTTAGCTACTGATTAAGATTATTGATTGACCTGTACCTGGTAGAAGACTTGGTGGGATCACAGGTGCTTAAAAATCAAAGAATTTAGAATATACAGCTAGCAGTCAAACTTTCTAGGAACTCTGTCTTCATTCCACCGGTAGAGTTATTCTTATGGGTGAAATCTTGTTAGGGCTGGAGGCAGACCCTCTTTGATCTTATGGCTGAGTTTACCATCAGTGGAAATGCCCTGTGGCTGTGGGATTTCACAATAATGTTTGATGACAGAGAAGATGACCTATAGGATTCTGCATGTGGGAAAAAGAAGATATGGTCCTACTGGCTATGAGCTCCTTAGAGCTCAGACCAGAAGAGAATATGATAATATAGTTCCTCATTGAGGACTTGGTATCTTATTGGATGCAGCTGTGGTTGGAATAGGGTCAGGTTAGAGGTAGAGGGCCCAGTCCCCCACTTACAGGGGTTCTCTTGAGGCTTAACAGGAGAATGAAACGGCTAGTTATAGTGCCAACAAATTCTGGGAGTCTGTAGTAAATACAAGGGGAGCAGATTGGGTATGAACAAATAAACCATAGAGTTACTTTGATTATGATTATTCCTGAGGGAGGTGGTGGGGAGAGTGGCTCATGTGGTGATCCTGGAGGGTCTACTATTAAGACACTTTCCACATATTTGTCAAGATCTATTACTGTAAAACACAGTGAATCAAACAAATGTAAGTGAGGAGCATCAATAAAAATTGCTGGAACTTTGATGGGCCCTTTGATCTGAAGGGCAGCTCATGGCCATTACAGAATCACAGGCTAGATACTTGATATACAGTATTTGCTACCAGATAACAACAACAACTACTACTACTGTTTGTCTACAGTTGCTACTGCTCCTCCTACTGCTGCTGCTACTACTACCGTTGTTACTACTACTGCTGCAACAGTATGTAGATATTAAAGATTGGCATTAAAGAAACTTTTAATAATAAAAGCAGTATTCTGGATACAAATTTAGCTCTTGGTTATGTAACAGTTTAAACATGTAAGAGTAGAAAGAGCAGTATAATAAATTCACAGTGTCAGTAATTATCACCTAAGGCCAATGTTGTTCACCTACAGCCCAACCACTGTTCCCCAGCCTAGCTTTCATAGCATCTCCCTGGAAAATCGTAATACCCTTCAGTTCTTCGGTCATATTTGGGGCCCCAAAATAAATCACATGAAGGGGCCCTAACCCACATCTGTTGCTTAGAGACAAACCCACCTGCGTCCACCCAAAACCAGTCCAACCAACCCACAGATCCACGAGTGGAAAGATAATTATTTGTTGTTGTAAACTACCAGGACTCTGAAGTTGATTGATATGTAGCATTTGCCAATAGTTACCTGAAACTTATAACAGAATATTAACAGTGGACTTCTTTTAATGAATAGAATATGGTATATTTTTCACTTTCCAATTGGGTTTTGTGTGTTTTCCCCATTTTCTACTTTTAACCTGTGTTACCTATTAAGTTGAGGTGGGCAAAAGTGATATAATTTAAGAGTAGATGTGGGAGAAAAAACAAAACAGTGGAAATAATTATATTTCTTTTCACTCTATACTTAAACTAGAACAAATTGCTTGTTTTCCACAGGGCGGGCAAGGTTACCATCAGTCAAGCATTGGGAGTTTCACAATGTAAACAGTGTAAAAAAAAATATGACAACTTAACAATAGAACCATTATGGGCCTGTCTTGGTGTTCTTGAAATCTTTCTTTTAATTAGGCAAATGCAGAGACCCTTCTTTGTTCCACTGCCTCTAAACACCCAAACCCCACATTTTTGCCTTATCTAACAACTTTTTTCTTCTTTTATTATAAACGTAATGAAAGGAGAAACTGTGAAAGGATCAATACATTACTCAGTCACCAACTCCTTAGAGGGAAAGGATTAAAAATGTAGCTCTCACAAAACTGAAGAATCACACCTACCTATTTATAAGCCATGGCAATGGTCTGTCCCATCTTCTCACTTCACATATCAGGGTAGAGTAATTTATCTGTACAATCCATGTCTTTTTTTTCCATATTAGCCCATTTTGCCTTTGGTTATAAGAATGTCTTATGTATGTTTGCCACCTGGATATGTACAGCCATAAAAACATATCCCCTAAAAGGATACATTTGAAGAAGTTAATTTAAGAACATTCTTAACTGGGTGACAGGCATTAAGGAGGGCACGTAATGAGATGAGCATTAGGTGTTATACTATATGGTGGCAAATTGAATTTAAATTAAATAAATAAATAAATAAATAAATAAACAACAACAACAAAAAAAACCATCATTCTGTAATCTGGGATATTTGGCTGGCGCAGTCGGTAAAGCATGCAAATCTTGTCCTGGTCCTGAGTTTGAACTCCATGTTGGGCATGGAGCCTGCTTAAAAAGAACTAAAAATAAAATAAAATAAAAATTCTATACTCTAATGTTACTGAAATATTTTAGATCAGTAGCTTTTATTCTTCAATTTTACAATCTCAGTGTATTAGAGACATGACTTTTTATTAAAAGTTCAGAGCGAGGCAACTAGAAGTACTTAAATGTAGATTATTCATTTGATAGCATAATATCTAAGTTTCTCTCTCTCTCTCTCTCTCTCTCTCTCTTTTGGTGGGAAAAAATAGATGTTGTTTATTGTTTATTTTACCCTGTCAAAGGGAACAAAAGCACATTTGGTAAAATATTACTATATGATGTTTAAAAAGAGGAATCAGGGGCGTTTGGGTGGCTTAATTGGTTAAACGACCAACTCTTGATTTTAGCTCAGGTCATTATCTTAGGGTCCTGGTATCTGCCCCACTGGGCTCTCTGCTCAGCAGGGAGTCTCTTTCTCCCTCTCTCTTTGCCCCTCCCCCTTTACTCGTGCTCTCTCTCTTTCTCTCTTTCTCTCTAAATAAATTTTTTTTTTTTTTAAAGGAACAACTCAGGGGGGTTTCTGTGTAGGTCCTCAGCTCCAGTCTGGCTCAAAATGGCTCACATAAAGGACTATCAGGCAAAAATACCTAGCTACCAGGGGGCTATGAGGTGAAACAGCAACGGGGCACTGGGCTGGAACTGTTGGTTTTGCAAAACAAAACACATTCCTTTCCCGCTTTTGCCCTTTCCCCTCCTCCTTCTGCTGATAGCTTTTAGCCCTCTGATTTGAGCAACTTTCCTAGTTACATCCTGGCTTACAGTATCAATTGTGCACTTATTAGAATGGCTATTATCAAAAAGATAAAAGATAAGTGTTTGCAAAGATGTGGAGAAAGAAAACACTTTTTCAATTTTGATGGGAATATACACTAGCACCACCATTATGGAAAACAGTATGGCGTTTCCTTAAAAAAATTAAAAAAAGAACTACCATATGATCTAGCAATTCCACTTCGAGTATATGTTCAAAGGAAATTAAATCATTATCTCAACAAGATATCTGCACTCCCATATTCACTGCAGTGTTATTCACAATAGCTGAGAAAGGGAAACAACTGAAGTGTCCATTGACAGATGAATGGATTAAAAAAATATGGTGTGTGTATATACAATGGAATATTACTGAGCTTTAAAAAAGAAGGATCTCCGGTCTTTAGTGACAACATGAATGAACCTGGAGGATATTATACAGGGTGACATACACCAAACATTGAAAGACAAATACTGCATGATCTCACTTATATGTGGAATTTGAAATGGTCAAACCCATAGAAGCAGAAAGTAGAATGGTAGTCACCAGGGGCTGGGGCTGGGGGGTTGTGGGGAGCAGGAGATATTGGTCAAAGAGTACAAAGCTTCAATTATGCAAGATGAATAAGTTCTAGAGATTTAATGAACAGTGTGGTGACTATAGTTAACAGTATTGTATACTTGATATTTACTAAGAAGGTAGATCTTAAGTATTCTTACCACAAGAAAGGAAGAAAATGGTAATTACGTGAGATAAGGAATGTGTTAATGAGCTTGATTATGGTGATTATTCATAATATACCAACATCAAGTTGTACACTTTAAATATGTACAATTCCTATTTGTTGATTATACCTCAATAAAGCTGAAAAAAAAAGAAAATAAAAGAAAAAGTTACATAAGCATACAATAATGAATTAAACAAAGATAAGGTTAATTGTAGTACAGGTCTCACAACCCTAAACTATTAGAGCCCATTAAGAAATAACAACGAAGGGGCACCTGGGTGACCCAGTTAAGCATCTGCCTTCGGCTTAGGTCACGATCCCAGAACTTCGGGATTGAGCCCCCTGTCTGGCTCCCTGCTCGGTGGGGAGCCTGCTTCTCCCTCTCCCCCTGCCCATCCCCCTGCTTGTGTTCTCTCTGTCAAATAAATAGATAAAATCTTAAAAAAAAAAGAAAGAAATAACAAAGACTCCTACACAAAATAATAGTATGATTATGAATCATAAATAATAAGAAATTCTAAAAGCTGTCGTTATATTCAATTTGGAGATGTTTGTGTCCCACGCTACGAGAGAAGACCAGGAGTCTGCATCATTAGCCCACAGTAGTCAGTAGTGGCTCAGAAGGAAGAAACTGGCGGTTACCAAAGTGGGGAAGCAGACCACTAGATAGGAAAAACAATCACATATCATACCACCACCACCACCTAGCAGCAACAGACACTCTCCTCCTTCTTGTAGCCAGGAATAAGAAATTAAATGCTTAAAAAAAAAGAAAGAAAGAAAGAAAGAAAGAAAGAAAGAAAGAAAGAAAGAAAGAAAGAAAGAAAGAAAGAAAGAAAGAAAGAAAGAGAAAAAGAAAAAGAAAAAGAAAAAAAGAAATTAAATGCTACTCCCTTAAAGTAACTCTGTTTGATTTGACTAGGTCAAAATATAATGCTGTTTTATGCAAAACTGCTCTCTAGTAAATGAATTAAATAGTGACAAAGGGAATGTTTTGAAGATTTACTTATTTGAGAGAAAGAGCCTGAGTCAGGGAGAAGGGCAGGAGAGAATCTTCAAGCTGACTTCCCACAGAGTCCACCTCAGGGCTCCATCTCTCAATCTATGAGATCACCACCCATGAGGTCATAACCAGAGATGAAACCAAGAGTAGGACGCTCAACCAACTGAGCCACCCAGGTGCCCCTGAGAATATTTTAAATGAGGAATTGCCACGCGAGGCTATTTTGCCTGTAGGTATGAAACTGATTCATATTCTTAAAATCAGTCTTAGAGAGCTTCTTTCCTGACAACTGTGATTACTTTTACAAAGAGTAGGGGAATTGTGGAAAGAATTTATCTTGATTCACCTGCAAAACGGTACAAGGAAGAAAGCTGGAAGATTACACAGTACACAGGTAGAGAAAAACACATGGGTAGGAACCATAATGTCAGAAGAACTCTCAAGGGCTAAAGCTGTAAGAATTTCAGCAGTCCACAGGACACCATAGGGCTATGAACTAACAGAAACCAGAAGACACTGCATTGAGCTCTCAGTCAGTAGCCTCAGGTTTGAATGCTGATTCAAAGACCTCCAAGATGTGAGACCCAGGAGAGTTTATTTCGATAAAATGCAAAGCATAAGACCAAGAATAAAATCTGCCCTGTGAGGAATAGATGTAATTTTACATGTCAGATAGGATTCTTGGTCCACAAACACATGACTCCAAAAAAAAAAAAAAATAGTAGTCCAATTTCTAACCCTGACCTTTATTTTTTACTGGTTTGACCTTGTTTATTTTAACAAATGAAAATATACCCTCCATTATTTCCAGTTTTCTCAAGGTATGGGAAGGTGAACAGTAGGGTGGGGAGGAGGAGTGGACATGTGCCTTTTGTCATCTGACTTTCCAGATGGTCCTTGTGATGTCTGTTGATCTTCCCTCTCTCTCTCTGTGCATTCAACAGCTTCTTTCTACATTAGGATCATTCCAAAAGCCCAGGCTTTTCCTGGTCCTGTGTGACCAAATGCCCTATACAGCCACTTCTCTTGGAGTACCACCTCTCCAGAAATAATATCAGAAGAAAGGTGAAGGTCCCCTCTGCTCTCAGGAGCCAAAGGGAACTCTCAGACTCTTTAGATTTATTCCCTACCTGTCCCTAGAAAATTAAAATACTTCCATTTCCTTGAGATTTACTAAGTACATTCTAGTTTCTGAGGGGATTATGTTGTACCTAACCATAGAGTATTCAACATCACAGCAGGGTTTGGGCAGCATCCCACAAAAACACTCATATTTCTGCAGTGAAATATATTAATAGTTACTTTATGGGGATGAATAAAAAGACAAAGGGTCTCTCAGTGCCTAAGTCAGACTTGATCACCAAATATTTGTGCTGAAAACTTGTAATCTTTGGGTTTAAGGACCTTTTGGATTTCATAATCACAGGAAAAGGTGGTGAATCTGTAATTAAGCTTGAATAAGTTAGATGTGAGTATGACTAATTATGATATAGTGCAACCGAAATTTAAAAGAGGAAGGTGTTGCTAAGAGGGCTTAAAATATCTCTAAAAACTTCATGGAGAAGAAAGCACTTGCAAAAGACTGGGGAATATATGGAAACTGGCAAAGATCAGAAAATAAAAGCATCCCCATGTGAGGAACAAAAAGGACTCGATTATACTAAACATCATTTGTCATGGGAAAAACACAATAAAATAAATAAAATAAAAACAATAAGAAACTGATCCTTAACAATAGAGAACAAACTGATGGTTACTAGAAGCAAGTTGGGTAGGGGAAATGTGAAATTAGTGATGAGGCTTAAGGAGTGCACTTGTGATAAGCATCAGGTGATGTATGGAAGTGTTGAATCAATATATTGTACTTCTCTGAAACTAATATTACACTTAATGCCAACTAACTGGAATTTCAATAAAAACTTAAAAACATTCTCATTTATATGGCATTCTGGAAAAGGCACAACTATACAGATGGTAAACAGATCAGCAGGGGCCCCTGAGGGGCTCAGGGTGGAGAAGGGTTGAACCAGGGAAGCACAGAGCATTTTCTAAGGCAGTGAAACTATTCTGTATCATACTGTAGTGATGAATATATGGCACCACACATTTGTCAAAACTCAAAGAGCTTTAGAGCACAGAGTCAAACTTGTAAAATCATTTAGAAAGTGAGAGAGTCCCAGGAAGGAATGCAGAATGGTAACAAAAGAACCTAACTGTATTATAAATATATGAAACAACCTCATTGAAGAGGGTGAAGGGGAAAAGGTGCTGACCTAAGCAATTCTGGAAATGAGTGGAGTCCATAAATAAAAAACAAGAACTCTAGTTGATAAAGTTGATATATTAGAATTGAACTATTAAGTATATGCATGACAGATGTGAGAGCCAAGTTTCTCACTCCTGGAGTTACAGACAGGCAAAGGGCAAAGGCTAGAATGATCCATGTGGTAACAGATAGAATTGGAGATATCAACACGAATTCATTTTTACCTTAAATATATACAGATGGTTACATATAGAAATACAAGTGTGCAGTAGTTAGTATACACACATACAATTCTTTGCTGTCAGCTGAGAGGGCCTAGAAGCAATGACACTTCATAGCCCTGAGCACACCTACTGCCAGCTCTTGGCTTCTAATACCATTTCTCAATGAAAGGGATCAGGATCCCTTAGAGAATTGGCTGATTCTAGAACTAGGGCAGGAAATACACAAGATGAGTCTGGAGCATCTTGCAGTGCCAGAAGGTAAAGAAGTGGGAACATGTCAAAATGACACAGGAGCCATAGAGAAGAACTCTCAAGGGCTAAAGCTGTAAGAATTTCAGCAGTTAAATAAGCAACATAATATTAGATTGTATCTCCAAGTACCAAATGGGTATTCATGAGTCCATACTCATATAAACAGATCATTGAATAAATAAATGAGAGAGAACAGGCAACTTACCCTGGCAGAAGAATTCCAAATAATTTGTGGAGCTACTTTGCGCTCAAGCAATTACCCTTACATGTGACTTCCTTCCAAAGTATAAAAAGAGAAAAAAGAGTAACATTATCTCAACCAGGTGACCAAGGTTAGTATCAACAATGAAAAGTCATATTGATAGTATATAACCCTTAATATGATGTGAGGAGAATGATACTTTACCTCTGTCTTCCTCCTAACAATTAATAACCCCTGGTAACAATTCCCCCTAACAATTAATAACCCCTGGGTAATCATGAGAAAAATATCAGATAAATTCCAACTGAGGCACATTCTACAAAATACTTGGCTAGTATTCCCCCAAACTGTCAAGGTCATCAAAAATAAGGACAGTCTGGAGCACCTGTGGCCCCATTGGTTGATTCTTCATTTCCCCTTGAGTCATGATATCAGAGTTGGAAGATCGAGCCCCACTTTGGGCTCCCTGCGAGCCTACTTAAGATTCTTTCTCTCTTCCTCTGCCCTTCTCCATCCCCACCCCCACCCTGCTCTCTAAAATAAATAATCTTAAAAAAAAAAAAAAAAAAAAAAAAAAAAAGCCTGGGAAACCAGGACAGCCAAAGCGAGCTTAAGGACATAGGACAACTAAATATAGTGGCATTCTGGATGGAATCTTGGAACAGAAAAAGGACAGTAGGCAAAAACTGAGGAAATCTGAATGAAGTACGGACTTTAGTTAATAATAAATTATTGATATTGGGACAGCAATTACAATAAATGTACTATATTTATGTAATATGTTAATCGGGAAACTGGGTATGCATATATGGCAATTTTCTGCACTATATAATTTTTCTGTAAATCTATTCTAAAATCAAGTTTATTTTTAAAAAGAACCCCATTCGTGCACCACCCCAGATTTTGAGGTTTGTGTCATTTTGCTCTTCTCATTATTGTCATCCACTGTCTTCTTGGTGATATCCCACATTCAGAGTACTTTATCATCTAGCTATTTTTCATTCTAAGACTCATCATCATTGAGGCTCTTCAACATTCATGTGGACATTCCATCCAACATCATGCCTAACCTTCATCAATCTGTTCAATTCCAATACCCATCAGACATTTCCTGAATCAGCCACTCATTTCCAGAGCCCTATAATACTACCTCTGCACTTTGAATCATTGACCGCAGATGACAGCCCCCACTATTCCCATTCCCCTCCTTCTTCGAGAGTGATTGAATCCCTGATGTTAGCTTGAGAGTCAGCTAGGATAAAAAGAACACTTCCCAGATTTCCTTCTACTATGTGTGACCCATATGACTAAATTCTGGACACTCTTGTATCACTTTTATTATAGGTCCTTAAATGGAGAGAACAGTTCCTTCTCTTATCCTCTTCTCCTTCATGCTGACTGAAATCTGTGTATTGATGGCTTGAGTTCCAACATCCATTTTGGGTCATGAGTTGACTATGGGAATAGAAGCCACATATGGAGACCTGCAAAACCAAAGGTCCCTGGGTCTCTGACACTATAGTGCAACCAACCCAACTCTGACTGCCTATCTCTGGAACCTTATACGAGAAAGAATTTCTATCTTAAGTAACTGTTATTTTTAGGTTTTCATCATTCCTAGTTAAACTTACAAATCAGTTCATTCCCTTATTCCATCAACCTTTCTTGGCAGCATAGCATAAGAGCTAAGAGTAAGAGCTTCGAAATCAAAGAGATTTGATTTGATATCCAGCTCTACCACCTAATAACTTCCTGATCTTGGTTAAAATATATGTAAATGGTATATTTACATAAATATAAAGCATCAATTCCTTATCTGTAACTACCTCATTGCATCTATCTTGCAGGGATATTGTGAGAATCTTAATGCATGAGACATATAAGGAACTCAATAAGCACCGTTATCCTTTAAGAGTCTCACTCTCAGCTCCCATAATGCATCACTGCATCCAATCCTGCTGGCATTCTCAAGAACCTCCCTTGTTCTGCTGTATCTTCCTTGCAAATCCCCACTTTGGTCAATGCAAGTGTTCTCCATGCCCACATGATTTTGGGCCTAACACAATTATGCAAACTGGGACCACTACAAATGTATGATCTCTAGCCTCAATGGGGCTCTGCTGGAGGCTGGGAAATATTTGAAATCTGTGTCTATCCCTAAGCATATCCGTTTCCCACAATTTATGCAACCTTTTCACTCTTCATTTCTAGAATAAAGAAACATATTTATGCTGCTTTTTTAAAAGAAAAAAATTTCCCTCAGTCAATTTATCCCATCCCCTCTGCATTCATGAATACCTTACTCCAGCTAAAGCAGAAATAACCATAACCTTTATTCTCTTTTGGGCTAGGGACTCACCTTCTTTTCCTCCCCATTTAAATCTGCTGAATCTGTATTCTTTGTGCATATGTTCATATTTTTACCAATTACTATAAAGTGCTTTTAAATACATTATTTCATTTAAGCCACAGAACAATGTAGCAAGGAGAACTTGTATTATTGTTCTCATTTAATAGATGAAGAAACAGAAGCTGAGAGAGGTTAACCAGCTTGCCCAAGGTCACCTGGCATCTAACATCCATGTTTCATGGCTTCAGATTCAGCCCACTTTCCACACTGCCCCACCACTTCCCTAGACCCTGCTAACCATCCCATCCATGGTCAAACCAGATGAGACTCTCCCTTCAGAAGCTCTCTCCCACCCACCTTTCTTTCTAGGTACACATGCTGGCTCTCCTCCACCCATCCTTAATCAACAAATTTAGCTCTACTGTTAGTATCTAAAGCCACCACCCTACCCACCCCCCAGAAGCCTCTTAAGTACTGCTTAGATCAAACCTCATCTGTCTCAAAAATAGTCGAATGTTATCAATTTCCTGGAGAATCAAGCCCATGTGCCACAGCCAGGTGCCTCCAAGGTCTGAGCCTGCCTCCTTTTCTGGTCTCATCTCTCTGTATGAACTGCAGGGAAGCCTCACTATCATTTGGTCTATTGGCCATTTCCTAAACTTTCCTCTCCCTGGGCCTTGATCTGTTATCTCTTTTCACTTACAATTCCATGCCCACTAACCTACCACCCATTTTGAAATTCTGTACATCTTAAACACACAAGATCTAAGTCCTTCATAGAGCCTTCCCTGCTTTCTGAGTGGCAGAAAGTTCACTCATATGGCACCTAGATGCCCTGTCACATAATTTCCTCTGTCAGTTGGTAAGTTTCAGGAAGCCCCTCTGTGCCCAAGGTATCTTTGTATCACTCTAATACCTAGCGGGGCTCTGAATATACCAAGTATGCAACAAATGTGGAAAATGCTCTGGTTACATAAGTATTCAGCATTAAAATCACCTAGCATGCAAACATATGCAGTTAGATTCCAAAATAAAAGAGACACACACCACACTACCACAAATATATTATAATAGACACACACGCACACACACACACACACACAAACACAAACTTTGACAATATCCATGGAGTTTCCCATAGTCTTTAAAAATTTAACAGAAATAAGAGATAACTGAGGAAACATTAACTCATAATTTTATAATTTAGGGAACGATATATTCCACCCAATTAAGAATTCAACTCAGTTAAGATTGACCAGCGGCATCCCATAGACATTTAAAATTTTGTATTTGTATTTATTTACAGTACAGACATAGGTTTTCAAGGATTCATAGAACTTCATGTTGTAAACCAGGTTTTTTAACTGGTCTCTTTGTTACGTAAGCAAATCTAAAGGCAATAAAGTCCTGAAAAGTGGATGAAACCTTAACAGAAACTCTGTGTGACCCACAGAGCCCTTTAATAAGACAATGTCCATGTACAACCTACATCCAGTGATATTCATTTTGATCTAATGATGTTTATATGGAGGATACTTGTGCTAGCTGTGATTTCTTTTCATGTAATGTTCCAGCTCTCCACTTCTAGTCACATCATTTAGAACATGGTTCCATCACATGTTGCTGTTAGTTCACAAGCAAATCAGACATCTTAAAGACAACAGGAAGGTTACAACAGGTTGTACAATGCAGGGCAGAAACTATTATGAAAACCAAACTCTCCTTGCCCATCTTTTCTTTGGGCTTTCTTTTGGTCTTTACCCTGCTTGGGTCTTTGGGAGTTGTGTGCATTGGGTAAAGTACCTAGGACACCGTCTCATTTTAGCATAGGTTGGCTGGCTGTGAAGAGCTAAAATGGGAAAAGAGTTAAGGAACCCTGAGACCCTCAGAGAAATAAATTATAGCTGCTGTTCTTTTAACTCTGCTTTCTGTTAATTTTTTACTTAAGAAAAATAAGATATTTCCCCCTTTATCAACTCTCACCTTCTCATATTGTAAGCAAGTGAAATAAGTAAAGGTCACTTACAGGCAAATAGCCTTATAAATCTGGTAAGTGTGAGAGAAGAGGCCATGGTATAGATTAAATGTTTGGGGTGATATGCCTAACTACAGGAGTTTACAAGGAGTTTACTTGAGCTTTGATGTACAATGCTATCACTGTGTGTTACATAACTGTGGCCCATAAGGACTAATTGTTTAAAGTCATATAAGCATAAGTAGTTCTTCAAAATCGAGTACAAATATAACAAGAATGAAAGCAACAGGGAAAAATTCAGAAATGTCCAAATATCATTGCTTCTGGGGCAAAACTCTATTGACCAGTATTTTTGGTTTGCCAACAAGAAAACGTGAGAACAAGAGAATTTTAGAAAGCAGTAATTGTAAAGAAACAAAACTAAGCAAAAATGAGTTTCAGGTCTTCATTATATAGTTTATATAAATCCAGGTTATTAATGCATAATTCTGGGCAATGGCTTTCCATGCACTGTATCTATAACAACTATTAAACGGCCTCTCTCTTTCTCCTCTATTTAGACACCCTTACATAACCAAGTAGTCCCTAGAGAATTTCTGTGCCACCATTTGCTTCCAGTTGCTTCACAAATGACTCTAACCCACCTCTGGAAACTGTGTATAATGGGCGGTCCGAAATCATTTATGATTTAAAAGTGCTTGTAGTGTGCTAATGATATGAACATTTATATACCTCACCAAAACATATTTAACCAGATAATCCTTTAAGCCAAGACAATATGAGAAAGTGACATTGTAACATACAACAGACCACAGATTTTTCCCACTGAGCTACAGCCTACTTTTTCCATTGACAAATTTCACTTCCTTCCGGAAGTATACAAAGTTAACTATAAAATAGTAACAGCACAGTGTTCATTAAGCCACAGAACAAATCATCTTGTTTTCAAAATATTAACCTAACCTTAGTGTCATATGCATTGATGTAGTAACCGAAAGAACTGTTACTTCCAAACAGTATATACAACAAAAGTGCTGTAGGGAAGTCTTACCAGCAGAACTATTGGTAGCTACACAAGAGATCCATTAAAAATTACTGTTAGTGACGTTAAATGACAACTTATCAAAAATTCACTTAATTTTCACCAGTGTTAGCTCTTTAGAACAACTCTAGAGTAAACAGAGTGTCTTCTGAATATAATCAACAAGCAACAAAGCCAGAACCCACAGTTAGAATTTCAGAGTTGGTAGAAGGAATCTATAGTAGAGCATGGATCTCTGTCTGTGTTCAAAATATCTAATGATATTTTTCATCTATACCGGACTTCTTTGAAAAGTACTATACTGTTTCATATCCTCCTTTCATTGTAACAAATGTATTAAATAAAACCTTTAGATTAAGTTTAAAAGCAGCTGAAAAACTGCCTGCTTTAGGCTCTAATTAGACTCTGTTATCTGGGAGCTTTGGCTCTCAAATATCAGAAACCCCAATAACTTATCATAGAAATACAAGCTCTTGGTTTTGAAAAATATACAAAATGCACTTCACATGGAAATAGCTCTTGATTGTCAAGGAAAGTAAGATACCAGTCTCATTTATAGATTCACGTTGTGCTTGCATTTCAATGATCTTTGTTTTTGCAGATTCCGTTTTTCACAGTTTTGGGCAGCCTCTGGCCTTTGGTGTAAGCACGGTACCAAAAATGGAGAAAGAGCAGCAGAAAGATGCACCCATAACTCATAATGATGTACAGAAAGACTGGAAACTGGTACTTGCAATCTTCCATGAAAAAGAACTGGCCTATATGGATGGTGACAATAATGAACTGGACCTAACAGATGAAAGAATGAAAAATATTATTCAGATATGAAGTCACAAAGGAGCAATTATTTAATGCATTCTTTGGCTGCTTATGTTTAAACACTCTTCAACCATATCCAGGCTACTGTTGGGTATGGAATTTTATCTTTATATCTAGCCTCCATGGGTGTTAGAGTGGGTGGGACAGAGTCAAAATCAAGATGGAAATGGGGAACCACTATTCAGTTCTGCCCAACTACACAACTCCAGTGGGCCCCACATACATGGCCCTAGAGCTGTGCAGTGGGGCAGCCCTTTTGTACCCAAAGAATCATCAGAGCAGGTTTTCTTGGCAAGTCTTCGTCTTGAGTCCTGAACTTGACAAAATGCACATGGGACTCCTATATTATGGCCTAATTTTCTCTAAGAGTTTTGATTTCAAATATTCTGTCTTGCTGTTAGATGAGGTATTTCAATTTGGGGGAAATACAAACATTCTAATTAGAGCCCCAGCAATTCTGTAGGAACCAAAGCATCCCTGGGTCCTTGTACCTGCCACTTGTCATCCACAGCTATATCAGGGTAAAAATATATCCTGCTAATGACAGCAGAGAATCTGTAAGGAGTGAAACAGCATTGATGACTGTCCTCATGAGGCCCGGGAGCTCTTTGTTCCAGGACATTCTACACAGCTTAATGGGAAGATTTCCCAGGCTAATGCCCAAGTTTTTTGCATATCTTTTTTCTCCTGATTAAAAGGCAACATGTGCTCTGTGGGAATGTTAGAAAAGTAAAACGCCATAAAGAAAAATAAATAACAATTACCTATCATCTATCCAGTTATAACCATAGTTAAGCTTTCCACAGTTTCTTTATGATCATCCTCAAGCTTCCTTTCATTATCTTAAGAAACTTCGATGACATGCATATGCAGTTGCTACACTTATTTCTCTCATTTTGCAGACACAAAGATGATACCTTTGGGACCCTTGGCTCGGTGACACTATCAATATTCGACTCAAGTGTGTTTGTGTATAACCAACATATTCAAGATAATAATAAATATCTATTATTTGTTCTATTTGAGTATTTTGCCACATAATTAAAAAGGTTTTATAACATTCAAGAGTAGGTTAAGTGAAAAAAAAAAAGCCCAATACAAAATTGTCTATGCAGTATAATGCAAATCAAGCAACTGGTATACACATATATGTGGAATTATGTTTATTTTTTCTTTCTCTTTGCTTAATTAGATGTTCTAATTTCTCAGCAATAGTCATATGTTACTTTATAATCAGAAAAAAATACTTAAAAAGAAAGCAATTATGAATAATTTTCTTGCAAAGTAGGAATTAAAATAATTTATAATTTATTTCACTATTTCCGTGCACTTGGTTATTTAGAGCATTGTCAATTTTGTCAATATATATGATATACTGTGACTCTACCTCTTTAATCAGCAAGTATGTTTACCATTTAGAAGAAAAACAGACTCACAGGCAGGGATGGGGGAGACTTATAATGCCCTCATAGTTATATTCTCTTCCTCAAAATCATTTAGACCAAGAATATGGAATGTCTAACTTCTAATTTAATATTATGCCTGTTGTGATTCAAATAACCTTGAGATTATCTTGATCATAATTATATTTATTTTATATAAAAGCATAAAATGGTATAAAGATGGCATAAAGATATACATTCTGGTTTAACTGTCTGAACTCTTGGCTACCAAATACACTTTGTTTTCAACACAGTGCTGGACAAAAGTTTAAATAAGATGGAAAGGATAATGATGGGGTGCAATATAGGGGCTATACATTCTATATTCCTATTTTTTTATGACTTTTGTGCTTTTGTTAGTATCCTGATTCATAGGGAAGAGAAATGACTCCAGTTTAGTTTTATATCTGGTTTTAAAGAAAACTAATTACTCACAAGTTGTAATGATGTCAAATACTTTTTCCACCACAGATACTTCTGGAAGGCTGGTCCCAGTGCAGACAGCCCATAGTAGGAATACATGACTACATGTACAGCTGTATTTAGAAAGGCATGGAATGTTCCCAAACCACCTGGAAAATAAAATTATTGTAAAGTGGGGGCAATGCTCCTTAATATATGATTCATTTTTGTCTGAACTGAGATTTCAGAATAATTATTTCTTTAATTTTAGTAAAGAGAAAAACATATACAACATCAATGTTGTTAAATAGTTACTAAATGAGAGGGAACTGGATAACACGTTCATTCAGTAAAATGAGATGTAAATCTTCAAAAATAAGTTAGAATGCCTTTATTTATTGTTATATCTTAACCTTAAGATGGTCTTTTGATTTAGGTTCACTTTAACAAACTAAGTTGAGTTACTTTTTAAAAATGGTATATGCGTAATAATAATAATAATCAAATTCATTTTTTTAGTAAGGGTTGGCATATATAAAGTATACAAATACATTAATCTTAAGTGATGATTTTGCACATAGGTATACGCACCCATAACCATCCACATAGAACATTTCCAACATCATGTACAGTTTCTACGTCTCCCTTCCAAGAATATGCTCCTCCCAATGTAATCTTTATGCTGACTTCTATCATCAAGTACTAGTTTTCCTGTTATTAACCTTTATATAAGTAGGATTATACAGGATAATCTTTATCCATGTTGCTATGCATATTAGTAGCTTCCTTTCTTACTGCTGTATAGTATTACAGTATTACACTGTAATGCATCACAATCCATTCTCTTGTGCTACAAAACTTTGGCAATAAAACCACTGGCTTTTATTAGTAGGCTATGCTGAGTTTGCCTTAATTATTTAAAAACAATTATTGTTTTCCCAAAATAAACATTTATTAATTGTTAAGCCACCTTTGTTTACACTTCCATTTGATTACTATCAATTATGACTTCCTATTTTGGTTTTCTTCTTCTAACCACTACATCTCCCACTGATCACATTCAATTTAGAACAGAAACAAATAACCCTGGAGAACAGAAGCAAAGATCAACTCAATTGTCTTTTTAGCTGGACTTGTGTAGTACAGTGTAAGGCGTAACAAGGTGACTAGTTGATAGTAGGGCAAGAGACCAAAAAACTCCTCCTTAGCATCTTTCCTAAGAGGCACAATCTGGAAGAAGCTGCATTCTTTATATATAGCCTGATTCAGCTTAGTGATGCTGATCTGGGATTTAAATTTTTCTCCAAAATATTCTACTTTTTTTTATTTCAGTCTTCTTTAATTCCAGAAATAAAATGAAATCTCACAAATGTGGAACAATTACATTAGAAAAAGGACCAAATTCATAAACACTACATATTACAGGAAATTTAAAACAAAATAAAAATTGTTGCATAGTAGAAACAGATTACATTTCAATAATCATTCATAATTGCAGAAATTCTGGATACTTCTAGATGTTACCACTGGTAAAGTACTCCTTTAAAGTAACCTGTTTTAAAAAATTATTTTTGAGTTATTTAAATATTCCCCCAGTGCCTCATTTATGCTGTCCTGTGCTTCATAAACTTTCTTCTCCTAAATAAATAAAATTGCAGCTAATTCTTTAATTTTCATAAACTTCAAGTCAGAAGAAACTGAATTAATGAAGCTTATTAACAACCTCCCACCTTTTATTATTTACATTTGGGTTAGTCTTTTTTCCCCAAAGAAACTTGAGTTAATAAATTATAGTGGTGTGAAAACACCTTTTCTAGGGTGATTTAAAAATATAGTAGTTGTCTATTTCTGATAGTTTAGGAGTCAAGTTGCTTAGCATAAGCCAAATACCTCTCACGTCCATTTGTGTCTTGTGATTATATAAACACACAGGAAACAAACTACATCAGAAACTTTCTAAGATGCCTGCCCCATTTTTTTTGGTCGAAGACTATTTTCCATCCAGAATCTTTCACTATTTAAATGTGCTAAAATGAGAAGGATCCAATGGGCAGGAATTTAACAAAGCACTAGTGTACCTAACAGGGTTTAGTTAAGGATTACTAATCAAAATCAGCTTCCAAATAAAATTAACTTGCTGATTTTGTCTAGTTATTATTTTCTCAGATATGTTAATAAGTTTGTTCATAGAACAGTCACGTTTTAATTCATAATGTTTTTCACATCTCCTTTGGAAGGCTTTCCTAATAAAGTATTTTCTAATCTTGCTTTCTCCTTTACAACAATACTTTTGCAAAGATAACATCCCTGAATGAATTACAATTAGTGCCATCTCATTTTATTCCTTTGGTTTAGAAAAAGGAATCACCTGGGTAGTAATCACAATTCTACATATCTCTGGAAGGGAGTATGTACATAACGAATATAAAAACCTGCCAGAGAAACATTTGCATCATATTCCAAAGAAAAGTTGGAATTCTTATTATGCCAGAGAATTGTACAACAGGCAAACAGGAAATTAAATACTAGATAGAGATCAGCTGTGCTCAAATTTTTGAAAGAACAGTTTAAACTGGAGTTTCATTTTAGGAATGAAAGTCAATGCCAGACCACATTTCTGGAAATATCTCAGCTCTTGTTGCTGTACTTGTCACTAAGTAGATATTAGGTGTACAAGTATTTACTAGATTCCACATGCAAGACTGAACAGAAATGCCGACTTGAGGAACATATAAGAGAGAAGAAAGTATTTACATTTTGAAAGCAGAAGGGGGATTAAGGTGTGGACAAAGAACTCATTACAAAGTGTTTGATGTCTACAAACAGGGTAACATTGAAAAACCAAGGAATTTCATGTCTAAATTTTCATTATTGAAAGCAATGCCTATTTGGAAATGGAAGCCATACTATCAATGGCTCAAGAATAGACACTAGAAAAGTACTCAACTCTATTCTTCAAATAAAGTTCATTTTTCCCATTATAGAACTAATAGCTATTCAATACAGAAAAATCAGAAAATACAGAGGAAGATAATGATGGAGAGGGAAAGCTCTTTTTTGTGTCAGCACCTCCAAATAACTGTATTTTGGGGGTACTGCTCCCCAATCTTTTTCCTATTTATACTTATTTTTCAGTGTTGTAATATTCTGGTCTCAGAGAAGAATCTGAATAAATAAATTATAAGGGTGTGAAAGAACTTTTTCTAGCATACTTTAAAAATAGAAGAGATACCTATTTCTGATAATTTTGGAGTCAAACTGCTTAAAGGAGAAGATGAACTAGATGTCAATATCATTTACATTTCACAGTTATATATATATATATACACATAAGAATTCATAATCATTTTATTAATGGGTAGTTAGGTATTTTTCAATTTTTGGCCAAAGAATATCACTCTACAAAGAACTTATGTGCATGTGAGAGAAAACAAATACATACAAAGATAAGTAAAATAATGGAAATTAAATAATATAGCTATCCTTGATTTGTAAAAGGACACAAATGAGACTATCTTATCATAACATGAGCTACATTTTTACATCAACATACATTATAAGAAAAACCAGCAACATTTACTTTTTAAAAATTCATGACATATAAATGCCAATTTGGGGAAAGGAAACACCTCACATACTGGAAAATCTGATGCCCAAAAGCCACGTTAGGAACCGTCCTTCTGGCTCTGCTAAGGTTCTGGTATCTCTTTCATGCCAATGGCTTATTCATGCCCTCTCATTCTCTGGGACATGAAGATTTTCCCCCATGCCTAGAGACTCTAAAACTCATATAAGAATTCTTCAACTGTGGTTTCTTATTTTAGTCCTGTAAAGTCAGAATGCCCAAAAGAAATGAGCTACTCACAGAAATTTTAAAGCTTTGTCTAACATGGGCTGCAGATTTACTCAAAGACTTCTTAAATTTAGGAAAGATTTATTTTTTATTTATTAAGATATATTTATTTCTTAAATCTTCGGACCAACTTTTGCTAATAAGTATACGTACTTGGGGGATATCATTTATTTAACACTTTATGATAGGGCAAAATTATTTAAACTGTTTTTTCCGATTCTAGATGTTCAGAGGCATAAAACCAATGCCAAAGGAACAAAAGAGTCTGATGCCAAGCTTTTGATTTAAACCAGTTTTGACTTCAAAATAATATCAAAACAATATCCTTCCACCACAACTTGACACATCTTTAAAGAGTTGGTAGGGAATGAGATGTGTATCAGTTACTGGAGTTTTGAAAGGAACGAAGGCTGGAACTTGAGAAAAACATTCTAACTTTCTAGAAACCTGGAAGGAACTGATACCTAACTATATTTCTATAAAACTAAGGCTTCTACCATTTTATTTGTTTGCTGTTTATTTATTTAAGGATATTTAATAGAACTATATGGGAAAAGAGTAAAATCCAAACAAAACAATGAAAGGATAAAAGTAGGAGACCGTACCCAAAAGTCATGAGTATCTAAAGAATGGGGGGTGCGGGAGGGATCTAGGTTGAGAGTCTCACATTTATCTTTCAGGTAATAATGAAAGTCAGAAGTTTAACCAAAGTAATTCTTTGATGTTTTGAGTTTCTTCTAAATCATATATAAGGACAGAAGAATTTGTGTTCACAACATACAGAAATGTAATTGTTTATAACACATGATCCCAACTCTCCCTTGGCTACCTGCGGCAAATTTGACTCCAAACCACCAGGTCCATGGCATGATGGTATGATGGAAGACATGCAGGAAAGTCACTTGGCTATTTTTCTTACGCAGAACAAAAAAGATCTGAAATAATTTTAAAAAAATCAAGTTCATAGAAAATCATGCAATGATTTATCTACTGTTACAAAAATACTGGCAAAGTACAAACATCATAATTTACATTCAAAGGGCTGCCTTAGAGAATGCTCATAGAAGCAGCTGATTCTCCAAGGGGCAGCTTAAAAGCTAATTAGTATTAAGAAACTTAGATATGATGACTAGTCATGGGAGAATCAATAAAAAAGTGTTAAAGAAAATGTATGCAGATTTGAAAATCAAAAATGGAAAGTGAAGAACTTAGCCAAATATCATTGAAAGAAATGTTACTGGTAGGAAAACATCCACGTGGATTTTAAAGTATATGGGAAAGCAGAGAGTCTCAATTCTTAGGACAGAAATTACTTTATATTGCTCTCTAAGATAGCCTACCAATTTAGATAAGGGAAAGGAGGACTTGCAACAGAGCAAAAAGTTAGCATATAATTATTAAAGAAAGATGAAAAGGGAAGAACTCAAGGGGATTTGGGGAAATAGGATGGGGGGAAAAAGCAGCCTGGGAAAAATGAGAAAGGCAACAAAGGCACTATCCAGACTGAATGTACTCATGGTTTGCAGAAACCCTACAAACAAACAAGGAGGAGAACTGGAAGGCTTTTACAGGGGAGTGGGTTTTAAAAAAATTCAAAAGCAGAATTAAGTGTTCAAGAAATATTCAAAATTCAGAATACCAGTGATGAGTCAGACTTCTAAATATAGAACTAAGCAGAACAGCACAAATAGAAGTATCCATAGCAGTATTTGAGAAATGCGGTTTAGGGAAGGACATAGAGGTAGCAACAGTTTCCTTATGGAACCTGGAAATGAGCACAGGCAAAGCAGAACAATGAAGCCAAAATGCATTTGCTTATGCACATGGAAGAAGGCAGCATGATGCAGGATGCAAAGGAAAAGCCCCACATCAACTATCTGGGGTCCTGGTCCCAGGCAGTAGCGGCATTCCTCTGGGTGAGTTACTTACCTTTCTGGCTTCAATTTATTTTCAGATTGAGGGCTCTGGACCAGATCAGTGGTTCTCAACCCTGGCTGCATATTACAATGTCCAAGAAACTTTATAAAAATTGCTATGCCTAGTCTCTGACTGTAGACCATCTGGCACCAAATCTCTAGAGGTGAGGGCCAGGGTTTTTTTTTGTGTGTGGTGGTGGTGGTTGCTTTTTCTAATGCAGTTAATTCTCCTGAACCATGATGGCTTAGAACCACTGAACTACAACCAGGGTCTCCCAGTGTGGACCCTGGACCAAGAGCAACAACATCACCTGAGAACTTAAAAGAGATGCAACTTCTTGAGCCCAATATACTGAACCAGAAACTGTAGGGGTGGGGTGCATGTTATCTGTGTGTTAACAAGCCCTCTAGGTGATTCTAAGGCATGCCCAAGTTTAAGAACCACTGTATTCTATGCTCACTAAAGTCCCTTTCAATTCTAACAGTATGTGATCATTCAGCTGAGAAGGTGAAGCATGTTGAGATTTGCTACAAAAAATACACAATCTGTAATAGGTATTTATAATATGTATTCTGAGGAGAGAACACAGTTGTCTTAGACTCAGAACTGGTTCCAGAATAACTGAGATCCACATGCCCCAACAATGAAATAAATGTCCAGCTTTCCTAAGCGACTCTGAAAACAGAAGTAGGTTTTCTCCTTTCATCATGGACCCTAATCCATGGCACTTGCTTCTCCCAGAGCCCAGTCACCAAAATTCAGAGTTGATCCTCAACAGGATCTTAAGTTGGAAGAGAGAAGATCTAGTAAGCATAAACTTCAGAAAGGCAGATGGAGATAGTTTTGTTGTTATCAAAATTACTGATATCCCAGGGCTAACATCCTAATGTAAGTTTATGAATTTTGAAGCATTTATCCTCTTAAAGGAATATGGATGACACAGTGCTTTGGTTTATATCAAAAGAACGCAAGGTAAAATGTTCTCTGTTCTTTGCTTCATGAACCTGCTTCCCCAAACACTAGTTATCCATCTCCATAAAGATGCACAGTTTTGCAGAATATGTGACAGTTACATACTTATCTTAATCAGGTAGTAGATACATAACAAGAGCTTTTGGAGTTTGCAAAAGATTGAAAAAAAATGCTTATCCGATTTTCTAAAATTACTGATAATAAAAGGTAAAAAATAATTGGAGTTCTGCCGGAAGTGGAAAGATAACAAGAATTATCAGACAGATTAACTCCAGCAGTTTATTGCTTCCACTAAAAGATCAAACATTTACCAAATGTGGTAACCACATACTCACAGTATCTAACAGCTCAATAAATTTGGAGAAGTAATAAAGCCAGCAGGTGCGTGCCATCTGCAGAAACACACATAGATACGAATTTATTTTATTTTTTATGTGGAGGAAATTTTTATTTTTTTTAATTTTGGCAAAATATACATACTGAATTTACCATTTGTAAGTGTTCAGTTTGGTGGCATTCTCATTTTTGTGCAACCATCACCACCATTCATCTGTAAATCTCTTCTCATCTTGCAAAAGTGAGACTCTGTACCTACTAAATAATCACTCTTTACCTCCCTTCCCCACCATCCCTTGACAACTACCATTTTACTTTCCGACTCTGATTCTAACTACTCCAGGTATTTCACATAATAGAATCATACAGTATTTGTCCTTTTGTGCCTGGATAATTCCACTCAGTGAAATGTCCTCCAGGTCCATCAGTGTTACAGCACATGTCAGATTTTTTTCCCTGCTAAGGCTGGGGATTATTCCATTGCATGTATGTACCACATTTTCTTTATCTGTTCATCTGTCCGTGGACATTTGGGTTGCCTCTATTTCTTGGCTACTGCAAAAAGTGCTGCTGTGACTATGGGTATACAAATATTTCTTTGAGTCTCTGTGTTCAGTTCTTCTAGTTAAGTATCCAGAAATGGAATTGCCAGATCCTATGGTAATTCTATCTTTAATTGTTTGAGGAACCAGATATGAATTTATTTTTAAATCCAGGAAGGTAAAAAATAAGAGCACCAACTTTCATTTAGCAGTAAACCACATACCTGACTTTATGTTTGATTCTTTCTGATCATTTTTAGCTTTTTTTTTCTGTACATATAATTTGATAATCGAGTCATTTACTTCTTCTGAGTTCACATAAGTGTTAAAAAAAGAGTCTAAAATGTTTTAACATTTAATTTGAATTATGAGTTTTTCCAAAGAAAACTCACCCTCAGTGCTGAAGGTGACTGTGAGTAGTCAACAATTTCGCATCGAAATGAATAACCTGTGCCCCAGCCAGACATCACAAACTGGAAGAGAGCATATGTACATTAAAGGACGAAGCATCTGCTCAACAGCTATAACAACAGGACTTTGGATTGTGTCTCTTTACCACAATCACAGTTGACTCCGCATGCAGTGCAGACGAAAAGGCAGGCTAGAACAATTACAGACTGGGAACTCCTTTGATAATCAAAGCAACAAGCATTTTCAAAATTGTATACTCATATATTACCTACATCAACTTTTTTCTGACTCAAATGTCCATGTCTTGGAATGATTATTCTGATACAGTGGAGAATAAAACATTGGGTGTTTTGCCTATATAGCAAACACTGGTTGGTATATGCCAGTATACGTACACATATGTATATCTATATATGCCTGTGAATACGTTTACATACTCTGAAGGGGATAGCAAGGTCTGAAAACAGTCTTTTCTGGTGATGTCTAATCTTCTCAATCAGTCAATAAGTAAATGGGCAAACCAGAATTTCTCACTGTACTCATTAGATGGCTGCCACAACTGGGTTTTCCTGTTCTTGGCTAGTGTGTGTAATGTGAAGTGGTAGTCCATGACTCTTAAAAATCAAGATTGATCAAACACAAGACTCAGATATCAGTTAATTTTGGATTCCCATGATGAGTAAGAGAGGAAAATGTTAACAAGAAGAGTGCAAAATGGCATGTCTTAATTCCAGCACACCCACAAAGTGACCTTAGACTAGTGGTGAGAAGAAAGGGTCTATTGTTGTTATCTGAACCTTAATTCAAAGATTATTTTGACATTCTTTTAGTAGGATGGGGGGAAGTTCTTTTAAAAGAGTATCTGATTCAAACAGAAACTAAGGAAATGAAAAAAAACAGTATCTGAAAATGAAGAGCTAAGGGCTCTACTTTTAAATGAGTGTATAAATTAAATGGTTGGCTTAACTGAGTGTTCTGACAATACAATCAGCTCTTCTCTAACATCCTATTCTCACAAGTCCCAGCATCTTCCCTGGAATGTCTTATTTCTCAGTACAATGGTTACATCATTTTCTGCCATGAGTGCACCTTCTAAATTTCTATTTTTAATTACTATTAAAGCTAAAATGAAAACTTCACCATAAATTAGTTTTTAAAAGCAAAAATTTATGAGGTTTATCAAAATATTTTAATGCTGAAAACCAATAAGATGCATAAGAGAAAGAACAACTCTTTAGACCATGGTATTCAAACTCATACCATCCTTTCCTGATATTAGCTCCTACCTTGATTCCTAAGATATTTAATTCCACTGTCAACTTGGTAAATGGTGAAATCTTTACAAAGATGATCAGAAAAGACATATTTTATGGGTTAGAAAAATGACTTACAAAAACAAATCAACAAGTTTTTCTCAAAGGAACAAGGGGATGTGTATAAAAATAGCTAATTCTACAAAATCCTGATCTGTCAGTGACCATCATATTCTCTTCCATTCAGATTCTCTTCTGATTGCTGCAAGTAAAACTGAAAGTCCACTTACTTAACTGGGATGATTGGCTTTCCACTTTACCATACCTCAAAAAAGGACTGAGCTGAACAACAGAAGCTCTGTGACATGGTCTCCTGTGAGATCTTCACTGGTCTCTCTTTATCAATGTCTGACTGGTGCCAAGTAACTAGCACATTCAAAAACCATCACTCTACAGTCAGGCATGTGGGTTCCCTTTGTGTGATATACTCCCCTTTCATCTTGCTCATGTTTTCAAGATTTATAACCCATCTTGTTCATATTTTCCCTAACATTCATAAGTGGAGGTGTTTCCTCTGTATACCTAATGTAATTATGCTCTACCCAATAAACCATGTGTTCAGTGTCCTGTACATGATATGCTGACCAGCTGCCAAGAGTCTTTGTTTAAAGAGAGAGTAAAATTGGTGCTTTCCTGATACTAAATTTAAGAACATTCTAATAGTCTATGGAGCTTTTGACATATATTTCTATGTTTCAGGCTATCAAGAAGAAGGAGCAATAATTTGTATTTGGCAGGTAATAAACCCCAACTTTGGCATATAAGTAACTCTAGTATGAGTGATTAATGGGAAATAGAAACTGCCAAATTCAGATATTTTCAAAACTTCTTTTACACTGTATTTGCTAAAGTAGGAACCCAAACTTAATGGCTATAATTAAATTCTTTTCCTGAGAAACATATTTGGGGACATCACACTGAATAACATAATCAGACATAGAGTATAAAGGGACGTGAGAAACAATTTGGTTTCACCTTGACTCTATAAAATGGGAGAACTAAGGCCCAGAGAGGTTAAATAACTTGCTCAAAAATCAGGCAGTTGGTTAGTAGCATGACTGGTATTAATAGCTCCTTGTCTCCTGGCTTCTAGGTCTGCACTTCACTGTCCTATAGGCTGTTTCCCCGCCCTCATAACTTGGTAAGAGCATGTATTTTTTCTGCTCCTCACCTCTACTAACCCTTCCCTTTCAGTTACTTGTGATCCATAACAGTAAGGTAGCCTGTAGTTAATTTTGGTAAATACGTAGAAGAAATAGAAGGTAGCAAGGCAAGTCCAGACTTTAGGGAAGCCAATGAGAAATGAAGCTACAACAAATATAAGGTGACTCAATCAGGTAGATTTGCAGTGGGAATCAAGTTGGAGGGATACATATGGAGAGGTCAAGAGGGGCTGCAGGGGTCATGGTGGGCCCTCAAGAGTTTTTCAGTTATGTGGAAGCACAAGCTATGCAGCAAAGAAGTAAATAAGGAGTGGAAGATGAGAAAGCCAGCCAGTATTGGAAAAGAAGCAAAGAATCCCAGAAAAGCAGGTAAGTGAGGCTGGTGAAGGTTGTTAATAGTACAGTAGGTGAGAGAGAATCCATGAGTCTACTCTTGGGCCTGGAAGATCCCACTCTCTCTTATTGACAAGGGACAGGTTCCTTCACCTACTGCTTTGTATGAATTTAAATTCTCTGTCCCCACAAGGGCCAGCTAAACCAAACCTAAACAGTCCACCATCTTATAGCTCATCAGAAGTTCCTACCATGGTGATGATAACTCATTACAGAGTCAAGATGAGCTCCCAATGTCAGACAGACCTGGATTCAGATATCAGTTCTCCAATAACCAGGCATGTTATTTTGAATGTTACTTTGAGAGTTACATAACTTCAAGTATGAGTTGCCTTAAAACCAACACTTATGGATTCATTCAATCATCTGTTAAGATTAACTGTTGCAAGTTACCGGACTTAATGTTAATTTTTCTCACTACTTGTGAAGTAGACTATACTGAGATCCTCTAAATAGCTCAATATCTGGTCCATACATAACAATTTTTTTGGCAAAGATTTAAGATAAATTTCTAAAATTCCTTATATCTCAGTTATCATTATAATCATAACAAGAAACAATGACAGAAATACAGGAAGATTCAAGCAAAATTCTCCCATTAGGAATACTGAAGACACTTGCCTCATAACACATATACACAGAAAAGAGTACTATGGAAAAATTGTACGTTATCATTGCTTTCTTCAGTTCATAGGGCTTTCGATTCTCCATGAGCTTTGGTCCTAGAGAAGTGACAAAATAGACATAGAGTCCCAGGATGATGGTTTGTGGCAGAGGTGAGGACATGAGGAGCCAGTCTTCAACTCTTGGATCTAAAAACAAAATATAAGTGCACATCCATTTAGTCAAGAAATAACTGACAGCAACCAGCATTTCTTTAAGCAAGCACCTAGATTCTAATATTGACAGCAGACTATTCAATGATCTACTATCTTGCAGAAGGATAAAGGGAAATCACATTTTAAATTGTTTAATTTTTTTTAAATTTTTTATTTATTTATTTATGATAGTCACAGAGAGAGAGAGAGGCAGAGACACAGGCAGAGGGAGAAGCAGGCTCCATGCACCAGAAGCCCGATGTGGGATTCGATCCCGGGTCTCCAGGATCGCGCCCTGGGCCAAAGGCAGGTGCCAAACCGCTGCGCCACCCAGGGATCCCACATTTTAAATTGCTTAAAGAGGAAAAGAAAAAAATGAAATCATTCATAACGTCACCATCCATCGGTGACCATGTTAACATCCCACCAGTGGTCTTCTTTGGTCCTGGTTGAAAGTCCTTCTTTCATTGGAGGTAAAAACTAGACATATTCGTATGGCTTATGATGTTCCTATATTCAAACTTTGGATTACCCACTGACTGAAGAAATTCTACAAAGTTCAAGCAGTTCTGATTCTGTCCTTTGGTCCCCATTTGTGTGACAACTTTTATTTACTGTGACCTCCGTGGTGAGTTTCTGGCCCCTGGCTAGCGCTCCTCCTGGCCATTTCAACTGCACTTGGCACCCACATGTCCCGGAAAATTTGTTGAAGGGCAAGAGGGAACTAATAATAATAATAATAATAATAATCATAGAAGCACTAAAAGATTTCAGTGCAGTGTACCTAGATGGCTGATTTCAAAACTTTTTCTGAGTTAATGCTGTGACGATCTTAATATGAGGGGGAAAAGTTTAGTTTTGAGAACTCTGTGTTTTTATAAATATCAGTGTAACCCTTTGTTAAATTTCCAGCTTGTGCAAGATACTTTACCAAAATTGTTCCTGCTAAGAGCATCAGTGACTTCCTTTGGAGATGTGTTTCTGTTCTTAACAGACATCATAGGCATGGCTGAAAACTAGATTTTCTGTGTGTCCGTAAAGGAATTCCTGAATTAAAGATATATTTCATTTTATTCTTTTAGTGACTCAGCGGGGGGAAAATATCAGATGACATCATCTTTCTGTTCTTCCTCTGGTAGCAGCAGAAAGAACACAAGCCAGGAAAAGCATGCTGGGTTGGCTCAGGAAGCAGAAAAAAATAACTTTAAAATAAATAATTTTTTCCTGTAATTTAATATTTTAAGCATACACCTTCCTTTAAAATCTTACGTGTGACTTTCAAGTTCTATAAACTTGAAAAGATTATGGTGTCTTTTGGGAAAAACTGGCTAATATTATGTTACTTTCATAAAACAATACACCAAGTTTGTTTTTGTTTTTGTTTTAAATCCTATTTCAGCAAAGCTTTGGAGTCAGCTTGGCCTGAGTTCTGATCCTGGCTCTCCCACTGACTCATGGGATCTGGGGCCACCAAATCCACATCTCTGGACTTACTTTCCTCATCTGTGAATCGGGCATAAAGCAGCATATATGTCCCAGGAGATTTAAGGAGTTACTATATGTAAAGAGCTCAGCACAAGCTCAGGGCTCAAGGATTATGCACTGCTACTATTACCGCAGATATAAATTCTGTCAGCATAGCAGAATCACCCCTGTAGTATTTAAAGGTCAAATGATCACAAAATGACCCTGCTCCAACTGTCTCAGAATCCAGGGCCATGGGTCCGAGGCATCCATAAGATGCTGAGGTGACCCTGATGAACTGTCAGAGTTAAGAACCAGGGGTTCGGTGCTTCCCTCACCTATCCTGGGGACCTCAGCATCCCTCACTAGGTGCTTGATAGTTGTCTTTCACGTGGTTTCCATGCCCCTGATCCAATCTGCTACACCTTGTTTTCTAAACAACTGCTAAATTCACTTTCTAAAAGTACAGCGCTGCTCGGATTATTCCTCTGCTTAAATCAGCTCTCCCAACTGAGCAAATGAAATTCAAAGTCATTAGTATCTTTGATGTTCATGACTCCAGCTATTGTTAATGACTCTGACAACTGTTCATGTTCCCTGCCTTCTTGCTCAGTAACAGTTATATCTTTCTGAATAGGGAGACCACTTCCATGTGAGGTAGGGGACACCCCCTGACAAGATGTCCACAAGTCAAGGCATGGATGGTGACTTGATAGGGAAGTTTAGGGGGTACTGCTCAATGACATTTGATGTCTCTGATCAGACTAAATTTGAAGTCTGTGATAGAGACTCACTCTGTGATTCCACAAATTACAAAAGATTCAGGGATGAGGTGATCTCTGTTTTCCCCAGACACAATAGGCTGAGGGAAGAGCGTTTCATATACCTTCTCTTTGGCATCAGGGTTGGGTTTAAGTGTCATGAGTAGGGCCAAGATGAAATAAGAGGATGAGAAGGCAATTGTCTGGAGTCCATACCCCAGTCATTACTGAAGTTCTGACTTATTGCTAGCCTAATAATTCTTTTCTAAGAGTGTTCCAGAGAGAGTAGAGGGAAAGGAGAAGTGCCCCATACATAGAATTTTAATGAGCTTTTCCATCAACTACTTGTAAGAGAGTGTTCTCTTTTTAAGTAGCATGTACTAGCTCAAGTACACCCTTTAAAATTCAATGCACCAACCAGATGAAGAAGCTGGAAGGAAAAGCAAACATGTACCTCCACCACTTTGTGAAGTATTAAAGTTTCAGAATGGCAGCCAACCTTACTCATACTCCATCTTCTTGTAAAAAGATGATAACTAGGTTTGAAAAGCCATTATTACTAATTCAACACAAGGAAAGTTGCTTTTAAAACATTAAAAAGTTTCCCTTTCTCTACAGTCCAAAATGCTCCTAGAGCATTACTTCAAAATTTGACATTTCATATCTAAGAATCATAATAAATCCTCTTATAGCTTATGTGTTAATTAAACCGTATTTAAATCTGTAGCTGTGGAATTTTCCATGTGAAATAATTATGCACGACCACTACATCTCTAGCAATCAGAAAATCAATGAATAACAGTAGGTTTCCCGAATGCTACTCAGAAACAGGGCCAAAGCCAAGAATACACTTGAAATTCTTGGCCCTTGATCATGGGTTCAGACCTTCCCAGGGTAAGCAAAATAAATCTGAACTAAGATGGCCAGGAGTGATTTCTAATGGCTCTCTGAGATCAATATCACACTAAACAGAAGCAAAAAAAACACCTCTCCTGTTATACCTGATAGTGTTCTCACAGAGTTGCATATCTAACACAAAACATTTTTAACCCTCTAGGTCCTGATTTTATATATATATATATATATATATATATATATATATATATATATACACATTCATACATATATATGTATATACATGAATAGGCATTTTTAAAAACACATGCTATATTAAAAGTATTTTCAGGGATCCCTGGGTGGCGCAGCAGTTTAGCGCCTGCCTTTGGCCCAGGGCGCGATCCTGGAGACCCGGGATCGAGTCCCACATCGGGCTCCCGGTGCATGGAGCCTGCTTCTCTCTCTGCCTGTGTCTCTGCCTCTCTCTCTCTCTCTCTCTGTGTGTGTAACTATCATAAAAAAATAAAAAAATAAATAAATAAAGTATGTGAAAGCATCAGCAGTCTTCACTCTCCTTAAAAAAAAAAAAGTATTTTCAGATAACAGCATTCTTTCCATCATCTATAACAACCACCACCATTTGTGTTGGGATATTTCCTAAGTTGCAGAGTACTTTCATGCATATTGTATGGTAGCTTGCAGGTACCATTTTCACCTCTGTTTTGCTGAAAAAGAAATGTCTATTTACCACAGACAATAATTTGTTCAAGATCACCTAGCCAGACCATGGAAGTAGAACTTAAATCTAGGTCTTCCCATTATACATCTCCATACCCTCTCTCCTCCCTTATGACTTCAAATTAGAGTAACCAGAGATATAGCACTGCCTGCCTCTCCCTCTCCCTTTCCCTATACTGCTTGGAATGCTTTTTCATGGGGCTCCCTTTATCTCTCTCTAACCACCTCCAGCCCTTTAGCATTCCTTTTTCTGACATAATGTAGCTCAGCTTTTCAAGTAAGAATTCCTAATAAAAAGCAGAGAGTCATTACATGAATAAAAGTGGAAGTGGAATTCAGAAGTAGTTCATTTAAAAACATTTTATACTTCCAGCTCTATACAGATATTAATTATCATCTAAATCAATTTGGCTCTTGAGTTAGGATATCTGAATTTCTTGAGGTGCTGTATTTGGTATAGCGAGTAGCAAGAGACTTTGGGCTTCCAAACAGGTCCATTTCAAAAAATGCACCCAAATCTACTTGGCTCCCAAGTTCAAATCATGACATTTCAGGTAGCAAGGCATACTCCTACTTTGAAAAGCAATTAAAATATCAATATCTTTTAAAATGCAAACAAAAGTGAAAGCCATTAAAACAAGACAAATAAATAGTACTGACTTTATGAGAATTACTGTGAACCTTAAGAAAAAGGTGACCTCGGGATCCCTGGGTGGCGCAGCGGTTTGGCGCCTGCCTTTGGCCCAGGGCGCGATCCTGGAGACCTGGATCGAATCCCACGTCGGGCTCCCAGTGCATGGAGCCTGCTTCTCCCTCTGCCTGTGTCTCTGCCTCTCTCTCTCTCTCTCTCTGTGACTATCATAAATAAATAAAAATTTTAAAAAAAAGAAAAAGGTGACCTCTAAAAAAATCTGTATGTTCTCAGATTCATTACATAAGTTGAAAAACTAAGAAAAAAAGGAAGAAATATGGAAACAGTCATTCTCCATTTCCCTACCAGATTGAAATTTCTCTATTTATGGGATACTTAAAACCAAACCAAACCAAAACAAACAAACAAAAAAAAACAACCCTTGGCATTCTTCCAGGGCAAATCTGTTGGGACCTTTTTTAGTGAAATAAAATGGGTCTTTAGCAATCTCCTGAGAAAAATGGCAACCATCTTTGCTGAAATCTGCATAAATTGGAAAATAATTCCAGTTGTGTTAAATACCAAGAGATGGCACTTATCTTCCTGAATTTGGTGAACATGCAATTTCTGATTAATAGGGAAGAGCTCATCTGAAGTGGTGATGCTGGTGAATATGTGTAAAATAATTCAAATGTGAAATATCAGAAATCTAATCAAAATCAGAAAACAGGTTCTAGTCTTTTCTGCCAAAAACTAACCACAGCTTCAACAAGGTCACATCTCTAAGCCTCAGTGTCTTTAATTCTAAAAAGAGTTTGCTTTGATGATACCACCTTTGATGAGGTCCGCCTCAGCTCTGATTCCTTGTTTATTTAAACATTACTTTTTTATTTATACACACACACACACACACACACACACTCTGAGAGAGAGAGAGCGTATGTGCAAGTGCCCAGGAGTGGGTGGGGGAGACGTAGATGGAGAGGGAGACACAGAATCTTAAGCAGGCTCCATGCCCAGCATGGAGCCCGATGACAGGCTCAATCTCACAACCCTGAGATCATGGCCTGGGCCAAAATCAAGAGATGGATACTTAACCGACTGAGCTACCCAGGAGCCTCACCTTTTTTACATTTTTAAAAATGTTCTTTGATAAGTTATAAAAGCAATACACATTTGTGTGGTATAGAAAAAACAGACATAGATAAATAAATACAAATTACCCATAATCCTATCACAGAGGGACAAAAGCTCTCACAATAGAAATGTATGTGGTGTATTATAACCTGTTTTTCATTTAACACATTTAAACTTGATTTGGCATTAAATGTTCTCCTAGAACATTGATTTTTTTTTTTTAAATGGGCAAAGCAAGAAAGACAGACACTTCAGAATTACTCATGGATGACCCTATGAAACACTCTCAGTCCTTTCTGATACACCCTTGAGGGGGCAGCCCCTCCTTTTCAAGAATCATCATTGTTGGCATTAACTGCTATTTCCCTTAAGAGCATGAGGGCAGAAGCAAGCCTTAGAGGGAATGGTAAGTTGCAGTCTCTCATTCTGTTTCAGTAAAATCCTATTTAATATTGGAATCTGATGTAAAAAGGAAAGATGCACCTTAAGGAGGAAGTTTGGTTACTCACCAGCATCTTTGATCCAATTATCATAAAGACGTACAGTTCTTGATGTAAGCTCACTGAAGGCCATTTTCCACAGGATTTACTGGCTCTTACACTGCGTTCTTCAGTACAAGAAAAAAAGAAATGAGTTTATGATCTATAAATGCAAATAAAGCCAAGTTCTAATAAAACAATATTATAAATGCTAAATATTTAATAGAAATACTTGGCAAAACAACAAACTTACACTGAGGGTAAATGCATTAGTAAACCACAGTAAACCCTGATACTGTGGCAAACATTTAAGATTTTTCATCATTATAAGAACAATGCTTACTTTGCTGAAAAAGGCTAACTAACATTCTATGTACAAGATATAAAAGGAATAAACAATTCTAAGAACTTTATTAAGTGTATCTCCCTTTTATGGCAACAATGCAGATCAGGAAAGGATTGTACCTCCCATGGGAATTCTGAAATAAAAACCCAGTAGAAGAAAGTCAAGAAAATACACAAAACATTCAAAACATTCTGAGAAGCTACTCTGAACCAGGACTTACAGCTGATCTTCAGGCATAACAAGGTCTTCTACATGCAAGTCTTTACAATCTAAGTGGACTACTACTGGTAGAAAGAGGGAAGGAAAGAAGATCTACAACAGCCAAGGAAAAGTTGCCTCATTTATCTGGACAGATAGATAAGAACAGTTGGGGGAATAAAATCAACAGGGAAAGGAAACTAGCTCTATTATACATTAAAAGATAATCTAAATCTTCCATAATTAAAACAATGTGACACTGACACATGAAGAAGCAAACCAATAGAATAGAGCAGAAAATCCAGAAATACACCAAATACAGATAGGAATTTAGAACTATATTTTGTAAATTCTCAGATGTATGTTTTCCCACATTTTAACACCCCTGAAATCGACATATGTCTTCTATAAAATGAACAGTGTATTTGATTCAAAGTCATAGAGTGGGAAGATGAAATAGCTCTGGAGATGGATGGTGGTGATGGTTGCACAACAATGTAAATGTATTTAATGCCACTGAACTTCACATTCAAAAATAGTTAATATGGTAAATTTTAAAGAAATTCTTTAGGCCTACAACAGGAAAATTTAAACTTTCTTCTAGCATTTTGAAAGCCATTTTAAAACATATATTTACATTATAAGTGTAAATATATATATAATATATAATAGAATATATTCTAAATATATAACATATACACCTCATATAGAATATATTCTTTTACATTTATATTTATAATACATATATAAACTTGTATCCTCGGTATAAGTTTGTTGTTTTTCCAAGTATATGATAGAAAATATTGTATTATACAATAGAATACATATTTATATTTAGAATATAAAATATTTATTTTTAAAACATATCGTATATGATAAAGGTAGCATCTCAAACTAGTGGGCACTGAATTACCAGCAATTCCTCAAAAAATGATGTGATACTAGATAGCCATCTGGAAAAAGGACATTGGATCCAAACATTATACTGTAAACGAAGATAGACTCCAAGTAGATCGAAGATTTACATAAGAAAAACAGAAAAAAATAAAAAGGAACCATGGAAGTACTATTTGACAACATAAAGAATACTTTTCTAGCCTTGGAGTGGGGAAAGGACTTTCTAACTTTGATTTAAAATACAAAAGACATAAGAGAGGGACGCCTGGGTGGCTCAGTGGTTGAGTGTCTGCCTTTGTCTCAGGGCATGATCCCAGGTCCAGGGATCGAGTACCACATCAGGCTTCCTGCATGGAGCCTGTTTCTCCCTCTGCCTATGTCTGTGCCTCTCTCTCTCTGTGTCTCTCATGAATAAATAAGTAAAATCTTAAAAAAAAAAAAAAGACATAAGAGAATAGTAACAAATGTAACCACAGGAAAATCAAGAAGAAAAAATTAAAAAGTAGAAAATGACAAACAGGAAAAAATATGTTCAATTCATACTACAGACAAACGCCACTCTCCTTAATATACAAAGAGTTCAAAAAATTGATAAGAAAAACACTTATAAGTCAAGAAAAATATGGGCAAATTTCATAGGAAAGGAAATAAAAATGGCTTTTAAATGTATGAAAAGTTGCTTACCTTTAATCATAGTAAGAAATCTACAATTTTTTATTGCAGTGGATGGGCTAAAGTCCAAACATTTTATCATTCAGATTGGCCTAAATCCAAAAATGTATTGAAAGGACTGTGGCAAATTCATACAGTGCAAATGATCATAACCCTTAGTAATGGTAATTTCAGTAGAAACTATAAATGCATATTTTTTAAGCTAGCAATGCTACTCCTAGAAACTCATCCTATAGATACACATGCACATATACAGAATGACATATATTCAAGGTTATTTATTGCATCAGTAACAGCAAAAGACTGGAAATAAGCCAAATGTATAATAAATGTGTACTGGATAATAAATAATACATCTAAACCATGAAATATCATGCTCTTTTAAATAAGAATGAGGAAGTTTTCCATGTGCTGATATGGAAAGATATCCAAGATAAATATCTATATGAAAAAATCAAAGGAAGTTACAGAATTTTAAAATGACTTTTCTATATAAAAAAGGAGGGAAGGAATGAGGATATAAATTTGCATTTATTTATGTCAGCACAAAACAAACTGAAAAGATATCCACAGGTAAGCGAATGGGGTACAAAATGGGCTGAAGGGGTAGAAGGCAGACCTCATACTGTTTGGTTTTTAACTAATGTAAATACGTTACCTCTCCAAAAATAAAGAATTAAAATATTTTTGGAAGATTTTATTTGTTTGAAAGAGAGAGAGGAGGGAGAGGGAGAGGGAAAGCACAGATGGAGAGGGAGAGGAAGAAGCCGACTCCTTAATGAGCAAAGAGTCTAATGTGGGGCTTGATCCCAGGACTTTGAGATCAAATGCTTAACTGACTGAGGCATTCCAGTGCCCAAAGAATTGAAATATTTTATATTTCTTAAAAAAAAAAGGTAGGATCAGCTGCACCTTTGCTAGAACATTCCTATTTAAACACCCATACACAAATGCACATACACAGACAAAACAGAGATTTTTTTTAAAGATTTTATTTATTTATTTATTCATGAGAGACAGAGAGAGAGAGAGAGAGAGAGAGAGAAAGAGAGAGAGGCAGAGGGAGAAGCAGGTTCTATGCAGGGAGCCTGATGTGGGACTCAATCCCAAGTCTCCAGGATCATGCCCTGAGCCGAAGGCAGTGCTAAACCGCTGAGCAACCTGGGCTGCCCAAAAGAGAGATTTTTATCTTAATTCCTCAATAGTCCATCCAAGGATCCTCCAGAGGATCTCTCCAAGTTCAGGAAGTATCTCAGCATGGCTTTGGTACATCCTGTGTCCTTAAGATGAGTTCAGACTCAAGACTGGCTGTGGTGATGTTGGATCTTTCCCAAGTCATCCTAGACTCTTGCTTCCCCATGGATTCTTTCTACAATGAAGATGGGGTCAGAAGCAGGGGCTCTAGGGTCACAAAAGCCTTGTTTTGAATCTCACCTTTTAATAGCTGTGTGACCCTAGGCAAAATGAAAGCTTAATTTCCTAATCTGTAAAATGACGTTTCTACAATCTACCAAGATAAAATAAGGTAACTCAGAATTGTTTTGGGGACCATGTGAGATAATATATACTCATAATGTTTAGAGCACAAAATCCAATAAAGAATGAACATTAAATCAAAGTCAGACATCATCACTTGCAGAGATAAGTTGTGCCAATTTAATTGGAGAGTATCTTGCCAAACTTATTATCTAGTAGAGTTGAATGGCATTTTATGCAACAAATCTAGAGAAAACTCTACTACTTTTATTTTAAGAACAGGGATGTTGATTATACATGATTCTTCCCTTGATATTTTTCAACTGTTTTGGTATAAGTGGGTTTTTAAATTTTTACTTATTTAATTTTTTTAAAAAAAGGTTATTTATTTGAGAGAGAGAGAGAGAGAGAGCGCACAGGAGGGACGGAGGGAACGGGAGAGAGAATCTCAAGCAGACACCACACCAAGCATGGAGCGCAATGTGGGGCTTGATCTCACCACCCTGAGATCATGACCTGAGCTGAAGCCAAGATTCACACACTGAACCAACTATACCACCCAAGTGCCCTGGTGTGTTTAGACCATGCTAAAAGCTACTTATCTGTGCACCTTAACCACAGATAAAAAAGACACCAAGCCACTATTCTCATAATTAAACTGCCAAAATCATGCTGTTTAAATTACTCCAAACCAGAGTGAGATTTTAATTATATATGGTATACGCTGAAGTTACATTTCAAAGTATTCTTCTGTTTTCTGTGCAATTCCTTCCTCTTCTTTTTTCCCCCACTCATTCCACACAGGACATTTTCCTCTCCTTAACCTCCCAAAAGCACAGAAACTCAAGAAACCACAGTCTTCTGCAGGTCAGAAATACTCATGGGCAATAAACAGAGCTGGTTTCTCTAATCCCAAACATTCTCTAATCCCAAACACAAGCCAGAGATAAAGGGAGAAGGGAAGGGTAGTCAGATGAGCAATTCGTACTAGATGGGAAGAAGCAGCAAGAGCAGATGTTGTCCAGGGAGGTGAGAGATGGAGCACCAGTGAGGTAGGAAAGGGATCCATTAGCCCACATTCCTGGAGTGTGGTCTCTCTCCCTGATCCTTTACTTGTAAATACTGGTATCCAACAGTCCTTAACACTTGTAGGCCCGCCAGAAGAGAAGGAATGTGCATATCTGTGTAGAGATGGGAGATGAAAAGAAAACCTGATCCTTTAACCCTGTTGGAAGTGACAACACACAGCTGAGAGTTTTCTAAGCTGGGACAGGACTGGACCGGATGCCAACATTACCTTATAGGGATTGGTCTAGAAAATTGTTAACTGAATTTGGGGAGGCCTTGGTGGTCCTGGAAAAGATATAGTGCTACTCCTAGTCTAGAGTCAGGCATCTCCTTGACCCCTAACTATCCTGTGATCTAACATGGCCACTTGACTGCTAGACAGTCGTATATAGAGAAGAGAAGAAACTTACTCCATGTGGTGAAGTTTTAGAGATATCTTCTAGCTAATAGCACCCCTGGGACCTTAATAACCAATTTTAAATGCTTGATAGCATAAAATTTCAGGATTAGTGATGCCGAAAAATCAGGGTTCTCATGTAGGTGAAGCAGAGACTTAAAACTCAAAAACAGGAGACAAATGACCACACATCCATCAAGGGAAGAGACAAGGGAGGAACTGGAAGGGTCCACCCCCACAGGCCTTGTTGCTGGAGTGACACTACCTACCATTAACCCATGAATTCTCCTTGTTTTTGACAGTATCACATGGTGACTGGGTCATTTGGTAAAGAAGAGACTGAAACCGCCCAGACCTTAGGTCTACATTAATGATGTCAAGTTCAAATGTGAGAAATGTACCTGATGCCAATGGAAGGCACTTCCGTGGGTGGAGACTATTCAAAGCCACAGGCTGCTTATGTCTGTGGAGCATGGACATAACGCCAGAACACATCAGATACCACAAGTGTGTGGTATCACTTCATCCATTTGGCTCAAAGCTATCTTAACAGTAATCGCAACACAGAACTCATCTGAAAGAACTTCTTGGTGGGATTTACCCAGATAAGGACAGGACCTTAGAGCTGTCTGTGATAGGAAGTACCTAGCAGAAGTCCAGAACTCTAAACCCGTGGCCCACAATTTCCTGGCGAACCCTCATGGGTAGAGATTTATCCAAACCCTGTAAAATATGTACAGGATACCTTCTCTGGGGGAAAGGAGTGGCAGAGTCAGCATATGGCTTTCCTGGGGCATGTCTATCATCCAGGAACAAGGCCTTATGGTTTTACCTTCCCCTTGGATGTTCAAAAGGTTCTGAGCTCCCCTCACTGATATTTGCTTTGGAAATGTGACATCAGGGACAACCCTGCAAGAACAGATCTGGTTAGCCACAGATACTGCTAGAGGACACAAAAGGAGCCTACAGGAAGGTACAGCATAGGGGTGGAGGTCTATCGTGGAAATAAGGACAGCAGCATAAACACAAAACAGCTGGCCTTCCTGTGGAAAGCCAGGTCTGGCCTCATATTGAGGTGTGGTTTGAAATTTTACCCTTGTACAAAGCAAAGAAGGGGGGGTGCAGGGCAAATCAAGCCATTACATAGAAATCACAATGGCTCATCGGAGAACTGATCAGGGAAATGTGCCTTCAAATGCGGACGGCTTTCTAAGGAGACAGAGCAGAGCCAGCTTGGAAAGGAAAAGGAAAAGGCCCTCAATGCTGACTCACCAGAAGAGGACAAGGGGGTTTCAGTAGTGAGTCAGAGCTGGGTGTTGGGACCTCAGCCGACCGGGTGGTAAAAGGTCTTCAGCTTAAAGTGTCAGACAGCCTCTCTCTGAGTAATGAAGCTAGAAAACCAGAGTCCACATGGAGTTTTGGGAAGAAAAAATGCTGACAGAAGAAGTAAAAATTGCGGGAAGAAGTCAAAGACTGCTAGAGAAACTTCCACCTAGATATTAATCTTCGGGTTTCCTGTCTATCTCCCGCCCTGCCTGTTTCCTCCCTGGATCCGGTTTCCCCTGCCACCCCCATCCGCTGTGTAAGCAGAAAGAAAGCTTCAAAGAGCTCCCGAGTCTAAGCATGGACAGAAGGTTTGGGCATCTGAGCTTGTTCCATCCCAGTGGAGAGGCTAGGGGAAGGGGAGCAGAAACTTTTAAGCACATTAAAACTTGAGGATGGACTACAAAATAATTATTTATGGGGCATCTGGGTGGCTAGGTTGGTTAAGTGTCTGGTTTCAGCCCAGGTCATGACCCTAGGGTCCTGAGATCCAGCCCTACATCCGCTCCCTGCTCAGTGGGGAGCCTGCTCCTCCTTCCTGCTTGTGCTTTGTCTCTCTCTCTCTCTCTCAAATAAATAAAATCTTTGAAAAAAAATTGTTTGAACCTGGACTTCTGAACCTTGGCTCTCCTGGCACTTGGGGACAGACAATTCCTACCTGTGGGAAGCTGTCCTAAGCATTGTAAGATGTTTAGCACTAACCCTGGCCTCCACCCACTAGATGCAAGAAACTCCCCAGTTGAGACAACCAAAAAATTTCGAGAAACTGTCAAGTTGCCAATCCCTAGTTGGGAACCACTGGTTTAAACTAAACTAGCAACATTTATTCATCTGGATAAGAATAGTTGTTTCAGAGTCACCACTTTAGCAATTATACATTTCAGTGACACTGTCATTCAAAAATATTTTTGAGCTTTTCTTTACAAATTGATTTCAATGTTTTTCAGAATGTCATTTAAATGGCTTTAAAGGAAAAAAAAAACATCTTTGTCTATGACTTCTAAAAATCAGGTCATAAACCAATTATAAGTTAAGAATGAATCTGGGGGCACTTCGATGGTTCAGTCAATTAAACATCTGACTTTAGCTCTCAGGTCATGATCTCAGGGTCCTCGGATGGAGCCCCAAGTTGGGCTCCCTGCTCAGTGGAGAGTCTGCTTGTCTCTCTCACCCTCTCTTTGCACCTTTCACCCCCACTCTCTCTCTTTCCCACTAATAAACAAATAAAATCTTTTTTTTTTTAAAGAATGATTTTGAAGGTAAATGGATGAAGCTGAACTTCACCATGTTAAGTGGAGCAGGAAGAGAGGGCAACAGAGTAGCTTTACTTGTAATTTACTACTAACATTTTCAACTTATGCTTTGTAGCATTAAGACAATTAAAAAAAAATCCAGAAATGTTTAGTGTCATAGCAACATTAGTGGGAAAAATGTATAGTAGCCTCAGGTGACTTAGGAAACACTCATTTATATGTGTACATTTCAGCATATTATTTTATTTTATTTTTTAAATATATTTTTAAATATTTATTTATTTATTCATGAGAGACAGAGAGAGAGAGGCAGAGACACAGGCAGAGGGAGAAGCAGGCTCCATGCAGGAAGCCGGACGTGGGACTCGATCCCTCGACCTGGGATCACACCTTGAGCCAAAGGCAGACACTCAACTGCTGAGCCACCCAGGCGTCCCTCCAGCATATTAGTTTGAGTCTTTTTTCTCTATCATCTACTATGAACTCCAATGAAAAGAAAGTGAATTTAGAACCCAAAATTTTTCAAATGACAAATTTTCAATGTTGCTAATTACCACACATGTGTATGTGAGTGTACTATAATACACACACACACACACACTCTGCAGAAGCAAAAATACATGTTTGACATACCTTCCATATGGGATTTTGCATTTTATTTTAATTTTATATATTTATGTTTCTTCTTGGGATTTCCTTTATCACTTCCCCTACTTTTTTTTTCTATTTCTATTCAATAGCTAGGTTGTATAAATTATCTCAGGAGTGAAACAGAACAACAGAAAGCAGATGAACAAAGTTTTATCCTGGTTTTAGAGTTAGGAAAGCTTAGGCACTTAGCCATACAGAAGAACCGAAGGACATAAACAAGAGATCTGAGAGGAAACATCTGAGGTCTCCATGCCTCCTACCACAGAAAAGCAAGCTTCAGGACTGAGGGAGGAAGAGTTGGAGGGAAAGCAATTAGTGCCAATCTCAAAGAGAAGGACAAGAAGCCCTGGCTAGGTGCCAGGTAGGATTATGGGAGAGAGCAGGAGTGGTCAGGCTCAGTTACCTGGGCAAAGGAGGAACAGGGATGATGGGGACTTAATCTGGCATGGAGAGTTTCTCTTACTCTGGCATGGAGCAAGAGCACCAGAAACACTTCTGATTACCCTCCACAGACCCAGAAAAAATGCAGAAAAGCTGTAGAAAATGAAGCAGGCATGCAGCTAGCAACAGCATGGATCTTTGAGGACAAGTGGCCAAAGTGTTGATGGGATGAGACCCTGGATAGCTCAGGGGATAGCAGTGTAGACAAAGGACACCGAGGACTAAAGGGCTCCTCCTTCCAACTAACTTGATCTCACATAAGCTTGTTTTAACTTGCTGAGGGGGACGGAGAGGGTTAGCCATATTTAGAATTGCTTGAATTAGGTTCCTGCCACCTGAAAGAATAAAGAAACTTTTATTTAAAAAATAAAAATCTCTAAAGAAAAGAATTTTGTTCTTACATAGCTGACTTTGTCAGCTGAGATTTGGAGCCATTTACTTGAAGTATGGTATCAGGTCACTACAATTTTTCTCCTTCCTCTATCCCTTCTCTTGGTGGTTGCCAGACCACTGAGATAATCAGAATTACTTGGAAAGAAATCTGGATTCAGTTAGTGTATTTGGGGAGATTCTGGTGATGGGTCAGGTTTGGGAACCTTTCTAAATGCTGTATAAGCCATTCTCAGAGACAGCAACACCCACAACATGAGGAAATGGCCTAAAATTCGTGACAAAGGATCCAGTTAATGAATGTCATCTGGATATGATAAGACATCTGGGTCAAGGAGGGCAGGAACAGGAGGCGCAATCAATACTGGAAAGTTCTCTGATGATGTAAAACATCCCATAAGAGATGTGAAATTCTGGGAGATCTTTTAGTCAGCACATACACCCAAGATAGAAGGAAACTAACCTATTTTGAGAGTGAAATAAGCTTGAAGTGCCCAAACACCTGGGAAAGGGAAAATCATCGCTACATCTTAGGTTTTAATAAATTACAGAAAATTCAAATATAAGCCTTGTCTTTTAGGCAAACAAAACTGACCACAAATATCAAATAAAGAAACTAACTTCCTGTTTTGCAAATAGGAATGTTATAGTATCAGGGAAGAGATTTTTGTCTGTAAGAGAACACTCAATTTGAAGTGGCTTAAGCAGTAAAAGGATGAGTTCTAGAAAAAGAAGTCTAACGGTAGGGAAAGGTCTTTTGAGTTGATTATTATCAGTTTTGTTGTTTTGGTGGGAAAAGATGGTGGCAGTCATTCCAAATATCACATTCTCATACATCTTCATCCAGACCATAAAGGGGTCTTTTCTTTGTGTCTTCTTTTTAGGAACTTCCAACTCCTTCCCCATGCTCCCTAGAAACCATTGAAACGTCCCTTCCCAGAGGTGCATCCCATCCTAAGCCAAGCACTGAGAAACGACTGGGATCCCAGTGGCTTCTTTAGGGTAATTGGTACTGCATTTACCGCAACCCCACAGTGACATGGGGAAGCACAGGGCTTCAGAGAGGAAGAGGAGCCTGAAATAAGGAAAGGGGGTTAGCTTCGAGAAACAATGTCTGCTGAAACTGCCTTGAAGAGATTACCTGTAGTGACATTTTTTTTTGAATATTTTTTTATTGGAGTTCGATTTGCCAACATATAGCCTAACAACCAGTGCTCATCCTGTCAAGTACCCCACTCAGTGCCCGTCACCCAGTCACCCCATTCCCCCTGCCCACCTCCCTGTAGTGACATTTCTAACATGGACTGAAGTTCTGAGAGTGAGCCCATCTACGTGCTGCTTGTACAGCTGATAGGTGCTCAGGATAAGCTAACCTTGACTTTTTTGTTTGTTTAAATAAGACATGGTTAATAAGTTAAGCACTCTTTGCAGCACCACAGAAGACTTTCTAGTCACTTTTAAGTATTTGCTATTTATAATTATCTTGTGCCACAGTCTCTTTGATGATACAGATGACACATTCCAAATTCATAAACAGGACAGCATAGGGTTGAACTCACAAGTGTAATCGTTATGCCACTTCCATGAACTTACATTTTCCTGACTGGTATGCAACGAGTGTTTCTCACCCCCAGTAACAATGACATGATAGTACATACTAACACACTCTCTATATGGATAGACCCAGGCCTGCCCTTCGATCAGGTTTAAGAGTTGTGATTTCCATGTCAAGCAGGATCTCAAAACAAATATCTTTACCATACATTCCATTTCTTACTATTCCATTGTTTCATCTTGATTTCTACTTCTCTACTTTCCATTAATAGAGACAACTATACATGCAAGACCCAGCAGACTAATTCAGATTACATTTCTGTTGGGCTTGAGCTCTACAACTTTATCAGTACTGCTGAGTTTGAGCAAAGAAGCAGGTAAACTTTGGATGCTCTTTGAACAACTTCAACATGTTAATAGGACAAGAAAGCAGTGATATTAGCAACAGGCTCCACCAGGAAATATAAATCATGTAAAACTTCAGCACAATGCTAAACATGCTATTTATTGTGCTTACTCTCACTCTTGTGGGCTTCCCAGAGGGCTTCTCAATCTAAGCAGAGCCATTAGTATCCTTGACAAGTCTCTGGTCCCAATTCAGCATTTAACACTGGAAACATGAGGCAAATTTAGAGAAGACTCAGAGAACATTTAGGGTAAATAGAGAACCTGCTTAAGTCATTAGCAGGTATAAAACTCAGTCTGAGAACATGAAAGACTCCTAACTCTGGGAAACGAACTAGGGGTGGTGGAAGGGGAGGTGGGCGGGGGGTGGGGGTGACTGGGTGACGGGCACTGAGGTGGGCACTTGACAGGATGAGCACTGGGTGATATTCTGTATGTTGGCAAATTGAACACCAATAAAAAATAAATTTATAAATAAAAAAACTAAAAAAATGCTTTAGCTTTCTAGAAAATTCACTTGTGTAGAGACACATTCTGTCAATGTTAAACAAATTAATTTTTTGCATAATAATAAAAAAAAACTCAGTCTGGTGCAGTAGGGAACAGGACAATAAAGACAGGAACCCTGTCCTCAGATAGCCTCAACATGAGGAAAGATTCTAGAAGACGGGATGAATAAGTCTCAGAAAAGCATCCAAAAAAATGTACAGATGGAAGTGACCATCAGGACCAACAGGACTTGATTCTCTGTCAGAAGAACTGAGGAATACCTCAAGGACAGTTTAATTCCTATTTGTAACTTAAGTCCTAGAACAGTGGCTTGAGTAAAATAGTTGCTTGATAAACATCTGCTGAAAGAATTTTGAAATATTGCAAACTCAGGAAAAGAAGAAAGAAAGAAAGAAAGAAAGAAAGAAAGAAAGAAAGAAAGAAAGAAAGAAAGAAAGAAAGAAAGAAAGAGAAAGAAAGAAAGAAAGAAAGAAAGAAAGAAAGAAAGAAAGAAAGAAAGAAAGAAAGAAAAGAAAGAAAAGAAAGAAAAGAAAGAAAGACAAGGCAAAGGGGCCAGAACAAATACCCCATCCCTTAGGCCTTCTCCACTACTTTTTTCCAACAAACGCCATACTCTCTTGGCTCATTTCTTCTTCAGACCAAAGGTGTTTTTGAGCATTTGTTATTGTGCAAGGAAGTGCTGAGCAGGATACGATATTATTTTAAAACTGTGGTCCCTCAATTCAAACAACTTTCGATTTGGCAGGAAAAATAAATGCCTACACAGATACCTAAAATGCAAAGCAGAACACAGGGTCACACAAACAGTTCACAGAGAGTACTACAGCTTCTAGGAATGAAGGTTCACCTCCTGCACACATGACCAGGAAGAAAGGCATAGCGGAGGGGAGGATACATTACCTGAGCTATGAGAATAAGATTTCAATAGGCAAAAATACATGCACCTGGGAGAGAGGAGAGACATGAACTGCAAGCAGAGGGACCTCCAAGGGGAAACTCATTCCTTTGTTTAATCAACTAATATTATTGCTTTTTAAAATTTTTACTGGATAGGATTGATTGATCTTTATTTATTAAGGTATAATTGACATACAATATTATGTTAGTTTCAGGTGTGCACCATCGTGATTTGACATTTGTATGCATTGTGTAATGGTTACCACATTAAATCTAGTCAACTATCGCTCACCTTACAAACCTAATACAATGCTATTGACTACATTCCTCATGCTATATATTCCCATGACTTCTTGTATAACTGAAGTTTGTACCTCTTAATCCCCTTCACCCCCCTAATCTCCCTCCCTATGGCAATGACTAATCTTTTTCCTCTATCTATAAGTCTGTGTTTTGTTTTGGTTTTTAGCTCCCACATATATAAATGATATCATGCAGTATTTGTTCTTGTTTGACTTATTTCACTTGGCATAATACCCTCAAGTTACACACACACACACACACACACACACACACACTGTATCTTCTTTATCCATTTACACATTGATCATTGACGAACACTTAGATTGCTTCCAAAATCGGTTTTGTTTTGTTTTTTACTGGATATGGTTGATTGATTTTTATTTATTGTAATATAATTGATAAGGCAATATCAGCTTTAGATGTTCAACATAGTGATAAATAATGCTGCAATTAACGTATATATTTTTGAATTAGTGTTTTTGTTTTCTTCAGATCAATACCCAGGAGAATTGCTGGATCATATGGTAGCTCTATTTTTAATTTTTTGAGGAACCTCTCTACTGTTTTCCATAGTGGTTATACCAATTTATATTCCCACAACAGTACTCAAAGGTTTCCTTTTCTTCACATCCTGATTAATACTTGTTACTTCTTATCATTTTGATTTTAGCCATTCTGATTGGTGTAAGGTGATATCTCATTTTGGTTTCGATTTGCATTTTCTTGATGATTAGTGATGTTGAGCATCTTTTCTTGTCCCTGGTGTCCATTTGTGTGTCTTCTTTGGAAAAATATCTATTCAAATCCTCTGCCCATTTTTAATTGGATTGTTCATTTTTGTTGTTGTTGTTGTTGAGTTGTAAAAGTTCTTTATACATTTTGTATATTAATCTCTTATCAGATACATGATTTGCAAATATCTTCTCCCATTAAGTAGGTTCTCTTTTCATTTTGTTGATGGTTTCCTTCACTCTGTAAAAGCCTTTTTAAAAAAAAAAAGTTATCTATTTTAGAGAGAGAGAGCAAGTGAGCCAGGGAAGTGGCAGAAGGAGAGGGACAGAGAAAGCAGACTCCCCCCATAGAACCTGATGTGGGGCTTGATCTCAGGACCCCAAGAACACCACCTGAGCCAAAACCAAGAATTGGATACTCAATGAACAAAAAGTTCCATTTGTTTACTTTTTTTGTTGTTGTTGTTTCCTTGCCTTTGGAGTTTACTTTTTTTGTTGTTGTTGTTTCCTTGCCTTTGGAGTCAGAACCAAACAAACAAAAACTACATTGCTAAGACTGATGTCAAGGAGCTTACTGCCTATTTTTTCTTCTAGGAGGATTATGGTTTTAAATCTTACATTCATGTCTCTAATCCACTTTGAGTTGATTTTTACATAAAGTGTAAGATCGTGGCCCAGTTTTCTCAATACCATTTATTGAAGAGACAGTCTTTTCCCCATCATATATTCTTGACGCCTTTAACCATATATGTGTGGGTTTACTTCTGGGCTCTCTGTTCTGTCCTATTGATCAATATGTCTGTTTTTATGACAATACCATACTGTTTTGATTACTACCGCTTTGTCGTATAGTTTGAAATCTGAGCGTGTGACATCTCTGCCTTTGTTCTTTCTCAAGATTGTTTTGGCTATTCAGGGTCTTTTGTGGTTCCATACAAATATAATTATTTGCTCTAGCTTTGTGAAAAATGTCATTGTAATTTTGATGGGGATTGCATTAAATCTGTAGATTGCTTTGGACAATATTAATTCTTCCAATCCATAAGCACAGGATACCTTCAATTTCTTTCTTCAGTGCCTTATACTTTTCAGTGTACAGATCTTTCACCTAGTCAAATTTATTCCTTCACATTTTATTCTTTTTGATGTGATTTAAATGTAACATTTTCTTGATTTCTCTTTCTGATATTTTGTTATCAGTATGTAAAAAATGCAACAGATTTTTGCACACTAAGCTTGTATCTTGAAACTTTAGTTAATTCATTGATCAGTTCTAGTAGCTTATTTGGTGGAGTCTTTGGGGTTTTCTATACACAGTATCATGTCATCTGCAAATGGTGGCAGTTTTACTCCCGCCTTTCCAGTTTGGATGCCTTTTATTTTTTTCTTTACTAGGTGATGTGGGTAGGACTTCTAATACTATGTTGAATAAAGTGGGGCTAGTGAGCATCCTTGTCTTGTTATTTACCTTAAAGGAAAAGCCTTCAGCTTTTCACAGTTAAGTATGATATTAACTATGGGTTTTTAATATATGGAATTTATATATGTTGAGATATGTTCTCTCTATACCCACTTTGTTGAGAGTTTTTATAATAAATGGATATTGAATTTTGTCAATTGCTTTTTGTCAATCTACTGAGATGATCATATAATTTTTACTTTTCATTTTGTTAACATGCTGTATCACATTGATTGATTTGTGGATGCTGAAACATCTTTGCATCCCTGGGGTAAATTCCACTTGATCACAGGGTATGATCATTTTACTTCATCACTGAATTCAGTTTGCTAACATTTTCTTAACATTTTTGTATCTAGGTCTATAAGGGTTATTAACCCTTCTCTGGCTTGGGTATCAGGGTAAGTTGGCCTTGTGAAATGAGTTTGAGAGCCTTCCCTCCTCTTCAATTTTTTGGAAGAATTAGAGAAGGATAGGTATTAAATCTTCTTTGAATGTTTGGTAGAATTCACCAGTGAAGCTGTCTGTTCCTGGACTTTTGTCTGTTGGAAAGCTTTTGATGAATGATTCAATATCCTTACTAGCAATGAGTTGATTAAGATGTTCTATTTCTCCCTGATTCAGTCTGGAAGACTAAATGCCTGGAATTTATCTCTTCTAGACTGTTCAACTTTTGGTGTACATCATTCATAGTAGTCTCTTATGACCCTTTGTATTTCTATGGTATGAGTTGTAACTTCTTTTTAATTTTATTTTTTTAAATATTTTTATTTATTTATTTGACAGAGCGAGAGAGCACAAGCAGGGGGAGCACCAGAGAGAGAGGGGGAAGCAGACATCCTGCTAAGCAAATAGTCTGATGTGAGGCTCGATCCCAGGACCCCAGGATCAAAACCTGAGCTGAAGACAGATATTTAACCAACAGAACCACCCAGGTGCCCCTTCTTTCTCATTTTTTTTATTTGCACCCTCTTTTTCTTGGTGAGTCTAGTTCAAGGTCTTTCAATTTTGTTTATCTTTTCAAAGAACTAGCTTAGTTCCATTGACCTTTTTTTGTCTTTTGTCTCCATTTCATTTATTTCTGCTCTGATCTTTATTATTTCCTTCCTTCTAATAACTTTGGATTTCATTTATTCTTTTTCTACTTCCCTTCAGTATAAAATTAAATTGTTTGAGATTTCTCTTGATCTTGAAGTAGGCCTGTATTGCTTTGGACTTCCCTCTTAGAACAGTTTTGCTGCATCCCAAGGTTCTGGTAGGTTGTATTTTTATTTTCATGCTAAGTGTTTTTATTATTTCTCCTTTGATTTATCACTCAGTAGTCGTTCAGTAACATATTGTTTCATCTCCAGGTATTTGTAGTTTTCCAGTTTTCTTCTTATACCTGATTTCTAGTTTCATACCATTATGGTCACAAAATGTGCTTGATAGGACTCCAATCTTCTTGAATTTATTGAGACTTTGTTTTGTGGCCTAACATGTGATCCATCCTGGAATTGTTCCATATGCACTTGAGAAGAATGTGTATTCTGCTGCTTTTGGATGGAATGTTCTGTATATATCTATTAAGTCCACCTGGTCTAATGTGTTATTCAAGGCTGATGTTCCTTTATTAATTTTGTCTAATATATCCATCGATCAAGTGGGATGTTAAAATCCCCTACTATTATTATATTGCAGTCATTTTTCCCCTTTAGGTCTGTTAATATTTGCTTTCTATATTTTGTACTCCTATGTTGGATGCATTTCTATCAAACAATATTCTTAAGTATCTGTTACATGTCCAGCACTGTTTTAGGTGCCAGTGATATAAAGAAAACAAAACAAAAGTCTGCCTTCATAAAATTATAGAAGAGCTCCCAGCGCATTTCCAAAATATTTGTTAGTATATTCTGGTAATGCACAGAATTATGGAAGGGAAGAAAAGAAAGATCAAAACAAGAACGGCAGATTCCAGTGGTGGTACTTGACTGTGGAGGCACCAAAAGCCAGGACAAAGAATTTTTTGGGGTTTGTTCTGTTGATGATGAAGAGTCATTAGAGGTTTCTCAACCAGGGAATGTCTCAACTAAGGTGGTACTTGGAAAGATTAACTGGGTGGCAGAGTCCAGGGCTGGGTAACTGTAGGTGTGGTTTGGAAGTAGGGAGAGCAATTATGCAGCTATTGCATCCTATTGGGAAGGATCCAACATAAACATCACTTCCTCTGAGATGTCATCTCCGATTTAATCAGTCAGGATTAGGTGTCTCATGGAGATGTTCTCATAATAAGCTGTCTTATATATGATAGCACTTATTGTGTAATATTGCAGATGCCTGTTTATTAATTCTTATCTTTCCATTCATCAAAAGGGAAGAAACTGAGCCTCATTATCTTTGTGTTCCTAGTGCCTAGACAGGTGCCTGGCTTGTGGCAGATAAGATTTGTGGTATTGGTGAAAAAGTCAAGTATTATACATTAAACTGTATCCCCTTAAAATTCGTATGCTGAGTTCAAACTCCCAGTACATCCGAATGTGATCTTATTTGGAGAAAGAATCTTTATAGAAGGTAAATTAAACATATCTAGAAAATATTCACATAAAAACCTATATGCAAATGTTTATAGTGACTTTATTCATAATCACCCCAAACTGTAAACAACCCAAATATTCTACAACTAACAAATGGATAAACAAACCGTGGTATATCCTTTCAATGAAATGCTGCTACTCAACAATAAAAACAGAGACTACTGATATTCACAACATGAATCAATCTCAGTTATGTTTATGCTAAGTAAAATATACCAGACTCAAAAGATCACATATTACATGATTCCATTTATGACATTCTGAGTAAAGCAAGACTATAATGAGAGAACATAGTGGTTGCCAGGGGATGGAGTTTGGAAGGAGGGGTGATTACAAAGCACAACACAAGGAAATGTTTTAGGGTGATAGAAGTATCTGTATCTTAACTCTGATGGTGGTTACCTGATTCTATGAATCAAATCTCACAGAACTATTGGCTAAAAAACAATGGATTTACAACTTACTGAATATAAATTAAAAAGATTTTCAAAAACCGCCAAAAGCAAATCATGTATAGATTTTTAAAAACCCCCAAAAGCAAATCATGTATAGAAGGAAAGAAATTTAGGCTGCATCAGACTTCTTTAAAGCAACATTCAACAATAAGTGAATTAATACAAAATTTTGAGAGAAACAAAGTATAACCCAGGAATAAAGGCAGCAGAAATACTTCTTCAAAAATGGAAGAACTTAGGGAATATAACATCCATCAGCTTTCCTGAAAAAAACTATATGATAATAAAATCAAGACAATTTAGAGATGAATAAAAAAATTCAGGAATAGAGAAGGCCTTTCAAAAAGACCCATTTGGTGTGCAGAACCCATTTAAACATGGAAAGAATATCAGGATTACAGAACAGAATGCAAATACTGTAAATCCCTCTAACATAAAGCCATAACTGACTACAAATAATGTTTAATGAATGCTTATTATACAGCTGATTCTTTATGTCAATCAACTCATGTACATTCACCAACAACTCTATCCTACTCTACAGATGAGGAAAACCAAGACAGAGTGTTGAATAACCCGGTGGTCTGGTCATTGAACCAAGCTCCACTAATCACTACATTATACCGCCTTCTCAAATTAAAATAACTTAAGACACATATCTGAAGGTGGGAAGAAAGAAGGGGAAAGAAATGTGAGATGCCAGTATCCTCATATTTTATATTAGTGAGTCTAAATATGGCCCCAAATCATGATTGTCTAAAATGGTTTTTTTTAAAGATCTTATTTATTTATTCATGAGAGATACAGAGAGGGAGGTAGAGACATAGGCAGAGGAGAAGCAGACTCCCTGGGGGGAACCTGATGCAGGACTTGATCCCAGTGCCCTGGGATCACACCCTGAGCCGAAGGCAGATGCTCAACCACTAAGCCACCCAGGAGTCCCTAAAATATTTTTTTTTAGAGAATTAACTCCAACCTTTTTACACGATTTCACAATCTCTTTTCACAATTTAAGGACTCATTTAAGAAACCTATCTGTGGGCAGCCCCGGTGGTGCAGCGGTTTAGCGGGGTGTGATCCTGGAGACCTGGGATCGAGTCCCACGTCAGGCTCCATGCGTGGAGCCTGCTTCTCCCTCTGCCTGTGTCTCTGCCTTTCTCTCTCTGAATAAATAAATAAATAAATCTTAAAAAAAAAAGAAAAAGAAACCTGTCTGTTTGGGAAAATATTTGTTTAAATTTCAGCAATCTCCTCAGGTTCACTTCAGTTTCTTTTTTGCCTCATACAGTCAATCAGAATTAAATTTAATATGTTTTTATTACAAGTAGAATGAATGACTAATTTTGTAAAACTCTGTCTAGTTATCCAGCTAGTCACCCAGAACCAGCATTTTATCTTATTCACACCTAGAAAATATACCTGAATGATGTTGATATAATAATAACATCTAATAATGATATTATTTCTATGATTATTATAACATACTATTTCTGGGTGGTTGGATTTGAGGTGATTTATTGAAAAAAAAATTTTTTTCCTTGTGTTGTCCTCCACTGTTTAAATCCTCTATAATGAGTATATACTATTTATGAGAAAAAGATGATTTTTTTCTTTAAAAAATCATATTAAGAAAATGATGAAATGTTGATACTTTTTGAGGAAACATGGTGGTACCCATTGGATATTAATTATATATCTGTAGTTTTCTGCATATCTGAAAGTTCCACTTTAAAATATTTTTTAGAAAAGAAAGAAAAGGGATCCCTGGGTGGCTCAGCGGTTTAGCACCTGCCTTTGGCCCAGGGCACGATCCTGGAGTTCCGGGATCGAGTCCCGGGATTGAGTCCCACATTGGGCTCCCAGCATGGAGCCCACTTCTCCCTCTGCCTGTGTCTCTGCCTGTGTCTCTGCCTTTCTCTCTCTCTCTCTCTCTCTCTCTCTCTGTCTATCATGAATAAATAAATAAATAAATCTTTTAAAAAAAAGAAGAAAGAGAAAGAAGAAAGAAAAGAAAGAAAGAAAGAAAGAAAGAAAGAAAGAAAGAAAGAAAGAAAAGAAAGAAAGAAAGAAAGAAAGAAAGAAAGAAAGAAAGAAAGAAAGAAAGAAAGAAAGAAAGGAAGAAAAGGGGTGCCTGGGTGGTGCAGTTGGTTAAGAACAATTCTTGGTTTCAGTTTAGGTCATGATCTCAGGATTGTGGGATCCAGCCCCCAGTTGGGCTCTGGGCTTGGTGCAGAGTCTGCTTGAGATTATCTCTCCCTCTACCCCTCCCCCGCCTCAAATAAATAAATCAATCTTTTTTAAAAAAGAAAGAAAGAAAAGAATGTTAAACAGCTAGTATTGGTAGTGTACAAGAAGCTATGGAGGAAAACTCATTCTCTAGTGTTGAATGAATTAAAATGGAGAAAAAGACTAATGAATTCTGAAACTAACACATAACCTGGAAACTCTTTTAAGTATACTGCACAGTTGAGTGGTAAAAATCAAATCTAGGTCTCTAGGGTTAAGGAGTAATTGAAACTAGTTTGTCTAAATATATATAAATTTTATCCTTGAGGAAGATTTAAGCTGGCGGGACCCCAAGCGTTGATCCAGTTGTGTGGACCAAAGCTCTGAAAATTTTTCCAAAAAAGAGCTGGGCCCAACTCTCAGCTCTAATGACTTCTCGGCTTTTTCCTATTCCATGCTATTACTCAAGATACTTATTTATAGGAGGAAGGAGATAGAAGTTGGTAGAGTGAAAGATTTATTTTAAACATGGAAACATCCTAAATACATTTGTAGGACCAGGAAAAGGTGGTGGTAGAGGAGAGGCTGAAATTGTGTAAATATGTGTGTGTATATGCCTAGATGAGAATTTGGATTTCACAGAAGTCAGAACAAAGTAGGAAGAAAACGAAGCGATGCCCTGGCCGCATCTGCATGGAGTCAGGCAACAAAAAGTCTCTATTTCAACACCTTGACCTCACCTGTAAGAAGCTGGATTTCTAAAGTGCATTTATATTTCATTTGTTGGGAAATTCAAAGTATTGCATCAAAACGAAATAATAATGGACACTTAGTTTTCTAGAAAAGCCACAAATACTGATTTAGCCCACAAAGTGAATATATATAGTTTTAGCTGGAGTTCTGGCTCTGAGAAAGAGAGATTTCTCACACAGCAGAAGAAGAGGGTACCTTTCCTAGGTCCTCAAGATAAACTATATTTGGGTACATCTTATTCCCAGGGCATTCTGCCCTAAATCCCCCAATACAACTATCTACCAAGGCCTTACCCCCACCAAAAATGTTCCAAGTATACAATTACCTAATCCTTCAAACAATAAACAGAAAAGTCAATTTATTAATTGCAACTCAAGTTGGCTAGATACTGGAAAAAAAAAACAATTTCATTGTTAATTAGAATAAGAGAATAATTCTCAAACTTTAATGTGCATTAGACTTTCCTGAGATACTTATTGAAAAGGCATATTTCTAGGGCTTCCACTCTCCCCACTCTTCCCCCCGCCCCATTGCCATGGCAATCTCATTCCGATGGGCTTTCAATCATGCTTAGGTAAACACTGCACTCTTACTTTCTGGTTTCTTTAAAAAAACAAAAAAAGCAGTGCTGTTAACACAAATGAGTGTTTAACTGAGTGTTACAGGTACTTAAGAAAATGAAATAAAGCATTTCTTATAGCATAAAGAAAAATGTTTTGGGATAGAACTATGGAAACAAGTTGGCCCAACCTAGGGCAGTGCCCCTAGGATCCTCTTCCTGCTACGTATTAATACTTAATACACACCTTCATTTCACATTCATGGGTGAGGAACCTGACATTAGAATTCCATACGAAAGGAGAAAGCAGAAGGTGAGTTCATCCATTCATTAGAGCCTTTTCACACACGGGTGTTTCTAAGCCTACTCCGTAGCTTATCCCAACTTCTGCTGAAAGAGACTCTATGGAAAATTCATAATGTTAGAAATATTGTTCTGTCTATAACCAATGACAGATTAGTCTAGGACCATATATTTATTATTCAGGTGAATCAATTACTAAATTATACAAATTATATACAATCCTACAGCACAGTATATATAACTAGTACCGATATTCTGCTTTTCGGCACTGGGACAGCCAGGTCAGTTTTTCATGGCTGGCATCCTATCTGATATCCATGCCACATTGTTTGTTAATATTCTGGTTCTCACTCATGCACGTACTTCTATATCTGGTAGTCATCATAATGCATTTTATGTTGCTTGTAAACTTGTCTTACATCACCTAAAACTTCATAAGCTCTTGTGGAGCAGGATGGAAGTGATGTTATATACAAATTTTTAAAAATATTTTTATTTATTTATTTATTTATTTATTTATTTGAGAGAGAGAGCGCGCGCATAAGCAGGGCAAGCGGCAGAGGGAGAGGGAGAAGGAGGCTCCCCACTGAATAGGGAGCCAGACCCAGGGCTCAATCCCAGGACCCTGATATCATGACCTGAGCTGACAACAGATGCTAACTGACTAAGCCATCCAGGTGCCCCTGTTGTATACAAATTTATACTTTATACATGACTAACCCAGGGGTGGTAAAGCAAGGAATGTCTAAGGTATTAATTAATAAGTATAGAAAACTATCATAACTGATGATCAAACTTTGTTGCACTGGCTAGCAGGAGACCCAACTTTCTGACCTTCAAAATTAAGTTATAAGCATAAGCTGATAAGTCATATATATCTGTAAATAACTCACGTGACAATGTCAACTTTTCATCATTTTGCTGTTTAATTTTATACTGCTTGTACTTTTGACTTTTACTAAAAGGCTATATTTGATCTTCTCAAAAGATTTCCTTTAATAGGATTTGATTCTGAGAAACTTGAGGAATGAATTTTCATTAAGGTCAGCTGTACTTTTTTTTTAACTCTAAGGATAAGATTAGTTGCATTTTACTCATTGAATTTATGACCATTAACTAAATCCTCATGACTTAAAGAGAGACATATGCATTAGAGTATGTGTGTGTGTGTGTGTGTGTATATATATGTATATATATACACGTATATATGTATTATATGTTATAATACATATATACTATATAACATGCATGTATACTATAATGCTATAATTAGTAATAATTATATAATACTGTATACCATAATATATGTACATATACTATAGTTTACATATACTATAAATATATACTTTTACATTGTATGCTTAATATTATGTATAACACAGTCTAGAAGATAGTATTGTTGAGCTAGTGTACTGGGAATTCTAAGATTTCTCTTTATTAGCTTCAGTGTCTGTTAATTCATTCAACTTGGTTCCTGATAAGTAGCAGGACTAATTTGAGTTTTTTTCTCTCTCTTTCCCACTATACTTTGTTAGAAAGGCTAATGAATAATGAAATACCAAGAATGAAGATCAGGAGCTCAGAAATTGGGGCCTGGGTAACCTAAACCTTCAAGGTTTACTTGCAAAAATACAAAAGGTGCCAAAATTCAGTACTGCTATACATAGGATTTATCAGAAACACATTCTTTGCTATTAGTAATGTAAATTTCCCAGAAATTTGGTGTGTTTTCCCTTTTGGGCAGTAAATCAAAAGACAGAGTATTGCAAAGTTTGAAGAATTTGTAATTAATCAAATTGTACATAAAAATGTTTCCTTATCCTTTGTTTACTGTGTATCCCTCATTTGACCAAACATAAATCCTGTATATATCTAAAAATTTTTAAAGTGAAATAAAAACCATGAAAATAATTCTGGCATAAATAAGCACAAAATCTTCAGAGTAACTAAGGCCATACAACATCTTTTTCAGAATAGCTTCCTACAAGATACTTATCACCTACAAATTTTCAAATTTCAGATATCCATATAGCATAGTAGCTTGCTACTTTTTTGTCATCTAGAACTTCTTTTTGATAGACTTCAATAGCTGAAATAATCAATTGTTATATAAAAATGCAGCCCTACCACTAAGCCACACCATTTAAACTATGAAGGATTTCACCTTCTCTCTTCCACTTTTTCCCCATGCAAAATAGATTCAATATTAAAAAAAAAGATAGATGCAATATTCTTTGGATTTCTTCCAATGTGTCATCTGAGCTATAAAGTTATGATTCTTCCAAATAAAATTTAGAACTATAATTCTGAACCATGTTTATATTAAGTGTGTTGATTTACATCTCTCACTCAAACATCATTCGTGGAGCTCTCAGAAGGCTGAACTATGTTTTAAGGATAGTAACAAGGCAATCTCTTCCTTAATTCTGTAAAACCTCTTCCCCAAGCCACCATTGTCATCCTACGCTTCTTATGACCCCAGCGCCCCTTTATTCTCTATTAGAATACTGCTTTATTTACCTAGTCTCAATCTTAACCTAAGACAAGCCCTAGAAAAAAAGCAAAGATGAGAAATATAAACAACAAAAACTTATCTTGAAAGGCAAGGAAAGAGCACAAAATAACAAAGGGATCCTTGCCAATAAGTTGGACAATGGAGAGCAAAACTTATTGTTTGTCATATACTTACTTTTCATTAGAAAACATGGGTTGTGATAGGACAAAGTTCAACTGTTTGTCACCTATGTTAGTAAATCAATATCAGCAGGAAAGAGCCCCTCACCAGGCTGGAGCAGACAATCTAAGTGGAAAAACTAAGAATAGGCATATGATGATAAAATAAGGGGAAGAGATTGTTCCTGAATAGATAAAATAACTGTGATGTATAACAGTGGGGATTCTGGACCCCATCACCTCTAAGTGATGCTTAGAGGAGGGTGTGATTGTCCTCAGATAATCATTTTGTTTGGTTAAAGGTGTCCTCTTTCAATGGAGTTGTACACAAAGATTAGGGTCCTCCCTCTTGCTAAACTCAAAGAAAGACTTTTCCAGAGTTCATATCTAACCCTGATTTCCCTGCAGCCCCACACTGCTGATCTCTCCTTCCTTTCTTAAGTCCTGACTTTGGCTTTCAGGACATAGCACTCTTCTAATTGGCCTCATGCCTATCCATTGATCAGCCCTTCATCATTTTGTTCTGCTGAGTTTTTTCTTCATACTCCCACACTGGTGGTTTCTCCTCTCAATCTGTGGCATTTTTCCCCTTTTCTTTTCTTTCTTTTTCTTTTTTTTTTAAATCTACTTGCTCCTACTACTATGGTAACATCCCAAATCTATACTCTGAACCCCAACCCTGTACCTATGCCAGAGTCCACCATTCTGAACTGCCAATAAACATTGTAACTTGGACATTCCACCATCGCATGAAACCTAACTAATCCCAAAAGGAATTCATCTTGTCCAACTCTTGCCACCAACTGGTTTCATTACCCAACACTGATGTTAATGGCTTGACATTTCTTCTGATCCACAATATGACAATCATGTTTGACTCTGTTCTTTCGCCTCTAACCTGTGAGCTACTAAAAATTCTCTGACTTTTCTTAGATGAAACTTTTCCCCACCATTCTCCCTGCTAACAACCAGAACCCCACTGAACACCTGTATTACTGCAACTGGGCCTGGATAACTCCTGCCTACACTCTTATTTCTTTAAATTCATGCTTATGGTTAATATTGTTACCAGAAAAAAATTCATCCCAACATATCGGCTTTATCTTCCTTTCCCTCTCTTCCAGAACCTACAATGACACCCTATTATAAATCACATCAAGTCCCAAGTTGTTAGCTCCATTATCTGAGTCCACTTTCTCCATTCAAATTTACTTCCCACCACTCTCTTCTACTCTGATGTTAAACACTCCCCCTTTTTCCCTTTTTTTCCAGTAAGCTATTTCTCACCTGTCCCTACCAGCCCCTCCCAACCCCAAAAGTCATCAACTGTTTGGTTTTGTTACTATCACATTTTTTCTTCTTACTAAAATAGGGACTTGGAAACTTCAGAGGGTACTTATTCACAGGCCATGAGCTCAGTTTTAGCACATGAGGATCTGTAAGGAGAAGCAGTAGACAGGCAGAACTGGACAGGCAGTTCAGGGCTGAATAAAGAAGATCCCTAAGGGCAAGTGTGTCACACTTTTTTCTCTTAAAGACTTAGCTCTCAGGTAAAAACAGTGACACAATTATGAAATTACAATAAAGCACAAACAAGTAAAACAAATTATCATCTCCCTTGTGACTACTATATTAGAAGATTGGTGAGAACAAACACTTCCTGCCATGGGAACTTTGCCACTGTGTGCCTCAGATGAAAGCAGTTCCTCTGCTTTCATAAATTGCCCAAAAGGTTCAAAAGCAAGGCAGCAACAAGTTCTACTAGGCAAGGCAGACCTTTTCTCTGACAAAGGTCAGAAAGACTTTCCTCCATTGCCCAAATCAACCTGTGACAACCTGAAACCCTTACTGGGGATTTTTGCAATGAAAAAGTTGTCTTGGTTAAAGTTTTAAAAGTTGGTACTCCAGAAAAGGATACCATTTTAATAATGAGCTAAAAGATGCAAGCAAATAATGCAAGCTTCAACAGCTGGTTAAAGCTTAAGTAGGAATTCATAGGGAAGAAGCAGAACCAGAGATGATAATCAGCTTTCTCATCTGGCCTCAGGAGTCTTGGAGTATTGCTCAAAAACCAAAAAGGTGTTAACAGATCCTATGAGGAGGGAGTCTTCTTGAAAAATCAAAGGGAGCTGACCTCACATACCATTGGCAGCGCAACCTCAGGCACATCTGAAATCAAATGTTGCCTCTATTTCCTGAGGCAAGGGAGAGCCAGTTGCCATCCAAGTTATCCGAGAGAATAACAACAGCACCCACTTATCCAGGGCTCTGCATCAAGTACTAGACTAGGTGTTTCATTCGTATTATCTATTTAATCTTCATAGCAACACTATGAAAGAGATATCATTATTTCTATGTTACAGATAAGGAAACTGAAGCTCAAAGAAGTAACTTGTTCCCAATTACACAGTTATTAGGTTCCAGAGCAACTGTTCAAAATTTAACAGGACTCTAGTCTATGCTCATCTCCTCTAGCACCCAGCTCTCCAGTATTGAGGGTGGTAAGAGGAGCAAGATGGCCAAAAAAGAAAGCCAATCAACCAATGTTTGTTAGCCCCATAGTAGGCCCCGTGCTGGGGATTCAAAAGTGGACCAGAAAACCACTTCACACCCACTAGGATGACTGTAATAAGAACAACAGAGGTGTTGGAACATTCACACATTCATACAAATGCTGTTGGGATTTGGAAATGGTGCAGCCACCAGAGAAAACAGTTTGACAGTTCACCAAATTACTAAACATAGTTACCACATGAGCCTACTCCTAGGTATATATCACCAAGAGACCTGAAAACATGTGTCCATAAAAAACTTGTATCTAAATGTTCATAGCTGCATTATTTATAACAATCAAAAAGTAGAAACAACCCAAATACCCACCGGCAGAGCCAATAAATATAATGTGGCATATCCATACAATTAAATATTATTGAGCAATAAAAGGAATGAAGTAGTGATTCAGGCAACAACATGGATGAACCCTGAAAACATGCTAAGTAAAAGAAGCAAGTCACATGACATCCCTATCATATGCTTTCATCTACATGAAATGTCCAGAAAAGGTAAAACATAGAAACAGACTGTAGACTGGTAATTTACTTGGCTGGGGAATTGGAAGGGGTAGTGAAAAGTGACTACTAATGGGCACTGGGTTTCTTCTGGTGGTGAAGAATATGTTCTGAATCTGATTGCAGTACTGGCTGTACAACCTTGTGAACATACTAACAACCACTGATTTGTACACTTTGAATGGGTGGATTGCATGGTATGTGAATTATATCTCAGTGGAGTTATTTTTAAAATGTAGACTAAATGGAGTGCTTGCCTTCTTGGAGTTCATATACAAGTAAACAGTTATATAGCATATGCTCTACAAGAGCAATGAGCCTAGAGTGTTTTTGTAACAAAGAGGAAATGGTACTTAATCCAGCCTGGTAGCTACAGTCATGGGCAGAGATAAAGAAAGTCTTTCTGGAGGAAGTCATGTCTGAGCATATTGTTGAAAGGATAAGTAGGAGCAAGGCTGGTGTATCCTGTAGAAATGTAACCTGGGGATATCTAATAAAAAAAGTTAACACAGACTAGTCCAGCTGAGACTTTTACACCTGACCTTGCTTGTATTCTTCCTTTGTGTTAATCTCCCTAGTCCACCACACAGAAAAATTTCAAAAAGGAGGAAAGGATAGAAACTCAGGGAAAGAAAGTTCAAGTCTTTTAGTGAGACAAATCTCCAAATTCAGGAACAAAATCTAAAAGTGTGAACCACCCACCCTCACAGAGACGTTAATGCCAAAAGTCGTTGCACGAAGAGGCCTGCCCATATAATAGATGGGGAAAGAAAGACAGCCTGCCTATTGTTAGCAGTTAGCTGCCACCCTTCATATAAAAGAAATAATTTAAAATTTACATGGTGAGTAAACTTTAGTAGATTATGATAGTTATATTAAAATTATAGAAGCTGATGTGAAACAATGCAAACCATAAGGCAGAAGTCTCTTTAAAATGTCAAACACACAGGGGTGCCTGGGTGGCTCAGTGGGTTAAGTGTCTGACTCTTGATTTCAGCTCAGGGCATGATCTCATGGGTCGTGGGATCGAGCCCTGTATCGGGCTCCATGAGAATCTGTTTAAGACTTTCTCTCCCTCTGCTCTCCTCTTTCACAATTCCTTTTCTCTGAAATAAACAAATCTTAAAAAAAAAAAAATCCCCCAAACACAGTTGTGATTACTCACCAGAATTTTCTAGCACTGAACAGAAGGGTGAGCAGGGTGATGGTTTCAAAAGAGAATGAGCTCTAGAGAGAAGAACAAGATTCATCAAGCTCTTTTTACTTTCATTTCACCAATTTTCTCACCTAGACCTGGATCTCCTAAGCAGAATTACCTACTTGCAACTTTGCCCAATCTTCACTTTGTCTACATACATAACCAGTCTTAAATGAATGACAGGGTGATTCTAGTTTATACATCAGTTTCCTGAGTGTGGCTGGCCTTGCATTAACTCACTTATGCCCTAAGAATATATTTCTCCCTTCCAAGCACACTAAATGACTTTTGTATCTAGGTATCCAAATTGGCCAGTCTGAGGGCTGTCCATGGAGACTCCAGACACAGCTTCCAAGAGAAGTGGGCAAAATTATCTGGAAGACCTTACTTTGCTACAGCAATAATTCTTAACATTTAAGTGGAAAATTCAGAGCTGGAGACCCACCTGCTTTACTGATCCTAAAACCTAAATTCTAAAGCATCACATGGACTACACTGTAGCTAACAAGAACCTAGAGGATCTTAAAAGGGTGTGTGACCTGATAACCTTAGCTTCAAAGCACATACAGAATTTTAAGTGGTGGCCTTTAAGTATTTTCAAGCAGACTAATGTAATGAACTAAAATCCAGAGTACTTTTATATTATACAATAACCAGCCTACATGACTTCTCCTAACAGATGTGATTTCTAATTGGATTAAAGCATTTCTAACATGTTTTCCCTCTAAATAACCCACATGAAAATACTTGTCATTCTTTAAATGCTTTTGTTCACTCCCTTCTATACAAGAACATAAAACTACAGAAAATATGAGCAAGATTAAAATATATACAACTAGAATCACAGATCTGGGTAAGAATTTAAGAATTATCTAAATTATCTAAGTCCCTAAACTCACATAACTAGATGGGCAAATGAGTATTATATTTTTCCCTTAGCCTTGTTCAGAGTGAAGTCAGAGAAGTCTTAGAAAAGTCATCTGTCTTTCCCTACCCTTCCACTGAAAAGGAGGAGCTAAAAATGGTCACAGCCTTTAAGTTTGCTAAAGCAGAGAAGGAGTTATGCTCTAGCCCAGAGTTTTTATTTCAGATCAATGGAGTGAAGAGGCATCTCAGGAAGAGATGTGAGTCATGTCCTGGAATACAGTGTGATAACGCCAATCAATGCCAATCACAAGGCCAGAATCTGAGTTCCCCCAAGTTGCTCTATGACCTGAGGTCTAGGCAGTTCCAATCTTTCTGAGTCTCTATTTCTTATCTACAAAACGAGGATAAACCCCTTGGAAAGGTTTTGTAAGGATGAACTGCATGGTTAGGCTTAAGTGCTACATATGGTATTACCTTAACAGATTGGGATCAATAAGCTTAGATGCACTCTTAGAGGCTAAGAAGTGAATGTTACTCACTTGTATCCTAGCACAACCCACAACACCACAAAGTCAATTCTAGATGAATCGGCCAAACTATGCCATTATACGATTTTGAAAGAGGACCTGCCCTGATCACCCCAACACGTAGCTCTTGGAAAAATACACAATGACATTTCAGCTTCTCTGCAAGTTGTGGCACTTTAAATATTTAAAAAACTGACCAGTATACTTAGGAATTTAGCATATGATTGATATATATTCATTTTAGATTACTGGAGAAAATATAGATTATTCAGTAAGTAATGTTAGGTTGAATAGGCAACCAAGTGGAAAAAAATAAATTAGAATCCATATCTCAACTTATACAAAAAAATGTCAGATGCATCAACAATTTCAACACAAAAACTAAAACCATAGAAATACCTGGTGGTTGGGGGAACTGAGCAAAGAGAGTACATGGAATCTTTCTGTACTAACTTTAGTTTCCTATAAATCTACACCTATTTCCAAAAAAAAGGATAAAAAAATATTTGGTGAAACCTGAGGTAGTTATTTTGTAATACTGAAATAAGGAAGACCTTTGCAATAATAACACAAAGTACAGAAGACAAAGATGTTAAGATTAATTAAATATGCCCACCAACAATTAAATGTTTATGCATGTCAAAAGTCTAAGCATACAAAATCAAAAGACCAATCAAAGAAAAAATACATGTATCTTATATCCCATTTCATATCCTGAAATACATGTATCTTATAAGCTAATTTCCTTAATATACAGACTACCAGTAAATTAATGAGAAAAAAGCCAATGTCCAAGAGAGAAATGGATAAAAGATACTAACAGTTTAGAGAAAATGAAATAGCCCAAAAAAAAATCTAAAAAAAATCTAAAAAGATGACCAACCTTATTTAGCCATGTGGCAAATGCAAATTCAAGCAAAAAAAGTAGAAATACCACTTTTTACTAATGAGATTGGTAAAAACCATAAAGTTTGAGGATATATTTTGTTGGCCAAGGTGTAGAAAAATAGTTACTCTCATACATTGCTGGTGGGAATGTGACTTGCCATAACTTCCATAATTTGGCAATAACTGTTGCAATATAATTGTTCTATGTGTATACTTAACATTTGTGTGAAAGATGAATGTACAAGATTTTTTACAAGAATCTTTTAATAGCAAAAGAAGTAGAAACTAAATTTCCACCAAGGTTAAGCTTCTTAACAAGTTGGTATATTCATACCAGGGAATCATATGTTGTAATAAAAAAGAATGAAGTAGCTTTACCTATCTATAATTGATAGACTGTTTAATTAATGCTGGGTACAAGACAAATACTTCTTTGTTACATGCATAAAATGTCTCTGGAAAGATCAATAAGAAACTGAAAACACTGGTTACTTATCTGAATAAAGTTAAAAATTAAAACAATGATATATGTATTTACTAATGTTTCCTAAATTTTATGACCACACATAGAGGGAGTAAACCAAGCAGTAATGACCATAACTCTATACATTTACTGAGTCCTTCGTACAGGCTTAAGGCCACATCATACTAAAAACAGATTATTCACACTAAATAGGGACGGTAACATCATCAATATAAGTCAAAGTCATCAGTAGATGGCATAGACTTAAGAAAATTTTATGGGAGACTCCAAAGTATTGAAAATTAGCTGACACAAATCAAGTGTTATTTATCTTCGTAGCTCACTTTCTTCCTCATTGCCCAAACCAGCACAGACTCTTGAAATAAAATACATATTCAAGGGCTTATGAATGAACTAATGATAGAAAATGGATAGAAAATGGATGAATGGATGGGATAGACAAATAGATGGATGGGATGAATAAACAGATGGCTAATTAGAAGAAAGAATAGAAACTGAAGGCTGTGATCTACCTCTGCTCCCGCTTCCTTCTGTTGCTGAGTAAGACTGACTCTCCTTGTACTTCCCTGCACAAATAGGAGGTGCCAGAATGTATAAGTGTTTAAGAACTATGATGATCCCTACATGACTTGTTGGATAATTACTAATACCATTGGCAAAATAATGCTCAAAATAATACCCCTGAAATGCTCATGCCCTAATCCTTGGAAACTGTGACTGTGTTAAAGCAAAAGAGACTCTACAGATATAATTAAGGTTATAGACGTTAAAGTAGGGAGATTATCCTGGATTATCCAAGTAGGCCCACTGTAATTACATGAGTCCTTATAAATAGAGAACTGTTTCTGGCTACAAAAAGAAGAGAAAGACAACAGAAATGTGGCAGAAAAGAACGGCAAAGAGATTTGAAGAATGGGGGTCCAAAGCACCTTTGTTGGCTCTGGGATGTAGGGGCCCATGTTTGAGGACTGGAGAGAGGGCCCTAAGTGTGCCTTTTCTGGCTGGCAGCAAGCAAAGACACACAGACCTCAGTCCTCCAACCACAGAGAACTGCATTCTGCCAGAAACCTGAATAAGCTTGGAAACAGATTCATTCTAGAGCCTTCTGAGAAAGGTTCAGATGGGGATCCCTGGGTGGCGCAGCGGTTTAGTGCCTGCCTTTGGCCCAGGGCGCGATCCTGGAGACCCGGGATCGAATCCCACATCGGGCTCCCGGTGCATGGAGCCTGCTTCTCCCTCTGCCTACGTCTCTGCCTCTCTCTCTCTCTCTGTGTGACTATCATAAATAAATAAAAATTTTAAAAAAAAGTCAGAAAAGTCCAGATGGCCAGTGCCTTGTGAAACACAGAGTAGAGCAATCAGCCTTGCCAACGTGGATGTCTGACCTACAGATGAAAATAAACAAATAATATGAGTTTTCAATTTCTGTTGTTTTAATCCACTAAGTGTGTGATGATTTGTTATGGCAGCAATAAGATACTAATACACTGCCTTTCTTTTCAGTTTTAGAACCATTTGTTGAGCCTGTTCTATATGTTAGACCCTGAGCCAAATGTTTAGGATAGAAAATTGGATACAGGTTCTCAAGGAGCTTGCCAATACAGAAACCAACTGACCAATACAATGACAGAGGTTAGCATAACACATGCCAGGACCACAGAGAACAGGCACCTAACTGGTGTGACCTTCTCAGTTTGCTTATCACTTCTCTAATCCCTTCCCCATTTAAAAAGATCTTCCCCAATGAGTTATACCATCAACCTTATCACAAGGCAGAAGTTGCAAGCCATCCAAAACTCCACTGACCCCTCAAGATCTGTGGTTTACATCACCCTAATAATATTTCTCATTAAAGTTCCTTTCCCTACTGCTTTTCTCAATCCCTGACTGCTCCTTCCCGACACTTAGCATTCTCTTGCCTGGCTTATTTACCTCTCAACTAACCTTCCAGATTCATTAGCCATCATTTCCCATAATCCACCTGAGCCATCCCTCCAAGAATTAAACTGATCATGCTGTGTGCCAGCTCAAAAATCCTTTGAAGACGGCTTACAAGTAAAAGTCTAACTCCTTAGCTACCCCTAGCAACTCTTCTAAGCTCCAGTAGGGCAAAAAATGCCTCTCCTTGGCTTCTAATCCCAGGGCCTAGGAAGGATCTGCTACATAGCTGATTCTTAGCAAGAATTAATAAAAGTCAACCCAACTCCAGTCTCATCCCTAATATTATAGCAGCCCCCTTGCACTATGCACCTACTGTGATAAACTTAGTAGTCCCAGGCTGCTCTATGCTCCAATTTTTTCTCATAGCTAAAAAGCCATGTTTACCTAGCTGATAAGCAGATCTCATTTTTTAAGATTTTGACCTCCTCTAAGAGGATTGCTACTCCCCTTCCTTCCTCAACCATTCAGGGAAAGTGTTTGGTCTCTTCTGAGCCCCTGATGTAAGCTGTCTTGTCTTCTACCATCACATTGACAGCAGAGCTTGAGTGCAGTGCTACTCAAACATAGCCTGTGGACTGTACATGTACAAATGGCTTATTACCTGTGGATCAAGCTAGTTCAGAAATCAAGTGTAAACATTTAGAAACATTTATTGCAATTGGACACTGCAGTGACATCCAAATATGTGATACTTGTTAAACAAGATATAGACCAGTTTGGGTGTTGTTGAATTTGTGTGAGTCACATGTGGCGCAAACTGCATTTTAATCACATGCAACAAGACCACTTCTTGGTCCATAATAGACCAAAAACAACAAAAAGCTCAATTGGTCCACGACAGACAGTCTGAAAAACACTGCTCTAACGCACTCGAGTATGTTCTCATCTCCCACTTCCTGAGATGTTATTGGTTGCCTAAAACAATTCAGTTGTCCAATAAATATCAGTGAATAAAATCCCTACTGACATGAATGATTAAAGACTTCCTGAAAGATATGAGATCTAAGCTCCTTCTTAGTGATGGGGAGGAAGTGAGCACTTTGAGGTACCAGGATGAGCAAATGCACTGAGAAAGAAGTGCCAATAAGGAATAACAAGAAAAGATATTGCACAGGCAATAGAAAACTTTCAAAAGGTGAAATATTACATAGAAGCATAATTATGTAAACTAATTCAACTGGACAATTCTTCCAATGTCCTACCACATCCCCCAAAGCTTACCCCAAAAGCAACCCCTCAGTGCTCACTGAAAGCCTTAGCTACAGGCAGAGGGAGCTTCTGATGGATTTTAGACCAGTGTTGTAACATAGCTGGGTAAAGAATGAATGTGAGGGGGTGATCCTAAGGGTAGAGACATCAACTAGGATTTAACTACAAACATCCCAGTGAAAAATGCTTAAAAGCTTCAACAAGGGTAGAGATAGTTGGGTGATGTGCAGTGGTGGTAGACACAAAGTCAAGAAATATTTATGAGTCAATATAGGAAGGGTTAAGTGGTTCACTAGACAGGATTAAGGAAAGTCATGTTGAAATGACTGAACATGACTGAAATTTCTGGTTTGGTTTGAGAGACAATGTGCATGGTTGTACCACCACCAGACAAGATAAGGAACACAGGAAGAAGAACAGTTTAAGTGACAAAGGATTTGTAAATTTCAGTGGGATGAATCTATGGAACGTTCAGGTGGAGATGCCTAGTAAGTACCTGGGAGAAAGGTCAAGGTGGAAGAGACAGATTGTGAAAGCTTTCACATCTAGATGGTGATTAAAACTACATTAATGAGTGAATGAGGGAAAGGACAAGTAGTATAAGGACAAACCAAGGGAGAATACCGTCCTTTATAAGCCATAGGCTAAAGGAAGAAATTTTACAAGGGAGATGACATCAGAAGAAATGAGCACATACAGAATCACAGGAAGAAAAGTGGAGAAAACTCTGAGGAAGGAACACCGATAACACAGCCACATGCACAGAGAGGCCCATGTGACAGAGCTGAACAGTCTTCACCAACTTAGGTCAACCTGGAAGCCCCTGTGACTTTAGGAAGATAAAGCTGAGTGATGAGGGAGAAACCAAAACATAAAAGCTGATGAGTAACAGAAGGCATCGGACAGGCTGCTTTCAAGAGGCCTGTGTGAGAAGGCAGAAAAAGAGAAAGGAGATGCAAAACCAAGTTCTATCATTTTGGGAAAAACTTTAAGTATGTTTACAGTGAGAGGAAGAAACAATAGAGAGAAACAAGGAGGAACAACCAATGCAGGTCTGAAGGAGAAATGGAGAGAATGGAGACAGATACAAAGATGGTGCTCTTCTTCCACTGGAGCAGGGTGACGTCTCATCCTCCAAGAAGGGAAAAGAGAAAGGAGGCCAAGACATAGAAGAGTTTCCTTAAGAGGGAAGTAAGGCTTCCCCAGGGTCCATGTCTGGATTAGGGCCCTACCTAGCTGCTTCAGTAGCACCTTATTACCTCACCATAGCACTTACCATGTGCTAGAATTGCCTCACTGATCTGCCTGTATGCAGCACTAGCCGGTAAACTCCAGGAAGGCATTGGCTATGTCTGTCCCCTTCATCACATCTATGCTCGATGTCTAGCATTGAGCCATGCCTGGAACACACTAGGCCCTAACTAAATGTTTATTGGACTAAATGAGGACAAAAAATTAAAGGGATTCAGCAACAAAAGCTTTAATTTTTCTAGCAAAGTAGGAAGTGAGGCCAATGGCTGAGAGTTTATAAAATCGGGTTCAATGGGGTGGTTCTAGAGAGCATGTGAAGACTAGGATAGCTTGTGACAGGAATGGAAAAACTAAAATCCTTCAAGGACAAATTTAAAGCAGTGCTTCTCAATCTTGGTTGCACAATAGAATCACCTGGAGATTAAGAAATACAATGTCTGAGTTCCACCCCTGAATTTCAGATGTACTAGGCCTTGGCAGCCCAGGCATTGGGTTTTTTGAAAGTTCCCAGAGACTTCTATTGTGCAATCAGGATTGAGAGTCACTGAGCAGAAGGATGAAGTAACTGGAGGTCAGAGTTAAAATGAGACTGGAAACCCTGAATTGATAGATTCACCATTTCATCCAATCTTCTGCAATACTGTTCAGCTGCCTCGATATATGTACAGAGGACTATTGTAGGGTCAATCAGGAGACAGTGGTTGGCCAGAGACATATGAAAGTTGAACCAAGTATATTGCTGAGAGACTGAGCAAAAAACTAAGGTCTCTCTGAGAGTGAAGAGAGGGAGGCATAAGAAGTGAAGTGACACGATGGTTTGAAGAGGGAATAGTATAGGTCTTTCTTCTGGTGCAAATGAGAAGGCTTAGGGAATGGCTATGAAAGCAAGTGGCTTCAGGGCTGTAGATAGGATCACAGCTGGGGCAGACAAGGAACTCTGACAAAGCTACTCACATGCTGGCATCAAAAAGGATTTTTGAAGTCTCCCACAGTGACTGCAGGTGTGGGGATGGAGGTGGACAAGTCAGATGCCAAAGTCCACAATGCATTATTGGACCCAGGAGGAAAACTATAAGCAAAGAGGGTTAAGAAAGCAGAAAGTTCAGAGTCCCATAGCAAGACATTTAGAGAAGGAGAATTTTGCTTTATTTTATTACAAAAGTGAAAAAGTAACAGTTTGATTCAGATGTGGCAATGAGAAGAGAGAGAGGGGAATTTTGGCCAGTCTACCTTAGTACATTTCAACATGGGAGAAAGCCTCCATTTCTCTCACCTCAACATCAAACCCATCAGCAAATCCTGACAACTCTGTCTTCTAAACATGTTCTAGAATCCAGCCATTTTTCATTCCAATGGTGGTCCAAATCACTGTTGTCCCTTATCTGATTTACTACTATAGCCAGCCTCCCAACTGGTCTTTCTGGTGTCGCTTTTGTTCTTCTTCAATGTATTCTTCATACTAGAGGAAAAAACCAAACAAATAAAAAATACCCAAGTCCTATCACTTCTCTGCCGAAAACATGGCAACGTCTTTTTATCTCATAATGGGCCATACTGCTCTCCATGATCTGGGCCCTGACAAGCTCTCTGGCTCTTCCTCCTTTCCATTTCTTTTCTTAGCTTCAGCCATGTTGGGTTCCTTGTCCTTCCTTGGACACATCAAGAATGCTCTTGCCTTAAAGCATTTGAAACCACTATCCCCACCACCTAGAATTCTCTTCTTGAAGGTATCTGCCATGGCTGTGGCTTTACTTTCTTCAGATGTCTGCGAACATATCACCTTCAGAACTCCACTACTACGAACTTTCCTATCTTTATTGCTTTATTTTTCTCCCTAGCACTTTTACCATTATTTATCTACATCTCACCAATATTCTATGTGATTCCCCCTACTTCTCCATAACTTTCTAGAATATAAGCTCTTCAGAGGCAGGAAGGTGATAGGACTGAGGACCAAAGAGAGTTCGTGAACACAACGGAAGATGGTTTCAAAGCACAAAAGACAGAGATGAAAGTGTGGCTAAGAGTAGAAGACAACAGAAAGGCTGTAATACCCAGTAAGGGGTTTCTCCTTAAGGCAGTAACTGAGAATTCCAAAAATGAGGGGAAAAGTGGGAGTCAACTGGTCTCTAACACCTTGCGTTTCAGACACACCAGAATTGGCAGTAACAGATTGGGTCCAGGTAGGAAAAGGAATATAGGGCAGGGGACCCATTAGGGGAAGGAAATGGTACCTAGAGGTAGGTCATGTGGATTGATGAATCCTAAAGAACATAGTAATCATACGAGTCTTTCTCACTACTTGAACACGGGACAAGTATTATACAACACATAATACACATCCACGAAATATACAAAAAAGCCCATAAAAGGAAGAAACACAAGTGGTTCCAAAGAAAATTGTGAATAAGAAAAGTAACCAATAGTAAGATTAAACCACTTCATCCTGCTTTTCTATTTATGGGTACAATTCATTTATTCAGCCTTATCCACTGGAATGCAGTGTTCCGTTGAAGTAAACATTTTAGATAACAGAAATGCTTATCTGTAGGTATAATTACTTTAAGAAGTACTTAAAAAAAAGACAAACATCTTTTGAAAGATTACAATCATCTTCTACACTGCACTTGCCTGGATGGTTTGGGGATATTATTGAGAGCAGTGGTATCACAGCAGTGCCCTCTGTGACTATCAGGGCTAGAGCTATGACATTTGCCCTACACTAAGAAGTTCCAAATCGCCAGGCATTTCAGATACCTGCCTCTGCTTTTAACAGATTTCCTGTCTCCTCCCTATGAGCTTGTTAGCCACCACACTTGGCTTCTTACCAGCATTCCCGTTTCTGTAAGATTATACTCATTCTAATTTGCTGTCCCTAATCTGCTATGGGACAGGAAATGAAATAACCAAGGATGTTGGAATATTTAAAACAATGCTAAATAGACTATTATTAAACACCAGAGGCTCTCCCTATGGGTCAAGTATAGATTTACTCAATGGACTTCAGGATATAGTTTTCTCTGCTCAGGGATGATTTCTCTGCTTTCTTACTAATTTCCAACAGCACTTAGGTATCTAAACTTCATGATACATGTCCTCTGAGTTAGCATGCTATTCCTGTATCTACACAACCTTCATCAGTTTTCATAAAATGATTATTATTAAGGTTTCTCCATTTTGTTTAACAAATTAAAAACTAATATAGATTTAACACAAGATTTGCATTTATTCCACGAATGCAAAAGATATCTCCAATTGAAAATGAAATATATAATTTGGTTATTTTAACCAAAGAAAAGATTTTCCCAAGGAAAGTACAGTTACATTCCTAGGCTAGTGGACATATTGATTTAATGCATAATGTATATAAAATATATTTGTAATACAGGATGGTATTTCTAAATAGCATTAGTTAATTTTTAGGTAAAATAATTTCGGTATGAAAGATCTCAGAAGCAACAACTTACACTAACATTCCCCCGCCACACACACACAATTTGTCTGGACAGAAAAATATGGCTTAGTTCAATATTGTCTCAGTGTGGCCCTTTCAAACAATAGCTCGGCATCAGCAAACAGAAATGGCAGGTAATATAAGATGAGAACAATAACTCTTCTATAAGAGTAGTCATGGCAAATATTTACAAATGTATTTCTAGATAAACAAAGAAAGACTTTTCTTCTTAATTTTACATGAGATACATAAGTAACTTCCATGGATTCTCCTCCTGGTGGGAGAGAAGAGAAGCAAGGGAGAAATTCTAGTTCTTCTGGCTTTAGGTACCATTATGAGTTTCAATCACCTGATTTGTGAAATATCTCACAAATACAAATTATAACTGCCCCATCATAAAGGAATTGCTGGAAGAGGCTCCCTTGGTTAAAAGTCTCAGATTCTATAAATGAGCATTTATTTTATTCACTTAACCTGCAATGATTACCAGTGAACAGAAATGAAGAAATTTCCAGAATCTCAAGAAAAGCATTTACCTACCCACTTTTCCCAAGACCTATTTGGACACCACAAATCACCCATGTTTCTAGGCTTGAAACCTTGGCCTCCTATCTTTTCCTCATCCAGACCTTCTCCTCCACTTTTCCTACACTGTCTCTGTCCTTAGTCCACAGAGGCTTTGTGCTGCTTCAAGGGATCAACCTCCCTTATTTTTATACTCTAGTTTCCTCTCCACTGACAGGTGACAAGCCAGCAACCTGAATTGCCCAACTCAGAACACTCTGACCAGGTCTCTTCTCTTTTCAGAACCCTCCAGCAATTTGTAACGTAATTTAGAATCAAGCTCAAAATTCCTGATCATAGACTGGATCAACTGGATCCCGCTTACCCTTTACCCTCCCCTGTCACTCTGATTCCAAATCAACTACTCTCTCAGCCAAGAGCCATGAGCCATGAGCTTGGTGATGTGTTCATCCTGTTCATTATATTATTCTACTTTTACAAATGTTTGGAAATTCCCTTAATATGAGTTTTCTTTAAAGGAAGAAATAAAATTCCCATGTTACAAATGTTTGTAAGGTTTTTTTTTTCTTCAAATACTTAGGTGATTCTTGTTCTTTATCTAAATAGTTGTCAGTTCTTTTTCCTCAAGAAAAAAACTTCAATATTTAAAAAATTGCTTTAAGAGACTGCAAAGTAATTTATCAAAATGTTTAGAAATGATAATTTCTGTTTGGTGGGATTATAGGTGAGGTCTGTTTTTGTTACATGCTTTTTTGTTTTGTTTTGTTTTGCTACTTTTTGTTATGTTTTCCAATTTCTAAAGGCAACAAACACTGTTATCATAGAAAACAATCTGATTTTTCTGATTACATGAAAGTATGATTTTTCACATCAGGCACAGAAAATCTGTCTCTGTCATAAATCTCTATACTTTCTTTTATATTTACCATGAAAAATATTAATGAAAAACATGAACATGAAACTCTAGTTATCTACAAAATGGCCTGTAGTTTGACAGCAGGATGGAAAAGGTGAGTTTGAATGCTCATTGGGGAACTACATGCTAGATATGTTAATTCTGGAATGATAGATTGGTAAGATTATGGACTCATTTTGGCAAGACATTCTTTAAAAAAAAAAAAAAGATTTTTTTTATTCATTCATGAGAGACACAGAGAGAGACAGAGACACAGGCAGAGGGAGAAGCAGGCTCCATGCAGGGAGCCCGACGTGGGACTCAATCTCAGGTCTCCAGGATCAGGCCCTGGGTTGAAGGTGGCGCTAAACCGCTGAGCCACCCGGGCTGCCCATTGGCAAGACATTCTTGTTGAATAATACGATTGAGGGCTCATAATGGACTCTCGAGGAGCAAATGGTCCAGTGGAATTAGGAATTTCTGGGAATGTGATATATAGTATCATATGCCATTTTCATTTTAAGCTTAGCTTGGGCAGGGTTCATGCCTGGATATTGATATATAGCTACATTTTTGTTTTCTCTTATGCTTTTTGGGTTTGTTGTTGTTTTGTTTTTTTAGGTGAAGAAGGAGACAGAAGAGAGAAAAGTTTCTCTCAATTCTTGAATGAGAAAAGAAGAAATAGTTCATGTGTTTTGACTCTTTTGGCTCTCCTTCTACTACTCCTTACTCACATCATTTTATTTTGTGCAGAACTAGTTGCCCATTCTCTGTGTAAGACCTAGCTGAGAGGCTCTCAAAGACCTTGCGAAGAATTACAACCGAGACTGAGACTCAATAACAGAAACCACAAGGTCCTTGGGGGAAGGGACTACACCTCCATTCATTTATTCAACACATATTTGAACAACCTACTATGTGCCAAGCACCCTTCTCCACACTAAGGATACAGCAAGATCTCTAGTCTCATGCAATCTACCTTCATGGGAAAATACACAAGGAAGCAAAGACAAACACAAACATAAATAAGACAAATAATGGCAAAAGTTCATAAGAAAATGAAATAAAACAGAGTGATACAATAGAGTCACCAAGGGCAGGGGGCTCCAATAACACAAGGGTAGTCAGAAAGAGCTAGAACATTTGAGAAGATGTGAAGAAGGGCAAGCGGTCCTGGAGGAGACAACACGGGTAAAGGCCTGGAGGCAGGAATACACTCAGTAAGTCAGAGGAACAGCAAGCAGAGCACAAGGAGGACAATGATGCTGGATGCCTCGGGGATGTGGACATGCAGGATCGCGAGGCCTCAGTTAAAGAGCAGGGGTTTTATTCTAAGTCCAACTAGGGAAACCATGGGAGGCGTTGTTGTTGTTGTTGCAGATGATTTATTTTCCTTTTTTAAACTTACAGTAAAATACACATAACATAAAATTTACCATCCTCACAATTTTTAAGTGTATTGTTCAGCAATATTTAGTATATTCATGTTGTGCAACCACAGCTACCATTTACCTCTAGAAATCCACATCTTGCAAAATGAAATGCTCATCAGAGGCTTTTAGGCAAAGTAGTGACAGGATCTGACTTATGTTTTTAAAAATGAACTTGGTTGCTCGGTAAAGCATTGATTGCAGTGAGACAGAAGGATTCGTTTATTGAAGTTGATAGATTCAGGATATGTTCTGCAGATGTCGCTGACACAATTGCTGCTAATTTGGATGTGAGCATAAGATAAAGACAGAAATGAGGAGAAAATGTGACTTCTAGATTTTTACATCTCCAGTGTCCAGCCCATAGCAAATGGGCAATGTTTATTAGTTCATAAATAAGTAGAAGCCTTTATTTCTAGAGAGCTAGGACAACAGAAATGAAAACTACCAGGCATGCAGATGGTATCTTTTTGCAAGGCTCTAACTATCTGTACTAACTGCATTCTTATAACATGGATAAAGTCTACACTGTTGGTTTGTGTCAACATTATATGCTTTATTCCACCGTAACATTAAAGGCAAATTCTTTTCCAGTTAAATTTTATTAAGCATTTTACATATATTATTTCATGTCTTTCCTAAATCAATAGCTTTTATCCTTTGAGACTAAAGTGCTATATGGGCCATGTTTCTGATCACATGTGTATACAAATTTGATGTTTTGGAGAGTTACAGGCCTTCTGAATTCCATCCAGAGACCAATGTTAGATTAAGAAGCCCTGCTCTACCTTGTGTGAGTTATTATTGTCTATCATTATGAGAATCTAGGCTTTACTAGCCCAGCCCTAGAGACTTTGGAGAAACATTTTCAAAGGGTTTACTTTCATTAATGTCCACGATAAATGAGTTATCAAGAACCAATACTAATTTAAAAAATATCTCTGTCTTTAGCAAAACTGTTGTTCCAAATATTACACATGAGTTATTCAAGATCTTTTTTCTAAGAAGCTACATGATAAATCCTTCTACAATTCATGTCTGGGGGAAGATACCGCCTGACACGTTCATGTTTTATTTTTATTTTTTATTTTATTTTTATTATTATTTTTTACTTTTTAAAGATTTTTATTTATTTATTCATAGACACACACAGAGAGAGAGGCAGAGACACAGGTAGAGGGAGAAGCAGGCTCCATGCAGGGAGCCCAACGTGGGACTCGATCCCGGGCCTCCAGGATCACACCCTAGGCTGCAGGCGGCACTAAACCGCTGAGCTACAGGGGTTGCCTTTTTTTTCTTTTAAAAAAACCAAACCATGAGAACTGTGGAAATATTCTCTTACTTCTTAATACGAGCTCCTAGCTAATAGTTAAAATTTAGTGTTCCACTCACCACAACTATATTACCTACATTTTCCCTTTTTATGCTTGGATCTTAATATATTTGTTATGAGCATTTCAAATCTTTTTTGAAAAAGTGGAATGTAAATTATATATTAGCATATACAAACTGTCCTCTTTACAACTTCACAACTGTCCTCTTTCCTAGGCATACCCTCTGCCCTCTTCCATGGTATTTTTCTAAAGATGTGGAAATCGACTCAGAGGTCACACACAGTGGCAGGATGTAGAGTCAGAACATCTGTATTGCTGACCCAGGTTTACCACTCACCACCTAAGTGACATTGGCAAAAATAATTTACATTTTCTGGAGTCTAGATTTTTGGTTTCTAAAATTGAGTTAATAGCGCATATCACACAGGGTTGCAATAAGGACTGAGATGATTAAGGCAAAAGGATTTGGGACACACAGAGCAAAGAAGGAGGAGGAGAAACAGCGGCAGCTGCTGCGACACCTACTTGCCTGGTCATAAGGAGATGACTAACAACCATCCTTGCTCTGTCTATTGATGACTTGGTGAAGACCAATGGTTGGGGGTTGGCAGATTTTTCAGTGAGTGCCCAGCCGAGCAGTGGACTAAAGAAAGAGAACGCGCACAGGAAGGGATTGCTCCATGAGACAACATGGCTTGAGCTGGATGGTTCAGCCATCTTTGCTAAGATAATACATTTTTATTCCTTTACATTTTCAATTATCGCTCAGGATTAAGTTTTATAATCCATAGGCGTGAGGATATCATCGTATTGCTTTGAGCTTTAGGTTTTCCACATGTAACATGGGGAAACATAATCCTTGCCCCATTCATATTCTACAGTAAGGTATAGGGAGTAATCAATATTGTTATTTGTAGACAAAGATGGGCTGGGGCAATTTAGGAACTTCAAAATTCAGTAGTAAGGGCATGTTCAGAATTAAGTCTAATAAAGAAAAAAAGATGAATAGGCTAGTAAGGCACTTGGACTCTGATAAGGAGAATTTGTTTCTGGCCCCAGGATGATAAACAGGCCTGTGGCTGTGGCTTAAATGACTTGGCCTCACTGGGCTTCAGGTTCCTCATCTGTCAAAGACAAAGTTGGCCTAAATGATTGCAAAGGTTCTTTCCAAGCCAAAACACTTTAACATGTTATTAAGAAATTATCTACATGCTCATGTCCCAGCAAACATTCCACCTCTTTACCCCTTAGGTGCTAGTACAACTTTGAGGCATTAATCCAGTGGGAGTGAAGCCCAGGAGCCTGTAGCCATGTGAGAGTATCATCTTCATTAACACATCCTATACTGGCTGCCTCTTTTCTCTCCTTCTGCTGATAATGTCTAGAATCACCTCTCCAAAAAACCAAAAACCAAAAAACCTCTCTATTGAAAATTCAGGTGAAAAGTACTTCCTTATAAAGTGGTGAGAGGAGGGGCTCCTAGGTGGCTCAGTCAATTAAGTTCTGCCTTCAGCTCAGGTCACGATCCCAGAGTCCTGGGATTGAGTCCCACTTTGGGCTCTCCATTCAGTGGGGAATCTGTTTCTCCCTCTGCCCCTGCTTGTGCTCCCTCTCTCTCACTCAAATAAATAATTTTTTTTTTTAAAAAGTGGTAAGAGCATGGGCATATGAGCACTAGGGTTCAGAACAAAATGGATCTGATGCCTAATTCTGTTACTAACCACTTGGCTTTGGGCATATTACTTAACTTCAAACACTGTATCAGTTTCCTTGTCTAGGAAATGGGAACAATTTGACCTTCCCAGTAGGGCTACTATGGAGATTAAAGAAGATAAGGCACATGTAAAATGTATTCTAATGCCAGGCATATAGCAAGTATTCAATAAATGCTAATACTACAAAAATGTACTTTTATTTTTTTTTATTTTACAGGTTTGGTCTTTTTTCACTAACTTGCCATAATGGTTCAGAAAATAATTATTATAGTTCTAAAATTAGTATTTGAATCTAAAATAAGTAACACCCTGCCTAATTCAAATTGTGCAGCTTAGTAACACTAAGAAACATATTAAGTTTAATAGACTTTAGCTAATACTATAAGCTTTATTTTTTTCAATTTTTGATTTTAACTTTTATGGAACTCAAAGGAGATGGAAATCAGCCCTAGGATCTATATCCTGGTTTACATTATTAAAATAAACCTAAATGTTATATGGTTGCTAAAAACCTAATTTAAAATCAGAAATATGAGTTATGTGCCATTAGGACGATGCAGTAAGCAAAGACAAAAAATCTCCATGTGGCAAAGTTTTCTTTTGTTAATGTAGGCCCACGGAATAACTACAGAGGCAAAGGCTGTGACTGCTTAGCATGCTATGGCACCAAACATAACAGCAGCAGCAATTTTGACTGGTTCTGGCTGGTTAATCAAAAAAATTGTTTGGGGTGCCTGGGTGGCCCGGTCGCTCCAGTGTCTGATTCTTGGTTTCAGCTCAGGTTGGAATCTCAGGCTCCTGGGATGGAGCCCTATTTCAGGCTCCAAGTTCAGCATGGAGTCTACTCAGGATTCTCCTTTTCTCTCTACCTCTCCCACTGCATGCATGTGCTTCCTCTCTCTCAAATAAATAAATCTTTAAAAAAATTGCTTTTAAAAAAATTGTACATACCGTAAACATTTACTTTACCTTAAGACATATAAATATGTATTAATTTCCCAAAGTAATTCCAAGATTTTCCTTGAGGAATTCCTCTCCCCAATTTTTCTTATACAAACCACAGTCAGGATTTCCTACAATTTCCAGTTTTAATTTTCTTAGTGGACTGAAAACTAAAAAACAAAGACAAAACAATAAACTTGCAAAGTCAGGATATTTTCTTTCAAATCTTCACAACTTTCTCTCCAATCTTTCACAGTTTTTCTGCTCACTTTTTTAGTTACTCCCTTGAATAGACCCTCTGTAAAGAATTCAATATTCCTTTCACAGAAATAATACTCTTTCCTTTTGCACTTATGTGTCATAGATTTACATAACTATTACTGATATTTAAATGGTCTAATCACAATGACAAGTATAACTGGCACCAACAGGTTTACAATAAATACAATAGACTTCTGTTGAGGCAGTTATCCAGCAGCTGGATCAGGAAACAGGCAATAGTAGCCCATGTTTGCCAGGCCTGGCTGCACTTAGTCTGTTATCAGGGGAAATCAAGAGTGTAGGCTCAGCTCATCGCGTCAACTGGATAGATGTCAAAACGACTGTCTTTTTATTAGGATAAACCATATGCAATTGCCAACATCTATCTCTGACCTAGAGAAATGGCAAGTACTCACGTATAATCTAATATTTTTTTAAGAAACATGAGCTATATTTAATGTTTATCTACTACCTAATTCTTCCCCTCCCTTTGAACAATGAATAGTACTTCCTGCAATGTTATTTTTCAAATTCCACTCTACATTTATTCAGGAACTCTCCGCTAGGGAATAATCGGTATCTGGACTCTGGTTGCCTAGGAATGTGACTTCCACCTCCTATCTCTCTTCAAGTTAAAGTCACACCTGTTAGAATTTAAGAAGCTGAAGGTATAAGCATGTGTCTTCTGGCTAATTGAATGAAAAGCATCAGGGGGGTGGGTACTGGGGTGACTCAGTGGTTGAGCATCCGCCTTTGGCTCAGGTCCTGATCCCAGGATCCTGGGATCAAGGCCCACATCAGGCTCCCTGCTCAATGGGGAGCCTGCTTCTCCCTCTGCCTGTGTCTCTGCCTCTCTCTCTCTCTGTCTCTCCTGAATAAATAAATAAAATCTTAAAAAAAAAAAAAAAAAAAGAAAAGAAAAACAGTAGAGGGATTAAAATGTCAGGTCAGCACTAGTTTGTTTATTTGTTTGCTTCTGAGACACAAATCTTTTTAACCCACAGGATCCAAAAACAGCAGTATCTGCCTAGAGAACGTAGGAAAAAGATAAGAATGGGAGTAGGCAAAGAAACTTATGGACAGACCTGGGATAAGTCATCCTTAAATATGAGCACCCTTTACTGTTCTTGCTCTGTCCCTATTCTATCATTTGATTATAATAAACAAATAAGCCATAAATGTGCTATTAAGACAAAATCCAGAAACGTGAGACAGAAAGGAGGAGGGGCTGTATTTACATGAGGAACTACTAGCGAAACCTTCTTTTACTAGTTTTTCCATTTCTATCACTGACTCTAAAAAGCCTAAATCAAGTTTATCTGTATGGTTGCCCATATCCCCTCATCAAACTACCGGTCGATATCAGAACCCTAGTGTGTCTTATACCCTCTAAAATATCAACCCACGGAGTTAGTAGGCAGGGTAGGAGGAGCCTAAACATTGTAGCTTTTATCTGCATTCAAATGGCGCTGCATGCTTCCAAGAGTGTATCTGAGCACTCTTTCTGCTTTCTTGACTTGAGCACCCCTCTTCAATTTTCTGCACCCATGTGTATGATGAGAATCATGGTACAGACCTTGCCAGCTTCAGAGGATTCATGAGAAAATGCATGTAAAGTACCTTGCTCCAACAATGAGGCTACCTAAAAGATGCCAAAACGTTTGACTCCGGGCAAGAGAAGATTTAAAACTTTAATGCAAGCTTAAACACTTTATAAACATGAGGCAAAAGAACATTCTTAAAGCTTATTTTCTGTTCCAAAACTGTTTTTGCAAACAGAGCATAATCAAGACATCCAACGTGAACGCTGGGGGAAGCTGTCCTTTCCAAAGAGAAACAGCTAAGAGCTAGGACTCAGGTAGTGGAGAGAGAGAGAGAGAGAGCCTCCACAAGAGGAGGAGAGGTTTCAGGAAGGTGAAGAAGATATAAATGTCGGAGAGTCGCTTTTAAAATTCAAATGTGAACAAGTCCCTCACTTTCTTCCTGTCTTCAATGGGTACCCACTGATTTTAAGATAAAATCCAAATCCTTCGGGTCAAAAAAGGCTCTCAGCAAACTGGCCCCTGTGGGTTTATGCAACCTCACCTCACACCCTCCTCTGCAGTTGTTCTACACTATTTCCACTTTCTGCAAGGCATTGGCCTTCTCTCGGCCAATCAGGATCTGATTTCCTGCCCTCACCTCATTTCTATGCTGCCCTAACTCCCACTCTTTCTTCTTCTGGCTCAGGAGGACTATTGTGTCTGCCTTCTTCCACTCGGCTTCCCCAACACTCCGTATGGCTCATAGCTGATAGCACTGCACTGTAATTGTTTATCTCCCTGAGGCCCTGGCCTGGCTTTAGCATTCTGCTGGCCACTTTACCTGACACAGAACTGGCACTCATTTAAATGTTTGTTAAATATGCAACTTCTGAAACTCCCTAATTTCGGCTAGATTTATAGCTTTATTACCTTATTTCGGAGAGGAAAAGAAGAGAGGTTGCTGGTGTTCAAAAGGCCATGAGGTTGCTTCCCAAGATGGATGAAAATTTGTATTTCACACGGCAGACTTATGTCATATGTGATACAGTAACTTAGTTCATCTGAGTAACAGCCTGTTTAGAAATATTTATGATGGTGTGGCCACTTCTGTCATTAACCCGATAATTTTACTTTGCAATGTAATAAAATGTGCTTTTAATATATTTAAATTAGGAATATTTGAAATCTCAATATTTTTAGAAAACCAGTCTTATAAAATACTAAATTTGCATTCATTTTTAAGTTTTTCATAACTAGGACACCTGGGTGGCTCAATGGTTGAGCGTCTGCCTTTGGCTCAGGGTATGAGCCCAGCATCTGGGATCAAGTCCCACATTCAGCTCCCTCCAAGGAGCCTGCTTCTCCCTCTGCCTGTGTCTCTGCCTGTGTCTCTGCCTCTCTGTATCTTACATGCATAAATAAATAAAATCTTAAAAAAAAAGTTTTTATAACTTGTGAGTGGTCCAAATTGGATGAATGACAGAAACTTATCTAAGATATACTCATCTCTCAAAATTTACTTATGGCAGGCTTCTTTCCATGCTATATGATATGTTAGATTGAAATTCAAGGTTAGTTCTCAATTTAATATGCCAATATATACACAAAATCTCCAAAATTGTTTGGTAAATAGCATTCTTCTATATCCTAAAACTGATGTTTGTACACATAGTACACCATGGAGAATAAACAATTAAACAAATTAGAAAAACTCCTATTTCGTCCACTCAACTACAAATCATTTGAGGACAGGGATTTTCTTTTATGTACATTCCAATATCTGACATAAAGAAACAAACCCCAATTCATTAAGTGAAGTATCTGCAAAGATAAGTATCACTGTAAATTAGGTTGTTTATGATAGTTGCTAATACACCTGTTCAACAGTAGAGGCTTAGTTTATGAAATCACATGACAATTGCTGGAATATAACACAAAGAGTAGGAGTTTGAGAAATTAGATTTGGAAATCAGAGAGGAACACTGGCTAATAGAAAAAACAGAGAGAGGGCAGCCCGTTTGGCTCAGCGGTTTAGCGCCGCCTTGAGACCCAGGATCGAGTCCCATGTCAGGCTCCCTGCATGGAGCCTGCTTCTCCCTCTGCCTGTGTCTCTGCCTCTCTCTCTCTCTCTCTCTCTCTCTCTCTCTCATGAATAAATAAAATCTTAAAAAAAAAAACAGAGAGAGATAAAGGCAAAATTGTAAAATATCTACTGTGGTCGAATTAAGCTCCATGGGTCAAAACTCTCTTTGGTTCCCTAGTCTCATTATTCAGGCACCTCCTCTTCTCCTCACTTCGAACCTCTGCCAAGCACAGCCAGTTCTTTCCTGACAATTCCTCTTGGGACTAGTCCAGGCTCACATCACTTTATACAGAAGTTTTGGGAAAAGGTTCCTCCTAGGCATGTCTGCAGCTTCATCCCACTACCATCACATCTACTGCCATAATAAGACTGTTATTCTACTGCTGTCTACTGCGGTAATCTTTTTTTTTTTTTATGTTTTGTGCATGTTTATGTATGTGTTAAATTTTGCAATAAAAGATGGTGCTTTTGAGTTTTTTGTAAGTTACTGTGGTTGGTTTCGTATCTTGTTTTGCTAAAGTAAGATTAGGATTCATAATTCTCTGCCGATTTGGTCCTACTTCTACAAGTCTGACTTTAATGCTTAGCCAGGATAACTGGATTCCTCTCTGCAGCAACAGAGTCAGCAGAGGCTTTTCTACCCTTCCCCAATGCCTGCCAGCAACTCCTTGTCTACCAACGCAAATTCCTTAACACTTTTTAAAACCTGGCTTAACATTTTCAAAAAGTTTCTACCATCACCAAACCCACCTGTGTACTACCTTAAGTCATACTGCATCATATTCTGCGAACGTTTACCAAGCAACTACTACTTGAAAGGACTGCAGATGTAGTGTTCTAAGCTATTTACAGTATTTCTGTGGACACGGAACATTTACAAGAGAAGATACCGAAGAGGAGAAAATGACAAATGTTAAGTGATAAATGAGCGTTCAGAGGTAGGGAACAGGAAGACTGGGAAAGAGAGGTCAAGGGACGGGGTAAGGCTCAATGAACACTAGAAGGAAGACACAAAGTAGAAGGTGGAGAGATTTCATGATTGGGAGAGAGGTGACATGAGACAGGACCGCTGAGTTAGGATAATGATGGGGCCCCTGACATAAAGGATATTAACCAGAAATGCTTTGCGGCAAAAGAGGGCAAGTCCGCAAGGAGTATTAGAATAGCTATTAGAAATGACAAATACCCACCATTTGCTTCAACGTGGATGGAACTGGAGGGTATTATGCTGAGTGAAATAAGTCAATAGGAGAAGGACAAACATTATATGTTCTCATTCATTTGGGGAATATAAATAATAGTGAAAAGGAATATAGGGGAAGGGAGAAGAAATGTGTGGGAAAAATCAGAAAGGGAGACAGAACGTAAAGACTCCTAACTCTGGGAAACGAACTAGGGGTGGTAGAAGGGGAGGAGGGTGGGGGGTGGGAGTGAATGGGTGACGGACACTGGGGGTTATTCTGTATGTTGGTAAATTGAACACCAATAAAAAATAAATTAATAAAAAAAAAGAATATAAACTGACAGATGATACTCTAAAAAACTGAGTAAAGACACGTGGAAAGCACAGAATCTTAAATCAGATAACTAGAGGTGATACTGAGGTAGCAAGGTTCTGTGAGATCTCTAAAAAAAAATAAATAAATAAACATACAAAAGAACCTAAACTAGTACAAAACCACACAAGAGAGATCTGAGGATGAGAACCTGGTCAGCGATGCTTCAAAGAGCTCAGGTCAGGACATAAGGAGGAAGAAAGGAATTCTTGGTGAGGCTGTAGGGTATGCAGAGTGGTTGGGCCCAGAGCCCCTGAGCTGGAGTCTCTTCCAGCTCCTTGCGTGATCCGGGACAAGGGACGCCGTATCCGTTTCCTCGCCCGTAAAATGAGGATAACAGAATCCTTTAACCTCACAGGATCCTTGCGAGGATTACGAGGTAATGCAAGTTCTTGGAACAGTGGCCGTCTGTCTGTCTGTCTCTCTCTCTCTCTCTCTCTCACACACACACACACACACACACACACACACACACACACACACACTACAGAAGTGCCTGCCGTTGAGGGGAAAAGATTCCTCTAGTCCTGGGCGACCTTGGGGAGAACCATTTCTGGCCGGTAGCAGGAGCAGAACTGCCAAGTAGGGAACCCCCGAGCGAGGGAGCGGTGGGAAGGCAGGGGCGGTCTCGGCGGACGATGATCCCTTCGCGGCGCTGGGCGAGAAGTGCGAATCGGGAACCAGGGGTCCCCTGCGGCCGGGGTGCAGCGGCAGCGCTTCCCGAGGGGCTGCCCGGCCACGGGGCCCAGGCCTGCTCGCCCCGGCTCCCCCTCGGTGGGTGGGGCGCGTTTCCCGCCCCCACGGGGGGCTGGGCCGGGGCAGGACGAGACCCCTCCCGCCCCGGCTCCCCGGGGAGCTCGAGGGGCGCCCGCTCGGCGTCCGGGAGCCGAATCAGCGCCGCCTGCCGAGGGGAAGGCCAAGCTCGCCCGACGGGAGCTCGGAGGATGCAACCACGGGCTTCCCCACCCGCTCCTGCGGCGCGAGCTCGGGGGGCGGCCCCCCAAGTTCCCGCCGGCCCCGGAGGGCCAGGGAGCAGAAAGGACGGGGCTCGGGGCGGGTGGTGGCCGGCGAGGCCGGATCGGGAGCTGGGGACGTGACCTCGGTGGCCAAGGTCGAGCCGGGGCTTCGCCCCGCGCGCCCAGCGAGCCCGCCCGCCCGGAGAAGCAGGGCCCCCGGCCCGGGCAGCGCTCGCGGAGGGTCAAGCCCCGGGGCGGCCGGGGGCGCAGGCCCCTGGAGGATGGGGGGCGGGGGGGCTCCCAGGGAGCGCGCAGGTGAGCCCGCCCGCCAGCCCGCAGAGGCGGGGCCCCCGGCCCAGGCAGCGCTCGCGGAGGGTCAAGCCCCGGGGCGGCCGGGGGCGCCGGCCCTTGGGGACGCAGGGGGCGGGGGGCGCAGGGGCCCCCAGGGAGCGCGCAGGTGAGCGCGGCGGGAAGGGCCTTCGCCCCCCGCCCCAAGGCCGCGGCGCCACAACTTCCGAAGCGCCGGCTCCCGGGCCCCCGCACCCCGCACCCCGCACCCCGCACCCCGAGCCCGCGCCCGCGCCCAGCTCCCTGCGTCCGGCTGCTCCGGAGCCCGGCCGCCGGGGGCTCCCTCCCTCCGTCCGTCCCCCCATCTCTTCTCCGCGCCCCGGAAAAGTTTGGGCCCGGCCCCGGGCTCGGAGTCCCGCACTCACCCCGCGGGTTGCGGAGCCGAGGCGGCGGCGGCGCGAGCTCCTCACAGCGGCCCCTGCTGCCCCGGGCGCCCCGCGAGCTGGAGCGCGGGCGGAGGCCGCCGGGTGTCACCTGCCCGCCCCCCCCCCGCCCCCGTGACGCCGCCCGGCGCCGCCCCCGCCAGGTACCGCGGGGGGAGGAGCCGCGGGGGGGCCGGCCCGGAGCGCCGCGGCTACGCGGACGGAGGCGAGGTCGAGCCTTTGGATGCGGCGCGTCCCTCTGCTCTGCTCGCGCGGGCGGTCCCCCGAGCTGGTCCGGGGGCGGAACGTAAATAGTGTGAAAGTCGTCGTCATGCATGACTCAGGAATGAATGGGAGAAACATGTGACATGAGGAAAACCTGGCCGCGGTGAGGCTGGAGTGCAGAGGGGCAAAAAGAAAAAAAAAAAAAAAAGAGGTCCTTGCTCCCCATAAAGCTATGTGGAGGGTTAACTCATATCTAAAATGGAGGCCAGACTCCACCAAGGAGAGAAGGCCAATTTGGGTCAGCTCCATCCCTGCTTAGTAAGACACTGGACAAAAATCCCTGCAAATACTGGGAGCAGAGGGGAGGGGGGTTGAGAGCAGTGAAAACAAATATGAAAATCTAAGTTAACTTTTCTCCTGGTTAGTCACACCAGATGCTGCAGGGAACAAAGTCTAGCAAACTGATTTCTCCTTATCTGCTACCGTGGGCTTGGGGAGTGGGGTGAGGATGAGTGTCAGGGGTGTGTACTCCCGCTCCATTATTTTTTAACTTACCTGGCCTTGTGTCTAGTCATGATCCTCTTAACCCCTGCTACGTTTTGAGATCATGGCATCCACAGCTGGGAGACAGACTAAGAGTCCGAGGAAGTGACGTGCTTAGGAAACAAAACCAAGAACCGCAATCGAGTGGTCTTCTAGAAACTTGAAGAATAACCTGAAGGTTGCAGTCCTGACCCAGGCTCCTCACCAACGTGGCCTGTGGGTTTGTGCTGCAAGTTTCCAGCATGGAATCCCCACAAAGGAGCCAGGTACGGTGGATAGGGAAAACATTCAGTGGGCCAGAAGCATGTGTTCTGCACATACACAACTTGCCTTCACACCTAATCCTACTGCACTGAAAGAGGTTTTAAATATTTTATGTAAAATGTTGAGAACCCACATAGTAGCAACTGAAAGGAATGCAAAACACATGACAGCTCAATTTTAAGAGAATGTTGAAGTCAAGGAAACTGAAGATTTCTCCTTCCTTTTAAACTCTGCTTTCATAATAAAAACAAATAAATGCAGTTTAGTAGATTTGGAAGGTCCTTTGCGAATTGGAGACACTTGCTTAATTGTATTTCCCTTTGAGTCTATCTCTCTAGTCTATCTCTACATATCTACATATATTGATGAAATTTCAAATACACAGAGATGGATTCTTTTAACAAATGTTTATTAAGTACTGCTATATTCCAAGCCCTCAAAGTTCAACACATACAAGAATACAGATGAAAAAAATAATTCTCTCTTGTGGAATGTACACTCATTCTAATTGGAGACCATAGATGAATAAATAAAATATGTAGTGTTCATGTTTTGATAACCGCTATTAAGAAAAATGAAGAGGGGAACGGGATGGGGAAGTTGGAGATAGGGAGGTACAATGTTAAAGTTAGGGAAGACCTCAATGCAAGGAGGCATTTGAGCCAAAATATTAAGGACGTGAGGTGGCAAGCCTGTGTGTCCAGGTAGGTAACAGCATTCTAGTTGGTGGAATAGCAAGGCTAAAGGCCCTAAAGCATGCGTGTGCCTGGGATATTCATGTTCACAGAATAGCAAGAGTGGTTGAATTGGGATGAGGACATTAGTAATAAATGAGATCAAAGAGTTAAGGGAAGTGTTTTTTAGTAGAGAAGTGACATTATCTGACTCAAATTTTAAAAATAAATGCCCACAGTGGAAAGGTAAGGAGAATGAGTAGTTTGCTGAACAATGACCCCAACTTTTATCACAGCCAGGGGAAGAAAGTGTTTCAAAGTGGAGGAAGTAAGTGCGTCAAATGCTGTAATTGAGGATCAGAAATTGACTGTTGAGCAATATGGAAACCATGGGTTGATTATGACAAGAACAAGTTTGGAGGAGTGGAAGGAATGAAAAAGGGACTTGAGTGAGTTTCAAGAGTCAGTGGGAAGACAGAAATTGGGGAAAACAAGCTTGGGCAATTCTATCAAAGACTTCTATGGTATTATGCGGTTATGGCAGGAAGGGGAATTGGACCTAGAGAGTTTTTGGTGTTTTGCCATTGTTGTTAAAGATGGTGGCATTTATAGTATGTTTGTATGCTTTGGGGAAAATTAGTAAAGAAGCAAAAACTGTAAGGCTAGAAAGAAGACAGCTCTCGTAGTGATGTCCTCAAGTATGTGAGAAGGGTGGGACTTGGTACATAGAGAATTTGACCTTAGATCTCAACATGCACATTCACCCAGAGGTAACGGAGGGAAGGCAGAGTTGTGGGCATGTGTTTGGGGAAGTAGGAGCTTGTGTTAATAGTCTTATCAAATTCCCCAGAAACAAACCTGAGAGAAAATTGTATATGAGATTTATTGAGGCCATTAAATAGGAATACAAGGGGATCTGGGTGAAACTGACATTGTCAACTATGCAAATATTAATATTTTCCAAATTTTCCTTTATTTAAATAAATAAAATGTTACAGGTAAAACTACCCTAACCCCTCTCTTTTTCCAGAGGCATCCTAAAGTAGCTATGTGTCATTTCCATGCGTGTGTTTATAATTATTTTACTACTTATATATCTATGTACTATAATTTATTTATGGTTAAATTTTATATAAGTACTATCATACTGTGTATTCTTCTGCAACTGTGTTCTTTTGACACCACTGTCTTTGAGGATTTGTTCATGTTGATACATATAGATCTTGTTTATTTAATTACAATATAGTATTCTATTGTATGAGTAAAACCGTTTATCCATTTGCCTGCTAATGAATGAATTTGGGTAACTTCCAATTTTTCCCTTATGGAGATGATGTGGCAATAGATATATGAGTGAATATTTTCTGTACACATGTAGGAAAATGTCTAGGGTTTACACTCAGAAATGGAATTGCTGGTCATGGAATACATTGTTCTCTTCTAAGGACATTTGGTATTTTTTCACTGCTCTGAATCTGAACCCTCTTCCTATATTTGAGGAAGTTGCTATTATAAGACTTCCTAGGATCAGAGCTCACCTCCCATTGTAGAAGCTGGAGTGTATGATACTTCGCTAGCCCCTTGGGCAGCAGGAGCATAGGGCTATGACTGAAGCTGGACCAAAAAGAGATACTCCCCGCTCCCCTCCCCCACTCAGGATGCTGATATGGAAGCTAATGACACAAGAAATTGTGCTTGCTAGAGGCATGGATGGCTCCCCACACTGGTTCACTGGCATAAAATTAACTCTGGTTTGTCAGCAGAGCATTCCTTTGTTCTTTTTTTCAAGCCTGTTATCCAGGCTCTGTGGAAGTCTGTAAGCTTCTCAGTATTTTTTCAATAAACATAAACACCTTTTCTGTTTAGTCATTTAGTTTTTTTCGCTTACATTTGACGACCCTGACTGAGTGGTGCTAATTTACACTCCCACAACATTATAGAATAGTTCACATTTCCCCAAATTCTTGTCAACATTCCATTCCATAACATTCTTAAACCTTATATTTTTGCCAGTCTGATGGGTGTAAAACATTTTCCTGCTGTTGTTTTAATATATATTTTTAGGATTACTAATGGTCTAAATATCTTTTCATATTTTTTTTTAGCCATTGAGAGGTCTTCTCTGAATTGCTTTTTCATGTCATTTGCTTATTTTTACAGTTATATTGTTCGTGATGATTTTTTTGAAGTATGATCAATTCTTTTTACATTTTTTAAATTTAAATTCAATTTGCCAACATATAGTATAACACCCAGTGCTCATCCCATCAAGTGCCCTCCTCAATGTCCATCACTCAGCTACGCCATCTCCCCACCTACCTCCCTTTCAGCAACCCTTTGTTTGTTTCCCAGAATTAGGAGTCTCTCATGGTTTCTTTCCCTAATTTTTCCCACTCAGTTTGTTCTTGATAATTTGTGCTTATTTTATCAGTTATAGGTTTTACAATATCTTTTCTCAATCTAAAGTTATATTTTAATTTTATGAGGATTTTTGTTCATAAGTTTAAAAATTTTTAATGTAGTTAAACTGATCAATATTTCCCCTATATTTTGTGCATTCTGCCTCTTATACTAGAATTATTTCCTTTTTCTTAAGTCATAAATATACTCACCTTTGTTTTCTAAAATTTAGGATCTTTTCTTATTAAGTTTAGATCTTTAACATGTCTGAAATTGCTTTAAAATTATTTTTGAACAGGGCAGCCCAGGTGGCTCAGTAGTTTAGCGCCACCTTCAGTCCAGGGTGTGATCCTGGAGACCTGGGATGGAGTCCCACGTTGGGCTCCCTGCATGGAGCCTGCTTCTCCCTCTGCCTGTGTTTCTGCCTTTCTCTCTCTCTCTCTCTGTGTCTCTCATGAATAAATAAATAAAATCTTAAGAAAGAATTATTTTTGAACAGGTAATACATTCACGTGCCTTTTGTATCAAAAAGGCATATAGTGAAAAATCTCTCTTCACTTCTTCTTTCATTCATGCCTTTTTTTAAAATAAAAATTTATTTATTTGAAAGAGAGAGGAGGAAAGGGGCAGAGAGAGAGGGAAAGAGAGAGTGTCTCAAGCAAACTATGTACCAAACATGGAGCCCAAAGCCGGACTCAGTCCCCAGGATCCTGAGATCAGGACCTGAACTGAAATCAAGAATCAGCTGCTTGGGCAGCCCCGATGGCCCAGCAGTTTGGCGCCGCCTTCGGCCCAGGGTGTGATCCTGGAGACCCTGGGATCGAGTCCCACGTCGGGCTCCCTGCATGGAGCCTGCTTCTCCCTCTGCCTGTCTCTGCCTCCTGCCTCTCTCTCTTTCTGTGTCTGTCATGAATAAATAAATAAAATCTTAAAAAAAAAAAATCATCAGCTGCTTAACCAAGTGAGCCACCCAGGTGCCCCTCCATGCCTATCTCATATACTTCTAGAGATTTAAAAGGAATTGTTTAAAAAAGTGTATTCTTCTTGTTTCTTTTTGAATACAGATACTAAATACCATACACATTGCTGTGTACCTATTTTTTTTTCACTAAACAATGTATCTTGAGATAGTCTCATAAAAAACTTTTTCATCTCGTACTCCTATATAGTATGACTCAGCCATAATTTATTTAACCCCAGTTCCCCATCAATAAACATTAGGTTATTTGCAGTCTTGTGGTGTTAATATCAATAGCTAACACATGCACAGTATTTGCCAGGTACTGTTGTAAGTATTGTTTACATAGATTAACATCTGTACATTTTAAAAGCAGCTTTTTTCCCCCTCAGTGAAAATCTATGATAGGATTTTGATTTAAATTGCTTTAAAATTTAAAGATGGATTTAGTGAGAACTCCAGGAAACGGTTACCTTTCCTTTAGCCTCTCTTTGGTATTTGCTGGATAAGACCTGACAACTTCTTTGGCAATATGCCACTTCTCCTCCTGTCCTAACACTCTCCTTTTTGCTTATTCTGATCTAACCACACACATATCCTTGCTATTTCTTGAATGTGGCCAGTATGTTCTTGCCTCAGGGCTTTTGTTTTGTTCCCTCTGCCCGGAATGTTCTTCTCCCAGGTACCTACGGGGCTTGCTCTTTGCATCTTTGCTCAGAGAGACCTTTTCTAAGCACATTATTTAAAATTACAACTCCTTACATTTCTTATACCCCTCCTCTGTATTACTTTTCTCCATAGTACTTAGTACCTTCAACATGCTATACAAAGTTTTTTTTTTTCAAAGATTTATTTGACAGAGAGAGAGCGCACGAGTAAGCATACATGCAAGGGGCAGAGGGAGAGGGAGAAAGAGGCTTCTGACAGAGCAGGGAGCCTGACGCTGTAAGACCTCAGGACCTAGCATCATGACCTGAGCCAAAGGTAGACACTTAACTTGCTGAGCCACCCAGGTGCTCCCAAATTTTCTTTTTAATATTATTGTCTGTGCCCTCCCCATCCCCATTAAAATGAAAGCTCCAGGAGAAAGGATTTTTGACTTTTTGTTGGATTGCCAGCCTTGAGTAGTATTTGGGGAATAATAAATAATAAATTTTTGTTGGATGCTCAAATGCTATTAAAAAGATAAGTGTAGTATGCCAAAGGAGCACTAAAGAGAAACTCCTAATTCAGACTATAATCTGGCAGGGAAAAATTTTCTGGAGAATCTTACTCCTCTTTCAGGACTGGAAGCCGATGTCGTTGAGAGCATGAGCCAATGATCCATTTTTAGCTCTCATCTTAGCTGACCTAACATCACTTGACACAGTTGATTACTATCTTCTCAAAAATGCTTTCTTCACTTGATTTCCAGGGTACCACACTTGACTGCCTCTTTTCCTACTTTCCTGCCCATTCCTTTTTAGGTTTTCAGCAGGTTCCTTCTCATCTTCTGACCTTTAAATGCTAGAGTGCCTGGGCTTCAGGACATGATCCTTTTCTCATCTCTGTACACTCATTCAAATCACAGGTGATTTGAACCAGTCTCAGGGCTTTAAATGCCATCTGACTACTCATGATACCCAAATGTGTATCTCCAGCTCATAACTCTTTCCTGACCTCCAGACCTGTATATCTGGGTGCCTACTGGGCCTCTCCTTTTGGATGTCTAGTAAGTATCTCAAATGTAAATGTCCACAATAGAGTCCCTGATATTTCCTCCCTTCTTTTGTGTTCCCTGTCTCATTCAGTAGCAACTCTATTCTTTTGGTAGCTCAGGCCCAAAATCTGGGGGCCCTCTTTGACTCTTCTCTTCCTTTCTACCAATTCTACCTTCAAAATATATTCAGAACTATTCAGGGTATCTGGGTGGCTCAGTTGGTTAGGTGGCTGCTTCCTGATTTTGGCTTGTCATGATCTCAGGGTCATGAGACTGAGTCCTGCATGAGGCTCCACATGGGGCATGGAGCCTGCTTAAGATTCTCTCTCTCCCATCTCTCTGTCCTCTGTCCCCTTCCCCCCCACCCTGCCACAAGTTAATATGGATATAATTCTTTACTGTGTCAATACCTAGTTAAGGAGCAGGTGAGTATCTGCTGAGGATTAATCTGAGGATTAATATTTGTTAGTACCTAGAACTTCCTCCTACCATGATAAACCTTTTTGCCTAAATGTTGCAACATGAAGACATATAGCAGATCTTTTTCATGATTTTCTATACTCTTATCTACATAGTCACAGGTAATCTACTTAGATAGGATGTAGACCACAGATATTTTGATTCTCAAGCTATGAGCATTTTTAATCACTTTTCAACATCAAAAATTGTACAATTTCACATAAAAATATGGATTTTCACCTCTCTTTAGTAATGAGCATTTTGTTTCAATAGGTCTACATCTGCCCATGGCCTAAACTAGCTGGAGCCAAGCAGTCATGTGGCATAGGCAGTTTGGTATTTTCTAGTATCTGTTTACCTTTTTGTTAACAGTAATTGATCTCCAGTTTTTGGCTGAGCACATAGACACTTAAAGACCCAGCTTCCTTTTCAGTTGGGTGTGGCCAGAAATTCTGGCCAAGAGGATGTCAGTGAAAGTAGTGTGAAACTTCTTAGAAACTTCTCCCTCAAAGGGAGGGAGCACGCCATCTTCTTCCTTTTCCTTTTTTTTTTTTTTTTTTTGTTGGGTGGAACGCGGATATAATGGCTAGAGCAATCATGTTGAATCATAAGGGGTAAGCTGCTGATAGAGGGCGTGAGAGCAATAAGATAGAAAGTGCCAAGGTTCCTGATGACCTTGGAACCACCATACTGGCTGAGGATGCTTTCCTTTTATCAAGAGAAATGCTTTTATGTTTTATTTCACCTCTGTTATTTTGGGCTGTCAGGTAAATCTAACCCTAACTCGTAAACGCTGCCATTGGGCAGGTGTTCCCAGGTTTATCACTGTTGCCACCACTACTGGATGTCTTCCTAACGTTGCCTGGGAGTTGGCCATTTATCATCACATCACACTGTTTTTCCCTGCACTGAAAAGGAGAAAATGACAGATTAATATAGCCACGTATTTCAGGATTAGTTGAAGAGCACATGTCATTGTGGAAGTAGTCTATTCCTATGTGGCAAATACTGCACACCAAATATTAATGCACACTGTATTAAATTTACATGACTTAAAAGAAGCTATTATGAGACGAACCACAGTAAGAAGTATGACCAGAATAACAAAGACATGTTAATGGCAAAGTTCACTTGATGAAAAACTTAATGGACTGCAAACAAGGGCTGGAATTACAGTGTTAATGGTGTAAAATGTATTAAGTAAAAAAAAAAAAAAATCTTGGCATGAAAAGCTCTTGCCAGGGTGGGGTTGATAAAAAGGTTGACTACGGCAGAAATTGCATCCTGAACAGAAACTTCCATTTGCAAATATAAGTCTAACATAACATTTCTTAGCATGTTAAAGCTGGGGGTAAAAGCACAAAGTTACACAAAAAGATTATATCATTTAAAATTCCCTGCACTCCCAATGACAATATAGATATTTATCTTTTATATCTATATATAAAATATATATATAGCTATTAGCTATTCATTTGTGATATCTGGAAGGTTCTAAGTGTTTGAAGAGCTTTTGGGTATCATGCCAGTAATAGGCATATCAGGAAATTATTTTTGTGTTGAGTGAGGTGAGTACAGGGATGCAGGTGGTACTCTGGCAAGTCAGTGCTAACACTGGACTTGCTTTACTGAACTTAAATACATGCTGACAGTTTGCATACAACATACACATATTTCATAATTCAGTTGGAGGTTACATTTAAATTAGAAAAGGAGAACATGTCTTGAATACAGCCATGAATACTACATGAAATGGATGTACAACCAGGGTTTGAACTACAGGACACATGTCAATGTTTTCTTGATGAATTGTAGGCACAGTAGATGTGGTATGAGACTGAGGTTTTTTGGGGAGTGGAGAGGGCGGGTATTTGTAAGAATATGGTTTGTGTTATCTAAAGAAAGTATCAGCTAAACGCATTAATGAAGATTTAGTCAAAGACTGGGCCTTTAGTTGACATCATACATACTCTATTTCTCTGCAAGTGTGTTTACAACCAGTTACACAAACAAATCATTCATTTTATTCATCTTATTTCTAACTAAATTGTGCCTTTGGGAAACTCACTTCACCAGGAAACATCTGGTCTACTTTTGTATGCAGATTTTTTTCAGAAATTTAAATGATGATTACCCCTGTGGACTTAAGAATTGATTCTAAAAAAGTTATTTGATTTAAAAATTTATAAAAATGAACTTGTATCAGCTTGCCTTTTCTTAGCTAATACTAATGTACATAAAAAGCTAAAAAAAAAAAAAAAAGTTAGTGTTTTGAAGTGCAGCTCTAAAAAATAACCAGGAACTGAATTCTATAAATAACTCAGATATTTTAAATTCAAATGAACTGAGCAAGGAATCTGTTTTAGAAAACCCTATCAGTGAGAAGGGAAGGAAAAATGAAGTAAGATTAAAATAGAGAAGAAGGCATAAGAGACTCTTAACCATAAGAACAAACTGAGGATTGCTGGAGGGATATGAGAAGGGAGATGCCCTAAATGGGTGATGGGCATTAAGGAGGACACTTGGTGGGATGAGCACTGGCTGTTATATGTAAGTAATGAGTCACTAAATTCTACTCCTGAAACCAGTACTACACTAGATGTTAACTAACTTGAATTCAAATTAAAAAACAGGGTAGCCCCGGTGGCACAGCGGTTTAGCGCCGCCTGCAGTCCAGGGCCTGATCCTGGAGTCCCAAGATTGAGTCCCACATTGGGCTCCCCGCATGGAGCCTGCCTCTCCCTCTGCCTGTGTCTCTGCCTCTCTCTCTCTGTGTCTCTCATGAATGAATAAATAAAATCTTAAAAAAAAAACAAATTAAAAAACAATACTATCTGTGAAAAATTTACACATTATTAATTTGAAGAAAATTAGTATTCCTTCCAGATGAAGCAGAAGAAAAATGTCACATTTCTCTGGTTCAAGATAATTAAAAATAATGGATTAGACAAAAATAATAATAACCAAAATATCTAATTGGGTGTTTGAATATTGTTATCAGAAAATTTAGTCTCTAATATGTTTATGTTATTTGCTTGTACCAAAGCACAATAAAAATAAAGGATATGATTATACCTTTCATATTTGATTTTTGTTACTCCCACCCGTTCACTTGTTTACCATATTCTCCTGACCTTTGTAATCATGTGAGACTGTGAGCTTCCATCTTGCCTTTCTTGCATTCCTTCTGAGCATAAAGATTTATGTCATTTTTCCATAATGAGGGCAAACAAGAGAAGGCCCAGAACTTTAGAGTCAAAGGCAATAGGGAAGTTCCATCTAACCATAATGATAACTAACAGGTGGGAATGGGCTTGAGTTGGAGGGGACCACATAAAGAAATCTGAACTCAAGGCTTCATTAAGCTCTTCTAATCTTGTTTAGCTATTGAGATTCACAAAGCAAGTCCGCAGTATATAGCAGTCATCGATTCAGGGAGGATCTATGTTGGGTGTACAGGCCAATAAAAACCTTGAGAAAAGGGCTCTTTGCCACTCTGTAGGAAGACTGCAAGATTAATATAATGCCCAAGCTATTAACTAATACCTAATAATACTTAAAATTTCATACATTATAAGAATGGCACTCTCATTTAAACACTTTATCATTTACAGATTGCTAGTGGAATTGTTTAGTAGTTAGGTAATTGGTAATGGTATTATTTGCTAATTACTTCAATGCACATATATACATTTTCTGCATCTTCTATTTGTCAAGCAGTGTACTAGGTGCTGAGGATACAGCAATAAACAAAACAGATAAAACCCCTGACCTCGTGGAGTATAAGTTCTAGAAGTGCAGAGAAAGGCAAAATAAATAAGCAGACCATGTTCTGAGGTGAAATTTGAGAGAATTTTGACAAGAGCTCACAGCCCAATAATCTAGAGATTTTAGAATTCTATTAGCTCAACAACTCTCATATATCAGGACTTTATTTCATTTACTTTTACAACTCTATAAGGTATATTATATTCCTTTTTCACAAATGAAGAAGCTAGCTCAGGAATGCTAATGAACTTGCTTAATCTATCAGCTAATCAGTGGCAGTTCCATAATAATAAAAATGGGAACTAAAGTTTTAATTTAGGCAAAACAACATGTTCATTCCATTAGAATCTGTTATTTAAACTTTTTTTTTTTTTAAGACTTTACTTATAAGACACACACAGAGAGAGAAGCAGAAACATATGCAGAGGGAGAAGCAAGGTCCATGCAGAGCCCGATGTGGGACTCAATCCCAGGCCTCTGGGATCATGCCCTGAGGTGAAGGCAGATGCTCAACCACTGAGCCAACCAGGCATCCCTTTATGAAACTTTTATATAAAGACACTCCACCTTTGCCTTCAATGAGCTTCATTTAATCTTGAATAAAACCCTCTCCTTACATATTTCATACAGTAAATACCATTTTAAAATGCTTTCTAAATATTACAGTGTGTGATTTTTTTGGAGCAGAAATGAATTTAAAAATTTTCTCTTCCAATTTTTTTTTAAATTTATTTATTTAGTCATGAGAGACACAGAGAGAGAGAGGCAGAAACACAGACAGAGGGAGAAGCAGGCTCCATGTAGGAACCCAACATGGGACTTGATCCCGGGTCTCCAGGATCACGCCCTGGGCTGAAGGCAGCGCTAAACTGCTGAGCTACCTGGGCTGCCCAAATTTTCTCTTTTTTAACTAATGAGAAAAAGGAAGTAAAAATATTATTCAAATTCATCTGTTTACTTGGTAATAAAACTAAGATTAAAGATCTGGGCTTCTGATTTCCAGTCCATTTATTTTTATTTATTTCTTTATGAAACTATTACAGTTTTTTTTATAATCTTACCATTCTTTAATGTTCATAGTAATCACCACTGAGTTATTTGGAATACTTTTTTTTCACAGTTCTTATTGAAATTTTAAAAAATTTTGCATATATAATATATGTAACACTAAAATGGTACATAAAAGTTAATAATTCAATGATCAAAGACTTAGGATTATGCCTCACGTTAGCATAACTTTAACAGTATATTTATATAGAAAATACAGAGTCACACGCCAGTGGATGATGTTACTGTACAGGGTGAAGAGAAGCTGGGTTTACACGTGAGCCACCTGTGAAGTAGTAGCTCTCTAGCTCCTGTGGCTGTTTGAACAGGAAGGTGTTAAGAGGCCCTTATTTAGTGATGTTGCTACTCTTGCCACAAAGAATGAGATGAACAAAAGAGAATTGGCACCAATCTCTTGAGCCAATCATTTGTTGCCTTCAAAAGCTGACCACCAATGCCGAGGAAACAAGTCACTGGCCAGGCCTAGCAATAACCACTGACAGACGGTGAGAACAAAAAAACATAAGCTTGAGGAAGCTGGTTTTACACTCCCTTGTGTTTTGGTGACAAAATAAAAAATCAGCTTAGAAAAGAAAAAAAAATCAGCTTAGGATTGTGACATTTTATTTCTTAAAAAGCCTTGGGAGAGCCGTTATTAACCTACTAGCACAAAGTTTGCCAGTACCCTGGTGAGGATAAGCAGAAATGGTTAGTCAGGAGTATACAGGCCATTTGCAGACTCTCAAGCATGGAAAATTAAGAGGAGTCACAATACAATTGTTTGTTGTCTTATTTCCCTTAGTTTTTTTTTTTTTTTTAAGACTCTATTTACTTATTTCAGAGACAGAAAGTATACGTGCATGAGGGGGAGAGGGGGAGAAAGAGGGAGAGGGACAAATATATTCCCCACTAAGCAGGAAGCCAGGGGAAGGGCTTGATCCTAAGACCCTGGGGATACACCTCTTGTATGTGAAGATGTTGCTGATATAGCTAATAAGACAAACAAGCTTGTATTACAATAAATGACTTGTAATAAATTCCAGGCCCCAATGTTTAGTACCATGATTTTAGGCAGCACAGGACTGTATATATTTCTTTGCAAAAATGAAAAGCCATATTCATGACTGAGCTTTGTTAGATAGGTCTCCTGAATTTAGTATTTTTCCAGAGTTAAAACAGAAGAACCAATTCTATCCTAGCACTGGAATTAATCTTCAGATAACCGGAAACTTTTTTTTTTAAGATTCTATTTATTTATTCATGAGAGACAGAGACAGAGAGAAAGAGAGAGAGAGAAGCAGAGACACAGGCAGAGGGAGAAGCAGGCTCCATGCAGGGAGCCTGATGTGGGACTCGATCTGGGACTCCCAAGATCACGCCCAGGCTGCAGGCAGGTGCTAAACCGATAAGGCACCCAGGGATCCCCTGGAAACTTCATCACAATACAAAGCAAAGTGATTATTTTCCTTTGTGTAATTATCTTTCCCTGCTATACTTTTTGAAAGGCAAAACAGTAAGCTGGCCAGGCTTTTTACCAGTTTCATTTCTGGCATGGTTCAGCTGATTTTTAAGTTGATTGCTCTAATGATACTCAAAAGTTTTTTAAATTCAGGCTCAGTATATAGCATCTCAATATAGAGAAAAAAATTTTAAATAGAAAGTAATCAATGTATTTGTTTACAAAACTTATAACTTAGACAAAGGTGGGGGAAGACTTATCAGAAATTTTGATAAAATGATGGCACTCTAAGGATAAGGAGGAAAAAAATCTCACAGATGACAAGCTTCCAGCTATAAAGAATGAGTTCCCAAGAAAGGGAAAAAATCAAAGCGGTTTTGGAGTTCTCATTTGCAATAAAAGAGTCCAGAAGAAAGTAGACATAATCGTTACACACTAAGAAAGGCCTGCAACCCAACAGTCGTACACCCAGCAAAATGATCATTTCCTCTCCCAGAGGAAAATAAGATATTTAATAACTACAGATATCACCCAAGTACGTTACCTAAGGAAAATAGATAGTTCACAGTCTTTGCAACTGTACATGTGGCCCTAAACAGGGGACTGGCTAAAGAAATTGTGGAACATTCACTAGATGGAATATTGAGCAGTTAATAAAAAGAACGACTTAGTGCATTCAATTTTGTACATAGGATTTGTTCTAAGACACAAAGACAGGGAAATGATTGTCATGCCGGAGAAAGTTTATACCCACAAATCCCCAGAACCAGGAGTCAGGGCACACCATGCCATACAGGGCCACATGGAGTAGGACCATGGCTAGTTAGGAGGTAGAAAGGGAGGACAGAGCATGGCCCAGTGCCTTTGCTGGGGTTTTGTGGCAAGGAATGGATGAAGCAGGTAGGTACACTAAATAAATTTAGGTTTGGACAGTTTGAATAGTTTTGGTGGTCTCTGGGCTATTGGGGTGGTCTCTAGTTGTCTGGTTCCTGGCCGAGGTGATTTAGAGCAGTAGGAATACTGCGTTGCCACGAGTTTGATCACAATGAGTTTGATAAAGGAGATGGCTGCAGGTGTAGACTCTGGATTGATTGGTTTGTATATCAAAGACTCACTTCCAGGGGAGTTATTTGCTATCTCTGGGAATTAGTCCTGGAAGGGGCAGTATTGCCAGGATGAAAGCCACAAATGCCAGAGTATCAAGAATACAGAAAATAAGAAAATGTAATCAATACTATTACATCATATCAAGGAACTTCAAGGTGAAGCTAGTGGGGAGAATGGCATAAGATACTCTGACCAGTGTAGAAAACACTTTACCATGCTTGTATAAAAGAACATAAATAGAGGTATAAGGAGTTCTTATAGGTCAGCTATTAACTAGATTTTCAATTTATGTGGGATTAGCCAGGGAAATAGATCTGAACTTCTTAGGGTCTTTAACAGTATCATGGAGTTGTAAAGTATATTAAAAGTATGAGAGTATATGTATATATCAAGGTGGCAGGTCCAGCGGTTATTTTGTTGTAGGGTATGTAGTGTGGTAAGTTAGTAAAGTGTATGTAAAGATTAGTGACATCATGTATAACCAAGAGGAAAAGAATGGTTGTGGTGGTCATGGTGGGAGATCAAAATGAGAGGAGGAAAACATCTTGGGAAGTATATTGTTCTCTTCCCAGAGGGTTGAAGGATTTTACTGATATGAAGCAGGTGCCTCAGGAAAAAGCAATAATCTCCATTAATATTTAGAATGGCAGATCGAAGTAACTTCTATGAGATATATGTATGGGCATGGGAGGGTAGGAGTGTGCCTTTTGGCAGGGAATAAAGACTGTAGCTGGATCACGGGCTAAGCAGACAGTAAGCTCAAAAACATAATGGGAAAAAAAAAAAACATAATGGGATTTCTACTATCAAAGAAAAGCAAAAATGTCCTGTATCCAATTTGTGCTTTAGGAGAAGCAGCTCATAGGCACCTGTGGGGTTCAGGTTTTAGCATCTGACGTTAAGTCACCTCCAAATGGTGTGGTCTTGGCCTGGGGCAGTGCCATCTGGGATGTGGAACTGGAGTATCCTTTCCAAGGGGTACCCACTTGAGATGACATGCGTCTCAGCATTTGCCATGTTTGGTTGAAACAATGGCTTATTTAGAGGGTTTGGGTCTCCAGATTGTAAATTAATGGAATTATGCAGACCAGTGGTAATAAGACCAACAGTCAACAGAAAGTTATGTGGCTGTATCTGATAGGGTTTTTGTTTTTTGATGGAAGTTTAGGCTCAAATGAGTCGTATGTTAGATGAATAGCTGTCTGATCCATGGACAATCTGGATAAAAGGTTCCAGAAGAGTATGTACCCTTGGTATGGCCTCCAGCCCTTCTGGAATCGAGGAATGATAAACAATTTATAAAGACAGGGAAAAGCATTATAAAAAGGGTCCTATAAATAATGTTTATATACATTCTCCCTTTAAATATAGGAAAGGGCAATGGAAAAGCTTTAAAATTGATGTGAGGTGTAATTTGGCAAAAGGGCCTTGAATTAAGAAAAGGTGTATAACAAGAGACCCTTCAGGGGTCCATTTATCTGAAAAGAACTCAAAAACGAGTTCTTTGAGAAGGCTATTATATCAATTGAACTAGTTATTTGGGACCAAATAGAGACATGAAAGTTCTATTGACTACTTTTTCCAAAAGATTAGCACTGTGTATTTTGAGAAGTAAAATGTGTGTCTTGCTTATTACAAGTCTATAACTCCGAAAGTAGTATGAATTGTCCAGGCAAGGTATTGTATTGTGACCTTAATATAGCTGGAGATGTGTAATTTTGATTTAGATTTGGGGTATCTGTGAGGAAAGAGAGTCCCAGTTTGCTCATTTGTTTCTCCCTGAAAAGGCCAATTTTTAGGCAATGGCCCAATAGCTTATAATTAATGTAAAGATGAAGCTACTTACTGGCTAGGGCATGGAGCACTAGGATAACTGCATAAATTTTGGCCAAGTGCATTGTTTCTTGGGTCCTGTCCTTCATTAGGAACATCTTAGTAAGAGGTGGAAAGCAGCAACCTTCCACTGAGCTCCATCATGTATGATGGCTAGCAGTGCCATTTGCATAGTCTGGGTATTCTCATTGCTGTTCATTCCGTTAATTCCAGGAGTCTTCCCAGGCAGCCAAATGATTAAGGGGAAGGGTGACATCCCCTAGCACCATGGCATCCAGCAAAGGACTGAGGATAGAGGAAGCCACTTCCTCCTGCAGGTGCAATATAACAGAGAGCCCAGGTTTGGCTCCATTCTATCTCAAGGAGGCGTTGGTAGTTGGACTGAGTCCGATTGGGCTATTTTCGTGACCTAAAACTTAATAGGGTACCGGGTATGAAAGGTCACAGACTCTGTGAGAGCCTCTATTTCCAGAGAGCCTCACATATATTTTACTTGTTGTCTTAATGGGGTATAGTACAAAGCTGAGGGTGGCAGTTTCTTGTATCAGAAGCCCTTGGGCAACTTATGGCTATCCTAAAGGTCCAGAGACTCCAGGATGCATCAGAAGAGGTTGTCAAAGTCTCTTAAATGGAGTCCTTGATGGCACTAATGGGAGTCCCTGTTGATTTTAATTTGGAAGTAAAATTCATAAATAAAGAATATGTTGCTATCAGAAACTCAAAAGTACTAAAAGATGTTGGAACTGTTTATCCTAAATGAGTATTATCAAATGAGTCTCCTTGGAAAAGGATGTCATCAATGTAATGTCATACCTGTGTCCCTGTGAGGTTACAGCAAACTGCAGCTGAGAGGCTGCTGAAATAGGCACTAAACAGAACACATGAGCCATAGCTACAGCAGCAAAATATTTACCAGTTGTTTGAACAGAATCAGTAATCCTAATATTTGATATTGGGTATGGGGAAGCTAATGGATGGGACCACGGCATTAATGTTTGTAGTAATCCACCATAAAGTGCCCCCTTTATACTTTTGTTATATAAATTCTTTAGTATATTAATTTTAGTATATAAATTATATTAGTATATATTATTTAGCATATAATTAGTATATATTTAGTATATAACTAGCATATATTACTTAGTATATAATATTAGTATATATTATTTAGTATATAAATCATATACTAAATTATAAACAAATTTAGTATATAAATTTTTATTTTTTATTTTTTTAAAATAAGGTTATTCATTTATTTTTTTTATTCATAGAGACCCAGAGAGAGAGAGAGAGGCAGAGGGAGAAGCAGGCACCATGCAGAGCCTGACGTGGGACTCGATCCAGGGTCTCCAGGATCACACCTTGGGCTGCAGGCGGCGCTAAACCACTGCGCCACCGGGGCTGCCCTAGTATATAAATTTAGTATATAAATCTAATTTCCAGTTAGATTATAAAACTTTAATATTATATGTGTTACACATATGTATATATTATGTTATATATGTATATATTACTTAATTATCTTTTACTTTCTCCCCCTATATCTAAAGTCTTTCTCTTTTTGTTTTTATTTTTAAATCAGTAAATAATCTAGGACCAGCACTCTGTTTGCTAGAGTGGTATCTGGTTAGTATCTAAGATTTAAAGCTCTGTTTTTCCCCCTGGGCTTGTGGCTAGTGATGGTGGCAGTCCTTTTTCCTCGTTTTCTCCCTGTTTCAGGCTTTTACCCCTTGAAGGCTCAGTCTTTACTTTCTTTTTCTGGCTGGTAAGAGGAAAGCAGAGGTCCAGATGACTCCAGGCAATCTCTCCCTGGGATGGCCCAGTCCACAAAATATTCAGTCCCTTTCTCATACTCCTGCTTTCTAAAGAACAGAATCTTTTAGAAGGGCTTGTATTTCTGGGCAGCTGAACTTTTTCCTTTTCGTCTTCTTTTTAAAAATCTTTTAGATGTTTGCCTAATAAGCTCCTAATGGTCCTGAGTGGTGTCTGTTGCTCACAGGAGAACCACACATCCTTTTCTAGGATGTCCCAATCAACCTTAGATGAGCTACATTCCACATTTGGGAGAGCAATGGTGGTATCAGATTTATGTTTCACATTTTTTTTCTCCTGAGCATGAGACCCTTTGCATGGTGATAAGCAGCAGCTCTTAAGAGAGCTGCTTAGGTGTTCCACATTTTTAAACATTAATTGGATCACCTCTTCAGGATTTTCAGTGGGAGCTAGAACCAGATGCTCCTTTCTTCTCCTTTTCATTAAACACTGTGCCACTGATCTCCAGAGATGGGACTTCTTAGACCCCAGTTGTTTGGGGAACAAGTCACTTGAGACAGTAGCAAGCAGAAACAGCCTGTAATGTCCCAGACAGTAGGTACTTTCATCTCCATGACTCAGATAGCCTCCCCGCTTGTCACTGCTACCAGTTAGTGGATTCAACTCCCATGCACTAGGAGGGTAGTCACTTCTCATCCACTTTGGAGGGAACTTTTCAAGATGTAGCCAATTACCTATACACCCCCACAGGTTCTGTTCTGGACGCTGGGTGGTCCATCATTGCGGGGAAATATGTCAACTGCCCCCTTTAGATCAGGAAATCAAGGCAATACTCAACAACAGCAACAACAAAACAACACAGTGCAGTAGTCGCCGAAGACCAAGTGTACCAAAATCAGGGATGCTCTTTCAGGCAGTGGCCACTGACTATTAAGACAGAGTTAGTACACTAAGAGAAGTTTAAGGACATACCATTTCCATTTGGTGTTAAACCACCCAGCTTGCTGTGCCAACTGTGTTAAGATTTTCAACTGGAATTGTTCTCATCAGGTACAGTAAGACATGCAGACACAGAAATGATTGTCATGAAGGAATAAGTTTATACTCACAAATTCCTAAAACCAGAAGACATGGCATATCATGCTATTCAGGGCCACAGGGGAAGGACCATGGTTGGTCAGAACACTACCTCTCAAAGGAAAGGGCAGAGCATGGCCCAGAGCCTTTATTGGAGTTTTTATGGGAAGGATTGAGTGAGGCAGCAAGGTAAGTACACTAAGTTATTTTAGCACTGGATAGTTTGAATAATTCCAGTAAACTCTGGCATATAGGGGTAGCTCTGGGGTGAGTTAGGGCAGGGCAGGGGGAATATTGCCTTGGTGTATGAGGATTGGGGGTATGGACTCTGGATTGGTTGGTTTGTATATCAAATGTATGCTCCCAAGGGAGTCTTCTGTTACCTCAGGAATTAGCTAGTTCTAGGAGGGGGCAGTGTCACCATGATCAAGACTCCAAAGGCCAGAGTATCAAGAATACAAAAATAAAAGTATAGACAGCACACTTATACCAAATGACAGAGATTCCTATGAACTATAACTGGAAAAAAAATCAAGAAAGAACTGGATATATCTCATATTTGCAAAATAAAAATACTTCTCCATCGACATCTACGTAGGTCCATATAGGATTGTAATGTGAAGGAATACATACTTGGTTAATAATGTGGATTGTTGCATATGTGGTTAGTAATGTGGATTGTCGGATGGGGCGGGAGGTGCTGATGTGGGGGGAGAGGAATTTTCATGACAGCAGCAGCATGCCAAACATCCTATTATGTAAAATTATATATGTGCCATAAAAAGATGCATGGAAGAATGGCCACCAAAATGATAGCAGCAGTTACCTTAGGGTGATATGATTTCAAGTGACTATTGTAAGCTTTAATGTTATTTGAATTATTTACAATCACTATATATATTTATATAACTAGAAAGAAGAAATATAGTCATTTGCAGCTTAAAGGAAGACCTTTTTTAAAAATATTTTATTTATTCATGAGAGACAGAGAGAGAGAGAGAGAGAGGCAGAGACACAGGCAGAGGGAGAAGCAGGTTCCATGCAGGGAGCCCAATGTGGGACTAAATCCTGGGACTCCAGGATCATGTCCTGGGCCGAAGGCAGGCGCTAAACCTCTGAGCCACCCAGGGATCCCCCCGGAAGACTTCTTTTTAAGTTTAAAAAAACATTTCCAGTTTCAATAACATTCTCAAAGTCATAAGCATCCTCACCATCCTCTTTCCAAGAGGAGGAAAAGTGATAGTATAATGGTCAGAGCTTGAGAAAATCAACTATAAAGTAAATATATGTTAAACATTTGGCCAGGAAGGTCTGATATGAGGCCTAATCCACACTTAAAAACTCAATGACTGTACAATTGTTATTCAAGCTATAAAAACCCCTTTTCCTAGTCTCCTGCTGTTAAGAATCAGAAACAAGGAGAGTAAGATTAACTTCATGATAATCACTTGTGGGTTATTACAAAAGAAGAATCAAACAAAAGAAGAATAGAAAATAAAAATTTTATGACAATATTTCATGTTGAGCCAGATTTCCCACCAGGGCATTTCCTGCTTTAATGAATGAAACAGGACTTGGTCACGCTTAATGAGATTCACAGAAAGGGAGTTCAAGCATGAGTACAAGGTGTACATTAAAATAAAGGAAACATGGGATTTCCTCCAAGTTAAAAACCTTCTGTGATGCATACTTTTTGGACTGAGTCCAAAAATATTTAACTAAAAGCTATACAATGGTTGATTAAATGAAATCGTTGTAAAAACTGAATGTATGAAAAAAAAAGATTAAAGAACTGGATGTTAACTTTTCAACTATCATTTTTGTTATGATTGTCTGCAGTAAAAGCATCATTGGAAGTGAAAATGAACAAGGTGATGGTACAGTTAGTAGGAGAAAATCAGTGCTGATAATCTTTACTTGCTCATCCTCTGACACTGCATCTTATACTTCACACAATGTGCTCAAAGTCCCACATGAGGGCCTGGGGATTGCCAGGATGTGTCTCAACAGAGAGGATTCAGTATAGAGAGTATACTATAACAACAAGGGCTGCCCCAGGCCATAGCAACAGGGATCAAGGAAATACGTTTTGATTATATAAACTACATAAAAGTTGGCTTCAGGATTTCATGCAAATACTACCCTCACTTTAAAATATGGGTGAAAAAATCACCCAAATTCAGGGCTAATTTAGCTGTCACCATATAGGAGGAAAACAATAGCAACAAAAACAGTCCTATTTTAAAAATTTCATCAATACAGGGGCACTTGGGTGGCCTTCAGCTCAGGCCATGATCCCAGGGTCCAGGGATCAAGCCCCTGCTCAGCCGGGGAGCCTGATTCTCCCTCTCCTCCAGCTCCTGCTCTCTCCTTTGCTATCTTTGTCTCTCTCTCTCAAATAAATAAAATCTTTCAAACAAAACAAAAAGTTTCATCAATAGAGACACAAAAGTACTCAGGATTGAGAGTCATCCTTCCTCATCACTGCTACTCCATGCGTCTTCAAATGCTGGATTTAACTGTGATTTGGTTGTAGGCTAAAAAAGAAAAAAGGAAAATTTGATTGTTTTAACTCATAATTTTAGGTTCACAATATAGTTACATATCAAATGAAGAGCAATTACATTATTTTGAAAATAATAATTGTTAATTCAAAGTTAAAGTAACGTAATATCCCACATACAATGTAAGGCAATGTAACTTCATTTTAAATAGACAAGCCAGAATTTATCTAAATTACCAATATTTCCTTCAAAGTTATTACCTCAAAACGTATATATAAATTCATCTACATACACACACACACACACACACACACACACACACTTGTGTGCGTGCACACGCTATGATGTTGCTATTGCTTATGGCATTTCTGCAACACTGATGAATTATCTGGAGAAGGTTGCACATTAACATACATGTGGCTAAGATTGGACTCAGGTCTATAATCTGACCTGACAGCCCAAGATATTAATGTTGGCAACTTTTTATTGTTTCGATGGACCAGACTTTACAAATACACAAACACCATATGTGGGGATAAAGTGTTCAATCAAACTGAGTAACACCATTTTTGGTCCAAAAACTAATATGGGTCATTAAGTACTGAGATTTACTTATTTTTTTCATAGCTGGTAAGACAGTTCTCAAGTGCATGAATAATTCGTCAAAACTGGTAACAGGTTTGTCATTAGCTCATAGGTTTTCCAGGGAGATTTCTTTGAAAGATATCATGCATTTGGATGGTGTTTATTTAAAACAACAAAACATCACAGTATTCTTACAACTTTAGAGCCCCCCCCTAATAAAAATAATCAGCAACTTGAGGAATTTTAATGATCTGTGGCATTTCAAATCAATTTACTTTCTGAGAAAACTTTTTGGATGGCTACCTTCTTATTCTCTGGCAAATGACTAAAGGACTTTAAAGATGGACTCATTTTTTTGAGTATCTGGTCATTATGAGCCAGGTTTGCTTCTTATTCTAAGCTTTTACATTTACTACAAGTGTGTTCAGACCTCAAATCCAACAACGTATTAGCATCAAAAGTACTCCTTTATTATCTTAGGTACTGCCTTTTACACTACACAGCAATGTTTTATGTTAAGAGGAACCCCTTAACATGTCTATGCATGTTCACTGCTTTTTGATATGACTTAGAATCTTAAAATTTAAACAGTGGTAACAGTAAGAGAAAGTGTGAACTTCTAGTAAATTCCCCAATATCATCCAGGATAGTTGGAAAAAGACATAATAATTTAAGTATTCTTCATGGCTGTTAAAGCTACAGATCAGAATCTATCACTTAAGCCTAATGCCCACTACTGGCACCATTATTAAACTTAATGTTGACTATCATCACTTAGTTGTACAAACCAAATTCTATGATATCTCAAATGTCCAGATTAAAAAAAAAACTATTACCAAACCTCAGCTAATTATTCACTTCTTTCTAGCAGTCTACTGATTTTTTGTACCATACTAAAGTTTATTTTTTCATCCAAATGTTTACTGAATTTCCTGTCTTCCTGGGTTTATAATTTAACTACTAAATTAGGTTATTTAGTGAGAGTTTATTGAAAGATGTGTATTTCTTAACCATAGAGAACAAACTGATGGTTATAGGGTTGGGATGAACACGGGTGAAATAGGTGAAGGGGATTAAAGTACACCATCTGCTGAGTACTGAGTAATGCACAGAATTACTGAATCACTATACTGTTCACCTAAAACTACCATAACACTGTATGTTAATTATACTGGAATTCAAACTAAAAAAATAAATAAAGATGTTTTGTCCCTGGGGATTAGGTGAGTCCTCTCTCCTACTCTACCTTTAGAAGCCTTTAACTCTGCCTTAGAAATCTCTCAAAAATGTCCCTCAGTGGATAAGCCACACAAAGGTCACGCTTCCTAACTTCACTATGGAAGTCCAATCATTATTTTTTTTTAAGATTTTATTTATTTATTCATGACAGACAGAGAGAGAGAGAGAGAGGCAGAGACACAGGCAGAGGGAGAAGCAGGCTCCAGGCAGGGAGCCCAACAAAGGACTCGATCCTGGGTCTCCAGGATCACACCCTGGGCTGAAGGAGGGGCTAAACCGCTGAGCCACTGGGGCTTCCCTGGAAGTCCAATATTAAACATTTAAATTTCATTTGAAAACTCAAGAGAAAAGCAAAATTATATTTTATTGTAAATTATTGTTATGAGTAAATAAATCAAGATTGTGAAAATTGAAATGAAATATTCATAAATTTTGATAAATACTATACTAATACACAAATACTATAAATTTTAGTGTTTATAGTAATAAAGGATAACAATATAAATGCATTATAGTACTATTCTTACAGTTAGATTTTATTGCTAAAAAAATCACAAATAAAACCTACTTGTAATTAAAAGCTATAGTAAGAATGTTGTATATGGATGTAGTACCCACATTACTGTTTGAGACCCATTGATGAAGTTTAACTACCATCTATTACTTTTCTCCATAACGACTCCTCCTAGTGGACATCCTTTTTATGCTTGAACCTCACCAGGCTGCCTGTTCTATTGACAGACAGTTGTAAATGTTATGGAGATAGAGAAGCATGATTTAGAAGGGATCTAGTTCAAGTCCAAATAATGGAAGAACAAAACCAACCCTCATATCTACCACATATACATCTTGGTATATTCTAAATTTCTTACTGGTATTATTGGAAAGTCTCTACGGGCGCAATATAGGGCTGTCTGTGTTGGCAAATGATTACAGCTGGCCTCAAACAGGGCTTTGAACTACATGGATCCACTTATATGCAATTTCTTTTTTTTGATAAATATAGTACGGTATTATAAATTTATTTTCTTTTCCTTATGATTTTAATAACATTTCTTTTCTCTAGCTTACTTTATTATTTATTATAAAAAATTTATTATAAAATACAGTACATGACACATATACAGAATAGATGTTAATTGGCTATGTTATGGGTAAGGCTTCCTGTCAATAGTAGACTATGAGTAGTTACAGAGGAGTTGAAAATTACACAAAGATTTTTGATTGCATGGGGGTAGGTGTCAGCATCCCAACCCTCTTCATTTTTAAGGGTCAACTGTACGTATCTACCCAGTGATAAATAAAACAGCTATGTATTGTGTGACTATCAAAATAAAGTATGATTCTTGGTGACAGGTCAGATTTAAACTATAATGTAGCTGCCCTATAGATTTAGGAAGGAAAAAATGATTAGAGTTATATAGGCTCGCCTTGACCATGACCAAGTTTTAGGAAAAGAGGGGAAAAGGAAGGCAGAGTCCTCAGAATAATAATAAAACAGACTGCCAATTAAGGAATACATAGATTTATGCTAAAGACCATAAAACTTTTTCTTATCACTCAATGCCCTTCAATTTCTTAAAGTAGAACTAAATTCCCCCTCTGTCTTGGATACCAGAGGAAATACCACTAAAAGATTATATTTTGGTTGATGGGGAAGTAATCTTATCTCAATGGTGGATTTGAAAGGAGACTAAAGAACAATTTAGCTTGACGGTTCTGATATTTGGAGATATCATAAACTTGTCCTCAGTCCATAAAGGATGGCAGAACAGGGATTCAAACCCAGTTACCATTATGATTATTATTTAGTTTATCTGAAACTGAAGACTGAATAAGTGTATATAAATGTGCATGTTTTGTTTTAAGTGTGTTATTTCTGGGAAACTGCAGCATCATTTATTTGACAAGTGAGAGAAAAACACTTTTAAATATGAGTTAAATAGTAAATGTACATGCATGCAAAGAGTAGGGTCTGGTGCAGATAGACTTCTCTCCTCAGATCTATACCATGATCACATTCATGTTCTACCTACATTCACAGGAATCTTTCAAACTACAGTTTTGTGAAAATTTTAGCACATACCATTTTATGAAAATGATGCTATCTTAAAGTGGTGTATAAACAGTATATTTTAAAATATAAGGTTTTTTAGCTCTAAAATTTAAATATAAAGCTAACTTGTTTTTTGCATATCTCTATTTGCTTTTCTACTTGTTCAGTTTAATTTCCCATTTGCAAAAATTCTTCTAGATGAGAAGCTCAAACTATGACTGTAACAACATTGTACAAAATAAAGTATCAGTTACAGACTATATAAGTTAAGCAATTTAGTTTTTCTCTATCCTTTTTCCATATGTAAATCATAGATTTACTTTTATTTTTATTGTTTTCATTTGGTAAGTTATTGCTTTACCTTCTAACATAGACTCGACTGGTATTTTCTCTTTTTGGGGGGTTTCTTTTTTTATAGTTTTAACTTGGATTTACTGCATATAATAATTCCTAAACAGGAGGACACAGTAATTAAATAATGCAAAAAAATGGCTGAGCCGAGGTATTTGGCCATACTAAGCTTTCTTTTTTTTTTTTCATACTAAGCTTTCTATAAAAGAATATATTCAATCATTTAAAGCAGCTGTACACTAAAACTAATCAAAACCATAATAAACTAAATTAGACATATGATGAAATCTGAAAATCTTCATACAGCGGTTGGCTAGCTGCTTGAAAATTTACCACTGTGTTTTTTCTCTCTTTTATTTGGATTGGGGCAAAAGAAAGTAAGTGATAGGCTTTATACTATAGTAAATCACAGCAGTTGCGAATGTAGGTATGAAATAGATTTTGTCATAACTGCTAAACGGTACCAACCACCCCCATAAAAACTCATTTCTATGTGGTTTTGGACAGTCATGTTTTCACAAAGGAACTAAATACGTGAGAAATGTTTTTAGAATTTTAAACTTGCTCTACTAATACTTTTTATCTCCATTTAAGATGCTTTGTTTTATACCAAGACTTGGGTGAGATTAACTCATTTTTATACCAAGACTTGGGTAAGATTAACTTGTGTTTCTAACTGCATTATTTTATTTCCAACTTTAAAACATTATATATAAACATTGGGTTTTAGACATTTGACTTTTCATATCCTAGAAATTAAGATAAACAGGGATGATTAACAGTGTTTAGTAAAATAATTTTTGGTGGGAATGATAGCACCTTTAGACAGTGTAACATAGAAGTAAAAAAAAATATAGAGGCTACTACTTAAGGCCAGGGGGCATGTCTTACTCATCTTTGTTTACCTACCACATTTTTAAGGCTCTTTATTCCCATTGCCATAGGTCATATTTGTATCAATTTATGCTCTAAGATAGGCACTAACAGACTGCTGGTAGGAATGTAAATTGGTAAAATTTGAGAGTGTGAATAAAAACCTTAGATATGTCAGACATGACAATTCAAGGGATAAAATCTACTTCTAGGAATCTATCCAAATAAGCAATCAGAAACATAAACAACTTATAAACAGGTATTTACCTTGATTTGGTTATAGTAATCAAAAGAAATGTCTCCAAATAGGTATATATTTAACTAAATTGTGATACATAAATGATAGCATGCTATGTTGTTAAAAACAAATTTACAAAATTATTAAACCAGTGAAAAAAATTTATTAAGTTAATAAAGTAGGATGCCAAGTTATGTGTCTCAGCATATATTAACTATGTTTAAACAACCATATATACATAAGAAAAAACATGAAGTAAATTAAAGTGTTAATAGTAATTCAACTTGGGATCCCTGGGTGGCGCAGCGGTTTGGCGCCTTTGGCCCAGGGCGCGATCCTGGAGACCCGGAATCGAATCCCATGTCGGGCTCCCGGTGCATGGAGCCTGCTTCTTCCTCTGCCTATGTCTCTGCCTCTCTCTCTCTCTCTCTGTGATTATCATAAATAAATAAAAATTAAAAAAAAAAGTAATTCAACTTTAAAAATTTATGTTGTTCTTTCAATATTTTTCTGGATTTTCCAAATGTGTTATAACAGGCAAATTATTTTCAAAATATGGAAACAGCAAGACATGTTTTAAAAGTCTCTCTCATGGGGTGCCTGATGGTTTGCTCAGATAGTTAAGCGTCTGCCTCCAGCTCAAGTCATGATCTCTGAGTCCTGGGATCAAGCCGTGAATCAGGCTCCCTGCTCAGTGGGGTCTCCCTCTCCCTCTCTGTACTCCACCACTAGTGCTCTCTCTTTCTCTCTCTCAAATGAATAAATAAAATCTTTGAAAAAAAAAAAAGGTCTCATATGAAGTACATTAATAAAACTATTTTCTTTATGATTTAGAAGTCACTATATAATTTGTTTAAGTAATATTTACCTCATCATCATCTGGAACTGGTTCATATAAGGATGGTACCCAAGCAAGTATATTGCAGTCTCTGCTGCCACTATAAAGTTCCTATAACACAGAAAATAGAGATGTGATTGTGGGTCAATTTAAAGCTGATGTCAGTTTGAAATGAATACAGCATTTAAAGGACTAATTCTTAGGCTAGATCAATTAGATTAATTCTATTTCTATTCCCCAAAGAAACTGAGCTGATGCTTTTTGTTTGCTTGTTTAAGATGCAGTAAAGTTTTGTTTTGTATTTTAAAATATCATTAGGATATATCAGAGCTTGCTAACCTGAAAGTTTTAAAGAAAGATTCAACAACTTAGTGGTTTTTTTAAATTAATCATGGTATCCATTTAATTTAAATGTCAGAGCAGAGAAAAAAATGGGATCAAGAGTCTGTCCTTCTCTGTCAATAACTGAGTTGTAATAAAGACATCAATAAAGAAAACATTAATTTCTAGCTAAAATAGGCCAGAACTTCACAAAAAATATTATTTAGCTCACAGCTGTCTAACTGGCTGCTATTCAACAGAAGAGCATTAAGACCCATATGCCATGCCTACTGAGAAGTTTATTTAATAAGGGGAAGCTTGGGTTGATGCACAATCTATGTCAAAGTCTTTATGAATATGCTGTTTACACACAGATGAACAATGTTCATTTCTGTCCTCAATAAAACTTAAGGAATATGTTATACTGTCTAGTATTAAAAACATTCCTATGGGTCAGTGAAATAGATACTCTCACATAAAAAGGGTATAAAAATTGGTATAATCTTTTTACAGAATAGAATCTCAATACAGGTCAAAAGTTTTTGTAAACATTCCTAAATCATGCCAAAGACATGAAATTCAAGGATATCAGCAGTCTTATATTTAAAATAACAAAATATGGAAATAATTGTCCAAAAGGAGGATAATGATTTACATGTAAATTTATGTGCCATTCACAGCATAAGATAACGATTAAATTTGTTTTTAAAGAATATTTAATGATATGGGAAAATATTCATTGTCAAGAGAAAAGAGAAGGCTATAAATCAAAGTCATCATGCGAAGGGAAAAAAGCAGGATGTAAAATCCTAGGTTAAAAAAAAAAAAAAGTTATGTAATGGAAAAAGGTCTAAAAAGAAAAAAGAAGAAAAAACCAGCAAAATGTTAAGTGGTTATAAAACTCTGAATGACTAAGTAGTTTTTTTACACAAATTTATTTCTGTATTTCTACACAAATATTTTTTTTTCAACATGTTCAACATGGGGCTTCAATGTACAACCCTGAGATTAAGACCTGAGCCCAGATCAAGAGTTGAGCTGACTGAGCCACCCAGGAGCCCCCAAACATTTCTAATAGTGAATGTTTTTCTTGCTCTGCTTTGCAATTATTTATTTTTTATTATTGTTCATCTCAAAAAGTTTGAAGTATGGTACAATTAGTATTTTTTTTTAAAAAAAGAGTTCTAGATAAAGGGGAATTAAGATTATAAAGTTATTTATAGGAAACATAGATATAAAAATATTAAAGTAAACTTGATTTAGTTATACATTATCAAAGTTTCTGTAGGGAACAAAATTCTATAGACTGTATTGTTTAATGTTGAATATATAGTTATGCTAACTGTGGATGATGCAAAGATATTTTCAAATGTTCAGTGCATTTGAGTAATTGAATTTCTTAAGATACACACACACACACACACACCTACACACCTACCTCCAAGACAGCTTGGTCAGACAAGCTTACAAGGCAATTTATGGTTAAGTATTGCCACACTGATGGGGACAAAGGAAATTCTGCAGACGTTCAACAAAGAGAACTTACAAGAGACAGCACTTAAATTACAACAACTAATAAGGACTTCAGGTAAATGGAGGGTTCTGAATTGAGTATTAAAGTCTTGGGGTTGGATCCCTGGGTGGCGCAGCGGTTTGGTGCCTGCCTTTGGCCCAGGGCGCGATCCTGGAGACTCGGGATCAAATCCCATGTCGGGCTCCTGGTGCATGGAGCCTGCTTCTCCCTCTGCCTGTGTCTCTGCCTCTCTCTCTCTCTGTGACTATCATAAATAAATAAAAATTTAAAAAAAAATAATAAATAAAGTCTTGGGGTTAAGTGTAAGTGTTCATTTAGGAAATTAGACTTTAAAAATTTCAACATAGGAGACTAAGTTGATAAGTTGACATCATGAGTCCTGTTACTCTTTAATGGTTGAGTGTATACTTCCTTTGACCTAGGACATTCTCATACAATTATGGTGCATCCAACATAATAAAAAAATTCACAATGATATACTACTTTCAGCTAATTGCTAATTCTTAAATTCCATTGAAGTTTCACAAACTGTTCTGAATAAATGTCTTTTACAGCAAAAGCGTCCAGATTAAAATCATACAGCTGCATTTAGTTGCCATGTCTCCTAACTTCCTTCAATCTGGAACCATGACAATTTGAAGATACACACCAGTTATTTTGTAGAATGTCCTTCAAATTTTCCTATTTCTTCATGATTAAACTCAGGTGATGCATCTGTGCCACGACTATCACTGAAGGAATATCACATAACTGGATGTTAACTTTGATCATTTGATTAAAGTGATGTATGCCAGGCTTCTTCAAGGAAAAATTACACATTTTACATTTATAATTAGTGTTTTGTAGAGACGCACTTTGGGACTCTGTAAATAACCCACTCCTCATTAGACTTACAATTTATTAGTTTATTTACTTATACCTGAATGGATTCATGGATCCCTATTTTAGTCAGTGGGTTATAATCCATTATTATCATCATTTATTTCTTTTTTTTTCATTATTTATTTCTATGGTAGGTTATCTTGTTAGATTTTTATACTTAAAATTACCATAACTATCAATTTTGTTTTCAGATTGTGAATTCTATATAATATTTAATTTGGAAAAGGGTTCTACCGGTAAGTGGATGCAAAGTACTATTCTATTTCACTTTTGAGACTTAGAATTATTTTCCCTTTTTAAAAATCATAATGGGGGCAGCCCCGGTGGCTCAGTGGTTTAGCGCTGCCTTCAGCCCAGGGTGTGATCCTGGAGACCCGGGATTGGGTCCCACATCAGGCTCCCTGCATGGAGCCTGCTTCTCCTTCTCCCTCTGCCTATGTCTCTGCCTCTCTCTCTCTCTCTGTCTCTCATGAATAAACAAAATCTTTAAAAAAAAATCATAATGGATCTAATGGGATAAGAGTTGGAAGCTGTCTGATGTTGTGCAGTGATTCAAAATCCAAGTACGTAGCACCTACAGATCTGGTATTAGTCAGGAGGCAACTGGCTCAGGTTTCTGGCTGTGGTTGGCTTGTCTCAACTATTCCAGGGACCGATGGAAATCAGTATCTTGGCATTCTTTTAATCTCCTCTCGGCACACCTGTTACAAAGTTCTGATTTGGTGGAAAGCAGTAATTTATAGTCGGGATATCTGGTTTAAAATCTTGGCTGTGTCTCTGAGTGACTCTGCATAAGAGATGAAATATTTCAAGAATTTCTTTGAATAGATAACCACGCTCTGTACAAACCACATGATGTCACTTCTCTGATGTTTTAGTCTTCTTTGCCCAGAAGTTATTCTAAAAATATTTAACAACTAGTACATCAGGATACTGACCAATCAGAAGAGGTAATAGCCATAGAGTGGGAGCAGGATCAAGAAGGTCCCTCCTAGGTCCTGGGTTGAGGTATAATCTAGGAAGCCTCAGAAAAGGGGGTGAAGCTACAGGTCACTTAAGGGCCGTAGTGCAACACCTATTTAACAAACAGTAATATATGTATTTGAATATTTTAATAATAGCTATTGCCATACAGATGTGTGCTGGCTGAAAAATAAGCGCTGTATATCTTACTGTAGTATCAGACACAAATTAAGTAATTAGCATTAACGAATAAATGATAAAGAACTTCACCAGGTGATGAACTCCTTCCTAGTTCTTATAATATGGAATTTTCATCCTATCAGTATTTAAGTCTTATGAGCCTCATTTTCTTTACCTACAAAATACAGAAAATACCAACAGTCTTGCTATATTAGAGATTTATTTAAAGGAATACATGAGGTAATTTGTGCCAATATTCTCTGAAAAAAAAAATAATCTGCTCTGTTGGTAAAACGAGGAGTGGGATAGTCACAGAGTCCCAAAGTGCCTCTATAAAAAACAAACAAACGAACAAAAACCGTAAGTATTTAAGAAATCATGTAAGTTACAACACTCAAAATTAAACTGATCAGCCACTGGCAGAAAACAGAGAGGAATCAAAATGAGACAGACTTGCACATACATAAATCAACAAAAACTGTACTTTGAGATTAGACACATGTATTCCAACTTTTCCCAAAATATTGACTACAAGACATCATTTTAATTTGCTAGAGATTTTCATCTGGTAAATAAATGAAGCCCATATGCAAAAGAAAGAATTTATCTCAGTCAAGTTGCACAGTATTATATTGATTCATACAAATATTCTATACTATCTAAAACTCTATACTGTATAATCCTCTATTTAAGAAATCCTAGCTCAAATGTGGATTAAAAGTATAATTCCTCAGACTGAAATCACAATTTACTCTTTCATATACAACTACTCTGACAAGCTAGCTACCTGAACATTTTCAATTCCTTTAAGGATCATTCTTACCTGGAAATTAGACTGGAACACACAGCAGTCAACACTTTTATAATGTCCCTTAAGCATAGTTATCTGTTCTCCTGAGTAAATTGTATAAACAGCAATGGTGCTACCATATGGTACAAAAACAAATTCTGAACTGCAGCCATAGGAGACAGTGAATTTCAATCCTTTTCTGCTGTCATTACAAACTTTTCCATAGTTTACCTGTAGGATGTAAAATTGTAACATTACTCATTTCTTAAATCTGAATTAAAAAGACAACAAAGACTAGAAAAAACATTTACTTAAAATATTGCATCATACTATGGAAAGGGCTGTACCAAGTCTAAAGAAAATGATCAAGGTCCTAATAGAAAGAATTAATTTCACATAAGAGGAAAATACAAATAGTACAAAAAAATTCACAAAAGCAAATGTTTACATTTAAAGTAGAAATAAAATGCGAATTAAGGTAACTTAAATTATTGCTTTAGACCATTTAGCAAAAATTTCAAGAAACCCTGGGACAGTGAATACTGCTACAAGTGAAGTAACATGTTGGTGACACTGTAATTTGGTCATTGCTTCTAAAAGGCCAAATGATTTATTATGCAACAAAATACAAAGACGTTCTTTTTTGGGGGGGGTGTATAACTTTTTATTTTAAAACATTTTTAATTGTGGTAAAATACATACAGCATAAAATTTGCCATCTTAACTATATTTAAGTGTACCATTAAGTGACATCATATTCACATTGTTGTGCCATCATCATCAACCTCTAGAACTCTCTTCATCCTGAAGAACTGAAACTCTGTACCTACTACACAAGAAAGTTATTCTTACTCCTTGACCTACTAATTACTCCTGAGAATTTATCTTAGGGAATTAAACAGCAAAAAGCTGTATGCCCAGAGGAATTTGATGAAGCATTATCTAGAATGGCAAAATAACTAAAAATAGATGTAAATTCCTAATAATGTTACAACTTAGTTTATATAGTAATTAAAAATCATAATTATGAAAACTATGCAGGAAATAAGGATTAAAAACTAAGTATAAAAAAAGCAGAGAACACAAATAGTGTGTATATAACTGCAACTTTATATAACTACATATTTAGGACAAAAATAAAAATTCTGTGCCTGTATGCCAAAGGCACAAGCCCAACGTCAGCATCGTCTCAGCAGTTCAAAAAGCAAAATTCCAGGTTCTATCCCAATCCCACTCAACTAGAATCTACATTTTAACCAGATCCCTAGGTTATCTAAAGGCTCATCAAAGTTGAGAAGCTTTGGGCTAAAGAAATGGACAGTGAGGTTTATTTCCTGCTGATAATTTAGATTAAGTGGTTTAGGGTAGGTGTAAAACCAGTAGCTAAACATTTGAGAATTATGAGCATGGAGATCACCAAAGACTCCCAATACTATGGCTAACACTAGAGTTTTGACAGTGATTTATCTTTTCCTCTTTTTGTAAAGGTTAGTTGGGAGAGGGAGGAGAGAGAGAGAGAGTGTGTGTGTGTGTGTGTGTATGTATAAATACATAGAAACAGGGGTGCCTGGGTGGCTCAGTTGGTTAAGCACCTGACTCTTGATTTTGGCTCAGGTCGTGATCTCAGTGGCCTGCACTGGGCTCTGCACTCAGCAGAGTCGGCTTAAGATTCTCTCTCTCTTAAAAAAAAAAAAAAAAAAAGATTCTCTCTTCCTTTCCCTGTTTGTGTCATCTCGCTAAAATAAATGAAATCTTTAAAATATATACAAATGTATATATACATTTGTATATATTTTAAAGATATATAATAAATACTGAGGCCCAAATGGACATATACTGATAATCTATGGATACTACGCTTGCCTTACCCACCCTTCAGGTTAACATCTGACTGAAATGGGAATATGTATTCAGTTATCCCACTGCAGCAGGGGTAGAATGAAACATTAAAATATTAAACTAACATTCAGTAGACTTGGTTTGTAGAAATCCATTCTACTCCCCACCCACCTTTTTCTTTTCTTTTACCTCTTATAAGTACTGAATGACTTAGCCTCTGAGTTTCATTTTTCTAATCTGTTAAATAGAAATAGGATCATTTAACAGTTAATGTGAAAAATCAGATGAAATAATGTGTATGAGAGACCCAGAACATAAAGGTATTCAGTATGTCACTAGATTTATTAATTCCTATATATATTTAAAAGTATAATTCATTTGCATCTTTTGATCCTGTATGTGTAAATATTTGTAGAACAGTGGGGAAGGAGAATGGAGAAAAAAACACACATGTCAACTAGAAATTCCCTGCTCCTGCTAGAAAAATTTTGAACTGCTAGACTGTGATGGCCTTATTTTTTTTTTTAATTTTTATTTATTTATGATAGTCACAGAGAGAGAGAGAGAGAGAGAGGCAGAGACATAGGTAGAGGGAGAAGCAGGCTCCATGCCCGACGTGGGATTTGATCCCGGGTCTTCAGGATCGCGCCCTGGGCCAAGGGCAGGCGCTAAACCGCTACGCCACCCAGGGATCCCTGTGATGGCCTTATTTACATTTATCAGAGGATCTAGCTATAAGGCCTGAGTTCTTCCCACTCTACTACATTCTTTCCCAAATATGAACTGGAAAGTGTTAGATGAGGTACGAATATTGAACTAGTTATCTAACTCTTGTTTTTGTCCTTAGGCACCCCTAGTCCAAACCATCCTGCAACTTATGGTCCTATTAATCTTTGTAAATCACTGCTGTGATCAAATCACTCGTGGACTCAAAATCATCAGTATCTTTTCAATACCTATGGAATAAAGTTCTAATAATGGATTAAGGAAAGGAAGGATCATTCACCAATGCTCACTATGTGTCATACATTATACTAGATGATTGTTTAAGGTTCCCATTTTATGACAATGTATGCTTACCAATGTATGATAAATAGCATGATGTGTATTATTATAAAAGTACTGTAGAGGGGAGGCTCCTTTTGGCTATGATGTCTTAAAGGTGGCATGTACAGGCTTTTAAAAGGTTTTGAGGGGCACCTGGGGGGCCCAGTGGTTGAGCAACTGCCTTCATCTCAGGTTGTGATCTGGGATTGAGTCCTGCATCAGGCTCCCGGCAGGGGGCCTGCTTCTCCCTCTCCCCATGTCTGCCTCTCCCTCTGTGTCTCTCATGAATAAATAAATACATAAAACCTTAAAAAAAAAAAAGATTTTGATAGGAGAGGAAGATATGAGACTTTGGATAGGATGAATCCCTTTATTTTTCCAGGAAATACATACATTTAATCACCAAATGAATACCTACAGTGACAGAGATTCCATCACAAGGCAGCTTATTTTATTGTCAAACAATGATCAGCATAATGATAATAAAGACAGGTAGCATTTACTGACAACATTTGCTGTAAATATCAAAGTGCTTAATGTTTTACAAGGGTTATTTCATGTAATACTTAAAACAGTGCTATGAGATAGCATTATTATGCAAAAAGAAAACATTTAGAAAGGTTAAGTATTTTAGTTGAGGTCTTTGGGGTAGCAAATGACAGAATGAAAAGCTAAATCTCAACTGTACTAATCAAAAACCACAATGCTACATTGTGGCAAATGATTTTTCCTTCATTCCATGACCTGATGATCACAGGACATTCTTCTCCAAGTAAGCACTGGGTACTTGGAAGCATTTAAGCCAGACGAGAGGAATTACAGAGGTTGTGTCTGAGATGAACCTTGAAAGCTGAGAAGCATCTAGGACAGGAAGGAGAACTACACTATTTCAAAGCAAAGGCAGGAGTCTGTGCAGCAAAAGGAAGGGCAAGAGAGCACAGTATTTTTCAAAACCTCTAAGTAGTTCAGTAATGACAGAGAAAAATAAGGTAAAGTGACAAGACATAAAGCCGGTGAATTATAAGATACAGCTTATGAAGGCTCAGTGTGCAATAGGCAAAAGCATTGGTTTTAATTACCTAGAAGTGTTGAGGAAACAGTGAGAGACTTCCACTGGGAGATCAGTTTAGGAAAAGTTAGAATATTAAACTAATTAAATAGATCATGAGAACCCAGAGTGAGGCTGGAAGGGAAGACGGATATGAAAAAAATTAAGAAAGAATTAAGAGGACGTGTAATTCATTTAATACAAGGGATAAGGGGCAAGGAAGAATAAAGGATAAACTTCCAATTTCTAGATATCAGTCACAGTGAATGATAACAGCAGTAACTAAAACAACCAACACCAGAATAGGTACTATAATTTTTTTGTTCTTTTGTTGTACCAAAAGCTGTCTCTCTGTGCATTTTTCCTGCACGTACTTGTTATGTTCTCTAAGGTAATGGTCCCTAGAGTGCAGTTCACACACCACGAGGACCCTGCAAGATAATCTAGTAAGGTGTGAGAAGAAAACATAAGAATTCTATTTTTTGATCTCATTTTTACTTAAAAAATAAGAAATTAATCTTTACACATAGGTTCACAACAGTATTTGTATATAACTTACAAATAATTATACACCCATTAGAAGTATGCACTTACACTTTTTAAAATTTATTTAATTTTATTTTTAATATTCCAAGTAAAAATTTATTTACTTTCTTAAAATCCTTACATTTAATACTGCTTCTAATTTATCACAGGAATTACTTCTCCAAAATGTTAATCATAGCTGGATTGAAAGAGTGTTTGGGAAATGTGGCAATGTTGCTTTTATAAATATACCACATTACATGCTTCTCCCTCTGCCTGTGTCTCGGTCTCTCTCTCCTCTGTGTCTTTAATGAATAAATAAAATCTTTTTTATAAATAAATACATAAATAAACCAACAAACCAACCAACCAAGCAACCACATTACAAAACAACAAGCAGCAAAAGCTACTGAGGTAGGTCCAGAACCGTTAGTTTAAAATAAGGAAGAGAAAGAGAAGTATCTCTGAAGAACGAGAATATCTAACTACCAGATCAAACAAAAAGAAAATTACTCAAAGAGAACATAATAAAAAGGCTTCAGAATTTGCAAAGAAAACAAATATATTTACAACTTTAAGGTTAGGATTAAAGTTTTCTTATTTAACTTATGTATTTTTCTTGATACTTGTTTTTAAAATTTAGAAGTTTCTACTGAAGAGGAAAAGGAGATGTAAAAGATGAAGCCCTCTTTTTTTTTTTTTTTTTTTTTTTTTTTTTTTTTTTTTTTTTTTTTTTTTTTTTTTAGATGAAGCCCTCTTAAAAGCAAAAAGGAAGCATAAGAAAAAACAGTAAGAGAAGCATAAAATGGGAGAAAAGGTTATACCACAGAGTACTATCAAAGTAAGTCAATGGTACAAATTCTATTGTTGCCAATGGACACCCTCCATACACACCTTTTTAAAACTAACTAGGGGTGCCTGGGAGGCTCAGTTGGTTAAGCGTCTGCCTTTGGCTCAGGTCATGGTCTCAAGGTCCTGGGATCTCGCCTGCATCAGGCTCCCCACTCAGTGGGGAGCCTACTTTGCCTTCTCTCTCTACCCCCCACCCCCTACCACTCAAGCATGAACATGCGCTCTTTCTCTCTCCATCTCAAATAAATAAAATCTTAAAAAAAAAAAAAAAAAAAACTAACAAGGGTGCTACCAATAAGGCAACGTCACACAATAAAAAGTTATTTATGGTACACCTATTATTTAACAGGTATTTAATTATTTACTACCCTTTTCATACTTCCATTATATCCTTAAAATTACTGTTTAGGTACATAATAACCCCAATTTATAAAGATGGAGACATTAAAACTCCTACCATAGTCCTTCATAATGTCATCTTAAATAAACTGACTAAGGTCGCAAATTAATAAATGGCAGGACTGGAATCAGTTTCCAATTCTGACAGTGCTCTAGGTATTTGAAGACTGTGTGTTTCCACTGAGAGTTTCTTTTTCTGGGATTGATGTCTCCAGTTCTTTTAAGTGTCCTCTGGAGGTGAGTTTCTGGGCTACTCTAGTCATCTTTACATGAATGACTTTTACTTAGATAAAGTCAATTTTAAAATGTATTATCTGTTCTAAACACACTATTCAAGAAATGGACTTACTACTAACACAAACCCATAAGGTATGAGTATCACCTTCAAGGAGAGAAAAATGGAAAATCACACTAACAATTTATATATATAGTCAATACTGTTAATTTTTTTTAAGTCAATACTGTTTATACTTATCACATTCACCTTTGATGCACATGCCAACCTACCTTTCCAAAGTGACCCTGTCATATTACTACTCAAAGGCCTTTAGCGGTTTTCCATTTCACCCAGAGAAAAAGCCTAAGCCCTTACACAGAGGCCTAGCCTGTATCCTCTGTTGTCCTTTCCTTCTGTTCCTCACCTCCTATTTCTCTCTCCCTTGCTTCTTCTATTTCAACATAAGAGCCTCTTGGATATTCCCTGGATATCCCAAGATCCTGCCTCAGGATCTTTCTGCTTCCTTCCTCTGCCTGGAATGCTCCCCTTTCCAGATACCTGATGGCCCTCTCCTTCATTTCCTTCAGGCCAAATATCGTCTTCTCAATGAAACATACCCTGACAGCCCTATGCAAAAATGCAATTCCAACTTCCCAATATTTTCTACGCTACTTTCCTTACTTTTCTTCATAGCACTTGCTACATCTAAAATATATTTTATCAGAGGACCTGGTGGCTCAGTGGTTGAGGATCTGCCTTTGGTCACGTTGTGATCCCGGGATCCTGCGATCGAATCCTGCATTGGGCTCCCTGCAGAAAGCCTGCTTCTCCCTCTGCCTATCTCTCTCTCTCTCTTTCTGTGTCCCTCATGAATAAAAATAAATGAAATCTTAAAATAAAATAATAAAATAAAATAAAATAAAACAAAACAAAACAAAACAAAACAAAATAAAATAAAATAAAATAAAATAAATTTTATCCATCCATCTATTTATTGACTGATGGATGGATGGCTTTCTTCCTCTCCCTAGAATGTAAGTACATTCACTTACATTCTAGGGAGGTAATGTGAAGAGAGGACTTATCTGTTTTGTCTGCTGCTATATAATACTGTCTGGAAAACAGGAAGTGCTCAATAAATACTTATTTGACAAATGAATGAAATGAGAAAAGAAAGGTGTGACCTGATTAGAAACATGATACCAATATAATGAATGGAAGATTCTAAATTAGTTTGCAATGCCTGAGTTTCTAGTCTGAGATATGATGGAGAAGCACTTCATAAAATACATAAAAGATTAGCAACTCTAAAGTAATCTAGTATAAACAATTTTGGCCTTACAGTAATATTAGAATTTAATAAAAGAAGTGATATTTAAAGTACCTAAAAGAGAATTAGCTAGAAAGGAGGTTAAAGAAAGGAATATGAAATGGGGCACCTGGCTGGCTTAGTCAGAAGAGATAGCAATTCTTGATCTAGGCATTTTGAGTTTGAGGCCCATGCTGGGTATAGAGATTACTTAAGTTAATAAATAAATAAACTTAAAAAAAAAAAGAAGAGGGGATCCCTGGGTGGCTCAGCGGTTTAGCTCCTGCCTTTGGTCCAGGGTGTGATCCTGGAGTTCCGAGATCAAGTCCCACATCAGGCTCACTGCATGGAGCCTGCTTCTCCCTCTGCCTGTGTCTCTACCTTTCCCTCCTCTCTCTCTCTCTCTCTCTCTCTGTGTCTCTCATGAATAAATAAATGAAATCTTAAAAAAAAAAAAAGAAAGATGATTAATATCAATACCTACTTTAAAGCATTAAATAAATGCTATAAGGGGTTTGGTATAATTACCATTGTGGTTAAAGTGGAATCTATAGTCAAAAAGTGGAATCTATAGTTGCTTTTCAGCTGTTTTAACTCAGGCAAATTAACCATTTTCTTATTTCCTCATATGTTAAATTGGTATTGTAACAGTAACTACTTTCACAGTATTGATTTGATGATTAAATAAGACTCTATATGCTTTGGCACATGTTATATGTTAATTTTTATTAAAACAGTATCTGATACATAAGCTCTTAATAAATATTAGCTATTACTATTACCACCAAATTACAAACTTACTAGCTTATTCTGAATGTTCCTAAACCACAGGTATGGCTGGTAAAGACCATCACGTAAATTTTTAAAGTGTTAGAAATTAAATACATTAGAATCTAGTACATTTAAAACACATTTATTCCAGTATTAAAGTACTATATTCTGGTATTGTAACATTCATCTTAGATTTTGTTTATAAGTCATATATAGTATAAAATTTAACTATTTAACTTTATAATCAACATACCTGAGAGATATGGTACACTCGCATCATGCACAGTGGCTCAGTAGAGCAGTAATTCTCCTAAGTGGGGAGAATGTGGTGGGGGTACAGTAGGGTAGGTTGTCCTATGCTGAGAGTTATTACTTCACATAATGGAAAAATACAAAAAGAAAACTGGGATACAGACAAAAGAAAAGAGTTAAATCTACAGAAGAACACCAAGTGTATTTTATAGATCCATTTTTTAAATATATATTCAAAAGGTTAGAGGGCCACCTGGCTGGTTCAATTGGTAGAATATGTGACTTTTGATCTTGGGGTTGTAAGTTCAAGCCTCACACTGGGTGTAGATTACTTAAAAAAAAATGGAGATACTTAAAATTTCTTACTAGTGTATTTTCTCCACTGGAACTATTCCAGAGCCTCATCCGATTATCCGTACCAACAGTAAGGAGATGAAGCCCATCATTTGTAAAACATAAGCCATTAACTTTCCCATTATGAGCAGTGTTTGCTGCAATGAAAAATACAATTCAGTTAATCTACTCTTGTATTCAGCACACACTTAATGCTTGATAATAGTTATTTAAACTTACTTTATTAAGGACAACTATCTGAATTACTTAAAATAAACAAGTTGATTATATTTGGATTATTTGAATATAATAAGCTATATATATTAGAACCATAAAAATAGAGAAAAACAGAAAAATAAAAGAGAAAGAAATTTTGCTAAATACAAGTTTTCAGAGTAAGCTGTGCAATCAAACTCAATTGAATGCATGTCCACTAAAATTTTAAATTAATAAATACCTTCCAAATTTCTCATATACTATTTCTATCTTTAATCTAAAAACCATTCTATGGACTATTAAAAATCAGTAATACTATTATTCAGTATTAAAAAAAACCTTCAATAGGGAAAGAATAACTGTTCTAGTTTCAATCAAAATTTGTATTATTTTCAAAACGATCAAGTTTGAGAAAGTATAATTTTCAAAAAGCCGGATTAATTTAAACAGATGATTAAAACAGTAATAAAACTGTATGTAGTTCATCCTAAGATTTTTCTGGTCCACAATTAATTATAAATCAGAATCTTAGCCTATACAGAACTTAAATTCTAGGGGTGTCCAGATGGCTCAGTCAGTTAAGCATCTGACTCTTGATTTCACTCAGGTCATGATCTCAGGGTCCTGCTATGGAGCTCTGCTTCAGGCTCTGCCATCAGCCTGGAGTCTGCTTAGGATTTCCTCTTTCCCTCTGACCAATATCTGCATGTATATGCATGTGCTCACGTGTTCTCTCTCTCAAATACATAAATAAAATCTTAAAAAAAAATAAATTCTATTTAAAAATGCAACTGAGGTACTTTGTCACCTGGATAGCAGCTGAGACATTTAAGACAACTTGCACATTTTCATAATATGACCACAATATGGTATGTATGTTTAGAAATCAATTTATTATAAATGTCATTTTTTAAATCATAAAATTTGCCACTTGTCAATATACATTAATTACTGGGTTTCAATTAAAAATTTTCAATATAAAAAAATACTATTGTTGGCATATTTCCATAGTAATGTATTCTTCATTACCTGATTCAACAGCTTGTGACTTTTTTCCATTATGCTGATCAAGAGTAATTAAACATCCTGATGCTCTTCTCACATCCCATAATTTTACTCTACTGTCAGCACTAAGAAGAAATAAATATTACACTGACATATATAGCTATGACCGTGACTGTACTCTTCACCTACCTTTCCAGTATTATAGCACACAGAGGTCTTAGTATATTAGTGTAAATATATTTGTACATTTGGGTCATTGTACTTTTGCCTTTTCATCAAATATTCAAAGTCAGTAGCAAAAAGCAGTGAAAATAATTGAAAAAAAGGTAACCATTTTTAGATCATATGGACAGAATTCTGCTGGTTCTTAATAACATTAGCACGTTCCTTCCCCAAAACTAGTTAGCTTTGGCACTTGCTCAAGAGCAAGTTTGTTACTACATCGTTTCTATTGTTTGTTATTCAAATGTTTTCTAGACAATCAAGCAGTTAATTTTACTTTAAGAATTCATTTGGCATGAATTTGGTATTTCTTTTAATATGAAAAAATTAAGGTGAATAATGAGGACAATACATTTATATTAGGTTTCCTATATTCAAATCAATCTTTGCCAGATATACAAGAACTAAATTTAATAAATTTAATGTTTCTTGGAAATCTGACATTTATTTTTATTTTATCTCAAGTAAGTGAAAAAAATAAAGGCAAAAAAACCCACAAAAAACCCATGACCACATATCAGTTCCAGCTTCTAAACTACTCCTAAAGAAAATATAAATCAGTTTAATTGATGCTATCACATTCTCAAAAAGGGTCTTAACAATATTCTAACACATTGGGTTTATCTAAGCCCCTTTAATTAGAAAAAGCAATACAATGCATTTTTATAAGCCCATTTCTAACTTACATATCTTTTACATAGATACAGGACTTATCTCTTCCTATAATCTTGATTCTTTTCACAGGTCACTATCAAGCCCAGTTAATTAGAATAGCAAGCAAAAAGCTAGCATTTCCTATTTTCAAAATGATCTTCTTTCTTTCCAGCTGGGGAAGAAGTTTCCAATGGCATGAGTCTGAGGACTTAAGTACTTTCTGAAACATAAGATTTGGACATATCTGATTCCTAACGTTGATTACTAGATCCATTCTTATATTGATTCAAATTCCTAGGGTACTCTGAGAACTAAAACCTCTTAGCTCCCCCATGATTTGAGGAAAACCAAGTTAGGCATGAACAATAAAATATGCCCTATCATGGACACACAACCAGCACTCAGCTTCTCACCTTCACACTTCTTTCGCCAGCCTTCCTACAGCTACATTCTAGACTTGTTCTACTCCAGAAAGCACAGATCTCAATATCACATTCTGTAAACTATTAACAGAAGCTTCTCTGAGGACTAAACTGCTTGGCTCATGGTAGGCAGTCATTAAATATTAGTAAATTGAATCAATGAATAAATGTTGAATTAGATTCAGAACCTCTGTATTAAAGAAAACAAAAAGAAATGCTACTATTTTAAAATTAAGTCTTATACTTGGGTAGAAAAAAAGACACAAGACAGTTTTTTCAATGGGTAGTACTAGCAGATTTGCATTGCTACAGAGATTGTCTTGTTTTCTCTGTTTTAAAAGGTGAGCACTTTCAAGATATATAGTCAGGATTAGGATTATGATACAAAGAAAGATTTCTTTTGATGATAGGACTTAAAAACTGTAACTCAATTATTTAAATGGCCTAATTAATAACTAAATATGCATCTTATAAAAATAGTGCTTTCCAAATTTTTACCATTAATTATTAACTTGAAAACCAAATAATTTGCATGTTACCTTGCAGTTGCCAAGACATATTCACAACGTGGTGACCAGGAAACTGCCAATATTTCTTGTCTGTGACCTGCAAATATAACTGTATGAAGTCTTGTAAAATACTTGAAAAATAAAAAGATACAATGTAATTAAACATAACATTTTGAAGAAAGTGAAGACTAAATATTAAAAAATAAATTGATATAATCATCCCCTTTTCACATTTATAATAATCTATGTTTAAATATAGTATGAAGTCTGTGGTGCATTTCTCCCACATGTTATCTTATTATAAATGGCCTGGTTTTGCCTTGGAAAGAATGGTCAGAGCAAGTGAGTCTTTCTTTTTTAATAAAGCTGTTAGATGAAAAAGTCAATCCATTGAAGTAATATAGTTCAATCTCATTTACCTACATCTACCACAAAAAACCCACTGCAACAAATCATACAAGTGAAACATTGTATAGAATAAAAATGGTTTCTAACTTTTTAGAAAGTTATAATAAAAACTGTCTTAAAATTCATGATTATAGAAAGCATTTGGATACATTTTTTTCTACAAAGCACAGGTTTATATAAGTTCATAGATAATTCAGCATTTTAATTCACTTTTGCCTAAATGGATTATTTAGATATTTTCATCTATGTAACTTATGTTATTAGAGATTCATGACAATGTAAAACAAATGCTATCCATTTCACCAAGTTCTCTCCATATATTATGTGTTTCTCAGAAATGAATAAAAATGTAAATTTCTGGATTATAACCCATCTTTCCATTGTCTCGAATCGGATGGCCTAATACTGATAACAAAGTAGCAAAAATACTTAAATTAACATATCTTAGCTAAAATATTATTCTAGTACCTTTTTCTAAAATATTTGCACTCAGGGAAAAAAAAGCACCTAAATATTAAGAATGTTTACTTAGCCAGAACAATATTAAACAATGTTTGTAAGACAAGTGAATCAATGTTAAGTTTCATAAAAAACTTTTTTTAAATGTAGAAATAAGAGGTGTTCAGCTAGACTTTCCATATCCTTTGAGTTTATCCTATGGCTATTGTTTATATAAATGCCTGCTCAATAGTTCAGTTTTATAAGAATAATGCACAGAAGGATCTTTATTTCCCTGTTGACTTTTAACAACTAGCACAAAATACATCAGTCATGTCAGTTACAAAGAATACATTGTTAGTAACGTTTCTTTTTATTGAATGGTTCACTCAAAGTAGTTGTTGTTTCAAATAAAAAAAAAATACCCTGTAAAATGTGGGAGCAGGATCCAGACTTTAAGTCACAAAGCTGTACTTTGGGCCCTCTAGTACCGACTGTAAAAACAAAAACAAAAATGGTTTAAGATAATTTTATTATGAATCATCACCAAAAGGAAACAAGAAACTATCTTTATGATTCATGGTATCTTCTCTGCATCCATGTAGAAATATAAAAAACGTATGCCAAAAATATACTTCAAATCATTTTTAATGTTATAAGTAGAAAATTTAATTGCAGTCATACCTTAGTACTAAGAGAGGTCTATTATTGCATTACTTTTTAACATTTAATTTTGAAATAATTATAGATTCACCCAAAGTTGCAAAGATAGTACAGAAAGACCCTGTGCACCTTTCACCCATGTTGTCCTAATGGTTGTTAGGTTAAGTAACTATACCACAGTACCAAAACCAGGAAATCTGTACTGCTGCAATGTGTATGCATAATTCTCTGCTATTTTATTACAGCAAATGATTTTATTTAATACCTCAGCCTTTCCATACTAATGATAAACTTCCAATCAAAGACTCTGGACACAGAATGAGTGGACTTCAAGGGCAAGTTAGTGGCCAACTCTTCTTACAGATGATGCAGCTGACTAGTATCTGGAGGTGAAGATGTTCATTGCAGTGCCACTCAAATAATGGAATCATAGGGACCTGATACCAGGAAAACATTTTTTTTTTCTTCACATATGAAAACTCTTGTTGCAGATGCTTTCATAAAAATGTTTAATTTGAATAATACAATCTTAGAGAAAAGGAAATAATTTCCATTTTTTTACTGTGTTGAATTGAAAAAGTTGCCAAATTTGGTTCATGTAAAATCTCTGAAATTTTGGTGGCTGAAAATTAACTCCCTAGGGAACAGAAATGCACTTTTTTAATCTTTGAATCCTAGCCACTAGGCAGTGCTCGACTTGCACAATACCAATAAAACTGGATGTTTTAAATAGTAGTATACAGTTGAGCTTTTTTTTTTTTTAAAGGAATTGTGATATTGATCTGGGTTAAAATGTCTATCAAAACTAACTAGGTATTAAAAGGGAGCAAGTTTCAATATGTTGAAAAGCAAAAGAGTACAGGTACAAACCTGCTACCAAACAGTGCTTGGTGGCAACTGGAGACATATGATGACTATAAACGGTTTCTTCAAAATTAAATACATCTGCAGTCTGATAATCAAAAGACATTTAAAAAGTATAAGTTCTAATTATAATCACAAAAGCAGTAAACTTTCTATTTACTTATCTCCACATTGTTACCAATTTTTAAATGACTGTTAACAATTTATTTGACTGATACATGGGAATGTGATATCCTCAAAAACTTCTTAATTTTAAATTCGGAGTTAATTTTTAAAAAATTATATTTATTTATTTGAGAGAGAAAGAGGGAGGGAGAGCTCAGAGGGAAAGTGAGAAGGAGAAGCAGGCTCCTTGCTGAGCAGAAAGGCCGAACTGGGGCTAGATCCCAGGACATTGAGGTCATGACCTGAGCAGAAGGCAGACACTTAACTGACTGAGCCATGGAGGCACCTCAAATCCTTTGTTAGTTTTAACACTCTTGTCCCTTTTGTAAGAGGAATAACTTTTCCCTAATAAATTACAGATAAATAAAAGACAACCACCTGGCTCACCATCTTTCTTTCCACTCCAGACTGGAGGAACTTCACCATCTACAAAGGTGATCTAGCCAGCAGTCTGCCTCTTGGTCCCATTCAACTTCAGCTACCACATTCCAGCACTCTCATCACCCAGACTTGCTCTTCCTTCAAAATCATAGAATTCATGTATGTAATCCATAACCACAATCTCCTACCATTTTCAGCATAGTTTTCCCCAACTACTTCCAAAACATCCAAATAAAATCTGGAACTCCTATTAGTTCCTCCTGTTTCTGTTTTTTTTTTTTCTTTTCCCCTTTCTTCAGCCTGGATTCCGAGGTTCAATACTTCATCCCCCAGTATCTTCAACTATTTTGTCATTAATCCTTGACTCTGTCAAGACTTCAACACTGGATAACTCCAAGTGTCTGCCTTCTCTGCACCTGTATCCAGGTTGATCTACACTAGAGGTCAGCCAACTTTTTCTGTGATGGGTAAGACTATAAATATTTTAGGCTTTGAGGACTACTACTCATTTCTGTCATTTCCAACTACTTATTTCTGCCACTGTAGTGTCACAGCAGCCACAGACAAGAAATAACATTGTATTTGCGAAAAGAGACCATGGGCCCAGACTTAGCCTATGGACTGCTTAGTAAGCTGATCTCTGCTCTACCCAAAAGAAAATCTTGCAGTAAGGCAAACTGGCATCACTATGAAAGATCATTCATCCCAAATGGGCTTTCAGTATTGAGTGCCAGTCCTATTATATTTTACTATTATTCTCTGCAATATTCACAGCTATTTCAAACTTTTCCACTCTCTACAAACATTGCCACTTGATCATAATGGGCGTTTTGATCTTTTATTACAAAGAGAAACCAGGAAGTCATTCAATGAGAATTCCCTGAATGTCTTATCAACAAACCTACAAACACATTTGCTTCCATTTATCCTTCTTCCTTCTTCCTTCCTGTAATCATGGAAAAATCATCCTTCCTCATATTTAAAGTTAATATCCCTACCTGTGTTCAGATCCTCCTAAGCACTGTCAAAAATCTCACGCCACACATTATCTCCTCTAACTCCAGGATACCTACAAAGTCCCCCTCCCTACTGGCTCATTCCCATCAGCATTAAAAAATGTTCATGTTTCTTTCATCTTATAACAGCAACCCTCTCAAGACAAGAAAACAAAAACCTTTCATCCTATATTCCTAATTAATCTTTCTTCCTCTTCAAATCCACATATTTCTCAACTCACCACAAATTTTTATCTCCACTACTCCCATTCACACTACTCTTCCAGTATCACTGACACTGGCTGTCATCAAGTATAATCGTCATCTACCTAAATTTTCAGAACACTCAACACAGCTGATTACTCCATCTTCCTTAAAACAATCTCTTTCACTGGCTTCCTCTACATTGCATAGTCTTGATTTTCCTCTTATTCTATTTCTCATTGTTGTCTTTTGCAGGCTTTGTTGTTCCTTTTCCTGTCCTATTAATCTTGGTCCACCTCACGGTTCTGTTCTATGCACCCTTCTCTTCAACTGCCACTTACATGGTAATGACACAAGCCTGTATTATCTGTGTAGACAACATTCCTCAATACCAGATATGTATAGCTCAATTCCTGGATTATCTTCATTTAGATTTCCTATGAATCCTTCAAATGTAACAAATCTAAAACTGGACTCAATACCCCCCTAACCTTTCCCTATCTTAGCAAATAACAATATATTCTCCTCAACTGCCCAAATTAGAGAACGTGGGAATAATTCTTGTTCTTTTTAAGTAATAGCTTTATTGAGCTATAGTTGACCTACCATACAATTCACTTATTCAAAGTATGTACTTCAATGGTTTCTAGTATATTCATAGAGTTGTGCAATCATCACTAAAATCAATTTTAGAACATATTTATTACCCGAAAAAAGAAAGCCCATTCCCATCAGCAAGTACTCCCCATTTTCCCCTATCCTCTCTGGGAAACCACTAATCTACTTTCTGTCTCTATAGATTAGTCTACTTCTTGATATTTCATAGAGATGGAATTATACTCTATCATCTTTTCAGTCTTTCATTTAATATCATATTTTTTCTTCCTTTTTTTCACTTCATTTAACATGTTTTTAAGGTTCATCTACCTGGAGCAAGTATCAGTACTTCACTTCTTTTTATGGCTGAGTAACAGTCCATTTTATGGCTACCCTTTCATTAATTAATGAACATTTCATTTGTTTTCACCTTTTGGTTATTTTGAATAATGCCACTATGAACTTTTGTGTACAACGTTTGTGTAAAGTTATGTTTTCACTTTGCTTAGGGTATATACACAGGAGTGGAACTGCTGGGTCATATACTAAATCTATGTTTAACTTTTCAGAAACTGTTTTCCAAAACAGCTGTACCATTTTACATCCCCACCAATAATTTATGAGGGTTCCAGTTTATCTGCATCCTACTCTACATTTGTTTTCTTTTTCATTATAGCAATCCTAGTAAGTACGAATGGTTATCTCACAGTGGTTTTGACTTGCATTTCCCTGAAATTCTTGATTTTTCACTATTCCCGACAGTTAATCAACTTGCAACTCCTCTGTTATCCTCTCATATCTATTTATCCCATTGCCATTACTCCAGAAAAGCCAGGATCTACTGACTCCTGCCTGGATTACTACAACCTCCTCTCTAATCGCTTTGACTCTCTTCTTGCCACCTTCCAACCTATTGGCAACATATCTAGACTATTTTGTCTAAAATGGCAATTTGATGTTTTCATTTTGGGCCACTGCTTAGATTCTTCAAAAGCTTGCTTTTTCTCCTAGGAAAATATTCAACCTACTTAATAAACTTGACAAGATCTCTCATGATACAGATACTGCTTACCTTTCTGCCTTTATCTCTGGCTACTGTCCTTTGGCACTCTAGCCATACGGAGTGCTTTTCAGTTTTTTAAATGTGGCGTTACCACCAAGAGTTTTCTCATGTTGTTCCCTCTAACTAGAACTCTCATCCTCCTATGGATTTGGCCAATTTCTACTCCTCACCCTTCATCTCAGCCAAAAGCCAGAGCACTACTTGTTCTGGAAAGCCTTTCCTGAATTCTCCATAGGTTAGGTGACCATGCTAAAGACACTGTACACTTTGACTATTATAGTCCCTTTTAGACTTTACTGTTATTTCTTGTTTAATCATTTGTTTTTCTTGCTAAACTGAAACTCCTTGCCATAAGGTAGGGACGATGCTTATTTTGCTTGCCATTGAATCCCAAGTTTTAACGTGTAACAAAAATTGAGTACATACTGTTGAATATATTCAAGAATCTTATTCGTTTCTAAAGAACGTGGCCTGGATACCAATATTTGTATTTTCTGATTTATGTTTCATTATGCAAAATTCTAAGAACACTCAGAAGGAGAAAAGGTTGTTCTTTACCCTAAAGTGTAACAGAAGTCTCTAGAGAAGATACTCCTTTAAGCCAAAGCCATATCATATGCTCAAGCTATAAAAACATACTTATGAAAACTTAGATGAAGTAAAAGTATGAGAGATATATAATATGTACACTAATAGGAAAAATTAGTGACAGGGATAGAGGATGTGGAAAAGGACAATATCTTTCCTTATTTTTCTTTGTATCTAACAGATGCACAAGCAATCATTTCGTATTGAATACTTTCAAAGTTCTTATCAATAAAATGTTCTATTTCAGGTAGAATTATGAATTCATTAAATACTATTTTTTTTAAAGTAATCTCTCCACCCAACCTGGGGCTCAAACTCACAACTCCAAGATTGAAAGCAGCATGCTTTACCAGCTGAGCCAGCCAGATGCCCTCGCAAAATACTATTTTGGGTTGGCAAAAACATTTATGTTCTTTTTTTTTTCCTTAAAGATTTTATTTATTTATTTGACAGAGAGAGAGAACTAGACAGCAGAGGGAGCAAGGGAGTGGGAGGAGCTCCCCAATAAGCAGGGAGCCCAATGCAGGGTTCAATTCCAGGACCCTGGGATCATGACCTAAGCTGAAGGCAGATGCCTCATGACTAAGCTACCCAGTTGCTCCAAACATTTATGTTCTAAAGAAAATTTAAAATCAAGATGTCTTTTCTTATAGTCTTAAAAGGAGATCAGTTAATGAGAGAAAATGCAAATGTATGGCTTATTAATTTTTAAACTAGACTTTTAAGTATAAGTAACAAACATAGAAAAGTGTACAGTTCAAAGAATTTTCACAAAGTAACCACCACCTTCATTATAATATAGAACATTATAAACATCACATTACTAACTCCCAGAAAGCTTCCTAGGTCCCCTTTCAACCGTCACTAAGAAAGATAACCACCATAAAGACCTCTATCATTCTAGGTTACTTCTATGTATACATATATTTAAAAGATTTTATTTACTTATTTGATAAAGAGATAGAGCCAAAGGCAAAAGCAGGGGGAATGGCAGAGGGAGAGGGAGAAGCAGATTCCCCACTGAGTAGGGAGATGGATGTGTGGCTTGATCCCAGGACCCTGGGATTATGACCTGAGCTGAAGGTAGAGGCTTAACCAACTAAGCCACCCAGATGTCCCTAGTTTTGTCTATTTTTGAAGAGGAATTAGATATTAAGTACTTGTGTCTGGTTATTTTCTATATTATGTAAAATTCATACATTTTGTTGACATAGAAGTGCTCCTTTGTCATTGCTGGATAGTATTTCAATGTAAAATTTGCCAGATTTCTTTGACTGTTAATGGACATTTGGGATATTTCTAGTTTTTGGTTATCATAAATAGTGCTGCTAAGAACATTCTTGTAAACATCCCTTGGTACATATATGTATGCATTTACATACTCTAAAGTGTATCTTCTGGGTAATAAGAATCCACATATTTGGCCTCAGTTAATATCAAATATGTGTATCAACTGTAATTTTATCAGCAACAGATACACTTGTTATTGTTATCAGACCTTTTAATTTTAGCCATTCCGGAGGATATAGAGAGGTACCTCATTGTGGACTTAATACCCAGGCTCTCAATTAATAACACTGAATGCATTTATTTATTGGCTATTTAGATATCCTCTTTTGTTAAGTGTCTAAGCAAATGTTTTGCTGCAGGGTGCCTCAGTGGCTTAGTCAGTTGAGCATCTGTTCTTGATTTCGGCTTAGGTCATGATCTCAGGGTCTTGGGATTGAGCCCTGCTTTGGGGTCAGGGCTCAGCCTGGAGTCTGGTTGTCCTTTTCCCTCTGCACCTCTTGCTCTCTGTCTCTTTCTCAAATAAATAAATAAATAAATAAATAAATAAATAAATAAAATCTTTTTAAAAAAGTTTTGCATAGTTCTCTATAGGGCTTTCATTTCAATCTTTTAATTTTTTTAATATAATTTGTGTATTTCTTTTTTCAAATGTATGCATGTGTCACCTATATTATTTCCCACTTCACGGCTTACTCTTTTACTCTTAAATGTTTTTTGATGAATAGAGCTTCCTAACCTTAATGTAGTTCAATCTTTCTCTTTTTGGTTTAAACTTTTGTGCTTTTACCTATCTCGAGCCATGAAAATATTCTCCTGTTTTTTTCTGATACGCTTTATTACTTTCATTTATATTTTTATATCTGTAATCTAACTGAAATTGGTAGATTTCTTTTCTGTCTATTGTGGGGTAATTTTTTTTTAATAGGGAAACCTAGCTGATCTAGCACAATATAGAAAAAGCTATCATTTCCCCAAAGCACTGCATTGTTACTTATGTCATAACTCAAATGATGGTACATGTATGGGTGTGTTTCTTGATTATCCTGTTCCACTGTTTTTTTTTTTTTTTAACTTGTACTGATCTCACACCTCCTTAATTAGTGTAATTAATGTATAGTAAGTCTTAGCCAGTCAACTTTTGATTAGAAATATATTGATTCTACAGATTACTCTGGGTAAAACTAGTAACTTGACAAAACTGAGCCTTCTAATTCTTGAATATGGTATATCCCACCATTTATTTAAATCTTAATTTGTGTCATTAATATTCTATAATTTTTTGTGTCTTGTTGAGTGGTCTTGTACACTTTACAATTTCTTACTAGGAATATGATGCAATTGTCAATGATACTACTTTCAAAATTCATAGTACTTAAAAATCAGAAACAAAAATGATCTTATATCCAGTAACCCTAAGTTTACTCATATTAATTTTAATAATTGGCTAGAGATTCTTTTGGATTTTCTATACTCACAATATCATCCGCGAATAATAATTTAAATTCCTTTCATTTCTTTTTTTTTTTTTTTTTTTTTTTTGTCTTATTGTACTAGCTAGGACTTCCACTGTAATATTGAACAGAGGGAATAACAGAGTTAACTCAAAGGGAAAGCTTTCAACAATTTACCAACAACTAAAATGTTTGCTTAAGGTATGTTTAAAAAAAATACTCCTTACCAAATTAAGGAATTTCCCTTCTATTCCTAGTATGTTAAGATTTTTTAAACAATCAGGAAAGAAGATTGAGTTTTACCATAAAGTATGATGCATTTTTTTCAACAAACCAAATATAGAGGCAAAGTATCTCAACATAATAAAGAATACACACACACACACACACACACACACACACACACACACAGATAAATAATAAGCCTACCAGCTAATCTCATGTTCAACAATGAAAAGCTGAAAGTTTTTCCTCTAAAATCAGGAACAAGAGAAGGTTGACTAATCTTACCAGGCTTATTCAACACAGTATTATAAGTCCTAGCTGGGGGTGCCTGGGTGGCATAGTTGGTTAAATGTGCAACTCTAGGTTTTGGCTCAGGTCATGATTTCAGGGTGGTGGGGTGGAGCCCTGCACTGGGCTCTGTGATCAGTGTGCAGTCTGCTTGAAGATTCTCTCTTCCCTTCCTCTGGCCCTTCCATTCATGCTCTCTCACTCTCTAAAATAAGTAAGTAAATCTTTAAAAAAAAAAAAAAAAAAAAAAAAAAGAGCCCTAGCCAGGGTGATGAAACAAGGGAAAAAAGGGAAAAAGTACAAAAATTGGAAAGGAAGAATTTAAACTGTCTCTATTTGCGGATTACATATTATATGCAGAAAACCCCAAAGGCTCCACCAAAAAATTCTTTGAATAAACAAATTCAATAAAGTTGAAGGCTATAAAAATATGTTGTGTTTCTATATACTAATAATGAACTATCAGAGAGATTAAGAAAATAATTCTATTTACAGCTGCATCAAAAAGAATAGAATACCAAGAAATAAAATGAACGAAGTAGGTAAATGATATGTAAACTGTAAACTATCAGATGTTCATGAAAGAAACTGAAGATACAAATAAACGAAAGGATATTCCATGCTCAGGGGTAGAAAGCAAACACTTAAAATTTACATTCCACCCAAAGTCATCTGCAGATTCAGTGCAAGTACTATAAAAATTCCAATGGCATTTTTACAAAATAGAAGAAAAATCTTAAAATTTGTATGGAACCACAAAATTCCAAATAGCTAAAGCAATCTTGAGAAAGAAGAAAAGCTATAGGTATCATACTTCCTGATTTCAAACTATCTCACAAAGCTATAGTAATCAAAACAATATGGCATTGGCATAAAAACAGACACACTAATCAAAAGAACAGAATGGAGAGCCCAGAAACAAACCCATGCATATATGGTGAATAAATTTGTGAAAGAGGAGCCAAGAATATAAAACGCGGAAAGGATAGTCTCTTCATGAAAGGATATTGGGAAAACTAGAGAGCAACAAGCAAATTGGACCATTTTCTTACACCATATGCAAAAATAAATTACAAAATAGATTAAAGACATGAGGAGTGCTTGGGTAGCTCATTTGGTGAAGTGTCCAACTCTTGATCTCATGGTTGTGAGTTCAAGGCCCACAGTGGGCTCCAAATAATTCATTAAAAGCTGGATTAGGGAAGCCCTGGTGGCCCAGCGGTTTGGCGCTGCCTTTGGCCCGGGGTGTGATCCTGGAGACCTGGGATCAAGTCCCCGCGTCAGGCTCCCTGCATGGAGCCTGCTTCTCTCCCTCTCCCTGTGTCTCTGCCTCTCTCTCTCTCTCATGAATAAATAAATAAAATCTTTTAAAAAAAAAAGCTGGATTAAAGATTTGAATGGAAGACCTGAAACCATAAGACTCCTAAAAGAAAACAAAAGCAGTAAGCTCCCTATTACCAATCTTCTTCGGGTGATGATTTTTTGGATTTGACTCCAAAAACAAAGGGAACAAAAGCAAAAATAAACAAGTAGAACTAGGGCAGCCCGGTGGCTAAGTGGTTTAGCGCCACCTTCAGCCCAGGGCCTGCACCTGGAGACCCGGGATCGAGTCCCATGTTGGGCTCCCGGCATGGATCCTGCTTCTCTGCCTCTCTCTCTGTGTCTCTCATGAATAAATAGATAAAATCTTAAAAAAAAAAAAAAAAAAAAAAAAAAAAAGTAGAACTACACATCAAACTCAAAATCTTCTGCACAGCAAAGGAAACCATCAAGACAAAAAGACAACTTACTAAATGGAAGAAAAAATTTGCAAATCATTTACCTGATAGGAGGTTAATACCTAAAAATACATAAAGAACACATACAACTCAACAGCCAAAGACCACAAACAATCTAATTCAAAAGTGGGCAGAGGAAGTGAATAGGCATTTTTCCAAAGAAGACATACAAATGGCCAACAGGTCCGTGAAAAAGTGTTCAGTATCACTAATCATCAGGAAAATGCAAATAGAACCACAGTGAGCTATTACCTCGCACCTATTAGAATGGCTAATTTAAAAAAAGACAAGAGATAACAGGTATTGGTGAGGATGTGGAGAAAAGAGAACCCTTGTGCACTGTTGGTGGGAATGTGAATTGGTATAGCCACTGTGGAAACTGGTATAGAGGTTTCCCAAAAAATTAAAAACAGAACTACCTTATGATCCAGCAACCCCACTTCTGGATATATAACCAAGGGAAATGAAATCACTATCTTGGAGAGATATCTTCACCCCCTTGTTCATTGCATCATTATTTATTTTATTTTTATTATAGCCAAGTTGCAGAAACAATCTAAGTATCCATAACTATATGAAGAGACAAAGAAGATGAGGTATTTTTGCACAATGAAATAGTATTCAGCCACAAGACAGGAGGATATCTTGTCACTTCTGACAACATGGATAGACCCCATGGGCATTACACTAAGTGAAACAAGTCAGAGATGACAACTATTGTATGATATCACTTTATATGTGAAATCTACAAAAGTCAAACTCATAGAAACAGAATAAACAGAATAAAATGGTTACCAGGGGCTGGTGGGGTGAGGGGGAACGCAAAATGTGGGGTGAGGGGGAATGCAGAATGTGGAGATGTTGGTTAAAGGGTACAAAACTTAGACAATTAAGAGAAGAAAAAAATTATGCAGGGAAAGCAACTTGAGACAAGAAATATAATACAATCAAGATGTGATCAGAAGACAAAAGGAGGTCAAATTAGAGACAGCAAATAATTTAGGTGGAAAAGAGTTAGAAGCTAAGGTTGAGGGAGTAAGGCTTAAGGTTGGGAGAATTAGAACACCAGGCTGAATTTAGACAATGGAAGTCCCTAGAGGTTTTGGGTAGAGACAAAATGAAACCACTTTATATAAATTTTATTCTGGAGTAGAACTTACTATGGAAAATATAGGAAGCAAAGTAATGCAAGAATAGCACTTAAAAGTTTTTAGTAATAGTCTAGATGTACACTGTTGGAGAGAGAAATTGAAGAGAAAATATGGGAGAGTTTAAAAAAAGAATTGCTAAGATTTGAGGACTAAATGGATGTGAGGAGTGGTCATGTTCCGTTTGGAACATGTTATATTTGAGGAGATTACCCTACTTTAAAAGTAAGAGAGGTTCAGTAGACAGGTAAGGAAATATGGGACTAAGCTCAGAGAAAGGATTAGCACTAGAAATATAAATTTAACCAAATATCATAAAAACTATCTTTTATTATCTATCTTTGTTATTTAGTATCTACCTATACTAAGCAATATTAGTAGCTTTCTTTTCCTTTAAGATTTTAAGTCAATAGAAGACAAATGTAATTTTTTCCTTAAATCACTAGACAATAAGTTTCAAATAATAAAGATAATAATAACTAATGTTTTTTGAACACTTACCATATGCTAACCACTATTCTAGGTACTTTACGTGTATCAACATATTTAGTCATTCTATAGGGTAAAATCACTACCCCCATTTTCAAGTGAGGAAACTGAAACATACAGAAGTGCAGGCACTTCTATAATGTCACAGAGCTAGTGAGCAGCAGAGCCAAGACAGGGACTCCAGCAGTCTAGCTCTCCTCAACCACCACATATATAACATCTTAGCAAATGATCATACTAAAATACCTTAGGGTACTTCTTCTTCACCCTATAGTGCTATTTGGAAAGGTTTTAATATACTTACTTGTAATGTATTTGTATCCCACACCTTCAGAGTTTTATCAAATGAGCTTGATGTGAACATGCCAGTGTCATGAGGATACCACTGTACAGTCTCCACACTATATTTGTGAACATCAGGATGGTTTCTACAAAACAGCAATCGTATTTAGAAATACTTGACTTATGTGAGTTTCAAAATGGATACCATATTAATAAGTAGCACTCTCAAGCAGCAGAATATGAATGGTTAAACCTAGATCACAGGCCTGCATCCCAGCTGGCCAGAGGAGAAAGTCCAGGCACCTTTAGTTTCAGGTTTCTGTAGCTAATATGGAGGCCTGCTTCCTACCAAGGCTCATAGAATGGGAAACTTCCTATTTCTACATTTGAACCTGGAGGAATTAGCCAGCTACAGTGGACCTGTTAATAGAGGGGGGCAATGATTTTTCCTTACTGTAAGAGATATCTTTTCTGGTTTTGGATTTGTTTTTCCCAAATACCATTTTAACAGTATAATCATTCTGAAAATTGTTGAATGCCTCACATAGTTGCAGGGTATCCCACACAATATTGTTTCTGATCAAGGAACTTACTCAATGACAAAAGAATGCAATCGGTAGATGTCCAAGGCACCATACTTATGTAACCCACCACCTATAGAAACATGATCTGTTGAAGACTCAGTTATGTTATCAGCTATAATACACTACCTTGTAAGGGAGATATGCTGTCCTAAAGGAAGCAGTATATACTCTGAACCAGTGATAAATATAGTATATGTGTCACTTTACTAAATCTTAAATCACACAAACTGGCTATTAAGTAACGTTTATGAGAAGAAGATGGAAATTTGAACACCGAGTGGATATTTAATATTAGGAAGTACTGTGTGAGATAATAGTACCATGGTTAAGTTTATAAAATCTTTATTTTTTAGTCATATAAACAATAATGAATAAAATACTTTGGGGATTTGCTTCAAAATAATCTTCAGGGGGAGAAGCAGAGTTAGATATTAAACAAGATTGGTTATGATTGATAGTTGCTGAAGCTAGGTGATGGGTACATAGTTCATTATACTATTCTCTTCTTTTGTCTATGCTGAAAATTTTCCATAACAAAATTTAACAGAAGACTACTAGAATCCTACCTAGATAGGACGAGCATGAGTTCTAATTCCTTAAGGTGAAGGTGTGGATCACAATACAGGGTGAAGGACATTAAGCGAATGAATGAATGAGAACATGAAGGAAAGCCTTAAAGTGTTAGTTCTGGCTGCAAAAAGGACTATAGTGTCTACCCCTAATTCCTTTCTATGTCATGTATAATTTACATATTTTAACTGATTTCCCTTTTCTTTCATCTCTCTTCCCTCCCTTATTTTATACAGGTTAACTACAAATTTGAGTCCACAGGTTGCATAATTTGATCGAAGATCTTTGTAAACTAAGTAGAAACATGGACATTATCTTGACCCAGAGCTGGATGTGGTAACAAAGTAGACTTTTGGGAAAGGAATGATTATATTTTGGTTGTATCGTGAATACATCCTTTTTGGTTGTGGTTTGGATACTATGAACTTTTTTTTTTTTAAGTTGGATCCAAACTCCTCCCATTTGGGGAACAACTCCTTTATTTAATTGCCTCTTGTTACAGAAAGCTAGGGACTCCAGACATTCTCCTTCCCTCTCCCTTGGCAGTAAGGGCATGGACCTATGTCCTACGCCTCCTCAAACCTGTCTGGAACTCTTAAAATTCTAGCTAGTAATGCAAAACCCAGGGATATTTAACATTATTCATAGTCATGGAGTTAAAAGTCTGTGTTGGTGACATGTTTGCAGAATCCAAACAAAACTGTTCCAGTGGTGTGTCTTTGTCTTAGTTTCTTTTAACTTTCTGCTCATTTCTACACCTTTCTCTTATCTTCCTGCCAGTTATATGAGAAACTAAATATCTTTCCAATAAATTTCTGCTTAAAACAAGGAAAACTGATTTCTATTTGCTTCTAAGAATCTTGATGTATACCAAGATTTTCCAGTTATAATAAAACAAATTTTTAATGTCGTAATTAAAAATAAAAGCTGATTTATATTTTAAATTTAAAGTTCAGAATAGGACAAAATATTATACTATTATCTTTTATGTTTGACCTGTTATTCTCATTCACATTTTAAGGAGAATTTTGGTATAGAAAGGCAATCTTTTTGGTGTCTAAGAACATACACATTAAGTAAGGCAAAAATAAATATCGGCAAAGTCTAAGCCATATTAACTTAATAAAAATTTTTAGTGGTTATTTTGTCAAGTTATATTATAAAGTCGTCAGATATAAAAATGCACCTTAACTAATTTTGCAAACATGCTCAGTGTATGATCATTTACATCTAAAGTTGTGCTTTTAAAGACAGAGAGAGAATCCAAGAAGAACATCATGGTAAAACAAAGGACTGACATACTAAGCATTTACTTAACATACCACAGAAGCAGATCACAGTTCCTCAGGAATAATGTTAGATAGCATGTGCTATATATGAACATACTATTTTGATATATAACGAATTAAACAACTTAAAATGTTAACTAAGATAAAAGAAAATGAATAGACTACCTTACACTTTAGAATTTAGGGGTTTTTTTTTTGGTACAAGTGGAGTGAGAATACAAAATGGTGCAAGCCGTTAGAAACCAAGTTTCAAACTATTTGAAGTGTTATCTTATTTTGTACCAAATGTCCCTATAATTATATTGCTTTACAGTGAGTGGACTTACAGTTTTTAACATGCTTTTTAAAAGATAATATTTCATTTAAGACTTACCAGAGCCAAGAAACAATCACAAATCTCCTCCTAAATATTCCATGGACTTAGTACCTATTCTAGTGCTTTGGGAACAGCTTTAATATAGAGTGGTTGTTGACATTAATAGTATGAAGTTTTTCCTCTTGAAAGCATTTTCCCATAACCCTTTTCCACTGTTAATTCAAAGCTGCGCTCAGTATTGGATTGGATACAGGTGACAAGAATTAAGTAGACATTACAGACAAACTACAACAATCAAAGAACATCTTTCTAGACTCTTAAAAAAAATTCTCACAAGACTAGAAAGCTGGTAGAGAATAGTCAGGAGATGAATGTTGGCAAGGATGTAAGAAAGGGGAACTCTCACACTGTTGGTAGAAATGCAAGCTGGTGCAGCCACTCTGGAAAACAGTATGGAGGTTCCTCAAAGAGTTGAAAATAGAGCTACCCTACATTCCAGCAATTGTACTACTAGGGATTTGCCCCAAAGATACAAATGTAGTGATCTGAACAGGCACCTGCACCTGTGTCCACAGAAACCAAACTATGGAAAGAGCTCAGATGTCCATCAACAGATGAATGGATAAAGAAGATGTGGTGCATATATACAATGGAATATTACTCAGTCACCAAAAAAAAAAAAAAAATTAAATCTTGCCATTTGTAATAATATGGATGGAACTAGAGGATATTATGCTATGCAAAATAAGTCAATCAGAGAAAGACAATTATCATATGATCTCATTCATATACAGAATTTAAGAGACAAAACAGAGGATAATTGGAAAAAGGAAGAAAAAAATAAGATAAAATCAGAGAGGGAGAAAAACCAGAAGAGACTCTTAGTCATAGGAAACAAACTGAGGGTTGCTGGAGATGGGGTATGTGATGGGATGGGGTAAGTGAACATCAAAGAGGGCACAGGATACAATGAGCACTGGGTATTATAGAAGACTGATGAATCACTGACTTCTACCTCTGAAACTAGTTAATATACTATATGTTAATTAACTGAATTTAAACTTAAAAAAATGCAAAAAAAACTGGAGACAAGACAGAGGTATGTTAAGTTAGGCAGTTTGAGTAAGTAGAGAGATAAGATGGTTGTGTGTCGGTATGTTACGTGTGTGTGTTTGGTGAGGGATTGTCAGTACATTTACTGCTTCTAGCCATTAATCTTTCTGTTATATTAATATCGGTTAAAAATATAATTTGTGCTTATAATTAGCTGAAAGGCTTATAAATAAATCTTATACTAAGTGGTACTAAAAACTATAATTAGTTACTGTGGTGTGCTATGTAGGTGAACAACAAAAAGGACATAACCAAAGGTTTTTATTTTCAAGAAAATGTCAAGGGATATCCACGTGAAATGTGACATCTGAACAATTTACTTGAGATCATCATATGACTGCTATTTTCATATTTTGCATCTGACACAAAAAGTACTAAAATGTTTATAAATTCATGAATTACATTTTTAATACACACCTGCCAACGGAACACACTGCTTTACATGTGTAATAAGGTTGTCTGCTGGAGTTCTCAAGATCATAAAGTACAATCACACCATCTGAACCACCTGATAACATGCTAATAATAAAAAAGTTCACATTAATTTATCGTTTTATGTACTTCATTTACTTATTACATATTTCTGAAAATTACTCATCTACAAATACCCAAATGTATTATGCCCACAAATACACAGTAAATCTTCAATAATATAGATTTTTAATAAACTAAAATTTCTCAATCTAATATTTGCAGAATAATATATAAAGATTCAATCTGTGACCATTTAAAGTTTACCTTTATAATTCCAAAAAGGACAGTAGAAACAAGATGGCAAAATATCTATGTTCATTAAGAAAGTAAAATATTATGAAATCATTCTTAATGTCCTAATAAAAATTGTGCTAAATGAAAATGGAATCAGACAGACCAGCTGCTACTGATGTTAGCCTGCTATCTGACTCTGGGCAAGTTACTTCACCTGCCTAAGCCTTTAAACATTTGTGAAAAAGGGTACATTTTCCTAAATCATAAAGATGATGTAAAGATAAAAGTTATATGCAAGTGAGTTTTATACTGCCTCATACAAAAAAAGGGATCAATAAACGTTAGATTCCTTCCATTATTAAAACCACATTTACTCATTTTAACTTTGAGCACCAGAAATGTGCTATGTACTCTGCTAATAAAACTCTGTGAACAAGACTGGCATAGTTCCTGTCTTTCCAAGTCTACAATCTGGCAGGAAAGAAAAACAGATCTATGAATTTATATCTAGATGAAGTATTGCTATTTGTTAGTCTTACTGCTCATAGTCAAACCTCATGTTGCTGTCTCTCAACTCATTCGGGTTCTCTGATTTTATTCTTCGGTAAATTCCTAAGGAAGGGCTAATGAGAGAAACAGTCCCTGAATTCTTATGTGCTATTGACAATTTGCCTGTTCTTTTGTACTTGAAAATCAGTCTGGATATATATATATAATCCTTGACTCATATTTTAATTCCTTGAACATCTGAGATAAGAAACATCCTTTCTTTGGGAATAAACTCCCAAATAAGTTTAGTTAAAATAGGATTTCCTTTGCCTTATATATAGTTTCAGATCTCACTTATATTAGGCAACTTTTCTTGAATTATAGCTTTAATATTGACTCTGTTCTGCTCCTTTGGGTTTCTTGTTTGGGAATTCCTATTAAATGTATGCTGAATCTTCTTTGCATATATCTTTGACGTATGTCTCTGTATCTTGAATTCCTTACCTTTCTCCATTTCTTTTTTTAAAATTTTCTCCTTTCTACCTTCTATTTCTAAGGTATTACCTCTTATATTCATTTGCTTTATTCCTTACACCTGCCTTTTATTTCTAATCTTTTTTTTTTTCTAATCTTTTCTTGAGTTTGCTCATCTCATTTCTGAGTTTTCTTAATTTCAACTTCTGTTATTCTTCTAGATCTTGTATCTTTTTAAAATAACCTTTAGCTAGGTTTTGAAATATTAGATATAGAGTTCTCAACTATTTTGTGGGTATGTCTTTTTGGCACAGCTACACTGTCTAAAGGGGCATTACTTAGTCTCTTTGTTCTTATACTAATTTTGAATGGACTCTGATTTTAATTCTATTATTTTGCTCATATTTCTATAAAATTAATTTTCTTAAACTTTAAAAAGGAGTCTTGGTTTAGAATAATATTTAAATTTTGTATCTCTAGAATATCTTTTTTTTTTCATAAGATGTTTAATACTATGGAAGCTCACTTTCAGAGATTTTTCTTGGTTCTGTTCAGCTCCCCAATTTTTTTCTGGGCCATTTTTTTCCTTTATTTCTATTGTTCCTATACTGCTCAATTTGGATTCTATTCCAAGTAGTTTCTCCTCATTATAGGGCTTTGCTTTTGGGAGATCTTAAGTTGATTAGCTGGAGAGATTATAGGATCTAGACTGCTCCAGACCCTTTCAATCTTACTGTAAATACCTCAATAATTGGGAGCATGTCATCCTCTCCCAAGAGACATCCACTGTTGTCAGGTTAGCTTGCTGAACTTTCAAGTAACGATTATTTCAGAGTTAGAAGGTCTACTAGAATGCTCCACTGGTTTCCATTGCCTCTTCTGATACAGACGCTGATACCACATATATCTTGTAATTATCGTGATTTGTTCCCACTCAACCATATTTTGTGGTTTGTGTGATATGTGATCACTTACACTTGTTATAAGTGTTATACATTCATTTTTTATAATCACCCTCTTTAGTTTTTTTGTTATTCAAAATGCAAGATAAAGAGCTTCTGCCAGAAATGAAAACAATTCTTTACTGAGAAAGTCTTGTCTATAAAAAAAATCTCAGTTCATCTAAATTGTGTGCTTAGTGATGGACTAGACTTACATTCTGGCACAAGCTCCTTATCTTGTTGTTAACCAGTTACAAAGGGTTCATGAACCAGCAGCATGTCCAAGTAGCACTGATTTATAGACTTGTTTTTTTTTTTTTTTATAGACTTGTTTTAAGAAAAATTCAATACCAATTTGTAGAACAATAAGGTTAATTTAAAAGTAGCTCTCCAAAGTTCTTTGCTGAATCTGATTGATGATGGGTAGTAAAGAAAGATAGCAAGTAATGCCATGCTAAAGTGTTCATTTTTTTTAGTTAACTTTTGTAGTTAACTAAGTGTACATAGGAAAATATTTAGAAATTTTAACAACTACAATTCTTATTTTCATTGACAGAATCTTGCAGCTTGTTTGGACACACCTGTGAGTTACCTGGACACCAAAATCAATTCTGAAAATATTTTTGCTTCCTATTTGAATTTTGTGAAATACTTTTTTTTTTTACACATGGCACTACATGTATTCTCAATGCAAAAACAAAAAATTATATTCAAAGGTAAACATTTTAACTGAATTTAAATTGTATTTGCAGTTATGTCAGACGTTTCATCTTTGCCAGAATGATTTCCAAAAGATTTCCTTGGATTCTATTAATTGGTTGAAACAATTGAACCACTATTGGAATTAAATGATTTTGTTTTCGAAGGATCTGTTGACAATGACATTATTTAACTGTGAGGTTATTATTCCGCTCATAGAGTAATGACAGTAAGAGATATAGTTTCATGTTTTTATATGAACAAGAAAACCTGGTATTAAAGATGAATAACATTAACTTAGAAGAATTTAAAAGATATCAAAGAAAATTCAAGCTTCACAGAATGATATGCAAATGTACTTTATGAAAATGCACTTGTTAAAATATTATTTTCAGGGAGACTACTTAATAAAAATTCTAACTTTGGAAATAAGTGCTTCATTACCAGATGTGCACATTCTAGCTTCTATTATGATTTCAGTGATATCACTATAACTCTCATGGTGGTTGATAAATATTAAAAAGTATTTTGAGCAAATTATATGGCCACTTATTTTCTTAAGAAAAACATTAATATTTACTTTTCCATTAAACATCTATTTTTCTTTTTATTACTCTCTTTGCTGCCAAATGCAAAATGCAAGTTTTGGCAAACAAGTGAAATAGTTACAGATTTTACCATGCAATGGAGGAAACCACCATAGTAAGAATCGACATTTCTCAGTATGCTCTGCGAAAAGACTCCTCAGCCTGTATTTCTCACACATATTTTATTCACATATAATCTGTGATTTCTCATATTTTTCATTGACTCTGACAACTGGTAGCTTACTGGCTTCATGTATTTCACAGGTTAGACAAATGATCTCTATTCCAAATGGCTGGCTGGAGAAGCAGTACTGATTATCTTTTCCATAAGCACCCATGAGTAAAAGAAATCAGCTATTCCTTCCTGTTCATGTCATTATTTTACAGGCAAATGGACCACAGCTGACCTGAATGGGAGGTGCTATGTTGCATCTGGAAAAGTTCAGAACACAGAAAAGAATTATATCACTAATCACCTTTTAGATATGACCATGTGTTGAAGTGAGAATGTGTTCACTGTATATGTTTCCTATATACTGCTACGTGGGACTATGACAGTGGCTGAAAATTAAAAACACAATTCTATCAAACCTGTCTGGTTTATTTTAATGTAAATAATAATAACTCTTTATTATAATACAAAAACTCTGCTAAACATACATGATACAATAAACTTTAGTTACTTCTATACTTGTTCTAACCACAAACCACATGGAGCTTTTTGAACTTTCTTGTAAGAGTAATACGGGATCAAGATTTTTTTTTTTTTTTTTTTTTTTTTTAATGATAGTCACAGAGAGAGAGAGAGAGAGAGAGGCAGAGACATAGGCAGAGGGAGAAGCAGGCTCCACGCACCGGGAGCCCGATGTGGGATTCGATCCCGGGTCTCCAGGATCACGCCCTGGGCCAAAGGCAGGCGCCAAACCGCTGTACCACCCAGGGATCCCGATCAAGATATTTTAAGTGGGTGTGAGGCATGTTCATATTCACAATTTTCAAAACACTCGAACTGTTGTATGGAGAATGGACTGAAAGGAGTAAAAGTATAGGTGATAATGCTTTGGATTAACAGGAGTGAGGGCAACCATTTATGATATGCCAGGTCCTATGCTAATTATACATTACACGTATAATCTCAAATTACAACAAACTTGTCAGGTAGCTGTTATTGCTGGCATTGCAAAGCTAAGGTAACGGAGAATTAAAAAAGGGTTAGGTCATCTGCTCAAGGTCACTTAGCTGTTAAGTGGTAAAGCCTAGGAAGAGCTCAAATAGTGGTCTGGACTTCTTCAACTGAATTCTCCAACATATACCATTACTTTTTATATTCTATCTATATTCCCATTAGACTCCTTCAGAGTAGCAACTCTGTGTTAAAATGATAGCTAAAAAGCACACACCCCAGCACTTAAAAGCCCTCTGCATCCAAAGAGGTTCAATGTCTGCTGATTTCACAAGGAATATATTTATATATAGTAGTTGGGAAATGTTTGCCTGGCAATATTTTAAGAGTGTGATGTTATGTATTTATTTAAATTAGTAATGTCAGATTTAAAATGCTACAATTTAGAACTTTTACTACTTTTTATGAACTTTTACATAAGTAATCTGAAAGCAAGATTTTACTGCATATCATTTTGAAAAAAAAAAGACTGTATAATGAACTTACTATCTTGCTTCAACAGGTTCAATGTCCAGGGTGTTAACTCCACTGCCATGGATCCTTTCAACATCTCTGTCTTTGTTTAACTCTAGTCCCAAAACCCTTGAAAAAAATTTAAAAATGGAAAGGGAGGAAAATAAAGATAAAACTAAACAATAAAAAAGCAATTTAAGCATTAAAAACATCCTTACTTCACCAAAATTACATTTAGTAGAAAAATTACAAGTAACACTTAAATCTTCTACCATACATTCAGAGGTATTTATAAATTTTTAAAGATCTTATATGAATTTCAAAAATACCAACAATACTAACAATTACATGTAAAGAATTTCTTTGAAGCATTATCTTAAACTTCCTTTGAAAGAGGTAGTTTATTAAGTTTTTATTAAGATATTTAGAGACTGAAATAAATTTCATGAACCAAAGGTTAAATTCTTCTATCTTAAACTCAACTGAGGACACCTAGTGGACAAAAGCTTAAATTACAGTACTTAAAAAAATCCCCGCCCCCCCACCCCCCCAAAAAAAATTTCCCTTTAGTGTTTCTTATACCTTAGGTAGAAACACAAGGAGTACGTTCAATTTAACAATTAAGCACATTTAAAGAAAAAAAAATTAAGCACATTTTTAAAAAGCTAATTAAGTATATATAAAAAAATGATTAACAAGCACTCTTAAAATAAGATGAATGATATTTCTGATATTGCATAACTGTAAACCATCATTATTCTGGAGAGGATATTAAGATTAAATGATTTAATACATGAAAAATGCTCATTACAATGATTAGCACATACTAAGTGCCCACTGAATGTTAACTATAAGAATTTTAAAAAAAAGAATTTTTCTTCATTTGTTGGATGTTAAAGAGCATTGAAATTAATTTAACTAAAATAATTTCTAAATTCAATACTGACCAACATGATGCTAATCTATAGGAAAATTTTTAGCCTATTTGTCAGTTTTATTTTTAAAAAATAACAATGCATAGTGCTAGAAAAGACACAAACTGATACTTCTAATGTACTCACGGTAGCAGTATTAGTAATTATAAATGTTTTAGTAATCATTTTAGCATATCAAATGTTTATTTATTTTAAAGATTTTATTTATTTATTCATGAGAGAGAGAGAGAGAGAGAGAGGCAGAGACACAGGCAGAGGGAGAAGCAGGCTCCATGCAGGGAGCCTGATGGGGGACCCCATCCCCCTGAGCCAAAGGCAGGTGCTCCATCACTGAGCCACCCAGGTGTCCTTCAAATGTTTGATTTAAAGATATACACGTGCCTTTGTCTTCTTGAACAGTTTAGCCTTAGGTTCAAATATCTAGTCTAACCCCTAACTCCTTTTCTGACCTTGATCAAGAACAGTAACAGCTAGTATTAAGGGCCTACTATTTGCCGACACTGTAATTAGTGGTGATAAGTGTATGAGTGGTCATCCGAAGTGGTGGATTTCCTAGGTGTTAGGTTATATTAGTAACTGCTTTTCCTGATTATAAAACTAAGACGTAAGTAATCTGTCCAGGGTCACATATCTAACAATTGGCTGAACTTGGATCTGAACTCTCATACTTTCACTCCAGACTATCAGGCTCTTCTGCCATCTCTGAGCTTCAGTATTTCACCAGAAAATAATTTTTCACATTTTCCAGTGAAATTCCATTTTTTCTTCTTAAAATAGTTTTCTATTTCATGATTTTTCATTTTTATTTTATTTTACTTTACTTTTTTGAGAAAGAGAAAGAGCATGCATGAGCAAGTGAGGAGAGGCTGAGGGAGAAGGAGAGTGAGAACTGTAAGCCCCAACATGGGGATGGATCTCACAACTCTGAGACCCTGACCTGAGGTGAAATCAAGAGTCAGACGCTTACCTGAGCCACCAAGGCACCCCTACTTGATGATTTTTCAAATAGTAATGTGGGCTTCTTGTAACCAGTAAAATATCATACAAACATGGACAAAGGTAATCACCCCTTCCTTCAGTTTCTTTCTCTAAATAGTGAGAATATGGTTACCATTATCATTAATATGTTTATTTTTGATCACGACTCTATGTAACCAATCTCCCATCACCAACATCATCCCCATCACCAACAAGAAAATTGCTCACCAGGCTCGGCCTTTGGTTTTTGCCTCCCCTAACACCCCTGTCATCTAGGCTTGTCAGTCCCAAGTAGACTACCTCAACCTGCTCAAGGTCTGCGATATCACTCTAAGCCAATCTAATCCCAGCCTGTGTATGGAAGCCTACCTTGCCCAACCTAAAGACTTTAGGACTGAATATTTAGGGGAACTAAGAGGGGCTAAGTGAAGGAAAGTAGGAGGGTAATAGGATAGGGAAACAAGGGCAGGGTGTGTGTGGAAGGAGGCAACATGTGCAAAAATGAGTTAATATAGCAGGTCAGAGACTGTTATCCGTGGAAAGGCCCACTTGTAAGATTGGCCTTTGTCTGCTTCTGCGATTTCAGGAGGGTCGCTATCATTCCTGGATAAAAATAGTTCACTGTGCTTAAACTATGTGGAGCAAACAAGGTGCTTTGTGATAAATACCTGCTTTCCTTCTGGGAGTCTGGAATTTTGGTACATGTTATGTACATACGTGTGCATGCTACAAGTTATGGTTCATGCACTGAAAGAAGAGATAAACAAAGTCCTTCAGATGGAAGGGAAATGATATAAGAAGAAAACTTAGGATATTAGGATTAAAGAGAGAGCAATGGAAATGGTAAATATCTAGGCAAATATAATTGACAATTCTTCTCATTCAAGTATGCTTGATAGCTGAAAACAAAATGAAAACATTATCTGATGGAGTTTACAATGATGTAAATGTAACATGTGGGACAATGTGTACCATGGAGCGTAAAGATAAAAGTTTCTATGTGCCAAATGAAAATAATGATTTCTAAGCAGAAAATGAAAAATGGGTATTTTATAATTCCTAGAGTAACCACCAAAAACATATAATGAGATGTCACAAGAGATAAATTAACATGGGATATAACTTTTCAAATAAGCTTGAAAGGGAAAAAAAAAAAAAGAAAACAAAAACATAGAGCAACCAGCACTCTCATCCATCACTGGTGGGAATGGTAAGCTTCTAGAAAACTACCAGTCTTAGAAAGTGAAACACAGGCTCTACTTATTCCACTGTTAGGCGTGCAGCCAAGAGAAAGGAAAGCACATATCCACACAAAGACTTGTACATGAACGTTCATACGTAATAGCCTAAAATTAGAAAGATTTAAAAGTCCATCAACAAGTGAATGGATGAATAAATTGTGATATATCCACAGAATAGAAAATTCCTCAGCAGTAAAAAAGAATCAAGAGGAGAAATTTCAAAAATAATTACGCTGAATGAAAAGAGCCAGACAAAGCATGATTTTATTTACACAAAATTCTGGAATATGCAAGTAATCTGTGCTGGCAGAAAGCAGAGGAGTTGTTTCCTGGAGTAAAACAGGATAAAGCAGGGGAAGAAAAGAAGGATTACAAAGAGTTAGGATGAAATTTTTGGCTTATGGATATTTGTTATTTCGATGGTGATGGTTTTAAAAGCATTTATGAATGTCAAAACTCATCCAACTGTTTAATGTGCAACGTATTATATGTCAATAGCACCTCAAGAAAGCTGTAAAAAGAAGGGGTAAGAATTGTAAACTTTGCCTATCAGTGTTTATGCTTTTGCCTTAATCACTGACAAGGAGGGACTTGGGGCAAACTATTGAGTAGACATCTTCCTTAAATAAAACAGGACTGTGTAGTTGTTTAGTTAAGCAAAGATATCACTTAATGCAGTGAATCTTTAAAAAAAAGGAACAGGGGATCCCTGGGTGGTGCAGCAGTTTGGCGCCTGCCTTTGGCCCAGGGCGCGATCCTGGAGACCCGGGATCGAATCCCACATCAGGCTCCCGGCGCATGGAGCCTGCTTCTCCCTCTGCCTATGTCTCTGCCTCTCTCTCTCTCTCTCTCTCTGTGACTATCATAAATAAATAAAAAAAAAAAATTAAAAAAAAAAAAAAAGGAACACTACCTTAAATACTTTAAATTAAATATAAACAGTCCTCACTTTGCAGTTTGCAAACTAAACACAGAATGCAAGTTACCGTGATTTAGTTAAATGCCAGACCTCCCAATAATATGGTTCAAAATTCAGTTTCCATGGTATATTAACTGTGACTAGTAGCATAAAGCACAAAGCTGGCTACTACTTTTTGGGTCCTCAAATCACTATAAAATTAACACATACATCATATTTTGTGACCAATTTACATGACTTCTTTCAAATTTTATAGATGATTGGTTACTGGAATTTGTTATTCATTTATGTACAGCCTGCAAAGTTCTGTGCTTCTGAGATAAACCTGTAAGAAATTCTAGAAAAATGGATAATTAAAAGAAGGAATTGGACAACAAAATGGAAGTGCACCAAAAATATGCTAAGTAATAATGCTGAAGTAAAACTAAAATGGAATGTAAACGGGATTACAGAAGGAATAGCTGACTGTAGAAATGTGATACTGTGGCCATTTGAGAATCTCTAGAGATGCAGAGTGAGGAAATCAATGCAGGTGAGTAAACTTACCCAAATAAATGAGGAAAAGTGGTCGTGATGAAAAGGCTCAAGATGTCTCAGAGGAAATGACACTGGCAAAAACCTTCACATTAAAAAAACTCAGAAATATTTCATGACATTTAAATGCAAAGGATAAAATGCTGGAATCAGATTCAGACATAGAGAATAAGAGAGAATGATAATTGAATGACATAGAGAAAGGAGAATGATAATTAGCCAGAATATAGAAGATATACTCAACTTGCATTAGAAGTTATACGAGAGAAGATCAGTGCCACTCAAACTACTCTTGATTTGTTGGGTTTTTTAAAACAAAGAAATAACTGTAGTTATCATTTCCAATGTTTTACATTGGAAAGTACATTTACATTACAGTGTACTAAATATTAGCTTTATTATTTTTTCAATTTTTTTTTTAGATTTTATTTATTTATTCATGAGAGACACACAGAGAGAGGCAGAGACATAGGAAGAGGGAGGAGAAGCAGGGTCTATGCAGACAGCCCGACAGGGGACCGGACCCAGGCATCCCAGGATCATGCCCTGAGCCGAAGGCAGATGCCCAACTGCTGAGCTACCGAGGCATCCCTATTTTTTCATTTCTTGTATATTGACGACTAACAATAAAGGTTTACTGTTTGACAAAGAAATATTAAATATCACAGAACAATGATAATTTTCTACAGTGATAATTAAAATTACTTTCCATAGATTTTGGCTGGCACAATTAGTTTTATAGATGTGTAATATTACACAAAGCAAGGACTGTCCGAATGTTTATATGACAATTGCTTGAAGTAGAATTAAATGTGCTGAAGAGAGTGCCAAATCATTTTTCTTTTACAAACCATAACAATAACTATATGTATTCTATGATTTTCAGGGATTTTCAAAAATGTTTTATTTGAGGAGCTGGGGTGACTAAGGTAGCTGAGTATCTGATTCTTGATTTTGACCTACATCATGATCTCAGGGTCGGGAGATGGAGCCCTGTGTCAGGCTCTGTGCTGGGCACAGATTCTGTTTAAGATTCTCTCCCTCTCCTCCTGCCCCTCCCCTGCTTGCAAGTGTGTGTGCGTGAGTGCATACTCTCTCTCAATAAAAAAAAATTAAATTAAATTAAATTAAATAAAAATGTTTTATTTAACTTTTTTAGTGGAGTAAACAATTAATGCATATGCCAAGCAAATGAATATGGAATCTCAGACATGAAAAGCAAATGAAGGTGGAATCTTTCTCAAGCAAAGGTTGTCATCCCTGGCTCCACATTATAATCACCTAGAGAACTTAATACAGAATTTCCAGTGTCCTTGACCAATTAAATCAGAATCTCTGGAGTTGGAACTTTGGCATGAATACTTTTTCCACAGTGTTTTTTCCAAATCACCTTATATTATTCCAATATAATGGCAAAGTTGTGGAAACCTGTTCTTTTTTTTTATTTTCCTCCAGTCTTTCATAATGATTTTCTCAATCATACCTCACTGAACAGCATTTTATTTTAAGCCATTTGTTTGGATTACTTCAAAATGGCCCATTTAGTTTTTCTAAGAATAATTCTTTTTGATTTTGTACTTCATTAGCTCTTATTAAAATGGCATAATCAGAATAATAAAACTGGCCTTATCAGGATTAGGGACAAATACTAATTTTTGATAAGCATATACAGCAACTGGTAGGAGAGATGTGCATGGGATTACTACATTACAGGTTTTTAGCCACAAGTGTTAAGTATGATGGGAGAACCAGCATCACAGGAAATGAAATCCGTTCCTAGATGGATTAATCTGGTGATCTAGTCAGGAGACACTATTTCAAATCTTTACTTTTTCCTAACAAAGAGGTTTAGGTCATTGCATTTTAACAAAGAGCAAAATTTAGTTGCTTTCTCAGATCAAGGAGTATTTGGAATTAAAAGAGTCTGGAGAAATCCAGTGTTTTAGGCCATTAGTAGCTCACATAATTTAAACTATTACTGATATCATAAGACTTCTGAATTTACTAGAGAAAAAATAAACCTGATTCTTTTAAAAAGAAGTACAGCTATTTTCACTAAAATTAGAGGTCTCACAGGCAAGTTCATTCACTTTCCACCGTGTAATTTGCTGATCATAATGGAAGAACTGCAGAACTACTTGGTGGAAACAAGCCAAATTATCAGAGGAGGTAAATTTTGATAAAAATAAATTTTGAGTTTTTGCAATCATTGAAATAAAAACCTCTGGATATGCCCTTATGCTTTTATTGGAGTGGATCACTAAGCTGAATGGGAATTACTGCCAACTCCGCAATGACTGGAGGTGGGGACGGGGGGACAACAGTAGATGCACACCTAACCATGTTTAAAACTGATCAAAATGCAGTTTAAAAAATTTAATGTTTACTATTTAATTAAAATTAAATGCAAGATCTGCAACATATTTGCCCATTTAGTATTACTAAATGTAAAACTGATGCAACATTTTAGAACACAAAATAACACATAATGCTTGCTGAAAAGAGATTACAATAATTTACTATTTTTGTCTATTTGTAATTGTGGTAGGGAGCCTAGAAGGGGACATCCACTGTCTCTACCTCCTGGTATTCACACCTGTAGGTAATTTCCTTTCCTTGAGAGTAAGCTAGACCCAATGACTCACTTCTCATGAACAGAATACAACAAAACTAATGAGATATCATTTCTGAGATCAGATTATGAGGAGTCTAGCTTCCATCTTGCTTGCCCTCTCTTGCTTACTTTCTTGCTTTAATGGAAGCCAGTTGTCATGTTGCGATTCAAGAGGCCTATGTGAAAAATAACCGGAAATGAAGGAGACCTCTGGACCAAAGTCAGGGAAGAACTAAATACTGTCTTACAAGAGCTTGGAAGTGGATCTTTCCAGAGTCAAGTATTGAAATGACTATAGTCCCAGCCACTATCTTTATTGCAGCTTTCTGAGAAACTCTGAGCCAGAAGAGCCAGTTAAGACACACAGATCCCTGAGCTCTAGAATCTGTGAGATAATAAATCTTCTGTTGTTTTAAGCTGCTAGGTTTTGGGGGGTACTTTGTTACCCATTCACTGATAACTTATGCTTGAGGTACTTTGTTACCCATCCAGTAATAAGTAATACAGGTGAGTTCTTCTTTTGGGATAATAGAAAAAATAATTTCCATAAGCTTTTCTTTAATATTTTATTTATTTATTTATTAGACACACACACACAGAGGCAGAGACACAGGCAAGAGGGAGAAGCAGCCTCCATTCAGGGAGCCTGATGTGGGGACTTGATCCTCCGACTCTGGGATCATGACCTGAGCTGAAGGCAGGCACTCAACCGCTGAGCCACCCAGGCTTCCCCGTAAGTTTTTCAATAAGCAACTGTACTCTGCTTTCCTCTTCTTAAGTTTCTCTAAAAAGCCATCAAGGCTGGCAGTTCCTACTTCCTTTCCTCTCTGTCATTCTCCAACTCACTGAAATCTTATTTTTATTTCCATGATTCTCCTGAAAATGCTCTTCCCAAGGCCATCAGTGATCATCCTGTTGGTTAAATAGAATGCATGCTTTTAATTCTTCCTTTATTCCTCATACTTCTTGAATGTATGCCATTCACTTAACAGAAACTCTCCTAGGTCTCTTTTCTCATAGGGGTTATGAATAAACTAATAAGAAAATACATATACAATGCTATTTCGATAGTAATAAACTGAATACAGAAAATAAAGCAGAGTAATAGGAGGGAAAACCACTGAGAGCAAAGAAGCAGGCTGGGGCCAACAAATGACAGATATGATGGCTTCCTCCTTAAATAGTCTTCTTTCAGTATATGAGATGCTTCGTTGCTCTGGTTTTCCTGCAATCTCTCTGGTAACTCCTTTTCGGTTCATTTGTAGTCTCTTTTTCTGTCTAACTTTAAATGTTGATATTTCTCAGATTTTTTTGGTCATTGAACTGCTTTTCTTACTCTACACATAGTGCCTGGATGATCTCATCTCCACCTCACTTCACATATCATTTCCCATTAAAGATATCTCAGTTTCTTCTGAACATCAAATATGTAAATTCAACGGCAGCCTCCTCTCTCCAAGTGAAAATCTTTACAGGTTCTTTGAAAGCAATATGGGAAGGGGCACCTGGGTGGCTCAGCCGGCGAAGCCTCTGACTTCGGCTCAGGTCATGATCTCAAGGTCTTAGGATCCAGCCCAGGGTAAGGCTCCCTGCACCCCGGGAAGTCCGCTTGTCCTTCTCCATCTGGCCCTCCTCCCTGTTCCTGCTCTTTCTCTCTCAAATGGGTACATAAAATCTTAGGGGAAAAAAAGGGGGGGGGGGACAAAGTAATATGGAGTAATTCAGTATGGGCAAAATTGTGGTACAACTTGTTCCCTCTTTGGAAAACTTTGTCTAAAAGAACATCCCTATCATTCACCTTGCTCTATACAAAGCACATTATCGGAGAATCATTGTGGACTCCTCTCTTTCCATCATTCACTGTATTCAAACAATTTACATAGATGGCTGATTCTGTTTCTTAAATACTTTTTTAGTTATCTTCACTCTTTCCGGCCCAACCACCATTTATTGCCCTGGTCCAGGCTTCCATCTTCTCTCTTCTAGACAACTGCCACAGTTACCTAACTTGACCCCTTGGCTCTCTTGCTCTGAACTTCAGTCCATTCTCCAAGCAGATGACAAAATCCAATGGTCATCACCTTATTCTCATCTTCGTATCTCTTCACCAAGCATACACGAGCTGTTCCTCTCCTACCCGGGAACTACATCTCCAGCTTCATCTCTTGTCAACGGCCCCCTGGTCTGTTCCGGTCATGCTAAACCTTGGTCAATGCCTGGCCTCTGGGGCCCCCGGGTGGCTCAGCGACTGAGCATCTGCCTTTGGCTCAGGTCGTCATCCTGGGGTCTTGGCATCGAGTCCAACTCGACTGGGGTCTTGGCATTGACTCCCAGCGGGGAGTCTCCTCTCTCTGCCTAGGTCTCGTGAATAAAAATAAATGAAATCTTAAAAAAAAAAAATTCCTGGCCTATGCCCTGCCCGTATCACAATGCTTGGCAACCAGGAGGAGCTCACTAAATCTGTCGGCTGAATGAAGGAGCTCTTGAAGAGCAGTGATCACTGGGGAGTGGGGAGGGAGAAGGAATACGGCAAAACCAAGGTATCCACACCAGAAACCGCCTGAGCACCCACCGGCCTACACGTATGTAAAAGGATCTTATTTTCGTGACCCACAAAGTAGAAAAAAATTGAAGTCCAGTTTGGTGGAAGTAAAGTGAAAACGAAGCGGGAAAGTGGGAAGCAAGACCGATACAGACGCTGGTCCAGTTTTAATATTCGGCCTGTTTGAGAAAGAAAAAAAAAAAAAGGTAATCTACTTCTTTACCTCCGCGTGGACTCCGCCCTCCGGAGGCGAAGAGGGTGGTCCAAGCCGGCTTGTCTCGCTGACAAAAATCCTAACATCCCGTCACTTCACGCCGGCCGGGAAACAGGGCGCCGCCATGACAGAGCTCGGAGGCCGGGCAGCAACAGCGGAGCCTCCCATTGGTTGAGCCGGATGCCATCCGACCAATGGTGAGCGCCGTTACTAGGGGGTAGTGGGCGGGGCCCGCGGCTGGAGAGCGTGTGTATAGCGGTGGTGGCGGATCCCGCTGCGATTCGCGCTGCGAACCCGGGCGGCGCGCATGGCTTGGGCTCGGGGTTTGGTCGGCGCCTTGCGGAGGGCGCTGTCAAAGGAAGCGAAGCAGCACGTGGGCACGGACCGCTTTGGGAACAACTACTACTCTGTCCCGGAATACAAGAATTGGAGAGGTGAGGCGACCGCGAGCGCAGCGGCGGCGGCGTCAGGGAAGAAGAGGGAAGGGAGAGCGCGGCGTGAGCCGACGCGGGGTGCGACGGCGGTGACGTCACCGGGGGGAGGGGCGGGCGGCGAGCGGACTTCGTGCGCGGCGGCCGGGCCCGGGGCTGCAGCGACCCGCCCCCGCAGCGCTCCCTCCGCCCCCCGCGTCCGGGGCCGGCGGGAGGACGCGGCGTCGGCGCTGGTCCTGGGCATCGGGCGACACCGACAGGGACCCCCGGGAGGTGCCCTCCTTTGGGGGACTGCGGAGGCAGTGAGCGGGCTGGGGAGCGCCTCCGCTTGGCTCTTTCTGGGTGTTTGAGCTCCGGCGCTGGCCGCGCGGGTCCCCTTCGTCCCGCTGTTAGATGGAGGGGTGCACCGGGGGGGAGGAGAGACCCTCCCCAGGCTTGACGTTCCCTCTGCCACGAATTGGCTCGCCCGGACCCCGCGGGGCGCGCTTGGAAGACCCTCGCTGCCGTCGCGGCGTCGCCCGAGCTCCCCGCGAGGTAGTGGCGTCCGGGGACGTGGGGGGCGTGCCTGTCCCTTGAAGTCGCAGCACGTGGCAGCCGCCGTCCTAACCCCTCGGATGTCGTCCCACCGCCGCGATGCAAAAGGTCTCAGGCTTTGGGATCAGAAAGGGGTTGCGTTGGAATTTCAGCTCTGACATCCAACAGATGAGGGGAAAACTTGACAACGTATTAGCCCTCCCGAGTCTCAAGGTCTGCTGACTTGGAAGTCAGAGATGATGATAATAAGTTATATTGAGAAGCACCGAGATCTTTCCAAAATCGTGGAAATCATTTCCGGCAGCTCTAGTCAAAGAGAAGGACTCTTACTTGGAGCGCATGTAAAGTGTATCCAGTGATTTACCGGCGTATTATTTATTTATACGCTTTTAACTGAAAATTGTTTTGCCTCGCCTTTTCCTGTAACTTAGTATCTAAGACTTGTTTCCATTGAAATGAGCTTCTAAACTCTTGTCAGGGCCGGGAATATGTCCTTTTTTTTTTTTTTTTTTTTTAAAGCCCACAAAGAATCTAGCATGTAGATGGTGCTTCTTCACAAATCGCAACCAGAAGGAAGGTTGTTTCTTTTCCATAAGTTGTCAGTAGCAATCAAAAATATGCAAAATGTCATTTGACTTCTTCTTATTATTATTATTGAAGTATAACTTACATACAGTAACACATATCCTTTTTGGTGTATAGTTTTATGATTTTTTACAAATGCATAGTCCTGTAAATACCACACAATCCAGATAACAGAAAGGTTCCATCACTCCCAAAATTCCCTCTACCCCCTTAGTAGCTCGCTCCCTTACGTCATAACTAGGCATTGGCAGCCAGTGATCCCTACAATCTTGCCTTTTCCAAAATACAATATCTATGAAATTATAGAGGATTCAGTCTTTAAGGTAAGGCTTATTTTGCACAGCATAATGCAGTTAAGATTCATCTATGTGTCTGTAGTTGTTCCTTTTTATTGCTAGGTAGTATTTCATTTATGCCTTTACCACAGCTTATCCATTCACTAGCTGAAGAGCTTTGGGTTGTTTCTAGTTTTTAGTGATTGTGAAGAAAGCTTCTGCAAACATTCCCATGCAGGATTTTGTGTGCATCTTTTTCCATTTCTCTTGGGTAAATTCTTAGGAGTGAGATTGCTGGGCTATGTACATATGTATTGTAACTTTATAAGAAATTACCCCACACTTCCAGATTGGCTATGCCATTTTGCATTCCTGCCAGAAATGTTAAGAAAATTTCTAATTACACATCCTCCCCAGCACTTGGTGTTGTCAGGTTCTTGTTTTTTGTTGTTGTTGTTGTTGTTGTTGCAGTTGTTGATTTTAGCCATTCCTTTAGTTGTATAGTGGTGTCTCGTGGTGGTTTTGATTTTCACTTTGCTAATGACTGAGAATGTTGAGAATCTTTTTATGTGCTTATTGGCCATCCACAAATTTTTGGTGAAATATCTATCCAAAACTTTCAACCATTAAAAATAATTTTGGGGCAGTCTGGGTGGCTCAGCGGTTTAGCACCTGCCTTCAGCCCAGGGCCTCATCCTGGAGATCCAGGATCCAGTCCCACATCAGGCTACCTGCAGGGAGCCTGCTTCTCCCTCTGCCTGTGTCTCTGCATCTCTCTCTCTCTCTCTGTCTCTCATGAATAAATAAATAAAATCTTTAAAAATATATATAACTTTGGACCAACTTTATTGTATCATTTCAATAAAATATAGTATGATCGAAGAAAGATTTATATTAACAAAATCATGTGTATTCTAAAACAACATAATTTGTGAGTCAAAGGATATGTTAGTCTTTAATCTTATTATAATACCAAATTGTTTTCCAAAATGATTATAAGTCTATACTTCTATCAGCTTGATATTTGGAATTTATCTACTCTTGGCTGTGAGAAAATGAACCTTTTATTGATGATGTAGGAGAATCATTGTATGCTGCTATATAATACACCTGTATTGCTCAGTTCTTAGATAATTGAAGCCTGTGGCACAGATACATATTACATCCTGTAAATGCTCTTACACATTTCCTAAGCCTTTCACCATGTATAGGGGAAATATCTTTAGTTTGTTTTAATGCAAGATTTCCAAAAATGAGTCCTCTAACTTTATTTCCTTAGTACGTGGTTCTTTAGAGATCTCCTTGAGTTTTCTTTGAATTGAATGAATTGTTGAGCATTTAACACCATCATTGAAGAGTTTTTAAGAACTCTTTAGAGGAAATGAATTTTTCTTTTAATTCAGTTAATTAGTGTGGCGCGGGTCATTAATGAACTACTATACTTTCCACATAGGATATTATTTAATGACAGCAAAGATAGTTATGCAATTTAAAATAGATCTTTGGAGTATTGTCCATTCAGCTGAATTTAAGTTTAAGATTGTTGAAATTTTGACTTTAAAAAAAAATAATGGTATTTCAGGATAAGAAGATTGTGAATATAGCATTAGTTGGCGTTTTTATTTTTAGTTTTTTAAAGATTTTATTTATTTATTTGAGATAAAGCACTAGAGAGATAGAGCAAGCACAAGTAGGAGGGCAGAGGGAGAAGGAGAAGTAGGGAGCCAGAGCGGGGCTCGATCCCAGGGTCTGGATCATGATCTGAGCTGAAGGCAGCCACCTAACCTTAACCAACTGAGCCACCCAGGCACCCCTAGTTGGCTTTTTTAATGAAAAGGTGTTAGTCACCATATTATTATTGAAAGTTTGCTTGCTCTATGGAAGATTACTTTTTTTAATGGAAAATTACTTAATAAAAGATTCCCCAAATAAACTGTCCAGAAATTTCCTCTGATATTGCACCCTTCTTATTTATAGTATCTCTGAGTTTTTATCCATCTGGTTTCACTTATCTCATGTTTCAAAACAAGTTCCCTTCATTTCTAAGGTAAATTCGTGTATACTTGATTCTGACTAGAACTTCTTTGAACTGTATTTTATTATTTTCACCTTTATTTTTTGCACATTCGTTTAACCACTACACCCAGTTAAAGCTAACACGTTTATTACTAATAGACTATTAGGAGTTGTTAATTTCCTAATAGACATTGTGAATGTACAAATGTGGGCAGCTTCAGGTATTGGGAAGATTGTTGTATAGAAAAGCATTAGGTTCACATATGCAGCCCTTCAAATCAGAACTTAGGTCAGAGGGGAAATGTTTACCTTTTTTAAAGAAACCACTTTCAGACTGTTAGAACTGTGCTAGAAAAGGAAGAGAGTGCCTTGTGTTTAATTGTAACCAAGAGAATTTAGGGAGGTAAGGAGCTGGACATGTTTGATCAGCACCTTGAATGATAAATATGATTTCAGAAAGAGTGATTGAAGAGCATTCCTGAACAGGGCTAGGAAGAAGTAGGAAATACCACAAAGATTAGAGGGTAGTCCCATGCTGGTGGGCTTTAGTTGAGAAGAGCTAGAGAATGCTGTTTTAGTGAGAGAATGGATAGAGTCAGATGCTAAAGGGCCTTGAATACCGTTAAGTTAGAAGTTTGCACTTTATTCTCTACCAGGTAGGTAGTGGTTGAAAAGCTTGTAACATGATCAAAACTGTTAAAGAAATGGTTCAGGAAGCACTTGTAGAAGGTGAGCTAGCTAGGAGAGGGAGGAGCTGAAATAGTACTTGGTGAAAGCATTGCTAGATTAACTGCTATCCTGGAAAGAGATGATAGACTCAAGTGATGGGAATGGAGAGAAAAGTTTGGTTTAGCAAAATTTTTGAACTTGATAATTAGATTGGTGGAAGGGGAAAGAAAAGATGAGAGGCCAAAGGTGATTTTGTTTCTATTCTGGAGAGCCAGTGGATTGAGTATAGATTCATGCAAATAAAGGCTAAGAGGGACAAATGCAAATAGAGAAGTAGGCTTTAGGGTGAGTTGGTAAAGAGTAAGTGGAATTTGTTATAATAGGACAATTGTATAACCAGGCAATTGTATACTCAGATCTGCAGTTCCAAAGATGTTAGTGGTTAAAATACAAATTTGGAAGCCACCTTTATGTAGGTGATCCGTAAAGCTGTAGGAATATTTGAATTCAAGTAGGGAAGAGTAATGGTAAGATGAGATTAAGAGGCAGAGATATAGGAGCCCTGTCATTTCAGTGGCTTCTCATTCAAGGATGCATAAATCCAAACTACCTGGCTAACTAACATTCATGACCTTTGAGTCCATCCTGAAAGTGTTACTTGTTTATAATATAATCTTTAGATTAATTTGTAAAAAGCATATTTATGCTATTAGAAATTGAACTTGAAAGCTTACATGATTTTTACCAGAGATACTAGTTATTTAATTTTCAGCATTCAGAAAAAAAATAAAGATTGATTGGATGCAGCTATTTAGGAGTTGTATCTAGACTTTTGCTTTTCATGATACTGAGCTTCAGGTGATATTCCCAAAACAATTGGTTGGGGACAAGGTAGGGACAGCAACGGACAGTAAATAACAGTGACGCCTTCTTTTAGAATCCAGGATAAATGTTTCATCAAACATGGTAGATAGGGATGCCTCGGTGGCTCAGTGGTTAAGCGTCAGCCTTTGGCTCAGGTTGTGATTCCGGGGTCCTAGAACTGAGTCCTGCATCAGGCTCCCTACAGGAGCTTATGTCTGTGCTTATGTCTCTGATGCTCTCTCTTTGTCTCTCATGAATGAATCAATAGTATCTTTAAAAAACAAACAAACAAACATGGTAGATTTATTTTTGGAATACATTTTTTAAAACTATGTAACCCTCATTAAGGCTTTTTGTATAGTGAATTGTTTATACTAGGCTACTAGCAATGATTTTCAAATTGTCATGTTTTAAATAATTATGAAATAAATCTGTTCCAACATTTTATTAGAAAATCTTATATTCTAGGGATCCCTGGGTGGCACAGCGGTTTGGCGCCTGCCTTTGGCCCAGGGCGCGATCCTGGAGACCGGGGATCAAATCCCACATCGGGCTCCCGGTGCATGGAGCCTGCTTCTCCCTCTGCCTATGTCTCTGCCTCTCTCTCTCTCTCTCTCTCTCTCTCTCTGTGACCATCATAAATAAATAAAAATTGAAAAAAAAAAATCTTATATTCTAAAGGATTTTTTCATTTTGTTCTCAGTCTTTTAATGAAGCATTATTTGTACATTTATAAGAATTGTGAGCAAAGAAAAATCTGTGCTGTTTTCATGAAAGCACTTACTGCCAGATTATATCTTGTATACTTTCTAATTTATATGAGTATATTTAGACTCACATGTATTTGGATTATCAGTGTGCCAACACATTATTTATAATATTTATATTTATTTATAATAATATTTCCTGAATTTTATATTTCAAGCTTTTTAAAAAAATATTTTATTTATCTGGACTCCATTAATCTTTCCTCTTATTTTGAAGTAAATACTATGTAAATACTAAGTAAATACTATGATGTCAGTTTACTTGTAAACATCTTAGTATATGTCTCTGAAACACAAAACTCTTCTTTTTAAATGTGACAGTGATCATCTCATATAGAAATCCACAATTTCAAAAAAAATCAACAATTTCTTAACATCATCAAATAGCCTTTTTGTCACATTTCTCTGATTGCCCTGATCTTACTTATTGATTGATTTGTTGGCTTATTTTTGCAGTCTGTATAAATTGAGCTCCAAACAAAATCTTTATGATTGCTAATATGTTTTTAAGTCTCTTGAAATTTGTAGGTTCTCTTTTTATGTTGTTCCCCCCCCCTTTTCACATATAGACCCCTACTTTTTTGGGGAGTGGATGTTGAAAAAAAAGTAACTTTTTAAAATGATGGTATTAATCCATTTATATTTGTTGTAGTAAATAGTTTATTTAATTTTACTTTAGTCATCTTAATTTTTATGCTTTCTGTTGGTTATATTTTCTTATTCCTGAGTACCCTCCTTAGATGACTTTTGCAACATATACTTCATTTTACTTGAAAGTGATTGTACCAAGAGATAACTGTATGAATGCAATATGCGTGTGGCTTTCTGTAGGACTCTGGCCAAATTTTTCTGGGAGAACTATACTCATTACTTAGGATGCTTCACTTTTAGCCTCTGCAAGTAGGAATCTTAAGAATGCCAATATCAGGTTAGATTTTCTTTTTGACCTTTGACTTTGATCTCAGGCCTGCTGCTTACTATTTTTTTTTAAACCATTTTTTCCCCTGTACTCTCAGTCCTGTTGCTCTAAGTTTGGGATTCTCTCAGAGCTTCTTTTTTGGGAAAACTCATAGAAATTCTCCCAGTGTAGCCTGTATGTCTGCTAGTTCATAGGCAAGTCAGCATTCCTAAATTTGCCTTCCAACTAATCCTGTACCATTCATTAATTTCTCATGTAGTAAATATTTGTTCAGCATTGCTTTATGCAAAACATACCTGTTTTATATATTTCAGATCTATTTGCCTCGGTTTGTGGCCTTTAAATGGTAGCTTCTGCTGTTTTCCAGTGTAGCTTCATTCCCCGCTTATATTTTGAAAGATAAATGAGGTAAACAAACATAAATCAATGGCCACTTTATTATTATTTTTTGCAGATTTTATTTTTAACTAATCTACACCCAATGTGGGACTATAAACTACAACCCCAAGATTAAGAGTGGCACACTCCACTGACTGAGCCAATCAGGTACCCCAATCAAAGGCTATTTTAAACTAAAGTTTTTCCCTCTATTTTGTTTTCAACTTACCATAGCCTCCAGTCATTTTAGTAATGGTCACATTAATAACTACCATTTGTCAAGTGGCAACTCTATTTCATATCTTTACAACGCCCATATAACTAGGGATTATCCTCGTTTTAAACATAAGGTGATTGTTTCATTTCTGAATACTTAAATAAGCTTCATGTATACATGCCTAGGTACATAGTAGGTACTCACAAAACAGCCGTTCAGTGAATTGAGATATTTATGGATCCAGAATTAGAAAAACAAAGCAAGATTTTAAAAACCACAGAAAATAATGAAGTTTTACAAAATCTTAAAACAGGTGATTGAAGTATCTATGTTTTTTTATTTATGATAAATTGTCAAGTTATTCTTCAGGGTCTTTGATGCTCTAATTAGAACGAGTATCTTTTCCATAACTTTTCTACTGTGGCTCCAATTTGGGCTTAGCTTAGTCAGTGACCTTCAGAACTTAGTTTTATTGTTGACTCAAACTTCTATTAAGATACCAGTCTTATTTTATTCCTTCAAGGGTGAATATAGCATCATCTGATAATCCAAAACCTGCATCATCTGCTGTTATCTATAATTATAAAGTTGTATTGTTTCCGATGATGTTTTCTCAACTTGTTTGTACTTAGTATTTAAATATACTAAAAACTATAATAAATTAATATTTGATTAAGATGTTGTTATTAAGAACCAGACAAATCACATGGTCAGAATTATTAAATGAGATGGGTCTTGATTCAATAGGTAATTGGAAGATCATGATACAGCTCTTTACTCTGATAATCTGACATTTGGGAAATAATGAAGACATTTCAGATTTTTCCAGCAGGTGGCAGCATTGTTTAAAATAATTGTAGGTTGCCAGTTTATTAAACATTTTTTGCGCTGATTTGAAAGAAGAATCTTTTCTCTAAAATAATTGGATTTAGGGGTACCTGGCTCCTCAGTGGGTTAAGCATCTGACTCTTGATTTCATCTCAGATCATGATCTCAGGGTACTGGGATGGAGCCCTGTGTCTGGCTCTGTGCTCTCAGGGAGCTTGCTTGTCCCTCTCCTCCTCACTATTCCCCCTGTCATAGATAGATAGATAGATAGATAGATAGATAGATAGATAGATAGATAGATAGATAATCTGTCTTTAAAAAAAATAATTGGGTTTATATTTTTCCCTCAGAATAAACCCTGCACTACTGCTTTATAAATTGCTAACTCTTAAGAGGCACCTGGGGGGCGGGGGCTCAGTCAGTTGGGTGTCTGCCTTCTGCTTGGGTCATGATCCCAGGGTCTTGGGATCAAGCCCTCCTGGGGCTCCTTGCTCAGTGGGGCCTCTTTCTCCCTCTCTCTCTGCTTCTCCCCCAAGCTCGTGCTCTCTCTCACTCCCAAATAAATACATAAAATCTTAAAAAAATAAACTGCTAACTCCTCAGACAAAGATTCTTAAATGACACTATGGATCTTCCCTAGTCAGTAATGAACAATGATATAAGTGGCAATTATATTTTGAAGAATTGACCAAAAATTAAAAACATAATACATGTAATTTTTAGAACAGTAGGCAATATTGTGTCTTGAGTTGTCAGAGATCACAATGTAATCATTACCATGGACATTATCAAATTGACAGAATATCCTAAAATGGTCTTAGCTAAAATAAGCTTTTCATTTGGGGATATCTAGAAGAAGTTGAACTTATTTTAAAAAACTTTGTCAAATACAAAATAATAATTATAAACTTTTATATAGATTGTTTCGGGTGGTCTGAAGGTTGTATTTTTAATTTTCTGATCTTCATTTTATTTTATTTTTTTAAGAATTTATTTTTAAGAAAAAGAGAGTGCAGAAGAACATAAGCAGGGGGAGCGGCAAAGGGAGAGGGGCTTGATCCCAGGACTCCGGGATCATGACTTGAGCTGAAGGCAGATGCTTAACCAACTGATCCACCCAGGTCCCCCTCTGATCTTCATTTTGATATTTCACTCTTTTTTTTTTTTAAGAAAGATTTTATTTATTTATTCATGAGAGAGAGAGATAGAGAGGCAGAGGCACAGGCAGCCCAGAGACGCAGGCTCCCCATGGGGAGCCCAACGTGGGACTCAATACCAGGACCCCGGGATCATGACCTGAGCCAAAGGCAGGCACTCAACCACTGAGTCACTCAGGTGCCCCAATATTACACTTCTTAATTCTGTTTTCTTCTGAAATGATTTCAGATGCTTACCGAATTCCCTACTTTTGCACATGTATGCATGCATGTACTTGAACACTGAATTGTATTTTGGTGAATAGAGAATTCCAATATTTTCCCTGTAGTATTTGATTGCATCCCCATCTCATACCAGTAAACCACATCTGTGTCATACTTTCATCTAAAAGAAGACCAGGAGGATGAAATGTCACAGTGATTACCTGTCAATCCTTTATACTGGCTTTAAAATGAACTTAAGTGTCCTTAATCTTGAATTTTTCTTTTCCCTGACAGGGAAATACAGTATTTTTTTAATCAAAATGGAAACTAATAATAAAAGAGTGACTAGGCTATATTATATCTGTTTCTAAGTGAAGCTGAAAATATGTAAAAGAATCACTTGCCCTTTTTTGCTTTGAGGATTTTATAATTGCTTTACAGTAATGACAATAATGATAATTAGTATTGAATACTGTGAGTTAGGTACTATTTCTTGCACTTGTGATGATTCACTGTACTTGTGGAAGAATTATAACACATAAGAAAAATAATACATCTTTTGTTGATTTGTTAAGGTATTTAGTGATAAACTCCAATCGTATTAACATATTTGTGTTGAATTCAATTTCTCTGTATCTGTAAATCAGATGGAACTGTTACTTTTCTTACTTGGGCCTCTCCCTTTTCAGAGTGCTACTCAGTTCAATTCATTTCAGCTATTTTATTTATTTATTTTTTAAATTTTTATTTATTTATGATAGTTACACAGAGAGAGCGAGAGAGGCAGAGACACAGGCAGAGGGAGAAGCAGGCTCCATGCACCGGGAGCCCGATGTGGGATTCGATCCCGGGTCTCCAGGATCGCGCCCTGGGCCAAAGGCAGGCGCTAAACCACTGCGCCACCCAGGGATCCCCATTTCAGCTATTTTAAAACTTTCTAAGAGTTTCTCTGCAAGAATTAATTATAAAATTGAGTTGACACGCTTGCTTTTGAGAGTTGACAATAGGATTGTATAGTTATTTTCAGAATCATAGTACAGACTTCATTATATCATTGTTAGAATAAATTTGCATTTTTAAAAAATGACTTAGGAATATATATATAACTTTGTCTAAAAAGTAGTTTTGGGGACACCTGGGTGGCTCAGTGGTTGAGCATCTGCCTTTGGCTCAGGGCGTGATCTCTGGATGGGGGATCGAGTCCCACATCTGGCTCCTTGTGGAAAGAAGCCTGCTTCTCCTTCTGCCTATGTTTCTGCCTCTCTGTGTGTGTCTCTCATGAAAAATAAAATATTTTAATAAATAGATAAATAAATAGTAGTTTTGTAATTTTAACACAGAGGAAAATATTTCTTTCATCTTTATTGCCTTTGAGTTGACTGGTGCCTCCATCTTGTGGTCAAAGTGACAAATTGCACCCTTTGCCAGAGATTCTCATTAAGCTTTTTCCCCCCCTCACTTGAGTATATCTTTTAAAGTTATTTTCTGTGCTTTGTTTATTAAGAGTATAACTCTTTTTTTTCAAGCTTTTATTTAAATTCCAGTTAGTTAACAGATAGTGTAAGACTGATTTCAGAAGCAAAATTTAGTGATTCATCAATTACACATAAAACACAGTTCTCCACTCAGTAAGTGCCCTCCTTAACACCCATCACCCATTTAGCCCATCCCCCATCTCTCCTTCCCTCCAGCAACTCTCAGTTCATTTTCTGTAGTTAGCAGTCTTATGATTTGCCTCCTTTCTATTTTTATCTTATTTTTCTGCTTTGCCTCTCCTCCCTCCCATGTTCATCTGTTTCATTTCCTAAATTCCACATAAGAGTGAAATCATATGGTATTTGTCTTTCTCTGACAGACTTATTTCACTTAGCATAATGCTCTCTAGCTCCATGCATATTGTTGCAAATGGCAAGATTTCATTCTTTTTTATGGCTGAGTAATATTCCATATTTATTTGAGGGAGAAAGAAAGATCAGAAGTGGGGGGCAGGGGTAGAGGGAGAGGAAGACTCCCTTTTGAGCAGGGAGCCCAGTGCGGGACTCAATCCCAGGACCTTGGGATCATGACCAGAGTCAAAGACAGACACTTAACCCACTGAGCCATCCAGGCACCCAATCATAAGGTAGTTCTATTTTTAATTTTTTGAGGAACCCTCATATTGTTTTTCAGAGTGGGTACACCAGTTTGCATTTCCACCAACAGTGTAGGAAGATTCCCCTTTTGCTGCATCCTCACTAACATCTGTTGTTTCCTGTGTTGTTAATTTTAGCTATTCTGACAGATTTGAGGTAGTATCTCATTGTATTTTACCAATGGTGAGTGATGTTGAGCATCATTTCATGTCTCTGTTAGCCATCTGGATGTCTTTGGAAAAATGTCTGTTCATCTCTTCTACCCGTTTTTTACCTGGATTACTTGTTTTTTGGGGTATTGAGTTTGGTAAGTTCTTTATAGATTTTTTATAGAAACACTTTGTCAGATATGTCATTTGCAAATATCTTCTCCCATTCCAAAGGTTGCCTTTTAGTTCTGTTTGATTGTTTCCTTTGCTGTGCAAAACTTTTTATCTTGATGAAGTCCCAATAGTTCATTTTGGCTTTTGTTTCCTTTGCTTCTGGAGACATATCTAGTAAGAAGTTGCAACAGCCGATGTTAAAGAGGTTGCTGGGGGATCCCTGGGTGGCGCAGTGGTTTAGCGCCTGCCTTTGGCCCAGGGCGCGATCCTGGAGACCCGGGATCGAATCCCACGTCGGGCTCCCGGTGCATGGAGCCTGCTTCTCCCTCTGCCTGTGTCTCTGCCTCTCTCTCTCTCTCTCTCTCTCTCTCTCTCTCTCTGTGACTATCATAAATAAATAAAAATTAAAAAAAAAAAACTTTTAAAGAGGTTGCTGTGTTCTCCTCTAGGATTTTGATGGTTTCTTATCTCACATTTAGGTCTTTCATCCATTTTGAATTTATCTTTGTATTATAGGGTAAGAAAGTGGTCCACTTTCATTCTGCATGTTGCTGTCCAGTTTTTCCAATACCATTTGTTAAAGAGACTATCTTTTTTCCATTGGATATTCTTTCCTGCTTTGTCGAAGATTAGCTGACCATAGAATTGTGGGTTCATTTCTGAGTTTTCTATTCTGTTCCCTTGATCTTTGTGTCTGTTTTTGTGCCAGTACCATACTGTCTTGATCACTACTGCTTTGTAATGTAACTTGAAGTCAGGAATCATGATGCCTCCAGCTTTGCTTTTCTTTTTGAAGATCGCTTTGGCTAGTCAGGGTCTTTTGTGGTTCCATACAAATTTTAGGATTGTTGTGTTCTAGCTCTGTGAAAAATACTGGTGTTTTTTTGATAGGGATTGCATGAAATTTGTAGATTGCTTTGGGTAATATAGACATTTTAACAATATTATTCTAATCCACGGGCATGGAATGTTTTCTCATTTCTTGTGTCATCTTCAGTCTCTTTCATAAATGTTCTTTAATTTTCAGAGTACAGATATTTTACCTCTTTGGTTAAGCTTATTTCTAGGCATCTTACTGTTTTTGGTGTAACTGTAAGTGGAATCGATTCCTGATCTCTTGTTCTGCTGCTTCATTATTGGTGAATAGAAATGCCACAGATTTATGTATGTTGATTTTGTATCCTACAACTTTACTGAGTTCATGTTTCAGTTCTAATAATTTTTTGGTGGAGTCTTTTGGGTTTTCTACATAGAATATGATGTCATCTGTGAAGAGTGAAAGTTTGACTTCTTCCTTGCTGATTTGGAAGCATTTTATTTCTTTAGGTTTTCTGATTGCTGAGGTTAGGACTTCCAGTACAATGTTAAATAATAGTGAGAGTGGACATCCCTGTCTTGTTCCTGATCATAGCAGAAAAGCTCTTAAGTTTTTTCCCATTGAGGATGATATTAGCTGTGGGTTTTTCATATATGGCCTTTTTGAGGTTGAGGTATGTTCCCCCTAAATCTACGTTGTTGAGGGTTTTTATCATGAATAGATGTTGTACTTTGTCAAATGCTTTTTCTTCATTTTTGAGAGGATCATATGGTTCTTATTCTTCTTTTATTAATATTTTCTATCATGTTGATTGATTTACAAATATTGAACCACTCTTGCAACCCAGGAATAAATCCCACTTGATTGTGGTGAATGATTCTTTTAATATACTGTTGGATTCGATTTGCCAATATTTTGTTGAGAATTTTTGCAACAGTATTCATCTGGGATATTGGCCTGTAGTTCTCTTTTTTAGTGGAATCTTTGTCTGGTTTTGAGATCAGGTTAATGTTGGCCTCATAGAATGAGTTTAGAAGTTTTCCTTCCATTTATATTTTTTTGGAATGATTTGAGAAGAATAGATATTAACTCTTCTTTAAATGTTTTGATAATAATAAAAACAAGAAACAAGAAGTTCCCCCAAGAAGCCATTGGCCCTCAACTTTTGTTTCTTGGGAGATTTTTGATTACCAATTGAAGTTTTTTGCTAGTTATGTTCAAGTTTTCTGTTTCTTCCTATTTCAGTTTTGGTCGTGTATATGTTTCTAGGAATTGATCCATTTTCTTTCAGATTGTCCAATTTGTTGTCATATAATTTTTCTTAATATTCTCTTATAATTGTATTCTTGTGGTTTTGGTTGTTATTTCTCCTCTCTCATTTGTGATTTTATTTATATGAGTCCTTTCTCTTTTCTTTTTGATAAAAAAAAAAAGTCTGTCTAGGAGTGTATCAGTTTTATTCATTTTTTCCAAGAACCAGCTCCTGGTTTCATTGATCTGCTCTACTCATTTTTAAGTTTCTGTATCATTTATTTCTGCTCTAATCTTTATTATTTCCCCTCTTTTGCTGGCTTTAGGCTTTGTTTGTTCTAATTTTTCTAGCTCCTTTAGGTGTAAGGTTAGGTTGTTTGTTTGAGGTTTTTTTTGTTTTGTTTTTTGCTTCTTGGGATAGGCCTGTATTGCTATATACTTCCCTCTTACGACTGCTTTTGCTGCATCCCAAAGATTTAGTACCATCATGTTTTCATTTTTATTTGTTTCCATGTATTTTTTTATTTCTTTTTAAATTTCCTGGTTGACCCATTCTTTCTTTAAGTAGCATGTTCTTTAACCTCCATGTATTTGCGATCTTTCCAAATTTTTTCTTGGGGTTGATTACAAGTTTCATAGCATTGTGGTCGGAAAATATGCCTGCTATGATCTCAATCTTTTTGTACTTGTTGAGGCCTGATTTGTGACCTAGAATGTGATCTATTCTGGAGAATGTTCCATGTGGACTTGAAAAGAATGTATTGTGCTGCCGTAGGATGAAATGTTCTGAATATATCTGTTAAGTCCATCTGGTCTAGTATGTCATTCAAAGCCATTGTTTCCTCGTTGATTTTTTGCTTAGATGATCTGTCCATTGATTTAAGTGGGGTGTTAAAGTCCCCTACTATTATTATATTATTATCAGTGCGTTCCTAAAAGCATGACTTTTATTAAAAAGACATTGATCCAGTTTTCCCTCTAGGGCTTTGCTCTGAAAATTATTTTCTCTCTCCATGGATCTTCCATCTTTCTATTTATTTATTTATTTTTACCCTAAAGGAGACAAAAGGCACTCAAAAGAAACCACTTGAAATGACCTGTTTAAAAATGAAATGTTGTAGGAAAAGAGCTATTGTGATGGTGGTAGTGGTGGTATGTGTGGGTACGAGACAGGGAAAAGTTTGATTAGCCTTTTATGTTGAAAAATGAAATCTAAATTCTTCAACAAAATTTACTATATAATTTCAACTGTAAGCTAATTAATGGAATTGATAAGTCATCAATACTGATTTTTTAACAAGGTTTTTCTGAAGAAATTGTGATAGCTTTCATTTCACATGTGTCTCTTCTAATAGGATTAAGAAAAGTATTCTTTTTGCAAAATTTGAGGTCTCAATCAAATTTTCTAAGGATTCTTATTAATCTTTGATTAATACTCATTATCTTTTGAATCGCCTTTAATGTTGTAATCCTTTCTAGTCTACTTCGGCCACCTTCAATTAGAAATTATTTTTTTGTGATTTTATATCACTTTCATAGACTTCATGAAACTGGTTCAAGATTTGCAGTTTCCTTTTGAATTCAACTAACGTATTTGTAAACATTGGAAAATTAGAGAAATCAACATACAAGTGAAGAGGTTGCCTTGGAGGGTGAATAGAAATTCAAATATTGAGTAGTTCTTTAAATGTGGACCAACATTATAAGTTTTATAGTGAGGATTTTTATTTATGTAACTTTTGCTTTCTTACGTGTACTGGAAACTGTAGTTACTTTGTTAATAAATATACAATCACTGAGCAACTCTGGGACTGAAATACTTCTGCAGTTTGCTTTCCCCTCACTGGCAAGATTTTTGAAAACACAATGTACTTACTTTACCTGTAATCTAGAATTCACTGTTCTCTAGGTGTTTACTTTTGTACTTTGTGCCCCCACTGTGTTGTAGGTGATCATTTTTGTAGCTGTGTCCCTGACTCTCTGGTTTTCTGGACTGTGTCCAGATTGTATCAGATGTTCAGAAAAGTGAATTTACCCATTAGATGGTCAGTTATTGAATATCTGCTATGTGGCAGGCACAGTTCTAGACATTAGAGATATATCAATAAATACAATACTAAAAAATCCATGCCCATAATTGATTTTACTTTGTAGCTAAGGGCATCAGATGACAAAAACATATATAGTGATCGAATTACATAATTGTTCCAGTGTGGTAAGTGCTTAGGGAAAAAGAAAGTAAATCAGATGAAAGGAATCGGGAGTACTGGTAGGGAGTGGGTTGAAATTTTAAATGGAATGGGTAGGATATCTTCATAGAGAAGGTAACATTTTGTTTGGTTGGTTTTTTAAAAAACTTTTTTCCTTAATTTGAGAGACAGAGAGAGAGATCACAAAGGCAGAGGGAGAAGCCAACTCCCCACTGAGCAGAGAGCCCTACACCAGGCTCAATCCCAAGACCCTGAGATCGTGACCAGAGCCCAAGGCAGCCACCCAGGCACCCCTTGAGAAGGTAACATTATGAACAAAGGCTTGAAGGGAGTGAGGAAATTAGCCCAGTGGATATTTGTGACGGAGCATACTGGCCAGATGGAGTAGCAGTGTAGATTAGCTTTTACTCTGAATGAAATAGGGAGTTATCCTCAGCACTTGTGCTAGTGCCTAACATACACTAGATATTTCATTAGTGTCTGTTAAATTGAAGGAAATAGACTCCACAGGGGTAGACTTTGGCTTACCTTATCTCATTTCCTTTCTTGCAGTGCTTCTGATGCTTCTCTCTGTTAAGTAGCAGAAGAATAAAGAGAAACATAGTCCCTTTGAGAATATAAAAGCCCTTGAGATGGTTTCACTTTAAATCTAAAAGATTTCCTTGTCATTTTACCTCTAAAATTTGACTTTCTTTTTTTAAGATGTTATTTCTGAGACCTTCCTTTTGGAATCTGAAGTGAACCTACATTTAGTGACTGTTTCCAGCAGTGCCTTTTTTTTTTCTTTTCATTTCTGTTTTTTTAGGAATCAGATTTATTGTTTTAAGCCTGTGTGCTGTATCTAGGGAGGCAGATGGTATAAGAGAAGAAGAAATGGACAATGCATCATAAGTAGGACCCCTTTCTGCCACTTTCAGCCATCTCTTTAATAGTTGTTGAACATTGTGTGCTAGAAGTATGTGTGTTTTTAAAATTAATAGACTTTATTTTTCAGAAATATTTTCACAAATTATTGAATGAAATATGCCAAGTACTTTAGTTAATGATCAAGATCACAATAAATAAAACAGTATAATTTAATCAAATACAGGCATTTTTGAAGTTGAAAATACTTTTCCTGTGTTATTAGAGATTAGTACATATTGTCATTGAAGGTCAAAAGTAACATTATGAACCATTGAGAAGATATTCAGTGTAGAAGTGGGGTACTTAAATGTTATGTACACTTTAACTTTTAAAATAACCAAGTTTGGGATCCCTGGGTGGCGCAGCGGTTTGGCGCCTGCCTTTGGCCCAGGGCGCGATCCTGGAGACCTGGGATTGAATCCCACATCGGGCTCCCGGTGCTTGGAGCCTGCTTCTCCCTCTGCCTGTGTCTCTGCCTCTCTCTTTCTCTCCGTGTGACTATCATGAATAAATAAATTTAAAAAAATAAATAAATAAATAAAATAAAATAAAATAAAATAACCAAGTTTTATCAAAGCGAAAATACATGCAAAATACTTCAAATCTATAGTAAAACTTATGCAGATGCAGGAGATGTGCTTTTGTTAAGCAGACTTTCTCAGGTAATTGTAATTTGTTAATTATATGAATTATGGAATGATGCCTTACAAATGATACTTGGAACACATAATCAGTAAGCGTTTATCTCTCATGTATTTTTTATATTTCCTGAAATACTCTTGCTCTCACAACTTCTTTTGACCACTTAACCATCTGAACAAAAGAGTGGTTGCTGGTAAAATGGCATACTCATCTCTAAATCCATTCTTATTGGAGACACGTTATATTTTTCCTCTATGACTCTTACATAAGTATTTTTTCCCTCTGAATCTTAGATTCACTTGCTTGATCTCTAAGTTTTCCACATGAAAGCATTGACTTTGCATTTGTAATTTCCAAAGAGCAACTTTTTAAAAAATCTGGCATTCAAAGAATAAATAAAATAAAAATAATCTAGCATAATTTATTATCAAAAAATATTTTTAAGTTAAATAATTTCATTTCTATCTTTGTTAAACATTGAAAGTTACTCTAGTAGTAAATTGGAGTCAAAATGTTTTTATTCTAATTTTATTATATCAGAAACCACATGAGCAACTTGAATAAGAAGGATAAAGAAATCATTAAGTCATTTGAATTTTTAACCTTGTTTGTCTCTGTGTATGTGAGTCTGACTGAAAGACACTGTAATTTCCTTCCAGATACGAATTGTAAATGGAGGGCCTTTTGAATGGCTACTTTTATTCATTTATAGATGAAGGAACTGGGGACTGAAACAGATTGTTACTAGTCCAGAGCTCCTAAGAACACAGACTGTATTTTTCCAGTATAGTTTAACAAAAATGATCTTTAAACTGATTTTGTAGTATGCCAACTTTTTATCAGTGTGCACCACACAATAAATACTTTTAGTCTCTATACCAGTTAAACTTTTAGTGCCATCGTGTGTGTGTGTGTATATTTATAAAACATATTTGTGTATGAAATATAAATATATATAAATTTACATTGTGTATACACATGTGTACACATATTTCATGTGTCTGCAAATTTATAGCTTTTTATCTTTCTTTTGAAAATAATCTTCTCTTTATCAGAACCAAATCAAGCTTTATAGCTAGTTCATGAAATCATGAAAGCAGCAAGGTTTTATGATGGAAGCATTGACACACACCAGCAGTTGTAGCCCAGTACTGTGTTGTAACTATGTGGCACATGTTCATCAGCACAAAGGATTGGTGATTGCAGTATATAGTTTCCAATCAATCTCTTTGAAACTCATAAAAAGTGTGTATGGTCCTGATGTGCAGTATTTCTAGAATTGTGTATGACTTCACTAAGCTGTTTTCATTTAGGCAGGATAGCCAAATGAGAAAAATAACTGAAACACTGGAAATACTGTAAAAACAATTGGTTAAGCTGTAAGAAAGGAAAATGGGTCAAAGCCAGTGTCACATTTTTGTCAGCTGTGTAGCCCATTTGTCCTGTTTAGATTGTATATGATGAAAGGGCTGCCAACATAGGAGTTAAAAAACTTAATTGAGCTCTACTTGGGTAACTTACTTTTGTTTCATAAGCTTGATGATAAATCTTGATAAATCTGCTGATATGACATTAGAGTTTAATTAGAAAATAAAGAATTAAGCACAATTATTTATAACTAATAAGATTTTATTTTTCCTTTTTCAGAATTATTTTAATGGGCACTATTTTACACCTATTAGTAAATAAAATATTTTCAGGATCTCCTTTTCCATTCTAACCTTTATTGTTCTTGGATTCCTTCCTCCTTATGTTTTTTAATTGCATGCCCATGTAGGAACAAAATTTTGAAAATGTCTGAAATAGCAGCCTCTAAATTAGGTATTAGCATCTTGGAGAAAGGTTTGTTTTCTGGCCACCTGCCAAGTCTCCTACTAAATTATTGGCAATCAAGTACTTAATATGATTTTCAGTCAATAAATGGCACCCATCCGTATCTTTTTTGGGAATATAAAATTGTCAAATTTTCTAACTCTAGGAGTCTCAGCAATGAGCCTGGGTCAGATTTGGAGCCAGCAGAATTATATGTGTAGCTACTGCTTAATTTGTCAAAAAGATATACAGGAATATTTTGGGCAACTATAAACTTGGATGAATGAAGAAATAAACCAACAAATCTAAAGTTTTAATTTTAATAAGGGCAATTGTAATCATTAACATTTTACAGTAACATTTAAGAAACTGATACTGAAGGAACAAAACAATTAAATGATCTTTTTTTTATTTCTAGTATATATCATTTTGGAGGATTATTCTTATATCTATTGACTGACAATAATGAAATAGGATATGCAAAACCTCCAAATAAGTTGTTTTAGCAATAAGAAATCATTGCTGTTTTGGTACTTTTAGTAGTTTGGTGACCTTTAAAAAAAATGTTTCTTTTGCTTAATAAATATGCGGAATAGACATAAAATTTTGTTTTCTCTCAATATGCTGAAAACATTTTTGCCCTATGAATAGGCGTGAATGTTGGAATCAGAGACTTCACAGAGGCTTTGTCTATTAATGAGTAAACCATAAAAATTTGACAATGTTTGAGTCATGAGTTCCGTCCAAGGTAGAGGATTCTGTGACTCAAACCTCATCTCTGTGATCCCATTTTTCTCTCCTTCTAGTAGTATTCCACGTAATAGGTTACACCCTTCCCTGGCTTCCTTCCCATAGCATAACCTGACAAACCTTCATAAGTCTCTTGATTTTCTCTTTTTGCTAGATAATTTATTGTTAAGATGAGATTTCCAGTATTCAGATATTTATGATTTAACATTTTAAATATTTAAGTACACTATATCAACTTATGTTTTCAGCATACTCTAAAGTTCAAAGCTACTTATCATGGTAGAAGAAGTGGAATTGGTGGCTTTAAGGCTACATGTTCTTAATATAGATTCTATGTATTTAAAACTCTAGGGATCCCCGGGTGGCTCAGTTGGCTAAGCATCAGATTTCAGCCCAGGTCATGATTTCAGGGCCCTGGGATCAAGCCTGCATTGGGTTCTGCACTCATCAGGGAATTGGCTTGTCCCTCTCCCTCTCCATCTGCTTTTTCTCAATCTCTCTCTCTCTCTCAAATAAATAAAATCTTAAAAGAAAAAAAGTTTTAAATAAATAAAATGCTAGTAGACAGATTGAAGTTGAGTAGAATAATGGCATATGGGTAAGGAACAGAGGATCTCAAAAATATTTTTCAAATGGCAGTCTGTGTGGACCCCAGTAGATAATAATGTAGATTGATGAAATGATCTTGTAAAATACAGTGTCCCTTTGAAGGAGTAAAGCTTTGTTCATTCTCACTTTAGTCTAGATCACTTTAACCATTAACCACTTTAACAGTATTAAAGTGCAGTTAAGATAGAGAGTTGATTTAGAAGATTAAGGGCAGAGGAGAGAGCTTCTTTTCTTGCTCTTGAGGCTTAACCTCTATGAGGTAGAAAACTTGTTAATGGAATGAGGAGCTATAAAATTAAGGAGGCATTTGGGAAAAGGAAGGGGAATGTTCAAGGTAGACCTTTCAGTTTTGTTCAGAATCCTAGTGGTGTCATCCTGACAATCACCTTTCTCTTTAACAAACAATCTTCTACATGTCCTCACAGGGTCCCAGGGCCCATCTTGGACCTACTGTGTCAGAGCTTCCATTTTCACAAGATCCACAGGCCTTTCAGTGGCACATTACAGTTTGGGAATCACTGTTGCAAGTGACTGATATATGAGTTCAGCAGGCTTGGTTAGTTTAGGTAGCAGCCCTTCTACTCCCCACATTACCCTCCTTCTCCTTCTCCCGTCCCTCCCTTACTCCCTTCATTCCTTTAACTTGATCTCAGCTACTCTGGACTGTTTTTCAGCTCAGTGTTGTATACTATTGATACTTCCCTGTTGAGACATGAAGAAAAAGAAAAGAAGTTGTGCTAAGTAGTGTACCACTAAAAAGAGGTTGGTGAAGTAAGTCAAGTTTCCCTCTTACAGGACCCTCATCATCTACCTTATGATTTATCAGATGGCAGATTTTCTTATATACATCCTTCAGAAGATATTCTTCATAACCTTAGAGGGCCTCTCATGTAAGGAAGTGAAATTATTGGATCCTGGGACACTCTGGGGCAAAGCATTTGCCTGATACTATTCTTACAGTACCTAATAGAAGGGCTGGCAGCTTTCAGCCAGATGACTAATTCTTCTGTGGTTAAGTGTTCTGCTTCTCTGGCTGATATGAGGAAAGAAGCAGACATCTGATATCTCATGAGTAAATTTCAAGCAGCATCTAATTCTAATGGCATTTTTGGCACCAAAGAGGCTGTCCCCTCCCTCTTAAAAGTAAAAATGATGGATATTTTCATGATCATACCACACTTAAAATTTATGACCCTTGCCTACCTTTTAATGTCACTATACTGTAAGTTGCAAATAAATCCATTAATGGTGTTTGTTGTTGAGAACAGTGGACCTGGTAGGTGAGGGCTAGCTAGGTTATATTTCAGCTACTAGAAGATTACTGAAAGTAAACTAAAACAAGGAAAAAATAATTTCCTAATCTTTTTGAAATATGGGTATAAAAAATAATTCCTAAGAGTTTTCTTTTTTAAAACTATCTTGAAAATGAATCTTGCAAATAGCTTCAAAAAAACGTCTTTGGAACTAACATAAAATGGTACTCTATCCTATCCCTTCTTTCATTTGTCCATTTCCATGCACTATTTCCTGAATTAATAAATCAGAGTACATGAATGTCATTTGCAGAAAACACCAAGTGTTATTATAACTTCTTTAAGATTTTATTTATTTATTTATTTATTTATTTATTTATTTATTTGAGAGAGAGAGAGAGAGGGAAACAAGCAGACTCCACGCTGAGCATGGAGCCTCATGCAGGGCTCCATCTCATGACCCTGAGATCATGACATGTGCTAAAATCAAGAGTCAGACACTTAACCACCTGGAGCACCCAGGTGCCCCCAGACAATTTCTGATGAAATCTTGGCAGCCTTCGCATCTGTTGGGTTACTAGTACTGATTGCAGATGTCTTTGTGGATGTGGTAAACTGGTTTCTTGGTCACTTGGCTCAAGTTTATTAGATATTGCTAACAAGTAATAAAGATCTCCTGAGAATAGAAGCCTATACTGCCTTCTTCTCACTTTTTTCTTCCTTTACTGCCCTTCTGCTCCCAGTGGTGATGTGGTTGCTATTGAGAAAGCATATCACTAGTCTAGTGGGAACCATTAGATCAAACTAAAGATCTTAGTGTTTCTTACCCAAACTCCTTTGCACTCCTGCTTTCAGCACTTAAAAAAATATATAGTTTAAATGAATAACTGTAGACCAACTGAACAAAACTGGGAGTTCAGAAATAATTTCGTACATCCATTGGCCAATTGGTTTTCAACAGAGGTGCTAAAACGATTCAGTGAGGGAAACAGAGTCTCTTCAACAAAGCGTCCTGAGACAATTAGCTGTCCACGTGCAAAAAATGCAATTGGACTGCCACCTCATCCCACATACAAAAATTAACTCAAAATGGATTGGCCATCTATATATAAGAACTAAAATAGAAAATTCCTGGAAGAAAACAGGGATAAATCATGCTGTTGGATTTGGCAGTGGATTCTAAGATGTGACATCAAAAGCATAGTTAACAAAAAGAAAAAAATAAATTGGACATCATCAAAATTATAAACTTTGTTTATTAAGTGATATTATCAAAGTGAAAAGGCAACCTACAGAATGGAAGAAAATATTTGCAAGTCACGTATCTAATAAGGGTCTAGTATCCAAAAGAGATGACAAAAACATAATAACTGAATTTTAAAATGGTCAAGTGATTTGAATAGTAGACATTCCTCCAAAGAAGATATACAAATGACTAACAGGCACATGAATGGATGCCTAACATCATTAGTCATTGAGAAGTGCGAATAAAACAATGAGTTACCACTTCACACCCACAAGGATGGCTATAAGCAAAAGAAAAAAGAAAAAGTGATGGCAAAGATAGGAAGAAGTAGAACCCTCCTACATTGCTGGTGGGTATGTAAAAGGGTACAGCTGCTCTGGAAAAGAGTTTAGTGGTTCCTCAAAAAGCTAAATATAAAATTACCATATGACCCAGCAATTCTATTCCTAAAGTATATAACCAAAACAACTGATACTCAAATACTTGCACATGAGTGTTAATAGCACTATTCACACTAACTAAAAGGCGAAAACAACCCAAATGTTCATCAGGAAATGAATGAAAAAGAAACAAATTGTGGTATATCCACACAATGGAATATTACTCAGCCATGTAAAGGAACGAAGTCCTGATACTTCCTACAACGTGGATAAACCTGTGAACATATTAATATGCTATATAAAAGAAGGCAGACATGAAAGTTCACATATTGTATGGTTCCATTTATATGAAGTAACCAGAATAGATAAATCCATTGAAGATTGCTGGGGCTAGGAAGAAGAGAGGACAGCAAGTAAGTGATGGCTATGGGGTATTTCTTTGGGACGATGAAATATTTTGAAAGTAGATGGAGAGGGTGGTCCCACAATCTTTCAAACGTACTTAAAGCCATTGAATTTTGGACTTTAAAGTGTTTATCTTATGTGAATTTCACCTCTATTTTTTAAAAAAGTATAACTACTTGCACTAGTATGCAGAGAGAATGTTATCAACATCAGCATCTTCATATGCAGTGCATTTTGGAAAATGTTTTCTGTGGAGTCAGAGTACTTTATTCTGAAACTATTTGGAGAAATTACTCAAAAAACTAGATGTCCTATTCTATTGTAGTGTGTGGGGTTTGGTTTTGTTTTTTTACCTTTTACAAATCAGAAAAACTGTTTAGAATTCCGTATTGAAAGAACTAACTTTTTTAATAAAGATTTTATTTATTTATTTGTCAGAGCATGTGTGTACAAGTAGGCAGAGTGGCAGACAGAGGGGCAAGCAAGGGGAGAGGGAGAAGCATGCTTCCTGCTGAGCAGGGAGCTGGTTGTGGGGCTGCATCCTAGGACCCTGGGATCATGACCTGAGCTGAAGGCAGACATGCTTGCTTAACTGACTGAGTCACCAAGGCACCCCATGAAAGAATTGTTTTCCTTTTTTGGCTGGCATTTGCATAATTATTTTGATAGGAAATTAAAAATGTTAGAAGACAACATGATAGAAGAAAATATTTAAATTGTTATAAATGATTACTAAGAGTATAATAAAATCTTCATAGTGTTGAAGAATCCAATGCTTAAAAGAGTATGTAATGTGTCAGCCTTGAAAGTGTGCTAATCATCTGCTCAACGATGAACAAAGGGATTAAAAGCTTTAGTCTCTAGTGGTCCTTTTCAATGCGGGCTGAGTAGATTTAAAGTTCATTTGCCACATATGGTTTCATTAATAGCAATTCAGCTTTTCTCTGCCCATTTGAGGCTTTACACTTAGGGAGGTGAATCCAGCCTCCCATCAGACTTGCCAGTTTCCACATGTACTGTCTAAGGTTATCTTTCAACACCTTCTAAACCTAAAACAGGTGAAGAAATGCTTTATTCATAAAGTAGGTTATTTCATAATTAAAGTTAATAAATGTTTTGCTGGTGTTGTGTTTGATAAGAAAACATAAAGATATCAAAATAAGAATCTTAACTATCTCAGATGAAAATGAAATGCAATTAGAGGTGTACTTTTTTTTAAAAGGGTGGGGCAGTGCTTGGCTGGCTTATTTGTAGAGCATGTGACTCTTGAGCTTGGGATCATGAGTTCAAGTTCCATGTTGAGCTTGGAGCCTACTTTTTAAAAATGCAGTTAAAGGTGTACCTAACAGGAAAATACACTGTTAAAGGTGTACCTAAAGGAAAACACACTGTTTCTTTCAGGATACTCTTTTTTTACTCTCTTTCTGTCCTCACTTAGGAAGATTTGGGACTCCTACCTGCTTTCTTGTCTTGTAGATTAGAAATTTTCACCTGACTCCTTGGTGATGGTGCATCAGCTTCCTCTGTTGAACCTGATACCCGTGACCCCTGGAGATGAAACACCTGAATACATAAAATGTTTTGTTAAATCATTTGTTTTAGGTTACCTAATAAATTAAATTTACACTAGTTAATATAGGAATGATTACAGAATGACAATGAGAAATACCACCAGCAAAGAGTGGGTAATAAAGTGGCTGGAAACCATAGAACAGCTTATGTTTAAATAAGAGAGAGCATCAGAATGAGTCAGAGGGACAAAATATGATTTCTGGTCCACTTCTTTCTCTTATTTTTCTGTGAATCATTACCATATTATATACCATGGCCTTTTTCTAGCAACAGACTCTCTTTGGGCATCCAGCCACCACATGATACTATTCCTGAAGGTTCTATTCTTATTCTCCTTCCTTGGCAGAAACACCCCAGGGAGGGAGCCAACTCGAGTTCCCCTTTCCCAATTACCTTCTAACTATTTCTCCTATCCCACATTCCTAGCTATTCCCCTCAAGGCTTTTCTCTGTCTAATAAGTCCAGATGGGCCCAACCTCCTTATACTTTTACTTTTAGGTTATATTTGTCTTTCTATATCTTTAATGAGCTCTGTTTCACATTTGCCTGTGTTTAAAAATGATAGGGAGAATGCAAAGAATGACTTCCCCATGCAACTTTATTTCTGAAGGGAATACCATTGTGAAGACTGCACCAGTATGGACTAGTAATTCATTGTGCCCATGATATTCACTCTCCATTAATATTTTGTAGGGTTTCAGTGAACATAGATTTCCCACCTGTGCTGTTCTAATAGTCTTATGAGACAATTCAGTTGGTCTTCAAAATAATGAATCCTTATTAAGTATGGTTTGATTGGAAGTCATATCTGATAAAATATTCTGTCACTTGAGATATTTACTAAAATCTCATTACATTGTGATGAATTTAAAAATCAGAATTTCTATTATTTGACTATAAAATCTCTTTATGTAAGAGATATTTCTCTGTTAGGTACTAACCTCAGAATTTATTCTGCTGACATCCTCAGACATCATATTCTTACATCTTATGCAGTTACCTTGTACCACAGGGGTATTGCTGGCCCAATGCAAACCAAGATGATGGCTTAAAACAAAACAAAATACAAACCCTGCTTGTTTACTGACTGTCTAGGGCTGGTATCTTCATGCTTTCTCTGCAGCTAGACTAAGGATTTAGTGAGTTGGGAAAGAGTTGAAAGGGTTACTAGGAAGACTTGAGGTAGAAGTATATTATGATATAATGGATCAGCTCAGCAGTGAGCTAGAGCTGGCTAGGAGAGCCATGGCAAAGTACCCACCAGGACCGTATTGTCAGCAAGTGGATTGGAACTTACTTTTAAAAAGGAGTTCATCTCAGCCCCATTTCCTTAGTTCACAACTCATAAGATCAATTATTAACTTTAAGCTATCAAATAGGTTTCCTTTTAGTTACCTATTTTATGAGTCCTCTCCAATCATAGCATAAGCTGAGGAATGTAGTTTTAGTTTAATATATCACTCACTCCTCTGTCAGCTCAAGCAAAGAGGCTATTCAACCCTAACTCCTTCAGAGTCCTAAGTAGTCATATTTTTTTGTTCACTCTTATTTAAGATTACAAAAATCTTGAAAATGTGGTTTTATATTTCAGAATCTACCACATTTAAATCAATGTGTAAGTTCAAGGGCATTGGAATCAGTATAATTTATGGTTCTCTTTTCATCTCAGCGTGAATAACTTCAAATTCAGTGAAGTGTTGTTTGGCTTTTCTTACCCAAATGGTATAGTTATCTGATTCACTTCAATAGTTGCCTATTTTCCCTTTCAGAAATGTCTGTTCTCTCACCAGGAGACTAAAACATTGTGCAGATGTACAGTTGGATACAATGATGCCAATATAATATATGCACTGTTCAATAATTTATTTTGTATCTGGAGTGATGCATCTGTTTCTTTCTTGTGGGAGGGGGTTTGAGCTTCATTTCAATGTCATTTTAGGTACTGGTCCAATTCTTCCATCCAGTTAACCAAAAATGAAAATTTCCATCTGTTCAATTGCCATTCAGAGGAATGTTTTATCTCTGAAGCACATTATGACAACTAAAATTGACAGCATAATCTGTCTGACTTTTTTCTCTTTTATTTCCTCTTCATATTCTCTTGAGCTTTAACAAGAGAGTATTCTTTTTTAGAGCTGCCTAAGATTATAGAACTTACTCTTTCTTCTCTCTAGTAACTGTAGACCAATAGAGCGTGAATGGCTGTCCACTATTCACTGCTTTATTGTGTATTTTTTTCTATCCATTAGTGACCCTACAGGAAACATACTTGTTAGTATGCTATTAACAGAACAATGCAAACATAGCATTCTCTTTCTATAAGAGTAAATGTCTGCCAGTACTATTTGGCATTCCATTGAATGCAGACTCTTTCCAATTGACGTTTGGAAGGTACAGTTACAGGCTGATTTTTATTGATCATTCTGTACTTTAGAAAAGTGGCTAAGGAGGCCTTTGGAATATACTGTCTCTAAAGTTTTTAACTATTTAAAGAACTAAGAATATTACCTTAAATAGATTTTGTTGCTGAAATGGCAGAAAGATTCCTTCCTTCCTTCCTTCCTTCCTTCCTTCCTTCCTTCCTTTCTTTCTTTCTTTCTTTCTTTCTTTCTTTCTTTCTTTCTTTCTTTCTCTTTCTTTCTTTTTGTTTATACTCTAACTTAAATTAGAAAAAAAAACAAAAACCAACACCACCTTTCTATTTTTGGGCCAGGTAAGAATTTTAGGACAACAAATTAAACAAAGCCCTATCCCTCAAATGAAGGGTTATATCCTTGGAGCAGCATGATAGATTAAACTGACTGATTTTCATAGCAATGGAAAAAAGACATAGCTATATACTAAAACTTTAGCTATGCTACACCCACAAAAAATATTATTGTAGATTACTGGATTTCTTTGAAATGTCTACACTTGTAATAAAAATCTCTGATATCCTGTACCCTTTCTTGTTCTCTTGAAGAGATTATATGATAGTTACATTACAGTAATGACCATCATTTTTGTATCCTGTATAATATTTGTGCCAGGTTAAGCATCTGTCTCTTGATTTTGGTTCAGGTCATAATCTCAGGGTGTTGTGAGTTTGAGCCCCACATTGGGCCCTGTGCTGGGCATAGAGCCTATTTAGGATTTGCTCTTTGCCTTTCCCTCAGTCCCTCCTCTCCCTCTCTCCCTCTCTATAAGAAAAGCAAAATATTTATGCCTTTGTAGCCTTTTTGAGGTATACTAGGCTAGTTGCATCTATATTATTTTTCTTAAATGTCTGTGCTCACTGAGGTTTTGTGTCCTTATTGTGTTTTGTTTTTCCCTTTTCTTCTGGTGGCTTACAGGTATATTTTTCACCTATGTATGTTTTATGTACCTTCCTATGGCAAACATGAATTCCTTTGTATCAAATCAGTAAGTTAGAGAATTACATTTTAATAATATTGTATGCTACCCATTGTAAAGAATAATACTTTAAAACTGAAACTGATTTTTTTTAATGATATGTAGTCTTTGATATAACGGATGACCAACTATAGACCACTCAATATATGGAGTATTTCAAAAGCTGTGATTGTGAGATCCATTGGAATATCACATATGGGAGTAAAGAGCACTCTTGAGAGTGTTAAACATCAGAACTAAAAGATTCCAGGTCTTAAAAGTGTTTTAGCTGTATTAATAAGAAAATACACATTTGTATACTTTGTGGCAGGCTGAGTAAATTTAAATCTCATATTTGAAGTATATGAGATCACTTAATCTTAGAAATTCTCCTGTTAAATTGCTATTCGTGTCTGAGCTTCATTGGAGTGCTCTAACTTGTCATAGTTTGCCCCTACACACAGTTTTCTTGGGGACATGTAACTAGATAACATTTGAAGCATACTCACATTGTTTAAGGGATTCAAATTTATTATAATCCCAGGACTACAGATGCTTATGTTATAAAAGCATTTTATTTTATTTATGTATTTATTTTAAAGATTTTAGTTATTTATTTGAGAGATAACATGAGCGGGGGAAGGCAGAAGGAGAGGAAAAAGCAGACTCCCCACTGAGCATGGAGCCTGATGCTGGGCTCCATTCCAGGACCCTGAGGTCATGACCTGAGCCGAAATCAAGATTTGGACACTTAACCGACTGAGCCACCCAGGCACCCCTATTTGAAACCATTTTACACTTCTCTCCTTAATCACCTAAAAAAGAACAGAAAGGAAAGGAGGGAAGAAGTAGAGAGAGAGAGGGAGAGAGAAAAAGAGGGGGAAAAGGAAGAAAGTAAAGAAGGAGGGAAAAGTTGGAGGCCAGTTCCTGCTTTAGCTCACAGTCTTTGGGAAAAAATCGGTTGTATGGTAAGGGTAAGAAGGAAGTGCTAGGAGAGTTCAGAAGTTGTATGAACCATTTCCTTCAGTGCTGAGGAAAACAATAACATAAACAAGGTCTTGTTCTTGAAAGCAAGGGAGGAATTTTTTAAACAGAAGAAGGAGAGTGGCCTTGTGGAAGTATTTTAGAAGAAGGAATGGCATGAATTGGTTCTGTACTTACAGATAGTCATATACTGTTTTTTGTTATCCCGTACCTAAAACCTTTTAGTATGAAGTCTAAAATGTTTTTCTATTCAGTAAGTATGTGTTGCTAACATTTTACATATAGCAGTGAATATGGGGAATACAAAAGGAAGTCAAATTCAACTCTGCCCTCACAAGCTGAGTGACATAGCTGACAAATCCTAAGGGTGAGTAGCCCGTCAGACCTGGATTTGAATCTTAGCTCAACCACTAATTGTTTCTTTGGTTGACTCACAAATAATTATGGAGCATCTCCTACATGCCAGGTATTATTCTAAGTGTTGGGATACTGTGATAAAAATATAAAAGGTACATGTTCTCTCCTGGCATTCTAGTATTTCCCTTACTTCAATTGTGATATAATTGACATCCAACATTGTATAAACTTAATATGTACAACATGATAATTTGATACCCATATGTATTAGGAAATTATTACTTCAGTAGGGTTAGTTAACACTTCCATCACCTCACATAATTACCTTTTTATTTTTGTATGTGGTGAGAACATCGAAGATCTATTGTCTTAGGAATTTTCATGTATATAATACCGTATTGTTAATTGTAGTCACCATGTGGTACATTAGACTCGCAGAACTTCCTCATTTTGTAACAGGAAATTAGTACCCTCTAACCAACATTTCCCCCATCCCCTACTCCCTGGCAACTGCCATTCTGCTATTCCTATGAGTTCAGCTTTTTTAAATTCTACATATAAATGAGATCATGCAGTATTTGTCTCTCTCTGTCTGACTTATTTCACTTAGACAATGCCCTCAAGGTCCATCCATGTTGTTTCCAGTGGCAAGATTTCTTTCTTTCTCATGGCTTTCTAGTATTCCATTGAGTATATATATCAATGTGCTTTATCCCTTTATCTGTCAATGGACACTTCAGTTGTTTCCATATTTTGGCAATTATGAATAATTGATAGCTCTTTGCAGCACTGATTTTATTTCCTTCGGGTATATACTCGAAGTGGGAGTGCCAGATCTTACGGTAGTTCTAGTTTTAATTTTTTGAGAAGCTTCCATACTAGTTTCCACAGTAGCTGCACCAATTTAAGTTTTTACCAACAGTGCATGAGTCTTCCTTTTTCTCCACATCCTTGCCAAAACTTGTTATTTCTTATCATTTTGATAATACCCATTCTAACAGGTATGAGGTGTCATAGCATTCTAATTTTAGTAGAAAGAGACAGAAAATAATTATATGAATAATATTTTGTCAGATAATGAGAAATGCCATAACCTGAAATATGTGATAAATAAGGGAGGAACAGGGCCATGTGAATTTTGCTTTTGGTTGAATGATCAGAAAGGGCACTTAGACATGAATAGTTTTCTGTTTTTAGAAAGAAAAAAGACTTATAGCTGGATTCTAGTGAGCTAAGGGGAGAGTCATATTCAGTGAAGTCAGAGGTAGTCTGAGGCCAAATCAAGAAGAACTCATTGATTATGGTCACAAATTTGATTTTCATTCTCAATATATTTCAAAGCTATTTTAAGCAGGGGGACCTGGGGCACGTGTGTGGCTCAGTTGGTTAAGCATCTGCCTTCATCTCAGGCCATGATCCTGGGTCCTGGAATTGAGCATTGCATCAGGCTTCCTGTTCAATGGGGAGTCTACTTCCCTGTCTCTTTCTCTCTCCCTCTGCTCCTTCCCATTGCTTGTTCTCTCTCTCAAATAAATAAATAAATAAATAAATAAATAAAATCTGAAAAGAAAAGAAGCAGGGATATCTGATTATGATTTATCTTTAAGCTTTTTAATCTTTTAGAAATAGGCTTTTTGTTTTGTAAAATTTGATGTCCAAACTGGAAGTAGGGAATGAGTTATATACTATTTGACTTTTTTGTTTAATTTAGACAAGTAAAAACAAAATAAAATTGATACTGACTACTAATCTCAGTGGTGATAGTGACTTCCATAATGGACTGAGTGTTCCTTGAAGATAGATGTTACATGTAATTTTCTTTGTATCCCCAGTACTTGAGCTTGGTAACTGGCAGTTTTATGGGTGAATAACTATGCCTACCAAAGATCACATAGGGTCTGAGCAATCAGATACCACTGGTCATGGAGACATGATATGCAAAGAGCCGTTTTGAACCAATGACACATATATAAGAACTTAAAGATTTTCTGATATGTATTACCCATATCACTAAACTGAAAATAGTCCAGTTAAGCCCCTATGTCAGCCTCATTCCAGACACTAGAATACTACTCCCATATGGCTATAAAATGTCCTTTGCATCCAGTAGCCTTGTACATTTTATTCTTTTCATTAGAAAACTGTATTTAACACATATTTGATCATTGCTAGGGATATGTCTAGAGAATTTACTAGGGTATAGGTATTACCATCTAGTTAGTTAGCATTTTAATAGAATCATGACCTACTATTCAATTCAGTGATTATTTTGGTCAAAGCATTTGACTCATCAGAGCTTCCAAAAATACTAAAAACACTAATTCTCTCATTTTCAAACAATACAGTAAAAAAAGCTGTCAATCAGTGTTTAGTTCCTAAGGAATTGATGTTTTCATTTTTCATACCTTAATAACTGGTACTACTAAGAGCAGTCTTTGTAAGAAAGATTTATATACATTTTTTAGTTAACTCTAAAATTTGTATGACACTTTATGGCTTTCAGAATACTTCATTCAAACCTTATTCCTCCTAATGTTCAGAATGATTTCTTAAAATCAGAAAAATTACTTAAATTTTAATTTTTTTTAAATTGAACCTTTTTTTCATTACCTGATTCTGAGTAATGAGTATGATTCCACCTTTCTGGAAACATTGTGAGCAGTAAGGGAGTATGTAAAGGGCTTAGTATGTAGCAAGTGACCAATAAATGGTAGTCAGTATGATTATTATCACCTTCATAATTATGATTATCAAACATTTGAGGCACATATTGGCTTGCTGCCTTAGCTAGTAAGTAACACAATCAGCATGTGAATGTGCATCTTTCTAATTCCAGAATTCATGTTAGTCTCTCTACTGTTAACACTTCCATAGAGGCAAATCATATTATAAACTCTGTAAAGGGGCAGCCCTGGGAGACCCGGGATCCTGGAGACCCGGGATCAAGTCCCACATCAGGCTCCTTGCATGGAGCTTGCTTCTCCCTCTGCATGTGTCTCTGCCTCTCTCTGTGTGTGTCTCTCGTGAATAAATAAATAAAATCTTTTAAATAAATAAACAAACAAACTGTAAAGAAAATAGCCATGAAAATAGCATTGAAAGATGGGTTGCATTTGTAACATATAATATTTTTTATGTGAACTGTTTTCCGTGTTTCTCATCAGTTTTTCCAATTTTATTACTTATTTTTCTAAGTGTATTTTCTGTCTGACCTTCTAGAAAACTAAGAAAAATTAACATGTTTTTACAGATAGCAGAGGTATTTATATATGCTTTTATTTGATGACACCTTAAGTTTGTATGGTGCTTTCTAGCCTTTGGAATACTTCCTTTAGCCTTATTCCTCTTGATGTTCAAAACAACCTCTCAAGATCTTAGAAAAATTGCCAAATTCACTGAGCCTTGTTTCATTATCTATAAAATGTGGATGATTCCACCTATCTTAAAGCTGTGTCTTTATACATTATAATTTCTAGGTATCATATTTATCTTTTACTCTGGTTTTTACTGGTTATCTGTGTCTATTATCATTATCATTGTGGCTTATAGTAAATCCTTATATTTTGTTAATAGTTTCTAGCAGTTCAGATTTATTTTATTTAAACCAATGTTTTTTCAAGATCTGTTTATTTGGGGCACCTAGATGGCTCAGTTGGTTAAGCATCTGCGGGGTCCTGGGATTGAGCCCCATGTTGGGCCCCCTGCTCAGCAGGAAGCCTGCTTCTCCATCTCCACACTTGATCTTAGCCAAAAGGCCAAGAAGCGATGCTTTTCCATCTCCTTTTGTGCATCCCCCCCACCCCTCATGCTCTCTCTCTCTCTCTTTGTCTTTCTCAAATAAATAAAATCCTTTAAAAAATATTTATTTTAGATAGAAACAGAGAGAGCAAATGAGCATGGGGGGAGGGGCAGAGGGAGAGGGAGAGAGAGAATCCTCAAGCAGACTCCCCACTGAGCATGGAGCCCAGCACAGGGCTTGATCTCATGACCTATGAGCCAAAACCAGACTCTTAACTAACTGAGCCACCCAGGCACCCTTAGATTGTGATATATTTTTGGGTGTTATAATATAGTTGTATTCTGAAGCCAATAAATTTGGGGAACAATTTGTTCAATAGGGTTACTTAAATTATCTAGCAAAATGCAGAATTTCTTGAAGCTTTTTACTGCCATTGCACACTGGGAATCTCCAAGAGGGAAGTTTGTGTAAAGTGGGCAGGATATATATATATATATATATATATATATATATATATATATATATATATATATTCCCCTCAACTAATTTAACCAAAGAGTCCTTTCCCTCTGTCCATAGAGATTAATTTTTTTGAAATAAAGATATCTACAGCAATGATTATCTGAAAACTCTGGACCTATTATATCAGTATTTGTTAGGGTGCTTTAAATTCCAAGATTCCTAGGTCATCCCTCTGTCTTCTTAAACAAAATTTTGGGGAAGTGGTATAAAACATCTCTTAGTTTTTCTTTTCCCATCTCATCAACAGTTGAGCTAATTGGAGCTCTGTTCTTAACTATCTACTAGTCTTACTATACATCATCTTAAAATTCTGGCATTCACTCCCATGCTGTAAGTGCTCCATTGCTCTGAAACATACTCAGTTCATTCCTCCTATTTTCTCATTCTAGATGCTTAGAAATAATAGGTTTTTTAACAACTCCAATCAGATGTTTCATGAGACCTCAGACTTCCCATGGTAAAACTGAAACTAATTATTCCCTTCTTCAAAAGAAAAAAAAAATGAGAAAACCCCTTCTGCTTCTTTCATGAACCTTGTGTTAGTAAGTGAGGCCTATCCCGGACCTAGATGTTCAAATCAGAAACCTAAGAATCAGGCATAACTCTGCTACCTTACTCCCAATATCCCCTTCAGTTACAAACCAATTATATTTTCTGATTGGCTCTTGAATCCTTCCAGTTCTATCACTAATACCTCTAACCTAGTCTAGCCCTCTGTCCCTTCTCTCATAAACTGCAATTGCCTTTTGATTTTCTACCTCTAACCTTGTTCTTCTCTAATCCCAGCTCCATACTACAGTCTTTCTGATATTTCCAAGCTTCAAATGTATCACTGTGTTTTAATTGGTGACTTCATACCACCCTTAGGATTAAATCCAACCTGCCTGGTTTAAGAGGCATGTCCTAGGATCAGGGCCCTGCCTCCCTGATGAGCATTAGCTCATGCCACTCGTTCCCTTGCTCTCTGATTTCTACACTTGAAATTTTTGCATTCCTTCTCTGTGGATCATGCCAAGCCTTTAGACATGTTTCTCTTGCCTCTCACTGCCTTCCTCCCCTTCTGTCCTTTCTCCTTCTACACTTTCCATCTAGTTGACTACTCATTGTTTACTTTCTGTTCAAATACATGTTCCCCAAGGAGATCTTCCTTACTTTCTAGATCAGGTAAGAATCTTATGCTGTATCTTTTTTGTATTTCCCTCACCACTCTTCATTGTTATCACCTATTTTGTTATAGTGATTGCTTTTCATTATAGTTGATACTGCTATTTACCTTCCGTATACATTGATCCCTTCTTTCTTAGAGCAAAAGCTCTCATTTTTAACTGGGCACATTGCTACACAGCAAACAACTACATTCTCTCTTTTCCTTTTACAGACAAGTTTGGCCTTGTGATGAAGTCTTGAGAAATGAGATGTAAGTTGAATGTAACTTAAAGGGAAGATGCCCCCCGCCCTTTCTTTTTCCATTGACTAACATGTGAATGTGCTGACTGGCCCCTTGAGTAGCCATACTGCATCATGAGATGGCACTGAAGACAAAAGAGCAGCCACATAGAAGAGGCCTGACCTCCTTATGACTGCACTTTATTACCATCATCAGCCCTGGACTCCTGGCTTCCACGTTGACTTTGTGTGAGAGAAAAATATGCTCCATCTTGTGTAAGCTAGTGTTATTTACTTAACTTCTGTATGTGTTTTTACTCTCTGATATAGCTATTCTTCACATGAACTTCTTGTATTTGGATAGTTCTGTACCTTATAAGCCTTACTAAGAGGCAGAGCCCTTTTACAGTAGGAGAGCTTTGTACTCACCGCTACAGCTTCCCTCATAGCTGGACTATGGATGTATGACCATGATTCAACCAGTGCAAAGCATTTTCCCCACTTTTGAATGTATGAATAAGTGATGCCAACAAATAGAGACAGCAGCAAATCCTTGCTGGTAATGGTCATGGTTAGATAGGACTTTTGGAGGCAAGTAGCAATAGACCATTCAGGCTGGAGGTGCCATCTCTTGTTTAGTATCAGTGAGATAGGTACTGCCAATTGTCACAGTTAATGCTTGCTGGTGGCAGCCTGGAGGTCTTTTTCACTGGACTAGTTCCGTGACATCACTTTCTCTGGTTTCTTCCCTCATTACAGAGTTTTTGAGCCCATTTCTTCAGCTTCCCAGCAATTCTGTGAACTATCTAACATTTTCTTTCAGGTTTAAGTAAAGGTTTATATTGCATGTTAATATCCTTGACTGAAGGAGTCATGATTCGTCTTTCCTAGTGGATTGTAAATGCTGTGACAGCAGTCTTCACATCAGCATATCCTCACAGTACCTACCATCTCAATATATCCCAGCTTACTTCCTGGCATATTAAATTGGTGCTCAGGATTTTTTTTTTTTTTTTAATAAATGAGGAATCCATGCCTCTGATCTTAACTTTCTTACTACCCTAGCAATTTCACTTTAGCTCCATTAATCGACTGAAATCACTATTTGTCAGAAGACTTCGGGTATTCTATTTTGCAAATCCATTGGATACTTTTTTCACTCTAGCTTGATTAACTTCTTTAAAGACTTGATCACAGTATTCCTTGCTGGTTCTCATTTATCCTTCTGACTATTTTTCTTCAGGTTTCTGAAGCTATTTCTTTTTATCTGCCAGCTCTTATATCCTGTGGTTCCCCTAGAATTCTTTCTTGAGCTCACCTACTTCTATGGAATCAATTACTATACCTGATGATGATGATTTCCAAACCTTAACCTTTTGAGCTTCAAACACTATATCCATCTGCCTATTCAGGATCTCTCTGTTTGGGTGTCCCACAAACTTCTCAAATCCAATGTGCCCTACATGTCTGAAATTAAACAAATGTTGTTGTACCTCCTTTGTAGATGGGTATTATAGATACGGTTATTATCTAAATCATTTGTTTAATCTAATTCTCAGCAAATTAGTTGAAATTAAGTTAATATGCATGTATAAATTCACAGTTAAAATTTGTTCTCAGATTTTTTCCTTAGCCTAGTACTTTCTATTTTTATATTATTGTACAAATAAGACTGTTTATAACTTCCAAAATTCTATTTAGTACCAGGACTTTAATATTGAATATAGACACAAAAATAATATATATTAATATTGCATGTTGAATAGACATAAGTTGTAGAATACATTTGCCATCTGTATTTGTCTACCTTGATAAATCATTTTAATTACATTTAAGCAATTTTAATTAACCATTTTTATTTAATAGAACTTTAAGATACTTATTCTACTTTGAAAAGATTTAGTTTTCAGAAAAATGTGATACAAAACATAAAAAGAAATGGAACATAATTGAAAAAATAGTCAAACTTAGTCATATTTATTTTTTATGTTAAAATTTCACCTATAATATGGCTTAATTCATTTTGACATTTTCAATTAAGTGTTTTGAAAGTCATAACAGTAATTTGCTTTAACCAAATTTGTATTTTCCTTGAATTCTCTGAGTAACAATTTTGTAAATAGTGTGACAGGGCAGTTTCAGTTAGAAGCTTCTTCAGCAATTCAGTTACCTTGTAAGAAAAACATCTTCATACTGGAAAATTATTAAGCTGCATAAACAAATAAAAATTGGTTGTTAATGTTACAAACATTCACACAGGGAAGTTGTTAAAATTATTGAAATTTACTAGGTAGCTTTTTATAATTAATAACCCAGGAAAATAACTAATGCATAAAAATATGTTAGTGTAATTTCATTCATTTGAAACCCTTAAGCTTAATTAGATTTTTTTCAAACATTTAATTTATGGAAGAACAATAGTGTTTTTGGATTTTAATTTTGTTTAATGACTTTTGTTCAAAGGTACATAAAAAGAAATTTTTCCCTTTATAATAATTTCTTTCAACTCTCTTAAAATAAGTTATTCTAAGAGTTCCCTTTGTTGATATATTGATATAATGCTGTGTGCCTTGTAACTTGGATTATATTAAAACTAATGGATTTATTTCTAACTGGTCTAACTAGTTATTCTTTTCTATTGTAAATCTCCTTGAATATTTGAAGATTCTGAATGAAGCCAGTTTTTAAATTCATTGCTGTGAATATCATGACATTGAATATCCTTGTATAGTCGTGTATTCTATGGACTGTTGCTTGTACATCACCCAGTGAAGGTATCTTTTGTTCTTGATTGTTCCCAAGTGTATCTCCTCCTTTTGTAGAATTAGGATTTCATGAGGGTAAAATCAGCATTCACAGGAGTAGTTTAAAGAAAATAAAATCCGGGCAGCCCGGGTAGCTCAGCAGTTTAGCGCCTGCCTTCGGCCCAGGGCGTGATCCTGGAGACCCGGGATTGAGTCCCACGTCGGGCTCCCTGCATGGAGCCTGCTTCTCTCTGCCTATGTCTCTTCCTCTGTGTGTCTCTCATGAATAAATAAATAAAATCTTAAAAAAAAAAAAAAGAAAACTAGAAATTTGAAAATATACCTAGAAGTTTCTATGCTATTTGTATAATTTATATGTATGTCATGTACAAAGCATCTTTATTAGGTATTCTGTTTTATACACCTGACTTTGCGACCCTTGCAAATGGAGATTGGTCAATTTGATTGTAGGCCATTTTTCAATCTTTATTTGGCGCAATTGTCATTCTTAATTGAGTCTATTTTGGAAATGTCAAAGCTGATATACTTCCTACCACTGTTAATTACCCATATAACAGAACTTAGGTTTTATCAGTTTTAGGGTAATGTTAAACATCTACAGGGAGAACTTTTTTTTGCATGTGTTTTATATTTATTGAACATCCATGATATAGATATTAAATAAGACTACAGGGACTCCTAGGTGGCTCACTGGTTGAGCATCTGCCTTTGGCCCCGGGACATGCTCCCAGGATCCTGGGATCAAGTCCTGCATTGGACTCTCTATAGGGAGCCTGCTTCTCTGTCTATGTCTCTGCTTCTCTCCCTGTATTTCTCATGAATAAATAAATAAAATCTTTAAAAATAAATAAATAAGACTGCAGATTCTTTGTCTTGAGTTTCTTGTTCATTACCTACTGAAACCAAATTGAAGTAAAAGAGAAGAACTATATCACATACAAGGCTGTTTTTTTAAAAAATATTCATATATATATAATATTTTGTTTATATTTTATATATATATATGTATATATATAATTTTATATATAGGTATCAAAAGAGAGTGAGAGAGAGCACCAGCAGGGGCGAGGGGCTGAGGGAGAGGGAGAAGCAGACTCCCCGCTAAGCAGGGAGCCCACCATGGGGTTCAATCCCAGGACCTTGGGATCATGACCAGAGCTGAAGGCAGATGTTTAACTGATTGAGCCACCCAGGTGCCCCAAACAAGGCTGATTTTTAGGACATTTTCTGACTTTGTTCTACATAAATATGCTCAGGTGTGAACTTGACGTATGTAATTACTAATGATAGAATTTTTTTTTAAAATTGACTGAACCAATATATACTTACCTGACATTTTTACTTTTAATGACTTTAAAATGTTACTAAATATGACACCCAATTTCTTGTATTTCTATATTTAACAGGAGAGTCATGGAAACAAGATGATTATTTAATTTTTTTTTGCCTTCTCAGGTAACTTGGAAATCTTTCCACATTACCATACAGCAAATTCTACATGTCAGACTAGCAGTCAGTGTGCTATAAATTTCTAAGCTTTATTTAAAAGATTTAAAATCTGAGGGGTTAAACAACTACAGTAACTATGGATTATATTTTAATAATTAAATATATCGCTAACAGTACTTTTTTTAATGATTCATACAAAGGTAAAAATAATTCACTTTGGGGATTCAATAAGGTTCTCTTTTTTACACTGAGGTAGAAAAATACAGGGGCACTTGAGTTGCTCAGTCAGTTAAGCGTCTGACTCGTGGTTTTGACTCAGGTCATGATCCGGTCGGGATCTAGCTCTGCACTCAGTATGGAATCTGTTTGAGATTTCTCTCTCCCTCTCTCTCTGCCCCTCCTTCAACATGTGCGCTCTCTCTCTCTCTCTCTCTCGTAAATAAATAAAATCTTTTTTAAAAGGTAGAAAAAGACAAAAGGCAGCAAAGGTAGAGAGTGAGATGTTACGCAGGTTGGAGAAGGAAAAGTCTAGAATTACATAACTATCTTTTGGGGGAAAAGAACCGATTTCAACAGAATTCTGATTGCTGTGGTTGCATGCATATTGAAATTATATAATGACATTTCTGGTAGGTGGCAGCCAAGTAGCATGAAAGCTAGAAGCAAATAACTATGTGGTGGGAAAACTATAGATTAACTGTCAGGAGGGAGTTTGAAGCTTTGTTCTTTTTTGGCTCATTTTGCATTCTGCCACATTGAAACATTCTGTCTTGATGTGTGGTGTATTTCTTATGGTGGAGATAAATGTTTCAACCGTTACCATGGTTTCCCCAGCTATCATGGTAGGAGTCTCTGGGACATTTCTTACCCCAAAGCCAAAGGATCCCAAGACAAATGTTATTTTGATTTTTAATCATCTAAATATCACCTATGTGGCTGAAGCTTACAGTTTTAGATTTGAACAGTGACTTATGAGCCCATATTGTAATAAGGGGGTTTGAGTTTAGGGGCCAATATTGTGTTGGAAAGGTAAAGAATGATGTTGGCTCTTAGCTGTATGTCTTTTAAAAAGTTGGTAGGTTGCCTGTGCCTGGATAGCCTGTACCTCTTAGTACACCTCTAATGTATCTGGGATGTCTAGCACCTGAGTGCCTGGCCACTCTTGATAAGAGTCAGGATTATCCCAAAGAAAGTACTTAATTTTCTCCTCTATGTCCCCCTTTTGTTGTTTAGAGATCAATATTTGCCTTAGATCATCAGTATCTTTTCTCTATTTGTAGCCCTTCCTTTTTTACTTTTCAGTAAGGTGTAGGGTGTATGAAATAACCTATAATAAAATAGTAGGTTCACTAAGAATTGATTATGTCCTAATAAACTTAATTTGGAATAGCACAAATTCATATTAATGTTATATTGACAGTGTGTTTTGGGGCAAAATAAAAACCTCATACCCAGAGAGTTAAACTTGGGAGTCCTTTCTGTATGAACATAATATAAAATAAAAATCTTTGTAGAAATTTTGAATTAAAATGTAATTGAATAGATTATTGATTTGTATTTTCTTTGAGCATATTGGAAATTTGTTATGATTGACTTTTGCTAAAGCAAAAACTGTAGAATTTCTTAGACTAAAATAGATGTGTGATTTTATGTGAAGTTTCAGAAACAGCCATAGTATTTACAGGGTTTTCAGGGGTGTACTGGAGCAAGCTTTCATTGGCTTATGAAAGGGATTTTAACATTTTAGGAATTTCACATGCTGGTTCAATACAAACTTATTCAAAATTAAATCATATGAACTTATAATTAACTTATATTAAAAACAAATACTCAAAATTCATTACTAACTAATTGACTACGGTTTACTATTTTCTATGCTCCTGATATTATTTATGCCTGTTGTATCTATATGGTTGAAATCCTATACAGTGGTGGGCTACTGTGCATCTCTTCCTAAGTCTGCTTTCAGTGATATCATGTTAGTGGCTTGAACTTGGTCATGGTGGAGTATTAATTCCAGAGAAATTGACAAATGCTACACATGAGGGCTTGATATATTATTTTATTGATTGCACTTAAAGTGATGGAGAAAATTTTAATAATGCACATTGTATCTATAGTCACTGTATTTTGAATGGCACAAAAATTGAGGAAATATTCTTTCAAGATTCAAAAACTATAATCCAGTCAACATTCATGGAATTACACTCAGAGAGCCAGTTGATAAACATTTACCAGCAGACTGCAGGTTTAAATTCATCAAACCTCATTAATTTTTTTGTTAAATCAGGATTTAACCTAAGTGCTTTAAATTAAGGTTACATAAGTAGCAATAAAATGTATTTTTATTAATCCAGTATCAGTTGCTTACCAGAACATGAGATATACTTATGCATTTATAAAAAGAAAACTACCTTTTTTTCTTAAATTTTATTTACAATAAAAGCTAACTTGTAGTTTTTTTTAATTTTAATATCCTGTCAGCCTCTCGTTGTTCTTAGTAGAAGTTCTCTAAATGACTGATCAGAGTAACAGAAACCTTAAAAACAATGACATCAAAAACATAAGCTGTGTGCTAGAGATTGTGATTCCTTCGATTTTTGGATGGCTTAAGAACCAGCATTTTATCAATCTTCCCTGTTGGTACTAATCATCAGCCAGGCCTAAGAATTACTGTATGACATAATTTCCAGTGCCTTTTGGAATACTTTAAGACCTTTTACTTGGAACAAGTAAAATAAAAAAGAAGGAACTTCAGCAAACTACATGGTGTTTATCTATTGAGTTTAATGACACTATTGCATATCTCATGTTGTCTGGTTAGAATATCATGAGCAGTATACTGTGAAAGTATTTTTAGTTCATCACTAAGTTTTTTTTTTAATATACATTTTTTTTTTATTTTTAAGGAATCTCTTCACCCAATGTGGGACTCAAACCAACAATTCCAAGATCGAAAGTCATGTGCTCCACTGACTAAGCCAGCCAAGTTCCCCTAATTTGTCACTAAATTTTATCCAAAGAAAGTATCAATACAAATGAAAAGAGTATGAAGATTGGTTTTCTTGTCCTGACTCTGTAACTTTAGGGTTTGGTTACCTTGCCTGTGTAATTCTCTTTCCCTTAAAAAGTCTCCATTTTCTCATCCATAAAATAAGGAGATTATACTACATAATCTTTAAGGTGGAAAAGATGATTGATCAAAACATTACCTTTCCTTCATAGAGATTTATTTTTCACTGCTGTTTATGAGTCCTCTTAGTTACCTAATCCCACAAAGAAAATTGCAATGATTGTAGTTGATCTCTTTTACTCGTTTCTTTCTCTGTGCAATGGGGATAATGATAGTACCTGTCCTCATACTGTTATTTTTGGAGATCCAGGAAGTAAATTTGATAGTGTTTAAGAGAATTTCTGGGACAAAGTTCGAGCTGTATAAATATTAGCTGCTATTCTATTCTCATCCCCTTTACCCCACCTTTTTCTTACGTCCACTTTCTTCCTTACCCTACCTTGCTCTTCCTTTTGTCTCTTTTCTTTCCCCGGAGGGTTGATGGTGAAGGTATACCCAGTTCCTACCAAACGGCCACCATTTTTCTTCTGAACAAGTAGAATAGCAGTACACTTCAGTAAGTTTATAGGTGTTTACTTCAGTAAGTTTAAAGGTGCAATACACTTTAGTAAGTTTATAGCAAATTAAGAAGAGCTTTAAAGTCTCTTAGATGCCTTTTTCCAGCAACAAGACAGACTAAAACCTCAAAAAGTCTCCTGCTACAAAAATTCAGTAGTGCTGAATAAAATATAACTTCTTAAAAAAAGTCTGCCTTATCTATCAAGAGAGTAAGGAAAATACCAGAGAGGATACCGACACCAATGTTTTTTTTGTTTTGTTTTGTTTTTGTTGTTTTTTTAATAAACGATTTTTACATATCTTAAATGAGGTTGGCTTTTTCTCCTTTCTTGAACTGACCTCCTCTGATTTTGTTATCAGATTATGCTAGCCTCTTAAAAAGAACGGAGGCATTTTCCTCTTTCTGTGTTCTCTTGAATAGATTGTAAAATGGATTATCTATCCCTGTGCATCCTGGAAAATGTACTTGGTAGACTTTTGGGGCTCAGTGGTGTTTTTTGCAGTAAGATTTTTGACTATTAATTCAATTTCTTTGATAGTTGCAGCTTCTATTTAGTATCTCTAGTTCTTCTTTGATCCATTTTTATAATTTCTGTGTGTTGGGAAAATGTTTGGCTTAAATTTTCACCTTTATTGACATAAAATTGTTCATAGTATTCTGATACTTCTACATATATTTGTAGATTTTCAATATTGTTTATACTAGCCTTTTAAAACTTTTTTTAAAGTATTTTTTTAATTATTTTTTTAAGATTTTATTTATTTATTCATAGAGACAGAGAGAGAGAGAGAGAGGCAGAGACACAGGCAGAGGAAGAAGCAGGCATCATACAGAGAGCCTGACGTGGGACTCAATCCAGGGTCTCCAGGATCATGCCCTGGGCTGCAGGCGGTGCTAAACTGCTGCGCCACCGGGGCTGCCCTAGCCTTTTAAAACTTAACCAACAGGGGCACCTGATGGCTTGGTCAGTTAAGCCTCTGATTCTCTTTTTCTTTTTAAGTGACTTTTTTTTTTTTTTGCATTTTTAAAATTTAAATTCAATTTGCCAACATATTGTATAACACCCAGTGCTGATTCCATCAAGTGCTCTCCTCGTTGCCCATCGCCCAGTTACCCCATCCCCCCATCCACCTCCCCTTCCACAACACTTCGGTTCCTACAGTTAGGAGTCTCTCATGGTTTGTTTCCCTCCTAATTTTTCCCACTCAGTTCCCCTCCTTTCTCTTATAATCTCTTTCACTACTTCTTATATTCCATATATGAGTGAAACCATATGATGATTTTCCATCTCCAATTGACTTATTTCACTCAGCATAATACCCTCCAGTTGCATCTACGTTGAAGCAAATGTTGGGTATTCATCTCTTCTGATGGCTGAGTAATATTCCTTTGTATATATATGCACCACATCTTCTTTCTCAGGGTCAGGAGATTGACTCCTACATCATGCTCAGAGTCGGCTTGTACCTCTCCCTCTGTTGGCTCTCACTCATGCTCTCTCCCTAAATAAATAAATAGATAAATAAAATCTTTAAAACTTAACCAATTAATAAGAAAGATCCAGCTTTTAATTTTGTAGTTTCTTCTTATTCTATTTCATTAAACATTAATTCTCCTCTTGTTATTTCATGTATTTTGCTTTCTTTTGTTTTTCCCTCCTATTGGTATTGTTTTCAGAATTAATTAAATTAAATGTTAATTAACTTTTAGTGTTCTTTCCTGATATTTGGGATAGATTTTTTTCCCCACAAATAATAATTAGGATACTTCTCTCAGTACTTCATATATTGGATCTGATAAAGTTTTAACTACCTTATAATTTCCACTATAAATTCTTCTTTGACCTATGAATTATTTTGAGCTTTTTAAAGAATTCCTAAATATATTAGGAAACTTGGTTTGGTATTCCTTCTATGAATTTTCTTATTTCTAACTTTATGGCAAGTATAGTTTCCTATACCTGTTGTAATAAATTACCACAAATTTAGTGACTTAAAACAAATTTATTATTTTATAGTTCTTAGTGTCAGGTCCAGAATTATTCTCTCTGGGCTAAAATCAAGGTGTTAGGCTTTGTTCCTTTTAGAAGATCTAGAGGAGAATCTGTTTTCTTCTGTTTTCTAGCTTCTAGTGACCACTTGTGTTTCTTGACTTGTGACTCCTTCCTCCATCTTCAGGTCTCTTTGGCTCTCAAACCTCTGCTTCTATGTGCAGATGGCAAATAGACATGAAAAGATGCTCAACACATCGGGCTCCCTGCATGGAGCCTGCTTCTCTCCCTCTGCCTATGTCTCTGCCTCTGTGTGTGTGTGTGTCTCTCATGAATAAATAAATAAAAATCTTTAAAAAAAAAAAAAAAAGAAAAGATACTCAACATTACTCACCGTTGGGGAAATACAAATCAAAGGTATAATGAGATACTACCTCATACCAGTCAGAATGGCTAAAATAAAAAACACAGGAAACAACAGGTGTTGGTGAGGATGTGAAGAAAGGAGAAACTTCCACATTGTTGGCAGGAATGCAAACTGATGCATCCACTCTGGAAAACAGTATGGAGGTTCCTCAAAAAGTTAAAAACATAACTACCCTGTGATGGGGTAATTGCACTACTAGGTATTTAGCCAAAGGATACAAAAATACTGATTCCAAGGGATACACGAACCCTGATGTTTATAGCAGCATTATCAACAATAGCCAAATTATGGAAAGAACTCAAATGTCCCTTGACTGATGAATTGGATAAAGAAGATGTGGTATCTATATGCAATGATATATTGCTCAGCCATTAAAAAAGTGAATGAAATCTTGGCATTAGCCATGACATGAATGGAGCTAGAAAACATGTTAAGTGAAAAATAAGTCAGAGAAAGAAATACCATATGATTTCACTCATATGTGAAATTTATGAAACAAAACAAATGATCATAAGGGAAAGAGAGAGGCAAACCAAGAAACAGACTCTTCACTGTAGAGAACAAACTTAGGGTTACCAGAAAGGAGGTGGGTGGAAGGATGATGGTTAAATAGGTGATGGAGATTAAGGAGTGCATTTGTGATAAGTACCAGACATTGTATGGATTTGTCGAATCACTGAATTGTATACCTGAGACTAATATTACACTGTATGTTAACTAACTAGAATTTATGTAAAACTTAGAAGAAAAAAAACCCTCTAAAACCTGTGGATTTTTAAAACATTCTGAGAGTATTCAGCCCTTTGAGAGATGAGTATAATCTTTTTATTATTTATTATTTCAAATTTTATGATATATTTGGACTTATTTCTATCACTTTATTCACATTTTCTCTTAATCATACTTTTACCTTTTTCTATCTCTACCAGTTCTGATTGATAAACTTATAACCCCTTCCCTAGCCTTCTGTAACCCCTTTACTGTTTTCAGCATTATATGTTGTTTCTCTTCCTCCTTCTCTTGCTCTTTTTTTGCTGATTGCTTTTTAGAATCCTCTGTCTTTGATTTCTGTGTTTTCATTGCAGTTTATATAGCTATAGGTTTTTTAATTTTTCCTGATTTTTGTTTTTCCTGCATCTGGGAAAGGGTTCCTGTGGCTCATCAGTTTTGGAAAACTATCTGCTATTACTATCTTTTCAAATATTGTGCCTTTACCCCTTCTTTCCGTTTCCTTCTGGAATGTCTATTAGTAGAGATATAGATTGTCGGGCAGCCCTGGTGACTTAGCGGTTTAGCGCTGCCTTCAGCCCAGGGCGTGATCCTGGAGACCCGGGATCGAGTCCCACATCAGGCTCCCTGTATGGAGTCTGCTTCTGTCTCTGCCTCTCTCTCTGTCTCTGTGTCTCTCATGAATAAATAAATAAAATCTTAAAAAAAAAAGAAATAAAAAAAAAGAGAGATATAGGTCATTCTCTCCATATCCCTTGAGGTTTTCTTTTATTCCTCAGTGACTATTGAGTTTCTCTTTGGTTCTTTTATTTTTTAATTTAATTTAATTTTTTAGATTTTTTAATTTATTCATGAGAGACACAGAGAGGGAAGCAGAGTCCTAGGCAGAGGGAGAAGCAGGCTACCTGCAGGGAGCCTGATGCAGGACTTGATCCCAGGACCCTGGGATCATGGCCTGAGCCACAGGCAGTTGCTCAACCACTGAGTCACCCAGGTGCCCCTGTCTTTAGTTCTTTTAAGAATATTTTAGTTCATATATCATATGACCACGTTTTACATTGTGACTTCTTTTTCTCCTTTTTAAAATCTTGTGGCTATAGCCACTTTCAGATTACTGTATTTGTAAGTTTCTGGAGGCTAATTTGTTTATTGCATCAGCTAAAACTCTCCCCTCATGGTGACTTCTTGGAAGTTGTCACTTTTTTATTATGAACTTCTCTTTGGTAGGGATTATTCCCTCTCTGGCAGTCCAATGTAGTATGTGATTATTCTTCCAGGGCTATTTACATTTATGTCTTCTGGGTCCTTAAGGATTTCAGAGGTCCAGTCAGATTTTATCTTATTTTTAAATTTATGATGTTCACATCATGTAAACTGTATAAATTTGAAAACTTCATATATATAGGATACTCCTCTAGAATTATTTTTTACTGGTGAGATTTCTCCAATCCCATTCCAGTCCTTAAACGAATGATTGCCTTCTTTGCTCCTTTGCAGAGTTTTTGGGCACAGTTTTTCTACTTTTACTTTTTCATTAGTAGCTCGTTTCTCTGGTACTGTGAGTTTTATACAGATGCTCACCAGCTAAAGGTGTGGTTTTTCCCAGATAAGGGATTTTAAAATTATACTTCCATGGCCTCAGCCCTTAGGGCCTAGAGATGGTTCTGAAACCATATGTATTGCCATTGTCAAGCTCAAGCTTAGGGTTCTGGCTTTGATGTCTGTTTGTTTCTAGCACTTGAAGAATTTTCCTTTTAAAAAGATTAGCAATGTATTATTTTTAAAGGTATTTTATCTATCATTTCTATATGTCTATAGCAGAAACAAAGCTTAGAAACTAGGACTCTTTTGGAAAGCTTCTATACTGCTCATGAGATAATAGTCTCTCTTAGTACTCTCCTAAATTTGTCCTCCTTTAATGTACCCATGTATAGCACTTATTTCACTAAGTTTTAAAAAATTATTTTCTTTGCTCTCAACTAGTCTACTTTCCTGAGGTAAAGGTCTGTGTTCTGTACAGTTTTGTTTCCCTATGGCCTCGTTAAAACTACCTGATATATAGGAGATACTCAAAAAATGTTTGTTGAATGAATTATTGTCATTTCATGACTTTTTTTTCCCCCAAGATTTTATTTATTTATTCATGAGAAACAGAGAGAGAAGCAGAGGGAGAAGCAGGCTCCCTGTGGGAAGCCTGATATGGGACTTGATCCCAGGACTCTGGGATCATGACCTGAGCCAAAGGCAGATGCTCAACCAACCACTGAGCCACCCAGGTACCCCTCATGACTTGTTTTACAAACCATCTGTAAGGTTTGCTTAGTACAGTGTGCTGGTGAATTTTTAAATAGCATTCAGAATTATTTTGTAAGCAACATTAATGAAAAGATGTTTGTAAGAACAAGAATGCAAGTCACTTAGTTTCTTAAGGTATCCTTTTTAACACAATAGTTTTGCTTATTTAGTTATAAAATTACCATAGGCTTCATAAAAGTGCTTTATTTAAAAGCAGTTCTGTTGGCTATTCAGTTAAAGGTGATTCTTTGGTGAAAAAATTAACTAAGTTTTAAGTATGATGAAAAATGCCTAGTCTAGCTGCTGTAATTTTTTTGTTTCAATATTTTTACTTTTGGCGATACTTAATGAAAATCTATCTCATTTAACTTGAGTTACTAGTAATTATTTTGTGGCTGCATTTCATTTATATACTGTCTTGACATTATATATAGAAATATTAATTTTATAAAAGCTCTTAGCATTATTCACCCCCAAATACAAAATGAATAAGTAATTAATCAGATAACCATATAGAACAAGTAAGTCTCTTAGAGCAAAAGTCTTTTAAAAACATATCAAATATATTACTGGTTTTTATATCCTAATTTTCTTATAATTGTGTTGAAAATGTAATTGTTTAATTTGGAGGAAATATTTTCTTCCATGGGTTTAAAAATTTAACTCTTTAAATGGCATGAAGGGGATAAGAAGAGAAAATTACTTATTTCAGTCTGATAGGCAATGTATCTAGGCTAGCACTATTTTACTGCAGCTGAAATTCAAACATGAGGAAATTGCAGAAATTTACAATTCAATGTGTGTTTCATCAGGGAGAAATCCACAGATTGTTTTGACACTCAGTTAGAAATTCAGCATGAAGATGGACGTCTCATGAAATTTGCAGCTGCTGATTGAATTTATATTTCCATAAAGGCCATCAACAGTAGCAGCCTGCAGGGGAAGAGGGGGGAAAAATGACAAAAATCGTGAGGCTAGCATTTTTCCTCAGCGTTATAGTGGCAAATTACTGGTAATAAGGGTTTACACTGACCAGGATTAAAGAAAAATATAGACAGCCAGAAGGGAAGGACTTCTCAGTTTAATTGATTTTAACTAAATATGTCTACATTTGATATCTAAATATGTGTTTAGTCATATGTAGAAAATGTAATATGTACCTAAAAGTCAGTTTATTCATCTTTACTATTTAAACAAGAAAAAGAAGGTAGCTCGTGAGGTTATAGGTTTTATCGTGTAGGTTATTTTCATAAGAGCCTCTCAGGATGGAAGATGAGTGTTATAGGAACACAATACAAGCTTGTTTTCTGTAATATTGAAAAATCATTTCATGTTTTTGCAAATAACCTACAATTCACTTTTTGGGAATACTAGCTCATTATTTACAGTATTAAAATATTTCTTGAGTGAACAACCAAGTAACAGTCACAGATAACAAGTTGCTTTTTCACGGAAATTATTTTATTCTCATTTTAAAGTGTTTTTTGAGCAAAATCGACAAAAGTTATTTCTTTTGTTTAATGCTTATCTTGTAGAGATTTCATATTGTATATGATTTTAAAATATTCATGGATTGTGGGTGAACTAAAGGATTAAGAACGTGTTCATTGTTCTTACAGAATTCTTTGTCTCTGTGGATGGTGTGTGCTTTATCCTTTAACAGGATACCCTCAGATGGCTTTATTTGAAAATTAATATTTGCACAACTGTATGTAAAAACAGTGCCCTTACTGAGAAAAAAAATTACATTTTGTTAAACATTATACAGTTAAATATAAAAAGTGAGACTATTATCCAGAAAATATATACATAATTGTTAGCCTTTATTTTTTTAACATATAAGATTTTCTAAGAGTATAAGAACATAGAAATGGATTCCAATTAGTTTTGTTATATGTAATTATTTTTGAGAACCTTTAATATATCTATCCTGTTAACTATCCTAGTTTTAGAAGAACAGTATGTATGTCTGGTATCTGTGCTTTAAATATGCACATAGACATTTTTCAGAGTTAAAGAATTTGAGTTATGGGTTAAATAAGCATCTTCAGGTTAGATCACAAGAGTGTTCTTACTCTGCTAGGAGTCTGTGATGCTTGCCTTTTCCAACATCACTTGCAATTATTTTATTCTGTTACCAGAATCTGCCATTGAAATATATTTTCATTTCTTGTGCATTTGTTTACATACCAAGGCAAAGCTATTTTGTGAAATACCACTATATCCAACATATGTAGTTTATAGGTATTTGGAAAAACTATTTTCTCATTTGTGCCGTTTCTTCATAGCATCACTCAGGCATACACAGTTTAGACTTCCCTGTCTTTCTTCCTCTCCCTCTCTGTCTTCCGGATTTGAGGACTTACTATTCCCAGTGTTCAACAGTAGAGGAGCTTAACAAATTACCGCTTATTAAAAGGAAGCTTTTGTTTGTTTGTTTTAAGTTGCTGTCAGTTCCATCACCCAATCAAATCAATATTTTTATTTGCTATTTTAGTTTCTTGTCCCTGCCCATGTGTATTTTCAGTTTTTATACATGAGGTGTAATCTATTCTTTATTCAGCAAATATATATTGACTAATATCTATGGTTCAGAGACTATTTTAGGCGCTAGGGACACAATAGCAAACAACACAAAGCTCCTTTTCCACCTGCATGGAGTTTTTATTTTAGAGAGATATAGATAATAAATAAATGAATATGTAATATAATGTCATGTAGAAATATGAAAAACTATAAAGCCAGGTAATGGGCAAGAATATTACAGAATGGGGATAGGGTGACAATTTAGTAAGTTCCAGAAAGATCTCTCTGAGAATGTGCCATTTGAAAAAAACAATTAAGTGAGGGAATGAGCAGATTAAAAGAGTTCTACTTAATTTTTCTTTATACAGCATGACCCAAATTGCACGGGAGTATTGTTTATTTTATTTTTTTACAAAAGTGGCACTGTTATATTTACCTTTCCCTGCCACTTGTCCTTCTTACTTAACAGTAAATGAAGAGGGCACCTGTGTAGCTCAGTGATTGAGTGTCTGCCTTTGGCTCAGGTTGTGATCCCAGGGGCCTGGGATCAAGTCCCGCATAAGACTCCCCATGGAGTGCCTGCTTCTCCCTCTGCCTATGTCTCTGCCTCTCTCTCTGTGTCTCTCATGAATAAATAAATAAAATCTTTAAAAAAAAAAACAGTAAATGAAGATCATCATTTAGTTAGAAGACAGACCTAATGCACTTCTTTAATTAGTTGAATATTTCTGTAATATGGATATACCACAGTTTGTTTAACCTTTGATTAATACACTGATGGGATTTGAGTTGCTAGCAGTTTCTTTCCTGCTAACCACTAAAAACGCTCCAGTAAACATCCTATACAAATATACTTTCCTACTCATGCTTCTACATCTTTAAGATACATTCCCAGAAATGTCATTGCTGTGGCAAAGGGTATGTGCAATTTTTCATTAATAAATACTATCAGAGTACTTACTGAGAAGGTCTTAACACTTTATATGGTCACCGGCAATGTAGGTGAGTTTCCTCTTCTTCACAGTCTTACTAGCACCGGGCAACTTTGTAGTATGTTTGTCTGTTTCCTTTGGCTGATTTTTTAAAGTTAAGTTAGTTAAGTTAGTTAATATACAGCATAATAGTAGTTTCAAGTGTACAGTGTAGTGTTTTAGTGCTTCCATACATAAATCAGCCAGTACCCTCCTTAATCCCCATCATCTAGTTCACCCATCTCCCCCACCACCCCCATAATCATCATTTCTCTCTAGTGAAGAGTCTATTTCTTGCTTTGCCTTTTCCTTTTTTTCCCTTTGCTCATTTGTTTTGTTTTTTTTAGATTTTACTTATTTATTTGACAGAGAGAGCACAAGCAGGGGGAGTGGCAGGTAGGGGAGTGGGAAGCAGAGGGAGAGGGAGAGGCAGGCTCCCCATGGAGCCCGATGCAGGACTTGATCCCAGGACCCTGTGATCATGACCTGAGCCAAAGGCAGATGCTTAACCGAGTAAGCCACCCAGGAGCCCCTAGTTTGTTTTGTTTCTTAAATTGCATACATGAGTGAAATCTTAGGGTATTCGTCTTTCTCTGACATAGTTATTTCACTTAGCGTAATACTCTGTAGCTCCATCCATGTCCTTGCAAATGGCAAGATTTCATTCTTTTTAATGGCTGAGTAATATTCAGTTTTATATATTATACCACATCTTTTTTTTTTTTCTCCCTCAGATCTAAGGTTAGGGCTATAGTTAGGGTTAGGGTATGAACTTGATATCCTGCAGTTCAATGACCTCTGCAGAGGGTTAGGATTAGAGTTAAGTTTAGGGGTTAGTGGTAAAGTTAGGGTTAGTGATAGATTTAGGGTATGTACCTGGCATTCTGAGTTCAGAGACCTCTCCAGAGAGGAAAACCCCAAACTTCTGCTAGGGTGAGAATAGACATGGCAGCCAGCTACTGAGCTGAAGCAATGAGGTGATTTGGAGCTCTAAATACTTTTCAAGTAGTTATTCGGTTGATTCTTCTGTTTTTAATTCTTTCTTCACCATTTTTAAACCATCTGTCATCTCTCTCTGAGGTTCAGTTTGTGAATCTATGCACTTTGGAACAATGAAACACTGCTCTTAAGAGAACATAAAGGGATGCCTGAGTGCCTTAGGGGTTGAGCATCTTGCCTTTGGCTCAGCTCGTGACCCTGGGGTCCTGGGATCGAGTCCTGCATCGGGCTTCCTGCATGGAGCCTGCTTCTCCCTCTGCCTATGTCTCTGCCTCTCTCTCTGTGTCTCTCAGGAATAAATAAAATCTTTTAAAAAAAGAAAAAAAACATATAGACCAGTTTTTTAGCAATTTACCAGGCTTTGTTTTAATGCATGGTTAAGGGTTCCTCTGACCCTCTGACCCCTAAAACTTTAGTAACACAAGGCCTGGCACACTGTAGGAGGGCAGTCTGGGTAAATACTTGCTTTCAAAACCAAATATACAAGATATTTTGGTTGCCAGGCATGTTGGATTACCTGTACCATTGATTTATCAGGGGGCAGGTAAGAGTTCATTACATTTAAAAGTTATTACTGGGGGGAGGAGCAAGATGGCGGAGGAGTAGGGTCTCCAAATCACCTGTCTCCACCAAACTACCTAGAAAACCTTCAAATTATCCTGAAAATCTATGAATTCGGCCTGAGATTTAAAGAGAGACCAGCTGGAACGCTACAGTGAGAAGAGTTCGCGCTTCTATCAAGGTAGGAAGACGGGGAAAAAGAAATAAAGACACAAAGGCCTCCAAGGGGGAGGGGCCCCGCGAGGAGCCGGGCTGAGGCCGGGGCGAGAGTCCCCAGGACAGGAGAGCCCCGTCCCGGAGACGCAGGAGCTGCACCGACCTTCCCGGGCGGAAAGGGGCTCGCGGGGAGCTGGAGCAGGACCCAGGAGGGCGGGGATGCCCTCGGGCTCCCGGGGACAGTAACAGCAACTGCGCGCCCAGGAGAGTGCGCCGAGCTCCCTAAGGGCTGCAGCGCGCACGGCGGGACCCAGCGGGACCCGGAGCAGCTGAAGGGGCTCGGGCGGCGGCTCCGCGGAGGGGGCTGCGCGGCCCCGGGAGCAGCTCGGAGGGGCTCGGGCAGAGGAAGAGGCTCCGTGCGGAGGGGGCTGCGCGGTTCCAGGAGCAGCTCGGAGGGGCTCGGGCGGCGGCTCCGCGGAGGGGGCTGCGCGGCCCGGGAGCGCGAATCCACCAGCGCAGGCCCCGGAGCACAGGGCGCCGGGACACAGCCCAGGATCCGGCCTCCCCCGGGACAGGCAGAGGCCGGGAGGGCCCAGGACAGCGAGGACGCTCCTGCCCCAGCTGAGCAGATCAGCGGCCCCGCCCGGAGCCTCCAGGCCCTGCAGACGGAGTTACTGCCGGAGCTGAATCCAGGGCTCCAGAGCTGCCCCGCCACTGGGGCTGTTCCTCCTGCGGCCTCACGGGGTAAACAACACCCACCGAGCCCTGCACCAGGCAGGGGCACAGCAGCTCCCCCAACTGCTAACACCTGAAAATCAGCACAACAGGCCCCTCCCCCAGAAGACCAGCTAGACTGACAACTTCCAGGAGAAGCCAAGGGACTTAAAGTACACAGAATCAGAAGATACTCCCCGGTGGTTCTTTTTTTGTTTGTTTGTTTTTGTTTTTGTTTTTGTTTTTGTTTTGTTTTGCTTTTTGATTGGTTTCCTTCCCCCACCCCCTTTTTTTTCTCCTTTCTTTTTCTTTCTCTTTTTCTTCTTTTTTTTTTTTTCTTTTTTTTTTTCTTTTTCTTCCCTTTTTTTTTCTCTTTCTCTTTTCTTTCCATCTTTCTCTCCTCTCTTTTTCTCTTTTTCCCAATACAACTTGCTTTTGGCCACTCTGCACTGAGCAAAATGACTAGAAGGAAAACCTCACCTCAAAAGAAAGAATCAGAAACAGTCCTCTCTCCCACAGAGTTACAAAATCTGGATTACAATTCAATGTCAGAAAGCCAATTCAGAAGCACTATTATACAGCTACTGGTGGCTCTAGAAAAAAGTATAAAGGACTCAAGAGACTTCATGACTGCAGAATTTAGAGCTAATCAGGCAGAAATTAAAAATCAATTGAATGAGATGCAATCCAAACTAGAAGTCCTAACGACGAGGGTTAACGAGGTGGAAGAACGAGTGAGTGACCTAGAAGACAAGTTGATAGCAAAGAGGGAAACTGAGGAAAAAAGAGACAAACAATTAAAAGACCATGAAGATAGATTAAGGGAAATAAACGACAGCCTGAGGAAGAAAAACCTACGTTTAATTGGGGTTCCCGAGGGCGCCGAAAGGGACAGAGGGCCAGAATATGTATTTGAACAAATTCTAGCTGAAAACTTTCCTAATCTGGGAAGGGAAACAGGCATTCAGATCCAGGAAATAGAGAGATCCCCCCCTAAAATCAATAAAAACCGTTCAACACCTCGACATTTAATTGTGAAGCTTGCAAATTCCAAAGATAAGGAGAAGATCCTTAAAGCAGCAAGAGACAAGAAATCCCTGACTTTTATGGGGAGGAGTATTAGGGTAACAGCAGACCTCTCCACAGAGACCTGGCAGGCCAGAAAGGGCTGGCAGGATATATTCAGGGTCCTAAATGAGAAGAACATGCAACCAAGAATACTTTATCCAGCAAGGCTCTCATTCAAAATGGAAGGAGAGATAAAGAGCTTCCAAGACAGGCAGCAACTAAAAGAATATGTGACCTCCAAACCAGCTCTGCAAGAAATTTTAAGGGGGCCTCTTAAAATTCCCCTTTAAGAAGAAGTTCAGTGGAACAGTCCACAAAAACAAAGACTGAATAGATATCATGATGACACTAAACTCATATCTCTCAATAGTAACTCTGAATGTGAACGGGCTTAATGACCCCATCAAAAGGCGCAGGGTTTCAGACTGGATAAAAAAGCAGGACCCATCTATTTGCTGTCTACAAGAGACTCATTTTAGACAGAAGGACACCTACAGCCTGAAAATAAAAGGTTGGAGAACCATTTACCATTCGAATGGTCCTCAAAAGAAAGCAGGGGTAGCCATCCTTATATCAGATAAACTAAAATTTACCCCAAAGACTGTAGTGAGAGATGAAGAGGGACACTATATCATACTTAAAGGATCTATTCAACAAGAGGACTTAACAATCCTCAATATATATGCTCCGAATGTGGGAGCTGCCAAATATATAAATCAATTATTAACCAAAGTGAAGAAATACTTAGATAATAATACACTTATACTTGGTGACTTCAATCTAGCTCTTTCTATACTCGATAGGTCTTCTAAGCAAAACATCTCCAAAGAAACGAGAGCTTTAAATGATACACTGGACCAGATGGATTTCACAGATATCTACAGAACTTTACATCCAAACTCAACTGAATACACATTCTTCTCAAGCGCACATGGAACTTTCTCCAGAATAGACCACATATTGGGTCACAAATCGGGTCTGAACCGATACCAAAAGATTGGGATTGTCCCCTGCATATTCTCGGACCATAATGCCTTGAAATTAGAACTAAATCACAACAAGAAGTTTGGAAGGACCTCAAACACATGGAGGTTAAGGACCATCCTGCTAAAAGATAAAAGGGTCAACCAGGAAATTAAGGAAGAATTAAAAAGATTCATGGAAACTAATGAGAATGAAGATACAACCGTTCAAAATCTTTGGGATGCAGCAAAAGCAGTCCTAAGGGGGAAATACATCGCAATACAAGCATCCATTCAAAAACTGGAAAGAACTCAAATACAAAAGCTAACCTTACACATAAAGGAGCTAGAGAAAAAACAGCAAATAGATCCTACACCCAAGAGAAGAAGGGAGTTAATAAAGATTCGAGCAGAACTCAACGAAATCGAGACCAGAAGAACTGTGGAACAGATCAACAGAACCAGGAGTTGGTTCTTTGAAAGAATTAATAAGATAGATAAACCATTAGCCAGCCTTATTAAAAAGAAGAGAGAGAAGACTCAAATTAATAAAATCATGAATGAGAAAGGAGAGATCACTACCAACACCAAGGAAATACAAACGATTTTAAAAACATATTATGAACAGCTATACGCCAATAAATTAGGCAATCTAGAAGAAATGGACGCATTCCTGGAAAGCCACAAACTACCAAAACTGGAACAGGAAGAAATAGAAAACCTGAACAGGCCAATAACCAGGGAGGAAATTGAAGCAGTCATCAAAAACCTCCCAAGACACAAGAGTCCAGGGCCAGATGGCTTCCCAGGAGAATTTTATCAAACGTTTAAAGAAGAAATCATACCTATTCTCCTAAAGCTGTTTGGAAAGATAGAAAGAGATGGAGTACTTCCAAATTCGTTCTATGAAGCCAGCATCACCTTAATTCCAAAGCCAGACAAAGACCCCGCCAAAAAGGAGAATTACAGACCAATATCCCTGATGAACATGGATGCAAAAATTCTCAACAAGATACTGGCCAATAGGATCCAAGAGTACATTAAGAAAATTATTCACCATGACCAAGTAGGATTTATCCCTGGGACACAAGGCTGGTTCAACACCCGTAAAACAATCAATGTGATTCATCATATCAGCAAGAGAAAAACCAAGAACCATATGATCCTCTCATTGGATGCAGAGAAAGCATTTGACAAAATACAGCATCCATTCCTGATTAAAACTCTTCAGAGTGTAGGGATAGAGGGAACATTCCTCGACATCTTAAAAGCCATCTATGAAAAGCCCACAGCAAATATCATTCTCAATGGGGAAGCACTGGGAGCCTTTCCCCTAAGATCAGGAACAAGACAGGGATGTCCACTCTCACCACTGCTGTTCAACATAGTACTGGAAGTCCTAGCCTCAGCAATCAGACAACAAAAAGACATTAAAGGCATTCAAATTGGCAAAGAAGAAGTCAAACTCTCTCTCTTCGCCGATGACATGATACTCTACATAGAAAACCCAAAAGTCTCCACCCCAAGATTGCTAGAACTCATACAGCAATTCGGTAGCGTGGCAGGATACAAAATCAATGCCCAGAAGTCAGTGGCATTTCTATACACTAACAATGAGACTGAAGAAAGAGAAATTAAGGAGTCAATCCCATTTACAATTGCACCCAAAAGCATAAGATACCTAGGAATAAACCTCACCAAAGATGTAAAGGATCTATACCCTCAAAACTATAGAACACTTCTGAAAGAAATTGAGGAAGACACAAAGAGATGGAAAAATATTCCATGCTCATGGATTGGCAGAATTAATATTGTGAAAATGTCAATGTTACCCAGGGCAATATACACGTTTAATGCAATCCCTATCAAAATACCATGGACTTTCTTCAGAGAGTTAGAACAAATTATTTTAAGATTTGTGTGGAATCAGAAAAGACCCCGAATATCCAGGGGAATTTTAAAAAAGAAAACCATATCTGGGGGCATCACAATGCCAGATTTCAGGTTGTACTACAAAGCTGTGGTCATCAAGACAGTGTGGTACTGGCACAAAAACAGACACATAGATCAGTGGAACAGAATAGAGAATCCAGAAGTGGACCCTGAACTTTATGGGCAACTAATATTCTATAAAGGAGGAAAGACTATCCATTGGAAGAAAGACAGTCTCTTCAATAAATGGTGCTGGGAAAATTGGACATCCACATGCAGAAGAATGAAACTAGACCACTCTCTTTCACCATACACAAAGATAAACTCAAAATGGATGAAAGATCTAAATGTGAGACAAGATTCCATCAAAATCCTAGAGAAGAACACAGGCAACACCCTTTTTGAACTCGGCCATAGTAACTTCTTGCAAGATACATCCACGAAGGCAAAAGAAACAAAAGCAAAAATGAACTATTGGGACTTCATCAAGATAAGAAGCTTTTGCACAGCAAAGGATACAGTCAACAAAACTCAAAGACAACCTACAGAATGGGAGAAGATATTTGCAAATGACATATCAGATAAAGGGCTAGTTTCCAAGATCTATAAAGAACTTCTTAAACTCAACACCAAAGAAACAAACAATCCAATCATGAAATGGGCAAAAGACATGAACAGAAATCTCACAGAGGAAGACATAGACATGGCCAACATGCATATGAGAAAATGCTCTGCATCACTTGCCATCAGGGAAATACAAATCAAAACTACAATGAGATACCACCTCACACCAGTGAGAATGGGGAAAATTAACAAGGCAGGAAACCACAAATGTTGGAGAGGATGCGGAGAAAAGGGAACCCTCCTACACTGTTGGTGGGAATGTGAACTGGTGCAGCCACTCTGGAAAACTGTGTGGAGGTTCCTCAAACAGTTAAAAATATACCTGCCCTACGACCCAGCAATTGCACCGTTGGGGATTTACCCCAAAGATACAAATGCAATGAAACGCCGGGACACCTGCACCCCGATGTTTCTAGCAGCAATGGCCACTATAGCCAAACTGTGGAAGGAGCCTCGGTGTCCAACGAAAGATGAATGGATAAAGAAGATGTGGTTTATGTATACAATGGAATATTACTCAGCTATTAGAAATGACAAATACCCACCATTTGCTTCAACGTGGATGGAACTGGAGGGTATTATGCTGAGTGAAGTAAGTCAGTCGGAGAAGGACAAACATTATATGTTCTCATTCATTTGGGGAATATAAATAATAGTGAAAGGGAAAATAAGGGAAGGGAGAAGAAATGTGTGGGAAATATCAGAAAGGGAGACAGAACGTAAAGACTGCTAACTCTGGGAAACGAACTAGGGGTGGTAGAAGGGGAGGAGGGCGGGGGGTGGGAGTGAATGGGTGACGGGCACTGGGTGTTATTCTGTATGTTAGTAAATTGAACACCAATAAAAAAAAAAATAATAAAATAAAAGTTATTACTGGAAAAGTCAAACATACTATTTTTTTTATATACTATTTGGGATTTAAGCATGTAGTTTTCTTATATTTTACATCACTTGATTGGGGCATAGTTATTATATCTGTCAAATTGTTGCTGGCTTCTCTGCCTTTTTTCTGGATCTGAAATCATATACATATTTTAGGCCTGTCCTCTGAGATTTTTTGAAATAACATTGTTGACATTTTACTGGGCAAGTGTTTTTACCCTGGTATGTGCTGTGTACCAATGAACTGAGGTCAGGCAAGGCAAAAGCTGTTTGTCATTTACCGAGCTGTTTGTTACAACCATTTAAAAGTATATTCAGATTTTCAGATTTAAAGTGTAAACAAAGTTCATCCCTAAACTCAACCACTCTCTCTATTTTAGAATCTTAATGTTGAAATGTCCCTTTGCTATCAGCTAACCCAACCTTTTTTTCACAGCCACCAATCCAAAAGGTAATGTTTATAGTATATCTTGGTTTCTGCCGTTATTTATTCTTCATGAGAGCTGGGAGCTATGGCGACCCAGCAAGAGCATGAGTGACCATAAATGTCGTCTGCCTTAGCAGCTGGTCCCTAGAGAAAAGGGAACGTGTGATCCTGATTAAGCCCTGCTTGACACAGAGATCATGCCTTTAAATGGTGAATCTAAAAGATTATTCATTCTTCACAAGTGCAAAGAGCCAGACGGTATTTCAAGGTCTTAATGTAAGACAAGCGTGAAGGCCTAAGGAGATGGTTTTAGTAATTTGGCATATATAGGAATCTTAGGGGATATGCCATACAGTTACTGGTAAGTAATTAGGGAGAGCATATTGATTAACTCAAGGGACTTCTCACAAAGTTTTGAGAATATAGGCAGAATGGAAATGACAAGTAGGGAACTTTTATCACTTCTTCAAACTAAGCCTGGAGTTGTTTTATACAGAGTTGCCAATTCTGTTTCACTTTCCTATTCCCTCTTTTCCCGTTCCCTGTCTTATTCGTTCTTACCATTTTAATATGATCTGAGTAAGTACTGCTCTTCTACTGGTAGAGATTCATATTTTGCTTTAGAGACTGAAACCTGGAATCAAACTCTTCCAAGTTCTGATGTCAATAACAGACCTCAGCTCTTAGATCCTTTATTGAGTCTTACCATTTATGTTGGACCAGTTTTCTTCTTAAGATTCCAACTTCTTAATTTAGATTTTTCTATGTGTAAAGTAAAATTATGGTCTCCAATTAGTTTTGTTTTACCTTAACTGTTTTCTTTCTTAGGATTTTCAAATCTTGAAGTGTTTCTCAGTCTATTTTATTGAAAGCCTAAGAGATAAAATTCAGAAGTAAAGAATATCGTATGACATTTAGATGGTTTAACAGGTTATTTTGTATTTTTTCTTCTCCTCCTCTTTTCCTTTTTTTCTTTAATACTTATACCATATTTGAGGATTACTTCTAATTCCCCAGATAACTGATGAGTCTCTTATTGTAGCAAAAGGCCAAGCAGTTTACATAATATAACCTTTTTATTTTAAACTAGAACATTAAGATTTTCCCTGAACCTACTTCTATCAAATACCCCTTTTATCTTTAGTTACCATAGTTTTTTACCTTAGGTATTACCATTTCTCTATCTCCTTAAGTCCTTTCCCTGACTGCCCTACCATATCACCATCAGCTCTTCTGGTTAGTTCCTTTGGCTGCTCTTTTAAACTTAGTTTTGTATCAACTCCTTTAAAATCTCCATCATCTCATGTAACAATCTAGGATATGGGTTGCAAGTTCTTTGGCACTCAACATCCATCAAATTGCCACTATATTTTCACATAGATAACTTGTAAGATATTAGGTTTATTTTTTTTAAGATTTATTTATTCATATGAGACACAGAGCTAGGCAGAGACACAGACAGAGGGAGAAGCAGGCTCCTTGCAGGGAGCCTGATGCAGGACTTGAACCCAGGACCCGGGATTATGCCCTGAGCCAAAGGCAGATGCTCAGCCGCTGAGCCTCCCTGGTGTCCCAGATATTAGGTTTATATAGGGTTTCTTTTTTCACCTTACTGGTTATAGTATGTGAAGATAGTCATACAGATTTTTTAATGTCATCTTTCTATGCCAGTACATAATAAGTTATTTTACTGTGGAAAATATATTTTTTAATGTGGAAAATATTAAAGGGATCATTGAAGGTAGAGGCTTTATTATATGTAACCCCTCATGATATAAATCTGTTTTATATTATTCCATATAATACATACTTTGTGATATTTAGTTTTTATCATAGAATTGTTTACATTTTCATTTACTGAGACCTGTAATTAGTAAACCTAGAACTAGATAGGACACTTCTTGTATGATAAGTATGGAAAATTCCTTTATACATACAAATACATTTATGTCCATATTTGTTCAATGGAAATTCATGTTCTGGCCATGATTATCCTAAACTCTTGTTTGATAGAATTCATTCTTTCTTGGGAAGTGTTTGGGTTCATATATATTTTTAAAAGTCAGAGCAGATATATATCAGAGCTATACTAAGACCACTTAGATGGAGTTGTAACTTCCTGCAAAAAAGAAATAAACAGAGATTATACAGAAAGAATGCTTTTATATTTAACTCTATGGGGAAAAACAATACATAAATGTGTACACATATGCACACACATACAGACACCTGTTTCATATTTTAAATCAACGGTGTAGGTTCTCATTTGTTGTATAAAACAGAGAGTGAGCCTTCTCCCCTAATCCCGATCATCAAGGAGAAAATTTATTAGTAAAATAGAAACTAGAGAGCATTCAATATATAATTTTAGGGTTTATGATAGCCGAGGAAAGTAGTGTTTGGTGAGTTACATATGTATCCTGTTGTATGCATTAGAAGTTTAGAAGCTTCAGAATACTGCCGGAAAAATAGGTTTTGTTTTAAGGAGAATAGAAAGATCAACAGAACAATACAAAAACAGTTCTGACACTGTATCTGTTAATGGTGCTGATGAAAGGATAGAAACTCTCTCATAAGGAGTGTTATAACTAGAGTTTTAAAAGGGCAACTACAAAAAATATCTGTAACTATAGCCACAAGAAATGTGATGGCAGCAAGATAGGGGCCTGATGTGTTCCCACATAGTCATTAAACACATACCAATTTTGTGACACATTATGTACATAATAATTGTCTAAGGCATTTAAAAACAAGTTCTAACAAAATGGCATATTTAAACTGTGAATGGAACAAAAAGCCGAGGACATTGCTCAACTCAGTACAACATATACTAAAAAGACTAAATCTCAAAAAAGGGAGATGAGATTTTTAAAACTCTCAAAGAATACAAAATAGCTGTCTACCTTTGTGTAGGAATTTATATGTGTGTGTATATTTGATTTTTCCTAAGTAAATATTTGTAGATATCAAATATGTTCTTATTTGGTAATATGCCACAGTGTAAATATCAGTATTAAATATCCACAAAAAGGCTAAAAATATTTGAAGCATAAAAATTTCAAAAGATTGGGTTGCCCAGGTGGCATAGTTGGGGTAAACATCCAATGCTTGGTTTCCGCTCAGGTCTTGATCTCAGGATTGTGAGATTGAGCCCCACATTAGGCTATGTGCTCAGGAGGGAGTCTGCTCAAGACTCTTTCTGTCCCTCTACACTTACCTCAAATAAATAAATCTTTAAAAATTTCAAAAGCTTAATCCACTGCTTGAGAAGACAGTATATTTTTAATGGACAACAGAGTATGACATCTGTATTCCTTTCTTTTACTCTTACTTTTTGAAGAGAAATGCTTTTAAGCTGAAAATCTAAAATAAGCTCGGGCAAGAGGGGACACAAAATACTCAGCAAATCTAAAAATGGCCTAAATTTCTGGGCACAACATTTTTTCTATCTTGTTTTTTCAACCACATGATAGCCCCTTCTCTCCTTGTCCTTACTGCTGCAGCAAGAGGCACAAGACATGAGCCTGCTGCTAGGATCTTGTCTGGAGGTGGAACTCCTCAGATTAGTGCTAAATAAATAAAAAGGATGCCTTTAGGTGTTTTTTTTTTTCTGTTTGTCAATAATGTTATTGTTAAGACATGTATTTTCACTCCTTATATAGTCCAGAACTTGAAATATTGAAAGTTTGCATAAGAAAGCTACAATATCTAAATAGGCATTAAAAATCGGAAGTATTATTTAAAATGCAAAGTTTTTATATGTGGGAAATACTTATATTCTGTAATAAGTATTTAATAAATAAACCATAAAATTCAGTGGGTTAACATGAATGTTGATTTCTGAATCAGGTAACTCTCATTTATATTTTGTCACTTGGAAAAAATCTTCAAGGTTGACTAAGGGAAAAAAGAGCTGAAGTCTCGCTTGGGATAATTTTAAGGGCAAGACCTTGAAGAGGCATATATCACTTCCACCCATATTCCAATGACCGCAACCTAGCCATATGGCTGCCCCCTAACTGCAAGGGATCCTAGAAGATGTAGAGGAGTTCATGCAGGTTTGGTGAGCAGTAACTGTGTCTGCCACAGATGATTAGATTCAATTAGATTAGATGATGTTTATTGCAAACAGTGTGCCTGTGGCTTTTCCAGTCACAGCGGTAGATAGAAAGATGAGTAAGTCATGATTTCTTCTCTCCAGTGGATCATAATCCAAGACTTATTGTGGACTACTGCTTGTTTTTAGTTTCATATTCTCAAAACAAATCCATTGCTTATTCTTAGTATTATGAGACTAATAAATATTTTTAAAACAGCCAAATGAGTTGTATCTACCATCTGTATCTGTTAGGACTCAGGTAAGAAACAGATGGTATATTCCAATTAGGTAATAAAGGTACTGTATGATTGTGTGGGCAGGGTCTCAGAGAGAAATCTCATGGTGTAGGAAACCACAAGTCCAATACTGGAGGTCTAACAGCAGAGGTCTCCCACCTCCAAGCCTGAAAGGGCGAGGGGAAGAAGTGGTGTCTGAGACCTCAAGTTGTGACCTCGAGCTAAGGGAGACAGCCAGCCCATTTGACCTCACAAGGAGTGAGCCAGCAAAATAGTTCTCTGACCTTATTCTTTTCCTTCCTTCTAGTCTCCCATTGGTATTCCCTATTATTCTCTGAATTCCAGTGGAAGCCAGAGAGCAAGGAACCTGTTTATGTATTGATAGAGGTCAGTTTTATGGGGCAGATGACAGAAAGGTGGAGACATTTGGAGGGTAAAAAGCACACTATCCGAAAAAAGATTTTTTTATCTCTTTGGCGAGTATTTTTGAGGCCCTATTACTGCAAAGTTGTAAGTAGTATAAGGTATATACAAAAGACATACCTTTTCCTTCAAGGACCTTGCTATCTAGTAAGGGAGAAGAAATCACAAACAAAAACTAAATTCAAAGACAAGTCTCCGGGGGGTGGGAGGCAGGATGGCAGAGGAGTAGGTGCCTCAACTCAACCTGGCCCCGCCAACTTACCTAGATTACTTTCATATCATCCTGAAAACCTACAAATTTGACCTGAGATTTAAAGAGAGAACAGCTGGAACACTACAGAGAGAAGGGTTTTCCGCTTCTAACAAGGTAGGAAGGTGGAATGGCCAGTCTCCAGAAGATCTGTGTTCAAGCTGTGATTGAGTGCCACATGGAGCATTCGATGAGGCATTAGTGGTGTAGTTCAGAAGAGGAAGAGATTTTTGCGCTCTTGAATGGTTAAGGAAGGCTTTTGAAGGAACCATAATTTGGCTATGAATGGGTTGACAGAGTTTTTATAGACAAGAGGAAGGACAAAGTAATACATAAACATAACTTGCTCAAGGTACGGTGAGAGTAGAGTGTAGTCGAAGGTGGCAATTCATAGAAAAGTTAAAGACAAGTTCAGAGATAGTTTGAGGTCAGACTTTAGAAAATCATGAAGAGCAAACTGAAGAATTTGTGCTTTTTAAAATCATAGTTTTCTGGGAGAGGTTACAAGGTGTTTTGTGGTTAAAGGATTCTGCAGTGAAATAAATTTGGGAAATGTGTACTTTCCCACCGTTGGATATGTATAACATGTGTTTAACATATTAATAGATCTAAAAAATCTTGCTGTACGGAGACCCTCTTTTTCTGTTAAGCCATGTTTGACAAGAAAATCTACCCTCTTCCTTTTTTTTTTTTTTAACTAAAATATTTTAAAATTTGTGAAACTCTAGTATTCTAGGAACCATGATCTGGGAAATGCTTTCATAGGTAATGGGAAGCCTTTGAATAGTTGTAAGACTTATGACATGAACAAAAGGATATTTTAGGGAGATTCACCTGGCAGTGATGGATTGGAGTGCAGATGGAAGAGGATGATGTGAAGCCTACTGCTCCTGCAATAATGCAGGCACATAGTGCTTGCTAATCTGAAGTCAGGGGTGATAGTGGGCTGTAAAAAATGCACACTTGGGAGGGGCGTTAGGAAAGAATTGACTAGGTGACTGAACCAATATGGGTGATAAGCAGGAGGGAAGGGAAAGTCATGCAGAGGAGGGAGGAAGGGCAGCAGGTGTCACAAATGACACAAACTAGGACTTTTAGGCCCATATATTCCCATACTGTGTGTTGGTTAAACTGCACTCAATAATGTACACAGGACATTAAGAATAAGGTATAAAAAAGGCATTTGAGAAGTTTGAGTGACAGTACATACAGGGCAACATAATGCCTTTTCTGGAAATGAGTTTAAAAGAATGTGTCCTAGAAATAATTGAGTATCATCAGCATGGTGTCAAAACCGATTGTGATTCAGAGAGCAGAGTTCTGGCCAAACAAGGTTGATGGACCAGACCACAGGGAGTATATATACATAGCCAGTTTATACTGTGTATTTATTGGTCATACCTATAAATTTATAATTTTTTCATTCCCTTCCCCCTGAAAAAGGATTTTGGCACAGAACCAGTTTAGGGTAAGAGCCAACTGTATCTTGTTTATTTGAGGTTGTATTAACAGTAATTACCTAAGAACATTGCTCATTCTTATCGCATGTTCTTAATATGCTTCAAACCAAAATCATATTAGCAGCCAGCTCCTGGCCTAATGTGTATTTGGAGCCACATCCTAAAGGAAACAACTGGTGTTGGACGAAGAGGAATATTATATAAATCTTCAAAAGATATTTGTTATTAAGTCAAAATTAATCTTTTGAAAGGGAAAAGCCCAGCAACAACTCTGTAACATTATTTTGGGGACTCATATATCTTAATTGGTATTCTCATTGCAGCTGTAACTTTTTTTTCTTTTCATTTCATAAGCTTGCTGTCGTTTGCCCATTTCTCTTCTGTGCATGAATGCTTTTTTCTTTATCTTCTTATATTGTGTTTTTATTTATAGAAGACAAAGTACAGTGTGATGCTTCTTTATTACTTGCTAAATTCCTTGTTTACATGCTAAATTCCTATTTTAATGTGGTTTGAGGATAAATGTACTGAAAATATTCAGTGCTTATATTTTCAGTTTTGAATTTATTCATATTGTGACAGTAATTGGTAGAAAACTGTTTCTCACAGCTGACAGGCCAAAAAAAAAAAAAAAGGCTTGGGGACAAAGCTACCACATGCCAGGGTGCTGAGGACCCATCAGATATTTAAAGAAGTGGCATTTGTACTTGCATTATTTAAGGTACTGTTGAAGAAAGAGATAAGGAGACCATATTTGTAGCAAAGCATATTAAAAAATTCATTTTCTGAAGAATCAGGTTTTTGAAGAAGGTATAACAGCTATCAGACATTTTGTAAAGCACACAAAAAAAATACATAAAAGTTCTTCTCAAGAAGAACTGGAAACTGAATGTTATGTTATAAATCTTTTTTTTTATATATATCCTAAAACTAAAATATATCTGCTTCCTAGAAATTAGTAATTAAAGCCAAATTTCAAACCAAATGTTGGTGAATAATTTTACCATTTTATGCCAGAGAAATACTGTTTGGTAAACACTATAGGTAAAGGTGTCTATTTCATCTTTGTTCTGCCAATTAACTCAGATCATTAATTGTCAGATTGTGATTTGGGAGATGTCTGGTGTCTTTAAGAAGCCCTCAGGTGGGATAACTGTCTTTGATTTTAGTGATTATAGCTGTATTTCTGTTCTTTTTCGCAAGTATGAATAACTTTATTTAATAAGAAAAGAGTATCTCGAGATCTGCTACAAGCAGGAGTGAAGAACAGTCCTCTTTAGTTTGTTATTTTTAATAGTACATGGGTGAAATTTCATACACTGATATACAAGATACAATAACTCCTGGGACGCCTGGGTGGCTCACCAGTGCCTTTGGCTCAGGGCATGATCCCATGGTTCAGGATCGAGTCCTACATTGGGCTCCTTATGGGGAGCCTGCTTCTCCCTCTGCCTATATCTCTGTCTCTCTGTCTCATGAATAAATAAATAAAATCTTTTTTTAAAAAATACAAAATAACTTTTTTGATCTTTGAGGACATTCTGTTAAATCATTTCAGAACTGAGGATTTGTACAACCCCTAACTGAATACTTCAAGACCATTTAGAAGTGGCTAAGTTGTGCCCTTCCTCTGGCTTTAATGATAAAACACAAGTTGTAAAACACTTCAATCTGAAGTTTATAGTCTGACAAGTTTTGTTTGTTTTGTTTTGCTTTTTTTCTGCTTTTTTTCTTCATACATGGTCAATATAGTAGATTGCATATGTCTCCCAAAAGTTCATGTCTGCTCAGCATCTCAGAACCTTTTGGAATTAGGCTCTTTGCATAAGTGATTAGTTAGAATAGAATGCTATTGGATTAGAATAGTCCCAAAATCCAATGACTAGTGTCTTTACAAGAAGAGAAGACAGAGTCACAGGGAAGAAGGCCACAGGAAGATGAACACCGAGATTGGAGTGATACAGCTCCAAGCTTAGGAACACGAAGGACTGCCAGCACCACTGGAAGACACAAAGACAGGGTGTCCCCTGGAGTCGTCAAAGGAAGCATGGCCTATACCTTGATTATGGAATTCTACAGAACTGCGAGAGAATAAATTTCTATTGTTTTCGGCTACCCAGTTTGTGGTACTTTGTTATGGCAGCCCTAGGAAACCAAGAGAGTCAGTATTCCTAAACATTCTTCCATAAACTTATGTACTACATCTTATTTTGACATATTGTTTTATCCACCAAACTGTGAAGTCCTCAGGGGCAGAACCACATCATACTCATCCATAGTAAACAATCTTTAGTATCCCCCAAATATTTATTATCAAATAACTGTGAACACACTTATTTTTTAAGGTTCCCAGATGTGTTCTTCATGAACAAACATGTTAGTTTTTATTAAATTTGCATATTTGAGGAATAATAGAATATAAATAACCTTAAGGATATTCCATATAGAAAGATTATAGATAATTACTAGGCTTAGGTTAGCAAGATATGTTAACTATCACCACCACTTTTTGTTTTAGTCATACTGTATATATGTATGTATGTATTTTTAAGGATATATTTATTTCAGTGAGAGCATGCCTACATGAATGGGGGTGGTGGGTAAGGAGGGGAGGGCAGAGGGATAGCGAGAGGGAGGTTCCTCAAACAGACTCCCTGCTGTGCTCAGAGCCCAACTCATGGCTTGATCCCAGGACCCCAAGACCATGACCCAAGCTGAAGCCAAGAGTTAGCTGCTAAACTGACTAAGCCATCTAGGTACCTCTTAGTAATACTATATTTAAGTAATTTAAATCACTTTTCAACATTGGATGTTATTCTGTGTCATTAAAAAAAGACATAGGAAATTAATATTGTACATCAATGCTAAAATAAAAGTAGTTATCAATGATATTCCATATGAACACTTACAAAAATGAAGTCATAATTAAAATAAAACTATTATAGATGTATTTGTATACTCACACATATCTGAAGGCCAAAATTATTGAGTACAAAAGTGATTCAAGATTGAAATGCATATGTTTATTAATGTATAATATATAAAACAAAGTTTTTATTTTTTTAAGTTTTTGTTTAAATTTCAGTTAATTAACATACAGTATAATATTACATTATTACTACCACTTTTATATCTGATTTGTGTGAAAGATAGGATCTGAAGTGAGTTTTAAAGTAAACGAAATTTCTAAAGGCCTTCCCATCTGAATTCTGTATAGAATATTCAGTTTGTCACAATTTTGCTCTGACGTTATAGAGCACAGCTGAAAATAAATGATTGCTTAAGTTTCAAAATTCTGTCTAAAGCACAGATCATTTATAAAGATGAACATTTTTGTAAAAAGACTAAAAATGTAATTTAAGGTAACGGTGTTTTATGAAGAATTGATGCTCAAAAATAACATCTAAGTGGATATATAAAAATTTACATCTTAAATCTTAAAGAAAAATTATAGCCTAAATTTCAGAACTATGAAAAATAATCATTAAATGGCATTCCTGTGTCTCAGTTTAAATATATTCTCCATTTACTCGTATTTTTATCTCTCTTTAATTAGAAGAGGTTTTAAATTGTGCCTTTGAATATTTCTTACCCATGAGTTGAAATATTGCCAATAAAAGCATTAATGACTATTTGAGGTCATTGTAGATTGTTTTCACCTTTTCCAGCTTTTTTCCTGAATTTTAATATACAAAGATTCCCCATCTTTGTATATGAAGTTCTCCCCCTTCTTAGACTGTAGGGAAGAAATATTAATCATTTAACTTATTATGGGAAATGGACCAGTACCAGAATAAGAGAATGCCAGATTTAAAACATGGTGAAGACTTAAATATATGACTCTTTTAGTTACATAAACTCATGAATTATGCATTATAAGCTCATTTTAGTTTATCCAACCAGGTGAATAAACTTCATTTGTAATGGTTAAGTCTTTATATGTCCGTGGTCAGATATTCAGATTATCTTCTACTAGTAAGGAGGAAAGAATCATTGCTTTTTGTTAGTAGAGGACATCCTTTCCAGACTTTTGTTTACATTGTGTCCTAGAGGAAAGTGATGATTTTAAAGGCTACTTGATAATTATTTTTTTTCTGCTTTCCAAAAAAAATTTTTTCACATGCCATGAATCTAAATTAAAATCCCTGTGGCAGCCATGGGCAAACCACATATGCTTCTTGAAGCCTGACAGTTTTCCTGACATATCAGATGAGTAAATCATATGGGTAAAATTATCCATAATAAACTCAATTAAAAATCCAGGTATGAGCACGTACATTTGCCACTTATGTGCTGAAATCTTTTTTTGTAAATGTATTTGGACTTTAAAAAAATATATATTTGACTTGTTTGAGAGAGATTTATTTAATAAAATTTATTTTATTTAAGAGACAGAGAGCACTAGGGAGGGGAAGGACAGAGGGAAAGGAAGATAGGGAATCTCAAACAGACTAAGGGCACTGAGCACAGAGCCTGACAGCAGTCTCCCTGCCATGACCCTGAGATCATGACCTGAGCTGAAACCAAGAGTCAAGCTTAACCAACACCCAGGTAGGTGCCCCTGTATTTGGACTTTTAGACTTATTATTCTAGATACCCCAAATGAGCCCAGTAAACATGGTAACAGTCTTTTACCTATAGGAGATTATCTATCTTTTGTTTGAAATTTGTTGGTCCTTTATAAACAAATAATTCCATGATTGTGATTTAAGTTTCTCTTCAAGTGCTCATTAATAGAGTACCAAGTATGGATGTATGGTACATATATATACACAACAGATCATCTATAAAAAATAATGATTTGCTTTATTTATTAATATGAAAAAATCTAATATATATTACTAAATACAAAGGAAAATCGCAAAAACAGTTTATAGAGTAAGTGATTTGTGGAAAAACAAAAGGGGAAATTATATGTCTGTGTGTATGTACATACATTTATATTGACTTCCTTGCGCATAATAATTTCTGGAAGGATAAACTAATCAAGAAGGGTTACCAGTTGTATGTGGGTGCAGAGATAGGAACTCAGCAGAAAGCACATAGGCATTGAAGGGAGTTTTTTCATTGTATACCATTTTATACTTTATGTTTGAACCATATGAATAAGCCAGATAGATAGGAAAAATATTGTGTTTTTAAAAGAATGCTGGTGAATTCTGCTTTAAGAAAAACCCAGCAAGTGGAAACCAACTTTAAAAACAGTTACATTTAGGGATTGATAGGAATTAATCAAGAAAATATGTAGAGCAACTGTTACGTGTAACTTGCCACACTGGACATTCCTGAAGCCACCAAAAAAAGTTTAAGGACAAAATGACAGCCTCCTAAAAGTCTGTAGTAGTTACATTACAAAAACATAACTCATTTTACAAGAGGGCTCTATGTACTGTCTCTTTGAATCATGATATGACTAATTTCATTTCAGAGTCTTCTAGTTAGTAAATTAATTTTGTGCTTCTTCCAACTTTTTTGAAGAAGGTGTAGCTTGTAAGTTTCATATCATCCTAGTTTCCTAGTTACCTTTCTCCAGTTGTTCTTTAATTATTGTTGTGCTTTGTAAAAACTCAAGCTCAGATATGAAAATGAATGCTCTAAATTGGTGTGATTAGCTCTGGTTACAATTTTATTAGCATTTGGGATAATTTTGTCAAACTACTGAAAGCTACCAACCATTTAAACTTGCTGCTCTGCCATTGGGCTGGAAATATTCTAAGTAGATCACTGCCCTACAGGGTGGGGGTTTTATTCCAGAAGATTTGCTCACCTGTTCCCTGAGGCTGTTTTTCCACAATGGGATCTATTTTATTGTGAGATTTGATAAAATATACCTCCTATGTAACCCTTTCCTATCTGAAACACACGACCTTCTAGCAATTTCTTTCTTCCCAGCATCTGTCTTTGAGTTCCATTCTGAGTTCATCTGTAAATCTGATTTTCTACCCTCAAATGCAGATGAATTGAGCCATAAAACGTCTAGATTTCCCTGTTGTGAAGTAGTTAGATAGACTTATAGATTAAATGACCTTGTCTCAGCAGATATACCACTCTATTTCAGAGGCTTGGATGCAGATATGTCATAGGTAGTATGTTCATGTACTTATTTGTTTGACCTTTTACAATGATGTATGCTTTGCAGTGATTAGAGTCCTTTTCTAGATTTTAACCACTAGCTATTCAAAAGGCAGACACCCTAATGTGATAACTTCTTTCTTTCGTGGGGTTTAATACTTTATATCTTCCTACAATCACAATTGTAGGTGAAAGTTTTTCTATCTTTCAGCTCCAGGTCATTTTTTCACACAAAATCTCATGTGAGGGATGCCTAGGTGGCTCAGGTCACAATCTCAGGGTCCTGGGATAAAGCCCTGAATCTTAGGGTTTCATGCTCAGCCAGGACTCGGCTTCAGGATTCTCTCTCCCTCTGCCCCATCCCTGCTTGCAAACTCTCTCTCTCTCTCTCTAAAATAAACAAATCTAACAAAAAATATCATTTGACAATAACAGTGGCAAAAACCTAAAAGTGACAATGGAATATTACTCAGCCATTAGAAATGACAAATACCCACCATTTGCTTCGACGTGGATGGACCTGGAGGGTATTATGCTGAGTGAAATAAGTCAGTCGGAAAAGGACAAACATTATATAGTCTCATTCATTTGGGGAATATAAAAATTAGTGAAAGAGAATAAAGGGAAAGTAGAGAAAATGAGTGAAAATATCAGTGAGGGTGACAAAACGTTTTGTTCTGGGAAATGAACAAGGGGTAGTGGAAGGGGAGGTGAGGGGGGTTGGAGCGACTGGGTGATGGGCACTGAGGGGGGCACTTGGCGAGATGAGCACTGGGTGTTATGCTATATGTTGGCAAATTGAACTCCAATAAAAAAATAAAAATAATAAAAGTGAAGCTCTTTAGGTTGAATTGCAGGGTTTGATGGAAGAAGGAAGGGGTTTCCCTGGAACCTTGTCCCTCCCAAGGCATTCCTTAGACTATTTTCATGGAATGCTTTAGGTTTAATTTGACTTCCATTATTATTTTCAGAAAAATGAAATTGATAGAAGTTAGGTTGACTCTAGAAAACCTTATTAGGAGGATCGTTGTAGAGCTTTTTACCTTTTTAGGATAGTAATTTTGATTACCAGCAATTTGGAAATTTTTTTATCTGAACTTATTTTCCTTATGAAGGTTATCTCCTTGTCTACTAAAACATGTGGCCTTTCTTTTTGATTTTTTAACATTATTCCTGTATCCTATCCCAATTCTGTGTGTTGTGTGGTAATAATTTTCTTGGGGCCTGAATATTAATAATAAATTCAAAATGGCCCAACTAAAAGCCATTTATGAATGGGAATATGGCTTCCCTGTGCGTAATCTTCAGGGACTGATATATTAACCTAAATGAATATTTCTGCAAGTCTAGTAGTGCAAATCTGGGGAAATGGTTACCAGTGTTTATACTTTGGATGTCAGCATTTTATTCTTATTTTTTTTACCTTTTAATTTTTTTCCTAGTCATAAAAGTAATACAAGATTATAGAAATATTTTACACAGACAGCCGAAGTCCACCATAATACTTACTCACCCCTCCTGAAATAACCACTTTGCAAATGGGAGTATATTTATGAGTCAGGATGGGTAGCTGGACTGTGATAACAAAATAACCATGAAATTCCGGTGGATTAACATGACAAGTTTCTTTCTCACTTGTCTGCTGCAGGTTAAGGGTGGGGGTGTTGACAGTTTCAGACTGATGGAGAGATTCCACCCTGTTGTAACAGCAACATGTGGCCTCATTTTTACTTTGATAGAGGAGAAGAGCTTTAAGAGCTTATTTTTACTAGCAATGACATATTTTGGAATAGCACTGAGATGTTTTACTTCAGTTCACAGCCCATTGCCAGAGGCCCATCTTCAAGGGTACGAGGAAGTAGAGAAGAGCACATACTATGGATGAACCATAGGAATCCCTATCACAGTATTATTGCCTGGTTTTCTTTTTGTACTGTGCTCTGTATTTTCATCTAACAGATCAGCAAGTCTTTTTAATGTACATTTCTTTAATTATTAGTGAGGTTGTGCATCTCTTTTTTTGCCTATTTATATATTTCTCTCCTATATAAAAAGCATTAACAGCCTTCATCCATTGTTTCATTGGTTCTCACTTTTTGTTCAACCTGTTTGTATATTAGGAACATTCAGCCCTTTGCCTTTCATTTGGCTAAACATCTTTTTTTTCTGCAGTTTTTTCACTTGGTCTTTTGACTTTGTTTAATGATATTTTTTTTTTGCTCCCCTTGATTTTACTTTTATGAAGAAAATTATAAAACCCTTTTCTTTAAAAAAAAAAAAAACCCTTTTCTTTAAAGTTTCTGGGTTTCCTATCATCTATAGAAAGGCCTTAGGATTATTTTTATAATCCACTCCTGTCACTTTATATCTGAATTTTAAAGTTCAAATAAAACATCCCAAGAACATAAGAGTTGCTTATATTGTTTTGTGGGTTCCTTTGCACATTGTGACTTCTCACACTTGCTATTTAACCATAGTCTCTGATAGCCATTTTGCTATTTGTTTTCTTACCTATTATAACATCTCTTCTGGAAGACATAATCTGGATGTGTGTTTTGTGAAGGAACTAGAATTTACCACAATTCAAGATCACCTTTTGGCTAAATAATTTATAAAACCAAAGTGAAGTGAGCATCCCTGCAGCACACCTGGCAAAATACACCATTCATATTTGGGCTGTGCTTTGGTCATCGAGAGTGAACAACATAACGGTCTTCTCTATTCTGCTTTGCACTTTAATTGCATCCCAGGTAAGAGAGCACTCGCCATGCTTGGGAAGGTAATAGTGTTGCCAAAGTTAATTAGCCCTAAATTGCATTCATTTCCCTCTCCCTACCTCCACAATTATTTCCCCTTTGACTTTCCTACCAACTTTTTTGAGCTCTTCCTTTGATCCTGAAGTCACTAGAGCTTTGCAGGCAGAAGTATGACTTCAGTGCAGGGTGCCAGGCTAATCTGGACATTGAGTAGCAGGAGTTGCCTTTGCCCACCCTCTCCTGCCAGCAGCAAAACTGCCAGTTCTGAAACATAATCTTATACTCTGTGATCAAAACCTGACATATGATAACTCTTCAACTCCCACTAGCTTCATAGAACCCAAGGGAGAACAGTGTACAAATTGCTGTGTTGCTTTTGTTTTAATGCTTCATGTGATAACCTGAGTGTTCTCTCTTTAAGTTCAGTATTAAATACTCTGTTTAGTTGTAGTATGACTTTTTTTTTTTTAAGATTCTATTTATTCATTCACGAGAGACACACACATAGAGAGAGAGAGGTAGAGACATACATAGGCAGAGGGAAAAGCAGGCTCCATGTAGGAAGCCCGATGTGGGACCGGATCCCGGGACTCCAGGATCACACCGGGAGACAAAGGCAGATGCTCAACCACTGAGCCACCCAGGCGTCCCTGTAGTATGACTTTTAAATGGTAGTCAACCAACAGAATAGTTTATAATAATAGTAACAGCTAATATATGTAATACTGAGTAAGTGGTAGGCACTATTAGCAGTTTACATGCAGTAACTAAGTTTATCCAATGATGATATTTTATTATCCCTATTTTATAGGTAGGGAAATAGGAGTACAAGGAAGTTATATAATACTAAAGAATATAAGCCAGTAAAGTTCAGACTCAGGGGGTCTCCTTCCATAGTCTGTGCTCTTAACTAATTGCCTATGCAGTTAAAAAAATATCTGAAGTTTATTCAACATTTGTTTTTCCACTTAGCTGGTGGCATAGGATTCCAGGATAATCTCACCTGTTTGTAGTGACATGTGAAGCAAGACAGTACCTTAACTCTTGGAGGTTGAGTTGACCTCAGCCATTTCTGAACCATCTCATGGTTTACCCTAGGTGCACACTGCTTATGGACCTTAGTGTTGGGCAGTAACCATTTTCCTCTCTGATGTTTCATGTTTAAATACAAGAATCCTGTCTTTGTCAGTAGGATTATAACCTACCACAGAGCCCACCACCTAGATATGAATCAACCCAATTCATCCCAGAATAACATCTTATCCAGGTAGGGTTTCTTGCTGAGATATTTAAAACTGGGAAAAATAAAAGAAGTAAAATAGAGTATTTGGGTGATGCCATGAATGCTAGAATTAGCTTAAGTGGCCTTCATCTAAGGGTATACACTGTCACTATGGTGAAAAGAAAGCCTTCCTAGCCATGGGTCAATGATTTTATCATCTTTACTTCATGGCAGATGGAGTAAAGGAACAAAGAAAGTTTATTTCCAGAGCAATTTATTAAACATAAAGTGAGGAAAATCAAGAGAGTCTTGTTTCGTATCATATTTTTCCCTTTAAAATTGCCTTCTTATTTTTGACAAATGAATTCGTTTCTCTTTCAAATCAGGAATTCAAAGTGTATCTCTGAATAAGACCCAATGTCTAATTTTTTTAAGTGCTAATATATACTGGAACAAAGTTTAAAAATTCACCCCCCCTCAAAAAAAATTTCATTCCCTTGGCTCTTCCTTCTTTTTGCAATTTGGAGAGTTTTACAATTACATTTGGATAAAGCTTTCACTGAGGAGTTATGTTTGCTTGTTTATCCATTTTAAATCAAGAAAAAAAACAGATAAATATTCATATCATTTCTTGGCAAATAACTCCGTTGTCAAATTATTTTTGTATCCTGGGGTTGGTGCTTACTCAGATTAAACTTTTTGAAGAGGAGATTGAGTTTAAAATGTGGATGGTCTTTAATCAGATAGGTTACCTCGAATAGTTTCAAAGGCATGGATAGTTTTTGTTTTTATGGGAAGTGATGAATGAAGCATCAGAGTTATAAAATTAAGATTCTTGTTGAATAAGCAAGTTTGCCTAAGGATAGGGGTAATGGAAATACTTAATAATTTGCACTGAGAGGATAGAGTTGTCAAAAGCTATTCCCTAGGTGGCTAACTCTCTTGAAGCCATTATACCTGGGCTGATCACCTTATTTCCCAATCTCAGCAAAGTTGATCTTAATCTTAACCCCTCAATAAGAATTTTCCCCATAACCTTTATTTTTTTATTCTTGATGAGATTATAATAGAGAAGTGTCATTCCTTATTCTTCTTTGTGAGTTATACATTACTCTCATCTTTTTGTTAGAAGCAATCAGGCAGTACAGAATATTATCTTTGAGATAAAGTTTGACCATAGTGAATTAAAATGGGTGATGTGAGAGGTGAATAGTGGCAGAAGAACACTAACAATTGGGGCTGTTTTGTCAAGCTTTGTGGATGTGTTTCAAGTTGTTTTTGACACAACATACATGGTAAAACCATTCATCTCTATCATCTCTCTGTGGAAGCCAAAGTATATTAAAAACCAATATACATTAACCTCCTAAATTACATATCTTGTATTTACATCAGTTTTGTATTCTTGTAATATGTGTGTGTGTATGCCATATATATATATATATATATATATATATATATATATATATATATATAATTTTAACATGGCAACTTTAAAAATCGAATATATCCATGTGGATTTTGGCCTCTAATTACATGCTATTTGAGTCAATAGAGTCATGTAACCTTTTATTAAAAGTGATATAAATAGATTACAAAAGGACACAGTAATTTTTTTATAAGCTCAGCCTTACTTGGTATAAAAAGTTTCCTTTAATAAGACCATATTAAAAAAAAAAATACTTCCAGGTAAAAATTGGTTTTAGTGCATGTAATTTAAGATCTCATCAAGTACTAAAAAGTTATTTAAGGAATAAGACATGGATTTTTATCTTCCATATACTGTTGATGAAAAATACTATACCCAAACTTATTTTTTTTTTATTTAAATTTTGTTAGTTAACATACAGTGTAGTTAGTATTGGTTTCTGGAGTAGTAATCAGTAATTTATCACTTACAACACAGTGCTCATCACCAGGACCCCTATTTAGCCTGTCCCTCACCCCAGACTACCATTTTTGTTATATAAAGCAATTTAAGTATTTTTGGTTGTATATTGGTTGGCATGACAGGGTAGTAGAAAATGCACAGGCTTTGAAATCATATAGACCGAAATTTAAATTTCACTTTCTCTACCAAGTAATTGTGTCACCTTGACCCAAGTTTATTTTGGGACAAGCCTCTGTTTGTTATTCTGTAAAATGCAAATAATAGTACTAGGTTTCAAAGTGGAGATTAAAGGGAATAATTTAAGAAACGCCCCTAGTACTATGTCTTAAACTCTATCTCTTTAATCCCAAAATTTGATCTATTCCACTTTATAAACCTCTCTCTGGATTATTGTGGTAGTCTGGTATTCCAGTCTTGTCTTTCAGTTCATCCTCAAAGTGGTCACCAAAGTGTTACTTTTAAAACACATCTTTGGGGACATCTGGGGTAGCTCATTTGGTTACATGTCTGCCTTCAGCTCGGGTCATGATCTCAGGGTCCTGGGATCGAACCCCACGTTAGGCTCCCTGCTTGGTGGGGAGTCTGCTTCTCCCTCTCCGTCTGCCTCCTCCTCCCTGTTCATGCTCTGTCTCTGTCTCTTTCTCTCTCAAATAAATAAATAAGGTCTTAAAAAATTTTTTAATATATAAATAAAACATATCTTTGAACCTGTTAGTGTCCTGCTCTATTCAACTTGCCAGTGATTCCCTATTGTGCCAAGGAAAAAGTCCAAGCACCTTGTCTTGGTGTTCTTGGGCTTTCTGAGATCTGATTCCACCATCTCTCTAATCTCTTTGACCTTGCAGGCCTGGTAAGTAAGTAATTGTTTGCCAGGTGAGAGGAGCCCTGAATCACAGGCTTGTTGCCTTTTATATATGATTTTAATCTATGGTGCTGGTTGTAGTAAAATATATCCTGCACATAATCTCCTGCCTTAGTGTAACCATAAAGTACTTTTCTTATAACACCACATTTAAAGAGTTATTTTAGTATTTTATTCATTTTTATGTTGTCAAACTTGTCTGAGGTTTTAATGCAGTCAGTGGCTGAGACTAGCCACAACTCTTGGTGCGGTAGCCCTTGGCCTTGGGAATCTTTAAATATTTGTACATACATGTTGGTATGCCTCTGGGAATGTGAGGCCATTAGGTTTTCTGATATGAGTCATCCTGGAAAAAAAAAAAAAAGGATACTGGGACCATTGAACCAGACTGTGAGTGACTTGAGCCTTCTTACTCTTTCTCCCATGTATAGAACAGTGTTAGACCTAGGTGTTCAGTGTACGTGTTTATGTATGAGTTTATGTAAATAAATACTTACTGTATTTTTAAAATGTGTTTTAAGATTTTTTTTTTTAATTTATGATAGTCACAGAGAGAGAGAGAGAGGCAGAGACACAGGCAGAGGGAGAAGCAGGCTCCATGCACCTTGAGCCCAACGTGGGACTCGATCCCAGGTCTCTAGGATCGCGCCCTGGGCCAAAGGCAGGCGCCAAACCGCTGCGCCACCCAGGGATCCCCAGATTTTGTATTTTTTAAAATGAATAAACACTACGGTGAAGAAACTGGATTTTCATTTTAAGAAAAATATATGAATTGTGGAATTTTAAGATTTGTATAGGAGGAGTGATAGAGTTGTGATACAATAAAAGTGTGTTATAGAATCTCTCTTCATTCCAGAAGAAATACGAGATTAAAGACTCAAAGATAGAGCTATAACATTGCATTGAAGGGAGAAAGTAAAATCAGGGTGAAGGAAAAAAAAAAAGTGGAGCCAGATATGAGGCTGTAATATAAACTCCAGTTACCTGCACATTTTCTCAGAACTGCAAATGCATCTCTGAGCTTCATAGCAACCAACTCAAAAAGGGTCAGGTTTCTGGTCAGAACTTCACAATGGGTATGACATCAGTCATCTAAACAACTATTTTGAAAGACTATGATTATTTTTTTGTCTTCCAAAAATAAACATAACCTCATTTTGCTTTTATTCTGAAAAAAAGTACACATTTCTTATTAAAAAATCAACCAATAAAGAAAGTACAAAACCTCGTGTAAATACCCCCACTAGAGATAATTTTTGGCCACACTCCTAACTTCTTAGTAGTCCAGAAAAGGAAACATTTGGTAACATAATTCATACTGACTAATTTACATTCCAAACAGTATAAAAACTTGCTAATTTTCTGTACCCTCAGTAACATTGGGTCAGTGTTGCTAATCTTAGTCCTACAAGAGAAAAATGATATTATTTTTCTATCATTTAGTACTGATATTTAATATGAGCTTTTCTCATGCTTTTAATAAGTAGACTTTAGGCAGTGTAATGAACGAGTATCCTTGACAACATCTTTTGATAGATTTGTTATGTTTCAAGTATTTTTTATTATAGCACTGAAATATGGCTAATAATATTTTACCAGACTTTTTATTTCAGTAACAGTCTTTCTGGGGCAATGTTGATATGGCCTGGTATTCAGTGTCTTTGTTGATTTAGATTAATCAGGAGTATATTTGTAAAGACCACTAATTTTTCCACCAAAATCCACTTTCTTCTTCTTCCTGGACATACAGGTAGACAATATTTACCAGTTTCCTTTAAAACTAGGTATGGTTAGATGACCAAGTTTTCTCTAGTGCATTGTAACTGGAAGTGAACTGAGTCACTTCCTGGCCTCACCATTAACAATCTCCCTTTGTTTCTCAGTGCTCTTTGTTCTTTCTGGCTGAATGAAATAGCAGTGCTCAGGGAAACCTTGGAAATCATGTGTTGAAGATGGCTGGATAGCCATCAGTCTGGATCCTTAAATGACTACGTGGATCCTTAAATGACTAGCTGGCCTACCTGAACATCCACCCAGGACAGTTACATAAGAAAGAGATATACTTCTTATTTAAGCTACTTTATTTTTAGAGTCCATTTGCTAACCACAGCTTAGCCCACCATAACTAATAGAGTATTTTAGAAAATATAACTGAACAGAAGTTGAACTAGATTCAAGAGCTCAATATCATGAGGATATGTTTTCACTATCACATGGCTGTATCTTCCTCCAAATTAGTTTCATTCATAGTTAGGTTTTTCTCTGCAATGTGAGATACATGGCCCCAGCAGTTTCAGATCTCTGTGGTCTTTATAACTCATGATCATAGAGGTTATAAGTCTTTCCTGGATGCTCCAGCAAAATTTTTAAGGAAATGCTGATTGGCCAAGCTGGTGTCATATGTCCATCCCTGAAATAGTTTTTGTGGCTAAAGGTTTGTAATACTATGGCCAAATTTAGTTCACAATCCTCCCTCTTGGATAGAGGGGTAATAGCCTCCCCCCCAACCTCAGTGGACAGAGCAGGATCAAAAGGAATGAAATAAAACAAAAATAAATAATAAATAATAAATAAATAAATAAATAAATAACATAACATAAAAATAAAATAAATAAAAAAGGAATGAAATAGTGAATGGTTCCCTAAAGAAAGGACTTTTTTTTTTTTTTTTTTTTTTTTTTTAAGAAAGGACTTCTGAACAATAAAGAATAGACAACCAGAATGCAGTATGGTTAGAAAGGTTTTTCAATTAATATGAGCATGAAATAAGAGGAGCCTGGATGAGAGTGGTGATGTAAAACATTAAAATAAAAGGAACAGGGATCCCTGGGTGGCGCAGCAGTTTAGTGCCTGCCTTTGGCCCAGGGCGCGATCCTGGAGACCAGGAATCGAATCCCACGTCGGGCTTCCGGTGCGTGGAGCCTGCTTCTCCCTCTGCCTATGTCTCTGCCTCTCTCTCTCTCTCTCTGTGTGTGTGACTATCATAAATAAATAAAAAATTTTAAAAAATTAAAAAATAAAATAAAATAAAAGGAATAAGTCAGAGGAACATTATATATATATATATATTTTTTTTTTTTACATTATTTTATTTTTGTTGTTGAAAGGTTGGCCTTATTGGGGAGGGTAAAAAATCTAGTAGTAAAATCAATTGATGTTTTTAAAAAAAGGTTTTAAAATTTTTAGTTGTAGCCAACAACTATCCTCAGGGTGGTGGCAGCTGCATCGGTGTGGCACAGAGGGGAGTAAGCTGCTGCCTGGCAGGCGCACCCCTAACCCCCCATCCATATCCCCCACTTCCCACCCCCCATTTCCCACCCCCACCACATGCTGCTGCATTAAGCCCAATGCCCTGCTGGAGGTGAAGTATTTCCTGGGCCTGAGCGTGCTCCCGAGTGCCTGGGACCAGGTCTTGGTGCCCAGATCCCTATAGCAATGTATCTTGACAGAAGACACAGTGCACTGAAAGGTGACCCCTCACCAGAAGCTCCTATCTGAGGTCTCCTGACCAAGACCAGCAGGGTGCCCTGTGAGGCCTAACCACTGTTTCCTGCCATTGTGGTTCAGTCAGTGCACATCCTAGAGGATTTCATTCTGGACCCACCAGAAGCAGACCATGACCACCTTCACCTGAAACATCAACCCCACCCAGCTGATGATGGTGGAGGAACGATGCATTTACTGTGTGAACTCTGGCAACAGCAGTAGGGCGGAAATACACCAGGAAGCCTGGGTCTCCTCTAGCTTATTTTGTGTCCTGTCCTGAAGTTTGGCCTCACCCTGTTCAAAGCAGTTTGACCAAGACTATGAAGGCCTTTGAATACATCTTGGCAAAGCTGCAAGGTGAGGGACCTTTCCAAAACTCTTGTTGAGAAAGCCCAGGAAGCCACAGAGAAGGCAAAGGAGAAGGCATTGGCAGCCTCAGAGAAGGCCAAGGACCTTGCCAGCAAGGGAGACCAGCCAGCAAGCAGCAGCAACAGTAGCAGTTTATGTAGCTCACCCAGGCCCCGGTGTGGTGTAGGACACCTGACCACTTGGCTCAAATCCTTCTGCCCTTTACACCTTGTACTTTATTATTAAAAGTCAACTTCCAAACAAAATTTCACTTGTGGTTAAAAAATAATAACAGGGCAGCCCCGGTGGCGCAGCGGTTTAGCGCCGCCTACAGCCCAGGGTGTGATCCTGGAAACCCTGGATCGAGTCCCGCATCAGGCTCTTTGTATGATGCCTGCTTCTCCCTCTGCCTGTGTCTCTGCCTCTCCCTCTCTGTCTCTATGAATAAATAAATAAAATCTTTAAAAAAATAAAATAAAATAAAATAAAATAAAATAAAATAAAATAAAATAATAACAGTATTTGTCAACCTAACTATAAAAATGTAGTGTTAAGTATATTCATATTATAAGAACAACTGAAGTTTTTGAATTAGGAAATGAGGAAAATGATAGTGCTATCAAAGGATTTGAGATATTTGAAAGGAAAAGCAGTGGGGAGGGGCAGCCTGGGTGGCTCAGTGGTTTAGTGCCGCCGCCTTCAGCCCAGGGCCTGGTCCTAGAGACCCGAGATTGAGTCCCACGTCAGGCTCCCTGCATGGAGCCTGTTTCTCCCTCTGCCTGTGTCTCTGCATGTGTGTATGTGTGTGTGTCGTGAATAAATAAAATCTTTAAAAAAAAAAAAACTTTGATTTTAAAAAAGAAAAGCAATGGGAAATTAGGGTGGGATGGATGTCATAATTACTGATGAAACAGCCAACACCATAGGTTTCCAGAGTTTTGGGGAGCCAATAAAATGATGCTGGGCAGGTGATTTGCAAGGCAGGAATATAGCTTACAGGAAGCAGAAGGCCATACACCTGGGCATTGGACATCAGGATTAGGCCATAGGCAGGTCTCAGTGTAAGGGAATAGGCTCTGTCTAGGCAGATGAGAACACTTGGGGTTATAATATTTATGGGCAGTGGCAGAATTTTCCTGCTTAAAAGAATTGAACTCAAATTAGAATTTCAGGAGGTTTCCAGGACTGGGATGCAGGACATAGACAAAGGGACAAAAATGCGTTGCTACTTGATTGGTACCAGCAATGAAAGTGACTTCATAATAACCAATTTGCTTGAGCAATCTTACATGTTTCTCCTGTTTCAGCACAGAATGTCCTCAGATGGGAATTCACGGGGTTTACCATAAAGATAGGACTTCAAGGATTAGATACTTAAGACATGGAAGATATAGAACTCTCTGTCACAGAAATGTAGGGTCTTCCAAGTAGAGCATTGCTTTAAACAAAAGTTCATGATGAGAGCTCATTAAGTGATTAGAGTGAAATATGTTATCCTGGTAGTTTTCATCACAGAGATAAAAGTCAGAATATTGAGAGCTGTTTCCCCCTGTATCATTGGTGTAACTTTAATGAGCCACTGCAAAATAGCAGTGGACCTCATCATTATCAACAAATATTTCAGTGTTCCACTCTGTGTATTGCAAGATTCAAATTCCACAGGACAAAGCAGATGTTTATCAACTCTGAAGAGGGGAGTGGAATATATGCAGTACTGCTTTGTTTTACAACCCTATTCCTTTATTTGCCTTGGAAACCTCAGTAAAAGACTTCACACTTTTACATGTTTTAGTATTATAACAAGTTTCCAACCTACAAATTACTTGAATGCCAAAAATTACATGTAAGCAGCTTGTTTAAATTCAACGCATTTTTCCATTGAAATTGTGTTATAAATGGTAGTTCAATTTCCAGAATAATTCACATTCCTTTTAATCCACAGTTCATCTGAATTGCTGCATATTAGCAAAAGCACATACTGGATAACATCAGAATCAAGAGAGACACAATAAGTCTGCAGGTTTTTAAAAGAAGAGATGGAGAAAAAAATGAACATACATGAGGAAAAATTTGTTTTCAAGTGGGCTTAACTCAGCTGAATCTTTTTTCAAATTGGTGTAATAAAAGGCAGAAGATAAGGAGAACTCAAATTACAACACATTAGTCTTTCTGAAGGGTACAGAAGCAGGTGCTATTTTACATTATCCCTGTCCCTTTGCAGCCGATAGGTGGTGCCGTTGTCATACAATAGTTAGGTTGCTCTCAGTTCTCAAAACAAAGGGAGGATGTGGGAAGTATATGCAAAGTGGTTTTAAACTGGGTTGTAAAAGAAGGACAGAAAAAAATAAGTGAGGCGGTATGAGCTTGATTATGTGTGGATGATGTTGATACATCAGGTTTTGTAGCAGAGGAGATGACTGTACTAGTACATTTTCTTAAATCTCTGTGTAAAAATTAGAGAATTGAAAACATACATTTTCTCATCCATTTTCTTTGAGCTTTACTCAATTATAAAATAAGATTGTTGTGAGAATTAAACAAGAAAATAAAAAGTGCCTATTAGGTACCACACACATAATTGTTGGTCAATAAATATAATTATGTTTGGGGGATCCCTGTGTGGCTCAGGGTTTGGCGCCTGCCTTTGGCCGGGGCCATGGTCCTGAGGTCCTGGGATCGAGTCCCACATTGGGCTTCCAGCATGGGGCCTGCTTCTCCCTTAGCCTGTGTTTCTGCCTCTCTCTCTTGGTCTCACATGAATAAATAAATAAATAATCTTTTTTTAAAATATGATTATCTTCATCTCCTGAATTAGATAAAATTAATAAACTACATTAACCTAATGTTATTGTTATTTTGCAAAATTAAGCTAAAATACATGATCTCTGGACCCTGGAATCTTATAAAGAAGTAGCAAGAAGTAGGAAAAATGTTAAGCTTTAATATATATTACTAAGAATGAATTCTTAAGACTCATTATTTGATTCTTTTGTAGGTAAATATCCTGCTATGCATTACCAAGTACACCCTTTAGTAGAGGTAGTCTGCATTTGTGCAGAATATATTTGGAGATACTTGTCTTAAAGTAATATTAACTGTTTTACAGACCTTCACTATTTGTGACTATTGTCTTAAACTTTTTGAACATCAATGGAAAATAGTTAATAAGTAGGGAAAAATAGCAGGATGAATGCTCTTTATTGCAAACTTCACAAGCAACGTGGAACTAGCCTTTACTTTTCATGCCTCCACAGGCTTCCTTTTGGTGAAGTCACAATTTATTAATTAATTAGCCTTGCTCTCTGCCGGTGAACTAGAGTAGAGAATGTAGTAAGATTTATGTTTTCCAGTTTTATTAGTTATTAGCCAAGGTAAAATTTTATTGTAGAGAAAGTTAAAACTAATGACTAAAATAATGAGATACTATAAATAAATTACTCTTCCTAGAGTTTCTTTCCTTTCCTGTCTTTTCATCACTCCGGTTGGCCTTAGACTACCCCCATTTTCTTCCTCTTCACTAGATCCTCTAGGTCTGAGGTGCTGAAGGAAATGTTGCCAATGCCTCTCCAGTGAAGGCCTGCTTCCTTGGGAACCCAAGAGTCATTTCTCCGTCTTTGCTATCTGGATGTTTTTATCTCTTCCTAAGGACTTCTTGCTCCCAAGTGAGAGAATGATTTCTCATGGAACTCTTCTGGTCTAAACACCAGAAGCAGGCCTGCAGCCATGCCTCAGCCTTAAATCACAGCTCCATGTCTTCAGTAGACCTTGTATTGCCTTGAACTGTGGGACTGCTGGGGAAACCCTTCTTTGTCTTCCACCTGATTACTCAGGAGTCTGTCAGATTGCTTGAAGAAGTCTGTGAAAGGTAGGGAGGAGGAAAATACATGATGCTCTTTCTGCCATTCACAAGATCTTGATTTTGTGTAGGGAACCAACACCTGTTCTTGAATGTGTTTTGCAGTCTGGAAAATACGATACTTGATTTGAATCTGTGATATTCACAGGGCTTGTTGGAGCTCCAGAGTGTGAGAAGGTTGCCTCCAGGGAAGGGGGGGGCAAAAGGTGAAGTGGTGTTGTGGACCCCTGCCTCAACTCTGGAAGCTCTGCTTTGAACGGTTTCATAAATTCAACCCCTATTGAAGATGTTTTCAAAGAAAAGAGTTTGAAAATTATTGACACCTCAACCTTTTAACAGCTGAGCCCGATATTATACTCAGGCATCTGGTTCACAAATACTAGAATAGTTCCTTTTAAGCTGACGACTATCACAGTTCATTAGATGATTATGTGATTTCTTTCTATATCAAAATAGATTTCTATTCATTAATGATAAGTAGTGCCTGATGGTAACTAAATTAAATAGATTAATGAAGGGTATTAGTAATTTCATGGATAAATAAATAAATATATATTTTTAAAAATTAAGACTAATGCACCACAAAATGTACTCTATTTATTTTCACTAAATTATTCACATTTAAAACTGTCATATATTCTGTGAATTAATAACGGTAGCTAATAGTGCAGTCTTCAACTCTTCTTTGATCTTTGGTAAAATGACCAAGTACTTCTCGATTTTTTTTTAATTTTATTTTATTTATTCATGAGAGACACAGAGAGAGAGAGGCAGAGACATAGGCAGAGGGAGAAGCAGGCTCCATGAAGGGAGCCTGATGTGGGACTCGATCCCAGGACTCCAGGATCACGACCTGAGCCAAAGCCAGATGCTTAACCACTGAGCCACCCAGGCGTCCCACTTCTCGATTTTTATAAAGCTATTTGGATCTAGAAATCAATCAAATAGTCAGCCATATCTTCTACATTTCAAATCTGAAAATAAAGTTTGGGCAAAGTCCAAGCTGAAAAATGGCATTATTTTCTAATTCTCTAAATTCTGGTAGTATTTGCTACTGTTTCTTTATTCCTCCAGTTACTCTCTTTACTTCTCTCTTGATAGCCCCGATTGTTCAAGTTAGACTCCCAAAGTGAAAAATCAAAATCTTGATTATATTAGTTGATACTATACTATTTTGAGAGGGGAAAATATTCCTTTTTATATTAAGGATTGGAATTTGCTTGTGATTGTCACTAAAAATAAAATGTAGATTTTTCAGTCATAAATTTCCTTACTGTAAAATACCCTTTTTAGTATTTTTTTTTTAAAGATTTTATTTATTTATTCACGAGAGACACAGAGAGAGAGAGGCAGAGAAGCAGGCTTCATGCAGGGAGCCCAATGTGGGACTTGATCTTGAGACTCCAGGATCACACCCTGGGCCAAAGGCAGGCTCTAAACCAGTGAACCACCCAGGGATCCCCAATACCCTTTTTAAAACCTAGGATTGCATAACTTAAAGCCTATTTAATTTAGCTAAAAAAATTTAGCACCTTTTATTCCTTTCCTTAGTATACATATTTAAAACATTTTAACTCCTATGTCATGATTCAGATATAGTCATAGCAGGATCACTGAATGTTAGTTTTCTTGTGTTGTTTTCTTAAATGTTCAGATCTCAATTATAAATATATTTTATACATTGGAGGCAATTTAGCCTAACAAAGAATTGTAGAATGTATTAGATGAATAAAAGTACTTCCAATAACTGATTACCTGCGTGTCAATCAAAACCTGAAATGGCTGCTTCTGTTTTATTTCTTTAGAGTGAACACATTATTACATGGACTAAATAGCAATGAGTCTTTCATGTTTACCTCCTTTTGGGAGTGGGGGAGCAAGTGTAATTATACTTTTTCTAAGGGTTGAAAATTCCTTGCAGTTTGGAAAATAAATGATTTTTACACAAAAAATGTTTGATTTCTATAGAAACAGGAAACAAATGCAGTAAAATACTAGACATTTCTAGGACCCCCATCCTTGATTTGGAAATGCATTCAGAAAACCTATATAACTTTTGACTATAAATCTTCCTGGATTAATATAATGGACTATTCAATACATATTTGTTGGCTAAATAACATATTTTTAGAACTTTAAGTTTTTGTTTGCATTTAAGATTACTATGAACTTAAAAAATAAACAATGAATAAGAGTTTATTGTCCAAGTGGAAACCACAGGCACAAATTTGTAGTACATTCATCTTTTTTCTTAAATTATGATATTCTTCACATGTTCTTTCAGACTTTAGTTTTGCAAATTATATTTATGGCTTTTAAAAAATTAATGATTTAAACAGAGTTAATTTTGGATTTTGTAAGATAGACGCAGAGATTCCTTATGGGAAACCTATAAGTATGAAGAAACTAATAAGATTTTAGGTAATCCATTGAACTCATTGGCCATCTTAAAAATTCTGAAAGCTTATCTGGATGGCCTCTTTAATTGCTTTATAAAAAAGGTACTACCTGCTGAGACCTGCTGAGATAGTCATCCATGCTCATATAAATATATGTAGAATATGTCAAATTATAAAACCATCACATTTTCAAGCAGATATGCCTCATCTGATCACTATGGGAAAATAATAGTTTATAACTATAAATAAAATGTTAGTTTTTAATTGGATATCTGTAATGATACTGTATGCAAACTTTGTAAATGCTAATTTTAAAATCTTAAATGGGAAGTGCTTAGGGGTGGAAGTCAATAAAAATGCTTAGGTTCAAATGCTGGCTGTATTACTTGGCTATGCACATTTGGATAAGCTGATCATCCTATGCCTTTTTTTCCTCATCTATAAAAGATGTTTTAAAGACAAGAGATGATATATGGAAAACACCTAAACACTGCCTGCTACATAGCAGGCTGTTAATAAATAGACATTACATCTGAGTAACTTCAATCAAATTATCCTTTAAGTCATATGTGGAAATGGCTTTCAGTATAAGAATTCTTATTTTAGTACTCTTAATGTTCTTTTTTTAAATTTATGATACTTCACTATAACAAGATTAAAAGTCTCCAAATCTGGGCAGCCCGGGTGGCTCAGCGGTTTAGCACCTGCCTTCTGCCCAGGGTGTGATCCTGGAGTCCCAGGATCGAGTCCCACATCGGGCTCCCTGCATGGAGCCTGCTTCTCCCTCCGCCTGTGTCTGCCTCTCTCTGTTGCTCATGAATAAATAAATAAAATATTTTTTTTAAAAAAGTCTCCAAATCTAACCAATGGATGAACTGTGCGGGTCTTGGCTTTCAGTAGTCCTTATTTTCATGTATTATGCACCAACACTTCCAAGCCTCCTTTCGTATGCAAAATTCAGTCTTTTATATATCACCAGACAAACTGATTTAAAATTATCACCTGGGGATCCCTGGGTGGCGCAGCGGTTTGGCGCCTGCCTTTGGCCCAGGGCGCGATCCTGGAGACCCAGGATCGAATCCCACGTCAGGCTCCCGGTGCATGGAGCCTGCTTCTCCCTCTGCCTGTGTCTCTGCCTCTCTCTCTCTCTGTGACTATCATAAATAAATAAAAATTTTAAAAAATAAATAAATAAATAAAATAAAATTATCACCTGGTTGCACTGATCCCTGCCAGTGGGGTAAAGGCCAGATATCAGCCAGACAGAAAGGACCTTAACCCTGGCCATTCTACCACCATTTCTCCAAACCAGGGGTTCCTGTCAGGCATCAATCTTGCTTATTTACAGGGCCATAGATATCTTAGAAATGTGTCACCTCACTCAACCCAAACTCTTTTTCCACCCTAAAGTCACCTCCCAATGTATTCACCCCTCACACTACCCCACCAGTGAGAAATTTTGGGCTGGAAGTAGGCAGCTGGTTGGAAACATCACCAAGGATTATATGTCCCGATAGATCACAACCAATGTAGGCCTCCAGCTTTGATTTAGTAATGGTGGAAGAAAATCCCTCCTTCACTGTGATAGATACCTTGTGAGTTCCGAAGGTCCAAAATTTAAAGATTAAAGGCTGCCCAAACTTCTTCCTTGGATTAGGGAAGGAGCAGTGCCTAGAGAAGGAGAGATGCATAAGTCTGCTGTCTCATTTTTCAGAACTGTTGATGTCACCTGCCTATGACCGGTGCCTCTCAAAGGTCTTAACTATGGGGTTACTAAGACCACAGGAAGGCAGTATTTATAGGTACCAAATTAGAAACTTCACAGTTCCTAACCCAACCATCTTTCAGTATGTAAGCTTTATTCACCTTTCAAATATGTAAGAACACCCTATATTCAGAGGAAAGGGAAATTACTTCCAAATAAAAACAAAAACAAAATCCCCTTCCATTATTGATTCTTACAGAACTGGTCTTTATCATAACCGTTAAAAAATGATGGTATTTCAGCTCTGGCACTTCTTCCACAGTTACTGTTCGCTACTGTGGTAAGCAAGAGCCCTTTTATCTCCCCAATTTATTTATCCATCTATTTATCTCTGTCTTTTAGCAGTTTGCCTTTATGGATTCCTTTTTTTCTTTCTTCTAGTAGCATATTTAGTTCTCAAGCATTTTAGTTTCAGGATCTCTTTAAACTTCTCACAAGTATTGAAAGAGCTTTGTTTATGAGATATGCATTTATATTTATCATTTTGAAACTAAAACCAAATTTTAAATGCTTATTAATTCTTTAAAAATAAAACTAGTACAAGACACCTAAGTAGCTCATTCGGTTGAGCACCCAACTCCTAGTTTCAGCTCAGGTCATGCTTTCATAGGTCATGAGATCAAGCCCTAGTGTCAGGCTGCACGCACAGCGGGAAATCTGCTTAAAGATTCTCTCCTTCTGCCTGTCCTCCCACTCGTTCTCCCTCTCTCTCAAAAATAAATCTTTAAAAAAAATAAAACTAGTAAAACAATCACATAAAATATTTTTGTTGTTTACATAAAGAGTATATTTTTTTTTATCAGAAATAACTATACTTTCCCAAACAGAAACATTTAGAGAAAAGAGTAGCGTTGCTTTATGTTTTACAAATCTCCCTGATGTCTAGCTTAATAAAAGACAGCTGGAGTTCTTCATATCTGCTTCCTTATTCAGTCTGTTGCTGTATCACATGTAGCCTCTGGAAAACTTCACTGTACATTCATGAAAGAATGGAAATGAAAAAGGCAGATAACATTCTTAGTATTATTATTAAAATAGGGTTGGCCTCGCGGTCCCCTTAAAAGGATTATAGGCACCCTACAGAGTTCCCCATAAGAATTTGAGAATAGCTGGTCTGTAATTCCTTAGTTATTTTGGTGTTCAGATTTATCCCAGATTTGGCAACTATTGGCCCTTGTGAGCAGGCTCTTAAGTCCTCGTGAAAAGCCCCGCTTTTACTCATTTATCTTTTGGGGAACTTTTGACTTTCTGGCATACCAAGATGTTCCAGACTCATCTTGAACCCATTCTGCTCTAGGCCTAGAGTTAGCCCTTTTCTCTGGCTCCTAGTAGAACAAGGAAAAGACATGAAGTTTCTCCTGGCTAGACTTGGTATTTATCAGCCATTTCCCATCCATTAATTTCTTATTGTTTATGTTGGTTCCTGTGCCCTGTATCACCATGTATATTGCTGGGCCTGTCTCTGTAGAACAGTGTGGTTTCCCAAGTGTGAGCTGCAAGATGACTTTAGGTGATACAAAGACAATCCATTAAAATTATAAGATATGTATTTATTTTATGTATGTTTAAACAAAAAAATACAACTGCTATTGATACTTGAACAGCACAGGTTTGAACTTTACAGGTCTACTTATTCATGGACTTTTTTGAATAAATAAATACAGTACTATAAGTGTCTTTTTCTTCCTTATGATTTTCTTAATAGCATTCTCTTTTTTGGCTTATCTTATTGTAAGAATACAATATAAAATACATATAGCATATAAAATGCATGTTAATTGGCTGTTTATGTTATTAGAAGTTAAGTTTTTACAGTACGCTATTAGGAGTTAGCTGAAAGTTTTAGGTGGATTTTCTTTCTTTTTTTTAATTATCATTTTATTTTAATTTCAGTGGAGTTAACATTAGGTTTTTGACGGGAGGGGTTGGTGACTCTACCGCCCACCTTGTTCAGGGGTCAACTATAGTATATCAAGTCAAGCATTTCATGATATTTTTAAAGGTAAAGTAAAAGTGAATATTGAAAGGAAAAAAAAAACAAGCCAAATTAAAGAAAAATATTAAGAATATAATGCTATGAAGTGTGACAAAAAACAAAGCTGGATTGAATGAAAATTGAATGTCTGACATTTGAGGCTCTCTAATCTAGATTATTCCTGCCCTTTTTGTGTCCTGGGTTCCCATATCCTATTCTAAAAGCACAACAGATGAAATCTTTCTTTTACCTAAGCCTGTCAGCCATCTAATACCTGGGGATCTCCCATTTTTTTCTTTTGTTTTAACTAACTAGGTTTTATATTTTTCTAAACAGGGACTAGGAAATCTGCTATCCTAGGGCAATTAGCTTTAAATCCAGGGCAGTAGCTTTAAAGTTTTTTAAATAGTAAAATAATATTGTTACTTCTGCAGTCTTTAAATCCATATACCATTGATCTACTTGAGTTCAAACTTTTTGTTTTGACTGTTTTAACTACATCTACTGTTGTTTTACTATTAAATGAAAAAACTGTGCATTGTTTTACATAATAATGCTCATTGGGTACACCAATGTCAATTGTTTATTGTTGTATTAGGACTTATTAAGCCTATATATATGTTAGCTTAATTTTTTTGTTATCAAAATAATTTTTAAATGTAAATTCGACCCTAAATTTTTGACACCTAAGTAGGTACTTAAATTTGCTCTATTTGCAAGGATGGAAATTTTTTGCTATGATAAGTAGGATTGTCTTTACAACTATTGTATGGAAGCATATTAGTATGAGTAAGTGTACAGTTTGTTCATAATTTCTTACTCAATGGGAAGAATAGACTTTATTCCCAGTTCTTAAAAATTATACAAGTAGAACTTATAACAAAGAATGGAGTAGTTTTAAAACAATTTATTTGGGGGGAGGAACCTATATCTGATTATAAAAAATTTATTCAGTAAACTAATTGCCTTATTCTGTATGTGTACACTTTTTATACATCTTTGATGTCATCTATTTGTAAACAAGATTTTTTTCAGTGATTGTCGAAAGAATTATTTAAACTAAGTCATGTATTACCCTTTCTGTCTTTTCATTTTTACACAAATAGGTATGATTTTTTTATTTTTAAAAATCTTGGGAGGCCTTAAATTAATTTTATAGACTTAAGGGTAGGAATAAGATGCTAATTTTTGTGTCACAGACATTTAAATATACATGTAATATATATTTGGTGCTACTGGGATTGATAGATGTTTCTCTCAAATTCCCATACTCACATTTTTAATCTCCATTTAAAAGCTTAGAGAACATACACCTACTTTCAGAAGCCCATTTGTTAGCATTTTGTGTTTTAGATGATAGTTTTCATTTCTGTACTTGTTATTACTAAAAGGGCATACATCTTGGCATTTAGATAAGAAGGCACAAGTATTTTGATTCTTTCAAACATTTATAAAATTTTCATGTAAACATAGTTTAGTATATGGTAACTTTATAACATTTGTTATGATGAATTTATGTATGTGGATATAAGTAGTATTCTAGTAAAGACACATATATATTTTGAGCCTCTGCTATGAGACTAACATAGCTGTCATTGTTATAGGCTCCTTTTACCCTGAATCATCCCTACAACCTAGGGACTTTACTACTAATACCTTGACCTACTGTAAATTTATTTGGAGAAGATAAGCAAAGGGTAACTCCTCTTTTTAAAACTTGGGAAACCTCTGTGTGGATTAAATGAGCTTGATTCATTGAGTCCATAATGAAATGCAGAATTTCCCTAACCATTGATGGCTTGTCCATGAAATCCCAACCTTTCACTTTTTCTTACTAAAGCAAAGGAAATAAAACCAGCCACTCATTCTTCCTGGACTGCCCTTGTGTGGCTTCCTTTCTCTTACATAATGACCCCAGAAATTACCTTGGTCTGCAGTTGAAGGAAATTTTAGATGGTAGAATTTCAGGAAATGTGAGAGAGAGATTTGCAACAAGGTCATTTTGTTTAATTATGTCACTCAGTCTATTTAGCATGGTATAAGTTTGGTCCAGGAGTGGGAAGAGTAGTAGTATTTTGTAAGGCCCAAATTTCTCTCACTGACTGGTGTGATCATTGTTAAGCCACTCTCCTCCCCTCATAGTTTTTCACCACTGTCTTCTTTTCTCAGCTTGCATTCTCTGAGTAGGCAGGCACACTTGCTGACTTTTGGGAAGTAGTAAGCTTACCTGGTTTTCCCAGGCTCACAGGCTCAATGACAAAGGATTCTGTTTTGAAACCACCATTTTGACAAAGTTGCTTTGAAGGAAATGATTGAGACTTTGTGGAAACAGAAGAAAATACCAAATAGTTTTATGTCTTTTATATGAACTTAAAATACCGGCTAATCAATATTTTTTATTATTGAAAAAGTAAGCCTATTGTGTTCCCATCCCATCCCCAACCCAGCTACACCTGTTTCTTTACTGCTACCTCTGCTTTCATGTTTCTACAATGCTACCATCCTGCACCAGTGTTGATCTCACACCTGAAGCATAGTACCCATAACTCACCAGTGTTTGCCCTCAACCTTTAGATCAAGGGAGAGGTAGTCACTCAGATGGATCATAGAATCCAACCCATTATTTGGTTCCCTTGGGTTTGCCAATGTAATGTGAAGACAGAATGGCAGTAGGATCTTGTAGTCCATTACCTACTTAGTAGAGGCCATGAATAACGATTTCCTTGGGCAACAGCAGCAGCCACAGGAACCTCTAATATCCATATTTGCAGTATTGAACACTTGATTATTAAAATGGGGGGGTGGCAGTTGGTTATTTTATGTATTTTTTTCTTGCCATTGGTGCCCTAAGACTAATTGGTTGCCTTTTTTTTTTTTTCACAGCATCTAGATTTTTTTTTTCCTACCAAAATTAAGTTCGCATACTATGGCAGGAAATTTTAAATTTTTGTAGTAAGTTTAGAATTTGCTTTTTGTAACTTACCTAATTCTAATGGAATCTGTTCTTTCTCCTGATAATTCTTTGACCATATGAGAAGATGTGCAATATCCAAAAAGAAAATATTACTCTTGTAGTGTCATAACTTTATTTAAAAATAAAATAATTGCTTTTGTCTTATAGGACAAACTATTCGAGAGAAAAGAATTGTAGAAGCAGCAAATAAAAAAGAAGTTGACTATGAAGTCGGAGATATTCCATCAGAATGGGAAGGTAAGTTTGTGTTTTTAGTAATATCTCTTCTGGAAGCCAAATTGTTTATACAAAATTAACAGGAGCAGGTATAATTAGGTGTTTATTCTTCTTACGAAAACTTTGGTAATCTGAATCTAAGAAATTTTTTTTAAAGTTGCATTTCTTTGAAAGTTGTGAAGATGTCACACTTTAGTACAGGAACATATGTATAGTGAGAGGAACTTTTAAACATTAGCAGAGCTGGCACGAGAGTGAGCAGAGGGGAGCTCCTACAATACAGATTGAAGGAGGCACTCACTTTCATACGCTGACTGCATAGTTGCATTAAACCAGAGTTTAAATGTCATTTCTGGCACTAACTACCCACATGAACTTGGGAAAGTAAATTCATACTTCTCAGTACAAATTGCAGACAGTACTTGCTGTAACCATCTGGAATATTTGCTCAACTTAAAATGACCCCAGTGGCTGACCCCCTGTTAAGACAAGGATGGACACTTGATCCCTATCAGGACTTTGGAATTAAGGTTAGAGATCAAAGTGAGATAAAACAGTAGCAGTCAGTCTTTCAGTATGGCTGGAACAATGACATATGATTGTGGGTAGTTATCTTCAATCAGCTGTCTAAGCTTTGTTGCAGAAAAAGCTGATCTACTAAAAAGAAAATGGAAACCAGTCTGCAATAAGTATATAGTGAGACAAAATATTTCCTAGATTTCCAGGAAGTTTCTTGTTCTCTGTTCCATTTCTTTCTTAATGAAGTTCAGATGCATATCTGCCATTGAGTGCTAGTGCCACCCCATATCCTTGTTATAAATTTCCCTTTTCCTTATCAGTTCTTTGCCTCGCACCTGGCACATACTAAGTGCTCAGTAAGTATATAGTGAATACATGAAATCCAGCACTTTTAAATGGATTTTAGAATAATGTTAATTTTTACAAAAAGTGCCTCCTGGAATTTTTGGTGGGATTGTGGTGAGCATATAAATCACTTTGCAAGAACTGACATCCTAACAATAAGTATTTTCTGACCCTCGGACGTTATATTTCACTTTATCTAATTTAAGCCTTTAATTTATCTTACCAAAGTTTGTAATTTTCATCATACAGATGTTGCACATCTTTTGTCAGAATGATTCATAAGTAGTCATATTTTTGATGCTACTGTAAATGATAATTTTTTCAGTGTTAATTTTTTATTCATTACTATCATAAATATGTAGTAGGTATTTGCATATTGATCTTATATGCTATGACTCTGCTGAGCTCAGTTGTTAATTATAGTAGCTTTTTTGTCAATTTCATCAGATTTTTTTCTTTTTCTTAGAAGATCATGTTGTCTTTGAACCGACATTTTCTTCTTTCCAACCTGGATGCCCTTAGCTTTTTTAATCTTACCTGTTTGCATGGACTAGAACTTACAGTATATTGTTGATTGGAAGAAATGAGAATGAACATCGTTGCCTTGTCCTGATGTATTACTCTTTCTGTACATTGTTAATTGGCTTATCTAAAATTTTATTTAATATTTTTATCTTGAGGTATATTGGTTAGTAGCTTCTTTTTCTTACAATGTCTTTGCTTGGGTTTCATGTCAGTGTAAGCTCACCTCATTAAATGAATTTGGGTATATTCCTTTTTTGATATCCTGTAAAACTTTATGTAGAAGTAAAATTACTTTTTTAATATTTGATAGACTTTACTAGTGAAGCCATCTGGGCCTGGAGTTTTGAACTACAAATTAAATTTCTTTATTAGATTTAGGATTCTCAAAAAAAAAAAAAAAAGATTTAGGATACTCAGGTTATCTATATCTTCTTGAGTGACCTTTGGTAGCTTGTTCATTTCAAAGAGTCTGTCCATTTCATCTAAGTTTCCAATTTATTTTAAGATATTATTTATTTATTCATGAGAGACACAGAGAGAGAGAGAGGCAGAGACATAGGCAGAGGGAGAAATAGGCTCCCCCTTGGGAGCCTGATGCAGGACTTGATCCCAAGACTCTGGGATCATGCCTTGAGCCAAAGGCAGAAGCCCAACCACTGAGGTGCCCACCACCCAGGTGCCCCAAGTTTCCAAATTTTTTTGCATGATACTGATCATAATATTTTCTTATTATCATCTTAATATCTTTAGGATCTGTAGTGATATCACCTCTCTCATTACTAGTTTTTATGACTGAGTTGTGTTCCCCCAAAATCTATGTTGAAGTCTTCTTTACCTTAGCACCTCTGAATTTGGAGACTGTATTTGAAAATTGGATCTTTAAAGAAGTAATCAAGTTAAAATAAGATTATTAGGATGGGTCTTAATCTAGTATGACTGGTGTCCTTATAAAAAGAGGAGATTAGGACACAGAAGGAAGAAGACACAGGGAGAACACAACCGTCTACCAGCTGAGGTGAGAAATCTTAGAAGAAATGGACCTTGCCAACAAGGTAGCTTTCATCTGTTTCATCTGTTTTTGATCTTAGACTTCTACCTTCCAGAATTGTAAAAAATTAACTTCTGTTGTTTAAACCACTGAATGTTTGGCACCTTACTTTATTATAGCAGCCTTAGCAAACTAATACATTAGTATTGAGTATTGTTTATGATTCAGTTTTATTTCCTATTGTCAGTTATCAGGTGTATCTCCATTGAGTGTTTTTGTTTTTATAAACTACATCTTCAACATATCAAACTCTTTATTTCTGTGATGTTTCCACTTCATATAGATACAAGAACCTTACAAAGGTGTACTTCCATTTTTTCCTCTTAACATTTCTGTTATTGTCATATATTTTAGTTGTATTTGTTACAATATACTCTGTATCATTACTTTTACTTAAATAGCGAGCTAGGATTTAGAGAGGTTTATTTTTTTTAAAAAAATTTACTTATTTATTCATGAGAAACACAGGGAGAGAGGCAGACACACAGGCAGAGGGAAAAGCAGGCTCCATGCAGGGAGCTCGATGTGGGACTCAATCCCCGGATTCCAGGATCACGCCACAGTTGGAAGGCGGTGCTAAACCGCTGAGCCACCCTGGCTGCCCTAGAGAGGTTTAATCAATAAGAATATATGACATATTTATTCAGATTGTTACCATATATAATGCTCTTCATTCCTTTTTGTAGATCTAGATTTCCATCTATGATCATTTTCCTTTAGTGTCTAAGACTTCCTTTAACATTTCTTTAAACGTGAGTCTGTTGGCATTGTACTTTTCAGCTTTGATATGTCTGAAATATATCTGTCCCTTGGTGAGGGGCAGAAGGAGAGGGAGGGAAAGAATCTAAAGCAGGTTTCACACCCACCACAGACACCAACCATGGCTCAGTCTCACAATCCTGAGATGATGACCTGAGCCAAAATCAAGAATAAGACCCTTAAATGACCAAGCCACCCAGGCACCCCTGTCTGAAATATAAAGATATTTCTCTGGCTAGAGTATTCTAGGTTTGTAGAGTTTGGTTTTTTCCCTTTCAGTACTTTAAAGATACTTTACATGGTTTCTCTCAGGAAATCTATTGTCATGCTTTGCTCTGTCCCTTTTTATGTAATGTATATATTTTTCTTTTGGCTATTTTAAAGTTATTTTTTTTTAACTGGTCTTCAGCAATTTGATCATGATGTACCATCATATAGTCTCTTGTGCTGGAAGTTTCTTAGACCTTTGGATTTATAGTTTCAATCAGTTTTAGAAATATTTTGGACGTTGTTTCTTCAAATACTTTTCTCTGAGTCCCTTTCTGTCCTTCCTTTTAGTAATTACATTTACAATTTTAGGCTGTTTGAAGTTGTCTCACAGTTCACTAACACTCTGTTCATTTGTGAAGTTTATTCTCTTTGAGTTTCATTCTGTATAGTTTTTCTTGCTGTATTTTCAAGTTCAGTAATGTTTTCTTTTACAGTGTCAAATTCCTACCAGTCCATCCAGAGTATACCTCATTTCAGACATTGTAGCTTTCATCTGTTTTATATCTTCCATGCCTCTGCCTAACCTGTTCAATCTGTCCTCTAGCTTTCTGAACATATGGAGTATAGTTATAACTGTTTTAATGTTCTTATCTGTTAATTCTACCATCTGTGTCTGTTTTTAGTTGATTTTGGTTAGTTGATTTTTTTTTCTCCTGAATATGGGAAGTATTTTTTTGCTTCTTTGTTGCCTTCACAATTTCTGATTGGATGTCAGACGTTTTAAATTATTGCCTAGTTGGATACTGGATATTTTTATATTGTTAAGCTTTGTTCTGAGACACAGCTAAATGACTTGGGAACACTTTGATCCTTTCAGGGATTGCTTTTAAGATTTGTTAGTTGGGACTGGAACAGAGTTTAATTTAGAATAATTCTGCACGGCTGATTCAAATCATGGCTGAGTACTCTCCTCTGTTCCATCAGTCATGAGGTTTTCAATTGTGGGTGGTGGAAATTAATATTACTCTTGCCCCTATGTAAAATGTGAGGACTGTTCCTTCTGACCCTTTCAGGTGATTCTTTTCCTGGTCTTAAGAGTTTCTTACTTACATGAACTCATTAGTGCTCTGCTGAATACTTGATAGCAGCCTCCTGCCAATCTCCACAGTTTTCTGTCTTTGTAGCTGTCTCATGTCTGATAGTCTGTTCTGTGAATTTTAGTCACCTTGGTCTCCCTAGACTCCCAGCTCCATATGGTGGACTTTAGCAGTATCCTCTCCCCATGTCAAAGTCTGGAAACTCTCAAAGCACTAAGTGAGGCATTGTTTTGGTTTTGGTTTTGGTTTTACCATTCTGAAGGGATCACTGTATTTCTCTACTTGATGTCCACTATCTTGAAAATAATTGTTTCATGTAATTTGTCCATGTTGCTGCATGTTGGCTAGAAGAAAGCAGCTTTCTTTCAATTTGTTTAATGCATTTGAAATTCATTTTTGTGTTTGCATGAATCAGTTTATTCCTTTTTTATTGCTGAGTAGGATTTTATCATACTGATATACCAGTTTGTCCATTCACCAGCTGCAGAACATTTGGCTTATTTACACTTTATAGCACTTATAGGTGGAGCCACTCTATAAATCCGTATTTCTCTTCAGGTATAAATATATGAACATAAAATTTCATTTCCTTCTGGTAACTATCTTGAAGCAGCATTTCTAGATCATGTGGTAAGAAGAGATTCAACTTAAACTGCTAAACTGGTTTTTAACATGTCTCTACGATTTAGCTTTCCCATTAGTACTATATGGAGAGTTAAAGCTGCTCCTTGTCTTCACTAGCTGTTGGGGTTGTCAATGTCAATTAGATCCATTGGAATAAATATGTTATAGTGTCTCAATGTAGTTTTGATTTTTATTTCTCTAGTGCTTAGTCATGCTGATCATCTTTTCATGACCTTATTTGCCATTTTTATATCTTCTTAACTCTATTGTCTATTCTTCTCTTTTTGCCCAGAAGCTTTTTATTTGGTTGGGGTTTTTCCCAAATTGTTTATTTTTGAGGGTTCCTTATTTATGTTCAGTACAGTTCCTCTACCATATATGTGATTTGCAACTTTTTTCCCCCAGTCTATGGCTAATTTTTCCATTCTTTTGACGGTGCCTCTTGGAGAGCACACATCTATGATTTTAATGAAGTCCAATTTATCATTTTTTTTTCTCTTACGTATCATGATCTTGGTGTTGTAAGAAATTTTTGCTTAACCCAAGGTCATGAAAATTTTCTCCTATGATTTCTTTTAGAAATTTTACAGTTTGAGATTGTAGATTTATATCTATGATCCATTTTTAATCTATTTTTATGTATAGTGTAGGTACCATGTCATTTATTTGAATATCCAGTTTTTTCTAGTACTATTTTTGTATTGTGTTAAAATACACATAAGATAAAATTTACTGTCTTAACCATATGTAAGTGTACAGTTCAGTGGCATTAAATACATTGACTTTATTGTGTAGTCATCCCTACCATCTATCCCTTTAAGTCTTTTCATCTTGCAAAACATTAAATAATAATTCTCCATTTTTCCTTACCCTTTCCCATGCCCTGGCATCCCATCATTATACTTTGTCTTTATGATTTTGACTACTCTCCCAGAACTATTTCTGAGATGATCATTCGGGGATGCCTGGGTGGCTCAGCAGTTGAGCATCTGTCTTGGGCTCAGAGTGTAATCCTGGAGTCCTGGGATCAAGTCCCGCATCGGGCTCCCTGCATGGAGCCTGCTTCTCCCTTTGCCTATGTCTCTGCCTCTTTCTCTGTGTCTCTTATGAATAAATAGATAAAATCTTGAAATGACCATATGTTTCTCTCGGTTTTTGCACCTTTGTGAAACATCACTTGGCCATATAGGTGTGGCTATGTCTGTGTTCTCTATTCTCCCTGTGGATCTGTCTGTCCTTTTCCCTATGCCATACTTCCTTGATTACTGATACTTTGTACTAAGTCTTGAAATAGGTAATTTGAATCCTCCAATCTTTTTCACAGTTGTTTTAATTCAGGCCTGGGGCACCTGGGTGGCACAGTGGTTGAGCATCTGTCTTTGGCTCTGGTCATGATCCTGGGGTCCTAGGAACAAATCTCATATCAGGCTCCCCACAGGGAGCCTGCTTCTCCCTCTGCCTATGTCTCAACCTTTCTCTGTGTCTCTGTGTCTCTCATGAATAAATAAATAATATCTTTTAAAAAACCTTAATTAATTCAAGCCTTTTGTCATTATATATGATTTTTAGTATCTGCTTATCAGTTATTACCAAAAAACTCTTTCAGGACTTTGGGAATGCATTGAATTTATAGATCAGTTTAAAGAGTATTGAGTTTTCTTTGAACACACCATATTCTCTCCATTTTCTTAGGTCTTTCCTTCATTTTTTCATCTATAGTTTTTAGCTTACAGATCAGGCTATATTTTATTAATTTAAAATCTAAGTATTGGGTCACCTGGGTGGCTTAGTCTGTTAAGTGGCCAGCTCTTGATTTCAGCTCACATCATGACCTCTAGGTTATGGGATCAAGCCCCACATGGGGCTCCTCATTTAGCAGAGAGTCTGTTTGAGGATTTTCTCCCTCTTCCCCTCCCTCCATACTTTCTCTCCCTTCTCTTTCTCTCTAAACTAAATAAATCCTTTTGAAACACAACTTGAGTGTTTCTTTTTGATACTAGAAAACTTAACATTCACTAAAGCACATAGGAAATCACTTTATTTCAAATAAAATAACACTACACTATTATTCCAACTTACTCTTTGGCTGCATGTTTATGGGAGTAGCAAGATCTGATTGCAAAACATAAACACTGCTATCAGACACAGATGAAAGCTGCACACATCATAGCAGTATTCCTAAAAGTTTGTTAATTTTTAGGGGCTATTGCTAATTGTTTTTTATTTCAATTTCAAATTATTCATTGGTAGCACATAGAAATAGAATTTATTTTTGTATCAACCATGTACTTTTTACAACTTTGCTAATAAACTCACTTATTAACTTCGGTTTAATGTAGATTTTGGGATGTTGTCTACATAAACAATTTTTATTCTTTCTTTCCTCTATTCCACTGTTGTTGTTGTTTTTTTTCTTGCCTTCCTGTCCTGGCAAAGACCTCCATGACATAGATGATGAGAAATACTGAAAGTGAACAGTCTTGCCTTGTTCTCAATCTTAGGGGGAAACATTCAGTTTCTCACTACTAAATTTGATGTTAGCTGTAGGTTTTTATGTAGTTGCCTTCCATTAGACCAATAGAGCTCTCTTTTCTTCCTAGATTGCTGGGAGTTTGTATCATGAATGATGTTGGATTTTGTCATGTCTTTTCTGCATTTATTGAGCTGATTTTTAGGGCTATTCTCCTTCATTCTTTTAATATTGTTGATTACATTGATTGAATTTCTCTTTATTAACTCTCATTTTTTATTGTGATAAAAGATATATAACATAAAAAACTCCTTTTTTAAGTGCACAAGTCAATGGCATTAGGCACATTTGCAGTGTTGTATAATATCAACACCACCTCCAGCACTTTTCCCATCTTCCTAAAACTGAAATTCCTTACCCATGAAACAGTAACTTCCCATTGCCTCCTCCCTCCCACCACAATGCCTGACAACACTATTCTACTTTCTGTGTCTATGAACTGGACTATTCTAGGTCTCTCATCTAAATAGAATCATACAGTACTTACTGTTTTGTATCTGGCTTATTTCACTTAACAATGCCTTCAAGGTTTATTCATGCTATACCACATATCAGAATTTCATTCTTTTTTCAAGATGGATAATGTTCTATTTCCTGTATATACCACATTTATTTATCTATTCATCAGTGGACATTTGGGTTGTTTCCACTTTATAGCTGTTAAATAATGTTGTGAACATGGCTGTACAAATATTTATAGGTTTCAACCTAATTGTATAAATAATTGTGGTAAACATAAGTGGTTTTAAAACTCCATGTAAAGGGTAGAAATTGTCAGAATGATATAGAAGACAAGTATTTATATCTTGTTTTTGTTTTGTTTTAAATAGGCTCCATGCCTAGTGTGGAGCTCATCATGGAGTTTGAGCCCACAACCTTGAGATCAAGACCTGAGCTAAGATTGAAAGTCAGATACTTAACTGACTGAGCCACCAAGGTGCCCCAAAAGCTATGTATGTCAAACAATTTAACCTAGCTGACAGTTATAGAACATTACACTGAGAAATTGCAGAATACAGATTTTTTTTTTCATTTTATTTACCTGGATGGGCCACACACTCTAGCCAAAAATGTCAAAGGAGGAAATACTTCCTTATATACTTAATGTGTGAGGCCAAGTTTACCTGATACCAACTCTTGTCAGAGACAATAAAGAATACTATAAACCAATAGCCCACAAAATAATAGAAATCATTGACAGATATCCACAACAAACTGCATCCAGCAAAATATAAAAAGGGCAATATACCATGACCATGTGAGATTTATCCCGGTAATACAGGTTGGTTTAATATTTAAAGATCAACATCTCCCCATGTTCCCCACCTCCCACACGTGGTAACCACTATTCTACTTTGTGCTTCTATGAATGCAACTGTTTTATATTCCACATAAAAATAAATTATGCAGTATTTGCTTTCTGTGTCTAGTGTATTTCATTTACCATATCTTCCAGGATCATCTGATATTGTCACAAATAGCAGGATTTTCTTCTTTTTAAGGTTGAATAATATTCCATTGTAAATACGTGTGTGTGTGTGTGTGTGTGTGTGTGTGTATGTGTGTGTGTGTACCACAATTTCCTTATTCATTTCATCTGTGAATGGACACTTATGTTGTTTTCCATATCTTGGCTATTGTCAGTAATGCTGCAGAGAACACGGGAGTACAGATATCTCTTCGAGATAGTGATTTCATTTCCTGTGGATATATACCCAGAAGAGGGATTGCTAGAACATATGGTAGTTCTAGTTTTTAATTTTTTGAGGTACCTCCATACTGTTTTCCATACTGGCTATGTCAATTTATATTCCAACAACAGTATGTGATGGTTCCCTCTACTCCATATCCTCACCAACACTTGTTACCCTTTGTCTTTTTTATAATAACTGTCCTAACAGGTATGAGATGGTATCTAAATGTGGATTTCATTTGCATTTATATTCAATTTTTAACAAAGGAGAAAAACCATAGGCTAATTCCAATTGGTACAGAAAAAATACTTAACAAAATTCATCATACATTCATAATTAAAAACTGCCTGCACACTTTAATAATAGAGTTCCTTTAACTAATAAGAGCATTAAGAGGGGAAAAAAAAAACCTTATGTGTAACCTCATATTCAATGGTGAAAGAACACTTTCCCCCTAAAATAGAGAAAATAAGAATATCCTCTCACTAGTTTTTATTTCATATTATCCTGGAATATTCAAGTATGTGCAATAAGGAAAAAAAGAAGAAATAAAATAAATACAGATGAGACAAAATTCTTTTCATAGATGACATAATTGTACATGTAAACAATCTACAAAAAAAATCTACAAAATTAAGGAATGAATTTAGTAAGTTTTCAAGATATCTGGGCAATATGCTGAAGTCATTTATCTATATTCTCCTGCCAAACAGTTGCTAAATAAAATTTTTAAAATACCAATCAAAGCATTAAAAATTTAGGAATAAATTTACAAAAATATGTCTCTACAACCTGTACCTTGAAAAATGTAAAGAGAAATTCCTAAGAGAAATTAAAGGAACCCCAGATAAATGGAGAGATATATAATTTTCATGGTTCAGAAGTCAATATTTAAAAGATGTTATTGGGGCGCCTGGGTGGCTCAGTGGGTTAAGCTTCTGCCTTTGCCTCGGGTCATGATCCCGGGGTCCCGGAATCCAGCCCCACATCCGGCTCCCTGCTCAGTGGGAAGCCTGCTTCTCCCTCTGCCCCTCCCCTGCTTGTGCTCTCTCTGTATCTTAAATAAATAAATAAATAAATAAGTTATTTACCTCAAATTGATCTGTAGATTTAATGCATCCCCCAGTCAAAATACTAGTGGGCTTTTCCTTTTTATAATTATCCTAAATTTTATATTAAAATACAAAGGATCTAGGATATCTAAAACACTTCTTTTTTTCTTTACAAGTTTTCATTTAAATTCCAGTTAGGGGCAGCCCAGGTGGCTCAGCGGTTTAGCGCCGCCTTCAGCCCAGGGCATGATCCTGGAGACCCGGGATCGAGTCCCATGTCAGGCTCCCTGCATGGAGCCTGCTTCTCCCTCTGCCTCTCTCTCTCTCTCTCTGTGTCTCTCATGAATAAATAAATAATAAAATCTTTTTAAATAAATAAATAAATTCCAGTTAGTTAGCATTCAGTGTAATATTAGTTTCAGGTATAGAATTTAGTGATTCATCACTTACATACAACATCAGCATCAGGTGCTCATCACAGCAAGAGCACTCCTTAATCCCCATCAACTATTTGTTTTTTTGTTTTTTTTTTTTTTAAGATTTTATTTATTTATTCATGAGAGACGGAGAGAGAGGCAGAGACACAGGCAGAGGAAGAAGCAGGCTCTCTGCAGGAGCCTGATGTGGGACTTGATCCCCAACCCTGGGATCAGGCCCTGAGTCAAAGGCAGATGCTCAACCACTAAGCCACCCAGGCGTCCCCCCATCAACTATTTGATCCATCCCCCTACCCACCTCCCTTCCAATAACCATCAGTTTGTTCTCTGTGGTTAAGAATCTCTTGGGGAAAAAAAAATCTCTTTCTTGGTTTGTCTTTCTATTTTTTTTCCCTTTGTTTGTTTCCTAAATTTCACATATGAATGAAATCATATAGTATTTGTCTTCCTCTGACTGACTTATTTTACTTAGCATAATCCTCTGTAGCTTCATTCACGTTGTGGCAAATGTCAAGATTTCATTCTTTTTATGGCTGAGTAATATTCCGCTACGTATATATATTCCACATCTTATCCGTCAGTGGACATTTGGGCTCCTTCTATAATTTGGCTATTTTGTTAATACTGCCATAAACATTTGGGATACATGTGTCCCTTTGAATCACTGTTTTTATATCCGTTCGGTAAATATGCAGCAGTGCAATTGCCAAATCATAGGGTAGTTCTTTTTTTAGCTTTTTGAGGAAACTCCATACTGTCTAAAACAATTTTTAGAAAGAAGAACAAGGTTGGAGGATTTTAACTTTAAAAAGCTACATTTTTCAGGGATTCCTGTGTGGCTCAGCGGTTTAGCACCTGCCTTCAGCCCTGGAGTCCCAGGATCGAGTCCCGCATCAGGCTCCCTACGTGGAGCCTGCTTCTGCCCCTGCCTGTGTCTCTGCCTCTTTCTCTCTCTGTGTGTTTCTCATGAATAAATAAATTAAATATTTTTTTAAAAATAAATAAAATGAAAAGCTACATTCTTTCAAGAAAGTTTAATACCCATATAAGGATGGAATCAGACTGAGAGTTCAGAAGTATTCCTACCCTTATATGGTCTGTTAAGTTTTCAATGGAAAAAGGAAATTCTTTTCAACAACTAGTGTTAAATAGTTATATATCTGTATGATCTTTACCTCACATCTTCTCCAAAAACTCAACTTGAAACTGATCTCAGACCTAAATGTGAAAGTTAAAACTTTTAGAAGAAACATTGGACAAAATCTTTCTATCATGAGATAGTCATAGAATTAGATGTAAAAGAAAAGAAATGTAGGGATCCCTGGGTGGCGCAGCGGTTTGGTGCCTGCCTTTGGCCCAGGGCGCGATCCTGGAGACCCGGGATCGAATCCCACGTCGGGCTCCCGGTGCATGGAGCCTGCTTCTCCCTCTGCCTATGTCTCTGCCTCTCTCTCTCTCTCTGTGTGACTATCATAAATAAATAAAAATTAAAAAAAAAAATATTTAAAAAAAAAAAAAAAAAAAAAAAAAGAAAAGAAATGTAAAAGAAAAAATGATAAATTGGACTCCACCAAAATTTTTAAGTTCTCTTTTTTAAAGATAACATTTAGCAAATGAAAAGAAAGGTGAATAGAAAATTTGTAATGCATATCTGACATAGACCTTGTATCCAGAATATGTAAAAAACTCTCACAACCCAATAATAGGACAAACATCAGGATTTAAAAAGTATATGTAACATCAGTAGTTATCAAGGGATACAAATTAAAATTATAGTGAAATACCACTACATAACACTGACTAATTAGAATTTAAAAGAATGATGATACAAAGTGTCAATGAGGATGTAAAGTACCTGAAACTTTCATAAATATTTGGCTCATGTAAATGGTACAACTACTTTGGAAAATAGTTTATTCTTTATCAATTTAAATGTACACATACCCTATAATCTAGAAATTCTGCTGGATATTAAGCCAGAGATATAAAACATAGGTCTACCCAAACACTTGTACCCCAAGTTTACATAGCAGTTTTATGTATAAAAACCCGAAATTCAGAGTTGCCCAAACACCCGACAAAAAGTGAGTGGATAAACACACTCATTTTTTTTTCTAGACAGTAGAATACTATGCAGCAATAAAAAAGAATGAGCTGCTGCTATGCTTACTGTATTTGCTTTTTATTGCTCCGTATCAGTATTACCACACACTTAGTTTAAAACATTGCATATTTATCATCTCCCATTTCCTGTGGTCACAAATCCAGGCACAGCCTAGATGAGTTCTCTACTGAGGGTCTCACAAGGCTGCAATCAAGCTGTCAGCCAGGGCTGCTTTCTCATCTGAAAGTGTGATTGTGGAAGGATACACTTTCCCATATTTGTGGTTATTTGCAGCATTCATTTCTTTGCAATTGTAGGATTGTGAGCTTCAGCTCTTTACTTGATGCTGTCCAGAGGCCACCCTAAGCTCCCAGAGGCCACTGGCAGTTTCTTGCCATATGGGATCCTCCAACATGGTCACCTTTTCCCTTAAAGCCAGCAAGGGAGAGACTCCAGCAAAATAGTTGCTGAAATCTTACTTCATGTAATCATTAATTCGTAGACCTCCCATCACCTTTGCCCTGCTATCATAGAAGTGAGTCACAGGGCCTGCCTTTACTCAAGGGGAAGAGACCTTCCCCTTCACTCAAGGGGAAGAGACCCACCCCATAGGTGTGGACCTCAAGAGATGGGGGTTGTGGAGCCTATCTGGAGGACTGTGTTCTCCAGACACAGTTATGTGGATGAACTTTAACAACATTATATTGAGTAAAATAAGTTGGATACAAAAGAGTACATACTGTAAAATTCCATTTATATGAAATTGTAGATAAGGCGGGGCTAATCAACGGGGACAGAAAGTGTAGCACTAATTAGGGGCTGTAGATGGATTTCGGTGGGGGTTTGCATGTGGCTAGACATTAGGCAATTTATGGGAGTGATGGAAATGTTCTATATATAGAACAATGTTCTATACTGATTGGGTGCTGATTAGAAGATTGTATACATTTTTCGGAATTAATGGAATTGCACACTTGAAATGGTGTCACTATATTGTTTATAAATTATATCAATAAAGTGGACTAAGAAAAAAAAGAGAGGTAATAATCATGAGCATCTCAAAATATTTATCTTAAATGTGCCAACTAAATCTAATAAAATCCTTAAGATATACCCAAGGGTCAGTAATCAGAAAGTGACTCATTTCATTATGTATCATTTGAAGAATTTTCACAATTAAAAATATGGATTATTTTTATAGTTTTTTTAATAATGTATACACACCCAAAAATGGCAAAGATCATTTTTTGAAAGATGATGCTTTATTATAGTGTTGTCTTTTCCTTGAGTGAAGTAAACAACACATATTTCTAATATAATATCTTTTGGATGCAGATTTCTGACCAGCTTTCCATAATTTTAGTTCTGAATGGTCACCTTACTGGATCTAGTGATAAATGTCTCATTTATCTTAACCCCTATTGGCATGCTTCTAAAAGTGTATTAGTCATTTTCAGTGTTTATGGAAATATGAAGAATCTATGCTTCATGAAGTATTTTCTTGCCTGCTTCTTCTAGTCTCTTTCAGTGATTAATGGGAACTTTAATTTGCATGCTCACTTTTACGCTTATTATAGTGTGTTATGTTCCAATAAGAGTATTAAAGTTCAATGAAAATCTCATGCATACTGATGAGAATGCAAATGAACACTGATGAAAGAATGCTAGGATCTTAAAGCATAAACTGTCCAGTTATCTTGCTAAATTCTATTCAAACAATGGTTACATTATAATGAAGACTGATACAGAATCCACCGTACAGATATAATTAGCAATGGCAAAATCATTATATAATTCATAATTGGATAGAGGTTCAGTTCCAGATTGTTATGAGGATAAAAAAAAGAAATGTAATGGTTTGATATTAATGCTTATTTTTATTCCTTCCTCTTCCTAACCTTTGCCAACCTTCAGTAGGATATTTCCTTTGTTGCGTAGAGTGATTGGGAAAGTTAGGGATGATTATATAAATGAGTGATCACACTGAATATTTCCAGCTGTAACCGTTATTGGATACATAGCAGTATATGGGCATCAACCATCATCTCAAGAACATTTCAAGTATCTGGTTATTGTAGAATTATACAAATTTATCTCAGCAATTGCATTTATTTATCTATATAAAACAGAGATCTTTTTCCTTGAGCCATTTAAAACAAAGCTAAGGAGTCCTATATCTTTCCTGAGAGAGTAGTGTGTCCCCTGAGGGTCACTATTCTAGGCAGTTCTTAATACATTATCTGAGTTATTTTGCATTCTTCCGTGCGTGAATTTTATAAACTTATACAAAACCAGTAAACTTCAGAAAACACATAATCAGAGTTTACTCAATCTATTAATTTACCTTAGTATTTAAAAAAATTATTTAGATTCTATTGAAGTATTTTTCTAACCTTACCAAAAAGCTGAAAATGCTGTTTTATAGACTCATCGATAAGATGGGTTGTTAAGTTGTTTTTCTCATGGTAATAGTAAGTATGCCTTGTGCTCTTATATATTTCAGCTTGATCTCATGCCAGTAGTATGTGTTCACAGACTCTCAAATACATGGTATTCATTAGTAAAAAGTATAATAGTTAATAATGATTTTTATTTCAGATAATATGAAAGTGTTTTTGAATCAAAGTGGATATCTTGCTACAAGGCTTTACTTCTTGGTAGCCCTAGTACAAGGGTTGGCAAACTTTCTTTAAAGGGCCAAATGATAAATATTTTGGGCTTTGTGGGTTCTACTGTTTCTGTTACAATTACTCAACACTGCTGGTGTAGCACAAGAGCAGCCATAGATGATATGTAAACAACTAAGTGTGGCTGTGTTCCAATAAAACCTTATTTACTGACACTGAAATTTGAATTCTATGTAATTTTCATGTGTCATAAAATATTGTTCTTCATTTGCTATTTTTTTTTCAACCATTTAAAAATGTAAAAACAAGCTGTGGGTTGAATTTGGCTTGCAGGCTGTGTAGTTTTCCGACCTCACCCTCACAGTTGATTTTTCTGAATTAGTTTTCTAATCTAATTTAAAAATAAAGATTTACTGCTTAAAACCTTTTAGAGATATATGGCTTGTGTTGAATTATTTTTAAAAAAGTCTCTGTCCTAGAAAAAAAGTCCATAAATAAAGTTAAGTAACTTTTATTTTAACCATAAAGAGGCAGTTGAAAATTCCATAAAGCACTTATTTCCTTGATTGCACAGAGGAGTCTATTGCTAAGCTGGATTTTCTAACACAGGCAGTCTCATTATGACAAATATTCATATATTGGAAGTATTTCATAGTGGATGTATTCATTCAACAACTGTATTAAATACCTGCTGTTTGGAGGCATTTAGGCAATAGACACATAAATATCCCATAGATGTATCTTGCCCCTGACAACATTACAAGCCTAACAAGGAATATAAAATCTGTACAAGTTGTGGCTAGAAATGGACCAAATGGGAGTAGAAGCCAAGGAGAAACAGAATGCAGGAAAGAGCAACAAGGGTAGCAACTCAGAAGTAGGAGTAGATAAGTTTAAAATGCTGGGACTGTATTAAAAATACATCTGTGTGATTAGTGCAAGGCATACAGTTGAATGTTGCCATCTGTACCCCAACAGCCATTCAGTACTGGCCTTGTCACAAGGACAGTTCCTGGTGCTATGGCTTGGATGACAGAAGGCAAGGTGGTGGAGCTGATCTGAAGAGAAAATAGCTGGTAACCAGACAGAGGTCAGGTTTTAAAGCCAGTTGAACAAGGGTTTGATTCCCAGGATATTACTTAATAATTATCTGAGTTTAGGTAGATTGCTTCACCTTTGTGAACCTCAGGTTCCCAATCGGTGAAATGGGGTCAAAAAATCTTATTTTCTGACATGTTACAACCTCTTCCTCTTTCTAGTTTTGTGTTCTTTGCTTGTTGCTTACTGAAATTTGAGAGGCTGCTTAGTAGAACATGGATAGCTTTTGGAGCTAGAGACAAGGTCAAATCTGGACTCAAATGCCACCATTACCACTTAATGTATAAATTTGAAAAAGTTATTTGATTTCTCTATTAAATAAGGATACTTCATAATTTTGTAATGAAAACTTAAATCAACTAAAGCAATTGAACAGTTTTCTACATTTTAAAGACCAAATTCATAAAGTATATTTTTTCACAGTAATCTTTCTATCCCCATTGGCCAAGTAGCTATTATTGGTCTTAGTTTTTTGTGGGGTTTTTTTTTTTTTTTTTTTTTTTTGTCTGTTATAAAAGACGTATAGGTTTCTGGAATAACAGTGGTAATGATAGTATTAAATTAGACTTAATGCTTTCTGTATGCCTACTGTATGTAAGAATTTATAGATACCATTTCATATAACTTTCACAACAACTCTAAAATGTAGATACTGTTATAATTTGTATTTTACAGATGGGAAATCTGATTTGTAGGAAATTAAATAGCTTCCCCCAGGTGACATAGCTAGTAAGCTATGAAGTTGGGATTTGAACCCAGAACATCTGATTGTATTCTCCTAAACATCGTAGTGTATGTCTTCCATGTGATTCTGATGCACTTCCCTAGAGGCACCTGCCTGACTTCCTATTGCTGTAAAGCATCAGGTACTCACTTGAATTCAGACGATTATGAGGTCTGATTTTAGATAAGGAACTCTCCATTCTTTAATAAGCTCCCTATGCCATTGTATTTTTTTTAGTACACAAATCATGACATCATTTTTTTTTTAAGATTTTATTTATTTATTCATGAGAGAGAGGCAGAGACACAGGCAGAGGGAGAAGCAGGCTCCATGCAGGGAGCCCAATGTGGGACTCAGTCCCGGGTCTCCAGGATCAGGCCCTGGGCTGAAGGCAGCGCTAAACCCGTTGAGTCACCTGGGCTGCGCCTGACATCATATGTTTGTGTGTTTGTTTTCTGTTCCCCTTCACTAGTATGAATGCTGCAGGAGAGGAAGAAATTCATGTTTGGTTCCTTCTTGTATGCCCAGCACCTAAAACAACATGTAACGGTGTTGTGCCCGATTGCGAATCCAAGAAACCACCAACCACCAAGGAGCCGACATTGATGCAAACACACGAGGGTTTATTTACAAGCTCGAGCTTGGGTCCAAGTGTACCCGACACAGCAGAGCAGGGACTTGGACCCCGAGGCTAAGAGGCGTAGGAGCTTTATAGGGGCCAGTGGCCAATGGGATTGTAACATACGCAGAAAGTTGCACAGTCATGTCAGTCCACACGCAGGTGGCCAATTGAATTACATCTTACCCTATAGTATCCATTTGAGCTGGCCTATTATTTTGGTCAGAATTGGCGAGCAGTTTTGGCGGGCACAAGGTGGGGTTATATTGTTATGAGCCGATTTCCGATTAGGGTGTGCCCAGCGGCTTGACTAGGGGGGGGCAGCGCCTTAAGCAATAAGCAGGTCATGTGGGGATCATACAGGAAGTGGTGGGTGCAGCACAAAATGGAGTTAGTCCTGCTCTGCTTGTCCAGGGGTAGGGGATTTTTGTTAAATTTCCTGGGTCTCACAAACAGGTGCTAATAAGTATTTGTTTCATGCGTGAATGAATAAAATGTTTGTGCAAATTATCAGAAACTTACATTTAGTATCATTTTTCTTTCTAGCTTGGATTAGAAAAACAAGAAAGACTCCACCTACTATGGAGGTAAGAATACACAATCAAAGTATTCAAATAGCATGTTTTTATACTACTGTGTTTCTCAACTGAGAGTTTACATAAAGCATTGGAATAAATATTATGCATCTTAAAAAAAAATATTATGCATCTTCCCAGAGTGTTTATTTTACTCCACAGAAAACAATTTAAAACATCTTTATAATAAAATAAATGCACAAGTTATGGAATATAACGTGAAATTCGTATTTCATGTTTAAATGAAATAAGAAAAATGCAATACAAAATAAAAATACATTTTAGAAAGTTTAGACTTAGAGCAACTTGCATCAGGATGTTTGGCCTGGTTCCTGGGAACTGTGTTCTGATATGGGTGTTTGGTGGAAAATCTGAGAAACACTGAATCTCATGGTCCCGTCCAAGTCATGTCTGCTTATTTTGCCCTTAACTTTATGGCAAATGTAAAATTTTATAATTTTACATATATTTAACTCTATCAAATATCTGAAGAAACTTTAAAATATATAATTAGCATATGACATGTAACACTCAGTAATTAATAGTTGAATTTTTATTTTATACTTTAAAAACAGTTTTGGTAGTATGCAGAATAAAAAGTATAGCAATGCTGCAGTGTATGTATTTTTAAAACATGGTTATTTCATAATTTTTATTTTAAAACAACAGTATAAAGTGTTCTAAATTATTTTGTAAGAAATGTATTTCGTAAGAGGAGAATTTCCAAATTCATTAGTGTACCGTCATTTCCTTTTCTTCTATTTAAGACTCCCTTCCTGTTTTCTTTTCCCTCTTCCATCATTACTATAACCCTGCTGACGACAGAAATGAGCTCCAATACTCAAGCCCTATTTGTTGAGAGGTAGGGTACTCTAGGGCAGAATTCACGATGACCCATAAATTAGCATACTTATGCTCCATTTCTCCTTTACTGACTCCATCAGTGTTTGTCAGGCCAGGGTCTGAATGAGTGCATCCCTAAGCCCATTTCAACTGTGCGTGTTGCTTCCACTTTGGCCCTGCCCTACTCTTCTCAGATCCTTCTTTCTAATATCAGTGAACCTTGGAATAAAAAGGAAGAAAAGTCATTGTGATCCAAGATTCAGAAGCATCCCCAGTGGTTTACAGTATAAGTATCATTAAGGAGCCCTCCAAAGTCCCCTTCTCTTGGCCATAATAAGAGCTCCTGTTCTCAAAACTAAAAATGTTTCTTCTATCCTTAGAACTTTCAAAGTCTAATTCCATGGAAACATTGATATGCAAAGTAATTAGATGGAGAAACCTGCAACAATCAGGCCTAAAACAGCACCCCTGTAAATTTCAGGTAATCCCAACATTTCAAACAAGCTCGAATCAGAACAATGAGACCAAGTCATTCTGTCCATGGTGCTCACATTCTTGAGTATCTAAAAAGGAGCCTTCCCTTGCCTCTTTTCTGAAGTTCTATCAGTCTTATCCTTCTTTATGCTCTTCTGTACCCTCCCAGCATACACACACACACACACACACATACACACATACACCTTTCCCTCCCTCTGATCTTTTCCATTGTGTTTCAGGAATTTCTTTCTTTGTTAGCAAATTACCCTTCACCTTTAATATTAGGAACTTTCCCTACCACAAAGCCTCAACTGAAATCTGCCTGCGGTCTGAAAGATAGTGAGCCTCTTCATGCTCATTTTACCACAACCCGCAAAAAGAAAGTGGGTTTAATAAAAAAGTACCTCTTTCTGTCCCTAATCATGTCCAAAAATATTCTTTTACTTTGTGGGCCCAGGGGAGCATAGTAAGTAACTTTGCAATCTAAGTATACTTTTATCCACCTGTTTATACTTTTTGCCTCACCAACCTCTGGGCCACTCCCCACAGTGATGGTAGAGATGAGAACCAAACTTAGAGGGATCCCTGGGTGGCTCAGTGGTTGAGCGCCTGCCTTTGGCCCAGGGCATGATCCTGGAGACCTGGGATCGAGTCCCACATCGGTCCCCCTGCATGGAGCCTGCTTCTCTCTCTGCCTATGTCTCTGCCTCTCTCTCTCTCTCTGTGTCTCTCATGAATAAATAAGTTAAAAATCTTAAAGAAAAAAAAAGAACTAAACAGATTTCTCCTTCAGGCCTTCCCAAATCTTCCCATTCAGTTTTGTGTTGTTTTTTTTATAATTTCTTCCACACTAAATATCCCTACCTCAAGTGAACAACCACTTCCACAGCCACACCTTAGTTCTTATCACCAAACACCATTCTACCACTAAAACTTGTAAACTCTTAAGTTCCAGATTCTACATGTCATATTAAGAGAATAAAATCTACTTAATGTAAAATAAGACAAGTATACAGAAAACCACAAGAATTAAATGTATAGCTTAATGGATTATTATAAGGTGAATTCCACACAGGTCAGAAACAACTTTGTCAGCTGCTCCAGAATCATATGCCCTGTCTCAATACAACCTCCTCCAAAAGAAACCCTGAACCTGACTTTACAGGTTTTCATTTTCTCACAGTTTTAAATAATTTGACCGCCCAATGTCCATTATAGTTTAGAGTTGTCCATTTTATTAAAAATTCATATTTGATTTAAATCTCTGTCAATCTGTGTGGTTCTCCTCCTCTTTTTTTTTCTTCTCAATTTGTCTGTTGAAAAACCCAGCCCATTTGACCTATAGAGCTTGCCACAGTTTAGATTTTGTCAATTTTGTGTTCCTCATCTAGTTCAGTAGGTTCCTATCTCTTCTGTCTTTCCATTAGGCAGCTGGACCTAGAGGCTGGACACTCATGTTTGATCTTTTTGTCAAGACTGTAGAAAATGTTTGACAAGACTATGGCAGAACACACCTGGTTTTCTCTCTTTTTGTGATCTTCACAGTTGCTTTTGCTTAATGCCTGTATCAATTCATCGGAAACAACCTCCTAATCTTGCATGCCTGTTAAAAGTAGTTAGTTTTCAAGACATTACCAATCATTCGAGCTCTCTACTTTTTTTCACGTCTCTTAGTGAGCTCCCACCCCAAAGAGACTCTTGTCCCTTTCACCTTTACACTATGGCTAAAGGCCAGCCAGTAATGGTTAAAATGCCATTTACAGTAGCATCAGAAAACATAAAATACCCTGATATAAATTAAGCAAAATATATGCAAGACATGTACACTTAAAACTACAGAGTGCTGGTGAGAGAAATTGAAGAAGACCTAAATTAATGGAGAGAAATATCTGTTCATGAGTTGGAATATTTAATATTGCTGAAATGTTAATTCTTCCAAATTGATCCACAGCAGTAATTCTTATACTTTATCATGCATCAGAATCACTAGGAAGACTTGTTAAAACACAGGCTGCAGGGTCCCAGCCCTGGAGTTTTTGATCCACTAGGTCTGGGATAAGGCCTGAATATTTTCATTTAGAACAAGTTCCTTGGTTGTGCTGATGCTACTGGTCCATACTTCGTGAACCACTGATGTAGAGAGTCAATCAAATATAAAATCCAATTAAAATCCCATCAGACTTGTAGAAATCAAGATATATATGAATTCTAAACTGTATTGGAAGATGCAGAGGCTCCAAAGTAGCCGAAAGCAAACATGAAAAAGGAGACAAAAGTTAGAGGGCTTACACTGTCTGGCATTAGGAGTTACTCTGTAAAAAAAAAAGTAAAAAAAAAAAAAAAAAAAGGAGTTACTCTGTAGTAATTACTATAATAAGACAGTGTGGTAGTGGCATAAGGATATATAAATAAGTGAATGGAAAAGAATAGAGAATCCAGAAGTAGGCACTATACAGCCAGTTGGCTTTTGACAGTAGCACCAAAGGAACACAATTATAAATGGAAAGTTTTTTGTTTTGTTTTGTTTTGTTTTTTAAAGGAAAGTCTTTTCAACAGATGGTGCTAGAATAATAATGTCCATTTGGAACAAAATAAACGTTGATCCCTACCTGACATCATGTGTCAGTATTAATGCAAGATGGAGCATAGACTGAGCATAAAGGCTAAAACTTATAATGCCTCTAGAAGGAAACATAGTGGAATACCTTCACAACTTTGCGATAGGCAGAACATAGAAATCACTATCCAGAAGGGAGAAACATTGACAAATTAAACTTAACCAAAGTTAAAAACTCTGCTTATCAAAAGGGAACATTAGGAAAGCAGTAAACTAGGATGCAATAATCACAGTCCATGTATTTGACAAAGGACTTGTATCTAGACTACATAAAGAACACCTCAACTCAATGATTTGAAAGAAAAAAAAAGACAAAGCTAATAAATTTGGGTAAAAATCTTAAACAGTCACTTCATAAGATACAAGAATGATCACTAAGCATATGAAAAGATACTCACCATCTCTAGTCATCAGGGAAACCACAATGAGATGCCACAACACTGCACACCCATGAAAAGCTAAAATTCAAAAGATTAACAATAACTGTAACTAAAGCACCCATACTTTTCATGCAGTGCTGGTTGTTGTGAAAATAATACAGCCACATTCAAAAACTGACTGTTTATTACAAAATCAAATACATACCTACCCTGTGACCCCACATTTTTTTTCTCCTGGTCTCTTTGAAGCCTTGAAGGAATAAAGTTTTAGGCATACTTCTTGGGAAGCTCTATCCAAAAGAAGGTCTAATTGCTTGGCAGGCCATGGCAAGGCCTCCTGATATGTGCCCAGTCCAATTTTCTTACTTTCTTCCTTCTGCTTATTACACCTTGCTGTTTCTCAGGTTTACTGTCTTTTCCCTTTCTCATCAGCTGGCACAGTTCTGCTCATGCTTAATTACCTTTAAAATTCTTTGATGCTTTCCTCAACTGTTTTCTCAACTTTTTATCTCATAGAGTTAATTACTGCCTTGTACAGCTGTATACCCTTTGAATTCTGTATTGTATCTTTGTTTTAGTTGTCCATCTTTCTGACTATATTGTGAGCTCTGTGGCACAAGGATAATGTCTCATTCATTTGTATGTCATCGGCACCTAACACAGAGCCTGATTCATTATTAGATAGGCTTTTGTTGACAGAATTAGAACTCTCAGTGCCATGTCAGTGTACTACATGGTTTCCATGACAGAGTTCGAGTTTCTGACAACCAACTATAAAATGATCCTATAAAATTGAACATATTATGAAGGTGAGCATTGCCTGTACTGCTATGCTAGCAATCCACATTTCACTGCAGGTTTCCAGTATAGTACAGCACCTGTTCATCAGCATGGTACAAGTTGAATTAACGTTTCACAAAATTAATGAGGTAGGGATCCCTGGGTGGCGCAGCGGTTTGGTGCCTGCCTTTGGCCCAGGGCGCGATCCTGGAGACCCGGGATCGAATCCCACGTCGGGCTCCCGGAGCATGGAGCCTGCTTCTCCCTCTGCCTATGTCTCTGCCTCTCTCTCTCTCTCTGTGTGACTATCATAAATAAATAAAAATTTAAAAAAAAAAATTAATTTAAAAAAAATAAATAAATAAATAAAAAATTAATGAGGTAGACTTTTCCTAGTGGTGACTATATTCCACTAGAAATCACATATAGCAAATATTTTTAAATATTGCTTCTCCCTTCATACTGACAAAACTGTAGAAAACAAAATAAAGTTTTCCATTTAAAAAAAATGTATAAACATATTGCCAAGTTTTCACAAAATACATGATTCAGCGATAGGTTTACAGACAGTAGAAGAATGCTGTAATAATAGACCTCACCTACTTCATTTTTAATACATATGAAGAATGCTGTAATAATAGACCTCACCTACTTCATTTTTAATACATATGCTCCATAAGATAGCAAGAGGAAATTCTAGAAACCAGTAGAAAATGGAGTTGGAGATGGTGATGCTGTAGTCAAACAAAAGATTTGGGTAGCTAGGTAGGATAATACTTCACAGTAACTTGTTTACTTGACCGTGTTCTTAGATCTGAGCTAGAAGCTATAAACTCACTTTTGTCCACGTCCAAGATAATTTGGCTCTAAAAGGTATCACACTGACTAAAAAACATGTGAGTTTGAAAGAGTTGCCAGAATTTCAGTTTTTTAATTTACAATAGAAATTCAGCTGGCGCAGGAAAAAAGCAGTAGGTTACCTGGTTGAGTATAGCATTATATAAGGGGAATTAAGAAAAATAAATGTTTAATTGCATCAGGCCTAAAACCGCCTGTTCTGTCCATCTCACAATAGGGATAATCTGACCCATAGGAATGGAAATATTTATTTATTTTTTTTTTTTTTAAATTTTATTTATTTATGATAGTCACAGAGAGAGAGAGAGAGAGAGAGGCAGAGACACAGGCAGAGGGAGAAGCGGGCTCCATGCACCGGGAGCCCGATGTGGGATTCGATCCTGGGTCTCCAGGATCGCGCCCTAGGCCAAAGGCAGGCGCCAAACCGCTGCGCCACCTAGGGATCCCAGGAATGGAAATATTTAAATAGAATTGGCCACAGTTCCCAGCATCTGTCTCCATCCTAGGAGTAACCTTATGATTTAGAATAGAAAAAATTGCTACATGCTGGTTGAGGCTTTTGCTTTCAGGGACACACTATTTGTATGGATTGCCAGCATTTGTCTCTATGATTGTCTTTTTTTCTTTGCTTCCCCATTCTGACTGACATATTATTTCTTTGGCTCTTTCAGTGGTTATATTATGATCAAATGTTGCTGTTCTTTCATTTATTCTTTTCTGTTCTTTCATTTATTCTTTTCACATCTCTGTTCTGGCCTTTAATGTGTTGATCTTACAGTTTAACTTGCAGTGAGGAATCTTATTTCTCAATTCTTGAGGCCCATTTCACCATTGTCTCCAAGTAACCGACACTTACTGATTGAGTTCTCAGTGCCCAGTATTATTAACTTCATTTTATAAGTTACAGAACTGAAATGTCTTAAAATGGATATTTTTGCATACATAACCTCACTTTCCTTTTGCTTTAAATTGCAAAGATGGAGTGTATGTTCTAGCAAAAAACAGACCCCTACCTCAAACCTCACACTATCACTTCTGATTATACAGTGGAAACGGATAAGAAAATTGCAGCATGCTCCTATGGAGTTTGCAGCATCATTCATTAAAAGTGAATGACCTAGAGCTGCATGTAACAGTGGGGATATATCTCGGAAACATGATGTCAAACAAAAAGAGCAAGTTACAGAAAATTTCATACAGTATGATACCATTTATATAAAGTTTGAAAGCAAGGAAAGATGAACGGACCTTCAAGCAAAGTTATTAGCATGTTAAACTATGAATTTACTTTTTCTTTTCAAGCTTAAAAAAAAGGACAGCCAAGGGATTTATTTTAAAAAACATAATTCTACAAGGTCAAAGAAATTAAAAGAGGCAAAAACTGCAACATTGTTTTGGAAGCTAGAAAGCAGATGAACAGGTGGTAACAGATTTAGCAAAATTGAGAATGTCTTCTAATCTGGCAGAGAAGAAAGCCCAGAAGCAACCAGGTTTACATCACAGAACCCCAGAATGCTCAGTATTTGGCAGTACCAGGAAATTCTAAAAGTGGAGCTGAGGCTGGTGCTAAAAACAATAACCTGGTTGAAAATCTGCTTAAGAAGCAATTAAATGCTAGCCAATAAATTGTGGTAAAATAGTAGAGTTGGAAAAATCAACATTTTTCAGTGATCATTATAATAGCTTATTCAGGGGGAAATCATTAGTGTATACTAAAACTATTGGGACAGATTTTGTTGGGAAACAGGATATTTACATGATCTCAAGGTATTTCCCTGGAGAATACTTATTAATTACAAAGGAGGGGAAAAGATGCATTTATAATAGATAAATCTAATGGATACCACCTTAACTGAGTGGTCAAAAGTTGTACCACACAGAACAGACTTGACATCATGTGTGTGTCCTTGTAAGATGCACTGAGAATCTGACAGCATTATTCATGTCATATTTCTTAAAATGCACAATCTTTATCTGATCATGAGGAAAGAATGAGAAAACCTAAATTGGAACATATTTCATTAAACACCAGACAGGTGAGGTCAGTGTTACAAACAACAAAGAAAGACTGATCAACATGACAACTAAATGTAATATGGGACCCTGGATTTGGGGGGAAAACTTAGCTATAAAGGACAGTATTGGGGTAATTAGTAAAGCTTGAACATGAACCATATATTTAATAATAGTACTATCTCGGGGTTAAGTTTCCTGAAGAAAAGAGAAGGATGCTCTTAAATTCTCTTTGTGAGAGTCTGAAAACCCAGCAACTTCTCTACCCAAATGAGAACTGGGAGTTTACATGTGGAAAAGGGAAAATAATATCCAGACAAATTTGAGGGAAGAGGTACCAGTCTGAAAATAGAGTGACTAAATGGACATACGTTTACTGAACTTAACAGTGAGGTGGAATTATAGATAAGTACATGGAAAATGCAAATAATTAACTTATTATTTCCAAGGAAAACAAAGCTTAGATAGGAAAAAGAAAAATAATCCTGGTACAGTAGATAACTAACTTGTTATAGAGTATATTCATAATCATATAATTATTGAATATTGATATACAACTGTATTGAGAGTATTAAGTCTCAAGAAGGATAGGTAAATCCTCATTTTCAATAACAAGTTTATATACAGTGCTTAAAATTGAAAAAATAAAGAAGTAATAACATACAAATATTATTTAGATATTATGGAGGGGTTAGGAGCAGAGTCTCCTTTATGGCTGTCAGACATTTTCGTGACTCCCGTGTTTGGCCTCTGCCATAACCATAAACGTCAGGTGAAAACATTTAAGTAGTTTTTTGAGTAGAGAGCTGTTTTTCATAATAAGCTTTATAGAACAATGTGGCTGTACAAATTATGTGAATATATAATTTTGATTTAAAGAGAAACATTTTTTATTTTTTTTAAGATTTTATTTATTTATTCATGAGAGACACACACAGAGAGGCAGAGACACAGGCAGAGGGAGAAGCAGGCTCCATGCAGGGAGCCCGACGTGGGACTCAATCCCAGGCCTCCAGGGTCATGCCCTGGGCCGAAAGGCAAGCGCTCAACCACTGAGCCACCCGGGCTCAGATGAGAGGTAGCTAAGTCTCCCTCAGAGTGCCAGAGAGTAAATATTTCAGGTGTTGTGAGCCCCAGTCTCATTGCTCCTGTTGAACTCTGCGGTGGTCGCATGACAGCAGTTACAGAATGAGCGAGCAGGGCCGGGCGGCATAACTCTGGTTACAAAACAGGTGGCGGGTTGATCCTGGTTTGCCAAGCCTTGCTGTTGATTAGTGGTTTCCAAATTGGGATCCCTGTACCTCTGAGAACACCAAGACTTTCGGTGGGATATGCAGGTAGGACAGCTTTAAGGAAATTAATTTCCATATTCTCTCTTTCCATATGTCATCTTTCCAAAAACTGATCTGCCTGAGAACTCTTTCTGGCCTGCCAGTTCTCCTTTCTGACGTCTTTCATAATCATCTGTCTCCCACTTTTCAAAAGAAAAGCTTACCCCTGTCTGTCCAAGCTAACTCTTACTAGGGTGCATTGCCTTGGGGTTTAAAAATCTCCAGGACACCGAACAGAGACAAGTGGAGAATGAATATCTCCTGAGGGACAATCTCTTGAGACTAAAGCAGAGAAAGCTTCCGTAAAAATTACTGAAGGGACAACACATTATTTCAGCCAGGTGATAAACTCATGGCAAGGATCCACACCTTATTGTTTCTCTGTCTACCTAGCGAGCTAGCCATTTATCTCTCTTGAAATTAAAATCCACAAGTGAGAAAATTGTCATGGGGACCCATGATGATACATTTATTCGAATTTAAAAATTAAGTTAGACTTTCTGTGACAAAGAGTAAATCAGATATGGCTGATTGGGTTTGACAATGAAGACCGGCTTTGTCAATTAAGTTATATCGTTGTATTTTCCCCAGATTGAATAAGTTAAACTGCAGTTCCAAAGCTTTGGCAAAAGTGTGCTTAAAGGATGCATTCAGTATGCAACAAACTGGAAAATACATCCTTTGCCATTATTTAAGTGTGAACTTAAAAGTGCAAGATGAGTACATAGTTTTCAGAAGTCTTAAGAGATATGTGTGCAAAAAAATTTAGGAAATCACTACTACTGTTGTCTATGGATGTATAAAGATATAGTAAATATTAAAAGCATCCATGAAAATGAGAGACAAGAAATCAAGGGTAGCTATTACCTCTGAGGAAGGAGAATGTTGGGGGGAGAGGTCACAGTGGTTTTTTTTTTTTAAAGATTTTATTTATTCATGACAGAGAGAGAGAGAGAGAGAGAGGGAGGCAGAGATACAGACAGAGGGAGAAGCAGGCTCCATGCAGGGAGCCCGATGTGGGACTCGATCCTGAGTCTCAGGATCACACCCCAGGCTGCAGGCGGCGCCAAACCACTGCGCCACGGGGGCTGCCCAGGGGTCACAGTATTTTATTGATCATATCTGTGGTGTTCTATTTCTTAAGCGGGTTGACGGTCTTATCTGTAGTGTTTTATTTAAGTTGGTTATAGTTGTAGTGTTTTTGTTTCTTTTGCTTATTTGTTTTAGTGTTTTGTTTCTTAAGCTGGATGGTGGTAACATGGGTGTCTATAATATTATTAACTATATTTATACACTTGAAATATTAAACAAAAATCCAAAGAAACCTTGTAATCATATTTTTTAAGAGAACCTGTTGGGTCCCTAATACAAAAATAAGATATTTAAAATAAACTGAAAACTGAAATCCTTGAAATTCTAAAATACCAAAGGCACTTAATAATTATCATAGCAATATGCATAAGAAATAATCAGTGTGTTGGGGTGCCTGGGAGGCTCACTTGGTTAAGCATCAGCCTTCAGCTTGGATCATGATGCCTGGCTCCTGGTATTGAGCCCTGTATCAGGCTCCCTGCTCAACGGGGCATCCGTTTCTCTCTCCCCCTCTGTCCCTCTCCCCTGTCCTCCCTTTTGTGCTATCTCTCTCATTCTCTCTCAAATAAATAAAATCTTAAAAGAAAATCAGCATGGCTTTGTTTTTAGAATTCCTTGTTAAAGCCTTAATGTTTATATATTTCTATTATTCATTCAGTTACTTATCAAGCACCTGGTATGTGCTTAATAGCTAACATAATTTCCTTGTAGATTTCTTTTGTACATACCAACCTGTCCTAGATAGCATAATTCTGTTAAATTATGTGTATATTCTGTTTTTTAGTATCTCTTCTTTTTCCTCTGTGAAAGCAAATTAGTCTGATTAATCTTTAAGATTGCAAGGGAAAAACATTCACATATTGCTTTCAGAAATTAGATCTTATTGAAAGTTTACATAGGAGCATTATGTCTTCTGTTATGCAGTCATTCTGGGATCTCCGGTTTCTAAGACTAGAAAGGATATATTCTTATTCTTTTTTTTTTTTTGAAAGGATATATTCTTGAGCTTGATCAACATCCCATTCTTTATTCACCTACTAGCATTTCTTCCTCCGCAAAGGAGATGTGTCTGGATGGGTTTGCCACCGTCCACAATGAAAAGTTCCTGTTGGTGGAGTTATACCAGTCATTTGACCTGCCTGATGCCTGACCCGTTATGTCTGTATTTGACCAGGCAAAGTGGCCGGCGGCTTCTCCCCATTCAGGAGCACCTGAAGCTCTGCAGTTTATCTCTGCCAGTGTAATTACTGGCACTTCTGTGACCCTGGTGTGGCCAGAGCTATGATTTTACTTGTTTTTTTTTTCCTTTGTTTGATTAAAAAATTAATATAACAATTTTAAAAACAGAAATAGTAAATTATCCCAAATCCTATGGCTGATTGCACAAGCCACTTTAACAAATTATTCATATATTGGTATATTACTGTAATTTGATATACTTTTATTATTTTGTATTCTGATGTTTTCACTTAACTATTATAATAAAAGAATAAAAACAAACACTTGAAACACAATAGCATAACATTTACATACCTTTTTTGATATTGACCACAAGCTTTGTAAAAGCTAAGATGATATAAAATTTGCCATGCTTGGGCAGCCCGGGTGGCTCAGTGGTTTAGCGCTGCCTTCAGTCCAGGGCATGATCCTGGAGATCTGGGATCGAGTCCCACGTCAGGCTCCCTCAATGGAGCCTGCTTCTCCCTCTTTCTGTGTCTCTGCCTCTCTCTCTCTCTCTATCTCTCTCTCTCTCTCTGTGTCTCTCATGAATAAATAAATAAAATCTTTTTTAAAAAATTGCCATGCTTTTATAGAAAACTGTGGTAGGGTATGAAAGTAAATTACTTGAGCATTTTGAGCTCCTCAGGGTCTATACTCAACCATAAGCTACTCTGTCTCCCTAACTGTAGGTATTTATCTATTATGCAAGAAATTTTTATACTACTTTATGTTGTCTTTCTGATTTTAGGTAGGTCTTGCTAAAAAAATATCTCAAATTTCAAGCATTCCACCTTTCTCATTTGAAAAGGATTACTTCTTATATGCCTGTATACAAAACTGAGATTTGAGTTTGAGCTTAGTTTATCCTTAGCACATTTTTTCTTCTATTTTGATCTTTTGTCTGATTTTTAAGGAGCAGAACATAAAAGGTTTTTTTTAAATATGTATATAAAGTGCTATTATTTGTTATTTTTAGATGTGCATATGCAGTTTCTTCTGAGATTCATCATAACTTACTAGGTGCATATTAAAAAATATATGGAATTAGTTCTGAATAGTTAACCTTCTGAGTCATATCATCAGTCACTAAGACAAGTCCCATTTAGGTTTTAAAACTGGGCTTACATCCAGAATGAAAAAGGTTAAGGGAGTTAAAATGAGGTCAGGGTTTTCTTTTAAATCCACACTCTTTCTGTTATCTTACAAAAACAATTTCTTGTGATTTTCCTCTTATTCTTCCACATTGAAGAAGTAATGATTTTTTTCACAATCCAGATTTCAAAAAAAAATTGCGACTGATCACTTTTATCAGATGTGACTAGATTTCTTTAAATGGGGAGAATAATGGGGTTTAGGAAGACTGGATTAGTGATGTACCCTCCAGGATACCAAGCCACAGTTGACTGTCACAGTTAGGTATGCCAGATTTTATTCTCAAATATTTATTATGACAGTGATAAAATACTACACTAATTTGCTATGTGTATGTTATTGCTATGGTAATAAGAAATTGGGCATTTTATATAATTTTTCTGATATACATATGTTCATTGTGCTTTATGTATTCAAATATACTTAATTTCCTTCTCAAATATCACATTCTGTTGCCACTGTGATGCATTTTTTTTTACCAGTATTCTAAAACATGAGCAAATGAATGTGTCATCTAGGGCAGGGTTTTTCAATTTATGTGCTACATTAGAGTGTTGTGAAATCAATTTAGTCAGTTATAAGTATTTTTTCTTTTTAATAAAATAGGGGGGGAAATGGCGTAGGAAATACCAGCATATAAAACCTTACTAACTAACATGGGTATTGTTTTCTGAAATTCTTGTTTCACATACATACATACATATATATGTTTGTGTGCCGGTTGTAATGTAAAATGTGTTACTGTGATGGTTAATTTTTATGTATCGACTAGGCCATAACCCCAGATATTTGGTCAAACACTGTAGATTCTGCTGTGAAGGAATTTTTTAGGTAATAAGGACATTTAAATCAGTAGACTTTGAGTAGAGCAGACTACCCTCCATAATATGGCTGAGCCTCTTCCAATTAGTTGAAAACCATAAGAGAAAAAAGATGGACATCCTCTGAGGAAGAGTGGATTCTTCCTGTAGATTCCTTTTAGACTCAGGCAGCATCAACTTTTCCCTGATCTCCAACCTGCTAGTCTACCATGAAGATTTGGACTTCAAACCTCCACAATTATGTGAGTCAATTCCTTAAAATTAATCAGTTCCTATATATATATATATTCCTACTATACATATATACATATATATGTGTGTAAAATTACATACCCATTCATACACATCTTATTGGTTCTGTTTCTTCTGAGAAACCTAATATACATACTAAAGGTCATAGTATAAAAAGTTGAAAATCATTAATCCTGAGAGTAGTTTTTTAACCTAGTGAACTGGTATATGCAAAATGCTTAGCCAATGCCTAGCTCAAAATAGGTATTAAACAAGTGATAGCTGCTATTGTTTTATTATTTCTACTCATTATTATTTAAAGTCCATAAGAGGGCAGCCCAGGTGGCTCAGCAGTTTAGCGCCGCCTTCAGCCTAGGGCGTGATCCTGGAGACCCAGGATCGAGTGCCACATCGGGCTGCCTGCATGGAGCCTGCTTCTCTCTCTGCCTGTGTTTCTGCCTCTGTGTGTGTGTGTGTGTCTCTCATGAATAAATAAATAAATAAAATCTTAAGAAAAAAATGGTCCATAAGAATCCTAATTTGATATGAAGTTACATAGAACTATATTTCTAAGTTCTATACTTATTTAAACTATCTTTTTAAAGAGATTAATCTGTTTGAGAATAATGTTGTGGTATTTTGAATGTTTGCTTTATAGAAATTATTGTGAAATTTTCTGCTTTGTTTCCCTCTCCCCATTTTTATGGCCTAAGAGCTGCCTGCATTTTTTTCACCATAATATTCAGAACAGTTTAATATATTTGAATTTTTGAAAAGATACTGCTTCTCCGTAGTTCAAGGTGATTTAAATTCTTAATCTCAAAGCAATAAGGGACGGGCATAAAAGAACCTAGTATCACATGCCTCTTGAACCCTCCGTCACATCCTCTTGTCCTACTTTACTCCAGCCTAGCTGCAGCTACCATCTATCATATGTGACACCTTACTAAGGCTCTGCTGACTAGCTTTAGCTTCCTGCTTTGACATTGTAGCATGGGACACCAGAGGGGAATCAACCTGGAAATGTGAGAGGAATAATCACACCAGGTAACCCTTGATCCATGGGGGATGAGTTAAATCCTAATTATTTATAATCCTAATTATAAGCTAATGGATAAATGCTCCCTTTCTGCCCTTTGGGCAGACAGGTCAAGCATATTAAGACAATGCAACACATTCAAAAGGTTCCACAGGAATTGGGCCCAGTGTCCAGAGCACTGACCAGGTCCAAAGCATACCTCTGATTTGGCTTTCTACCCTGTTTTCACTCTTTCCAGTATCTTGATCCTTTTCCCTGGGATCACTTGTTCAGCATCAGATTTATCAGAATTAAAATTGTTATCTTTAGTAGACAAAATTGAGCCCAAAATGGAAATGGTCAGTACCTAGTAATTAAATTAATCAGGCCAACTGATTTTGTAACTTAAGTGCACATTGGTTCTGTTGGCACAAAATGATAGGTTCCTTAGAAATATTAAAGAGAAAAAAAAAGAAATATTAAAAAGAAAATGTGTGTGTGTAGGTCCATCAGATGTACTTGAAAATTTTGTGACCAGAATCATCTTAGTGGGATAAAATTCTGGGGTGTCACTCAGTTCTTGCCCAGGTACTTGAGAGATCCTAAGAATTTTTCAAGAACACTTTGACTTGGTCTATACCCATAACTGAAGCTTAACTCATGCAGGAGTCCAGTGATTTTGCTTCCTAGTAAGAATCCTGATTGTACTTTTGTAGTTTGATAATAGAGTGGCTATTTTACTGCTGCCCATCGGAGTTTAGAAGCAGGCACCTCCTCTCTACATGGAACACTGCTAAGAAACTGACATTTTGCAGAAGTATGCCTTAGGCTGTCTAACAGCTTGATCCTTTCAAAAGTGTGGCTTAGGGAAATTATATCTAAAGAAGATCTAGGAAAAAATAAATAAATAAATAAAATAAAAAATAAAGAAGATCTAGGGTAGAGCTAGCTACCCTGCTGGTGAGCCAGAGCCATATAATGATGTTCTCACAATATTGATGCTGTTAGTCCTCCATTGGCCACTTGCTTCCTGTTGGAAAAAAATGGTGCGCAGTAGAAATTTTCTAGGAGTCCCACTAGAAAAAGTAAAAAGAAATAGGTGAAATTAATTTTAATAATGTATTATATTTAACCTAGCATATCAAAATATTATTTCAGCATGTAAGTCATGTAAAAATTATGGACGTATTTTATATTTTTATTACTAATCTTTGAAATCCAGTGTTTATTTTATACTTACAGCATATCTTTTTTATTTTTTTTATTTTTTTTAATTTTTATTTATTTATGATAGTCACAGAGAGAGAGAGAGAGAGGGGCAGAGACCTAGGCAGAGGGAGAAGCAGGCTCCATGCACCGGGAGCCCGACGTGGGATTGATCCCGGGTCTCCAGGATCGCGCCCTGGGCCAAAGGCAGGCGCCAAACCGCTGCGCCACCCAGGGATCCCCAGCAGATCTTTTTTTTAAAGATTTATTTATTTATTTGAGAGGGAGTGCGCGAGAGCCCCTGCATGTGCCACACACATGTGCTCAGGAGGAGGGGAGGGGCAGTGAGGGAGGGAGACAAGCAGCCTCCATGCTGAGTGGAGACACCCCCACCCCCCCAACATGTGAGGCTCAATTTCAGGACCCTGAGATCATGACCTGAGTTGAAACCAAGAGTCAGATGCTTAAACGACTGGGCCTCCCAGGAGCCCCATCTTATAGCATATCTTAATTCAGACTAGCCATATTTCAGGCTGTCAAAGCCTCCTGTGGCCAGTGACCGCATTGAACAATGAAGATCTAAGGGATATACTAGCCACCTACTGTATCAAGTGAGATCATCAGACATATAGCTCCTCCCTCATTAAGTTCTAGCTTTTATGTTTTGGGCCTTTGATTAGCAAGTGAAAAGCCTAGAAGAGAATCACTTCTGCATCTGTTTGAAAGCGATTACTGAAGATGTAGGTTATTTTGCTCTTTATCTCTTATTTAAAAATTCTTGAAAACAAATTTTTTTCTTAAGATTGTATTTATTTGAGAGAGAGCTCGAGCATGCACACATGAGTGGTGGGGAGGAGCAGAGGGAGAGGCAGACTCCCCACTGAGCAGGGAACCAGACGTGGGGCTCCATCCCAGGACCCTGGTATCAGGACCTGAGCCAAAGACAGATGCTTAACTGACTAAGCCACTCAGGAGCCCCAAAAACAAATTCTTCGTAGAGGTGTCTACCAAAAAAAGTTTTTTCTCTCTAAAAGAATAAATGTTGGGCAGCCCAGGTGGCTCAGCGGTTTAGTGCCACCTTCAGCCCAGGGCCTAATCCTGGAGACCTGGGATCAAGTCCCACGTCGGGCTCTCTGCATGGAGCCTGCTTCTCCCTCTGTCTGTGTCTCTGCCTCTCTCTCTCTGTGTGTGTCTCTCATGAATAAATAAATAAAAACTCTTTTTAAAAATTAAATAAATAAATAAATAAATGTTTCCTTTTATTAAGTAAAAAGAATTATATAATTTAACTTTTTGCCCTGCCTATTAGGAAGTTGGGACTAAAAGGTAATTGCTAAATCCCAGCAACTATATGAACACTTGTTAATATAACACCACATATCTTTTATCCTTTTCCCCATGGTTGGACTTTCTTAACAACTTTCTTTTACTTCTTTTACTTTTTTTTTTTTTAACATCTCCTTAACAACTTTCTTTTACTCCTTAAAAACAGAATCCATAGATTCCCTGACTGAATACATTCTGGCTAGGGAGAGAAATGTATGAGTTTACTCTGTTAAATGTGCTAATCTGTGGTACTTTTCAGATGGTCAGTATGCAGATTTCAGGACTACAGTGGCATAGTTGCAATGGACTTGACTTTCCAGTGATAGTAGGGAGCCATAGAGCATAGAGATTACTCACAGAAAAAGGCAGGAGGCATTTCTCTGTCGAAGTGATGGGAGAGAGGGAGGGAAGGGAGGAACAAAAGAGGATAGATGAAGATTCTTTATTAAGAGATTTATTTATTTCAGAGAGTTGGCTTACATGATTGTAGGAGCTGGCAAGTCGGATATTTATAAGGCAGGTTGAAAATTCTTGAGCAAGAGCTCATCCTGCAGTCTTGAGACACAAATTCTTCTTCCTCAAAAGACTCTCAGTTTTGCTTTTAAGGCCTCTCAAGTGAATAGTTGAGAGTCACCCAAATTACAAAGGGTAGCTCCTTTACCTAGAATCATGGATCATAGATGTTGACTGCTTTTACAAAATATCTTCACAGCAACATCTAAGTTAGTGTTTAATCGAATAACCGGGTCCTGTGGCTTAGTCAAATTGACACATAAAACCATCACGGGGCACCTGGGTGGCTCAGTGGTTGAGCATCTGCCTTTGGCTCAAGTCGTGATCCTGGGATTGAGTCCTGCATCAGTCGGGCTCCCCGCAGGGAGCCTGCTTCTCCTTCTGCCTATGTCTCTTCCTCTCTCCCTGTGTCTCTCATGAACAAATAAATAAAAATTAAAAAAAAATACTATCACAGACGATAATTAGTGCTTATATTTTGATAACTAGTTTTCAGTTGTATCTTTTGTTTAAAATCCATTGGGTTACATATGTTAGCAAGTTGAATGTAAATAAATTTTTTTAAATAAAAAATTAAAAAAATAAAAGCAAAAAAAAAAAAAAATCCATTGGATTTTTACCTGAAACTAATGTAACATTGCGTGTCAGCTACATTCAAGTAAAGAGAAATGTTTAAGTAAACTTTCTTTTGAAATAAATTTATCTAAGTAAAAAATTAAAAAAAAAAAAAAACACTGGATTTTGGATGCTCAGGAATTTTGATCTTTAAATTCCTTGCCAAGAAAGTATGACTATGACCCAGTGAAAAAAATTCTACTCACAAGAATATGATTAGTCGTTTAGGTACTACTATTTGGGCCATGATAATTTGAATCAGTCTTTTATTCTGTTTTTTTTTCTAGTTATTGGCATATTTTACCATATAGAATTTCCTTAAACAAGAAACAACAATTAGCACATTAATTGATGTTTTATTTGTACCTCTGTTTTCCAAGACAATTATTTCTCAACTTAAGTAGGATTCTAGTCTTTAATACAACTACCAATATGAGAATATTTTTCTGGAGTTCAGATTCTTATTGGGAAATGAAAGACTTACAAATTTGCGCATATTTGTAAAATTTAAGTATACTATCTTTTACTGATAAATGCTGCTGGCTAATTAACCATTGGAGACCTTACTTCAAACAGGTTATCACAATTAGCAATGAAGGTGTAAATGTGAATCTAATTAGTCAGTTAGCCTTTTTCTCAATGTGATGTTCATATACTTTGCCTTTATAAACACATTGTATGAGAATTAATTTTAAAAAGAAAATTATAGGGGCACCTGGGTGGCTCAGTCAGTTAAGCGTCTGCCTTTGGCTCAGGTCATGATCCCAGAATCCTGGGATTGATCCTCCCACGGGGGCTCTCTTCGCAGCGGGAAGCCTGCTTCTCCCCTCCCTCTGCCTGCCATTCCCCCTGCTTGTGCTCACTCTATCTCTCTCTCTGTCAAATAAATAAAACCTTTTTAAAAAAGAAAACTATAAAATATACCATATCTTCCAGACCCTGTTATCTTTTAAGTAAGAGAGTCTGGGGGGTGGGGGGCAGGGGGAGAGAAAAAAGGAAATGTAAATAATGTAAATACAAATTACTTGGATGATGAAATGATTTTCTTCTTTATGCCTTTATGTATTTTATGTATTTGCTACATAAAGGAAATATTTCTCTATAATCAGAAAATATTTAACTTTTAAAAAGAAAATTAAGAATGCTAGCTCAGTGGTTTCCAGTGATTTGGCAGGTGGTACAAAATACAATAAGGAAGAGCCCACCATAATACCCACCTTTGACCACTGGGATTGTGCCTTGACTTCCTTAACTTAATACTTGTCTCTCATGCGTTATTTACCTAAAATCGTGAGGTTGTTTTATTTGTAGCCTCAGGTAACAAGTACTCTTTGGTACCACCACTAAAGTCATTTCAGTTCAACAAATATTTATAAAGTGCCACCATATTCTCTTTATCAGGTGGTTAACATTTTTCCTGTGTTAATCTAGCAAAACTGTTTATATAAATTAACTTTTACTTTTTCTTGCATTATCTTTTTATATACTTATTTTTCTGTATCTATGTCTTTGAATGACTTGTTTCTAGTTTCTGAAGATTTTTATTCAAATGTCAAATTATCAAAAAATTTCTATTTTGGACATATTACTCTCTTGTGATGGTTTTCAATTTTTGTTTTTATTGTTAGAATTTATAAATCTTTCACTCTTAATTTTCTCTAAATAATTAGTAATATTCCCTATCTTTGATTTAGACGGTCTAGACCTATCAATGTAGACTGTCTTTAGTCTAATACAGTAGCAATTTAGTACCGTGCGGCTATTATAATTTGAATTAACTAAAATAAATTTCTTTTTTATTAAAAAGTCATGTGTTTCTGTTTTATTTGTATCAAATTATGGAAAACATTAGGTTAAATAATTGCTTTTCATCTTTCATGTATGAAGTTCTTGATACATAGTAATAAATGTATTCTGAATGTTTCTGAGTAGATATAAGGTGAAATGCTGAAGAATAAGGGTTTATCCTGTCTTCTTTCAAACTGTTTCTAGCTTTTCTAGAATTATCTGTTTTGATAGTTTCTCTTCTTTACACAGAGAAATGGTATTAGCGAGGACTGATAAACATAACAGTTTAGTAATTGTCCCCCCACAAAGTTAGACTAATTGCATTATCTACAGTCACCAATTTACAAGATAGTTTATCACATGTTTGTTGAAAATAACCTTATTAATAAGATTTTCTATTGAATGAATTCCAACTTTTCATCACCAGGTAGATATTTTTGCCAAGAAATTTACATTACATACTATTTTTTTTACTATTTTATTTATTTATTTGACACAGAGAAGGGGGGAGCAGCAGGCAATGGAAGAAGCAAGCTCCCCCGCCAAGCAAGGAGCCCGAGGTGGGGCTCGATCCCCAAGCCCCAGGATCATGACCTGAGATGAAGGCAGACACTTAACTGACTAATCAGCCCAGGCACCCTAAACTGCATAGTAATTTAAATACAATAATTCTAAAAGCCCTGGCATATTATCACACTAGAGTGTTATTTGTTAACAAGATTCATTTGTGTATTGCAAAAATATTTTGCATGTAATAAGTCCCAGTGATATATTCAGTGAAGGTTAGTACATTGCATGGCTTCACCTAAGAAAACATCACATTGCCTCTCAATTTAAGAAGGAAAAGTATTTACAAGTAGATGATATGGTAGAATGTAAATATTTTTACCTATACAATGAAAATAGAACTCAGCTTTTGTTCCGCTTAAATTTATTAGACTTAAAAATCCTTATTTACAGGTATTTGTAAGAAAAATTCCCAGATAGAAACTTTCCTAATTTCTAACACAATTTAAAAGATACCTTCCTCTAAAAAGGAGGCATTCCTAAGAATTACCCCCAAAAAAGTGCTCGTCTAATCTGAATATCACAGAGCTTTTTATTGTGAGAATGAAAAGGGACCAACCCTGATACCTCTAAAGTGAACTCTCTTATCTAGCAGGTGGCAAAACATGCTATCCTAACCCTTCAGTTTGTGTACTTATTAACTGACACTATTCAAGGAATTGACTGTCACTACTGCTGAAGCTTGTGCCTAAATACTACTTTTTAAAAATAAGTGCTTAGGGACGCCTGGGTGCCTCAGCGGTTGAGTGTCTGCCTTTGGCTCAGGGCGTGATCCTGGAATCCCGAAATCGAGTCCTGCATCAGGCTCCCTGCGTAGAGCCTGCTTCTCCTTCTGCCTGTGTCTCTGCCTCTCTCTCTCTTTCTCTCTTTCTCTCTCTCTCTCTCTCTCTCTCTCTCTCTCTTTCTGTCTCATGAATAAATAAATAAGATATTTAAAGAAAAAATAAAAATAAGTGATTAATTGCTGTCATGGAGGATATCTATAGAAACTAAGTTACAAACTTCCTAACTTTTTGGGTGCTCTGGCATCATAAGACTCTTCCCTTTTATACTAAATTAGTAACATAACATGTCTTCGTTTTCAAGGTAAACTAATAGATTTTGAAACCATCAAAATCCTCAAGATACAGTATGTGGATTCACCCTTGGATGTCATGAAAGCAATATTGCATGTCCTTGAGCCACACTATAGTGTTCAGTTAATCCCAGTCCAAGATTTCCTGACCAGTCTGGGTACAGTGATGTCTGATCTTGACGCATTTCTTTTTGAGAAAGTGGTGAATGAGATTTTCTAAATTACTTTTTAGTGAAGGGTTAGTTTGACAGCCTTAACTATTCATTTAATCGTTTAGAAGGAACACTGTCAAGAGAAAACTAACAATACGCCCCAGAAAGGAAGAAACTAAAATTTGTTCACAAAATAATCTAGGAGTATCTAATCTATGGCAGATGTTGGAGGTGTGGAAGATAGGCAGATGACCCAGGGACATTGTAGATCTCATGGAGTTTATACTCTAGTGGGAAAGACAGACACGTTACAAATGCCAAAAATGGACCATTACAAGTTGTGAAAAGAACTCCGAAGGAATAAAAGATTCTAGGAAAACATAACAGGGACAGCTTTCTTTAAATGAACATTTAGAGAAGCTACTCTGTGGAGGTAATATTTAGGCTGACACCTGAAGGATAAAAAGGAACAGGGAAGCCAAAGAATGAAGGATATGACACTTAAACCAGATACCATAATGGAAAAATTGACAAATTTAACAGCATAAGAAGTTTTTACTTTTTTGTAAAAACAAAACCCTAGACAAAGTTAAAAGAGAAACTAAAAAAAAAAAAAAAAGTTAAAAGAGAAACTAAAGACTGGGGGGAGGTGTTAAAATATAAGACAACTAAGGGTTTTTTGTTGTTGTTGTATTGACATGTGGGAAAACACCTATTCTCATTCACCATAGGTACGGGTGCAGGGTGATGGTTACTTTTAGAGAGCAGTTTTCCAAATATATGGGAACCTTTTGATTGCGGTTCTAAGAAGATATCTTTTTTATTTTTTAATAATAAATTTATTTTTTTATTGGTGTTCAATTTGCCAACATACAGAATAACACCCAGTGCTCATCCCATCAAGTGTCCCCTTCAGTGCCTGTCACCCATTCACCCCCACCGCCTGCCCTCCTCCCCTTCCACCACCCCTAGTTCATTTCCCAGAGTTAGGAGTCTTTATGTTCTGTTTCCCTTTCTGATATTTCCTACCCACTTCTAAGAAGATATCTTAAGGACTGATTGGCAAATCTGTAAAAATTTTATACAAGGATGTTTGTAGTATTGTAAAATATGATGCACACTAAACATCCATCTGTAGGGAATTGAGTGAATAAATTAGGTTACCTTTGTGTAATGGAATACTAGCTACTTTCAGCCATTAAAAAGGATAATATACATCTATATATTCACACAGAAAGATGTCTGGAAAATATTAAGTGAAAAGCATTTTATGGAACAATATGCATTATACATACCTTCTTATACCTTACTGATAATTATAAGCATGGATTTGTAAATGAGATACATTATACTCATATTATAAATGTGTTTGTATGTTTAAAGAGAAGTCTGTAATAATATACTCCAGATGTTTTAACACTGGATATGAAATTATGAGAGATTTACATTTTTCAACTTTATGGATTTCTGTTTAAATTTCCGTGTTTGTTTCCAGATGCATTACTTTTGTAGGAAAAAAAAAATTCATTTTGAGAAAGTAACATTTGAAAGGAGCTAAGAAAGTTCTGTTTACTCCTTTGCAAATACTCCCACACTGGTTCAAGTCTCCTGTTTCTTAGTAAATCCAAAAGGGCCAGCTGATTAAATGAGGAGGATATAGCAATAGGCAGTCACCCGTTCACTTACATCCAGTAGCGGTGTTATTTGTTGGTCTGTCATTTGTCTCTTCCTACTAGAAGTCAAGCCTCATGGGAGCAGGGACTAAGTTTTGTTCCCTGTTTTATCTAGAACAGTGCCTGGCACAGAGTAGATGCTCAATAGTATCGAATAACTATGTGAAAAAGTCAAAGAGAGGGCTCTAGCCTGTCTCTTGCGGAGAGCCTTGGGAAGCCCAGTTCCTCCTCTGTCCGTTCTTGATTTCCTTTTGCCTTTGGTCTAATTTCTTAGTGATCGTTTCGCTGCTCTCCCCCCACCGGTAGTTCCCATGAGAATTCTCTCGCCTTATTTCTTCATTGTCCTGTCCCCACCACTGCTGGAGATCCCTGAGCCTCTCTTTTTCTCCTGGCACCAAACCTAAAGGAAGCCTGGCTCCCAGGCCACCACAGATGCCCACGTGAGCTTACATTTGCTAGCTCACCCGATTGCCTGACCTTTAAAACTCACTCTGCAACCCTAATTAATAGTCTAGCCTTTTCATTTATTTACTCTTAGGACAAAAGATGTTACTGTGGTTCCTCCCTTTTACTGTCCCTCCCTCTCTCAGTGTCATTTTGGTTAGTTTCATCACCTACTACTGTCTGGAGAATTCTACGCCCCTCCCAGTAGAATTGCTGTAGCCAGTCCTGTCTGTTGGTGTTACTCAAACTGTGTGAAGTGGATGTTACTGTGACTGCTGGTGTAGTGGTGGTTTATGTGAGTGTGCAATTCTAGTTGGCCACATGGTCACCTCTTTCCACCCCTACCCATCCTTTCCCAAGCCCATCTTCCTATTTCCTCTACCTTCTCCCATCCCATAATGGGAAGGGAAGTGCTTAGACTATCTTTATCTTTGGATTTGGGAAGAGTAGAGCCCTGGGTTCCATTTGAAGTATCTGAGGGTTGCTTACCCATCTGCCTTCCCATAGTACCTTTGTCTTTTTTGGGAGGCAGCACCAGCAGCCCCACTGAGATGCCAGCAGTCTGTTTTCAAGTTTTAGTCACAGATGCTATGGATGACGTATTGCAGTTCTACCCCATATTTTTATTGCATATGTGTTACACTGTGGCTAAATTGTATCCTAGGCAAGGAATACAAATATCACTGTAATACTATTTCTTGGGGGGGGGGGATATTTTAGTTCCAAAATAACTGATTCATTATGAAATTTTCTTACCTGGATGCCTTCCAAAGTTAGGGATTTTTGTATTTGGGTAGTGATATATTTTAAGTCAAATTCTTAGTGGTTGACAAGTGAAAGGTACACAAAGGAAAAATCATTTTTTCTGAATTTTCAAAAGGACAGACTGAGGGGCACCTGGATGGCACAGTTGGTTAAGCATCTGACTCTTGGCTTCAGCTCAGGTTATGCTCTCAGGGTGGTGAGATGGAGCCCTGCGTAGGGCTCCAAGCTCAGCGCCAAATCTGCTTAGGACTCTCTCCCCCGCTCTGGCCCTCCCCACACCATGCTTGCTTATACACTCTCTCTCAAATAAATAAATAAATCTTTAAAAAAAAAAAAAAGAAACAGGCAGACTGAGTTATCTTTACCACATTGGTTTTATTCATTCATTCATTTATTCATTTATTGGCCTGTTTAATGTGGCTGCTCAAGGCCTGGGCAGAGTGAGGAGTGTCCTGGAATTGGGCAGGCAGGTAAGGTGGGTGGTTTGTAGGCCCACACCTGAATCCTGGAGAGGATGTCGAGGAGCAGGGGCTGGCCCAGGTACACCAAGGAGGGTACCAGAAGGGTGGCCAGGCAGGCAGACCCATCAGAGGGACCTGTAGGCCAGCCTTTGAAAAGGTATCTAAACCAGGTGGTAAGTACTCAGGTCAAAGCCTAGCTCAGGGAGGCAGGGTTGGGGCTAGCTGGGGGCTCCAAGAGCCTAGGGACTAGCATCACTAAGGGCCTCCTCGAGCTGCTGGAACTCAAGGTATGCCTGCCAGATGTACTCAAGCAGCTCCTGGAGGTGGGCGTTATTCTCCAGGTAGTCCGGAGCTGACCTGGTCCAACGTGGAGTTCTGCTTCTCCAAAGCCATCATCCTTGTCTTCTGCACCCATCTTCACCATCATGCCTAGGTCCCCTTGGGGCCCAACATTGCTGGCTCAGGGCATCTCCAATGCCGCCTGACGATAGAACGCCGCGATAGTCAAACTGAGAGCTAGTGCCCTCATGTTGATTTTTTAAAAACTAGTATAAGCTTCCTAGGATATAAATAAATGTGTACCTGTCTTTTCTCACTTTTGAAGTTACTGAGGCTTCTGCAACATTATGAAGAGAAGGGCTTTAAGTCCAAATAAAAATTTATTTTATTAATAATGGAACATGGTTTATCTTTGATTCCTAGCTATTTAAATTTAGATTTGACTTTATAAGACAGTTACAAATTGCAGTTAATCTGTTTATTCATTAGTGAATAAAGTGCATATACAGAGCCAAATTGATTCATTCCACAGATAGATATTGAGCATCTATTGCATACTAGGCATCATTTTAGTCACTGAGTGTGGGAGAAAGAGGGGAGAAGGGAGGTAAAGGACAGTCAAAAACCCATTCCCTTACAGACAGCAAAATATAAATGCATTTGCCCTCTGCTGTAGCAATCTAACTTCTAGAAATCTACTCAAAATTATCTGGTGAAATAAGTAATTTATCATAATTCACAGGGCTATTTGTAATAGCAGTAATGAATATGGCATATCGAAAGGGTAGAAAGAATCCACTGTCTGTTAATAAGCTATAATATGGAGCAGCCCAGGTGGCTCAGCGGTTTAGCGCCACCTTTAGCCCGAGGTGTGATCCTGGAGACCCGGGATCAAGTCCCATGTCGGGCTCCCTGCATGGAGCCTGCTTCTCCCTCTGCCTGTGTCTCTGCCCCTCTCTCTCTCTTTCTCTCTCTGTGTCTGTCATGAATAAATAAAAATAAAATCTTAATAATAATAATAAGCCATAATATGCCGCTCAATGGAGGTAGTCTGCTCAGCACATTCTCTGTAGCTGGGAAGCAAATCTTGTCTTGAAGTGGGAACTGGTTAGGGTATCTCCAAAGCTGCCATGGGCAAGTTCGGGTTTTGTCCTAAGGACACATTCAAGTGTTGTTAGCAGGAAGTGACCTGAAAGGTCAGTGGTTGCTCTGGACACTGAATCCTAGAGGACCAAGGACACCAGTTAGGAGACTGATCTAGGCAAGAAATGCTTTTGGTAAGGGATGTGGAGAGCCACATCTGCATGGCTCAAGATACACTTTGGAGAAAGAATTGATAAGATGTAGGGCTGGGTGGAGGTAAGAGGCAAGGGGAGCATAGGAATAGTTATACTAAACGTGCACAACCGTATAAGGGAGGCCAATTCAGCTGCTGCTGGCTGATGTGCGCGCTACTTCCCAGCACAAGGACCTCCCAGTAGCCTCCTCATCCTCTCCAGATCCTGCCCACTGGTGTGCATTCGGTATGTCATGGAGGCTACTTGGAGAGCATGGGCCACCACCTAGGTAGCTGGCTTCCTCTCTAGGTACATGTGCAGTGCGGTAGTGTATCCTTGGGGTTTGTCTTGTCTTAGCATATGAAGAAAGGGAAACAGGATGAGGCCCAACTGAAGCTAAGCAAAGCAAAGCTGCAGGAGCTCAAGGCAACACCTTAGTCAGGCAGCACTATCCTGAGGCCAGCGGTATGCGGAGCCTGGTGTGGGGCTTGCTGAGAACTGTAGGGCAGTAATGAGTGTGGAAGGAATGTGGTGGAAGCAGGTGCTTCTGCCTTAAGTCTAGGCTAATTGTGTGACCCTGAGCTGGCCCTCTGAGCCTCATTGGTCTTGGAGGTGCTTAAGTTAAAATGTCCAAGTTAAAACATCAGTTAAGATAGTTGGATAGCATATAATTCTGGAGCTTGGAAAGCAGTCAGATCAAAAAGTATAAATTTGAGGGCAGCCCCGGTGGCCCAGTGGTTTAGCGCCTGCCTTCGGCCCAGGGCATGATCCTGGAGACCTGGGATCGAGTCCCACATCGGGTTCCCTGCATGGAGCCTGCTTCTCCCTCTGCCTCTCTCTCTTTCTGTGTCTCTCATGAATAAATAAATAAAATCTTTTTTTAAAAAAAAAGTATAAATTTGAGATTTTTCAGCATATATAGACAGTGTTTAAACTCGTAAGATTGGAAATGCTTACTTAGGCAAAGAGTATATAGAAAAAGGGGAGGACCTCGAAGAGAGTCCTGAAGCACTTCAGTTATTTGGAGGTTCAGCTAAGAAGGAACTAACAGTTTGATGCATAGTATTTGGGTCTGTTATAGACATCTCAAATTCAGTGTGTCTCCAAAAGAATTCTTCTTCCCTGTTTCCTCCCATGGTTCATAGCGTTACCCATCATCACTCCATCGTCATCATCAGAGACTTGGGGATTGTTCTGGTCTGGTTCACCTCCACATTTGGTGACCAAGACCTTTCTCATCTTGACTATCATCACAATCTGTCTTTTCCTCTCCATCTCACTACCTGTCTTGGTTCCTGCCCTAATAACGTCTCACTTCCATTTCTGTAGTAGCATCCTATCTGATTTCTCTATTCCAGTCTCACTCTCCTCCAATCTAATTTTTACAGTTGCCAAAATCATTTTTTCTTAATGTGGTATAAACACATAAGTCTCCTGCTAATGGTTGCCAGATTTTGCAAATAAAAATACAGAGCACCTAGTTAAATTCAAGTTTCACACAAACAATGGATAATTATAAGGGTAAGTATATACCATACAATATAGAAGAACCACGTATACAAAACAATTTGTTTATTTGAAATCCAAATTAACTAAGCATTCTTCTCTTTTATACGGAAATCCTACTCTTGCTTCACAGTCAAAATATTTCACCATGGCTTTCAGGATAAAAGCTTAATGTCCTAACATTGCATTGTAAGATTTAGCACGTTCTCACCCCTGCAAGTCCTCACCCCTTCCCAGCATGCGTCTTCTCTTCTCAGTTCTCTCTTGTCAAGACTCAGACCTCATCCCCTCAGGGAAGTCATTTCTGTTGTTAAGACTTAGACCTCACTCCCTCGGGGAAGTCATTTCTGACCCCCTCCTGCCCACTCCGTGGATAATAATAGAAACGCCAGCTTTTCTCCTGCAGTCTCAAAACATTCTTTGCTTAATATTATTTCAGAATCTGTCATCTTGTAATTTGATTAATTTTTTAACCTGTCTCTCTTCCTGAGATTGTGAGTTCCTGGAGTTTAGGCGAAAGGCTGTGTCTTCTCACTGTGTGGGCTCTCAGTATCTAAATGAACCAGTGAATGAGCAAATGAGAAAGTAGAAAAGAGCCCTATAAGCAGCAGCCGCAAAAGTGATCATTGGTGTTCACGGAGCTCTTCCCTGCCTTGACTCCTGGATAAGTCTGCGTCGCAGCAGGAACCTCCTTTGTTTGTTTTCCCCTCAACCCCCAAGGAAGCTCCTAGAGTGGAAGCCAGGTTTTGTTCTCTGAATCCCCAGGCCCCTGAATTGGAGGTGCTTGTGTAAATTCATTCAATGAAAGAAAGAACGAAAAATGCATGAATGAATGAGTATGCAGGGCCACAAGTTTATTGTTCCTTGCATCAAAGGACAGGGCCTCTGCATTAGGACCTGGGAAGGTAACCTCCCTCCATGACCACAACAAGTTTGATTGTTCCTCCCAGCTCCTTTCCTTCCCTCTCTCAACCTACGAGAGAACTGTTTTCTCCCTACAGCAGCTGGCATGTAACAGCTCTTTAAGTGTTAGCAGTCATTCACAGATGGAGCCTCCTTCTTCCTCCAGGGCTCCAGCCTCTGCCCTTTCTTTCCCACTCTAGGAGCCCAGGCCTGAAAAGCCACAGGGACCTGACATCGCTTCTCTCCCAGGGATAATGGGCTTCCCCACTTCTCCCACAGGGGAGCAAGGTTTTCTTTGTCTCCCACCAGGGCAGTGCAATTAAATAGGACTAAAGTTAAATGACTCTAATTATTTTTTTATTAATGTTTAACTGCCATATTTCTTTTTCAATTAAGTAATTGTATCTTTATGCTCAAAGGTCTTTTTTTTTCATATAGATGGAAGTTCATTTATTTTATTAAAAGAAATACCACCTGCAAAACTGTTAATGACTTGAGCTCTGTGATTAGTTCATTTTAGTAACATTTTGAGATGTAATAATTAATCTGGCTCAAGTTCAAAGACAGAAAACTCAATGCCAGAAATTCCTAGCCAGCAAGGAATATAAACAAATCTTAACAATTGTCCCCTCAAATAACAAAAATCATTGAGATCAACTTCTTGCAATTATGTTTTTTAAAAATGCAGGAGAGAAGTTCAAGAAAGCATGTCAAAACAACAAAACTCAGTCTGCATTTTCATGATTGTAATTGATCAAAGTCTGTTTGCAATAGATTCGAATGTGAATAAATTAAATGTGACATTGATTTGGCAGAGGCACACTAGTGATTGGCAAGAGTACATAGCAAGAGCAGCTTCTACTGCTGGAGAACTTGCTTGCTCGTTGTCTCATTCTAATAGATTTCTTAGCAACCTGGTGCTGTTTTACTAACCTAAGCGTTGTCATTTATTTACTCTTTTGGTTTCGTATCCCATCCAGCCAAGATTGAGTTCGTTTTTGATTACAATCTAGCAGGCATTGCCTTGGATCTGAACACAGAGTACCTTTTGGTGACCTATGCATCTCCCTGCTTTTCCTCCCCTCTCTTTCATATATTGAAAAAAGGTGATCTATTAATTTTATTTCATCCTGGCAGTTCAACTTATCCAACTAGAAAATATAGTTTAAAGCAACAATTTGGCAACATTTTCAAACTTAAGCATTGCTATCGTTATTTGTTAGGCCTAGAATCATTTTTTGGTATGTTACAAAAATGACAATGTAAAAAGCATATCCGACTTAGAACATTTTGAAATAGTTGTACACCAAATTCCCATTATAGCAATGTTGATTGTGGGGTGGGGGGCCAGGGTATATTCTGGAAGGCTACTTTCTGGATGAGACCATTGTATAGTAACCAAATGTGTATGATTTGGGGACCTGGAACATGCTTTCTGCCAAATTTTCACTTACAATGTATTTACTAAATCTTTTGTATTCTTCAGAGAATGTTTTTTTTCTTTTTCTTTTTTTTTTTTTTTTGAGAATCTTTTTTCTTAAATTGACCAAAGGCAGTATGCTCATTCTTTAAGACTTTTAATATTCATTAAAATAAAAAATAGTATGTATAGTTTAAATTATGGAAAGAAATTCATGGAGCTATCAAAGTCAAATGTATTTATAATAAATATAGCACAAGTGTGACAAAAGGTGAAAAAATGTATGAAGTGGGGAAATGTACTTAGTAATTTAATTATTTTAGAAAATTGATCTTTAAGACCAAAACTTTCATCGTATCTTTATCTTACATGCACTTTGAAAAGCATATATCTAGATCCAGTAGTTATTAAAGTTAGATTTACATTAAGCTTTTGCCACAAATATGTTGCTAATTTATAATTTCAAATTAAAACTTGTAAAGACTTCAGTGTCTTTCTTTTTCATATGTAGTATAACTTGATCATTATGAAATGGCCATGGTTTTATTCCCACAGACTTTCAAAAAAAAATCTACTGACATGGCCAATTTTATCATTATGCATAAGACTGACTCCTACATCTTTGCTTGCTCTTGAATTTAATAAACTTTCTAACAGTAAAGAACTGTTTAATTTTCTTCAAACCATATTTAGATTTTATCTTGAGATGTGTTTTGTACTTGTTTGAACATAGTTATGTATGGTGTACTTGGAATTCACAAGTACTTAAAACCAAATGGAGACCATTTATAAATGCTAAACTCCAAAGAAGCATGGAACCAGAACATCAAAGAAGCATTGGGTTGTAATATATATGTACATGTGTATCGTGCCTGCCTTTTTTCCTAGCTGGATTCATAGCACTTTTAAAACAATCATTATAATTCCCTAATAAAGGACATACCATTAGCTCTGTTCCATTTCTAGATCCATTTATATGAAAATTATCAAATAATTTTAAAATGTATTATCATGGAATTTCATGTTTAACATGCATGTCACACCATCATCATCATATATATGTATATAAGAGAGTACTACTGAAATACTCCTTGATAGAAGAATTCTCATTTGAAATAGGGTTAGGGGATTAGGATCTTGAATTATATTGTGAAACCATCATTTGCTTTTATTTATACATATGGCACTACAAAGAAATTTAAAAGTACTAGTGAGGGGCAGCTTGGTGGCTCAGTCAGTTAAGCATCTGCCTTTGGCTCAGGTCATGATCCCAGGAGCCCTGCTTCTCTCTCTCTCCCTCTGCTCCCTCTGCCTGCCACTCCCCCTGCTTGTGCTCTCTCTCACTTTCTCTCTCAAATAGGTTAATAAAATCTTTAAAAAAATACTCGTGGCATTTTATGTATCTTAAATTTGTAATAATGGGTAATTTGTATTTACCTTGTTTACTAGATATATGTGTAAAAACACGATACTTCCAAGATGTTTTTGTATATGCTTAGATCTGTATCCAAATATTCAATTCTATTTAATAAAATAGACTCCAAATTGTTCATTCCCATATGTCTGGTCCACGCGTGGCCCCAAAGATGCAGAATGCAGTGGATACCTGAAAAATCTTGAGTAACCTTTTAAAAAAAAATTTTTTTTTTAAGATTTTATTTATTCATGAGAGGCAGAGAGAGAGAGAGAGGAAGAGATACAGGCAGAGAGAGAAGCAGGCTCCATGCAGGGAGCCCAATGCGGGACTCTATCCCCGGACTCCAGGATCACACCCTGAATCAAAGACAGACGCTCAACTGTGAGCCACCCAAGCGTCCCCTGAATAACCTTTTTTGACTCACTTAGATGTTTCTCAGCCCTTCTCACTCCAGTACTTGTTGAGTAATCTAAACTTTCTTGCAGCCAGGATAACTTCGTCAAGAGCACTTGTAGGCAGCTCTCTCCCTTCTCTCGGATACTAGAACTGAGTTCCAAGGTTCAAGTTTACATTGCCTCGGTTTCTGTAATCTCTTCTGTAATCTCTTCTGCCTCATTACACAGATTTCTAGTCCTATCCTGCCATTTGTTTTACCTCTTTTTATATTTCCAGTATTCAGTCTGTTACCCAGCATCTCCCACAGGTATAACTTATATTAGAGCTGATTTCTACACCATCTTGAAAAATTCCTGTATTCTAGAATTTGCATGAGGGACCATATGATTCGAGTGGGATTATATCATGGCTAAAGTCTACAAATGTGCTATAAGTCAACAAGTTAGAAGATTGCATTTTCAGGGTTCCTGGGTGGCTCAGTCAGTTGAGCATCTGCCTGCAGCTCAGGTCATGATCTCAGGGTCCTGGGATTAAGCCCTGCATCAGGCTCTCTGCTCACTGGGGAGCCTGCTTCTCCTTCTCCCTCTCCCGGTCCCTCTGTTCTCTCTTTCAAATAAATTAATAAAATATTAAAAAAAAAAGAAGAAGAAGATTGTATTTTCAAGCTTTTTGTCTGTATCTTATTAATCTAAAAAAACCTTTCAGTCTTTTCGCATTACACTTAGTTTGCAACACTGAGTAGAGTACTGCAGCACCAAAAGGGCTCTTAAGCAGAGTTCAGCCAAGAAGTGGCCCTGGAAGGGGCTTGAGCTACACCTTTTGAGGCTTGAGTTCACACTGTCAAATTCATGAATTATATACAATAAATAACCATTAACTTGACTGTGCTAAAAACAGGGGTGAGCTTTTTAAAGGCATCCAGAACTTTTCCTTTTTTAAAAAAAAAAAGTCTTCACTGTAATCCTTCACAAACAATGGTCATGTATAATATGACACAGAAAATACATAAATTCAAACATTTAATAGCAACATAGTACTTTTTACAACTGAATTTGTCTTTTTTCCCAGTGTCAAGGCTCCATAAAAAAAGTCTAAGCTAATTTGCTCCAACTGAACACTCTGCTGCCTGTTGAAATGAGGGAGATTGTCACAGAATAGTCATTCATTAACAGTATATTTAGGGAAAGTTCTGAAATAACAGATTTTGCTATAGCTCATGCTTTCTCTGTTTTGAGTATGGTTTCTTTCTCTTCTTGCTTGAGCTTTAGTTAAAAATGATATCCTTCAGTACTTCACTCCCAGGGTCTCTTGGATGTGACCTTCTTAGAATGGCATTGACCTCATGCATGAAGGTCAGCTTCACTGGGCTCAGCCTCAGATGGAGAAAGACCATTGTTAGGACGCCTGGGTGGCTCCCTTGAGCATCTGCCTTTGGCTCAGGGCATGATCCCAGAGTCCCAGGATGGAGTCCCACATCAGGCTCTTTATCAGGAGCCTGCTTCTCCCTCTGCCTGTCTCTGCCTCTCTCTGTGTGTCTCTCATGAATAAGTAAATAAACTCTTTATTAAAAAAAAAAAAAAAAAAGATTTTTATAGGTAGAGGTAGAAGCAGGCTCCCTGCAGAGAGCCTGATGCAGGACTCGATCCTAGAACTCCAGGATCATGCCCTGAGCCAAAGGCAGATGTTCAACCACTGAGCCACCCAGGGATCCCAAATAAAATCTTTAAAAAAAAAGACCGTTGCTGACATTGCTGCTTCAAATGTCCGGCCAGGGAAGCCAGGACAATGGTGTAGGACATGGAAGGCTTGGTGGGCTGAGGCTCTGTGTTGGGTAGGAGTAGGGAGGGAGTGAGGCACTGTCTGACTCCCAGCTAGTGCTATTAATTTGAGGGCTGCATATAATCCCAACAGTCCCCTTGCTTTCAGGCTATACTTGTCATCAAAATAACTGATATCTTTGCAAACCTTATGAAGTCCTTTTGGTGGGGGTACAATCATGATAAGCCTCAAAATCCATAGCAGTAGTTTCCATAGACAATATGATGATACTCATGTGCTCAAGGAACGTACAGTGAGTGACATAAAGTTCCAGAGCATCAGGCACATAACAGAGTGCCTGCAAATCTAGCATTTTCTATGCAGTGATGTCCTCCATTCTCATCCTTCTGTCACTAGCCCTTCCGTTATGTAGATTCAAGTTTTCATCTTGTATCATTTTCTTTCAGCCTGAAGTACTTTCTTTAATGTTTCAGTTTCCTGAAACTGAATTTTTAATTTATTCTAATTAATTTAAAATGTGTGGCTAGTGGCTACTATATTGGACAATGCATGCCTAGAGTTACGTCTACTCTTATGCCAGTTTATCCTTACTCCTAAAGAGTGATCTTTCTGAAGTATTTATACTGAATGCCTTGTGTATTCGGTGAGGCATCTCTGGCTGACTAGAACTTGAATGTCTTGTAGCTTCATGCACGCTCCAGCAGTTGTTCAGTTTACAGCTCCTTGGTAGTTATTCCTGGCCCTGTAGCATCTCACCCTAGCAACATAAGCTTAATACTCAGCTGAATACTCAAGTGGTCCCCTAAGCAGATTTCTGGGACTTTTTTTTCTGCATATTCTGGTATCCTGCCCCACAAATTCTAGCTTCCTCAGCCTTGGTAACCAATGTCTCTATCTCTTTAGCACAACTTCTGCTTGGGTTCCCCCACCCTATGCAGCAGCCCATATTATGCCTCCAGGCAGAAAGCTGAGGTAATACAGGGCTCATTTCATTTGTGTGCTGCACTACTTAATATTTAATACCTGAAAAGTTTAGTATTTTTTGTCCAGCTTTCTAGTTGTTATGGCAGAAAGACTAGTGTAGTGCCAGTTACTCCATCTTGGTCTCAAGCCAGTAGATTTATTTTACTAACACCTCTATTCTCAATCAAGTGGCAATGGGTGCTGCTTTATTGAAGGCTGTAGCACATTAAAATATTGAAGATTTTTCAGTCCAGCAAAATCACGAACTTTGTCTTTATTCTTCATTAGAGTAGCCATTGATATGGGGATTCTGCTATTTACAAGGTTTTCACAACAAATAGTTATTCAATGTTTGTCCACTATTTAAATATTCACCTGTACTCTCTTCTATTGTCTTAACCACTGCCCAGCAGCTAGTTCTTTCCCAGTCCTCAAAACAGCCTGTGGAAGAAAACAGCATGGTTTCCTCCACGTTACACAAGAAAATTGAGATACAGAGAGGTTCAGCAACTCTTGACAGGGTCACAGAGCTGGTACATGTCCAAACTGGGATTTGTATGCAGATAGTCCTGCTTCAGAGCCCATGGTTTTAATCACAGACTTTCAGAAGCCCTAACAATGTGAACAAGTATACATGTGAGTATTTGAGGTATAAATATTCATACATACACAGTCACATTATTCCCATTTTCAGATAAACTGAGCTTGAAAAAAACTTAAGTGACCTTCTTGGTATCACAGCTAGTAAGAGGTAGTTTGGCATTAAAACTATGTCTGGGGGATCCCTTGGTGGCTCAGTGATTTAGCACCTGCCTTTGTCCCAGGGGCGTGATCCTGGAGTCCCGGGATCGAGCCCCACATCAGGCTCCCTGCATGGAGCCTGCTTCTCCCTCTGCCTGTGTCTCTGCCTCTGTCTCTCATGAATAAAGAAAATCTTAAAAAAAAAAAAAAAAAAAAAAAACTATGTTTGAGTCAAGGAAATATGTGGATGATCATCACAGTGCCATTTTTTTTGAATGAAAATGTGTCACTTTAGGGGCAGCCCCAGTGGCGCAGCGGTTTAGCGCCGCCTGTGGCCTGGGGTGTGATCCTGGAGACCCAGGATCGAGTCCCACATCAGGCTCCCTGCATGGAGCCTGCTTCTTCCTCTGCCTGTGTTTCTGCCTCTCTCCTCTGTGTCTTTCATGAATAAATAAATAAAATCTTTAAAAAAAAAAAAGAAAAGAAAAAAGAAAATGTGTCTTTTTGGAAATAACAGTAGGGGTGTTCACTCAGTAAATTGTGGTACAATGCTAAATCATACAACCTTCTTTTTTTATGTTGAATATTTTCAGGGAGAAAAGCAGCATATGAAAGGATATTTATATTAAACATATAAACATTTTATATGAAGGAAGGCCCACTTGCTTGCTCTTAGTTTATTTCTACACATTGAAACAAACATACTAGTTTTATTGATGAACGTACTGAGACTGAAGGTGGTGGTGTTCAAAGGAAATGAAAGGAAAAATTCTTATTTTACGGTAATTTCTACTGTAAAATAGGCTTTGTTACAAAATGACTTAACTCTCCAGATTCATGTTTTTTCCATCTAACTTTCATCTTATCTATTCTAAATATTTACAAAACTAGATTTCCTTTCATACATGATTTATGTTCTGTTTAATTTTTTTGGAGGCTGTTAGGAGGGGTCTGGTAACAGTTTAAAAGAAAAGACAAGGGAAATTCTTTCCTAGGTAAAATGATAATCTCCATGTTTTTCAACTCTTGAAATTTTTAATCAGTCTTCATGTTAAAATAATTAACATATTCAGAAGATTGAGTTTTTCATTTGCCTAAATGGCTGTTGTAAGAAACTGATTTGGCAGAGTGATGGTGAATAGAGAACTTATGTGAAGACAGAACAAAAGAAAGAACAGCTCTCTGCCTTCACCTGTCTTTATGCAGCAGCTAGAGGTTTACACCAGCTGTAAGACTGCAGAAGAGCTGAGGTAAATAAAGCAGGAATGGGAGCTTCAGGGGTTGTGATGTGACTGATCCCCTGACACCAACACCAAACAAGGTGCATACCAACTTCTCAGTAGCATCTTGCTACCTGGGGTGGTTTACCACTGCAAGTTCAACTGAAACTCAAGTTTCATTGAGTTCAACTCAATGAAAGTTCCGTAGCTTTCATTCTGCTCCAGGGCTTCCATGAAGACACAGAAGGGCATAGAGGGTATTGAAGAGTATAGGGATATGGAAAACGTATTTTTTTCTACTTCCACTGTTTCCTGTATTGTATTGACAAAGATTTCCTTTGTGACACATGGTCACTTCACCTGACAACTCTACAGGGTGCCTAAAAGCCTCACTAGTCTCACCCTCGCTCATAATAGCTGGCCTTGAACCCAGTTACTGTGGTTATTAAACTATTCATGGGGAATTGGTCTGTTGTAGAAATCACATGAATATTTAGTCTTTCCCAAACATGTTTGCTTTGAAGGGGAAGTTGCACTAGATGGGCCCTTCTTTGTGCTTAAAACTAATTCCATTAACACTCTGTGCCCCCCAAAAACTTTTTAAGTAAAAACCATTCAAATCAAATGTAATTTTAATTATCAGTGTTTACCTTCTAAGGGCTAATACTACTTGAAATCCACTTTAGAAACAGGAAGGTTGCATCATACATTTAGATACGTAGAGGTTGCTTTTAAGGGTCGTTTTTTTAGTGTTGAAATTAAAACACGTGACTTGGAAGAACTTGTTCTTGTCAGTGTTGTCCAATATTAGTTACATTAACATTCAACTTTTTTAATATTATAAATGATATGTTAAGGAAAAATTTAAAAATACAAGCAAAAAATATTTAAAAATATTACCTGCTTGAAAGTAAGAGGAAGGGATCCCTGGGTGGCGCAGTGGTTTGGCGCCTGCCTTTGGCCCAGGGCGCGATCCTGGAGACCCGGGATCGAATCCCATGTCGGGTCCCGATGCATGGAGCCTGCTTCTCCCTCTGCCTGTGTCTCTGCCTCTCTCTCTCTCTCTGTATGACTATCATAAATAAATAAAAATTAAAAAAAAAAAAGAAAGAGGAAGAAGGGATCAATAAAGATAAAAGATGTAATGACTTTATTTCATGTTTTTAAGGTGCACATCTTTTCAAATTTTAACATCACTGAAATGAGGATGTGTGGAGTTTGCCTTTTGTAGTGGTCTGTGTAACTGTGTAACAGTGATGCTTCTTACATCTTAAATTCGATGTTTCCACTGTAATCAGTGAAATAAAGTAATTTGGAGTATAGATCCTTATGGGTTGAATAGCAATTCTGAGGGACAGAACTGCATTGCACAAATAGCTTGTACTAATCTGAGGAAGCATTTCCAAAAGCAAAGTGCCTCTGCCACTGGCGCCCAGGGCATGCTGAACTGATTCCCTCCTCATCCTCCTCCTCACCGCCACACCCACGACTCCAGGAGAGAAAGGGACGTAGATGGGACTTGGTTCTGGTGCTATAGGGGGTGGCAGCAGCATCCATGCTTTCATTCCCACAGAAAATTAGACTGGTGGGAGCAGCTTGCTGAGGCCCTCAACCCTTCACTTCCTCTCTAGTACCACCGATGATCAATTTCGAGCCAAAAAATAGCTAAGCTTAGGAAATCTTTGACAGTGACTTATGCTCTTGTGTAATGTTTCATGTTAAGTAGTTTGTTTCATTTCTTGGGTAATTGAATAGTTTTGCTTTGTGGTCCTTCACGTCTTACTACAGTATTGACAGCAGAGCTGTTTAATTCAAATTATAATGGTACAGTATCAGATAACTTTTTTAAGCTTGTCCTGTGCATATCTATGTTTTATTTTAATTGAAAGCAAGTATCATGTGTGTGTGTGTGTATATATATATATTTATTTATTTATTTTACTTTCACAAAACCAATAGAGCTTGGGTTTAATCTAACTCAAATTTAGTAATGTCTTCCATTTGTATATACATGCAGGAAATACTAAAGAATGAAAAAAAAAGAGAAGATATTAAAATTAAAAGTCAACATCTTTATGAAGAAGAAAAACTCCTTAGCAAAGGGAGCAAGGAAGAACTCTTGGCTCAACCAGTTCAAACTCAGATCAAAGGGCATGCCTCGGCTCCATACTTTGGAAAGGAAGAACCTTCCGTGGCTCCCACCAGCACTGGTAAAATCTTTCAACCGGGATCCTGGATGCCACAAGGCAGCAAGAACCCAAATCAATGAATGCGCTGTGGTAGTATTTCATTTGTGTAACTTTTTTTAACAATAAAAGAAGTAAAAATTATTTTGTTATTTTCTGAATATACAGTAATTCTCAGTTCCATTAAGCTTTTTTTTTTTTAAGATTTTATTATTTATTTATTCATGAGAGACACAGAGTAGAGAGAGAGACACAGGCAGAGGGAGCAGCAGGCTCCATGCAGGGAGCCTGATGTGAGACTCTGATCCAGGGTCTCCAAGATCACACCCTACGCTGAAGGCAGCGCTAAACCGCTGAGCCACCCGGGCTACCCAAGAATTCATTTTTAGTATGCATAAGAAATGTGAGGTTATGAACTATATATAGAAGCCTATTTTTTAAAGATTTTTAAGTAATCTATACCAAACATGGAGTTCAAACTTACAACTGAGATCAAGAGTCGCACACTCTACCAACTGAGCCAGGCACCTCAAAATCCAACTTCTTTTAGGTATAACTCCTTCATTTGCTTTAGTCATCATCCTATTTATGAACTTGCTTAGGTTTTCCCTTTTAGGATTTCTCCCTCGTGAAGTATCTTATAGCTTTATGCGCTCAGTACATTTTGAATCCTTATGATCATTTAGGAACTCCAATGTATATCATGAAAGATAATGGTAATTAGTGCTGTCTCCTACTAAAGTACCCAGTGAAGAGAAAAATGAGAAGACTGCCATTTCTGGAGAAGCATTCTGTTAAGATTCTGAAGGATTAATAAGCATGAACTTATTAAACATGCTCTTATTAAAACATGTGGAGGTGAAGAAAATGTAGTTGATAAATCAAAAAAAGCCACAAAAGCCTGGAGTTTGAAAAGAGAAATTAGTAGGACCAATAGAAGATAATCATCACAAAGTCTGAAGGGACAGTAAAGAGAAATGGTATGTTAACTGGAGTTCCCTAAGATAAAAAATTATTTTGAGAGAGGCACCTGGGTGGCTCAGTTAAGCATCCGACTCCTGATTTCAACTCCTGTGCTCAGGTCATGATCTCAGGTCTGTGAAATTGGGCTCCATGCTGGGTGTGAAGCATGCTTGGAATTCTCTCTGCCCCTCCCCCCCCCTTAAAAAAAAAAAACAGTATTTTGGGAAAATGAAATATAGGCGAGGGCTCTCACCAATTCCACTGACAATGGGAATTCCAGTGACTTGTATATTTAAGAAAAACATAAGATGGGTGATGTTAAAACACTCATTATTATACTAAAGTATTTTTGAAGGGTCATATGTTTTCTGAAGTATACAACTAAGTTTTTGTTGCTAATACATACTGCTCACAGTGTTATGGCATTATAATAGGTGCTCAATAAATATTTACGGAGTGATTCAAATTTTAATGCTCTATAGGAAATCCTTGGTTCTTTTTTTTTTTTTTAAGACCTTTTTTATTTATTCATGAGATACAGAAGGGAGGCAGAGACACAGAGGGGACGCAGGCTCCCTGCAGGAAGCCCAGTGCGGGACTCACTCATGCCCTGAGCAGAAACCAGATGCTCAACCACTGAGCCAGGCGTCCCAGTTACATGTTTTAATACTGAATTCTTAAAAACACATAGGTTAACATTTTTACTTAATAGAAGGTAAAAATTTTAATTGCTTAAGAAATAAATTACAGAAAAATACAACTTTGTAAAACAGAATATTAAAACAAATAATCAAACGTTATTTCCATAACATACTTATTGAATGACAAAAAAAAAGACCCTTGGTGAAAATACTATCATTCCAGCACCTGTTAATATGAGGTCAACCGTTGAGTCTCTGTATCATTACAGAATATTACATTTTACCATACACGCAAAAAAAGGAACTAGCCACTAGGCAATAGAAAAAGAGGTAAAATTGATAAAATAGTGCAATTGATTATAAGTTAAGATTTCTTGAATCTTGGTTTATGAGAAAAAATACAAATGTTCTAACATGCTAAAATATTTCTATTAGATTAAATGAAATCTATACATATCTTTTTATAAATGTTTGCCTTTTAGTCTATAAATATCTTAACATGACAATTTACATTTTTAATTTGTTTTCCTTTTAAAATACTTGTTTTATTAACTACATAGAATAAACTGATGGCTACCAGAGTGGGGAGGAGGATGGGAGGATAGGTGAAATCAGTGATGGAGATTATAGGGACACTTGTGATGAGGACTGGGTGTCGTATTGAAGTGCTGAATCACTAAATTTACACCTGAAACTAATGTTACACTGTATGTTCACTAACTGGAATTTAAGTAAAAACTTAAAAAATAAATACTAAGTAGATGAGGCATAAAAAATAAAATGAAAATAGCTGTTTTACATAACCAGAAAAGAAAATCTTAACCAGAAGTCTTAACCAGAAGTCCTTGTGGGAGAATACCTGAAGTAAGATTATGATACTGGCCCACCATTATTAGTAGAGCATACACTTTTTTCAAAAAAGATTTTATTTTTAAGTAATCTCTATACCCACCATGGGGCTCAAACTTACAACTCTGAGATCAAGAGTTGTACACTCTAGCCAGATGCCCCTAGAGCATGAAGTTTTAAAGTGATTTCAAGGGGTGCCTGGGTGGCTCAGTTGGTATCTGCCTTCGGCTCAGGCCATGATCCCAGGGACTTGGGGGTTGAGCCCCAGGTCAAGCTCCCCCCTCAGCAGGAAGCCTGCTTTTCCCTCTCTCTCTGCTGCTCCCCCTGCTTGTGCTCTAATAAATAAATAAAATCTTTTTTTAAAAAAGTGATTTCAAGAAGTGAAAATGACATTTCTAGTAATTCATCCACACTCCTTTCCTCAAGACTAACATTTTTTGGATGACTGGTGGCACTGTTAGGTGGTACGGGAACAGAGTTAAATGTCCTACATAAAAATGAACTATATAACCTTGCCCTAATTCAATTTACCTTTCTAAGCAATCTTTTTTTATATTTGGCTTTTATGCCAGACACGTGCCAAACACAATTAAAGTATCAAAGTATTAGTTTGTCCACCATATGTCATATCTTAAATAGTTATATTTTGGACAGTTACAAGTTTTTTTTAAAAATGAAAAGGTCTTGGGATGCGTTGGTGGCTCAGTGGTTGAGTGTGTCTGCCTTTAGCGCAGGGCATGGTCGAGGTCCTGGGATCCAGTCCTGCATCAGGCTTCCTGGGAAGAGCCTGCTTTTCCCTCTGCCTATGTCTCTGCCTCTCCCTCTGTGTCTTTCATGAATAAATAAATTTTTAAAAATTTTTAAATGAAAATGTCTTTATTTTTTTCAAGACAGACTTTAAACCTAAGCAAAGGTTTAATTCCAAAAATAAAAATGTTCATTTCAAAGTAATTAAAGTATCATATATACCTTAAGTACTTTCTCAGAGGTAAACTGTTCTTGATTTCCCATGCCTGTGCTATACATGCATGTAGCAGATTTCTGACTGCTCAAGTACAGAAAATGTGTTGGCTATTGGGTTTAATTCTATAAATCTAGCCTATTAGCTATGCCTTGGATATATGAAGTTGAAAATCAACAAAAATGGAGGAAAAAATTTTTCCCATTATGTTATTCTTTTCCATTCCTACTTTTACTGATTTCTATCATTTAATCAGCCTGAACCAATACCATTATATTTTTAATGCTATCTCATTAACCACACTATTTAAAATGTGATCTGATCTCACCAAACAAAAAATAAAACACAAAAACAAAAATAAATGTAACTGGAATTTACATAGAACAGGCTTTCTCAAACGGTGTCTATGTTCTTTGGGGGAAAAACCAGAAGTGAGAAGAGTCTGTAATAATTAAATACAGTTAAAAGACTCCAAGAAATCACATAGGAATAATCCCGTGTTTTTTATATTTCCCAAACTTGTGGTATTTGAACATGGAATCTATTTTAATACATTTGAGAAGCACATACATATACATACGTATATATTTCAGATATAAAGTAAATCAGAGTTATGTTATAACCAATTCCAAACATAAAAACAATCATTAACAGGACACAGATTACCTCTAACGTAATACCAGATGAGGTGTAAAGTGCCCCTTACCCCTTTCCTTTACATTATGTGTAAGCAAAGAAGGAATGAGTCAGGAGCTGTTAATTATAATTTATCTCAACATTGGTTTTCAAGCTCACAGCTTGGAAAGCTTACTTTGCTTACTATAACCTCAAGAAATAAAAGTTAAAAATGCTATACTAAAAAGTGTATCTGATGTAGCAATACCATGCTGAAGTTTATCACGTGGATAGTATGGATCAAATTTTGACACACAAACCTTTTTTTCTTTTTTGGGTAAAATATCTATTATAGGCAGCCTGTGTTGTTCCCAAAACCAGGCATAAAAGGCTAATTGATGGGCAGCCTGGGTGGCTCAGTGGTTTAGGGCCGCCTTCAGCCCAGGACGTGATCCTGGGGACCCGGGATCGAGTCCTGCATCAGGCTCCCTGCATGGAGCCTGCTTCTCCCTCTGCCTGTCTCTATCTCTCTTCTCTCTGTCTCTCTCTCTCTCTCTCTCTCTCTCGCCGCCCCCTCCCGTGTCTCTAATAAATAAATAAAATCTTTAAATAAAAAAAGGTAATTGATTATATCCTCAAAACTTCAGAAGCAACATAAAAAGGCAATTTTTAAAAGAAATTTTATGCCTTATTAGGCATAGTAAGAATGATATTCTTTCATCAATAGTATTATTTGTTGCAGAGAAAAGACTGATTTTTCTGAAGAATCTCAACCCTCACAATACTCTATTTTGCATTCCCCATTTCCCCCACATAAACACAAACGTAAAGACATACATATTATAAAATCTGTCGATCTCACATATATAAAAAGGCTCCATAGATGTTGGGAAAAAACTAAAGCTGAAGAAACTGCCTATGTCAAACAAATTCAAAATTGGCATGTGTTAAGACTCGAAAAGAAATTATAGAAAAACAGATTTCAATACAAGAAATCAATGAAAGCACAGCTTTAGTAGATAATTGACAAATTTTACATGTATCTTAGCCTAATTTTTCTTAAACTGTGCTCTGCAGACCCAGGAGGACTAGGAGATACACAGAAGCAGTTTACGTTTTAATTTCAACTATTAAAACCTCAGTGACAATAAAGATATCCTAAATCACGTAAGTAACCTAACAAAACACTGAATTATTTCAGTGCCTGGAGACCAGTCTATAAGCATTCTCATGAGTCCTTAGGTTTTCATAGTTGAGAAACATTGCCCTGAACTTTTACAAGTAGGCTTGTAGCTATAAATAAATTCAGAACCCTTTGAAAAGTCTAACTTCAGTAACATATCTAACCCTCCGTTTAAAAAAAACAAAAACAAAAAACCCAGGACCTCTTTATAAAAAAGTATCAGATTTATTTCAATATCTAGTTTCATTTTTAAATTAAAGCTGGTGGACAATTATTTGTAATTTAAAATTCATTATCAGAGGTGAGGAAAATGTTAATAAGCTATTAGATACTGACAGTTAACAAAATTATTGGACTCTGCATTTATAAAAGCCATGTTTAATAGTAAAAAGTTCCAGTTATGCTACTTAATTGAAGGAAGTATCTTTTTAGCTCTTTATTTCTAATTTTAACACATTCTCATTTTGACATAATTTATCTTTTTCACCCAATTACTAGTATGAGGAACAAAATTTTTCCAAATGTTAAACTTTTACCACTTATGAAATAGGACTTAACTATTACTTTTTCAAAATTCCTTAAAAGAAGTCTGAAAGTTTAATTTTCACCATGAACCTGCTTGATCAGAAAGTACAGAACATCACTACTAGATAAATTAAAATGAAGAATGGAATAAAAACACACAAGTGGCATCTACATAATGAGCAAGTTATATAGTAAGACATATTAACTACACATTTCTACACAGCACAGTAAAGATTAAACTGCTTCCAAGGTACCACAAGCTTTGGCATTTTTACTGCAAGCTTTAAATCAAAGTGTTATTCTACTCAACAAGACAGCTCTGCGAAAATGGCAGTGTTCATAAGTACAAAAATTCTTCTACTTGGTAGGTGGTAATTCTACATAGCCAATAAGAGAATTCTTTATAAAATGAGATTTTTAAAAAATGCAAAATGTCTGATAATTATCTCAAAGGCTAAAATGAGAAAATGCAGAACACAAAGAGTCATTGGTTAATATGTGGCTTTGAGAAAGCCAGAAATGATTCTATTCCAGGAAGTAAGCAATAATGATAAAAGATGTAATTAATATATGGCTTTTAAGCCAAAGCACACTTTTCACCTCAGGACAGTTTTGACTATTACATCCTCAATTCCCTTCGCCCAGAACAGAACCCTGTTCTAAGCCATTATTTGAATAGAGTTCATAATGTATAGTCATTCTTCACCACCGGATGTTTTCATTTCAGAACATAAGCTGCCAAATGGCAAGTGACTAAGTCAATTATAAAGAATTTATAGCATAATAAATGCCAATTTACAGTAACTGTCATCAGACTTCTACACCAAAACCTAAAAGTTGCTGCAGTAGAGGTGACAACATGATTCTTCCATGAACTCAGACTTTGTTTACAACAAATTATAGCCATAAAAACCAGAAAAGAAACCTTTGTGGGCCCTTCCAATGCTGCATAATTTTCAAAATGATTTTCCTCTGGTTATACAGCCTGTTCATTCCTTCAATCCTTTTTTAGTCGTTTAGCTTTTGCAATATTTTCTTGACGTTTTTGTTTCTTCTTTTGCTCCTTTTCCCTGGCCTCAATCATCTTGGCCAATTTCCAGGACAGTACTGCACTTGCTAGAAACAATGGAGTAAGGGCCAAGATAACCGTTGTAAGGAAGCCATACGGGTCCTTTGCAGCCCATTCCACAACATACTCAGCCCAAGCCTTTATATCAAACATCTTTGTGGCCGTCTTCAGAAAAGGGAAGAGGGGGGCAACAAGAGAAAAGACTATGTGGTTAATCAAATTTTGAAAAAGTTACATCATACACTCAGTTAACTCAGAATTCTGTTGTAACTCATTAGGTTTTTGTTTTTGAAAAACCATCCATTAGTACTATTTTAATACGGACTGTTATCTCCAGTTAAGAAAAATAATTCAACTAGGGTAACACTTAAAAGTGTAAAGGTATAGAAGATAAAAAGTAAAAACCTTGTGGAATCTGTGTTCAGAAACGGCCAATTTTCTTTAGCAACAGACTTTTTAAAAAGAGTCCTGAGTCTTAAGCGCTCCTTCCAGGAAACAGCTGAATCGTGTTTGGTATTTTTTGACACAGACTTAGTATTATTAAGTACTAATTAACAAAAAAATACGATTCACCAAATTTGGTGTTTGAAAAGGACAAGCCACAGAATACATGAAAAGGTTGAGAGGAAGGTAATGAATGCATGGCTGTTTCCAGGGATGAAAAGGAGAGATGGTATGGGAGGCATGATTAATATCCACATTCGTGTGCAAAGAGACATAAGCAAAAAAAAGGACATGCTATCTTATGCCCTCTTTCCTCTCTAAAGATTCCTACTTGAGGACATAATTGAATAAATGAAAAAATTACCCATAACAGGTGCCAAGCATTTTGTTCCACTCTGAGTTGGTATGGGACGGCCATCTGGTAAATACGGATGGTGTGGATCTGAGTGACATTTTCTATTTTGCCCTAGAGGCTGATTTTCAACCTTTCGTGTTTGGGTCAACCTCTATTCAAAGGTGAAAATTAAGAATACTTGGGTAGGAATGGGTGTACATACATGCACAATTTTGGCTGGGATATAAAAAGCCATCTACCTTATGCTTGAGTAGTTCTTTCCAACTATGTCCTGGAATTACTGGTGAGCCAATTACAGTGTCAGATGACTCTTGCTTGTCTGTCGTCTTTAGTTCTACCATACACTTGTGAGAGAAAGTTTAAATTCTGTATTGAAAACAGATAAGAGGGAAAAAAGTCAACTTTTAGGATAATTGTGAAAATTTCAAATAGACTATTTTGAAATCCTACCTATGCAACCTATAAATGACATGTAAAATTGCCTAGCACACTATACACATTAGAACCTATTCTTTCCTAATTTTTTTTTAGGTTTTATTTATTTATTCACGAGAGACACAGAGAGAGAAAGAGAGAGGCAGAGGCACAGGCAGAGGGAGCAGCAGGCTCCATGAAGGGAGCCCGACATGGGGCTCGATCCCGGGTCTCCAGGATCAAGCCCTGGGCTGAATGCAGACGCCCAACCTCTGAGGCACCCAGGGGTCCCCTCTTCCTAATTTGAAGAAAGAATCCATGACAACTGCAAATGCCCTCTAAGAAAATCCTAATTACTGGTATAATTACAACTATTTTACTAAATTACTTCAAAATAAAACTATGAGGCTCACTGACATATAAAGAGAAAAATGAGTTCACTGATAAGTTACAGCATATCCGTTCCCAGGTTTTGAACTTTTTTTTTTTGGTCACTCTACTACACAATTCGTGTTCTTCACAGAAACCAAAGGAAAATACACATCATCACCCACAATCCCTTCACCTCCAAAAAAGTACCACAGGGGCAGCCGGGGTGGCTGAGCGGTTTGGCGCCGCCTTCGGCCCAGGGCGTGACCCTGGAGACCCAGGATCGAGTCCCACATCGGGCTCCCTGCGTGGAGCCTGCTTCCCCCTCAGCCTGTGTCTCTGCCCCTCTCTCTCTGTCTCTCATGTGCCACAGGCTTTACCATCCCTCCACCGGTCGCTTCATACTCAAACGTTCAAGTGCCGGTAGGGCCCTGTTAACGGGCCTGGCCTCCGCCCCCTGCCTGGGATTCTCGGGCCCACACGGAGGTCCATCTGTTGGTTCACAACTTCTCCAGCACGCTCACGAACTGACTAAGGCAAAATTCAGTGACAATCGAAGAAACTTTGAGAAGAAGAAAAATAAAAGAGTAACGCGGAAGTGAAGGGCCGGGCTCGTGGCAAAGTTCTAGCCACTAAGACAGAAAAGCCACGGCCCAGAGGCCGCCACGGCTCCCGGGCGCTTGCACGCGACCCAAACCCGCGAGGCCCCCGCCTCGGAGAAGTCAGTCATACTCTCCTCCCCCCGTGAGGGGTCGAGCCCGGCTTCACGTCCGCCCAGCCCCGCGCGGCCCTGACGGTGCGTGGCCGCCGTCAGCACGTCGCGTCCATCCTCGGTGGGGTCCTTTCTCCCTCTAGTTCCCTCACCCCATCCGGCCGCCCGCCCCAGGGGGCCACGTTAGCTCGCCCAGCGGCCTCGGCGGGAATCCGAGAGCGGGCGGGTCCCGGGCATCCGGGCGTGGTCCCGCCGCAGCTCGGGCCTCCTCCGGGCGCGCGGGCTGGCCCGGCGCCCCCCTCACGGCCGCGACCGCGGGCTCAGACCCCGACTCCCAACTCACCTCCAGGCCGGAAGCAGGAAGGCGGAAGCCGCGGCTGGCGCGTCCCGCCCCCCGGCCGGCCCCAGCCCGCAGGGGGCCCGAGGAAGTCGAGGGGCCAGTTTCCGGCGGCGCCATTGCGGTGCGGGTCCCGGGACCCCGGCCTGCGGGGCTCGCGGGGGCGGGGCGGCGCCCGGGGCCGCGAGCGGCGGGTGAGGCCTCTGCGGGGAGCCCGAGTCCGGCGCCTCCTGCGGGGGCCCAGGGGCGAGGTGGAGGCGCGGGAGGACGCCGGGAGCCGCGCCGGGGCGCCGCGGGGCGTCCGTCTCTGCCCCCGAGGTCAGCCAGGAGCCGGCGGTTGGTGCAGGGCCCCGACGGGTGAGGTCTGGAGCCCCTGGAAACACCCCCCGGACCGGTAGCGCTTGGTCTCCACAAGCCGCCCCGAGCCCAGGTGAGGGTCACCGAGCGACCGTCGGAGGATCCGGGCGAGCCCGTCCTCCCGGGCCACCCCGCCCCAGCCCCTGCCTCTTCTGGTTGGACAGGACCGCAGGCCGGGAGCCCGACCGTGGTGGATCCCCTGGACCTTGTTCCTGAGGGGAAATGCAAGCAGGCTGTGCGAAGAGGGGGTTTTTGTGGTTTGTTTTGAATTTGAGACCCTAACTCCTCTCACACCACACACACACACACACACACACGAAATGCTCCGTGCTTGCCCCAAAGTGAACTCGGCCAATGAACCGTCTGGGCGTAGAGTTCCGGCAGAGATGCTTGCTCTTTCAGTACACGAATCCAGGGATGCAAAAGTCAACCAGCAGAAAGAGCCACTTTAACACTGTCTTCTAATCTACAGGAAACTGAGGGATTAACTCTGGTTTGGTTGGTGACCAGGTTTTGTGATTGCTTGCACTGAGCTGCTCGCTCTCTCTGCCGCTTGCTCGCGAGTGTTGCAAGACCTCTTCACTTTCATGTGCCAAGTAAAGCAGGTTTTTATTCTTGAAAGACTATAGAACGTTCTCTTTGAGGAGCAAGCTGTGACATGCATAACTAGTTTAGATGGAACAGCAGTAACTATTATTTACCAGGCAACAGGCTTTTTGGCAAAAAAAACTAAACTACTGTCCGTCGGGCATACGTTAATGTTTGTGTGTTGTGTTAGCAGCAGTTGTTTTCTTACTCATTCTTGTTTGGAAACGTGGGTGATGGTTTCAGAGCTTATGCTGCTTGGACCCCGCCTGTACCTGTAGTAGCTGGAAGGAGCAGACTCAGCCACTGGATTGTGTATACAGAAAACTTTACTTGCTAGAAATCACTGACTATGTGATTTCTAAAAACTTGCTCAAATAGTAGTTCCAGGCAGGGTCAGAATGCATTTTAACGTCCTTCAGTGCAGAGGCAAGGTGTGCGTGATTTTTTTTTAATCTTGGATCCGCAGTATACCCAATTACCGCCTTCCCAGTAGTTTGCTCTGCTGCTTCTCCTGTTAAATGCATTGGAGTCTTGGGCTGCAAGAAAAGATGCATAAGAAGTAAGCTCTATAGCTGGTTGTAGTCTAGACCTTGCCTTCACAGCCTAATACTACTTACCTAGTTTTCAGCGCCAGGATGCAAGCCCAGGAATAGCATAGGGGTTGCCAGGGATGAGCCCCTTAATGCAACCTGCAGTGCCTTAATGAAACGTGGTGTGAAGGGGACGCCTGGGTGGCTCAGCAGGTGTCTGCCTTCGGCCCAGGGAGTGATCCTGGAGACCCGGGGTCGAGTCCCACATCGGGCTCCCTGCATGGAGCCTGCTTCTCCCTCTGCTTGTGTCTCTGCCTCTGCCTTTCTGTGTGTCTCTCATGAATAAATAAATAAATATTAAAAAAAGAAAAAGAAAAGAAAAAGAAAGAAAGAAAGGTGGTGTGAAGGTTCAGGTACTGTGCGCTGTTTTCTGTAGTCAGGAGTCCTAGCTTGTGAGTTGAGGTTCCCAGGCCTTGTCTCTGCTGTATACACTGGTATATCTGTATACACTGGTAAGTCACTCTGAGCCTGTTTCCTCTTCCTTATGTGGAATGTACACAGGTTATCTCTGGTGTTCTTTCAGCTTTAAAATTATGTCAGTTGGACTGGGTTTGGCCATTTTTCTAACTTATGTTTCGTAAGTGGCAGCAGAACCGGGAACTCAGTGGAAACATAGCCAATTTTCTTAAGGTCTTATTCTTTATTTGAAAAGATTCTTTTGGGTTTTTTTTCTTTCACAAATGTCCTTTAGAATGCCAACTTAGGATAACAAGGAAATAAGCTCGGCTTGTATTTATTAAGAAATCTTATTCATGTAACTTGAACCAGTTATCAGAACCCTACACTATTAAGAACAGTTTATCTTGGCATAATTCCTTGGTAGTGTATCACACCACCCTCCCCATTCACCCTAGTTATCTTGAAAAAAAGAACATTACAAAATTTTAATCTTTTTTTCTCTCTTAAGAAGGTAAGCCCTACTCTGTCATTTGTTCAAAAAGTATTTTTCTCCTGATGGTACAAAGTTAGATTTCACCTTGACTCTTCAAAATTGTGAATGAAAAAGAAAACATCATGAATGAGTAAAACCAGAGTAAGATTCTGTTATTAAAATCTAGACTTGACTAATGATCTTGAGAACTTTCCTACCTACTCAAGATTTTGTGTTTATTTCTCTGCAGTTAACACTTCACATATTTGACTTTATTTGACAAAATTGCTTTCTTTAAGTTTTATTTTTTTCCTTTCATTGAAACATAATGAAAATATATTTCTTGTTTTTTTTTTAAAGATTTTATTGTTTGGAGGAAGGGGGGGTCGAAGGAAAGAGAGAAGCATCCTCCCCTCTGATATGGAGTCGGACATGGGGCTTTATCTCAAGACCTTGAGATCATGACCTGAGCCGAAATCAAGAACGATTAACTGAGCGAGCAACGCAGGTGCCCCAAAAATGCATTTCTTAATAATTACAATTGTTGATTTAAAAAGTAATAATCAGGTTTTACTGGTATTTGCAAGATCATATTAAAGAATAATAATTTCTTAAAAACTATTAGTACTCATTATGCACCAGATACTGGGCTAGATGCCTCAGATCTGTTATCTCGAGACTAAACAATCCCAAATGATAGTGTTCTTATACCCATTTTACAGATAAGGAATCAGAAACTTGAAAAATAGAGCAGAATTCTAAACACACCCGGCCAAAATCCCTGTTCTTCCTTAATATCCAAAGATTTGTCCGAAAAAGGCTGATTTCATAAAATGAAAGCATATTTTTTATTCTATAATTGTTAATTAACTAATAATCACAACTGAAATTTTTCCATACTTTAGAATTTACTATTGCCCAGGTGGTGGCAGCATGTCTCAAAGAGCTAGTATGGTGCAAAAGATTCTCTCCAACTTTGCCAGTTGATTTGCCTCCTCATATGGGATCTCTGTCAACTAACTTCTCTGTTGGGCTTTCGCTACTATTAGACCAAGCCATCAGTGACTAAATGTGGTTTCCATTCTCCCATCAGCCTCATCTTCTGAATGGGTCCTACCCTGCTACTTTGCTTTTAGCTTATTTTACTTAGAAAGCATCACAAAATTACTGTTTTTTAGGATATTTATGTAGACCTATCCAGTAACACAAAAAATTTTTTTCAAATATTGTTAATTTTCACCCATTGTTAAATATAATTTAGAAGAAACCTATACTAAAACAATGAGCTAATCTTATAAAATACTTGTTTAAATTAGATAGCATGCTTCTTAAACATATAGGATATACCAATTAAGGAGGCCATGAAAAGCTTTTAAAAGATAGAATGAATCTTCAAATTAAGAACAAGAACATTCAGGAGGGAGCAGGGCAAGGTTGTACAATTCAGAAGGAATGCATATGTAGCAGAATAACTAGTTAAACCAATTTTAGCTAAAAATTGCTTGGAACATTATTTTCACCTTTGTAGGGCAGATGCTACTTCCTCACAAAAACTCTCTCTACCCCATCACTTAATTTTTTTTTTCATAGCACTCCAGTCTGAACTTGTTTGCCAGTTTGTTATCTGTTTTTCCTGCTAAAAGATAAGCTGTATGTGATCAGTTACCCCAGTACCTGAAAATATTGTTTTGAATAGTTGATTCCAAAATGTAGTAGCATTGCTACTTACAAATAAAACTGTTAGTTTTATTTTAATTTGTAGTATGAACAAATCATGAAATAACCTAAATCTTGTGAAGTTTGTATTAAAATACCAAATGGGCACCTGAGTGGTGCTCAGTTGGTTAAGCATCTGCATTCATCTCAGGTCATGATCTCAGGATCCTGGGATGGAGTCCCATGTTGGGCTTCCTACTCAGAAGGGAGTCTGCTTCTTTCTCACCCTCTCCTCCTTCCCCCACTCATGCTCCCACTGTCTCTCTGTCAAATAAATAAATAAAGTACCAAACAGTTGTAGTATGTTTTCAGGGTAATAATGGATGCCCATAAGAAGAGGTCTGAAGATGAGTAGGTAAGGTGTTTAGAGAAAGGTAAAGTAATTATGATAATCTTGTTAATTAAAGAATACTAGTTACTTAATAATTTCCAAGTATGTACAAGGAACATAGACTATGGGTGCTAAGATTTACAATAAGAACAGCCTGGAGTAGATATCTCTGTAGAGATCATTGAAAATGGGGCAAAAGTGTATGTGCAGACTAGATGCTCTCTTGATATTTTCCAGCTTCATTATTCCCAGTGCAGGTTGCAGGAGAAATACTTAGATTGAATAGCAGATACGTCTCTCATTGATTATTCCTTGCTACTCATGGCTTCTTGTATACATTTAGAAACATTGAGTACAGTCACTGCATGTGGTTACATATAGCTGCTTTGGCTAGTTTATAGAATTTTTTTCACAAAATACTGAAAATTAGGTGTTTCTGCTCTTTCAATACTGAAACTGTTTACAATTCTTTATCTTCAGAATGTACTGTACATGCACATGCAGCAAACTAAATTCCCTGTAGGTAGAGAGCATCATTAGTGAAACTTTCTGAAGCCTTGCGTTGCAGTCAGTGCTTTTGAAGTTGTGAGATACTAAACTTCCCTGCTGAATCTAGAGGTTCAAATTTTAGGCTTGCCCCTAAATAATGAAATTATATTAACCATGTCGAGTTACTTTTTATTTCTATGCTAGAGTCTCTTAGCCATTAAATAAGAATTGCTATCCCAATTGGGAAAACTAATCCATGTAAGAATCCTTCAGTGTAAAAATGATGTGTATTGCAAAAGCACCCCCCTAGCAATATCACCGTCACTGGGTAGAATTTTAATTTGATGCCTTCACCTAAACATATAAACCGTATAAAACATTTTAACTGGGGGCAGCCCGGATGGCATAGCGGTTTGGCGCCGCCTGCAGCCCAGGGCGTGATCCTGGAGATCCGGGATCGAGTCCTGTATCGGGCTCCCTGCATGGAGCCTGCTTCTCCCTCTGCCTGTGTCTCTGCCTCTCTCCTGCTTTGTATCTCTCATGAGTAAATAAAATAAAAATCTTTAAAAAAAAAAACATTTTAACTGTATAAAACATGTTCAGTGATCTTGTCAGAGACATTGTTCTCCATGTCATAGAGTACCCTTTATAGCCTTCCCATGTAAGGTATTTCAGAATGTGATTCTAAAAAACTTTCGGAAACCCCTTTTGGTAATGAGAGTTTTGCCTCTTTTTGGTTTGATTGTAAGGAAGCTCAAGAACGAAATTTGAAGTTCATGTTTCACATCTATTCTGACCTGCATACTTGGATTTCTTTTTAAATACATTTTTCCTAGGACAGGTATTGTCTATCTGTAATTATCATATATGTTAATATAGTAAGATAAGTCCTTGGTGAAATAAGGGACTGTATAGTTGCCTGTTTATCAGGTGTTTGAAACTCAGAGTTTACTTTTGATATGTAACAAGTAGTTATTTGCTAGTAAAATTCTTCCACTGATTCTAATTTTTATGTCTATTTTAAAATCTTGTATTATAACTGTATCATTTAAAACTAGGGAACATAGGAAATCATTGTTGGGAACTGCATTCCAAAGTCTAATGCTAAAAGCTAGTTTGTGCCTTTAATAGGCCTTGGAATATAATGTGTATATTTGGAACCTAGTTTTAAAAATCAACAAAATTTACTTGCGCCAGGCTATAAATATATATGGTTTATGCTCCTTAAACCATCACTTAGAGACATATCCTACTCCCAAATTCATAAATTGCTCTTGCTGAGTTTACAGTTTATGTTTTTAGGCTTTAAGTCAGGAAGTGAAACTGTCTGAAATCTAAAAACTCCATTCTGATTCACATATGTATTCTTGAAGTAATAATCATGGCGTGTATGATGAGTTTCTAGAGGCTTTGAATTTGGAGCTTGACTTAATTTTTAGGTTTGACCTTGATCAACTAATTTCCTATTCTTTGTAATGAGGAGATAATAGTCATACCTGCCGTTATACAGAAAGTCGGACCAAAGTTCTCTTGAGATTGTTTTCATCTCTAGGTTTTAATATTCTATTGCAGGACTGTGCTGCAGCTGTACACTTGTATTATTAATGAATATAGGTATATAAGAATCTGATTTAGTCTCTAGTTCTAGGTACATATTTGACTTCATGATGGAGCAAAAAAATCATTTACTATTTCTGTACCAGATTCCCATGTCCATAAAATATAATTAAGAATACCTGTTTTTTTGCAACATTGACTAGCTAATGAATAATTGTGTGGTCTCCTTTTTATAGAAGGTTATATTTTATAGAATTTGTTTGTAAATTGATTGTTGAAAGCTTACACAGATTCCCAGGGAATTATGTTATAAATAGTGGTTACATTCTTCATTCAGCCTGTAAATGCCTATTTGACACACAGTATAAGTGGAAAAAGTGCCTTTGCATAAAAATGGTAGAATATAATCTTCAAAACTGTTAATAAAGTAGTAAAAATTAGATGAATTTTTGATAGCTTTGTGCAATAGTAGGATCTTATAGCAAGTGTTGGAAAATAAATTTATCTGAGTCCATTTTTTCTTCCAGATTTTTACGTCCTAGAAGGTATGGTATGAATGATTTGTCAACACTTTCTGACCATCTTACCACATATGCAGAGTGATACATCTTACTGTATATGTAGTCTAGGAATCATTGTTTGTTGCAACTGTTTTCAAGTCTGGTGACCCTTTTATACCATAGGAAATTGAAGCTACATATGGGTCTGTAAATTATTCATATGTGTATGCAAGGCATATGGAATATATTCATATACATTAGTCTGTGATGTTCCCCTCTCCCCATTCTATTGTCTGTAGAATAAAGTGCAAACTCTTTAGAGAAGCCTAATGATTCTTACCAATCTGGCCCAGCCTGCCATATCAATCTTCTAGCATGATAGAAGATCATTTATTTCAGTCCTCTGCAGCTCTAAGAGATGCCTTCTTAACGTAGTAGTTGCAGTATAGGCTCTGGAACCAAACTACCTAATTTGAATTCCAGCTCTTCTCTTGCTAGGATGATGAGACTTCTATGAGAATGCACCTCACAGACCCCCACTACAAGGATCCCAGCTGCTGTGTTCTGAAATCCATCACTATGTTTATGTGAATACTGGTTTCTTTTGCAGCTCACTGAGCATGGCAGAAATATTAAGGCCTGTTTTTGATAGACATATGGCTACCCTGATAGCTATCAGGGGCTCAAGAACTTCCCCCTTGCCTTGCCAAGCCTTCCTTAGGCTTCATGTCCATCTACAACACTTACACCCAACCTACCCTCTCTCTTTCATTTAGGGTCAAACTTATATTGTGGTGTGACAGTCCACCCAGTCTTCCCGGCTCCCTCCCCATTTTCTCTCACACATATTTTCCCTGATAAAAATGGTAGAATAATTCCATCTTGGTTTATGAGGTGGTAAAATTTAGATTTAGAAGTAGCTCATCCATGTCCTGGCCTAAAGATGCCACAGTGATTGGTAGGTAGGGCATTCATTGCCCCTGGCATAGCCTACAGATTAATTATTAAAGATTTCACTAGTGTTGACCTGGGACAATGTCCATATCTCCAGTGAAGGAGAATTGTGGCAGTATGCAGACATTTGAAAAATATGGGAGGAATAACATCTACAAAGACAATAGAGTAGGCTGGTTACTGTTAAACTGTATTGAAGTACTACAGAAGGAACATAGAAGATAGCTGTTAACAAGTCGTGAATAGCTCAGTGTTAGAGCTGGAGCCTTTATCACCCAGAAAGTCAGAGTCAGTTGAGCCACATGCTGGAGAACTAGCCAATGTTGGCATGACGGAGCTCCAGAGACATTTGAGCCTTCAAATGGTAATATGGCTCTGCTAATGTGAAGGTGAGGAAATATAGGGTCCTAAACATGGGATGAAGTCATTTTTTAAAGATTTATTTAGTTATTTGAGAGAGAGAAGGAGGGAGCATCAGCAGGGGGAGGGACGGAGGGAGAAAGTAGACATCTCCACTAAGCACAGAGCCCAACATCAGGACTCCATCCTACAAGCCTCAAATCATGATCTGAGCTGAAATCAAGAGTCGAACACTCAACTGATGAACCACCCAGGCGCCCCAGAGGATGGAGTCATCTCAATGGACTCCCCTGCCCTCCCTTTGGACCCTCAGGGCTTGCAAAGGTAACCGTTCTTTAGTAAAAACTAGCATGTTTGCTCTGCTGGAGATCCTGCAGATGCCTCTTGCTTACAAGGCAGTAGCCCCCCTCCTCTACCCTCTTTCTCCTTTCCTAGTTGCCAAGTGAATAGCTAACCAGTAACCAGGGCAATAACTGGTTTAAATCTCAGTGATGTGAAAAATATCTGAATTGCACTGGCCCACTGTGGAGGAGGGAATAAAGAGGCTGAGCAAATGGCCATGCTAGAATGGATATGTTGCATAAGGCCAGAAGATTCACTGGAGGATTGTACTCCCTGAGATGGCCTACAGTCTACATGGTTCACCCAAGACCATCAGGAGAGCACAGTTGAGCGAGGCATCAGCATCACTTAGAAGTTGGGTGGTAGCTCTCCTCTGCAAGCCTGGGATGGAGGTAAGAGAAGCTGTGACAAAGCTGGCTCATTAACATCCAAGGGAATAATAGAGCTCTGAAGTAGGGAAGCCAGGTGGTGTTGCTTAACTGCCAGAAGCTAGAAGACTGCAATTATCATAATGACTGGCGAGGTCATTCTTGCATCCAAAAGAGCTTGACCCACAAGGAGTTCTAGTGTCTGTTAATACAGCATGGTCTCCCTAGAGGCAACATAGATGGGCAGTCCAGTGAAGGTGCTGATTAACATCTTTTACCCTAAAAAAGCAAGAATGGAGGAGCAGGAGGCTGATGGCAGGCAGTGACAGCAGTAAAAAGGCATGATCCCTTGTTTTGTTTCCAGGCCTAAAATAGTTTCCAGATCTAGAACTGAGTGTGTGGATGAGTCCCAGGAAGAAGAACCCTACCGCAAAGTAAATAAATACATGACGTTTCTTCAGAAGGGCTTTGTGGCCATCTCTCTGAATGACTACACTAGAGAAAGGGTAGTCAGGTATTTTGAGGACTACTGGTCATAGGATTTGAGTTGATGTTGGTATCTGGAAATTTAAAGCAACATCACAGCCTTCCTGTTAAAATGAGCATCTACCAGACTAGCTATTCTGACTCAAGTTAGTCTCATAGTGGCCTCAAGTACATGATTAGAATTTATGTGACAATTTTAGTAACTGCCACATTGGGTCCCTGGTCTGTGGAGTCAGAGTTATAGCAGGGATTGCCAAATGGAACCCTCTGAAACTGCCGCCCCCCAAGATAGTAAATCAGGCATAATATTGTATTTGGGGGGAATAATGAAGATTAGTGCCACCATTTAAGACCTAAAAGATACAGGGGTGCTGGTCCCAATTCTGTTTAATATACCAGTCCAACTCCTAAATAAACTGGATAGATCATGGAGAGTTATTAGGACTACTGCTGTTCTTTGCTGGACTCATTGCTAGAACAGATTAGTAAGTCCTCAGATACATGATGTGTTACTAATTTGGCAAAGGTTTTATCCAGTCCAATTAGAAAAAAGAGTTCGCCTTCACAAAAAGCAGTCAGTACTGTCCATTTAGACAGTTTTTCCTCAGGGCTATGTAAACTTTCCCATCTAGTCATAATATGGACATAGGGACCACCTAAATAGCCCTCTCATGACACTACACTGGCCCATTTTGTTGACAATGTCATGTGGTTGGACAGTTGAGCAAGAAGTGGCTACTATGCTGAAGTTTTTGGTTGGATACATGTACCCCAGAGGATGGGAGATAAACACTAAGAAGACCAGTCACTTCAGTAAAGTTTGGAGATCCAATCATCATGGAAATGCAGGATAGCTCCTCCAAAGTGAAAGTCAAATTACTGCCTCTTGCTGCCCCTTCCACAAAGAAGTAGAATGTTTTGTTGGTCTCTTTTTCTTTTGGAGACAAGGCATCCCACAACCAGGAATAATGCTGGCTTGTATACCAAGAAATGTGGAAGGCTGCCAACTCTGAATAGGGCCCAGAGCGGGAAAGTTCTCTGTGACAGTTTCGAGCAAGCAGCCTTGACAGACACTTGGACCTTGTGATCCAGCAAACTTTAGGGGTGTCGGTGGGGAAAAATGCAGTGTGGAATTTATGGCAAGTTCAATGGGAGAATCATAATACAGGCCCCTGGGATTCTGGAGTAAGGTCATGCCATCTGCAGCAGGTAATTGTATAACTATTGAGAAACAGCTCTTGGCATGTCACTGGGCTGAGTAGAGACAATGTCTGGCCATGGAACGATTAAACCTGCCCTTCCTCCAAGTCCCTATTGGAGTAAATGATTTTCTAAATCCATCAATCCATCTATATTTATTAGTTGCCATCGTAATAAAAGCAAGTGTTTTAACTGTTCATTTATTTTTAACAGATGGAGTCTTAGCTAACAGATTAAATCCATTACTATTATTACTTATTTTGATGTTCTAATTGCCTCATATTTGACCAGTGGAGTCCCAGAATGTTCCCTGTGTATATCAGAAGTCTCAGATGTGTCATGTACTCAACATAATTTGAGCCCTTTCTTATTTTTTGGTACAATCAGATATTCCAGGCTCATCTTGTACTTTCCCTGGAATCAGCCATTTCATTAAGGAGCCCTGCTTTCTTTTCATGGACAGTGATACATAGGAACCAGGATCCGAGTGCTAGGTTTGCTCATACTGCTAGTGTTTCATTGGCTGTAGTCCCTCTCAGCAGAGACACATATACAGATTTGTATATTTTTACCTATTAAAAGCCATGAGTTTATTTTGATACCTTCAGTTGCAGTCTGTCACTACTTTCTATTCTTTCCCTTTTCCTTATTTGCAATTCCCTTGACAGAAATAATCCTGGCTGCCATTATCGTTAATATATTTATTAATTTGCTTAAGGCTGAAATACATGGAAGGTAGTTTGAGAATTGCTAATTCATTGTATTTTGAAAAGAAGATGTATAAATTTTTAGGTGACCCATCCATTTCCAGCCCTCAGTTTGGCAGCTGAAAGTCATCTCTTAAGTAAGGTTAATAAATTCAAGCTAAAGCCCCAAGTAAGTGTGTATAGGCCAGGAAACGTGGATGGCCCAGGGGGTTGTTAAAGGGCCCTAGAGCTACAGTCCAGGGTAGTAGCTTCAAACTTCATATTGACCATAACACAATAGGTGACACAGAAATTGTTATGATGGGTAATAGTAGTTGATCATGGCATTAACCACCAGGTCTTGGCAAGTATAATCATCACACTAAGAACTGGCACCTTAGCTGAAGGAAAGGATCTCCCTTGATGGTGCAGTTTAATCTTTTATTAAAAGCAAACTACAGTAGATTGTTAGGCTTTTTCTGCCCATACATAAAGCACAATTTCTCAGTGACCTCTTTTATAACCTTGTATTAACATATATCCTTTAAAAATTTGCATCCAGTTTTATGACCTACTAGTATTTTTAAGAACTATTTTTAGGGGGCTCAGCAGTTTAGCGCCACCTTCAGCCCAAGGCGTGATCCTGGAGTCCCAGGATCGAGTCCCACGTTGGGTTCCCTGCATGGAGTCTGCTTCTCCCTCTGCCTGTGTCTCTGCCTGTATGTCTCTCATGCATAAATAAATAAAATCTTTAAAAAAAAATTTTTTTAGGAAATGATAGAAGGAAAAGGGTGTTATTAAATGCAGTACTCTTAATCTGGAGGCTAGCACTTTCTACACCAAAACCTGATTGATTTGGCGGAAATGACATTTTGTAATTGGAATATAAGCTCTTACTAAGAGCTTAAGATTTTGTGTAAATGTGCTGTCAGCCTCAGACATCAAGTGTGCAAGCCATTTGTGCTTTAACATCAATTTCTTTTTGCTTTTACTACTTTTGTAGTTTTGGTAAATATCATCAAGCAACTTCAGCTTTCTACCTTAGCATTGAATGGTTAAGCAGTCCAAAGATAAATGGATCCTTTTGTATTGCTAGTATCTTTGAGGAAGTCTTAAATTTTGGTTATTAAGATCAGAGTTTAGTGTTGTGCAGTGCATTGGCTTTTTCCTCTAAAATGAGAGGTAAACTTAAAGTTTATTAGTCTCTTCACCTTAACGTGGTCCATACATAAATTTGTCTCTTTTGCTTGGTTTTTTTGCCTTTAGATTTGCTGTTGACTGTCCTTCACCAAAGAGAAATTATATGTTAAATCCTTAAAGTAGAAGCACCTGGGTGTCTCAGTTGGTTAAGTGTCTGCCTTCGGCTCAGGTCATGATTGGGTCCTGGGATTGAGCCTGCATGGGGGGCGGGCAGTGGGAGGGGCGTCCCTGCTCAGCAGGGAACCTGCTTCTCTCCCTCCTGCTCCCTGTCCTTGTGCCTCTCTTTCTGTCAGATAAATAAATAAAATCTTTTTTAAAAAATCCTTAAAGTGGCCTGTTTTTTTGTAAACTTGAATAACTGGTGCAATGTTTGGGAAAAGAAAGGGGCACTTTTTCTTCTTTGAAAAGCACACTGGCCAAATTCGTAAGGCCATGGGAAGGCTGGAGTTATGCAAGCTGACTCACCTTGACATTATTTTGTGTAAATGGCTTTAATTTAATGCATCTATACTTAGATAATGAAACAAAAAATATAAATTTATTATAAAGTACACCTTTCAGTTTGCTTTTGGTTCATCTCTGTCAAAGCAGGTTCAATTGGTTTTACAAAGAAATCAATGATATGCCTTCTCCAAAATGTTAAGACAATCTGATTGAGATTCCTTTAAAGTGGGTTAATTTTAAAGTCAAGTATCACTAAACATCTGTAGTAGGCAGCTTTAAAGATGGCTCCCAGTGATACCCACTTGCTGTTATCCATACCCTTGTTTTATTCCTTCTCATTTAGTTTAGCTAGATCTAATAGCATACTTCTGATTAATAGAACATGGTAAAAGTGATAAGATGTGACTTCTAGGTTAGATTACAGAAAGATTCTGGCTTCTGTCTGGCTCACCCTATCTTGCTCTCTCACTCACTTTAATGGAAGCCAGTTGCCATGTTGTGAGCTACCATATGGAGAGGCAGGAGAATTGGAGCGGGATTCTACCCTACAATGAGTGAAGAACTGAATCTTACCATAACTATGTGCATGAGCTTGGCTGCAAGCTCTTCCTCTCTGTCAAGCCTTGATGATGACAGTCCGGCTGACCCTGTGAAAGCAGCCTTGTGAGAAGCCCTCAGCCCACTACCAGATTCCTGACCACGAGAAAGTGTGTGATAATAAATGTTGGTTGTTTTAGTCGCTAAATATTGGGATCATTTGTTACTCAGCCAGGGGTAACTAATACAGTGTAAAAATTAAATCACAAAAGCCCCTCAAGCTTTGTGTTTCTTGGTATAGGTTTACCTAGTAAGTTTTTTTTTTAAGATTTACTTATTTAGGGCAGCCCCGGTGGCACAATGTTTAGTGCCGCCTGCAGCCCGGGGTGTGATCCTGGAGACCGGGGATCAAGTCCCGCATCGGGGTCCTTGCGTGGAGCCTGCTTCTGCCTCTGCCTCTGCCTGTGCGTGTGTGTGTGTGTGTCTCATGAATAAATAAATAAAATATTTAAGATTTATTTATTCATGAGAGAGAGAGAGGCAGAAACACAGGCAGAGGGAGAAGCAGGCTCCATGCCGGGAGCCCGACACGGGACTCGATCCCGGGACTCGATCCCGGGACTCCAGGATTGCGCCCTGGGCCACAGGCAGGCGCTAAACCGCTGAGCCACCCAGGGATCCCCTACTTAGTAAAGTTTTAAAAACTACAAGTGCCTGGGCTTCACCCCCCAGATTCAATTTGAATTGGTCTGGGATGGATCCAGGCCTCCATATTCTTAAAAGTTCCCTAGGTAAAAAAAAAAAAATAAAAATAAAAATAAATAAAAAAAATAAAAAAGTTCCCTAGGTAATTCCAGTGAGTAGATGAAGAATCACTGATTTCAGCGTAAATTGGTTTAATAAACTCCTTTTGAGTACCAGATATAAGAAACTGTAACATTGAATGGGAAGTGGAGCTCACTTTTCATTCATAGGTCAGAAGAGAAGACAAACATGTAAACAAACCATGACAACAATGTGGCAAATATTCCAATAAAGTTAAGTACAAGGTGGTATAAACACAGAAGAGGAAACACCAACACAGCCTGATAGTCAGAAAAGGTTTGAAAAGAAAATGTTATTCTGAAGCTAAATGTAAAAGACTATCTGGAATAAAAACGTGGAGAGATAAACATTGCAGGCAAAGGAGTACCAGAGTAAAAGAACAGTTTTTAGAGAATAAGAGTGGTGGTGTGTTCATATTTGAGTAACAGGGCTGGAAAGATCCGGAAGAGTAGGGAGAGTGTTGACAGACCACAAAATTAGGGTTATGGAGACCAGTTAGGATGATGATGTGACCTGCAATGGTGGTGGATGGGATGGAGGGGAGAAGGGAGGATTAATTTGCTAACCAGAATATATAATGTGTAAGACTGGGGAGCATGTACAGAAATGCAAAGGGAGGAGCCCATGACGACTCCTGGGTTCTGGCTTGGCAATTGTGTGGGTGGTAGACTGTAACTTTGGCAACAGATATGGGGGAAGCAGAAGCAGAAGACAGAAGGAAATGAACAGTGTTAGACCTCAGTTGAAAGCTCAGAAGAAACAACTGGTTGCAGTTGGCACTAGAAATGAAAACGAAATTGCCATGTCACTTGCCAAAAGAACACATCTTGGGGATTATTTCGTGTATTTGGAAATAATCGAGAACATAGCTTCTGTTTTGTCTTCATGTGTTTTGATGCAGTCTGCTCTCACAAAGACAGAAATGATCTTGAGAATTAGCTATGTTGACTTTTAGAAAGTTTTCTATTTCACTAAAGAAACCTTTAAAATTGGCCTGCATAAGCTGTTTTTCACCATCTGTGTCCACTGACTACAGTTCCCTCACAGCACACTCCTCTCCTATGTGCCTTTGCCCCTCTTCCCACTTAAGTTAGGAGTGCCGTGGTTCACCCAACTATTAGAATTTTGAACTGACATCAGGTTGCATTATGTCCTGAAGTGGAAAGATTTGGATGGTGATATGTCCCATCCTCATTATGATATGGTTATTTTTTCACAGTTTTATTGAGAAATGATTGACATATATCACTGCGTAAGTTTGAGGCTGATAGGATGGTTTGATATACATATTTTGTGAAATGATTACCACAATAGGTCCAGGTAACCCATCTTTTATAGATAAAGAAAAGAAAGGAAAAATTAAAGTTTTCCTCTTGTAAAAAATAAATAAATAAATAAAAATAAAATTTTCCTCTTGTGATGAAAACTCATGGGATTTTCTCTCAACAACTGCTTTATTTTTCATACAGCAGTGTTAGCCACAGCCATCATGCTGTACATCCCTAGTACTTATTTATCTTATAACTGGAAGTTTGTACATCTTGACCACCTTCCTCTACTTTCCCCTCCTCCTACCCACTGCATCTGATAAGCACAAATCTGATCTCTCTTTCCATGTTTTGTTTTGTTTTTATTTTTTAGGTTCCACCTACAAGTTGAACTCCTATAGCATTTGTCTTTCTCTGACTTATTTCACTTACCATAATGCATTCAAGGTCTGTTGGTGTTGTCTGAAAAATGGTAGGATTTCCATTTTTTATGGCTGAATAATATTCTGTTGTATGTATATACCACAACTTCTTTATCCACTCATCCATTGATGGACATTTAAGTTGTTCCCAATTCTTGGCTGTTGTAAATAACACTGCTATGAATATCTTTTTGAGTTAGTGTTTTTGTTTCTTTTGAATATATTCTCAAGTGGAACTGACAGATGTTGTAGTTCTAATTTTAATCCTACATATTTTCCATCAAGGCTGTAACAACTAAGAATCCACCAACAGTGCACATGGGTTCCCTTTTTTTCACAAACATGCCAGGTTTTGTTATCTCTCTCTTTAAAAAAAAAAAAAAAAAAAGATTATTTATTTGAGAGAGGGAGTGAACAAGTGAGAGAGAGAAAAGCAGACTCCCTGCTGAGCAGGGAGCCCAATGCAGGGCGCCCAATGCTGGGCTTGATCCCAGGACTCTGGGATCATGATCTGAGCTGAAGGCAGATGCTTAACCAACTGAGCCACCCAGGTGTCCCTGTTATCTTTTTATTTTCTGATGATGGACATTCTCAAAAGGCATGAGGTGCTATCTCAGTGTAGTTTTAATTTGCATTTCCTTGATGAGTAGTGATGTTGAGCATCTCTTCATGTACCTGTTGGCCGTTTATATATCTCCTTCGGTGAAAAGTCTATTCAGGTCTTTTGCCCATGTTTTAATTGGTTTATTGGGGGTCTTTTTGCTGTTGAGTTGTATGAGTTTTGGGGGCTATTAACCCATTAGCAACTAGATGGTTTGCAAATATTTTTTTCCCAGTCTCTTCACTTTATTGATAGTTTCTTTGTGCAGAAGCTTTTTGATTTGATGTAGTCCCACTTGTTTTTATTTTGTTGCTCGTGCTTTATTTTTTTTTTTTTTTTTCATTTACTTATGATAGTCACACAGAGAGAGAGAGAGAGGCAGAGACACAGGCAGAGGGAGAAGCAGGCTCCATGCACCGGGAGCCCGACGTGGGATTCGATCCCAGGTCTCCAGGATCGCGCCCTGGGCCAAAGGCAGGCGCCAAACCGCTGCGCCACCCAGGGATCCCTGTTGCTCGTGCTTTAGGTGTCATATCCAAAAAATCATTACTAAAACCCATGCCAAAAAGCTTTATTCCTATGTTTTTTTCTAGGAGTTTCAACTAGTTTCCTAGCTGCCCCTGCTCTGGGTCTCACATTTAAGTTTTTAATCCATTCTAAGTTAATTTTTGTGAGTGGTGTAAGATACAGGTCCAGTTTTGTTCATTTACATGTAAACATCCAATTATCCCAGCATCATTTATTGAAGAGAAAAATCATGCATTTTCTAAGCAAGCTGTCTTTTCTCTATTGAGTACTCTTGGCTCCTTGTCAAATATTAGTTGACCATATTGGTCATTTGTTCAAAGGAGTAATGTATGTGGCTCAGTACCTCAAAGCATGTTAACCCCGCATATCAGAATGAAGTTACATGTTATTTGGAATACCTGACATTGTGATACGTGCTTTCCAGTTTCAATCTACTCATGTGTTGTGGGTACTTTTTTTTTTTTTTTTTTTTAGGAGCAGAAATATCTAGTTATGCCCGTTTGCTAGTGATAAACTGACACTTTTGAACTTTTAAAGCTATTATCTTTCTTCTCTAGTCTAGACAGCTCATATACCCCCACAGGAGGCAGAGAAGCCACAGGGAAATACTACTGAATCTTACTTACTCTGAAAGGAAGGGTTGTACTTTTGTCTCATCTCAAGCCTGCCTTGAGGCTGGTTCAAAAAAAAAAAAAATTTGCTGATGCCCACATAACATGTATCTCTTAAGTAAATCAAACCTGTAATTCAACTTGGCTGCCTCTAAGCCATTCTGATTCCTGCCAACAAGAACATTAATGAACTTAGTATCTCCACAGGTTTATTCATGTGTAAGACCCAATTCCTTATTCCTCTTCCTTGTTCTAGCAGCTGCTGGTGCTCCATCTGATAACGTAGAAAGCTGGAATAGGTCATACAAATCCAGATTGTGACTTAAACCCCAGATTATGGTAGGCAGTGTTCTGTAATTCTTCTGTCTGGTTTGAGGATGGCAAACAAAGTTTTTAGGGCTTGGATTTGAAAAAAACGATACACTAGTAATTATTGTCGTGAAGAAGGATTTTATAAAATTTAGCTTATTCCTGCTCTTACGCTTCCTTTTATTCTCCTTTTGACAATATTCCAGAAAAAGTTGTGCTTTGGTAGATTTCTCAAAATGGCATAAGACTAATAAAGAAAGGATCCTAAAAAAGACGTGAACCTAATGAGTCAAAAAATTTTAAGATAGAAATATAAAAGGAGGGCAGCCCAGGTGGCTCAGCGATTTAGTGCTGCCTTCAGCTCAGGGCGTGATCCTGGAGACCCGGGATCAAGTCCCACATTGGGCTCCCTGCATGGAGCCTGCTTCTCCCTCTGCCTGTGTCTCTGCCTCTCTCTCTCCCCTCTCTGTGTTTCTCATGAATAAATAAATAAAATCTTTAAAAAAAAAAGAAATATAAAAGGCTATAGACCATTTTTTTCTTTCCAAATTTGTCTACATGTTAGAATCACCACCTAGAGATTTCTTTAAAATTCCAAAGTCCAGGGACGCCTGGGTGGCTCAGTGGTTGAGCATCTGCCTTTGGCTCAGGGCATGATCCCCATCCCAGGATCGAGTCCCGCATTGGGCTCCCTTCAGGGAGCCTGCTTTTCCCTCTGTCTATGTCTCTCTCTGTGTCTCTCATGAATAAATAAATAAAATCTTTAAAAATAAATATAAATAAAATAAAATTCCAAAGTCCAAAAAAAATTAAAATTAAAAAATAAAATAAAATTCCAAAGTCCAGGCCACAGATAAATAACACTTTTTAGCGATGGGATACAGGCACCAGTGGTGTCTTGACTCCTCAAGTGACTCCAATGTACAGACAAACTTGGAAATCACTAATCTAGACAAGTCTGTTTCCACATGATTGCAAGAAAACACAGCTGTGGCATCTTCTCCTTAGACTCATCTCCTAGCTGTTGGTGAGAGATTCTCTGCTGACCAAGTTCTCGATCAGTATTGTCAACTTTGAACTTAAGCAGAGGCACTGAATGAGAAGGAAGTCAATCATTGAAAGGCAACAATCAACTAATCAAAAACCACAGATGGTTTGAAATAGCTGATTGCAATTTTTTAAAGTTATTTTTATTTGTTGTAATGTTTCTTAATAACATGAGTTTTGTGTGTCAGATTTCTCTATTCCATTTTCAGACACAGTTTCTTAGGCACTTAGTTTAATGAAACTCTGGTCTGTCAGGGTGGCATTTTTTCATGCTTTAGGTGAATGCTTTACAGTTTCTTCTTTGAGTTAATCAACTTTAAAATGTCTAACGCGGAATTAGGATGCATTGATGATTATCTATTTTCCTTGCTTAAAGAGACAGAGTTTGACATAAAGATAAGCATTTAAAATTTTATTTTCTGTGTACACACAGCACATTACTTATTTGTATAAGCAATCACTGGCTGTCCAAAAACTAAGAGAAGTTTAATTTTAAATATAGCAACAACTGTTTACTCATCAGTGGTGAATTTACATGGTTGACACTCTTTATCAAAACTCAGAACTCAAAAAAAAAAAACAAAACTCAGAACTCCAGCAATTGTACAAAAATCACCATGCTGGCCTATAAAATTTTAAAGTAATATCGTAACCCAATAAAATAATGATTATGCTGTATGCCTATATGTATCTTGAGAGAGATTAATTAAAGGAAATAAAATTGCAATTGAAGCTGCTGGATGGTTGAAATTATCTGAATAAGTGTGATCTTGACTTTAATGAATTAACAAGTAAGCTTCTTGCTATAAGTATTTAATTAATTTTAAACCATATTTGATTTAGAAACCGTTTATACTTAATTTCTGGTCTAGTGTTCAATTAAAATCGTCTGTAATGTTATCTGCAGTCTCTAGATCCTATTCTTGCTTTGGTTATCTTGCTGCTTGGTCACTGACTGCTGCTGTGCAGTGGGAAAAGAAGGCATATGGCTGTTATCTTCTAATTTCTCATATGCCGGGCAGCCCAGGTGGCTCAGCGGTTTAGTGCCGCCTTCGGCTCAGGGCGTGATCCTGGAGTCCTGGGATCGAGTCCCGCATGAGGCTCCCTGCATGGAGTCTGCTTCTCCCTCTGCCTGTGTCTCTTCCTCTCTCTCCTCTCTGTGTTTCTAATGAATAAATAAATAAAATCTTTTAAAAATAAAAATAATTTCTCATATGCCACAGGGAAATCTTCAGGTGAAAAGTTTGCTTAGAAAATGCATGATTTGAGGTCTGCCTTTAGCTCAGGTCATGATCCCAGAGTCCTGGGATCAAGCCCCACATCAGGCTCCCTGCTCAGTGGGGAGCTGGTTTTCCTTCTTCTTTCTTCTTCTGCTCCCTCTGCTTGTGCACTCACTCTCTGTATCTCTCCCTGCCTCCCTCTGTGTCAAATAAATAATTTTTTAAAAAAAGAAAATGCATGGTTTTTCCCCTTAGATTTTATTTTTATTTTTTTAGACAGCATGGGAAAGAGAGGTTGGGGAAGGGACAGAGGGGGAGAGAGGGAGAGAAAGAGAGAATCTTAAGCAGGCTTCATGCCCAGCACGGAGCCCAACATAGGACTCCATCTCACAACCCTGAGATTATGACTTGAACCGAAATCAGAAGTCAGATGCTTAACCTACTGAGCCATCCAGCGCCCCCTCAGATTTTTCTATAAAGAATCGTTTGGGAGAGGTGGTAGAAATAAATGAGAACATGTGTGTGTCATTAAAAACAAAAGACGGAACTGTTGCAGTTACTTTCTAAAATCATTTTTTTTTATAGGGAGATTTTGGATAAGTCATTATTAAGGAAGCCAAGGACACCTGTGTTGTATTGAAAGCACACCAGCCATGAGATCGGAAGGCCTGAATTTGAATTCTCGTTACTCACAAAGGTAATATTTTTATCCCTCCTCTTTTAAAATGCTTTCTTGATATATGAAGTTTACATTTTGTCCTAGAACATATTTTCTCCTATATCACAAAAAAGTTATATCCTGTACTATCAGTTTTTATTTCATTGTAAATGAGGACAGCATGGTATTACATAAGACAAGTGTTAGCGAATTGCAACGCAATGAGATTTGGTTTTGCAATAAGTCTTTAGAATTTATATTTGAATATGAGTGGTTTTGGGGAATTCTAATTCTATCATAATAGTGATGTTGGGGAACAGGAGTTATGGTCTATAACTCTGTTATATCATGTTCTTATAGTATTTAGTTGTATTTGGGGAGATATGCTTAGACTCATACTATTTTTGAGCCATGTAATGGGCTATAATGTAGATACTATTTAGATAGAATAATGCAACTTCATTACAAGATTGCTTTTATCGCTCTTTATCCTTTCCTCCTTGCAGAATTTATGCCTCATACGAAAGGAAGTATTAACTCAGGAGGAAATAAAGCACTAGGCAAAAAAGAGATGCCCATTTTCCTTCCGTGTTTATCTTTGCCAGGGAAAGAGAGACAAATAATTATTTTGCCTTTAAGGCATTGATTCTGAGTGTTAGATTAAATAGACAGATTGTTGACCACATGTGACTTAAGCAGTTTTGTTGGTTATTTTACCAAGCTTTGTTTCACTGTTTGCTTGAAGAAAGCTATGCTGTGGATAAACCTTAGGTAGATCAACGGTGACCTGTATTGCACTCTACATTGTTTCTACCACAACATTACTTGGTGGTCTTGACTTTGAAAAATGTAATTTAACTTCTAAGAGCACAGATCAGATTCATGTATTCTTAAATATAAAACTAGTTTTGACCTACCCAAGAGGTACAGAAAAATAATGATCACAAATGGAAGAATAAACTTGCCCTATTTGTTGTTCTGTGTTCCTTTTAGGAAATTCATCTGTAGCATAGAGGTGGGCAGTTGATCAAACCATTTTCTTTCTTGTGTGATGTATCAGAGTTTGAGAATGTCAGTCTGTTAACCAAGATTTATATTGGGATCAGTGCTTTGAGGATATCATCATATCACCAGTATTTAGATGTTGCAAGTTTTCTCCAGGCCAGATGAAGAGGCACAACAACCTATTGCTCAACAAATTCAGGAACATGATGGAAAAATAGGTTGATTTGGGCCAAACTCAGGTCAAATAACTTATAGGCAGACATGGCTGAGTTCATTCAGTGTGGGTTTTTTTGTTTTTGTTTTTCAAAGAAGCAGACTTTCTAAGATTAGAATCAACATTACTAGTGGAAGCAGGAAACTTAGGAGTAGGCCATTAGGTGTAAGATCAAAATACAGCTGCTTCTGTTGTCAGAGCTATCAGGACAGAATGGTGCTCATTTTTTCTCAGGTACTGCTTCTGCATAGTTGTATCAGCAAGTTATATCAACAAAGGAGAGACTAAGAATATATGCATGCAATTCCACCATCAGCCAAAAAACCACATAAGTCTTTCACATTCTCAAATAACATTCATGATAGGGAATAGTATTCTTTACTGTACTCCTCAACCTTGTCTCTTTCATTTTCTAAGTTCATTTGCTCTTTTAATACTTGCTCAGCAGAAGAGGATGGAAACAAGAGAAGTCTCATATAGAATCACTGTGCTTTTTTCCCCTCGATACCAATAGGCTTTAGTGTGTGTATTGTGTGTATTATACATGCACATATATGCATATGTTGTATGTATTTAATATTTAGGATAGTACTCCATGGGTTTTTTTAAAGTTTTATTTATCTTTTTTAAAAGATTTTATTTATTTATTCATGAGAGACACACAGAGGAAGAGAAGCAGAAACACAGGCAGAGGGAGAAGCAGGCTCCATGCAGGGAGCCTGACATGGAACTTGATCCGGGGACTCCAGGATCACACCCTGGGCCAAAGGCAGGTGCTAAACCGCTGAGCCACCCAGGGATCCCATAAGTTTTATTTATTTTTTTTAAGATTTTATTTATTCATTTGAGAGAGAGCCCTAGAGAGAGAGCAAGCACAAGTGGAGGGCAGAGGGAGAGGGAGATGGAGAGGGAGAATCAGGCTCCCCACTGAGCAGGGAGCCCAATGTGGGACTCAATCATGATCTGAGCCAAAGGCAGATGCTTAACCGACTGAGCCACCCAAGTGCCCCATGAAGTATAATATTCTTATTTTAAAAATGGTAACGTGACATCTACAATTTATAAATGGTTGTACGAATAAACATCCCTTGCAACTGCTACCCACGAGTTTAAAAAAAAAAAAAAGTGGAAGAATTTGACTAGCATGTTAAAGGTCTTGTGGGTGGGTCCCTTGGTAGTCACAACCTTCTCCCCATACTTGTCCTGTCTCTTCTGAGAAAGCTCTAGCTTTACTTTTTAGGTAATCATTTCCTTGCTTTTCTATATAGTCTTACCACTTGAGTGTGCAGCTGTATGCACTAGATACATCTAAATAGTTTAGTGTATGTTTAGCAACTTTTTTATAAATGGAATCATACTTCCATTGGTGCTTCTTCCATTTGTTATCCATGTGGTTGAATGTAGCTACAGTTTGTTAATCTTCATTGCTTTGTAGTATTCTGTTATGTAAACATACCACAGTTTATTTATCTCTTCTGTTGTGTTGGATGTCTGGGTTGTCTGCACTTGTACCTACTACAGATAGTGTTGATATAACTATTCTTAGGCTATCTTTTGGTGCACATAGGACATGTATTTCTGTTGGATATAGTCCTAGTTAGTAAATATTAATGATGTGACAGTGGACAACTAAACTACCTTTTTCTGAATGCAATTTAATGCGCCAGTAATTTATTTATTTATTTATTTATTTTTAATGGGGACATGACCCTTTTTTTTTTTTTTAATTTTTATTTATTTATGATAGTCACAGAGAGAGAAAGAGAGGCAGAGACACAGGCAGAGGGAGAAGCAGGCTCCATGCACCAGGAGCCCGATGTGGGATTCGATCCTGGGTCTCCAGGATCACGCCCTGAGCCAAAGGCAGGCGCCAAACCGCTGCGCCACCCAGGGATCCCTAGCCAGTAATTTAATGAAGGAAAAAAAACACTTGGTTATTTTAGGGTGGTAGGTACTGTCTAGACAAAGTGATGGCCACTTCCATCCAGGTAAATAAAAAATAAAGTATCCAGGATTTTACCTTTGTTTAAGATTCATATCTGCAAGCATGTTTCATCGAGAAAATAAAACATTTTAGCTTTTAAACAACCTCTAGTATTATTTCTAGGATTCTAAAATTAACACGGTGGAGATCACTGGGTGGCTCAGTGGTTTGGCGCCTGCCTTCAGCCCAGGTCATGATCCTGGAGTCCCAGGATCGAGTCCCACATTGGGCTCCCTGCATGGAGCCTTCTTATCCCTCTGCCTGTGTCTCTCCCTCTCTCTCTCTATCATGAATAAATAAATAAAATCTTTAAAATAAATAAATAAATAATAAAATTAATAGGGTGAAACAGAACAGAGAATGTATCTTACTTTCTTCTATGTTCTTCACGAAGACCATGACACTGCTAAAAAGGTGTTAAGTCCCCACAAAATATGTATTTCCTCAGTAAGTAGTCTTTGGAGTAAAATTATTTGTATAAATGGGTATAATTTGCAAGGTACAGGCCCCTAAAAAGGAGGCAGGAGTAGGTTGGTTTTACTTAAAACTGCTTCTGTTTTGAAAGCCTTTTTCCTGAAACAGAAAATAATAGTTTGGATGAGTCAGTGCAATAATGTGCTTTCTCCATAGTTTTTCCTACTATATTCTTCACTTGTCCTAAGTACAACTAATATTAGTGTACTTCTGAGGTAATTTTTTAAAAGATTTATTTATTTATTCATTCATTCATGATAGACAGAGAGAGAGAGAGAGAGAGAGAGAGGCAGAGACACAGGCAGAGGGAGAAGCAGGCTCCATGCCAGGAGCCCGACACAGGACTCAATCCCAGGACTCCAGGATCGTGCCCTGGGCCAAAGGCAGGTGCCAAACCACTGAGCCACCCAGGGATCCCCTGAGGTAATTTTTTAAAAATGATAATATGGTTCCTTTGTTTGCCTTTCGAAATGGAAGACAAAATAGACAGTACAGTATGATGCAACTGAATCACTTGTGATAGTCCTAAGTTTCAGAGCATGTCTTTTAGGGCTTGTCCTGATTTCACCAGTAAGGTCAGATTATGGTAGATTGATTTCAGTATCTTCCTGTTTTTATGGGTTTCATTCTAAAGCTTCAGCGGAAGAGTCAAAATGTTTGTCACACTATTCTTGGTTAGCTGAAGTCTTGTTCCTGTTTATAGGAAATGACCATTGGTCTAATGCAGTTAGTACAAACACTTTATAACTCATCCAAGAACTATTCTAAGTGGTGAGGAAAAGGCAGTTTAATTTAAAAATTACTTATCCAGGTTCAGGCTGGGGGAAAACACTGCTGCTTGTGAATTCAGCATCCAATCCACACCACAATTCATTTTTCTTCTTTGCTACAACAGATGTGTTTGAATTCTTTCTTGCAATGAAAAGATTCTTTTGTCTTCCTTAGGGATTGTAACTTTCAAAAGGCGCTCTTAAATATATTACTACCTTATTTAAACTATTTGCTTCCAAGATGTGCAGTACTTTGCACAAAGAATAAGTCACCAATCCCCTGGGCGCACAAAAGGAAAATGCTCTGCTGAGTTTCCTGTTTTATTTTGTTTTTCTGTGGTAGGTTTATGACTTGATGCCCAGATTTTTTATAGATTCACCTCTCACAGGACACAGTTCCCTTTAATGTGTTTTCCATGCTTATGGAAAGAAACAGTGTGTTAGTATCTTAGTCTGTCCAGGTTACTTATAATGAAATATCATAAACTAGGTGTATAAACAGCAGAGATTTACTCCTCACAGTTCTGGAGGCTGGGAAGTCCAAGATCAAGGCTCTGGCAGTTTCACTGTCTGGTGAGGGACTCCTTCCTCATTCATAAACAGTTTTCTTTTTGCTATCACCTCTCGTGGCAGAAAAGTGGGTCTTGGGCAGCCCAGGGGGCTCAGCAGTTTAGCGCCGCCTTCAGCCCAGGGTGTGATCCTGGAGACCCAGGATGGAGTCCCACGTCGGGCTCCCTGCATGGAGCCTGCTTCTCCCTCTGCCTGTGTCTCTCCCTCTCTCTTTCTCTCTCTGTGTGTCTCTCATGAATAAATAAATAAAATATTAAAAAAAAAGAAGAAAGAAGAAAGGAAAAGAAAGAAAGGAAAGAAAGAAAGAAAGAAAGAAAGAAAGAAAGAAAGAAAGAAAGAAAGAAAGAAAGAAAGAGAAAGATGGGTCTCTCAAGGGCACTAATCCCATTCATATGGTTCTACTCTCATGACCTGCTCACCTCCCAAAGGCCTTACTTCCCAATACCATCTTCTTAGGGGTTAAGATTTCAAAATACAAAATTTGGGAGATACAACCATTCAGACCATAGCAGCTAGCAAACACCAGTAAAAATTTTATTTTTACTACTTGGCTTTCTCCTGGTATGTGAGGACAAGCTTTGTTAAAGTGCTCCTATGAGTCAAGTGAAAATGGCTTTAATTGATATCTTTGTGATGTCAAAATTTTTTTGACAATTTACTGTTTTTATTCGTCTGGGATAAAACAAATGTAAGATTTCATTTTATGAAATTAAAAGATTCTAAAATCAAAGAATTAGGAAAGTTGTTAAAAGTTGCCAGTGTCTGTGTTGGTGTTACAGAGTTGTGGTGGTATAGCATGTGTAGGGAGGTCTGTGAGTAGAGGAATGCAATAATAAAAGTGGTATTTAAAGGAATTTAAAGGAGACCGTCCAGCCACAGGTCAAAGTCAGGAACATCTGCCCTTTTGTGAAGTTGTTCCAGACTGCTATAATCTTGCTGATTTCCAGCCTCTGTGAATAATTACACAGTATATAAGCAAGAATGGATGAGTGGGTCAAAATAAAATGCTTTTAGCAGCAAATATAGAATAATTTACTGATAGAAAAGCAATGATCAAAATTCACATGAAAAAAAAATCTTGGATATGGTTTCTTCCCTGGAGTTAGAACTTTTAATATGTTAATGTACATTTTGAGAGTACAGGAAGAGCCTTATATTTCAAAGGATGCTAAGGTTTTACGGAACAGAGTTTGAGAAATATTGAGTTAAACTATAGCGTAATGTATTTAGGTTAGAGATAATTGAAAGTTAGAACATACACCAGCAGTGTGTAACAAGAATAAGTATGAGTCTACTTTTGCATATCCTCAAAAACAGAACACAGTTATCTATATTTTACTCCCTCTAAAACTGATTCTCAACAGAGGCTTCCCTTGACAAGGTGGTAGTAGAGTCTCAGTTGGATTTTGTCAACTGTTTTTTCTGCATCTGTTGAGATGATTATGGTTTTCTTTTATGAGTTTGTTAACATAATGAATTCCAGTGATAGGTTTTATGATGTTAAGCCAACCCTACATTTCTGAGATAAATCCCACTTGGTTATGATGTACTATCCTTTTATTTTATTTTTTTTTAATTTTTATTTATTTATGATAGTCACAGAGAGAGAGAGAGAGGCAGAGACACAGGCAGAGGGAGAAGCAGGCTCCATGAACCGGGAGCCCGACGTGGAATTCAATCCCGGGTCTCCAGGATCAGCGCCCTGGGCCAAAGGCAGGCGCCAAACCACTGCGCCACCCAGGGATCCCTGTACTATCCTTTTAATATTAAAATATCCTTTTAATATCCTTTTAATACTATCCCTTTAATATCCTTTTAATTTAAGACTTGATTTGCTAGAATTTTTTATTTAGAATTTTTGTTTCTATGTTCATGAGGGATATCAGTTTTTAAGTTTCTCTCTTTTTTCTTTAAAGTTGGTCTCAGAGAGAGAGAGAGAGCAAGCACAAGCAGGAGGGACAGAGGGAGAGGGAGAGAGAATCTCAAGCAGACTCCTGGCTGAGCACAGAGCCCAACTTGGGGTGTGATCTCACTACTCCAAGATCACAACCTCAGCTGAAACTGAGAGTTGGATGCCTAACTGCACCACTCAGGCCCCCCAGTTTTTAACTTTCTCTTACAGTAATATCTTTGTTTGATTTTTGATGTCATTGTATTGCTGGCCTAATAGAATGAGTTAGAAGTATTTCCTCCTCTGTTTTTTAGAGTAGTTTGTGTAGAATTATTAGTTCTTCATTAAGTGCTTATGAGAATTTACCCTGAAGCCATCTGGGCTTGGGATTGTCTTTTCTGGAAAGTTGTAAACTACTATTTCCTGAACAGATTACAGTTTACATCATTACCCTCAATTCCAGTAATTGATTATTCCAGTAACTGATTATTATAATTCCAATGCCATAAAGTCGATTTTAGTTTTCATCTTTTCCATATTTTATAACCCCCTTCTCTGACACTGAAAAATCTGCCTCCTATTATCTTTACTATATTTATTTATTTGATTAACTCCCCTCTATGTAGTAACCAATCTCTTTTGCCAGTTTTGCCCCCTTCCCCATATGAATGCCTTCTTCATCCCACTTGGGTTCTGTCACCGTACTACGGGTTGCAGCTGCTACCTTCTCCCCAGCACCCCTCCACACCTCCTTTGGATGCCGTCCTCAACCCACCTAGGCTTTGATGCCTGTGCCAGACTTCTCCATTACTTGGACATTTCCTTTTTTTTTTTTTTTTAAAGATTTTATTTATTTATTCATGAAAGAGAGAAAGAAAGAGGCAAAGACACAGGCAAAGGGAGAAGCAGGCTCCATGCAGGGAGCCTAAAATGGGACTTGATCCCAGGATCCCAGAATCACCCCCTGGACCGAAGGCAGGTACTAAACCACTGAGCCATCCAGGGATCCCAACTTGGACATTTCCTACTTTCTCTTCTCATTTACTTGTGAAATTGTTCCCGCCGACTGAGTCCATTTTATTCCATTTAATTTCCATGTTGTCTAATACATAATTGACAATTAATAAATACTTAATAATACTAAAAAGAATTACATTTTTAAGTGGACACATGGTATATCAACACTCTAAAAAAGGTGTTAGTATTTAGGGAGGTGCCATTATCTTCCTCATTTTACACATGAGGAAATGAAGTGCACACACAGAAAATTCATACAAAGTCATGTAGCTAATAACTGGTGGAGATGGAATTTAGCTACTGTGCTTCCAGAAAGCAATAGTGCCAAGACATATGAAAATTTCTAATACGTAGTGAGCCACAGTAAATAATAATCCATTTTGATGTGCAAAGTGATTAACTATAATAATCTGAATCACTATTGCCAGATCTGTGGCATAGAGTCATGATACTGCCCAATAAGAGTGGGAAAGATGATGATGTGTTTTTAGCTTGAATACAAATTAGAAGTAATTTTTCTTACTAGGCAGAGTTTAAAATCCTCTCTATTTATTTTGGATTGGTAAAGGAGACATTTTTATGTAGAAAGAAGACACAGACTCAGATATAGGTTATGTGCTTAAATCTAAAAGGAAATTTCAGATGAGAAAAGATGTTTCCAGTCAATAGAGGATGAGAAAGGGAATTAATGGTACCCTAGAGATAAAAGAATAAACCAAGGACATCAGAGCTGGAGAAAGTGGCCCAGTGGATGCAAAGAGAACAATAAAGACTTGACAAGCATCTATCATTCCAGTTCAGCATTTAATAACAGCCCTAAGCCCATGGATCCATTAATGTTGTGATGAATCTGTGAACTTGGCACATGATAGGTGCTCGGTGTATGCTTGTTGAATTGATTTGACAATCCTTTAAAAGCTTAAGTTGGATTTCCAGTTAAAGGCACAAATCTAAAATAAAGAGGAAAAGGAAGAAAACAGCCTCCAAATTTTGAAGGCTGGAAAACATATAGTTACTGATTTAGCAGACTAGAGAAAGCAATCCTAAACTGGCAGTAAGGAAAGCTGAACAGAAACTTAATTTACATTGCAAAATCCCCTAAGACACAGGTATCTCTGGAAGGCAAGGGTGAATATGGGGTTAAGGCTTCTCTAACAGTGTGTTAATGAAGCAATTATTCTTTTATTCCTTTCCCACTTTGCACAGCAACTTCCCCTGACCTTCTCAGCTCTCAGACTGCTGGCTGTCAACCAACATGCAGCTGACAGAAAAATAGAAATCTTCTCTGGGGGAGAGAAAAGAACTAAGATCCTGACATCAGGAAGTCCCCAAGGAAGAGAACTAAGATCTTGACATTGAGAGTCTCCCAAGGAATAGGCCCAGCTAGATTGCCCTATAATGAAGACTACAGTAAACAAGCTACACATACATGCACAGAGTTTCTTTTTTTTTTTTTTTTAATTTTTATTTATTTATAATAGTCACAGAGAGAGAGAGAGAGGCAGAGACACAGGCAGAGGGAGAAGCAGGCTCCATGCACCGGGAGCCCGACGTGGGATTCGATCCCGGGTCTCCAGGATCGCGCCCTGGGCCAAAGGCAGGCGCTAAACCGCTGCGCCACCCAGGGATCCCCATGCACAGAGTTTCTAATCTGCTTACTGGTGGACAGCTTTTGGTTTGAGCAAGCAGCCAGGGAATACCAAAAGAACAAGGAAAGCCTCTGCTGTGAGTGAGTGAAATGTTGAGAAAATAAGAGAAGTTGTTACATTGATAAAAGAAGAACAAGGTATTATGTTTAAAAAAGAAACTTAAAGAGCAAAGAAATAAGCATTTAGAAATGAAGATAGCAGATATAAAGGAAGTTTGAATGAACTAGAAGATCAATACAGAAGGTAGAATTTAGGAAATGTGTCAGGAAGTAGAAGAGAAAAAAATAAGAAAATAAGACAACCAATCCAGAAAATTCAATACCTAAATAATAGGGTTTCCAGAAAGAGGACACAGAGAAAATAGAGGGCAGGAAATTAAAGAAAGTAATATAGAAAGTAATTCAAAAAAATTTCTTGGAACTGGGCATACTTACCCAGCACAGTGGTCTAAAATAGACCCACATTATCTCCTATCGTGGTGTTTCAAAGCACTGGGGAAAAAGAGAAAAATCCTACAATCTCCAGAGGGGGAAGGGGAAAGAGATCAAGAATCAGAATGGCACCAAACTCCTCAAAATATAACAGTAGAAGCTGCAAGAAATGTAACAATGTCTTCAAACTTCTGAAGGAAAGTCATTCTAATTTCAATTCCATTCCCATCCAAAGTGTGAGGGGAGAATGAAGATCTCCAAAAATCTATTTCCCTTGCATCCCTTCTCAGGAAGCTAACAGGGGAATGTGTCCCACCAAAACAAGGAGTAAAACCTAGGATCCAAGAAACAGAAAAGAGAGTCTGTAGGATGGATTGATTGAAGACCTCAAGGTGACAGCTGTGCCTAGAAAGTGACATGTCCAGGATGAAGCACATCACAAGTTTCCAAGAAGGACTTCTTCAGGAAGTCAAAATTGATGGATTGCCTAATTTGAGTATCTCAAGAGAAAACCTGAACTCTTTGGGAAGGATTTGGATTAAATAAGCAACAAGCCCATCAAGAAGTAAGGAAATCTATGAAAAGACCATTGTCAAATTAAGAGAAAACTAAAAAGTTATGCAGGGCCTATTAAAATTAAGCATTTTAAATAAATAAAAAAAATTAAAAAAAAAATAAATAAAAGGGATCCCTGGGTGGCGCAGCGGTTTAGCGCCTGCCTTTGGCCCAGGGCGCGATCCTGGATACCCGGGATCGAATCCCACGTCCGGCTCCCGGTGCATGGAGCCTGCTTCTCCCTCTGCCTATGTCTCTGCCTCTCTCTCTCTCTCTGTATGACTATCATAAATAAATAAAAAAAATTAAAAAAAATAAAATAAAATAAAATTAAGCATTTGTACTCATCAAAAACAAGTGAAAATCTTGAGGAGGTATTCATAATAAACATAAATGACAAATACTGAGAATATATAATGAACTCCTAAAAATCAATAAGAAGACTACAAACAGGGATCCCTGGGTGGCGCAGCGGTTTGGCGCCTGCCTTTGGCCCAGGGCGCGATCCTGGAGACCCGGGATCGAATCCCACATCGGGCTCCCGGTGCATGGAGCCTGCTTCTCCCTCTGCCTGTGTCTCTGCCTCTCTCTCTCTCTGTAACTATCATAAATAAATAAAAATTTAAAAAAAAAAAAAAAAGAAGAAGACTACAAACAACCCAATAAAAAGTGGGCAGGAAATCTGAAGAAGTATTTCACAGAAGAAGAAATTCATATAGCCAATAAATGCAAAGAGATGGTCAGCCTTATTGATGAGAAGGAAAATGCAAATGAAGACCGTTATGATACAGCCATTTCATTGATGAAAATTCAAAAGACTGATAATACCTGCAGCCTGGTTGGCTCAGTGGTTCAGCGCTGCATTCAGCTCAATGTGTGATCCTGGAGACCCAGGATTGAGTCCCACGTCAGGCTCCTTGCAGAGAGCCTGGGCTTCTCCCTCTGCCTGTGTCTCTGCCTCTCTCTCTGTCTCTGTATGTCTTTCATGAATAAATAAATAAAATCTTTAAAAAAAAAAGACTGATAATACCGAGTGTTGGATAAGATGTAGACTCATAAAATCTTTTTCGTGTTGCTGGTGAGATTAAAAAAATTAAAATGCTTTAGCATTACCTTCCATAGTTGGAGAAAAAAAAAAAAAAAAACTTTGTGACCCAGCAATCTTCTTTCAAGTGGAAAAAGAAAGTTAGAATATATAAAATAAGAGAAATGCACAAGAAGTTTCATGATAGCCCTCTTCAGCAAAATAATCCAAAAGCTGCCTTTCGGTGAGAGAGTGAATAACAATTTACAGCAGTCAAAACAAATAAATGTATGAATGAAACTTTATCCTGAGATTTCATCATAAGTGAAAAAGTAATGCGGTACTTGGCTGGTTCAGTAGAATGTGTGACTCTTCATCTCAGGGTTGAGTTTGAGCCCCATCTTGGGTGTAGAGATTACTTAAAAATAAAAAATCTTTTAAAAATTTATTAAAAAAGATTTTATCATAAATGAAAAAGTAATTTAGTAATTTTCAAATATATACATCATAATGTACTTTATATAAAATTTTAATTTTTTAAAAATCCTCTTGCTTTTGGGCAGCCTCAGTGGCTCAGCGGTTTAGCGCTGCCTTCAGCCCAGGGCCTGATCCTGGAGACCCAGGATGGAGTCCCATGTCAGGCCCCTAACATGGAGCCTGCTTCTCCCTCTGCCTGTGTCTCTGCCTCTCTCTCTCTCTCTCTGTGTCTCTCATGAATAAATAAATCAAATCTTTAAAAAAAAATCCTCTTGCTTTCTGTTTATTTATTACTCAATATATTCTTTTACTTTTCTTCTTCTGGTTATCCTAGAGATTATACCTTGTATACTTGACAAATTAGGATTTTCATGTTTTCCTGAGCAATTCAAAGACTTTAGAATACTTAAATCCCATTTATCACCCTTCCTACTTATTTACCCCTGTTGTCATATATTTTAATTTTATGTTTTTAATCCCGCGAAACATTAATGTTATTTTCGGCAATCAGTATTGACTTAGTTTACTTACATATTTATCTGGGGTTTTTTTTGTTCTTCATGCCTCTTTACATTTCCTAATTTCCCTGAAATAATTTTCCTTCGGGATGAGCACACTTTAATTCTCTTAGTTTTTGTCTGAAATACATTTATTTTACTTACTTTCTTGATCATTACTTTCTTCTGGGAATAAAATTCTAGGTTGAGATTTCTTTTCTTCTCTCACTTTTTTTTTTTTAAGATTTTATTTATTCATGAGAGACAGAGAAGCAGAGACACAGGCTGAGGGAGAACCAGGCCCCCTGCAGGGAGTCCGATGAGGGGGCATGGGGGGGAACCAATCCCCAGACTGGGATCACGTCCTGAGCTAAAGGCAGATGCCCAACCACTGAGCCACTCAGGCATCCCAGAGATTTATTTTCTTTTTGCACTTCAAAAGTGTTGTTTCGTTGTCTTACAGCTTCCATCACTCCTGTTTTATTGAATATTCCTTTAAAGACATTTTTTTCATTTTTCTCTTGCTCTTTGTCCTTAGTGTTAGAAAAATTTAAATAATTACCTACTTAAATATTATTGCTATCCAATTTTCCTTCTCCCCCTTGTGTCCTCTGTATTTCCTACAAAAAGAAATTTACAAGAAAGAGCAGAAAATATTGTATTCATTTTTCTTTTCCTTATTTCATTTAGGATATTTTTATCTGAGTTTTCTTTCAATTCACTAATTCTCTTTTCAGCTTTGTTTAATCTGTTTTAGATTTGTTCATTGGGGTCTTAATAAAATACTGTTTTTAAGTTTTAGAATTTTTTTATTCTTTCTGATAGCTTCATTTGTTTACCAAAATTCTCCATCTTGCTTTATTTCTTTGAACATATTAAGCATAATTATTTTAAAGTCTATATCTGGTAACTCCCTTATCTTGATCCTCTACTGTCTGTTATTTATCTTGGTTTTTCATTATGTTGTCATATACTTGATTATCCTTGATTGAATGCCAGGCATTTTAAATGAAAGCATGTACAGATACTTTGAGGTCTAAGATAAGGTCATCTCACTCCAGTGAAGATTTGAGTTTGTATCCAGAAGACTTGTAAAGGCATCAGCAATATTAGATCACCTTAATCCCTTAAAGGATCGAGAAAATCTCAAGTGAGCTTCATTCTCTGTAAGGGATCTTCTATTTCTAGTCCACTCTTTACCCCTAGGGTTTAGGTTTTAATTATCTCAATCTAAAACCTGGGAGTGACATCCTCCTCCTTGCTGAACACTGAACTTCAGTTTTGTCTCCTTGGCCCTATGAGTCTACCAGCAGCTTTGTTAATCTCTTCATCACCTCTTCCAAAGTCAGCAGATGACTAAGGTGAAGACAACTCCAATTTCTGCCTCACCTCTCAAGGTTTCTTGTCCCTGATCCTGAACTCACAATTCCTTACTGTTTTGTTATCTTTCTGATAATTTTAAGTATATTATATATATCGTTTTTTTCTCTAGCATTTCAACTTGTTTTCAGTGAAAGGACTGGTCCAGATTACAAAATTTACCTCTAAAATGAACTATGTAGGAATACATGTAGATGCAACAAAATTATATAAAAATGAAAATAAGGAAATGACCAACACAAGATTCAGAACTATGGTTCATTGAGATAAAGGAATACTGAAAAATGAATTGGTTGTAAATGTGGAGAACATTGTTAGATAAAGCTCCTTTTTCAGGTGTCAGTTCAAGGGAGCTAATCACATTATTAAAAACAGCTAATTGAATAAATAAAAAAGGGTCATGCATAGCCCAGTGAAGCATGTATCATGAATTACCATTAATCCTATTCTGTATACCTCAGCTTCAATAACAAAGAAAATTATGTAGGAAAGGAAATATAATCATAGTTTATTAGTGTGGCACAGGTGAGGATAATCTAAATATTGAATAATGACCTCACTAAAATTATGATAGGCTAAACTTGGAGATTAAAAGTATATTTTTGAGGGGCGCTTGGGTGGCTCAGTTGGTTGAGCATCAGACTCTTGATTTCAGCTCAGTTCATGATCTCAGGGTGTGGGATCAAGCCCTGCGTTGGGCTTTGCACCCAGCATGGTGAGTGTTTGAGATTCTCTCTCTCCCACTACCCCTCTCCCCACTCATGCTCTCCCTCTCTCTATCTAAAATAAATAAATACAATCTGTTTTTAAAAAGTGTGTATTTGTGCAGTGGAGCAGGAAATAAATAAGTATATCTTCAACTTCTATGTCAGGAAATTAGTGCATAATGCCTAAAGTGAAAAAGTCACAAAATGATATTTGGAACTAAGAAAGTAAATAGCAGGGACAGCCCCAGTGGCTCAGAGGTTTAGCGCCACCTTCAGCCCAGGGCGTGATCCTGGAGACCCGGGATGGAGTCCCACATCAGGCTCCCTGCATGGAGCCTGCTCCTCCCTCTGCCTATGTCTCTGCCTCTCTCTCTCTGTCTCTCATGAATAAATAAATAAAACCAAAAAAAAAAAAAAAAAAAGAAAAGAAAGTAAATAGCAATCTGCTGCAAGAATCCAACATGGTTGACTGGAGGTGTGTTGGATTGGGAGTGAGAAATCAAGTTGATATTTATTACTAGGTTTTTAGAGCTAGTTGGCCCTTTGTTAATAAAATCTGTAACTTTATTAAAATTAAATGTTTTTAAAAGCTATCAGAGCTAATTTAAAATATCAGAAATGTATAGTAGAAAAATGGAATACTTGAAGATATTTTGCCTAATATTTACCATATCATTTGATTTATTATTTCAACCATTTGGCTTTCATCCAATTCCTTTGCCATTTTCCACATGGGAAAGGCATAGTGTGCCTGCTTTTAATTTTGAAAAAGACAAGGAAAGAAAGAGAAAAATAAAAACTTTAAAAAGTGTGTGCTGTCCATCTGCAAGGATTTTTATAGATTGATGGCTATATGTGCATAGTACTAAAATTCTAAAAAAGGCTAAACTTTTATTTGGAAATTATGAGCTGAAAGGATGGCTTAGCTATTGTACTAATTAAAAGGGAAAGCTACATAAAAAAGGTTAAAAAGCATATTATTTGATAAACTGAAAACTAGAATAATTATTGTCCAAATGATGTGACTTAAATACTGTGAAAGATGAGGATTTCTGCAAAACTGTAAAAAAAAATTTTTTTTTTAAATCCTGCTCTACACTTCTAACAAAAAATGTACTTTTGTTCAGGCATGTTTATTAGTTGCCTAGGCTGAATTTTTGGTTCTGTCTGTTAGTCATAGACTGTGTGTTTTGTCTTCTAGTTACTATGTATCAAGCTTGGCACTGAAATAAAGCTTTCTAGATTTTAGACCTGAGGATGAGGCACAGCACAACTCAGAATCCTTCTTTGGCCACTGATCTTACATCCAATCTGAAACAAAAGTGTTTATAACAAACAGTAAAAATTCAGTTTGTACAGAACTTCAATCTTTTTATACTTTTGTTTTGCCAACTCTAAAATGGGAATAATTATTCTGGCTCACCTGTTAGGGTTGCTCCAAAAAGGAATTAAGGTGATCGGTTGTCAAAGACATCACCTTAAAAAAGAAAAACACAAAAGAAGGACTATTTGATTGTGAGATAGTATAAGCACAAAGGAAAAGTGACATTGAATTTCATTTCAAGGTAATAACAGGATTGTATCCACTTTTCAGTGTCTACATGAGTAGGTATTATTTAAGGAAAAGGAATGAACCATGTGTCTTATATATATAAGCTTTTACATATTTTCAAGTCTTGTGATATTTACTAGATATTTGTTATCTACTAGCTCTGTGTAAAATACAAAGTATCTGTATGTTTTTGTGTTGACATATCCACAAAGCCCTAATTCAGGATTTTAAGTATAGCCAAAGAAACAGCTAGCTACATTTAGCTTCCGCCAAAGTAAATGAATATAGGACATATTTTGCCAGTGTCATAAGCAATGAGTTGACAAGCCCCATGACATTTTTTGGTTACATGTTTTGAGTGACCACATTTTGAATTACAAGGCTAACGAACCTCATGGCCATAAAAAGTTCTAACACTCCCACCCTATTAGATATTGCATTTATATCTAGCTTATTCATTTCTGCCTCCACATTGGGTAACTAGGGAAACAATGATGTCATTGCTCAGAGTGGTACTTAGTAACTTCCCTATTTGGGCTCATGATTTGGGAAGCCTGCAGTTATTTAATAAGTCTCACCTCCACCTCTGTAATAAATTCATGCAACTTTTATTTTTCTGAGGAGAAAGTAAGGAAAGCAGAATCATTCTGTATAAGTATTGTTTGAAAGAGTATATGTATTCTAAAGTATCCTGTTTCTGAAAAATCATCTGGCATTGGCAGCAAATGTTTTTTAATAGATGTTGATAACATCAGCCAATTGTGTGACCCAAATTGATGTGTCCTCCCCTCCCCTGACCATGTTCCTTTGAGCAGTTGTCCTTCCACTGACATTTACTTCCATTGGCCACCATTCTTTACCTACCACCTTACTTTTGTTTTGAGAAGCTGGATCTCTATCATGATCTTCTTCCTGTAATCTTCTTTCAAATTCCATTACAGTAGTTAAAAAGAAAAAAAAAGTTTTTAGAAATAAACAGTACCTGGGTATAGCCCTGGGCCTACTACCCTCAAATTATAGAGATAAGTTGGCAATCTTTTCAGTGAAATAAATAAACGGACACCCAGTATAGCTCAGCTATCGCTTGCCTAATATGTTTGTGTTCTTAGTTGCCAAAATCATTTCACTCCCCTTTTTTTCCTCAAAGTTGCTACAACCCCCTTCTACTCTCCTTCAGCTTTTGACCTGACAGTATAATTCATTGAGGAACTTGAAGCAACCAGACATGAATTCCATTATTTCCTCACCATCTAAACCACCAAACTTATCTGCCTCCAAATTTGTCTTTTCTTCCACCTCCCTGAATGAAGCGTACCTATTCTGGCTAACGGCCAACCTGATACTTGGGCTCAAGATCCTCCTCATTCTCATTTGCAGCTTTCCCTTCTTTCCCTGCCTGCTGGACATTTTCATCATCCCCATGGTCTGCTCTCTCCTGGTTTTTCAGAAGCCTTTCCCTGACCCTACATATCACTCCAGCTCCTCGCCCGTTCCTCTTCTTCCCAGTCACTGGCAAATAGGATGTATTGAAAATAGGAAAGAGTAGTCAGTTGTGTTGAAAGCTGCTGAAGAGTCCAGGGTCCACAGTTTTACTGGCTCCATTTCCACATCTCCTGTTGGCTTCAGCCTCCCCTCACCAGTCTTCTGCACCATCACTTCCCTTGAAACTGCTCTTGTAAGGGTCCCCAAGAACCCCATCTGTCACATCCCGTGTACCTTTACCTTCTTGGCAGTGTTCAGTACAACTGAATCTTCTCCTTAAAAACTGCTTCTCCCAAAAGCAGAGCTTGAGACAAAGACTTATATGCAGACTTGTTAATTTGGGGGAAGATTCCAGGGAGCTCACATGGTGGATGACAGACAAGGAGAAAAAGCAAACAACATTGTGTTCTGGGGTTGGCCATGGCTATAGATGACTGATGCAGCCAGTGCTTGATTTAGAAGACTCTGATTTATAAAACCTTGAAGAGTCTTATAAAATATGCCTCAGAACTGTCTGCTTCAGGGATGAGAGAGGAAGCATGTGTCTCACATCTCTTCCCCTCCAGCTCAGGGGTGGGACCTCACATGTGTTATCTTACCAGTCCCCACAAAGTGCCAAATGGGTTCCTATTCTATGGGCTAGAGAAGCTCCAAGGTAGGAAGAGGGAGGTACCTGGTTTCCACCTGATGTACCTGTCTGGTTGCAAAGGCTTTACTGCTTTCTTGGGGCACACCTGGGCAGTGCAGTCAGTTAAGCATCCAGCTCTTGGTTTCAGCTCAAATCATGATCTCAGGGTTGTGAGATCGAGCTACATGTCAGCTCTCCTCAGTAGAGTCTGCTTAAGACTGTCTTCCAGGCAGCCTGGGTGGCTCAGCGGTTTAGTGCCGCCTTCGGCCCAGGGCGTGATCCTGGGGACTCGGGATCAAGTCCCACGTCAGGCTCCCTGCATGGAGCCTGCTTCTCCCTCTGCCTGTGTCTCTGCCTCTCTCTCTCTCTGTGTGTCTCTCATGAATAAATAAATAAATAATTTTAAAAATTATTTTAAAAAAACGAAATACACATACACACACACAAGACTGTCTCCCTCTGCCCTTCTCCCTGACCCCCCACATTCTCTCTCTCTGAAAAAATAAACAATCTTTAAAAAAAAGCTCTCATGGGACTTGTCATTGCAGCAGTGATTTAAGTCAACATTGGGGCTGAGAAGATGTAAAGGAGTCATAAGCTTCCTGACACCACACTTATCAAGTACCTGTCCATCTTATTTTCTGATTTCTCTACTTCACATCCTAATGTTGACATTCCCCATGGCTCTATACTGGAGTTGCTGGTATTTTAAAAATCGAAGCACTTTCTAGGTGACCTTATTCATCCCCATAAATGTAAATATCATTTATTTGACTTCCAAATCGAGCCCTAGAACTTCAGACTGGTGTATTTAATTATGTGCTTGTCTCATTCCATCTCATCATTTAGGGAATTATTGTAACATTAATACCCTTGTAATCATTATCCATATCAAGAAATAGACCTTACTGTGTTTCTCCAACCCTATCATGCCTCCATATTCTCCTCCAAAAGTTATCACTCTCCTGACTTTATAGTAACCTCATGTTTTTATGATGTTATCACCCAAGTGTTCATCTTTAGACTCTGTTGGTTATACCTGCCTGAATTTTTTGAAATATTTTTGTATTTCCGGGATCCCTGGGTGGCGCAGCGGTTTGGCGCCTGCCTTTGGCCCAGGGCGCGATCCTGGAGACCCGGGATCGAATCCCACGTCGGGCTCCCGGTGCATGGAGCCTGCTTCTCCCTCTGCCTGTCTCTGCCTCTCTCTCTTTCTCTCTCTGTGACTATCATAAATAAATAAAAATTAAAAAAAAAAATGAAATATTTTTGTATTTCCTTACAATTTGAAGGACCTGGGCAATTTTCAGCTACAGTGTTCTTAGCAGTCTAGATTTTTTTCATGGTGCTGTTTATCATGTTCTTTTTCTTCTTTATTTCTTGTAAATTGGGTCCAGATATTTGATCAAACTCAGGTTAGATCCCTTTAGTAAGATTGCAGCTGGTTTGCTTGTCTCTCTTTTGTAATAATGTCATTGTCTAGGTATGTTAAGTCATAGGGTTATAAATTGGTGATATCCTACTTTAGCCATTTTCATTTTATTATCTGGAATATTTTTTTAAAGAGATGCTTTTATCTACTATTTGATAATTCAGTAGCATAGTTTATATAGGAAAGGCAAGGTTAAATGATTTTCCTTAAATTATCAGTTTTCAAGATAATGAATTGGTTCCCTGTCATCCTCTGGAGGAGATAATTATATTATTATAAGCAAATGAGTTTATATGCATTTGGTAGATTTTAATCCACTGCAATTCTTATATCTATTGAATCTCAAAGTGTCCCATTTGAGGCAATAGAAGCCTCTTTAAGTTGCCTCCTGAGTCCTTTAGATATGACCTCAGTGTTGTTAGCTTTCTTACTCTGGTATGACAAGATGTACCAGGTTCATCTTTAACATTTCTTGCCCCAGACTTGGTAGAGTGTTCTGATCACCCATTTCCAAGGCAAGTGCGGGATGGGTTTCCCCACACCAGCAAACAAGTGTCTAGACACTAGCTGGATGTCCTATAATTCAACTCAACTCTGACAATATCTGCTCAGAGATAGCAGCAGATTCCACAAGACTGCCTTGCCTACCTTCAGATGCCAGTAGCAAGCTCAAGTTGTTAGCTGTGTGTCTGATCCAACTGGCTATAAATCAGAGGTTTCCATGACCATTTCTGCAGGCTCACTTAATTTGCAAGAGTAGCTCACAGAGTTCGGTAAACCCATTTACCAGTTTACTGATTTGTTACTAAAGATACTGAAGGATACAAATCAACAGCCAGATAGAGAGCTACATAGGACAAGGTATGAAAAAAGGATGGGGAGCTTCCATGGGAGCACACCATGTTCATACATTCACATGTTCACAGACCCAGAAGTTCTCCAAACCTTTTCCTTTTGGATTTTATGAAGGCTTCATTTCATAGGTATGATTGATTAAATTGTTAGCCATTGGCACTCAATCCAACCTCCAGCCCCTCTCCCCTCTCTAGAGGTTGAGGGCTGGGACTGAAAGTTTCAACTCCAGTTATTGAGCTGGTTCCCCTGGCAACCAGCCCCATCTTTAGGTGACCTGGCAGCACTCTAAAAAGTCACCTTATTAACATAACAAAGGCACCTTTATCTCTTACCACTTAGGAAATTCCAAGGGCCTTAGAAGCTCTGTACTAGAAACAGGGACAAAGACCAAATATATATTTCTTATTATAAATCACACTATTGCAGTTGACATCAGCCATTTTTCCAAGAAGCTCTCGTTTCCTTCAGTAGAAAGTGGTATATCAAGACCACAGTCTGGGGGATTGGTCATTGTTTCTAGGCTCTTCAGGGGAGCTAGGAAAAATATGTATTTTTTTAATCATAAAATATCTCTTGAGATACTGCTTTTGTACCGCTATGTTTAATTCATATTCATGACTATAAGGGTTTGTCTTACCCTCTTCTATGTTTTATCGGTATCTCCTTTCTTCCACGCCATGAATTTTGCTTCTCAAGGGCATAAGAGATGCTAGTATTAGAATATCCCATTATAATGCCTTTGTTTTATCCCAAATGCACATACAAAAGTCTCAGAGGAACAATGCTAATAATACTGATATCACTAATTACTAATATTAGTAATGCTAATAAATGATACTTATTAGTAATATTAATACTAATATTACTAATAATACCACCAACAATTAGGATTACTAGAAGCAATTACAATTCTTTTTTGGCATATAGTATCCCCATTTTTTTATGCTTGCACTTTACTGTTGTCAGAGGATATAACTGTTACATATTTTTTAACCTGTATTCAGTTCTGTATGTAATTGTATATTTAATGCTGACTCTCAGTCTTTTTTTAGCTATCTCCCGAGTCATTTCTGTTGTTTGAAGCTTACACTCTAGTAGATTCCTGAAGAAGCGCTCATGGGAACAACATACCTTGAGTTCTCATGTACCGTTAGTAGTTTGTGCCCTTGGTTCCTGAAGATAGGTTTTGCTCAATGTATACCTTTGAGCAATGTATTTTCTTGAGTGTCTTATATATGTGAACTTCATTTGCTCCTGCCATTAAGCACTACTGTCAAAATGTCTGATTGTAATGTAATTTTCTTTTCCTTTTGGTCTGGAGGCCTAAATAAGTTTTTATTTAAAATCCATTGATTTTGAAATGTAGCTTTAAATATGTTTATTTTATGAATTTTTTTAAGTTACAGTTTTTAGCATTTGTTATTTTGTCTGCTTTTCTTCTTTAAGAACTTCTATTATTTATATAGTAGATCTTCTTTGATTGTTTCTAATATTTGTTACTTTTTTTTCATACTTTTTGTCTCTCTTTTTTACTTAAGGCATTTTTTTCGTATTTTTTCTTTCTTATGCTCCTAGTTTAGCCTTCATGTCTAAAATTATTTCTCCTTTTATGTCTACTTCTTTCTTGAATTCTTTCATCTCATTTTCTAATTTTGATTTATGTTATTCTTTTATTTCTTACTTTTTAGATGCTCTTGTAGATCATTTTGAAATAGCAGATTAAAGTCTATGTGTTTTGTGGACATCTCTTTCTGGCATGCTCTCATTGACTATAGGGATGTTATTCTGCTCTTAGTCTCTTCTTAAAAATAATAACTTAGTGTGGGCTTTGACTTCAGTACTTTCATATTGCTTTTTTTTTATATATATATATTGCTTATTTTTATGTGAAATTAGTTTTCCTGAACTTAGGAGGCTTGGTTCATGTAGCTTTCATAAAGTATTAACAAAATATGAGGGCTTGTGTTCTTAAACTTCCTGGTTTTGTTTCCCTCTCCTACTTGTATCTGGACTATCTCTTTCCATGGTCTCTGTCATCTACATTCTTCTCAAGTTTGATTCTATTAACGGCCATTTTGCTACAGTGTGGGGCTCTAGCCTGGAAGGGAACTCTGGCTGGTCATTTTCAAAAGTTCATAGACTCTAACCCCTTCAGAGGCTATTGTGCACTTGGCATTCATACACTGTGGATATAGACCGCTTCTAGCTGCTATCTTGTAGTTGGCCTGCTGTGCTTTCAGTGAATTCCTAGAGGCAATTTTGATATCTTTTCTTATATCTGGCAGATACCCTATAGCTTATCTATGCTTCCCCTTGCACAGATGCAGATACAAACAGATCTTACAGTTATTAGTGATTTGTCCCCACTCACATATTTTGGGTTTTATAGAGATGGTACTTTGTCACCAAGTTTGGTTGTAAATGTAGTCCATTGCTTTTGAGTTTTGCTGTCGACTGGCTTGCATTTTAATGTAGGGATTTGGTTTCTACTACCACTCCATCCTCCTATAGCATTCTCAAGAAACTGGTAATTTTAAGCAGAAAATAAGTCAGCCAAATCTCTCTTTGAATCAACTATATAGTTATTCTATTGGAAATGATAAAACTACCTTGGGTGTGTCAACATGATCAAATTTTATTTTTACAAGAGTCAAACAAAATGCATGTCTGCTTTCTTTTAAACCATACTTCTGTGTCTCTTCTCTTGGAGCCCTATCAAAAATGACATCACAGAATGGAATATCTTGTTCCTACTTTAACACTTTTGGGGTGATTAGATCATATAAATGGAAATGTTAGAGAAGTGTTGAGATCTTTGTAAATCATTGTGTTAAAGTACATTTTCCATTAGTGCATTAATATTGTAAGTGAAGTTCAGTTTCTGACTTCATACACAAGTGTTAATGAATGGACACATTTACCTACTGATTAAATATAAACAGCTTCCCACATTGATGGCTTAACAGACCAGGGCTTTAGAAAATTATTACTTTAGGGATCCCTGGGTGGCGCTGCGGTTTAGCGCCTGCCTTTGGCCCAGGGCGCGATCCTGGAGACCCGGGATCGAATCCCACATCGGGCTCCCGGTGCATGGAGCCTGCTTCTCCCTCTGCCTGTGTCTCTGCCTCTCTCTCTCTCTGTGTGACTATCATAAATAAATAAAAATTAAAAAAAAATCTATAAAAAAAAAAAAAGAAAATTATTACTTTAAACTTTTACCTGGCAATCTGCTCAACTTTCCATGTGATTTATATCATGACTGATATACCAGTGGCTTTAAAACAATTTCCCTCCCTTGGCTGCCTGGCTGGCTCAGTCGGTAGAGCATGATGCTCTTGATCTTGGGTTTGTGAGTTCAGGACCATGTTGGGGGTATGCTTAAAAATAAATAATTTTAAAAATAAATACAACAATTTTCATTCAGAACTACCAGCTTTTTAAGATAATTTAAGATTTCTTTAGTAGGCCACTCTGTCAAGTATCACCTCTTAAGACTATAACAGGTTACACTTCACATATTTTTATTGAAGAGATAATATTCAGTAGAATTTATTTTCACTTAGACTTTATTGTATAAATCAAAGTATAAAATGTCTTAGAAAAAATTATTTAAATGCTGTCATAAGATTGATGATTAGAAAAAATAGATGATTATATACATTGTGAAGTAAGTATAGAAAAAAGTTAATGGTAAAACCTAGATGATGAATATAGATACATTTACTGTAAAATTCTCTCAATTTTCCTGTATGCTTGAAAAGGTAATAAAATATTAGAGAAAATATCATCATAAATATTAAATGTCTATGAAAGTGAAGTGGAAGACACCTGGGATCTCATTCTAGAATTTCCTTATTTAAAACTAAACAAAGTTTGTAAGAGCTAGAAGAATTACACTTTGAAAGTTTCTTCTGTGTGTATTTAAGCACATTTTAGTAACTTGTATGATGGAAAAATTTCTTTAAAACAGGTTGTATCTAAAAAAAACAAACAAAAAAAACAGGTTGTATCTGTTCTCCTTCGTGGAAGTTCTCTATCCAAAATGGCTTCAGGAAGGAAGTTTCCTTGATACAGGCTTAAAATAAAAATCAAATTTAAAATTAAGTTTTTTAACTGGTGCCAGAAGATACTGAAGATACTGGTGTAGACAGTTCCTTTCCCACATACTCATGCCCATGATAGGGTTTTGTTTTTCAGCTCTGGCACGAGGGATGTGTTGGGGCAGAGGCTCAAGATGATTGTGAAGTGATGATGATACCTGCCCATAGCATGGGTTTGGTCCCTCAGGATTAGAGAAGTAAAGGTCAGAAAGTAGACCTCCTGGCACCAGCTGAACTGCTGTGGGGCTTACATGTCCCAGTGTGCAGAAAGTGAAGGTGGGGGCTATTCTGCTAACTAGTATGGAAATCAGGTCAGCTGTAGCATGTTGAGGCCTGGCAACTAGAGGAACATCGAAAAGCAGCATCCTTGGCCTGGACATCCTTGTTCTCAGAGTGTGAGCCTTCTGCAAAGACCTCAGTGGGGTTCATTCAACTAGATTCCTGAGCAGTAATGAGGACATCTGAATGGAAGAAGAGAAGGTGGTGGACCCACATAAGACTGCCAAGCTAGAATAGGTAGTAGACACAAGAGTCTTCCTGTGGTGGCTGATGGAAACAAATGAAGGATGCTTTGAGTCCACTTATTGTTTGGGAATTAGTGCCCTAAAAGTCAGAGCCTGAGGTGGAAATTCTTATTCAAGTGATTCCTTTGAGAACAGTTCTCAAGAGAAGGGCATGAGAGAAGCAAGATAGAGTAGGGGAAGACAGCTACCCGAAAGTGAGGTCTTAGAGGGAGGTTAGCTTCAATCAGACCTGACACAAAAGCTCTGGAGGGTAGATTGTATCTCACAACTGGCCCCTGAGGCAAGAGGAGTTGGTCTTCTGTAATTTTGTACGAGCCAGTCATTGGCTGAGGAGGCTTGGACTAGCCTTCCAAATGAAGAGGCTCCTGAGGGTAATTCTTTGGAGAAAAAGGAAGCTGTGCCTTATTAAAATCCAAACTAGAGTAGTGGGTGCATGGCCTGTAAAAGGGAGCTGGGTGGAGCTTCATTACCGCAGCTGTGTTCCTCTTTCACAGGTGGGGGTCTCCAAGTCATTGTAATCAAGATGTAAATGTAAAATGTCTAGTCGCAGGCTTGTGAGGCCAGCCCTACTAACCAAATATTGATCTTAGATTAGCTTCAAGCATGGAGACCACAAATGGGTAATGTGCTTTGCCTTTAGGGACTATACCTGATTATAGCATTGTAAGCTCCATACTTAGAACAAGATGATTTTTAAAATATAAAAGGAGTAATAACAGTATAAAAAGAAAATTTGATTCAGAGCTAGCTCTCAGGGAATTTAGTCCTGTTTCTACCACTTCTGTGGCTTCAGCCAAGTCTTTAAACCTCTCTGGGTTCTTGTTAGATAAGGGATAATTAACAACCTTAATATTTTGCTTATTCTATTTATAAGGAGCCATTGAAAGTCCTCAAACAGAGGGCATTTGGTTTACAGAACCTTTGAGAAAGGTGAACCCAGTAACACTGTGTGTACTGCCTGGAAGAGTGAGGAGAGAGACAGACTAAAAGGCTGACAGAATAATCAGACTTGAGGTAGTAAGCCCTTCCCTGCTTCCTCCCCCAAACAAACTAGGTTAGAGTCCCCCACAGAAGGCTCAAAGCATCTTGCAATTATATGTTCAGTGTTCATTTTATCCACTAAACATTACTTTGCATAGGGGCAGGAACCATTCCTGTGCTGTTCATCATTATATATCCAGAGATAGACACGCTGTCCAGCAAATATTTGCTGAATAAATGAGGAGATTGAATAAAATAGAGGGATGTAGTTTAATTCAGTAGATTTTGGTCAAGAATAAATGACAAATCTTGGTATCTGATGGAAGAGAAGAGTGAGTGACAGGTAACTTTGAGCCTGAGAGGGCATTAAGAAAGAAGTTAGAAGGGTAAGTATATGAGTATTCTGTTGCTGCAGAACAAATTACCTATTAGATTAAAATATGCCCAATACACCTATTGGGTGAGAAGTCTGGGCACAGTTTAACGAAGTCCTCTGCTTAGGGTCCCACAGGCTGCAATGAAAGAGTCAGCTAAAACTGATGTTCTCAGGCAGCCCCGGTGGTGCAGCGGTTTAGCACTGCCTACAGCCCAGGGTGTGATCCTGGGGACCCAGGATCGAGTCCCACGTCGGCTCCTTGCATGGAGCCTGCTTCTCCTTCTGCCTGTGTCTCTTCCTCTCTCTCTCTCTCTGTGTCTCTCATGAATAAATAAATAAAATCTTTTTAAAAAACAGTTTTTTAAAAAAATAATAAAAATAAAACTGATGTTCTCATCTGGAGCTTGGATCCTCTTACAACCTCATTCAAATTCTTGGTTAATTCAATTCCTTGTGATGCTAGGACCTTGAAGACAGCTCCTAGAGACTGTCTTTCTCCTAAGTAGTTCACAACATGGTCATTTCTTTTTTTCAAGGTCAACAGAAGAGTGTCTTTCTTCGATTTTCTCTTTCATGGAAGGGATGCACCCTGTTTTAAGGGTCTCACCTAATAGGTCAGGCCCACCTAGAATGACTTCTCTTTTGGTTAACCCAAAGTCAACTGATTGGGGACCTTAATTATATCCACTCAATTTCTTCATCTTTGCCAGATTCTGTGGGCCAGAAGCAAATCACAGGCTCTACCCACACTGAATGGGAGAAGTGCCCCAAAGGTGTGGATACCAAGGGATAGGAATCAGGGAGCCACTCTAGAATTCTGCAGGCCACAGTAAGGCAGCTCAGTCCTTGTCACGTTTGAGTATTAGTGGGAGACAAGAAGCTAGTAATGGGTGAAAGGTCATTTGGACTTATGGGTTGGACATAGTTGGTACTAGGAGAGAAGGTTTATTATCCAGAAGGAAAAGAAAGGGATAAAGTCACTGTTGGTTTTGGGAACATGTTTACTATTTAGGGAAGGAAATGGACCTAGAGAAGTAGAGAAAGATCAGCAAAATAGAAGAGAGGAACTCATAATGAACTCTCACATAAGCAGGAAGGAATTTCAAGAGCTGGGGGATTAATAGAGTTGAATTTCACAGACCTGGAGGGGAACCCTGGCAAAGCCATTCATTTGACTGTGTGCAGTGACCTTAGAGAAAAGTGGTGTGGTGCTGTGGTGGTGGCAGAGTCCAGGCTGCAGGGAATCAATACCAGAGGCTGGGAAAGAGGAGTGTGGGGTCCCGGCCTCTGAGAACTCCCCCATCAGGCAAGGAAGGGCTGGGCTGGGCCAGGACAGAAGTCCCTGCTTCTGCAAGAGAATGAGCTCCCCCCCAGGGCCTGTTTAGCCTAAGCTCTGCCTAATCAGCCCTCTGTTGACTTTCATTCTGGGGTGTGAGGTAACACTGTAGTTTGCATTTAGGTTGCTTGGGGGCTCTCCTGGGCAAGACAAATGAAACTTTTAGTAGAAAATATGAGTAATCTACCAAGGTGGGGAAATCTGAGTAGGGAGCCTTTCTGCTCTCTGAATAATTAGAAATAGACTCTTCCTTCTAGTTCTGTGAGTTGAATTTTTAATGATGAGTAAAAATCCCTTGGTTTCTTTTGGCCAGGCCTCATTTCTTTCAAGTCAGGAGCTCCGTTGCCCTAGCTGTTTTGCAGAAATCAAGTAGAATTCTGAGGAAATGAAATAATAGGAAGCATTAAGCAGTTTTTGGACCCAAGACAGATATTCTGAGGCTCTCGAAATAACCAGCATTGAAGAGGTGTCTCATTAATCAAATACTGTGTTGCCATATAAAAGCTAAATTTAATTCCAGTGTAAGAAATCCATAAATGAGACAATTTCTCTTTGTGGCATCTCAGGATTGTGTTCCATTCTCTCTCCTTTCATTCAAAAGATCAACCTGAAATAATTTTGTTTTTACCATGAGGCATGTATAGTTAACAAAGACCATCAAGTGTCATTTGATTGTATCAATATGGCAATAATATTGTTGGACTTTCTTGTATCTCATTGTCATTATTAGTTACAAAGATTTACTTTCATTCACCTAAGTGTTTTCATCTTTTTTTTCTTTATCATTTGTTCCATGTTAAAAATTCTTGGATATAAATACTATTCATAAAAAGATGGGATTAAAACCTACAGCTCTAAGAGTTTATAATCATCTCTGCAGCCCACTGTGTTCAACATTTTAAATGGATTTTTCCATCATTCTAAACCAATAGGGTAAGTGCTATACACACTGTTGTAAAGTGTATTTCATGGCTCACTGGGTTTTTCTGTCTTTAACTTTACAATATATGTAATTTGATTAAAATTTTTGGCTGGTCGGGATAAGGAGAAATAGAGGGAAATTGCTCTTAACGGAATCTCCAGTGTGCCTGGGATTATAATTGAAGCAGAAATGAACATCTTTCTCTGTAGGAAGTTAAAGAAAGGCTTTGTTCCATTTTTACATTGGAGATCATCTGTTATTGTAACCTAGACACCTAAACCCACTCCAGATTCAAAACGTACCATTTATAAACATGCATGCCAAGTTTCAAATGCCCTTTTTAATGTTTGCATATAATTTGAAGCTTGCAATGCCAAAGTAAAATACAGTTTCCATTGTATTGCATTACCCACACTGCATGTGAGCTGCCTCTTTTCTCTGACATTACTTGAATAGACGAAGCATAGTTTGACTTAGTTCAAAAAAGAGGAATGTTTCTCGGCTCAACTGAAATGATTGCTAGGTAGAAGCTGCCAACTTCATTTTCCCCCCACAGAAATGTACATTTCTCCCTATTATAAAATGTACTTATAATAGAAATGAGACAGTTCCCAAGAGTGTGGTTATCCAGAGGTAATCTCAACCCAATCTGATTAGAGGCAAGTGGCTCATGCCTCAAAATGCTCCAGGGTATGATTATTTTATGATAACCATACTCTGTATCATGTCTTATTGATTAACTAATAAAGCGTCAGCATTTCTATTTAGAAGAAAAGCTGAAAAACCAGGGGAGGATTCTGGTTCTAGAAGGAAGTGATCCTTTTGAAGGACCCAAACTACTACCTCTTTTGTGTTAACTTTTTACAATTTCGGGTGGAAAACGAAAGGTCATCACATGCCTATTTTCACATCACTTTGGCAATAAAATCTTTCATTGGTTAAGTCTGATGCATTGATTTATATTTAAATGTACCCTAAACCGTTGTGAGAAGAGAATGTGTGAGAGCAGAATGACATTTCTTTAAAGAATGCTGCATTTTGTTCTCCTCATCCAGATGACTTCATTGCACAGGTCCAGGGAAATATAGATAGAACCCGAAAAATATAGCAACCAGCTTGCCTATGGAAGCCATATGCTGGTAATATCAGCTAGCTTTGGAGTGAGAAGAGCATATGACTAGCGGCAAGTATTTTGCAGCTAGAATAGCTTTTGGACTATCACTAGGACTGTGTCCCATGGCATGTAAGTCGAACAATCAGGTACCCACAATATCCATATCTCCCCCCAAAGCTGTGACTACGGGTATATGAAAAAAGGTCAGATAGGGAATTGAAGCAATTACCTTAGGTGATTCAATTGAGCAACCTGTTTTTTCATAGTTACTTTATGTTTTCATTGTAAATATAAGCTTATGGCCCAAATTACCAAGTTATTGCCTCAGAATTCCATTTTCTCTTACTATGTAGACACAGCTAATATATTCAAATTGAAAAATGTTCTACAAGTAATAGTGTCCAGCTGTAGTTATTGGTGGTGTGTGTTTTTGATGAAATTTTACTCTCTGAGAAGTATAATCTAGTCACTTCTATAATCACTGGCCAAGAGGCACTGGATGTTGAGGTCAGGAGATCTCTTTCACTCCTCAATCCATTTCCTTGGCTATACATTATTGATGTCACTCTAACAAAGATATACATAGGATTAGCTTAATTTATTCATTCCTCCTTTAAGTATCCCACTACTCACAGAGCCAGTGGTATTTTTATCTTCAAAATCCAAATCTGCTAGAATGGAATTTCTAATTTCCCAAAGAACATTTTACCAGAATCTCTATCTTTAAGATTTAGGTTTAGTATTTGTCACAGGAACCATCCAAACTGTTTTCATAAAGACCTTAAAATTGATCAGACTGATTATTTAATACACACCTTCCTATAAATCTGATGCTGTTACTTATCCTTTTAAAAAGAATGTTATTGGTCATCTCTTTTTTTCTCTTATGATGGCACATTTTTTTTCATCAGACTTGTGTTTGTGTTGTTTGTTTCTGCTAGATAGACACACTCCTTCTAAATTATTTTGACAGTCTTGCACAGCAACATCTAAAGGCTCTGCCCCCTAAGTTGTCAAAATTAAGAGAACATGGAGATCCCAAAGACTGATGATGACATTTGTCCTAAGAAGAGTTGTCCAAGAAGAGCTCCCCCAACTTTTCTTCCTGGAGTGAAGAGCCAGCCCCTCCATTGGTTCTGGTCTTCTCAGATGTTAACAGAGCCTGTGATCCTCAGTGAGAATCAATATAGATGAGTAATGATTGGTGTTCCCATGTTTTTTCTTTGCATTATGAAAGGGAAACCTCATTAAAATGGAGTCAGGAGGCCAGAAGGGGGAGCTCGCATGCCCTACCACTCCTTATCAAATGCAGAACCAACAGGAAGAGCAGCACCTTCCAAAACCAAGGGAATACTACTTTTTACTAGCCTGCAGAGAAAGGTTTTCTCCTTGCCCAGCAACAGCCCAGCCAATGAGTGATTGCCATGTCTCAGCCAGTGAAAAGCCACCACACTTCAAACTCCTAGTTTACTCCAATGGACTTTTTGTTTCTAAGACCTCCTTCCAGCTCCTCCCTTTCCTCTATAAGAGTGTTCCTCTCCTTTGTTCTCTTGAGTTGCCTGTGTTTTTGACATGGCTTAGAAGTTCCAAATGGCAATTCTCTGCTCTTCCCAAATAAACCCATTTTTTTCTGGCAAAAAAAAAAACTGAGTTTTATCTTTAACATAACTTAAGGTGTTCTGTTTTGGTTCATTTGTTTGTTTGTTTCACAATGACCAGTGGAAGTACTGGTATATAAACATTTTAAGAAGTGTGTGTCCTTCTCTCTCTCATCTTTTCATGTGTGTGTCTCTGGCTGTTCCTTTTGGGTGCATGGTGCAGTAGCTCCCATATTTAGCTAGTAGATAGGCTAAAATACACTGCAGTAACACAGCTGTAAAGTTGTAGTGTCTTAAAATAACTCTAGAGGTAAAAATATTGGTCAGCACAATAAGCTCTGCCCCACATAATCTCACTTTAGGACCCAGGCTGTTAGGAGCATTGCTGTGCCCTGGAGCAGTGGGAAAGAGCACTCTGGAAAGTCCTGCAGGAATCAAGTGACCTGGCCCAGAAGTGATACACACGGACCAATATGATGCTCCTAGTCCATCCAACAAGGATTGCACTAGAGAGGACTGACAGTACAGAGCTACCATGGTTCTGGAGTAAAGGAGAGCTGGAAACACTTGGTGACCAGCATGAATAACTATCACATGCTCTCAATTAAAACAATAGAGCAGGGCACCTGGGTGGTTCAGTCAGTTAAGTGACCAACTCTTTTTTTTTAAGTGACCAACTCTTGATTAAAGTTTAGGTCATGATCTCAGGATTGTGGGATTGAGTCCCATGTCAGGCTCTGTGCCCAGCAGGAATTCTCTTTCTCCCTCTTCTCTGCCCTACTGCCTGGCCCCCAACAGTAAATAAATAAATCTTTTTAAAAGAAACCAATAGAGCTACCTTTCTCCAGATTATGGAGGAGCTCATTAACTTTTCTTCCCACATGACCTAATAAATCCTTACCATACCTCAAAGCCTCAGATGAAGGATACTGTCATCAAACTTTAAGGTTCGAGGGTAGATTTATTAATTTTATATTGCCGTGTGAAAAATTACCGCAAACTTAGTGGCTTAAAACAATCTATATTTATTACCCATAGTTCCCATGCATCAGAAGTCTGGGTATGGGTTAGCTGGGTGTTATACTCAGGGTCTCACTAGGCTGAAATCAAAGTGGCCACAGGGGCTCAGTGGTGTCTGAAGCATAGTTTCCTCTTATGGTCTCACTGGTTGTTGGGTAAATTCAGTTCCTTCTGGTTATTGAAGTAAAGTCCCTAGTTTCTTGCCTGCCATTGATCCAGGACAACTCTCAATTCCTAGGAGTCACACTCAGATTCTTTGCTACCCAGCATCTCCTACAAGCAGATTGCAGCACAGTTGTTTGCTTCTTTGGGTCAGCAGGAGAAATCTCTCCGACTTCATTTCTCTCTGGTCTCTTTTAAGGGCTCCACTGGTTAGGTCAGGCCCACCGTAGGACAATCTCTCTTTTGAATTAACTCAAAGTCAACTAATTAAGGTCTCCATTATATCTACAGATCTCCTTGCCATACAACATAATATAATTATAGGACTGATATCCCATTTATATTTACAGGTTCCTCTCACACTCAAGTGGTGAGGGGACATATACAGGACATATACACCAGGGGACAGGAATCTTGGGAGCCATCTTAAAATTCTTCCAAGACATAGATGTAGAGGGGCCATAGCTATGCAATTAGAAGCCAGTCTTACAAGCTAGTAGTGCTTGGAACCATCTTCATAGCTGGTTTTACAGAAAAATTTGTCGTTTTGTTCAATGCATCAATATCCAAAACACAAAAAGGAGAGTGGGAGGGAGGAAGGAAACTGATGTGAAATGACATCAAATTGAGAAGGCCATGAGGCAGTGAAGGAGCCACATGTGAATCAGATCAGCCTCCAAAACTAAACTTCCAGTTTATTCCTAAGTGTCACACTGTCTTTTTAATATAGGTAAATGGGGCATTCTTAGATGGCCCGTGGTGTATCTTATTCTATCTCCTTTTTGATAAAGCATTTTTTAATGTTTCCTTTCAAGAAAATTACTGCATTATTTTTTTCTAGAGAGAAGCGCATTGGTTGCTTTGCTTCTTGCCTAAGACGGCTCATTATTCTATAATACGTGCAGTATTTCTCAGAAGTAATTTCCCTTTTATTTTTTTGCTTGTTTTTTTAATTTAATTTTATTTTTTATTTATGATTATGTTATTTCCTCCTCTCCTCTCCTTTCTTTTTTTTTTTTAAAGATTTTATTTATTTATTCATGACAGAGAGAGAGAGAGAGAGAGAGAGGCAGAGACATAGGCAGAGGGAGAAGCAGGCTCCGTGCACCGGGAGCCCGACGTGGGATTCGATCCCGGGTCCCCAGGATCGCGCCCTGGGCCAAAGGCAGGCGCTAAACCGCTACGCCACCCAGGGATCCCCTCCCTTTTATTTTTGCCCACAAGGTGGAAAATTAAGGTTGAAATACAACTTTATTTTTGCTTTTCCCAGAAGAGGTCACAGTGTAGTTTTCGCTGCCTGTTTTTCGACAAGCTGTGAAATATTACTTTGGCTACAACTGTTGACTCCTTCATTCTATTTTGGCAAAAGTTTTATGTAGACAGTCTCCTGCCTTGTGTATGCCTTGTGAAGCCCATCCCAGGATCTTGCAGGTTGGATGGGGATCCCCTTTCAGAGCCTTTGTGACCTGGTTTTTCTGCCTGTCACTCCTCTCACACAGGCTTTACATGCTACTCTTCCTTTTCTAAATAGAGAGGCTCGTTCCTCATCTCCCCATAACATTTCTGCCTGGGAAATACCCCTTTTTTGTACTGAAGGAATGAAGAAGCTCTAACAAAGACTTAAATGTTGATGGTTTCCATTTCTCTTTGGTCCCGAGTAGGCACACACTGGTAGAAATCTTGACCAGGGGAGACTCTACATGTTAAGAAACTTTATCTTGATTTCATTATTTTCCATCCCCTGTCGGTCATTTTTAAATAAATTTCCATGTGATAAAGTATTTAAGGCACTTTAATGATGAAGAACTACTAGGATTATCTTTTAGGCCCACTTTTATATGGATCTTTTCCTTTACATTTCACATAATTTCATGACCAATACCTAAGGTGAACTAATTTGATGGAAAGCATTATTTTTTTCCCAGCTAAGGAATGTTTTAAAGGGTCTATAAGGTCCTGAAGCTTCTGTTCAATAGTCATTCAGCACAAATTCTCAAGTGAGTACTATGAGTGTAGCACTAGCCTGGGCATGTGAGACGGAAGAAAGACCTGGTCTCTGCCCTCAAGGAGCATTAGCTTAGAATCAGACAGACCTGGGTTTGAATTATTATTCTCCGATCTCCTGAGTATAAGTCTAATGCACATTATGTATTCTCTGAGTTTCCATTTATTGTCTGCAAAATGGGTAAATTAGCCCTAGCTCCTTAGGTCATGAATATTCCAAGACTCTAGCCACAGGAAAAATAAATTACATCACCACCAAATTGGGAATCCAAGGAATGGTCGATTCATTTAATATAAAGAGAATACATAAATATAACCTATTAACTGATTATTAAAGAAAAACCTTCTGATCATCTCAGCAGATGCAGAAAAGGCATTTGAAAAACTTTGACATTTAATCGTGATTAAAACTCTTAGCCAACTCTTAGGAAATCCCTTTACTTGTTAAAAAGATACTTCACAAAAACCTAGAGTAAACATCTTTATTAACGAAATGTTAGAAGCATTCCATTTAAAATCAGTCGAAAGATAATAGTACTCATCTATGACCACTTCTGTATTTAACATTATACTGCAGTTGCTAGTCAACACACCAAGATATGAAAAAGAAAGAAAAGCCTAAAGATTGGAAAGCAGAAAACATGACTGATAATATTTATGGAGGGTATGACTGCTTTGTAGAGAACCCCAAGGAACCTATGTATGTAATAAGATAATTTTTTAGGCTGGTTTGATACTATGATTAATATATTAAAACCAAAATTTTATTTGTGTACTCGAGCAACAAACAGTTGGAAAACAAACTTTAAAAGATTTTCTTTTATAAAAGAACCTAGAAATTAACCTAACAAAGGACTTCCCAGGTTGTCATGGAAAAGATTATAAGACTGGCTTGAAGTCCTTACCCAGCATATATTTCATGGCCAATAACTATAATCACTAAGAGTTACGTGCAGATCTTCAACTCCCTTGCACTTTCATTGCATGCTGGCCTGCCTAGCCAAAATCACAGTTCTAGCCAACGTTCCCTCCCTCTAGGGTAGTGGGAATGTTGCACCTGTGGGACTGACCGTGACTCAAGTGAAATAACACAAACATGCCAGCTGGTTTCACTTTAAATTTAGGATTGCCCATCCTAACTGGGCCCTACTGCTTCCCTGAAACTATGCTGCATTTTCTGGGTCCGTTTCTATTCCCATCCTCCCCGTGCCAATGTTTTCACAACAGATGCATGAACACAGAATCACCATGTAAGCCAGCAGTACCACGCCTAGGTATACTCTCAAAAGAATTTGAGAAAAATTCTCAAATTTGAGAAAAGCAGGGACTCAGAGATTTCTACATCAGCGTTCACAGCAGCGTTAATTCACGATTTCCAGAAAGTAGAAGCCACCTAAACGTCCATTGACAGATGAATGGATAAACAAAATGTGGTGTTTCAGTATAATGGAATGTGATTTTGCCTTAAAAAGCAGTGAAATTCAAACACAGGCTACATCCTGGATAAACCTTGCTGACATTACGCCAAGTGACCTACCCAGATCTTCACAAAAGGGCGAGTATTGCAGGATTCCACTTACACCCATAGAAAGAAATGGGCAGCTTCCAGGGGCTGGAGGGTGGCAGGAATGGGGAGTTGTTGAACAGGTGCGAAGTTAGAGTTTAGGAAGGTGAACAAGTTCCGGATATGAATAAGCAGAGATGGTTGTACCGCGGTGTAAATATATTTAATGCCACTGATTATACACTTAAAAGTGGTCAAGATGGTAAATTTTATATTACATATATTTTACCACAATATTTAAAAATGAACATATGCAGGGCACCTGGGTGGTACAATTGGTCAAGTGTCCACCTCTTAGTTTTGGCTCAGGTCGTGATCTCAGGGTCATGAGATCAAGCACCACATCTGGTTCTGTGCTCATCACAGAGTCTGCTTAAGATTCTCCCTTTTCCTCAGTCCCTCCCCGAGCGCGTGTCCTTTCTTTCTCTCTCTTACATAAACAAATCTTTAAAAAAAAGAAAAAACCCACACCATTATTGCCCCTCCCCATCTCTCTCTATTTCTCTCTCTCTCTCTCTAAAATGCATAAATAAATCTTAAAAAAAATTTTTTTTTAAAAGAACATATGCAGGCTTTCTATGAGATACGTGGTCAAGGGAGTCACTTTGCAGATACACTCTTTCCCAAAACTAATGTGTTTAAGACTATCTGAGGCCCAGGAGTCCCCTTTCACATTTGCTCTTCTCTTCTTTATGGAAAAAAATGTCTTTAATTATGCATCTTATCTATTATGAATCTTATTATGTGCATGGCCCTGGTGTGTAAGAAATTAGATAAAGAACTAACTTGAAATATTGTATAAGTTGAGAAAATGAATGATTCATTGGTGGGAAATATTTATTATTACAGCTCAGTTACACTCCAACTCTTTGCTTTTAATTAAACTGAACAAGAACTAATTGAGTTGTCAGCAGATAGATCATTAAAAATAATTGTAAATGATCGACATAAAATATTTATACAAATAATTATTTATTGAAATATAATTAATATACCATGTGGTATTAGTTTCAGGTATACAACATATTGATTCAAGAATTCTATGCATTACCCAATGTTCACCACAATAAGTATAGTCACCATCTGTCACCATACATTATTACAATATTATTGATTATATTCCCTATGCTGTACTTTTCATCTCTGTGACTTATTTATTTTATAACTGGAAGTTTGTACTTCTTGATTCCCTTTATTTATTTTACTCAGCCCCCCACCCTCTTGCCCCTGGCAACTACCAGTTTGTTCTCTGTATTTAAGAAAGTTTTTGTTTGCTATTATTGTTTGAGATTTACACATATAAGTGAAATCAAATGGTATTTGTCTTTCTGACTGACCATAATACTCTCTAGGTCAATCTACGCTGTTGCAAATGACAAGATCTCATTCTTTTTGACATGTATTCCATTGTGTATATCTATTGATAGACACTTGATTATTTCCATATATTGGCTGTTGTAAATAATACAGTAATAAGCATAGAGATGTAGGTCTCTTCATGCACATTAGTGTTTTTGTTTTCTTCAGAGAAATACCCAAAAGTGGAATTACTGGATTATATGGTATTTATATTTCTAATATTTTTAAGAATCTCCATAGTGGGGACACCTGGTGACTCAGCGGTTGAGCGTCTGCCTTCAGCTCAGGGCGTGATCCCAGGGCCGGGATTGAGTCCCACATTGGGCTCCTTGTGGGGAGCCTGTTTCTCCCTCTGCCTGTGTCTCTGTCTCTCTCTCTCTGTGCCTCTCATAAATAAATAAAATCCTTAAAAAAAAAAAAAAGAATCTCCATAGTGGCTACACCAATTTGTATCCCCACGAACAGAGCACAAAGGTTCCCCCTTTTCCCCATATCCTCACCAACACTTGTTATTTCTTGTCTTTTTTTTTTATTCTAGCCATTCTCACTGGTGTGAGGTGATATCTCATTGTGCTTTTGATTTGCAATTCTCCGATGATTAGTGATGTTGGTCATCTGTATATCTTCTTTGGGAAAATGCATATTCAAGTCCTCTGCCCATTTTTAAAATTGAATTATAGGGCATCCCCGGTGGCTCAGCGATTTAGCGCCGCCTTCAGCCAGGGGCCTGATCCTGGAGACTGGGGATCGAGTCCCACATCGGGCTCCATGCATGGAGCCTGCTTCTCCCTCTGCCTGTGTCTCTGCCTCTCTCTGTCTCCCTCTCTGTGTCTCTCATGAATAAATAAATAAAATCTTTAAAAATAAAATAAAATAAAATAAAATAAAATTGAATTGTAGATCTTAATATATTTTAGATATCATCCCTTTATTGGATATATCATCTACAAATATCTTCTCCCATTCAGTAGGTTGCCTTTTTGTTTTGTCAATGGTTTCCTTCACTGCGCAAAAGTTTTTAGTTTGGTATAGTTATAATAGTTTATTCTTTCAGTTAGGAATATACACATAAGATTCGTATAAGAACTCTTTGCTTTTACTTAAACCTAACTGAAAAATAATCTTTGATAATAGATATAAAATATTTATAAAATAATTTTTGATTATAATCTTTGTGATTTTGATAAATAAATCAGCAGTTTCAAAAATTTCATAACTTTGCCTTAACGAAACTCCTCTTCCCAACTAGTTATAAGTGAATTTATATCTTATGCAATGATAAATTTATGGTGAAACATTTTAGATATTTTAAAATGTATGAGGAGATATCATCTTTCAAAATTATTTTAGGAGGTATGCAAGGAAAAAATTTTGATGATTACTAAGTTAGTTGACTACTTGATATTTTTTCCTTTCTGCACAAAATGCCAGCTTTTCCCAGATTATATCAGCCAATGACCCTGCTTTCTATTATACTGAGAAAATTGAAGTAATCAAAAGAGAACATCTACAAACCACCCAATTCATGCACATACCTGCTAATTTCTGTACTCACACCTCATCCCTCCTGTTCCTAAAGATGAACTCCCTGAGTGACTAACTAAACCTTAGCCCTCTCTTTATGCCTTATGTCCCACCTCTTGTCTATTCCAGGGCATTGCTCTAGCGATCGGCCTCACTATTGCATCATCCATTGTTTCTCCTTAATATGGAGTCATTCCTGTTAGTAAACAGATACGATACTATTTTCCCTCATCTTAAATACAAAAACAAAACTTATCTTGGTCCACATTCCCTTCTAGTGACCACCCATTTACGTCAACCCCTTTATATATAACTTTATAGCAAAATTCCTTGAAAGAGTTATCTACTCTCAATTCTTTTCTCTTGTCATTCTCCTTTAAGATAGGCCTGCTTTGGTGAGGCTCCCTCTTCCCACTGCTCTTCATCAGTGCCACCAGTGGGCTCTGCTTTGCCACATCCAGCCGTCAGTTCTCAGGCCACATCTTATTATACCTATCATAGGCCACTTCTCAGCACCCCTTTGCCACTACTCTGATGCAAGGCACCATAACATTTCATCTGGATTGCAGTAGGAATCTCATGGATGACCTGCCTGCTTTTTCCCTGCTTCATCAGTTCCAACATGGCAGCCAAGGCAGTCTTGTTACATGCAGTAAAATCACGTCCCTCCTCTGCATATCAGCTGAGCCTCACCCTGACCTACATGTATGGGTCTCTTTCATCTTTCTGACCTCATTTATAATTCCTGCCTTTTTTTCTCTCCACTCCAGCCATTGTGGACTTCTCACAGTTCTTTGAACAGACTGGATAAACCAGCTTAAACTTGCTGGCCCTCTGCTTGAGATTCTCTTTCTCTAGATAAGTACATAGCTGGCTTCCTTATCTTCTGAATTTTTACGTATTTACTGCTTATTTATTTTACTTTTATTTATTCTTTTAATTATTTATTTTGTTTATTGTCTTCTCCTAACCAGAATATATGTTTTATGAAGGCAGGGATTTTTGCCCTTTGGAGTAGTGTCCAGGACAGAACAGTTGAATTTTGAATGAGATGGAAACATGTAAAAAGCCCTAAATAAATGGAGATACATGGTTTTATTGGATAGGAAAAGTCAATATTATAAAGATATCAATTCACCTCAGATTGATGAATTCATTGCAATTCCAGCAAAATTTCCAATGGAGTTTTTCAAAGAACTTGCAATTCTAAACATATATTGATGAGCACAGCCTAAGAATAGCTGCACTCTTGAAGAGGATTAAGGTAGGGAATCTGCTTTTCCAGATATCAACACTTTTTCATCAAGTTACAGTAATTCATACAAGGTGGTATTGATGAAGGACTAAACAAATTGGTACTAGAACAAAATAGAAAGCCCTGGGCAGACCTATGCAAATGGCAACTTAATGTATGACAGAGGTAGCACTGCACTCATTGATGGAAGGAAGGATAATTCAATAAACTGTCCTGGAACAGTTGGTTATTCATAAGGAAAAAATGAAATTGGATCCCTACCTCACACCATACACAAAATTAATCACAGATAAATTACACTTAAATGTGTAAGACAAAACTTCAACATTTTTAGCAGAAAATAGATTATATCTTTATGACTTTCAGGTAGAGGAGCTACTAAAAAAGACCAAAATATTGCTAGCCTTGAAGAAAATATTGATAAATCTGTGTACATAAAAATAAAGAACATTTGTATTAAGAGACACTGTAAAGCAAATGATTATTATTCATAATATATAAAGAACTCCTAGAAATCAATTAGAAAAATACAAATATCCCAAAATGAAAATGAATGAAGCCTTGAACAAGCTTTCACAAGAGAAGCCCAAATGACCAATATTTGTGATAATACAATCTCTTTAGAAATCAGAAAAATTCAAATTTGCGTTAGAAATCACAGGACCTTTGTTTTAATTAGAAAGTGTCATGATATGAAGTGTGAGTAGGTATATGGAGCAAATGCAATAACATGGCTTGTGGGAATGTCACTTGGTACCATTGTGCGGAAAACAGTTTAATATTGGCCTCTAAATGTGAACATTCACTTGTTACCAGGAGGTCTGTATAGGAATGTTTGTAACAGCACTATTTACAATAACAAAAATCAAACAACTCCCCTTGAAGAATTGGGAGGCTAGAAACAACCCACATGTCCATCAGCTGCATGAATACATTGTAGTATAATCATATGATTTAATATTTTAGAACACTGAAAACAAATGAACCACCACTACACACTGGCTTTCTTTCCAGTCCTGTTGGCCTGTGTTGTGCCTATCCTGGCAGCTCATGCAGCTCAGCTCCAGGACAGAGGAGCCAGTCCTTCAGGTAACAACATGGACTTTCATCATGAGCCCTTTTTCTTTCTCCTTAAACTCAGCTTGTGACTCATTTTGCCCCTGGCTTCACGCTCCCTGGACCTCACCCCTAAACAAGGCTCAGCATTTGTGTGTGTGTGTGTGTGTGTGTGTGTGTGTGTGTGTGGTAAAGAGAAGATTTGTGAACAGCGTTAGGATTCTGACAGGAAGAAGAAGTAGGCCAGGGGCCCCAGGTAGACAGCCACTGTCCACTACAGATATTCCTTTTACAATGGGGCTACACCTTGATAAACCCATCATAAATTGAAAATATTCTAATTTTGAAAATGCATTTAATACACCTAAGCAACCGAACATCATAGCTTAACCTACCTTAAACACCCTTACATTCGGCAATAGTTCAGCAAAATCACCTAGTACAAAACCTATTTTATAATAAAGTGTTGAATATCTCATGCAGTGGATTAAATACTGTGCTGCAGGTGAAAAACAGAATGGGTTGGGGTGCAGAATGCTTGTCAGTGTATCATTGTTCACCCTCGTGATCACGTGGTTGACTGGGGCCTGCTGCTCACTGCAGCTGCCCAGCATTGGGAGAGAGTATCATAATGCATATTGTTGACCCAGGAAAAGATCAAAATTAAAAATTCAAAGTATAGTTTCTACTAAATGTGGATAACTTTTGGACCATCATAAAGTTGAAAAATTGTGTCCACCTGTTGGGGGGCAGAGATTATGGCGTTGGTTGACACCTCTCCCCTCTTGCCATACTACAGACTCTTTGAGGGGAGCGACTGTGTCATCATCATCATCTGTGCATTCCCCCAGCATGGCACCTGGCACATCTCAAACATTCAAGAAACATCGAACAAAAGATTAGTCTGAGAAAGACCTAACTGGTCAGACCCAACTGAAAGAGAAATCAGGTCAAGAGCCTCTTTGCCAGAATCAGCACACTCACTGGGAAAGCTGGTAACTACAGATAAGGAAATGGGTGAGAAGACAAATCAAGAAACAGAGGCATTTAGGGCTTCCTTGGACTAGCAAAACCAAAGCATCCTGGTCAGGGGCACTGGCCCTCCAGAGCAGCAGAGTGTATGGAACACTTGCTTTTTCATGCAAGTGCCCTAAGGTCTTGGGCAGTAACTCCACTGTGAGGTGATGTTTTCCTGATCTTAAAAGGAGCACAGCAGAAGCTTTTGTCCTCCAGTTGCCAGGGCGGGGAACATGGCTTACCATTCAACTGGAACAATATTTTTGGCAGCAGTGCCTTTCAGTAGCTTTTCTGTCATCCCCTGTGCAAGCCAGCCACTTACTGGATGGCCTGGGCTGGCAGCACAATGCTTAGGCACCAGGCCCTCAAGGCCTGGTTTCCCCAATTAGCCCAGTGCTAGCATTGGGTGATGGTGATGATGCTGATGACTGATTTACCACCCCTGTGTGGAGGTGCAGAGAACTTGGAGAAACCGAATATTTTCCTGACTTCTGGTCGAAGGTGCCAAGATTTGGCCAGTGTTTTCCAGCATTGAGAACAATCGTCTCGTTCCTGCCTCCACGCCGGGGTCGCCTCATGCAGTAATGTGCTTCGCGCTTGGCACAAAGGCTTTGCTGAGGGGCCTGGGGAGCTGAATCCAGACTACATTTTGCTCACTAGACCCGGGGGTGGGGATTGCATCCTGTACCTATGTGGAGGAGGGGGCCTTTTCTTCTTAGCTTCGGCTGCCCAGCGGGGCACCTTCACCTCCTTGGCGCACAGAGAAGTACTGTCCCTAGGATGCACCCAAAAGCATTGGGCTGATCTGTGATTGTCTCCTGCCTGAAGCCCTGCTGGGAGTGAGACCATCTGCAGAAGGGCCGTGATCACGGCCTACGTTCTCAGCCCTGCTCCCGGGAGTGCTGAATCTTCCCCATCACTGCCTATTTGGGAGCATCCTCTACCCAGCCTGCTGGCTGCCTCGTCTCTGGCTCCCTGCCTGGCTGATTCCTGGCTCGCAGCTTAGCCCCGAACTTCCGTCTGTGCCCAGGCCCCTGGCTGGTTGCTGACGCCATCCCTGGATGCTGCTGGGCCTGGCTTTCAGTGCTGACTCTGGGCTTCAGAACTTAAAGGTTTAGCACTGACAGTAGCCTCACATCCAGACAAGAAGGGATTGTTTTCCACTGAGCAAAGTATTTCTGTCCAGCCCAAGAAGACATATTTGGGTAGCCAGGCTTGACCCACCAGTGCAGTCTACACATACCCTTGTTTACATATGGCCTCGTAGACCTTTCTGCTCCAAGCACACCTCCTACCCCATTCTTCTGGTCCATGACCACATAGTTCATTCCATTCTTATCTCTTATCATGTGTATCTCTCTAGATTACGGATGATCACTCTCAGTATTGTTTTCAGCAACGCACTCAAATTCCCACTAACATCCTTCACAGCTTGACCCATCTCCCAAGATTCTCACAACCTCCGCCCCCAGGAGTCACCCCGTCACACCACACGCACGCACGGACACATGCATGTACACAGACCAACAGAGCCTCCTTTGGATTTAGGGTCCAGAGACTATTTGGCTGCTGAGCCATATGCAGGATGAGTCAGAAGCCTGCGAAGAAAATCCACGTTGTTACTGGAAGGACTGGCTGTCCCATCCTGGAGCTGAGCTGTGTGGCTTGCTGGGATAGGAATAACACAGGCGTATAGAACCAGAAGGAAGGTCAGGAGTGGAGAGGAATAAAAGATGAGGGGAATTGATCCTGTCAAAATCATGGGAGAAAAGATCACACTTTGAAAAATGTGTTTGAAGGGTGCTTGAGTGACTCAGTCGGCGAAGTGTCTGACTCTTGACTTTGGCTCAGGTCATGATCTCAGGGTCCTGGGATTGAGCCCCACATCAAGCTCCACAGTTAGCACAGTGTCAGCTTCAGGATTCTCTCCCTCTCTATCTGCCTCTCCCCTCTGCTCACATGCTTTCTCTCTTTCTCTCTAAAATAAATAAATAAATAAATAAATAAATAAATAAATAAATCAATCAATCAATCAATCTTCAAAAAGAAAGAAAAATGTATTTGGCAGCCATCATGCCTCCTGCTCTTTAGCTCGGCCCCAGCCCCATTTCTGACCAGAAACTTTGAAGAGTCCAAGTCCCCTTTCTCCCATAATTCATTCTGGTCACCTACTCATTCCAACACAACTTTTGATCTGATTCCTCTAGCTTAAGCTCCAGATGCTTTCCTCATTCACCTTGGCTAAGGAGACTACTTTGTGCTGCCTTTCCCCACCCCCTGCAGCTGGATCTCTCCCACAGGGGGTATCCTGGCTTCAGGCTCCATTCTGTGCACCCTGGCTCCCGTGAAATGTGTTTGGGCACCTCCAGGGCTCAGAGCCCTTCTTTTTTTTTTTTTCTTTTTTAAAGATTTTATTTATTTATTCATGAGAGACATAGAGAGACAGGCAGAGGGAGAAGCAGGCTCCACGCAGGGAGCCCGACATGGGACTCGATCCAGGGACTCCAGGATCACACCCTGGGCCAAAGGCAGATGCTCAACCACTGAGCCACCCAGGCATCCCTCAGAGCCCTTCTTGATGTCCCTTTTTCTACTCTGCACAGCACCTACCATGATTCTGGTCACATGTCCCACCATCAGTGTTTGTTAACTGTTTGATGGACAGATTGATTATAAGCACACATTCCATCACCTTATAAAGTGGTGTTTTTCAGAGAGTGCTATGAGGATCCTTTGCACCAGAATCTCATCAGGTGTTTTCTTAAATGCATGTGCTTGGACCTCACCACACACTAACTAAATCACCCATTGACTAAATCAGAATTTCTGAGAGTGTAACTATGGTATTTGGATTGTGGGGATAGAAGATGGCCACAAATTATTTGACATTTCTCCCATGGAGATGTGGGGTCTGTTTCTCCTCCCCTTGAACTTGGCCCATGGCTGTGCTGAGCAATGAAGTGATGCTATGCCAGTTCCAGGCCCAGCCTTGGTCTCTGGGAGGCCTGGGCTATGTGGAGGGACCCGAAGACTACATGAAGAGGGAGAAGAGACCTGCTGAGCCAGCTCTACACTCAATCTCTCCAATTTGCCAGGATGTGGGTGAAGCTATCTTAGACCTTCCAGGTGAGACTGGACACCAGCTGAAAACCAATGAGTGACCCCAGGTGATCACATGGAGCAGAAGAATCACTCAGCTGATCCTTGCCAGAATTCCTAACCCACAAAATCATGAAATGGAATGTTGGTTGTTGCTTTAAGCCTCTAAGTTTTGTGATAATTTGTTACACAGTGATAGATAACAAGAATATGCAGATGTCACAGATTCTCTAGGTTATTCTTGTGTATCCTAGAACTTGAGTCATCATTGTAAGGAGATCTGACATTTAATGAGTAAAATTTTATATTAAAGAGGAGAAAATATAATTCATTTCATAATTTGTTGTTTATATATCCTAAGGGAAGGAAGATACGGTAAAATAAAATCTCATCATTTATGTTGAACTCATTTTGTTTATTGGACAGTAAGCCGGTTCTGATCATAATACAAACAAGAGAGGGCCTCCAGCTCTCCTGAACTTTTCTAGACAATTCAATTGCTTCAGACAGTGTTAATAAACAATGTCATCCCAGTGGAATAAAATTCAGCTTTGGATTTAAAATGTAGTGAGTCCTGACAACATTTGGTTTGGATTGGACATGTTTCCTTAGTCTATGCTTCCACGCCAAAACTAAGAAGACTGGGGAGGGAAGGGGGTGTTAGTCTCTTGGGAGTATATTTTAAATCTGAAGTTTGTGGGTTTCTTTCAGGTTTCATAATGAAACCTTTAGACTTGTAAGTCACATGACCAACCACTGCTTTAGCCATAGTTTTGAACAAAAACCACAGGACCCTACAAATCCCACTGGGATTAGTGATTTTTGTTTTGGTTTCTCAACAAAGCAATTTGGACAAATCTGAGAAATTTTTACAGACTCAGCAGAGATCGGTGTGAAACTCAGCGTCTTCCTTGGATGCTTCAGCTCAGCTTCAGTGGGTTTGGACGGGGCCAGTGCTTAAAAATGGAACTCTAAAAGCATAAAACCACACAAGCCAAAAATATTTTCCAAAATGAGTTTAACTCAAGCTGAAGCTGCTGCGATTTGTGCCCTCTCTGTGCAGACAAGTAAATGTGCCCCTTCCAACTAGATTCCCAGCCTGCCTTCCCTGTGCCTCATTGGGTCTGCTGTGTCACATGCTGAGCAGAGCTGTCTCTTTAGAACAGAACTCTGGCCTCCTTAGACGCTCTTCAGAGGTGGCAGTGTGTTTCCCAAAATTCAATAGTTCAAAGTCTGGCAAGAAATCAACCTCACCATTTATTTTTATTTTGTTCATCTGAAAAACAAAGTGTCCATATGGTGGCATCACTTGAGAATAGCTGACAAATAAACATAATAATCCTTAAAGCCAGTGGTTCACAAACAACCAGTCTGGCCCCTGGCAGGGCTGCATCAACACTGCTTGAGGTGCTAGTTAAAAAAATACAGATTCCCAGGCAGCCCTCCAAATCAGTTTCTGGGTGGGAGCCCAGGAATCTTTATTTTTAATGAGATGTTCAGATGATTGCATACATCCAAGTTTAGGAAACACTTTGGTGTTTAAAAAATATGACACCCCAGCTCCAGCCAAGATGGAGTAACATGGAATGGATTTTTCCTACTGCCTGAAACAACTAAAAAACTGTAACAAAATGTATAAAAGAATGGCTTTCAGACCCTGGACATCAGCCAGTACAGGATGCTGATCTCTGAGAGGGCAACGAACGATTTTCCAGAGACCAGGAAGGGAGAGCAGGAGAACGCTTGGTGTATGACAATCACATTTACAGGAAGAAGTTATTAGGAGGTGATTTTATTATACACTATGAAGAATTCTTACTCACTTCACGGAAGAGTCGTCACATAGTGGAGGCTGGCTGAATAACCGGAGGGCCTTCCTTCCAGTGCAGATACTCAACAGCTCAGGTGTGCGTATGCTGATAAAGACTAAGGCCGAGTAAGGAATGGGTTTGCCACATGCTCTTGTTTGTATTTTAGAAATAGAAATATTTACATGTTACGATATGCAAAACCTTTCTTCCAGAAGCCTAAGAAAGTGGTACCTTGGTTGCATCTGGGAAACAAGCCTGGCAAGCTGGGATGGGATGGGAGGGAAACAGGTTTTATTGTACACTTTCTGTACTGTTGAAATATCTTAAAATGATCATATATTTCATTTTAAAAAATATTTCATTTTAAATTTAAAAAAATAAACAATCCCCCAAATTAGGGATTTCTTTAAATATTTAACCAGGAGTACCTGCCTGGTTCAGTCAGTAGAACAAGCAACTCTTAATCTCAGGGTTGTGAGTTCAATCTCCATGTTGCAAGTAGAGATTGCTTAAGAATAAATAAACTTAAATAAAAATAATAATAAAATAAATACATATTTAACGAAATTTTATTTGACTTTCACAAACTCACCTATCCTATAACTCTTTAGGAAAACATTGATCATATAAAGCAATTGTTATGATGCACACACATTCAATAATTTATTCTATGTATCATTTACAGTTTAGTTTGTCTTTATTCATCTGACATATAATACAATACTACACCCCAAAAAATGACAACAAATTACATCATTATTGTGTTTCAACTTGTTTGAAAAACAAGTTGTTGCCATTGCTAGTTCATTTCCAGAATATGAGTTTGAAGTTATTTAATTGTTTTGGGGGTCTGGCACAATCCCACACAATGCCCAGTGTCAATTATCTGGTTACATCCACATTCCTGCGGTTGTTCCTAAAATCTACAAAGTATTCTATTTTAGACTCCCAAGTGTCAGAAGTAAGATGTTTGCATAAGGCCCTTGTTTTCTCTACGCATGGGTACATGTAAGATAAAGAAAAGCTTCTGGGTCAATATAAACGCTCTTCCCTCAGGTAGGGCCAGCATTCAACTGGATGTCCATGTTCAGGTCTCTGGATAATGGGAGCCCTTCAAAGGGGACCCTGCACAACATTTTCAGTTGTGCTTTTTCTACTCTTCTTAAGGGTGGCTTATACATGTTTTTGTTGTTAGGCAAAAGAGATGAGCTATGTGAATTATCTAAAATTTTGCTTCTCCAGATACTAAGGATTTGCAAAATTTAAAGAATCTAAAAGGCCAAAGAAGAGATTTAACGAAAGAACCAAAGTCAGAGAAGGTGATCCTGGGAATTTAAATAACTGAGAAATCAAATCCATTTTTTTTTTATATTCCATTGTTTTCTCTCCTCGTGTATTCTCACCACAGGACACACAAGGTCAGTTTCTTCTCTTTTAAATTCCTTCTCAAAAGCAGTGGGAAAGGAAGCAAAATATGGATTTGTTTGTGTTTGTTCCTGTCAGCATAAGCCCTGGGAACATACAAAAGGAACAAACAATGTGATTACCTGTAAGGACAGGGGATGGGGGTGGAAAGGACTGGAGAGCATGGCGACAGCCTCTCAACATTTACATTTTTTTTTAAATGAAGTATAGTTGACATGCAGTGTTATATTAGTGTCAGGTGTGCAGCATAGTGATTCAGCTTCTCTATACTTTATGCAAAGCTCACCACAAGTGTAGCTGCCATCTGTTACCATACGATGCTATTACAGTACCACTGACTGTATTCCCTAAGCTGTACGTTTCATCCCATGACTTATTCATTCTGTACTGGAAGCCTGTACCTAAAACTCCCTTTGACCCTTTTTGTCCATCTCCGCCACTCCCATCCCCACCCATAACCACCAGTTTGTTCCTGTATTTATGGGTCTATTTCTGCTTTTGTGTGTGTGTGTGTGTTTGTTTTTTAGATTCCATGTGTAAGTGCAATCATATGGTATTTGCTTTTCTCTGTCTTATTTCACTTAGCATAATACCCTCTAGGTCCATCCGTGTTGTTTCAAATTGCAAGATTTCACTCATTTTAATGGCTGCATGATATTCCATTGTGTATGTATATATCATAGCTTTATCCATTCATCTATGGATGGACACTTGGGTTGTCTCCATATCGTGACTGTGGTAAATAATGCTGTAAGAAGCATAGAGGTACATATATATCCTTGAATTAATGTTTTGATTTTCCACTACCCAATAGTGGAATCATATAGTATTTCTGTTTTTATTTTATTTTTTTAATTTTTATTTATTTATGATAGTCACACACACACACAGAGAGAGAGAGAGAGAGAGAGAGAGAGAGGCAGAGACATAGGCAGAGGGAGAAGCAGGCTCCATGCACCAGGAGCCCGACGTGGGATTCCATCTCAGGTCTCCAGGATCGCGCCCTGGGCCAAAGGCAGGCGCTAAACCGCTGCCCCATCCAGGGATCCCGTATTTCTGTTTTTAATTTTGAGGAAGCTCTATACGTTTTTCATGGTGGTGGCACCAATTTACATTCCCACCAACAGTGCATGAGGGTTCCCTTTCCTCCACATCTTCACCAACACTTGTTATTTCTTGTCTTTTTGATTCTAGTCATTCTGACAAGAATAAGAGATGTCTCATTATGGTCTTGATTTGCATTTTCCTGATGATTAGTGATGTTAAGCATCTTTTCACATGTCTGGTGACCATCTGTAACAACATATACATTTTTATAATGTTTTCATCTTGGACCATGTGAATGCATCACCTGTTTTTAAAATTTAAATTTAAAAAGTGTTTCTCAAAGCTTATCTCTTTCCATAAAACCTTTATATAACATGCTGAGGGCTAGGTCAAATGGATTGAAGTTGCACAAACTGAATAAAAACAACAGGAAGCTGAAACCCAACCTCCACCTCTCCCTTTCTCTGCTTATCATTTTGGATGAGAAAAGATCTCAAATAATTCCTTCTGGCTGCCACTTTCCATGGCTTATATCAGATGAGTCTGTAGGTTCGTAGAACATTTTGAAAGATAAAAAACAAAATTCTACTTTGTGTAGTTTTTCTGTTTGGAGACATTTTAGGGGATTCACTACAGAGTCACCTGTGTATGTGTTAGGATGACAGAAGTTAACGAAATGAAGAGGATCCTGGGAAGAAAAAGAGATTGTGTTGTGTGTGTGCCTGTATGCATACAGATACCCATGTGCAGGACATTGGGGAAGATGGCAGAGAAGGCCTGGAGGTATTTCCCAGTGTAAACATTAGAGGTTTAATTTTTGCAAAGCAGCTTTTCTGGTAAAATATTGCTGACTGTATTTGGAAGTTGATAATATAATTCAGTTCTCCTCTGGGCATTGTGGGTATACTATGATTTTCTTGGTTGAAATGCCTCCCTCCCCACCCCAGAATAGTAGAAAGAGTGAATAATTTCATATTGGACACTTTCCCTTTTGGGGAATAATTTAAGCACTACCATATGTCTTCTTATTTTGTCCTTCTACTGTCTCTCATGAACCGCTGGGCTTTGAAAATGCAAAAACAAAGCAAACACAAAGGAACACGCAGATAGGTGTGTGCGTGTGTGTGTGTGTGTGTGTATGTGTGCACGCACACATACACGGCTATGTGTGTGCATTTAAAAGCACTCTGTGGTGATTGCCCAATCACTGGGCTATGGTAATTATCCAGGAAGGTGTTTGAAGATATGCTCCACTGAAGGGGAGTGATAACAACCTTCAGAAACTGTTTAATCCCCAGGAACGAAAGGCAGGGTGATGGTGGCTGTATAAGATGGGAGGGAATAATCATTGAAATTGGACCCAAGGAAGAACACGTGAGGTGTGCTTGCCCTCAGCCGCCAGTGTCAGAACAGCTCAGGTCCAAGGAGCGAGAGTGCATTTGACCTCAGATGAATTCTGGAGTATTTTCCCTCTAGAATACCTCACTCCAAGTCACTCCTGGTGAGTTGGTGTCTCTCGCTCATGTTGCAGGGTGTTGTCACCCCGTCTGCAGTGAGCTGTCAGGTGCCCAGAAGCAGAGGCCTATTTCTGAAGCATCTACATCAGTCTAGAAGTCATAGTCTGGCTATTTGATTTTTCACGGTTCTCCGCCTTTTTCCTGCACCGAGGAGTTATGTAGCTAACTTCTTTTCACGTCAAACAGCCATGGAAGTGAAAGTGATCACCGATTTGGAGCTGGATAATTTACTTGAAAAATGCAGGGATTCACTCAATTCATGAGCAAACCAGATTATTCAGGAGGCCACTCATCTCAGGAAGCTGATTAAATTATAAAAATGATCAAGACATTGATTTCAATGATACTGAGAAAAATCAGAGCATTCTTCTCAGGTGCCTGGGGCACTTGTAAAACTTGACCCCAACACTCTTTAGGACCTTCTCATTGAGGACAGGAGCCCCCTGTCCCTGCTCTTGAATCAGGATGGGCTGGTGACTGCTCTGGGCAACGAGGCACGGCAGGAGCATCGCCCAGTGGCTTCTGAGGCTAGATTGGGAAAGGCCATGCCACTTCTATTTTTTTCTCCTGGCCACCACGTAAGAAGTCTCCCTCCCCTGAGAAGGCGTTGTGGGGCAGGCTCTGGTCACAGCCTCGTTGAGCTCCCAGCGGCCGTCAGCATCCGTGGCGGTCCGTGTGGACGGGCCACCTCAGACATGCGGCCCAGCTGAGCCTTGGGAGGCTTGCAGTCTCTGCCAGTATCTGTCTGCAACCTCACAAGAAATTCCACGGCACACACACAAAAAAGCAGCTAACCCCTTCCTGAATTTATAACCCACAAAATCCTCTTCCAAAAGTTGTTTTTAACGCTCTGGTTTTGGTTTACACCGCTACGTTTTGGGGTAATTTGTTATTCAGTGCCAAGGGTAAGGAGCTCTCTCTTTAACACACCTTCTCACCAGTCCAGCGGCTCACTCTCACTCCTGAGTGTTGACATCGTGCTTGTTTGAATCCATTTTTCCTTTGATTCATCTCTTCATCCTCTGCCTATAACACACACACGCACACAGCCTCGTGTCCACGGCCGGCCGAATGCGTACAACATCCATCACCTGCTCAGTTTTACTCCCTAGGTCACTTAGTTCAAACCTCATTTTTCAGCTGATAGGACATGGGTCTGCAGGGGTGAAGTGTTAGCCAAGATCTTACGGCTCTGTAGTGGCTCAGCTGCAAGTAAACCCAGGTCTTCTGACACCTGGTCCAGTCCCTTTCCCACTAACTGCTTTAATTTCCCACTGATCTCCTAGAATAAAATAGGTCAATCCTTTTCTGGTCCAGAAGCCATAAACTCTGAAAGTGCCCAACAGACCCCTGGGCTCCACACCTCGTTCAGCCTTCCAGGGGTGACCCGAAGGAGGAGGAGGGGAGTGAAGGAAGGAAGGAGACCTGGCCTGTGCCTACCTTCTTCCTCGGAGCCCCACACTCTGAAGGCCTCACGCTGGTTATGGTCAGAGTGCAGCCAGGGATTCCCAAATGTACTTGGAGAAATGCCAGATGCCCCTCCCCGCCCCCAGGCTTCCACGGTAGACCCTTCTTACAAAAACAGAAGCATTTTTAAATGGCATATTGTATATTTCTGAGTCAGGCTAGAAAAAGGTGAGTGATTGGGGCAAAAAAGTGGGAAACTCTCTGTTCGGACAGGGGCTGGTTAAATGTGGGGAGTGTGTCTCTGTGTTTTCTCTGCCACTGAAAGGACCAGGCAGGCTGTCATTAATACATTCTCTGCTGCCCACGGCCCCAGCATTGCCCCAATTTTTCTAAGCCCTACAGCATTGTCATATCATTTGTCTGGCGAGGGAATTAGAGCCAGTGAATAAGAAGGCCACCTCCTGTACCCCCCACCCCTCCATCCCCGTAATGGTAGATTTCCATTCCTTTCAGCTCTCTTGCCAACAACCAGATCTCCCTCCTCCACCCACCTCTCCACCATTCTCCTACACCAAAGAGTAGAGGATGATTAAAAGTTGTCTGCATGAGGTGTGGTTTCGTTCAATATGTACTGTTGGTTCTGCAAATATGCTGGTGGGACGTTGACCATGCATGTTATGTGCCATATGCCACTCTGTTGGCTGGCATGCAGTAGAAAGCCTGAAAAGCAAGGGAGGGGAAGTGGATATTTTTTCTGCTTTTGAAGCACAGGCTTTAATAAAACAAAAAACAAAAAACCCAAGAGTTTTGAGAAAAAATATCGCATAATTACAGTTTTGTTAATCCTTCATGGATTCCTTACCCTGTACACAACTTGCCTCTCAAAAAAGTAGCAGCAGATTCATTCGACTGCCTAGGATTCGTAAAATCATGTTAAAATAAATATATCTCATTTTCTGTGTTTGATATATTCTGGCAAAGTTATATGTAAATTGAAATTTTACAAATTTGGCCTTATTTCAAATATTTTTAAGGTGTTTTCAATTTAAACTGGTATTGTTTTGTAAAGCAAATAATAATTTTGTAATGCAAATAGCCCTAACTTATTTGTTTTGTAAGTTTGGGCTATTGTATTTACATTTTTTTTCTAGAAGCAAGATATATCTATAGATGATGACAGACAGTAAGACACTAACTTATAAGTAATACGGAGTAAACATTTTATTTTTATTTTTTTAAGATTTTATTTATTTATTCATGAGAGACACAGAGAGAGAGAGAGGCAAAGACACAGGCAGAGGGAGAAGCAGGCTCCAATGCAGGGAGCCTGACACGGCACTCGATCCCAGGTCTCCAGGATCAGGCCCTGGGCCTAAGGCGGCGCTAAACCACTGAGCCACTCAGGCTGTCCCAAAGTAAACATTTTAAATATATATGAAATATTTTTAGTTTTAGAAATTTAATCTAAGAACTTAGATTTTTTTGAAATAACTTTTATCTGAAGTAAGAACTGGCACCTATCCCGAAGTAGGGCAATCTGGCAAAATATTAACATAGCAAAATACTGAATTTATCCTAAGGATATAAGAGGACAATGTGTAAAAATATATGTACCAAAAAATTATTTGCAGATTGTTTATAATAACAGAAAGTTAAAAGGAACCTAAAATAGAGAGGTTAGTAAGAGAAGTCATTTAAATAAAGACATCATTTCATTTTTATGCGATGTTTAGTTATACTGCTGTCAAAAGAGTAAAAGTGAGATACCATTTTCACCTACCCTGTAGGCGACAATTTGAGTTTGATGACCTCCTGTCAACAAGTGTAGGGTAACGAGGGGGTCAGAAGTGGTGTGGGTAAGTACATAAAACACTTTCTCACTGGATGGTTGTCTGGTAGTGGCAGGGGTAGTTTTGAGTACAATCATGTTTGCCAGTCCACAAATATTTCAGAGACTGAGACAATATGACATCAACTTGAATTAATTATTTTAAATATACTCCAAAAGCCATTTTATATATTTAAGAGATTTAAAAAGAGATTGGAAAGAATTACACTATCTAATGAGGAAGTATTAAAATTTAATTTTCCTAAAATGTTTTTGCTAGACACATCTCTTATTGTTCTTTAAGGAGAAAAGATATTTCTAGACTTTCAAAACAAGTTCTAGGTAAGATCATCTTCTGTATTTGAAAGTTGGGTAGTGAATTCACTACATTTGGTAATACTCAGCATTACCTACTCCTTGGGTCTTTTTTCAGGGAGGGGGTATACTTGCTCTCTAAAATTTACTTGATTAAAATAAGTTAAGAATTACTTGACAATTCAGTTTATGGAAATGGGCTATTATTTTAAGATGTGATCCTAAAGATTTCCATTTGGTTATTTCATTTGTGTGTGTGTGTGCACAGTACAGAAAAACAGAGGTAAGGAATAATAATAACCAATAATCTCACCCTCCTAACTTAACAAATATTTTTGTCTATTTCATTCCTGGAGTTTTTCTTAGAATTATTATATTTTTTAAATACAAAATACTACGTACATACAGAAAAACACAATAAATAATAGGACTCCTGTTAGTTTCAGTATGACAAGTGAGATATCCTGAAAACTAAAAATGCTAAATAAAATATCAGAATTAAAAATTATTCTTAAATGCATCACTGAGCTGGTAGGAGACTGTGAAATATTCAGAGGCAGATGAAGTGAGAGCAAGAATCCTGGAAGAAAACTGTGCTCTGAAGTTAGCATTCTCCGTGGAGGCATCTGAAGAGCCCTGCTGGCATTAACTTTAGGTTTGGTTCGTGGTGTAGAGTAACACAGACAGGAGACACGGCAAGAACACAATCAAGGTGAAGTCTAATAGGAGACACTACCTCCTCCCCTTAAAGTTAGGACCCCATTGTGGAACACCTTCAGTGTACAGGGGAACTAGATATAAATCCACCCCACAATAGGAGTAGCAAGGAAACTTGCTTATCTTGACCATTGTGCTGGGTAGAGGGGGAAAAATGTCTCCCTCAAAAATCTATAACCATAAGCAAACCCACACAGGAATTTGTGGTCCAGAATTCACATGATCTGTAAGGACCCAAAAAACCAAAATTTTATTTTCAAGTGGTTTCAAGTTTTAATTGCTTCCAGGCACGTGGCAGAAATAAAAGAAACATTCTCTTGAGGAACCCATCTTCAAATCAGGCCTTAAAAAATCCCCGCAATTAAACACAAGAGAATCTGCTGTGAATGTCAAAACTCAGAGAACACACAAGCGATCAGGACACCATGGGGGATATCCAAGAAACAAAATGGGAGAATCAGACACCAAATAACACTGAATATTAAAATTATCAAAAAAAATAAAAATAAAAAATAAAATAAAATTATCAGTCATTCGCAAAATAAGTGTATTTTTAATCAGTGAAAGCTAATAGAGGAAATAAAAATATATAAGGAAAAAAACTAAAAGTAATCATCTTGTGAGTTTGCGAAACAAGCAGACTTTCTAAAAAAAAATTATAATTGAAATAAAAACTCCAATGGATAGGTTAAACAGAAGATTGAGCACGTTAACAAAAAACAGAAGAAATTATTCATAAGGCATGAATAATGGAAGTAGGAGACAAAGAGATAAAAAGTTTGAAAAAGAAGCCAAGAGACTTAGAGAGTAGATATTACATGAATCTCACCGTAATTTCAGAGAATAGACTTAACTGCACTAGTAATCAGGGAGATGCAAAGTGAAACAATGAGATGCCATTTTACCTTTTTCACCTTGGTAAAAATTCATGACACCCAGTTCCGGCAAGAATATTAGACAACCAAGAAATATTCTAGTGTCTAGTGGGGGATTTTAGTTGGAACAACCACTCTGGAAAGCAATTTGATGGATTTTGTTTTGGGAGTTTGGGGGTTTTGTTGTCGTTATTGTTCTTTGGTTTTGTTTTGTTTTGCAAATTATTGCATATTCCCATTCTGTAAGAAAGGAGCACATATGAATCTAGCCATTACAAACCCCAGGGACAAGTTGTATCTTGTTCAGCTACAAGGGCACCTACAAAGAGAATGAAAGTGAGACTGAGGCAGTTCTAAGGATCATCTTGGTCATTCATTCATTCATTCATTCATTCAACTAATAATTACTGAAGGACTTTCCTGTATAGGATCAGCTCTGACTTTCTAGGGTGTGACAATACTCTGTGCATCCCCAAATCTGCTGTTTCTCCATATAGATTTCAGTGTTTAGGCTGATTTACTGCCCTTTAGACTTCCCGCTAGGGCGAGTCCAGAGTACATGAAAGAAAAGCCCAATTCATTCTGCCTTTTTGCTGGGAAGAAAAGGTGGAAACTCAGTTGAAATCCTTCACTCTCCATCCTGCAAGATTCCCCTCAGTTCTGATCTTTGCCTGACTGCTCCAGCTGGTCTGTCTCACTCAGTTCCCAGTCCTCATTTTCTATAGTAGTCGCTTGGTTATTAAAAATACACTTGCAATGAAATTTCTTGTAGTGCGGTTTAAACTGAGAAGGAAGCTTCTCACTGCTTGATCGTGATTTTTTAGTTATTTGATGGCCAGAATGATTTTTTACATCTCTTTGTATATAGCATGTATACAATGGATTGAACACAAAGTTAATTATCAGTAAAGAGTTCTTGAAAAAAAAAAAAGAAAATATAAGTGATTGGATGACTTAACAAAAATGGGGGAATTACTTTTAAGTTTTATTTACCAATGTGGTCCCTTGTCCTGTGTGACAGATTCCTTTAACTGGAAATTCAGAGAGGATTTGGCATATGTATATCAAAATATATCATGTTACGTATGCCTTGATATATAGATAGCATGCTAGGTCGAAATCTAGGTGGAAGTATTGGGAACCACTTTGTCCCATAGCTATAAATTTGGTCTTTTATGATTTTAGGAAATTGTCTGCCTCTAGAGAATAACAGTATCTCCTGAATTGATGTATCCATACACTTGAATGTACTCTCAAACAGGCCCATTCAAAGCATTTTTAAACCTTGATTTTCCAATATCAGATCTCATTTTTAATTAAGGCTTAACTTCCACTCTCCCTTGCATCTCCATAGAAGGATTAGGCCAGGCCACATCACATCTGGCTGGGTCTGTGATGTCTCGGGGATTTATGAATGACAAGCGATATTAGAACTGGGGTCGTGTGCAGTCATCCTGAAATCAGAAGCTGAATGCTCCCTTCCCAGCCGTGTAGGGTTGGGGTAAACAGGTCATCAAAGGCAACATCATCTCTGCTCTCGCTTTCTGTTTTCAGAATCTTGGCTTCATAAAAATTCACAACCAGAATCTTGTGGCATTCTCTAATGAGTAACCTGTAATCAAAGCAAAGCTCTTTTTTTTTTCTTTTTTTTTTCTGAACACTGGTTATGAAGAGGGCAAGGGAAGAAAGAGGCTGGAATGGGTGTGAGGGAGAGTCAGAAGGAGACAGGGTGGAGGGGCTTGGGGGAGCAGCACTGGGAGTTCACCAGTGGGAGAGACTGGCTCTGGACTTGCCCGGGAGACTCATGGAAAGGCAAGGTCATGGGCCTTGTCTATCAGAGTTCCCACTAATAAGATGAAAAATATGCAAACTAGTGAGTTCACACAGAAGTTCAGACATTCTTGGGGCATTACGGAGAATTATTTTGAAAACATACAATAAGATTATTGAGGGGCTAGTTTGTCAGTAAGCAGCACTGGAGGCTCTGAGAATGTGGGAGCCTTTCCTGAAACCGCACTGGGGACCACAGGTCGTGGAGGGACACTTGTCTCCCTGTGAACAGGGCTGCCTGTGTCCGGCCCATGTGTACAATTCATGAGACGGACTGAGCAGCTTGGAGCTGTCCTCATTTCCTTAGTTAACTACTACCACCAAGGCCATGTTCAGTAAGAGTCCTGGGGTCACGCCCTGGCTCCTTGAAGCTCTGGGCATCTGCCTTCTCTAAGAGGAAAGTGCTGGAAAACACGAAGAAGGGGAGCAAATACCCCTAAAGATTTAACCCGGAGAGACAGATATCTACACATAGCATCATGAGATAACATATGTGAATGTATTTTGAAAAACTGCATGTGCTACATAAATAAGAGGTAATCCTATTTTTATATAATATTATTTCATGGGACACCTGGATGGCTCAGCGGTTGAGTGTCTGCCTTTGGCTCAGGTCATGATCCTGGAGTCCCGGGATCGAGTCCCTCATCGGGCTCCCTGCATGGAGCCTTCTTCTTCCTCTTCCTGTGTCTCTGCCTCTCTCTGTGTGTCTTTCATGAATAAATAAATAAAATCTTTGAAAAAAATATATTTCTTACTGGATCCACGAACTATAGGCACTGACTGTGGATCAGCTGGTCCTTCAAAATAGAACCAAGAGTACCATCTTACCCAGTCCATTAATTCACCCTCGTGGAAATTCAACTGGAGTTTGAGATACATGATGGTGCTCACCTGCCAGGAGGCTCAGAGACCTTTATTTCTTAATGTTGGTTACGGGCAGATAGGAAATGAGAGAACAGACCCTGGCATCTGATAATTCATTCATGTTACTATGCATCGCTTTCTAATTTTGGAAGCCCTCTCGCTGTGCAGCCTCAGGACCATGTGAAACAAGTAGAGATTACTATCTCCAGTTTCCAAGCAAGGAAGCCAAGGCTCAGAGAGGTGGCATGGCTCAGCCTCAGGTCACAGGGCCGAGAGGCAGGTGCACCACGGTTGTGTCGTCGGTAGCCTCTAGGAAGCAATGCCCAAACGTGGCAGGATATAATCCTAAACCCAGAAAGTCAAACAACTGAACCGTAGCACCCTGGAGGCCAAAGTCCTTTCCCTATTTGCAGCTCCTGGTATTGCTGAAGAGTGTGCCTGGGGTGAGGGTGTGTGACCTGCGTCTGTTTATGTCTCGTCTGTTGTACCTTCTCTTTTGGAGCCACATGATCTCGAATAATCTGGACAAAGGAGAGCTAGCTCCAGTATGAGGGTAATTGCAGCATGGTAATACTTAACATACTCAGCACTTTCCACCTAGATGTTATCTCATTAACCTTCCCGTGTCCCAGCGAGGCATATGCGACATGCGATGTTGCTGTGGCCTCCGTTGTCAGTCCTCTTCGGAGCCCCAAGATGAGGTCCTGCGGATCTGCAGCTATATATTGCCGGGTGACTGAGGCCTGAGACTGAGGTTTCCTTTTAAGTGGAGTGACTGGAGGGCCAGCAGCAAATGCTCTCTGTTGCTGTATTCCGAGCGCAGGCACCTAGCAGTCTCCTCGCTATCAAAAGGGGTACTTGCCTCTCTTGAGCAACACTGAGGACCATGTAGGTGTTTTCAATGTCTGTCACTTACTCCTTACAGCAGCGTTGGAAGCGGGCATTACTATCCTCTCCATAGGAAACTGGTTTATAGGAGACTCGGAGATTACATACTTGCCCAAAGACACACTGGTGTTATTCGATGGCAGCACAGAGTTTGTCCCCAGCTCCAGGTGACGTCAGTCTAGACGTAAGGTCCCTGCATCCCGTGTCAAGGCTGGCTCCGTGCTTTGACCTCCTGAGCTGAAGGGACAGAGCGAGGACCCGCACAGACGGCCTAGTCATCCCCGGCTACGTGTGCAGCCGTCCCCTCCACTAGGGAGAGGGAGACCGGAGGGAGGTGACCTGGTGGCAGCCCCCTCGGAGCTCCTGGCAGCTGCTGGCATCTCAGCTCAAGTCACTATTTCCAGGGCTCGGGGGCAGCCAGGGAGTGTGCGCCCCGGTGCGGGGAGAATAGGCAGGGGTGTGAAGGGCTGTTCAAGAGCCAAATGAAAGGGGAAGGGAGGAGAGAAGTTGGAGAGAGGCTGTTTTGAGGGAGACGAGAGGGTCCTGGTGGGTCTGGGCCAACTCCCACTGTTCCAGTAAAAGCCTTGGTGGAAACACGCCTGGTGGCACCGAAAGAGTACTTGGGATTTGTGGGGGGAAAAAATGGGTTTCTTATTTTTTCTTTTAAGATTTTATTTATTTATTCATGAAAGACACAGAGAGAGAGGCAGAGACACAGAGGGAGAAGCAAGCTCCACGCAGGGAGCCTGATGCAGGACTCAATCCCAGGACCCTGGGATCACGCCTTGAGCCGAAGGCAGGCGCTCAACCGCTGAGCCACCCAGGCACCCAGAAATGGGTTTCAATACACATAACCTGCATTTTCAGATTTGTCCTGCTAAGTCCATGAAGAAAAGAATGCTCCAGTGACAATGCCAGTAAAATGAGGGAGCGATGTGCACACAGTCACATCAAGAACAAACTTTTTGAAACTGATTTTGATACGGCTTGATTGTATTTACATTAGCTTCCAGGGTTGATGTGAGTCTTGCTAATAATAGCTTTTATATAAAATTGGCTTCAAGGCGAGGGGTAGTTGTCTCAGGTTACTTGCGAGCCATGCCGTAATTGCACAGCTAGCCACTCAACTTGCAATGCCATTTGTCTGAGTAGGTCCTTGAACCCAGGCCACGGACTCAGGCGTGGATGGGCTCGAGCAGGGCCGCTCCACACCCGCTGCCTGCTGACTCGCGTGCTGTGTGTACTTTAATTAAGGGTGTTGACATGGTCAGAGGAACGGACCAAATGCAATACTCACTTTTACATTCTTCCATGGAAAAGTGAATTGAGATTAGGATCAACGTTACTAATAAACACTCCGGAAATAATCAGCCACCTTCCCCGAGGCTACATTTCTCATGCAACGTCCTCGTTCTGGGCATATGACTAATCTCAAAGCTCTGATAAGTTGTGTGTGTTCAATGTAAATTATAAACTGGATGTCATGCTGCCATGTTGGCCTTCTAGCAACAGAACAAGTATTTCCAGCTCTGTCAGGTCAAACTTAGAACCTAATGAATACTTTTGGAGGTCTGATTCCTCACCCACTTGAATTTCAGTAATTTATCTTCTCTAAACTAGCAGAAAATCACAAACTTGAGGTAGTCATTTGATTATTCCCATTGACTTAAGTAGGTGAATAATAAACCGCCCAAAGACTCATGTTTTCCACTCTTGTCTTTTTGCAATTGGACAGACTTTCATCTGCGGGGGCCCGTGTCAGGGTTTTATCATTCCTACTGGCAGATTCTGTCTTAAATCCAGGCACAGCCTCTCTTGCTTTAATTCAGTCTCCACTCCCAGTTAGGTCTTCGGAAGTCATGGGGAATAATTGTTTGATGCTCCATCCTTGAAACCTTCCATGAATTTGGAAACAGCAACCAGGTTTATCCAGAGGCTTCTCTACCAGGATATAAAACCCTGATTCCTTTTAACTTTCCATTTTGACTCTGTGTCCTCCAAGAGAGGCTCCTAAATCTTCTCTGGTGTCTTCCCATTTTTATTGTGTGGTAATGTAGTTAGGATGCATCCAGGAGCTCATTCTCTCGAAGTGAAGCAGGTGACTCCAGCTCAACCATACCACGGGGAATGTCTCTGCAGTCTTATGTCCTCTCTCATATTGTCAGGTGGCTGCAACCGTTCCTGATACCCCCATGCAATCCCCAGAGGAAAGAGGGTGTCTCCTTCCATGAGTCTCTCTGTACTATAAGAAAAGCCTTTTCCCAAAACTCCCCAGGTGACTTACTCTCAGACCTCCCGGAGGCTAGAATTGGGCCACAGGCCAGGGGAAGGGGACTGCCAGGATTGTGCAGGCCAGTAACCATTCATGCCCCCACTTTAGCCCCACCAGAGGAGTCATTTCCTGAGTACAAAGCTCTGTGGATAGTGAAACTTCAAACAAAATCAAAGTCCTACCAGCAAGGATCAAAGGGGGAAGGGACATGGTCACTGTTAAGTGGGCAGGCAGCTGTGTTTGCCACAGGTGAGCAAAAATGAGGAACAAAACTATTCTTCACGTGGTTCAAAATATTCACAGTAAAACAACAAAACAAGCAATAACTGAAAACCCGTTAAGTGCCAGGTACTGTGGGAGCTAGCAAGGATGCAAAGATGAGCACCACGTGGTCCTTGACCTGCAGAGCTAGCAAGCCAACTGGGCAGCCCGTGTCATTTCAAAATTGCATAGTAAGCGGTAAGAGAGAGGCATGTACCTAGCATTCTAGAAACACAGAGAGGGATCCCTTAAAACTCAACTGAGGGGGTATGATTCCTGGGGAAAGGCCAAGTAAACTGACTGTGGATGCTGAGAGTGAGTGAGAATGAATTAGACTAAGAAAAGGAGGCTGGGGAGGCACTATGGGGTACATGACTCTTGATTTTCTAATCTTTGTATAATATTTTATGTTTTATTATTATGGCTCCTCTACAGTTGATGAAATAGAAAATCCCTTTCAAGCCTGAGGGTGGTGTGCACTGCAAGGGTCATTTCCCATGAGTTCAGTTTTTCATATTTTGTATCTGGATGAAATCCATTTTATGATCACTGAATTCCATATTTAAACAAGGAAGCCACTCATCCAGTAGGAAAATGTGTGAGGGAGTGAAAACGAATGCAATTCTAATCAATATGATGTCGCTGGCTCTGTAAACAGGTTTGTTTTTAAGTATTATAGGACAACTCTAGTGATTGGAACTGAGGAGGAATCAGAATGAGTAGAAGTCTATCACGTAGAATTGTTTTATTACTTGTGGCTATGTTAGGATAGCAAAGAGTTGCTTATGAGGAGTGTGTGTTAGATTGATGAGAATGATTTCCTTAGCATATTCACTACCTCCTTAAAAATGCTCCTCGGGTGATGGGGCACCAGGGTGGCTCCATCCATTGGGCGTCCAACTCTTGGTTTCGGCTCAGGTCATGATCTTGGGGTTGTGAGATCGAGCCCCTTGTTCACCCCCGCACTGGGCATGGAGACTGCTTGAGATTCCTCTCTCTCCTTCTACCTGCCCCCATGCTCATTCTCTCTCTCTCTTTTTCCCCGTCTCAAAAAAAAAAAAAAAAAATGTTCTTCAGATGGCAAGAGACACTGAAAACAAACTCTTCTCTCCTCCTGCATCCTTTTTTTTTTCTTTAACACATGTAAACTTTGGCCTGATTTGTGCTGAGTTGATTAGAGAATTATGAATGTAAAGAATAATGGCTTTTTAAAACTTTCTTAGATGGCTTTGGAGTTCTGTATGCATGTTTTCATGGGAATGCAATCTTCCTGTTATAAATGAATAAAAGATATCTATTCCAATAAACACCCAAGGAAACGTTATGAATAGGCAATTCAGTGTAACAGATCATGTAAAATAGGGTTAGATTCCTTAACAATCAAAGAAATGAAAACTAAAGCTAGATATCAACAGTCAAATCGGCAGGGTTTTTTTTTTAAGAGACTTTATTTATTTATTCATGAGAGACACACAGAGAGAGGCAGAGACACAGGCAGAGGGAGAAGCAGGCTCCCTGCAGAGAGCCCGACGTGGGACTCGATCCTGGGTCTCCAGGATCATGCCCTGGACTGAAGGTGGTGTTAAACCACTGAGCCACCTGGGCTGCCCTCAAATCGGCAGTTTTTATAAAAGTATAAATGAGGGACACCTGGGTGGCTCGGCAGTTAAGAGTCTGCCTTCAGGGATGCCTGGGTGGCTCAGCAGGTTGAGTGCTTGCCTTGGGCCCAGAGCATAATCCTGGAGCCCCAGGATCGAGTCCCACATCGGGCACCCTGCATGGAGCCTCCTTCTCCCTCTGCCTGTGTCTCTGCTTCTCTCTCTCTCTCTCTGTGTCTCTCATGAATAAATAAATAAAATCTTTAAAAAAAAAAGTATAAATGAGTAAATAAAGTGCTTATGCCCAGGGCTGGTAAGAGGGTAGAGACATGAGCACAATGTTTTATTGTGTTTAGAGAGATGTATGTATAAGGATGTTTACTCTAGGACCATTTGTCTTTTTGGGGTTTTAAAATTTTTAAAACAACTTAAATGTCCATTAACAGAACACTGTTAAATAATGGCATAGTCATGTAATGGAATATTAGATATCTGTCAAAACAACGAGGTATCTCTGTATACACTGAGTCTTTAAAATCTCAAGATGTATTACATACACCAAGCAAGCAGAGAGCAGAGTAAGAGTTATCTCTATGTACAGGTATGGAGAAAATCACATTTCTGGAAGGATAAATAGGAAACTGTTACCGTAGTTACAGTGGTTACTTTCAGGAAAAAGACTAGAGGTAAAGGATGGAAGACTTTTACTTTTCACTTTATACTTTTATGTGTGGTTTCAATTTGTGCAAGAATTGCTTTATTTTAAAAGATGAAACGTAGTTTGTTTTTTTTTTTTTTTTTTAATAGGTTATCTCTTCGGGATTCCTGGTTGGCTCAGCGGTTTAAAGCCTGCCTTTGGCCCAGGGCGTGATCCTGGAGACCCAGGACTGAGTCCCACGTTGGGCTCCCTGCATGGAGCCTGCTTCTCCCTCTGCCTGTGTCTCTGCATCTCTCTCTCTCTGTCTCTTGTGAATAAATAAATAAACTCTTCATTAAAAATAAATAAATAGGTTACCTCTTCATGACTTGACATGGGAAAGTATAGACAAATCAGAATGTTATGACCCTGTTAATGATCCTATTTATCTGGAGAAAGCTGTAGACCTACATAGTGTTGTATTAAGAAGTCTGGATAAAAATAACTTGAACTCTGATCAATGTGGTTGCCTCATAGCCAGAGTAGAAAAGTACTGACATTATGACATTATAGAAACCTTCATTTTCTCTGTACTGTTGACTTTTGTACAGTTGCTAGTGAATTATCAGAAAGAAAAACATAAATTTTTCCAAGTGAGGGGAAAAAGTTAAAAAAAAAAAAAAAGGGAAATCTAGTCCTCCCACTCCCTTTTGCGTGAAGTGCTCCTGTCTGCCCTGTGCAAAAACATGGCTTTGGCTCGTCCCTCACCTGGCTCATCCAAGCTCACTCTCACTTACTTCCCTTTTAAATCCCATCTGCAGGGGAAGCCTTTGTAGTCCGAGTGGGATTTCTCCTCTGATCCCACTTATCTACCCAAGGCTTACCCAACTAGAAAAACTGGAAAATAAAAATCAAAACAGAACGTTCAAACGAGATGCTGAAAACTAGCCCAACCTGTACATGAAGCCAGCATGTCTCATTCTCATACCACCAGGCTGCAGCACAGGCTGGGGACCCGAGCCCCCGTGAGCCCCTCCAGTTTGCACCCCGTCCTCTTTCTCGCCTACTCATCCTCCCTGTTGCCCTAACTTGGGGAGGCTGGTGAGGCAGGAGGGGTGCTATGGAAATAAAAGGCGATTAACTGCGTCATTGTGTGAGCCCTGGAGGATAAGATTGGTATCGTGCATTTGGTGCGAACACTGCCTAGAAAATTAGGAGAACCCAGGATGTCCGTGAACACAAGTGTGCTCTGAACTTGTGAAGAACATGCAGTGACGATCCGATCCCGACGATTTATCTTTTCAATTATTTTTTATTTCAGAACACTTAAATGTCAGTTGCAGTCTTACATGGGAGCAGTGCCACGAGGATGTGACTTGCTCCTGTGCCACCAGCAGTACTTGTGTTGACACACTCGCCAGCCTCCTCCCCATTCCTCCTGTGTGAGCTGCTGTAGCAGCTAGGACAAGTGCTCAGAGGTGTCCAAGCACTGGGAGTTCGGGAAAGAACCTTCGGTGAAAGTACACATCCGATCACCACTTCTTTCCGATCACCACTAGGAGAGGGGACCCAGGAAGCCCACACGAGGGGAAGTGGCCAAGCAGAGATTTCTAGAGCCACAGTGATGATTTAACCTACCACGCAGCTCTTGCTTACCATTTTTGGAATCTTCTGATGACTCTCGTGTCAGAACAGCCCAAGTGCTGGCACAGCAGACAAAAGAGAGTAGTTTTCCTTTGTTGAGTTGGGAAAGTATTTAAACGGCAAGGCTGTCTCCCTCCTGGGGCTGGCTGACTTGTGTCCCCCCAAAATAGATATGCTGATGTGCTAACCCCCAAACGTCAGAACGCGACCTCATTTGAAAAGAGGGTCTTTAGATATTTGATCAAGTGAAAATGAGACCATTGGCTGATGTCCTGATAAAAGGGGGCCTAGAAAAAAAAAGGGGGGGCCCAGAGACAGACACGCAGTGGGAAGAGGATGACACAGGTGAGGGGACAGAGGATTGGGGTGCTGATGCCTCTACAAGCCCAGGAATGCTTGAGGCTACCAGAAGCTGGGAGAGAGGCCTGGAACAGACCCTTCCCTAGAGCCGCCAGACGGAGCACAGCCTTGACCACACCATGACGTTGGACTCCGGGCCTTCAGAGCTGCAAGGTAAGTTTCTGTTGATTAAGTAGATATGCACCCACTTGATGATTCTTTGCTGTGGCAGCCTTAGGAAACTGATATGGCTACTCAAGTGGCCCATCCTTAACAATGGTCAGGAAAAAAATGAAGGGAGAAACCTCAGCCCATTCCAGCAGAGGATAGTTGTGTGACAAAATAACTAACAGGAGTGGCTTTTCCACTGTGGTGGTAGATTTTTCTGGGAGCACTCAGCCTGGAGATAGTTCTGTTTCAGTGGAATACAAAGAGCCAGTAAACCCTCCGTCTGCGGCGTGGCAGAGAGGAGAGGTGCGGAGCCCAGGGTAGGCTGGCAGAGAGCATGCCGTCCTAATTTGGACCATTGCCTGGCTCTGTGCAGGAGCCAACACTGTGCACGCAGCTGCTTAAAGCCCAACATTTTAAGGGTGTCTTGATGGCTCAGTGGTTGAGCGTCTGCCTTTGGCTCAGGTGATGACCTTGGGGTCCTGGGATCGAGTCCCACGTTGGGCCCCCTGCTCAGCAGAGTCTGCTTGTCCCTCTCTCTCTGCTTCCACTCATGCTCTCTTTCTCAAATAAATAAATAAAATCTTTTTTTTTTTTTTTTTTTAAAAAAAGCACATTTTACGAAATGGAGACAGAGACAGAGTTCATCAAAGGGAATGAAAGACCAGGCAGTGACCCTTCTGATGCCAACCATGGAGACAGGAATTAGGGGCAAGAGGGTTCACAAGCAAAAGAGAACTGAAAATCTCAAGAATACCAGCAACTGGACCCGATCTGGCCAAGGACATTTTCCTTTTGCCTTATTTATTTCCTCTTTCTTTGTCTTTTACTTTATAATGGTCTTGGGAAAAATCACCACTAAATTGGAACCCCAGTGCTTAATCTTTGTATGTATATTTGTGAGAATAGAATTAATTCCTGACTGTGTGTGTGCATGTGTGTGATTCTGTTCTATGGATTCAGTTCTCAGCTCATCCTTCTGTTATCTTTTTTAGAGGAAGCCAAGAAACGAAAACAAAAATCCTCAAATGTTGTTAAAGAGAAGCCCCTGGACCAAAAGGGCCCCGTGAAGGCGGCCGAGAGCGGGCAGACGGGAGGCCTAAAGCTGCCTCACCCGGAAGGACTCCTGGCTTCCCCGGGGATGCGCTCTACTCACACCCAACCTCGGTCTGTTCCAGATGGACAAAGGCCTCAGCCCTGAGTCTTTGTTTTCATTGTCCTAAGACCCAGCTCTTCTCTCTTTTGTCTCAAGAGTAGGCCAGGGTGGGGGGAGCGGAAGCCTGACATCAGAGAGGATCCTAGCGAACACTAATTTCCCCTACTTACCTCTCCCTAAAAAAGGGTGAAATAAAAGAGACTTCTTTTGTCAAAAACAAAACAAAACAAAAACAAAAAACATGTGAAAAGCGCAGGTTTGTTGTTGTTTTGAAGATTTTGAACAGACGAGGTATTTTCCTTGGTGTTCAGTTTCAAAATCAACACGCTGACACCTGCCCGTAAAAAGGAAAACGGAGTCGGCTCTGGCATCAGCCCTCCCCAGCAGCACTCCGAAGAGAAAGGAGAGGCGTCTGCTTGGCCCCTGCTGCCCCCGCCCCCCAACTAATGACTGTACGATGCTTCAGGACCCGCCCTGGCCACCCTGGTCACCCCAGGTGCTGGGAGGGGCAGGAGGAGAGGTCATGCTGTTTGTCCCTTAGGTCCTCTTACTACTGCAAGGTAGGTCAGATTGTTTTTCTGAGAGCTTGTTGTTCATCTGGCTTTTCAAAACTTACTGTGCTTCCTTTTTTTTTCTTTCTTTCTTTTTCTTCTTCTTCTATTTGCTGAAGGATAAGATGGAAATAAACTTGCCACAGTGTTAACTGTCACAGATTGTCCCTCCGCTGAACCACTAAGTGGCAGCCAGGCAGCTCTAATAGGCATGGTTTCTTTATAAACATACCTGGAAATATTTTAAAAATTAAAAAAATAAAAATGGGGGCACCTGGGTGGTTCAGTGGTTCAGCATCTGCCTTGGGCCCAGGGCGTGATCCTGGGGTCCTGGGATTGAGTCCTGCATCAGGTTCCCCTGCAGGGAGCCTGCTTCTCCCTCTGTCGGCGTCTCACTGTGTGTCTCTCATGAATAAACAAATAAAATCTTTTAAAAATATAAAAATAAAATAAATTTTTTAAAATGCCAAGGGTGGGCCTGGGTCACAGCCAAGCCAGGAGAAATAAGCATATTCTGGACAGGGACAGTCGCACCCTGCACCCCACCAGAGGTTGGTTTGAAGTAATTTAGGGTCAAGTGGAAACACTGATTATACTTCACCTGCCACGTCTGATGACCGTGACCTTTGGTTTTAGGTTCTAGAGAGTCTGGGTTCTAGCTGGCTCGGCAGCTGCTCTGAGTGGCTCTGTACTTTACACTCAGTCATGTTGTGTAGACAGTGGCGTGGGGTAGAGCCTGTGAGGCGAGTGCTGACCAGGCAGTGTGTAAGGGACAGCTTCTGGCCTGTGGCGTCTGTGGCATCTGTCGCTGGCCCAGCACTCACCTTGACTTCCTCCTGCTTCCTTCCCTTCGTGTCATCTGGGTTCCTGGGAGGGACACTTGCCGCTGCCAGCAGAGGAGACTGCCTGGGGACCAAGGGAGGATGGGGAAGTCGTTAGCGTGACTCAGCAGGGCCTTCCCGGGCCCACTCCAGCCTAGTCGGGGCACCTTCTTGGGCCACTCCAAGGAGGGCGCTGGGAAGGGACCTGCGGTCAAAGGGCACAGAATAGGCAACGGGAGCATCAAGGAGAGGAAACAAGCAGCCCAGAGATAAAGAAATCAGAGCTGGGAGGAGAGAAATAAATAGAAGCGAAGATGACACATCATACCAGATCCACAACACGGGGGTGGGGGGGACGACACCATAGAGACGTGAGACACTGAGCTGGCCCTGCGGAGAGAAACGGTTCAACAAACAAACTCAGAAGCCCCTACAGGAAAGGACAGAACCAAATGGAAGTAAGGAACCGAACCCCCAACAGGAAGGACGTCTGAGAAAGGCGGAGGAGGGAAGGAGAGAGAAGCCTGTGTGGCGGAGCCCAGGGAGGACATGGGGCCCAGGTGGCCAGGACGGTTCTCGGGGTGCACCTGGCGCCCCAAAGCCACTACCGGCTGATCACGGGAGTAAGAGCATCTGTCGCTCCCTCGTGGAGCCCCCCAGGACCCCTCAGAGGTGCGAGGAAACCCGGCGGGAGGAAAACCCCCCATCTGCCCCCAGATGACTTTTCCCTAAAATTTCCTTTAGGGACAGACCTTCTCTGGGTCCTTAGAGTGGATCCCCTGTCGGGGTGGTGAGCGGCCAAGCTTCTCGGTGCCCAGGAATCCCAGGGTAAATGACAAAAATACCTCGGTTCCTAAGAACCTGGATAAGAACACGAAGTCGTTATTCGCATGACCCCCCCATTTTGGGAGACTGCCTCCCCCCAGAAAGTTAGAAGTTGCCTCCTGGGTTGAACTAATTGGACACGTGGAATAATGAAAAAGTGTAAGGAAAGCACAAACGATGGACGCAACCCATTGCTGTTACTAAACATTATGATAAATTACCAAAAAGACGCCTCTCCGCCCCCTTCCGTAATTTCAGGTTATTAATTTTATTCATATATGAGTAATTCTTTCCTCGCACACCTCTCTTGGCCTGTTTCTCTAATGAGGAAACAGGAAAAAAAAAAAACAGGCAGGAGATAAAATACTCCAATTGGAGCTGAAGCAAATGAAAGAAGATATCAGAAACAAATAACATTATCAGCTTTTAGCCCCATAATAAGCTCTTATTTATTTAGACCCTATTAATTTGGAATTTATAATAACTTGATTGGGATCTGGGCAGAAATTTTCCTTCATTTAGCAAACTCTGTCTTCCTAAGGAGTACAGAAGAGCGATGTAAATGAGCTTACAAGGGGAATGTTTGAAATACATCTTTGAGCACTTCAGGCAATTTCATATATGAATAATTAATATAAGAATACATATCATTCTTATCCAATAATTATCTAGTAATTCAGAAGGAATTTGTTAGGTCACTCTGCAGAGGAGGGAGCTGTGGGTTTATCACCAAATAGCTCTGTGACCATAGGCAAGGAACCTAACTTCTTCGGGGCTTTGTTTTTCTTACCTGTAACATCAGGCTGATAACACCAAGTCGGCCTCATTCAAGGGCTTCTTGGGAACATGAAAGAAGACAATGGGTGGGCGTCCATGTTGAACTTCATAGGGTATTGGGAAAATCTATCTTATTTTAAATGAATTTACAATTCATACTTTTCACTAATTCCAGTCGGACCTTCAGTCCAACTGTCTACAGCAGTGAGGTTTTTAAGCTTTTATGCGGCTTCAGTGAAAGGAAGTTCCCCCAATGAAAGGTTGTGCATGTGTGTATATGTACATACACACACACGTATGGATATAAACATTTATCTTCTTTCCACGCCTTGTACCCTCAAAAGATCTTTGTAGTCACTTTTGGTATTCAGAGTACACTAAATGTACTTAACACGTTACAACTGAAGAAGCTTGTGTGTACTTGAAAGAGTCTGAGTGTTGGGAGTCTGATGAGCTCGGGTTCAAATCCAGGGTCTTCCATATAGATGACAGCCTGAACAATGTTCTCATCCAACCCCAGTTTCTTTGTCGATAAGTAATAATACCAACTGTGTGGAACTTCTATAAAGACCAGGGGAGTCTGTACCTAGCATAGTGCCTTAGGACTGAGTAGGCACTCCAAAGAGACGATGGTTATTAATATGAAAGATAAGTTGCCTTGAAGTGGTATTTGCATTGGAGAAAATACTCAGGACTTGTCACTTTGAATCTCCTGCTCCTGGTACAACATAGCTCCCCAAATACGAAGTCAAGTAGAAGTCAAGTAGAGTCCCAATCACAGTGTCCTGTACAGTTTTGGTTTTTGCTTTTTACACATAGACAACCTATATTGCTTTTGGTGTAATGTATATTGCGAAGTATCAAAATAATGTTTCCTCAGTTTTAAGACACTTGCTTTTTCACAACTGAATGTTTTGGAAATCAGAATGAGCTTTAGAGTCAGTGTCAAGGGCAGCCCCGGTGGCGCAGCGGTTTAACGCCGCCTGCAGCCTGGGGTGTGATCCTGGAGACCCGGGATCGAGTCTCACATCGGGCTTCCTGCATGGAGCCTGCTTCTCCCTCTGCCTGTGTCTCTGCCTCTCTCTCTAGGTCTCTATGAATAAATAAACAAAATCTTAAAAAAAAGAAAAAAAAGAATCAGTGTCAAAATAAACACGTCAACTGTTAGGTATAAGGGTTGCTAAGAAGAATTGTCATTTGCTTGTGATGGGTGAATTCAGACAGATTTCTCAGAGTAAAGAATTTTCAAAGCCAGGAATTACTGGTATTTATGCTCCACTCAGTTGCAAAACATCTGTCTGTCAGGCTTTTCAAGAGAAGCTGTTGAACTTCCTGCAAGATGTAATCAATTTTTAAAAATTTCAGATTATGAGCAGCCCAGGTGGCTCAGCAGTTTAGCGCCGTTTTCAGCCCAGGGCCTGATCCTGGAGACCTGGGATCGAGTCCCACGTCGGGCTTCCTCCATGGAGCCTGCTTCTCCCTCTGCCTGTGTCTCTGCCTCTCTCTTGCCCTCTGTGTCTCTCATGAATAAATAAATAAAATCTTAAAAAAAAAATTTAAGATTCTAAATCAGGTGCTGCAGAGGTCAAACTCACAGGCACTTTTATGAAAGTGTCACCTTTGCTTGAACTGCCAGTGTTCTAGTGAATCCAAGGCCTGTGGAGAATATGAGTTATGATGTGGGTGTGAATAAAACGTGTGCTGTTTATTGGTTAAAAAAATGTATACGTTCAGTGTTGCATTTCTGGTTTTCTCTCTCTGATTAAAACTATCTTTTTAATTAGATAAAGTAATCTTTCTTCTAATTGACAGACTCAGCAGAGAAAGCTTCTCGCTTTTAAAGTCACAGGTTAATGTATAATTAAATTTATACTAGAGATGTCTGCACTTTTGCTTTATGTATGTTATACTTCAATACAACACTTAAAAGTTACAGAGAGATGTTCCCGTGTATTTAGCTTAAATAACTGAAGATGTATCAAAATATACCAGTTATAGCTTTCAAACTAGCAAGTATAATTTTTTTAAGTTTGTGGATTTTTTTTAGTAATCTCTCCACCCAACACGGTGTTCGAACTCATGACCACGAGATCAAGAGTTGCATGCTCTTCTGACCAAGCCAGGCAGGTGCTCCTGAATGAGTAAGTATAGTTGATCATTTATAGAACATACCTGCTTGGTAAGTTCTAAATGGTATGGTCTAAATCCTGGACCCCTTCCTATTGCCCCTGTACGTCTACCGCCCTTAAGAGAGAAAAGAAAAAGATAGTAATCAAGGACTTTACTAAGTCTGTTCCTCAGACTCAGAAACCCCACACTGTCATCTTGGTCAAAGAGGGACCGACCAGGGGATGCCAAGCTGTGCTTCCTGTTGCCAGCCTGGAAGGTTAGGCCTGTTTAAGCTTCCTCTGTGACCTCTCATTTGTGAATTAGTTCTAACCCTTTGAGATCCCAACTATACCAATTTTAAAAATGCTAGTCTCAACAACAATTTATTTGGGAGCCATTTCAGTTGGCTGCACTTTGCTTTATTAGTAACTAAAAATTATGATTGGGGTCCCCTCCACTGCCTGTGGGGAAAAAAAAAAGCTTCATTTGTACACACCCTGGGGACACTTACAATAATGACCTGGGAACCTAGAGTGGAGAGAGAGCATTGAAAATCAAAGTACTATTTGGGCATTTTTAGCATTTCAGAAGCCAAGCAGTGCTTGTAGCTTGAGAAATTTTGAAGGGATTTTCTAAACGTTGGGTTCTGCAAAGGGGAAACAGATATTGGAACAATTTTGCAAAGTTGCCAATCTTTTGGAGGAGTTAACTGACCGTGATAACTTACCGGTTGGAGTATATTCTCATTTCCATGTGGCTCAGTCTTCATAAATGTCCCTTACAGTGGTGCCTATGACAAAGACAAGAGATCCGTTGAGGTTGGCATCAACCTAAACAATAAAAGTTAAAAGTTTAAAAGAGAATTTCAGTGAGATCTTTCATTAACATTTATGAAGTAAAAGGTTTAAAAATAGAATTTCACAGTCCGCATGTTTTGAATGTTTGTCTTTTTAAATAGTGAATTAAGGGTTGTGTCATTCTTTTTCCTTTGTGTTCAGTTTCCTTTTCAGCTGCTACAGAGTGACATGGTTAACACCTTCAGCCATCAGAGGGTTGAAAAAGAAAATAATGTGTCCCTCTGGATTCTGGTTATGGGTCTGCACCCCCGCACCTGCTAGCTCAGTGTCAAAGCTCCATGGATGCCAGGATTCCAAAGCTTAAACCTCCACTCACAAGCAAAAGGGTTAGATAAGGAAGTGGGGCGAAGAAATTATTTTTAATTAAAGAAGTGGAATCTGGGGCACCTGAGTGGCTCAGTCACTGAGCGTTTGCCTTCGGCTCAGGTCCTGGTCCCAGGGTTCTGGGATCAAGCCCCATGTTGGGCCCCCTGCTCAAAGGGGAGCCTGCTTCTCCCACTCCCTCTGCCTGCTGCTCTGCCTACTTGTGTGCTCCTGCTCTCTCTCTTTCTGTCAAATAAGTAAATAAAATCTTTTTAAAAAATAAAGAAGGAGAATATAAAAGCAATGGTTATGAAAGTTTAGCTGAAAACTGCGGGCCTTTCCAAGGCATCTGAGTATTAGGATCGGTGATGTGAATGTCCCTTTTCATAATGATTGCAGTGGGCGGAGCAATCATCCACAGGCAAGTCCTTCCTCTGGTCACCAGACAAGAGAGGCTCGGTGGACTCAGGTGAAGTGTCTGTTCAATGAGGTGGGTCTGTTCTTGAGAGCCTGTGATGGGTCTAAGTTCTAAGTCCTGGGGCAGGACTCTTCGGAGGGGCTCTTTACTCGGAAAGGAGTAAAGTCTGAAGACATTGAGAAACAAGTACTTGCAGTCAGTAAGGGCCTCTCTGGCCACAGTCACACTGGTGAGGGATCAGCAGGACGCGCAGTGCCCCAGCCTAATACTGGTTTACAAGTTCCCACATCAGCGCAAAGTTCAAATGGCTGCTCTGCCGCTCACTCGCCCTGTGATTTAGGGAAAGTTGCTTAACGGCCCAAAGCCTCACTTTTGCCATCTGTAAAATGGGGGTGATAATGGTCGCCACTTACAGGGTTGTTTAAGGGCCAGTGTATGGAAGGCCTTTTAGCCTAGCACCTGGCACATCGCATGATTGAAATGTGTTTCTACCCTTTTATTACTTAAGCCATTTCTAACTATGTGATTTGAACGTTATGATGCCAGTTTACGAAACAATTCACACCACTGTGGGGTTTCATGAGTAGCTGGGAGCTCTAAGTTGTGCCATGGGAAAGGGTCCTTGCTTGGCTTTTCAATTCCTGTTCCATAACTTGGCCTCTTACACCCCCCAGGGTCCGAACTCTGGGACTCCGGGAAATGCAAAAGGGTAGGAGGGGGACAGCTGCCCTGCTGAGGAGGCCCAGTACCACCCTGCATCCTCAGCCTCCTCTGCCCTCTGCTATCTGGCCCTCGGGCCTAGGATGTGTGTGGACAAGGAGAGCAGCTGTGACTATCTGGACGAAGGCACCAGCTACGGGTGGCTGCATCAAGAGCTGCCTCCAGGGGCGTGATCCCTGGGCCCTGGGATCGAGTCCAGCATCAGGCTTCCTACATGGAGCCTGCTTCTCCCTCTGCTGTGTCTCTGCCTCTCTCTCACTCTGTCTTCATGAATAAATAAATAAAACCCTTAAAAAAAAAAAAAAAAAAAAAGAGCTGCCCCAGAAGGGCAGCGTCCAGCAGAGCTGACATGGGTTGGTTCCCCAGGGGTCTGGAAGGCCCCACCCCTTAGATCAAGTAGCAGAAACCGATGCCCAGAGTAAACACCGAGACCAGCGAGGAGGCCCAACGACCGTTGGTGGAGCTGATTCAGGGACTCAGGCACTTCTTCCTCCCTCCCTCCCACCCCTGGGCCCACAGTGGCTGACAGTGGGAACTCCAAGAATAGGGCCTTCCTTCTTCCTACTCTGATGGCAGGCCTGTTGGTCAGCAGCGGCCTCAGGGAATTATAAACCTTTAGGAGAAAGAAATTACAGTCCAGGGCTCCACACAGACCCTTCAGTGAAAATCTGTTCAGCTTGAGGAGGCCTGCCAAGCTCTGTTCTGCTGAGGAGGCCCAGTCCTTAGCTCCGGATGCAGCTCGGTAGGAACCAGCAGCTGCCCTAAACACCAGCCCTCTCTCTCAGCCCTCTTCTCTCTCCCATGGCGCCTACTTCAAACCTTCTCCATTCTTAAAAATCAATAGGGAAATTCTCTACCTAGTAGAAAAATGGGCAAGGACATGACATCAGCCAGCGCTCTCCAGAGAAACAGAACAATGGGATATACATACATACATACATAGCTTTATTAGAAGGAATTGCTTACATGATTATGGACACTGAGAAGTCTCAAGATAACGCTGTCTGTAGGCTGGAGGCCCAGGAAATCCAGGGACGTAATTCAGCCCAAATCTGAAGGCCCAAGAACCCATGATGGTGTAAATCGCAGTCCCAGGACAGGAGAAGATGACATGTCTCAGGTCAAGCAGTGAGGTAAGAAAACCGGGTGAATTCCTCCTTTCTTCCTCTGCTCTTCGTTCTATTGAGGCCATGACCACCCACACTGGGGAGGACCATCTACTTTACTGAGCCTAGCAATTCAAATGCTAATCTCATCTGGAAACACCCGCACTGACACACCCAGAAATGATGCTTAGTCTAGGCCCCCATGGCCATTCCACTTGATCCATAGAATGAACCATCCTGGACATAAATGAACAGAGTACAAGTTCACAGCTACACATCTTCCCTAGTAGACATTCTCACATGTACCAAGAAGTGTGGATAAGAAATAGACTAAGGAAGGACAGTCCAGGTGGCTCAGCGGTTTAGCACCTCCTTCAGCCCAGGGCCTGATCCTAGAGTCCCGGGATCGAGTCCCGTGTCCGGCTCCCTGCATGGAGCCTGCTTCTCCCTCTGCCTGTGTCTCTGCCTCTGTGTGTGTGTATGTGTGTGTGTGTGTGTGTGTGTGTGTGTGTGTGTGTCTCATGAATAAATAAATAAAATCTTTAAAAAAAAAAGAAATAGACTAAGGAAAATAAGGGGCACCTGGGGGGCTCAGCAGTTGAGTGTCTGCCTTTGGCTCAGGTCACAATCCCGGAGTCCCTGGATTGAGTCCCACATCGGGCTTCTTACAGGGAGCCTGCTTCTCCCTCTGCCTGTGTCTCTGCCTCTCTCTCCGTGTCCCCCATAAATAAATAAATAAATTTTTTTTTTTTTTTAAAGAAGATATCCTTCATAGCTGGCTGGATTTATTTGTGTGGACATGGAATCGTCTTCGAGACACAGTTTAGGTGAAAAAGTGTGGTTTAGAACAGGGTTCTGGCTTTAGACTAGCCCTCCAAAGAGCTTGTGTGAATTTACATAGTGTTATACTCCCCCCAGTCACTGACAATGTAATTTATTAGTGAATATTTTCATTTTGGCCAATCTGATAGGTAAAAAAAATGAAATCTTGTTTCCCTTTGGATTTAACTGGGAGGAAAAGAATGATTTCATTTTTAACAGATTTTCTTGCCTTGCACTAACAGAGAAATAGAAACCTCAGTGAGAACATCTTCAGCCTGTCCCCACAGCCAAGCCTATGCTCTTTCCTCCCCCACACTTGTCTTTCCACTCTCTTCACCTACCCCAGTTCTGATGCCATCCCCAGCTTCCGGAGGACTTTGTCTCTCTCCTTCCAAGTATATGCCTCAAGGAAGGGAGAAGAAAGAGGGAAGGCCTCTTTCCCTCCTGGATTTTTTTTTATCATTCGTATTTAAATTCACCAGAATCTCCCAGATCTAAAACCACCACCCAGCAGCTGCCCCAGACCCTCTTTTTTTCTTTTTCATTAAACTTCTTGAAAGAGGTGTCTACACTGCCTATAACCTGCTCCTCTCCCCATGCTCACTCTCTAGCCTACCTGCCTTCTGTCTCCACTACCGTCCTTGAACTTGTCCCTCCAAAATCACCAGTGACTTCCATGTTGCTCAAATCACTGGACACCTCTTCCAACCATTCTCATCTGCTCCTTCAGCTAGCTTCAGTTACCATGTCCCCATCTTTGCTCTAGCCCCCTCAATAACTAACGAGCTAATTAAGTGACTAACTTGCTGGTGCTGGTCATCTACCTTGGGTGCCCTGCAGGCACTTCAGCCTCAGAGTGAGGGAACCCTAATAACCCCCTCACCCCCAGCCCCCCACCCCGTACCCATCACCCCCACCTCGTCCCCCCTCTCTCTCTCAGTAGATGGCTCTGTCATCCATCCAGTTGGCCAAGCCAGAGACTTGGGAGCTGTCCTGTCTGTCACCGCCCTGCACTTCCTTGTCCAACCTTCCAGTTACTCTTTGAATCTTCCCCTCAGCTACTATCCTAGTTCAGGCCACCATTTTCTCTGGGACCTTACAACAGCTTCTCCTCATCGGATTCTCCATGCTCCCCCACAATAACTTTTACAAGGGCTTCCTCCTCCCTCAGGGTAAATCCAGATTCCTTAACATAGGTTACTAGACCCTTTGCAGCCTGGTCTCATTCACCAACGCCTCTCTTGCATTCTAAGAGCCAGCCCTTCTGAACTTCATACAGCTTGTTAATGCCCACCATTCCTGCTCACTTCTGACTTTTGATATGGCATTCCCTCTGCTTCCTCTTTTTCCTTCTCTTCTCCAGGGTAACTTTTACTCATCCTTCAGGTCTTGGCTTACAGGTCTCTTCCTCCAGAGACTCCAAATTTGATTGCTTCATTAGTCTGATTCTTCCAATAAGATTGAAATTAAAATGGAGCCTATGCTCCTCCTAGCACATCACTGTGCCCCCTACCACAGTCTCTGGCACGAGTAAGTGCCAAATAACCATTGCAGGAACAGAGGAATGCACGATCTACCCCCACTCCACAAGGCATTTTAACAAAGAAGCATAAATGGCGTCCTGCTGCTTTTGTGGAATCATTAGGAGAGAGACAGCTTAGCCAGAGGTACCCTACAGAGTTAGAATTATAATTCTGACTAATTTGCTAGAATTGTCCCTCTGGTGATAGATTTTAGAATTTACAGAAATTTTGCAATACCACATTCCCACATCTTCCTATTTATTTATTTATTTAAAGATTGTATTTATTTATTGGAGAGAGTGCAAAGAGAGAGAAAGTGCGCGTGCACGCATGAGCAGGGGGAAGGAGCAGAGGGAGAGGGAGAAGCAGGCTTCCCACTGAGCAAGGAGCCCACCTGGGGGGGGCCTCCATCCCAGGACCCCAGGATCATGACCTGAGCCTGAAAGGCAGACGCTTAACCAACTGAGGGGTGTGTGTGTGTGTGTGTGTGTGTGTGTGTGTAAATGCACATATGTGTATCAGAGAACAGCTCTGCCAAGTTGGTTTTTGTAGTCCAGTAGTTCGAACTAAAAATCTGTGAGAAGGTTGTTTTTTAGCAAGTTTTCCAAAAATAATCTTGAAGTAAGAGAGTAGGAACTGTGTATTTAAAAAAATATATTTTAATGGCAGCTGTACATAAGTACAGTTCATGTTGCTTACATTTTAGCACACAGATACCTGAAGCGCGCTGTTGAGATACATCAGTGTACACCTTCTGAGGCTCAAACCTGACCAGTGTCAGTTAAGGGTGACAACTGTTGGCAGAAGACGAAGCGTTTGGAAGCTAGAAACATGGCTATCAGCTCAGATTAATTCTGAGAAGGGGAGATGGAATCAATGAGCGTGTGAATCCAAGCAAAATTCATACAGAATTTCTTGGAATGCAGGCAGAGCAGAAGCAAACCTTTTAGAAACTCTAAGAATTTACACATCAAGGTGAATAAAGGGAGCAGGAAAGAAATGGCATGCCCTCTGCTGCCACCTTCCCACCTCTTGCCACACAGACCCCGGGGATTCCCTTCACTCAGCCCCGGCCTGAGTGCATTTCGGTGCTCGCCACCTGACAGCGGAGGGTCTGTCTGTCTGCCGGAGCCACTAGCCAGGCTCAGGCCCTGCCACCGCCTGGCTTCTGTCCGGGCTCAAGGTCAGGAAGGGACTTCTGTGCTGTCGTGATCGAGCCGTGGGGTCTGGAGTCTGGAGATCGAAAGCCTCGTTCCAGCATTTTCTTTCTTTCTTTTTTTTTTTTTTAAGATTTTATCTATTTATTCATGAGAGACAAAGAGAGAGAGAGAGAGAGAGAGAGAGGCAGAGACACAGGCAGAGGGAGAAGCAGGCTCCATGCAGGGAGCCCGGCATGGGGCTCGATCCCAGGTCTCCAGGATCACGACCTGGGCTGAAGGCGGCGCTAAACCGCTGAGCCACCTGGGCTGCCCAGTTCCAGCATTTTCTAGCCGATCAGTGCCTGCCCAATTTTCCTGTGTCTCAGTCTCCTGTTCCGTGAAAAGTAGGGGATGGTAAAGTCGGCCCGTAGGGCTGGGTGAGGGTTCAAGGAACCGTGTATGAAGTTCATAGAACAATACTTGGTCCGTAGTAAAGCGTGGTCCATAAACATTAGCTACCATCATTCCTTATTTCCTTATTTCCTTATTCCTTCCTTTCTTGACTCATCTGAGCCTATTTTCCTGGAGGAATCCTTTGCAGATAGACTCTGCTTCTTCAATTTACTGCTGAAAACACTTGGAGAAATTTCTTGTGGCTTCTAGGGAAACCCTAAATGCTTCAAGAGGCTGACAGGCCCTGTGTCCGGCAACAGGCCCATCCGTACCCACTGCCCTGTTCTCAGAGCTCCAGACACTCTGACCTCCTTTCAGTTCTTCAAACCCTCGGAGCTTCCTCTCACCTCAGGGCTTTTACACAAGCTGCTTCCTCTGCCCGGAATGCCGACTCATCCTTCCCGTCTCCACCGGAGCCTCCTCACTTCCTCAGGGAGACCTTGCCCGCCGCCCTAACCGGGCCAGACCGCCCTGTGGCACCGCGTATTGCTCCTCCATGGGCTTCTCAAGGTCCCTCTCTGACACGTTTCCCTGTGGTGATTAGACGGACTCTTTCCTCTCATCCTGACAGTGGAAGCTCAAGGAAGGCAGAGACCACGTCTATGGTGTTCATCTGTTCCACCCTCAGAGCCTGGCGTAGCTCCTGAATGTAACATGGTTGGTGCTCCATTAATATCTTGGAGATATGGGGGCGCCCTGGGGCCTGAGGTCAAGCAGGTCATGATCCTGGGGTCCTGGGATTGAGTCCCACATTGGGCTCCCCACAGGGACCCTGCATCTCCCTCTCTCTATGTCTCTCATGAACAAATAAAATCTTAAAAATTATATATATATATATATATATATATATATATATATATATATATATCTTGGAGATATGGAAGGAGGAAATGAAAAGGGACGCCCAAGTGTCCTCGCCTGCTCTGGAGGCCACCATGCCGAGAGGGTGTGTGCTGGTGGCAAGGAACCATCTAATCTCCGAGCTTAAGCCTGTACGGTCTTCCCTTCCCCACTGCCTTGGATTCGTTCATGTGTTTCATTCTCAATTTAATCCCAGTGTTTTTTCCTTAGGAAAAGTGGTCCTAACATTGGCATTATAATGGGGCCTTTGAATGTAATTTGTAGCATATTTTTTTCTCATGCAGACATTTTGTGGCTCTAAGAGAAAGGACAAGGTCATAGGCATGTGACCCCCCATGCAGTTCCTCGGCCAGCCCATCAGCGTGCTCCCTGCTATCGCCGCCTTGTGTTGCAAAAGGATCCACGGAAGGAGCTCCAGTACAAGCAAAAGGTGATGGAAAGAAGAGGGGAGAGAAAGGTCTTCCGGGGTCACCATTTCTACCACCTAGGGAAAGCACTAGTGAACCACCGGAAGCATAAACACAAGGACTCGGTTCTCTGGTTCTCTGAACTAGAAGCAGAAAGGAGCGGCATTCCTCTCGCCGCATGGGGGTGACCTTGGATGAACTCTGGAGGAATCCAAGAAGAAGGAAGGTCTGAGTCGAAAGGGATGTTTTGCCCTCAGTCCCACCCTAGCCTTCCATGCACCAGCCGGCTGAGGGCCAGGGAAGTGAAGTGGCCTGCGGGGGCTGCACAGAAGCCTGGGTTCCCTGGGGGCCGGAGGGTTTGTGGGGGGCGGGCCGGAGCCCCAACCGAGGTCTTTAGTGGCTTGTGGCTCTGAGCTCTTATCCAGAGCTTAAGCACATCACTGTGCTTAAATACTTCCAGAACTGTGTGCTGTATGAAGTAGTTTCATTACCTCTCTTTTACAGATAAAAACACTGAAGCTCCGGAAGGCCTGGCCCAAGGACAAAAGCTGTTCAGTGGAAACATTCTGAGGTTGACGCTGCCGGGGATCCCCGGCCTTGACTCTGCACCTGAGCAGCCTTATCTGTACGTGCTCTGGCTTAGAGTCAGCTGGTTACCCCCGTTGCCCCACTGCCAGTAGGCACAGCACCCCCTTTGGCTCTCACAGAGTGCCCCGGTTTGGGATGACACCCTGCTTGTGCAATCACTCCAGTATCTACAAAAGGGGGTTATTTGTATTCCCTACTCAGGGAGTGGTGGATTTTGCATGGAAGATGCATGGGACTCTGGCACATTGTAAGCACTAAATAGGTGCTCACTGTTATTATTATTGTTTTTATTGTTATTATAATTATTAGACAGACATCTGAAGAGGGAACAGTCAAGGAGTGCTGCTTCCACTGCTCCGCCAGTCACATTCTCTGCCTGGGTCTCCTTGGGTCTGGAAATTGCAATTAATTTTTTTTTCTTTGACTCTAAAGTCTAGAGCCCAGATTCTTTCTTTTTCTTTTTTCTTTCTTTTTTTTTTTTTTTTTAGAGTACAGATTCTGAGGAAGAGTCACAGAGAGAATCCTACAGAGGATCCCCTCCCCCAACCCCATCCCGTGCTTAATTAAGTGAGTGGCTTAGGGGACTTGCCTCCTCTTCAAGATTAAGAGGTGGGTGTGAATATTTTCCTCTGGCCCCCTTAAATGTTCTTGATTACAGTAATAAAAATGCTAAGCTCTATTGCCTCTCATTGGAGTAAAGGCGGCTGAAAACTCCTCATTCCCTGAAGAACCTAATTGTTGATTCTAGTGCATCTAAACAGGTGTTCTTTAGATTGCTTTTTCTAATGCCTTTTCACTGGAAAGATCAATTTAAATGTTGCTTTGAGCTAATCAGTGATTGCTTCTGTATTCATCCAAATTTATGTCTTTGCTTCTGTGTGCTGGATGAGACATTACTTTCAAAGTCTATAAACTTAAGTAAGGTAGGTGATTTTCAATATAGCTCTTTGTCCTCTCTTCTGTCTTCCATATTTTATGTGAAATATGCATGTATTTCTTTTATTATTTAAAATCCTAGTTTAAACCCATAGTTTAAACCCCTAGTTTAAACCCCTAGTTTAAACTTCCTGAATCATCGTTGGATATCTTGTAGCACCAAGTGCGGTATGCCTACACAAACGGGTATTCAATAAATATTTGTGGAAAAAATAAATTAACACCTTCACCTGGATTACAAACACATTGGATTTGTTATCTCTAGGAGTGTGAGTTCGGGAATTCTTTAAATATTGTCTGGACTTCCCTGTGTCTGCATCTGTGTTTATTCTGTTCTCCCTGCCTAGAGTCCCCTCGGTTTCATCCCTTGGAAGTCTCACCAAATGCCAGTTGCTCCATGACCCCAACTTCCAGTCTCCAGCCAGCTCTCCTGCAGCCAGTCTTCGAACAAAGGAGCTGGCAAGGGTCACATCTGTGACTCTCCAAACCCCACAGTACTCTGCGCTTCCCTCATGTCATCCCATCGGTATTCGTGCCCTGCCTTCCTTCACCCATCGTGAGCACGTGAACTTCCTAAGGTGAGACAGAGGGTGTGCTCTGCTGAGCCACCTGCACAGACTGAAAAGCCGTCATCGTGTAATGAACTGTAGGTTTCTCATTTTAAAGAATGACATTTTAAAAGTAGAGTCTAGCTGAATGGAGACGTGACGAATGTGCATCTTCGACCAAGTCCTCAGACCATGGAGCTTGAGAACTTAGAAGCCATCAGTTGGCATCCTCTTTTGCAAGCGAAGAACCCCTGGTTCAGAGCGTCTGGGGTCGTGCTTGAGGTCACCTGGCTGGGAAAAACCAGAGTTCTGCCAGCAGGTCTTCTGAATGCTCTTCCAGACATATCTTGGGCCATAATTGAACATGTGTCAGTTTCTCCTTGAGTATAAAGTACACTTCATGATTGAATATGGTAACTGGCTCACTATTCATAGTTCCCCACTCCCTCCCTTTTAGTGCCTGTTTCTAAGCAGCAAAGTTGTGGTTCAGTGACTTCTGTCTGGATAATATGAAAACAGGGCACCCAGCCAATTCTGATGAGCTAACTATTTCCCTAAATTATCATGCCTAAGCAAAGGGCCCCAAACCTGCTGTTCAACACTTATCATTGGATCTGGGGGATGGGCTATGCTCAGGCATATCATCAAATAGCTGAAATTTTACATCTAAGATTGTCAAGCAGTGAAAATTGGCATCCTTAGAAATGACTGACATTCCCCTGCCTCATTTCTGCTACACTGAGTTAGGTAAAGAAAAAAAAAATTCACCTTCACTCTTCTTACAGATTTCTTGCTGAAGACCCATGTGACAGGACTATAAATTTTCACCAGAAATTGATGGGAGAATGGACCCTTCAAAGTGCCTAGAAGACTTTGCAAAAGGTCCCAATTAACAGAATGCAGCTAACACCTCAAAAAATAAAATAGAATAAATGTTGCAGTGGGAGTGAATCTTGCTCGGAGTGCTGTGTTGTTGGCTGATTGCCTGGCAAGAGTGGTGGCCAGGACTTGCCAGCTGGCTGATCCACACGCCTGTAAAGGATGCGGTCAGCTTACACCTTGGCAAACTATGATTTTGATGGAAATCTTAGAGGTCGGCAGGCGTTCTCCCTCATAAAGTGCACTATCAGGTCATTGCTTTTGTGTGAGTGAAGAAAATATCCTGATGGCCAGGATTAGTGGGACCAGGTCGGGACTCTGCTCCAAGGGAGAGTTCATTGCTGGATCAGAATAGATCTATATCCTAAAGGAGACACAGGGTGTAATTGAAGGTGGCGCATTCATCCCCAAAATCCCCATGTTAAACCAGTCAGGCCACTGAAGCAAACCAACTGGCTCACCAACAACACACATCTTCCCACGAGTTCCACTCAGCAACCAGTTCGTCAAACAACTCCAAAGCCACTGTTATCCTATCCTTTAATATTTACTCATATTAATGTGTGAGTAGTTGTGTCGCTTGTTTCTTTTGTGTAGAGCTGAAGACAGAGATCAAGGGTAACCATTCTAGTAGCCCCCACAATGGCTAGCTTAGCATTTTTCACATGGAGGCATTCAATGAATGATAGAACTGCAAAAGGAGCTTCCTTTGTCCAGAGTCCATACTGAAAACTTATAAACTCTTTCAAAAAACTGACAAAATCTTTCTCAATTTCCCAGATGGATTTATTTTTTTGAAATTTATTAAAAACTGATTTTAATATTTATTTTTTTTAAATCAAACACACAAGAATAGCTAGAAAAAAATACCGTGAACAAGTTTAAAAACCAAATACAGACTCGGAAAAGCATTTGCAAGACTGTAGATGTGAATAACAAAGGGTCAATATCCTTAGTCTATAAGAGTGGACAAAGAATGTGATCTGGGAATTTACAAAATGAGAAATGACTATTCAACATATGAAAGCATTTTCAACCTTCCTAGTAACCAAAGAATACAAATGGAATCAGATACCTCTTTTCATCTATCATATAAAGAAAAACCTGAGTTGTACTAGATGTGGGTTATTTGACTGTACTAGATGTGGGTTATTTGACACTTTCACGCACCACCCATGGCAATGCAAAATGAAATGACCTTTCTGGAAGGCAAATTGTCAATGTATATTTAAAGGTGAAACTCTATGACCTGCAGAAATTCATCCCAATTGAATGACTGCCTCCCAGATAAATATGTAAAGATCTGTATAAGCAAACCAGAAGAGCTTAAATGTTGAACAACAGAAGATTAATCAAATGAGATAAACTACACCCATCATGTAGCCATTAAATTGGTAAAATTCATATTTATTAGTTGGACTAGAAAGACATTTAAAACATATTAAGAAAAAAAGCAGGCCACAGAAAAGTATGATCAAGTTTTTGAAAAACATATTTATACATATACACACATCTGTTTATATTTACACACATGCACACAAACATATAGGTTTAGCTCTGTAAGATAGCTGTGATTTACACCTTCCTCAGTGTTGTTTTCCTATGAAAAGATTGATTGAGCTTAGCTCTGTGATAATAAATATAGGGTTTTGTTCAAACATACGTAAAGCTTTTATTTATTATTTATTTATTTATCTATTTATTTATTTTCAAGCCAAACATTTAAAATATTTAATATTAAAAATATTGGAGTATTAAATATTTAAACCAAACAAAAACCGAAGATTTAATTCAGCTGACAGAGGTTTGGACATACAGAAGAGTGTATCAGAGGAGAACTTCTACAGCTGCTTGCTTGATTAATGATGAATGTACTAATGGTTTTTTTTTTCCTTGCCAGAGATCAGACTGGATTAGGTTTTTAGACTTAAATATTAGTCAGTGTGAAATGTGAATATATACATATGCATGTAGGAATGGGGAGGTTGGATTAAAATGAAACCTAACAAGTCTTCCATGCTTCAGATTTGCTCCATTATAACTATATGCAATCAACCCTTGACTTATGCTGCACTGGATATTGGAGGATTATTTCAAGTCTGAGGTTGGTTGTACCGTTTCAAATATTTGGAGGAGGGGAAATTAATGGGGAAGTGAGGGAGAGTAACAAAACAGGAGGGAAAAACTATAAAAGGGTAGGGGGAAAAAGAATCTTTGTTTTAATGCCTTAGAAAATCAGTTGGTGGAGAATAGTTGAAAATTACTAAAGTTGAATATAGTAAATCAAATTAGCATTAGTATTTGTGAGTATGTGATTGTGAAAAGATGAGCTAAATGACTATCTAACTGTCTTTTCAAGACCATTGGTAATAGAATCAATTATGGTTCATTATTAACTATATTAACAGAAAATTAGCCTTACCAGCTCCTAAAAATATGAGGTTGTTATAATAGACTGTGGTCCCTTATCAGCATATGTAAAACTTAGAGGCTTATAAAGCAGCTCCCTTCCCAGAACTACACTAGATTAGATGATCAATTAATGGCTAAAATGTTATTGTATCTCTTTTTAATATTTCTTGTCAAAAACTTAAATGTTCCTGATTCAACTTGTGTTTCTATTTGAGTAATATAATTTGGTCATAATTGGTTTCATTTCGATTGTCTTTACATTTTGGGTACTTATTATCTTTTCTCTCACCCACTGGGAATGCCAAGTACCAATTTTTGCTGTTTAGCAAGTCAGTAAGGAGCTTCCCACTGAGTTCCTTAATTATTGTTAATTGAATATTGTAAATGGTTTTTCAGGATCACCGTCTTGGCAATCTATGTGACATTTTTCTCAGTTAGCAAGAGTTAAAGCACCAAGAATCCTTCTACCCCTTTCCATACAATCATCCTATCAAATAACCAGTTCCTATAAAAACTAGTCTCCTCTCTTCATATGTCAAGTCACATGCATGCTTCCTGTGGCACTTAGAACATGGGGACTACTCAACGAGTATTGAACAACAGCTGTCCTTTAAAATAGAATGATTCCCAGGTCCAGTATGTGAGGGAACATACCCTTTCACTTTCCAGAGCTCTTACCATGCCTCTCATTCAGCATGTCAGACCTGGTACTCTTAGGTAGAGTTCGTCCATTCTCACGTACCAGGACCAAGCTTTCTAGTGCTTTTTGCTGCTCTTTAATCAAAAGAAAGTAAAAAAAAAAAAAAAAAAAAAGTAAATAAAAAGGCTCAGAAGATCTGAGAATGTCAGAAATGCCACAGGCAAAAAACTGGAGAGTAGAAAAATCACTGAGCCAGCCTTCCTATGTCCTTCTTGCCTTACGATGAACAATAAAAAAGAAGTGAGAAATCTATGATGTGCCTTTTGAACTTTCAAACTGTGTCTCTGTTTTGGGGGGAGGCAAGTGGGTGAGGCTTCAATGTACTGAAGTTGTGTTGGAGGTTGGTTTTTAGCTACATGAAATCTTCCCTTTCTTAGTGATTTGTCTTCTTGCCTGGTCAATGAAACCTCAACCATCCTTAAGAGATCAGGACCAGAAGAAGCCTTAGGACATGATCTAGAGTCTTCTTTTCTATCACGGTGCCCTAGAAATTACCAGAAAGAGAGACAGAGCCTTTCCAACTAGGGCCCGGCAGAATGGCTCCCGCAAAGAAGGGTAGCGAGAAGAAGAAGGGCCGTTCTGCCATCAACGAGGTAGTGACCAGAGAATACACCATCAACATTCACAAACGTATCCATGGAGTGGGTTTCAAGAAGCGTGCCCCTCGGGCACTCAAAGAGATCCGGAAATTTGCCATGAAGGAGATGGGAACTCCAGATGTGCGCATTGACACCAGGCTCAACAAAGCTGTCTGGGCCAAAGGAATAAGGAATGTTCCATACCGTATCCGTGTGCGGTTGTCCAGAAAACGTAACGAGGATGAAGATTCACCAAACAAGCTCTACACGCTGGTTACCTACGTACCTGTCACCACTTTCAAAAATCTACAGACTGTTAATGTGGATGAGAACTAATCGCTGATTGTCAAATAAAGGTATAAAACTGCAAAAAAAAAAAAGAAAGAGAGACAGAGAGAGACAAAGAGTGATTGTCTCTTTGGAGGGGCAAGCTTCCTCAGGCTGGGCTAGTAATCCCTTTGAACATAAATGACATTTTCTGCCAGGACTTTTGCCTCGTATCTGGCCAATTGCTACTCAATTTGGCAGGTTTCAGGTGGAGATACAAATGCAAGGCCTACCTTTACTAATTTTCCAATGTTGAGTGCTCACTTCGGCAGCACATATACTAATTTTCCAATGTTGAGCTTTATGGACTACATGGTGATCATTCTGTCCATGGCTTTTTATTTTTCTATTCTTAGGAAAATAAGAATTTACATGTTTCTCAACTATTTGATCCTTGTTTATTATATATAGATTTTACAAGCCACCCCAAATCTTCTATGATAGATGAGTCAGAAGGAATAAGTGATTAAATGAATAAAATAATAATAATGTACCAAAGCTCAAGTTTAAGAGCACGTTTGCTAGTTCTGAAGAAGACCTGGTTATCATTACTTTTTAATTAGAGACAGCAATCAGAGCCTGCTTACACCACAGCCGTTTCTCACGAGAAATGCCCTAAACACACCCTTTTACTTCCCACCACTCGTTTGCTCCTAGGAATTGGACCAGAGGCAGACACCTGACCTGTGGGGAATCATTGCATTGGCTGGAAATGGCCTATCCTGTCACCTGGAAGCAACAGGTGAATGAGGCCAGGCAGATTCAGGCTTCAGGGAATTTAAAGGATAGGAAGAATGTGCTCAGTAGTAGGGGTGAGTTCAAACCAAAGGGTGTCCGTTATAACCGAGAGGGGCCTGAGAGCTGTACGGCCAGGCTGAGGGAGCAGAGACTGCAAGGAAGCCACGGAAGTGGGCAGGGGGGAGAAGAAAACACAGATCGGGCAGGATAGAGATGGGGAAGCCGAGGAGCCTGACCTGCCGTCCTTCCTGGAAGCTTCCACACCTGCTTCCCCTCCACGTGCCTTCTCCCGGTAAGTAAGCCTCCCGTTTCTCCAAGGAAACCCAACAGAACCTTTGTTGTTTGCAGCCAAGAGTCTCCCTGTGTGTCCAGGCATTTTCCCTTCTTCCTGTTTTTGCTCACTTGTAAAGTTTTGACCTGATCACTTTGGGCTTTTCCGTTTTTGCAAAAATATTAAAAACTGTTGTCTCCTAGAAAGATGTTTGGGAGCAGAAGTTTAAAAGTAGCCAACAGAAAGGGCCAATTATTCCCATTTCCTTGTCTCTAAATAAATACTGTATTAAAAACCCCTTAATATTTGGGAAAGGAGCTTCCCTTACTTCCTCCAACCGCTCGCTTGTTTTTCTTACAAACAGTGGAGCTCGTTTGCCGTGAGGCCCTGCTGTCTGATATTTGCATCCACTGGGGCTTTCTCCACGTTGTCAAGTTGCCTTGGATAGAAACTCTGGCTCCTTGACCTGACTTGGGGCTGGGACAAGCCCCCTGTCTCCACACATGCTTCCTTCTCCAGGGCTCAGTTCCCCACACGAGGCCTGTCTATCCGGGTGGAATGGGAGCAGCATGTCAGCCTGCCTCTGTATGTGACATGGAGCCTTTTTAAACTTTAAACATGGTCAAGCTGACTTACCGTGCTACAGAGAGATCCCAAGCTCTCCATCACTCCACCTCCTACAAAGAGAAGAACTGGTGATTAGCTTGATGGAAATGCAGACCCCATGGGGGTTCCACCACAATAGACATCTCTTAAGTCACCATGTCAGCCGCTGTCTTTCATTTCTCAGAGCCACCTCAGGCTTTTCAGAAATAAGGAGACCTTTAAACCCCTAATGCTTCTCATTTTCATCACTTTGGTATTCTTGGGGCCTAGAATACCTGTCACAAAGAATGCAAAATTTTAAATAATTCACAGATTTGCCAATGTTTCCTTTCTTTGGGGTGGGGGGAGGTGTCATCTTAATGACAGCATCGGCTACATAACCACTCAAGCCAGTTGTGCAAAATCCAGTTTGCTCATCAGCTGAAAATATCAGAAGGACTTTTCTTTTCTTTTTTTTTTTTTCTCGATAGTCACACAGAGAGAGAGAGAGAGAGAGAGACAGAGACACAGGCAGAGGGAGAAGCAGGCTCCATGCCCCAGGAGCCCGACGTGGGATTCGATCCCGGGTCTCCAGGATCGCGCCCTGGGCCAAAGGCAGGCGCCAAACCGCTGCGCCACCCAGGGATCCCCAGAAGGACTTTTCAATCTATGTGTGGATGCTGGATGTTCCAAGAAGTATGATTCTGAGTCACAGTATCTTTTATGGCAGGGTCCTCTAATTCTTAACCTTATGAGCTGTTCACACCCCCTCTACTGAGAAGCTTATTCGGTAAACCTCTTGCTTACTTTCTATGGGAGAACCCAGCTGCTTAATGGTACTTTTGCATAAACACCCCCTTCTCGCCCCCCTGGCACTCATGCCACCAAGTGGCCCTTAATGCTCTCATTCTACCCAGCTGGAATGTCCTCCTTTTCCTGTCCAGCTGTCAGAGCCCAGCTTAAGTCTTCCCTTCTTTCCAAATTCTTCTCTGATTTTTCCAGTTTTTCTGAACTCTCACAGCCTTAGCCCTCTGTACCAATCTAACTCATTATAAACAGCAATGGATTGTTTCCTGCCATTTGTCAGATCAGACCTGCAGCCAGATCCCAAGCTCAGAAATGGAACTAGGACTGTGGCCTTCACTATGGCTTTATGCTCTACACTCCTTGCATTTTGCATGAGCATATTCATCCTGATAGTAAAAAAAAAAGTTTGGGCTGCTTTACTGCAACTGTATTTTCTTTGCATGTGGGAAAGCAATACGAAACACAGTCCCCGTAATTTCCTCCATGGGAAAAACTGGAGGGGACACAAATCCCCTTGCAGGTTTGAATCATTGTAGAAAAGGACCCTTTATTCCCCCAGGAACTGCCATTGCAGGAGGGCAGCCTGGAGAGAGGGCAGCTTTCCAGTTCTCCATCAACTTGCTTCATTAAGTTGTTCCAAGGCAATGCTCAGATGCTCTGACATGGCCCCAGATCAAGCATACGTATGAAAACCTACCCATGAATGAAACCTAAATGATTCTTCCAAGAGCAGACAATGGAGAACCGACCACAGCAGGACCAGACGTTGGCAGTACTGTTCCCTTCCTTCCCAGCTCACTGGAAGACAGAACAGTTGCAACTGAGACGTGGTCTCTGCACTGGGTATTGTTTGGAAGGCATGAACCACTGAATTCTACTCCTGAAACCAACATTGCACTTATGTTAGCTAATTAGAATTTAAATAAAAATTTGAAAAAGAAGAAAAGCGGTCTCCAAATATTTGAGTTGCAATGTTGCTAGAAGACTTTCTTTTTCTCAAGTTTTTACATATATTGGATGTCAAAGGCCACATTTATTTTTATCATGCAATTCAATGGCTCCATGCTTTCTGACAATTAAGGTTATTGTGGCATTTGCTCACAGCCAGTAGGTTTAAGCTTGTGAGGCAAGCCCTATAAAGCCAGGCTAATTTCCCCTAAGCCCCAGGACTGGAAATTAGGTTGCTGCCACTAGGGTTTTCACATGATTCAACCCTCCTCCAAGCTCTCTCTGCTGAGGCAAAGCATTTAGCACACCATCTAGTCAGTGCCTCCAAATGAGATCATAATTGGGAACAGGCTTTGTAAGTGTCCCCTTCAGAGTGACCAGAGAATAGCACAGGGAGTTCTCACTGAGCCAGCCCACGGGACTCTAGGACACAAGGCATCCCAAGGCCTTGGCTTCTCACTCTGGGGTAAAGGAAGGCAGTACCTTTATTACACATAGTGGCCCTAAAGGAGCAAAAGGCCTGGACAAGTCACCTACACCAGATGCAGGATAAGCAGAAGCAGAGCCGAAAGGCGAGGAGGTGTGCAGGCCCACAGCCACATCCAAGTGGGGAAGACTGCAAATGCTGCAGTCCCAGAGAAGGTTCATGCTGAGGCCAGGCATCAGGGCAGACAGGCTCAGGAAACACACAGGGTCTGGACCAGGTTGGCCATTGCAGCTCTGCTCTGAGGAGTTCTCTTTTGAAGGCTTATTGGCATCACTGGCTTTGAGGCACGTCCGCCATCATTAAGAGACCACGATTCAGAACTGACTGCCTCCCACCGAACACCTGGAACAGAAAAATAGGCTGAATTTAAGAAATAGAGTCAGAAGTCTTGGAGTACAGGAGGCAGCTCTCTCCAGCCAATGCATCTCTTCCCCAACTCCACATTCAGTGAGGTCAGGTGGATGCCTTGAAGTTGGCCCTTGTCAGAATAGTCACACCACAGAAATTGGCAAACAAATTCAGTGTGGCGGGGGGTTTCCCCTGCCAAAAGTCACTACTGCATATATGTCCCGTGAGCCGTGTGAACCTTGGGGGATACTTATTGTACAGGGAGATTAGTGTGAATGAGACCTTTAATGTGGAAGTCCCCTGCAAACTGTAAAGGTTCTACAAGTGTTAGATTCTATTATTTGACATAAAACATTAAATATAAAGTTTTAATGTTTATTGGAATGGAAGAATGTAAGTATTACCTTTAACTGCAAGCTTCAAATATGACATAGGACAAGGTTTCAGAAAGCGAACCAGTTAGGAAGCTAGCATATTTGTGTCAGTGAAAGCAAGTTACAGAACTCCTAACTCCCATCGGCTTCAACAATGGAGTGAGTTCACTGTCACCTAAACGAGAAAGGTCCAGGAGAGTGCGAGCTTCATTCAGCTGGCCTGTTCCAGGGGCAAGGCCCAGTCCAGCAGGCCAGATGACGCCATCGTAGAGCAAGATGACCACATGTTCCTGTTTGCCCAGGATCTTCCTATTCATGTATCCGACCCAGTTCGGCGTATGTCTTGCCCTGTTTCGTTCTCCAAGTTGTCCTGGTTTAGAAGATAAAGATAAGTTTGCTTAACCAAGGTTTGCTCTCTCTGCTCAGTTTTTTGTGTGTTGGAGGCTTCACCCTCGGGTATCACATGATAGGGTTCCCGGCCACTCCCTGTCCCTCCAGCCTCTTCCACGTAGGGAGCGTATGTGTGGCCGCTGCAGACCTCCCAGCCTTACTCAGTCTAGCGGGACGGAAAGATCACTTCCAGTAACACCTGTACAAGTGCTGGGGATTCACTGTGTCTCCCTGGTCTGATTTAGGTCACACGGCCATACCCGCAGCATCCATTTGGGTAAATGGATTCACCGATGGACCTGGGCAGTCACGCTCACCCCTAGAGTAGGCCCTGAGATCATTGCAAACGAATCACAGAACTCAGACTGAGGCGACTTCTCCCAAGGAACAGCAAGTAACTGGCGGCAGCACAAGAGGTGAGTGGATACTAGAGAGGTAGCAAGAGTGATCCGTGGCGTTGCGAGCAGCACACGCGCTGGGATGGGGATGGGCTGACCCGGCTTTCAGCCTTGCCACCCACTAGGGTTGGCTGGTGGGCAAGGCCTCAGTCAGATTTTGGAGGTTCTGTTTCACTAAATGTGTTTCTTTTTTGGCTCTGTCCTCTCGTTAGTCTTCAGGGTGATCAATCCCAGGCTTTTTTCCTTCCTGGATTTTTCTCGCTGGCCTAAATAGAACTCACCTTGGCTTTATTCCTAATGCTAGAAAAACTTCCCACTCTGGTGGAGATCTGAAATGTTCCATCGCTCCTATGAAGTAAATCATATTCTTTAACTAGCTAACTTTCCCCACAGTTTACAACTTGTGTCAGAACCCTGGGAAGATTTGCTTTTACTTTTTTTTTTTTTCCCTGTGAACCAAACAAGTCATAAAAACAGATTTATATCACGGTTTCCTTACAGCTGCATTTTATCCTAGGTTTCTTAAATCAAGGAATTGACTACCATAATGGCTGAATGAATAAAACACGGCAGCAATGAGTGACTGCCTTTAGCAAACTGAGAGGGAGTCTTATTATTTAAATGTTCCTGGTTATATTAAGTGGAGCAAAAGGCTTGGAATCGAAAGTGAGAGAAAGAGGCAGCCAAGTCAAAAACGCCACCAAGCTGTAAATAAAATATGAAACTGGCTTGGAAGGGGAGCTTTCCTTCGAAGTCAAACGTTGATATATAGTCCCTAATTGTGGGACGTTTGTAAAAGGTGACATGACACCTGTCAATTATCCTCAGCAGTCAGGAAATGTAGATTACATGAATAATTCACCAATCCGGTGCCCTTTGTTGCTAAACCGGCTGAGCCCAGTCCATAACATAACTGCGATAGGAAGGAAGAAAAAATATGTTTAAATTGCAAGAGCCGTATGTTACACACGGAAATGTTTTCAAGGCCGTTTCATTATACAACCATGTTCCTTCCAGTTGGCACCGTGGCTAAATAATTAACATGTGAGCTTTTATCAGGTGTAACAAAGGAGGGGTCTTGGGCTCTGGAAACTTTATACGTCCCCGTGGGGAGGCTACAGAAGAGTCTCAGTAACAGGAATATCTCAACCCATATCATCACGTCTCGCCCTCCCAAGGAGCACGCAGTCCTTTAAAAAGGCCACGTCTGAACTTTGGTTTTGGAATCATGGAATCATGGGATAATAAATTCAGAAGGTCACTGAGAGAGAGCCTAGTCTATTGGTTTTTAGAAGCAACAGAAACCTTTTTTTCAAAGAAAATCTTATGTGCATGTATACAACATAAGACAGATAAGAGAAGAGGGGGGGATCCCTGGGTGGTGCAGCGGTTTGGCGCCTGCCTTTGGCCCAGGGTGTGATCCTGGAGACCCAGGATCGAATCCCACATCGGGCTCCCGGTGCATGGAGCCTGCTTCTCCCTCTGCCTGTGTCTCTGCCTCTCTGTCTCTCTCTGTGTGACTATCATGAATAAATAAATAAAATCTTAAAAAAAAAAAAAAAAGAGAAGAGGGGGATTGTTTCTGCTGACTCCAGGTTGGGGGGCTGTGGAGGATGATAGGAGATGCCTGCCATCTGCCTCCTTAGCAGCCCCCTGCCCTGCCCCTCACTCCCTGATCCTGCCCGAGCACCACCAGGGATCCTGCTGTCCCATTTCACAGATAAGGAAACTGAGGCTCCTGAGAGGCAAAAGCATTCCTAGAATTCCCAGAGGGAGTCAACGGCAGAGCTGGGACCCGAAGCCAGGCTGCTGCCTCCCATGCACCACGCATACACATGTACAGCTGTAAGTACAGCTTGTCTACACAGCCACACGAGCTGCCAGGATTTGGAGAAATACCAGTTCTGCAGCTCCCAGGACCTCACAAGTGAGCACCAGGAATGGAAACAAGTGACTCTTTCATTTGTGGCCTGGGCCCCGGCAGCCTGATACCTATACTCCCCCCACCTCCTCCACTTTCGTGTTGGCCACAGGGCCCTGGTCGAAGGTCACGGGCCAGGTGGAAGGTGGGGCCTTGGAATGCCCAGGGGACCAGGCAAGCCGCCATAGGTCACCAGAGCCTGCCATCCAATCCACCTGCTTCTCTGGGCTGCTGCAAGAACAAGCCTCCCCGGAGCCTCCCCTTGCATGCTCATTCCAGGAGCAAATCCAGCAACACTGCAGAGAAAGACTTTTCTCACCTGCACAAGACGGTTCGTTCCTTGTAACTTCCTTCCCCCATAGCAAAGATCCTAGGTAGGACAAAGAGGAACAAGAAAGAGGGTCCACTTCCTAGAGTGTGTGTAGAAAGGTCCATACCTCCCTCCTCATTTTAGGCCTATTTGCTCCACAGGTTTGGCTTTGGTCTTGGAGGTTTGCAAGGAGGTTTCCTTCCTGCGTAAACCCACTGGGTACAAGTGCTTTGGCACAGTTTTTCTCTAACGTTGTTATTTTTCTCTAATCATTCAAGCTGATACTTTATATCTACATTTTTAGCTCGTTAGGAGGCTACCGGGAAAGGGAACCACATTTCTGATGTGAGTTAAAGGCAAGTATAATTTCAAGGCTTGCTGAAATTCTCTCTTGGCAATCAGTCCTCCCTTTTGGAATGAACACATTATATTTAGTTATACAGAGGCATAATAATGTGCTGCTGGTTTGCTTGTGAGGAGCTGAGGTCGAAAACTTCATGTTTTCCCTTTGATCATTCCAACTGGCACAAAGCAGGAGAAGTTGGGCATCTTGATGTTACGGCTGCTTTGAGACGGATTCTCTTGGTGCGTAGGTTATTTCATCCCTTTGACTGTGCAAGGCCAAGGGAGCTTCTTTCAACAAACAGAGTTCATTATTAAATGAGTCGATGGTTGTCTAAACCAATTAGTGCTCATTCCGATAATGCTTCCATGTGTCTCAAGAATAGTGTGGAGAATTCTTCTCTTGTAAGAGCTGGAGCAGCTGAGCGTGAGTTCTGGCAAATGGATGGAGCCTCCTGAGCCTCAGTTTCCTTATTTGGACCCTAGGTACCATCATGATGACAACAATGCCTCTCACAGGATGGCTGTGAGCATTATGGCTACCTCATCACCCGGCAAAATCCTTGCCCAAGGGGGTTGGGGTCTGGGTTCCCAGAAAGCTGGGGCTGAGCCAAAGGCTTACGTGCAAGTTCTTTATTGTGCATGAGATTCCAGGCGCCTGGTTGGGAGACGGAGGAACCGTGTAGGGAAGGAAGCAGGGCCTGTGTGCTGTATGAGCGTGCATGTCAAGTTGGCTACCACTTAGGGTTATATGTAGCAAATGAAAATACCAACCCCCACTTAACTTTGTTTTTTTAAAATTTAAGTAATTAGTTAATTAATTAATTTATTTATTTATTTTTCCCCACTTAACTTTGAATTCTAGGAAAACAACCAAGAGTTTTTTGCAATAAGTATGTGCCATTCAATATTTGGGACATAACGTTTAGTTAAAAATGATTTGTCATTTATCTGAAATTCAGTCAACTGAGTATCCTACATTTTATTTGGTGACCCCACCGCTGCTACTAGTGATGGGTTGCTTGTTCCTGCGAGACCATCTGAGAAGTTTTATGAAATCTGTTTTGGGATTGAACCATTTGTCCCCATTCCCTATTTGCCGACGTCAATGTTCCCCACGGGTCATAACTTCTCTAAGGCTTTCTGTGTTGCTCCTGTGGGTTCCCATGCCATTCTGCGGGGTCAGATGAGGGGCCTTCAGTCAGATGCTGTCAAGTTGCTTCTCTAGGAGGCTGACCCAGTACCAGTGGCCACAACCAACATGGTGGAGGATGTGCAAGAGGCATCTGTACAGGTGCCCAAGCTCAGTGCTGGACAGGGCAGATCTTGGATCTAGAATGCCTACATTCGACTCAGCTCTGCCAATGCCAATCTCAGCTTGCAGGATATTCAAAGTCTCTGTGTCTCAGTCTCCTCATCTTTAAAATGGGGATGATAATAACCCTCACTTAGTAGGATCATGATGAAGAGTAAAAACCAATATAAAGCTCTCAGGATGGTCCTTGCGCCATTCTAAGTGTTTGCTATTATTATTCCGACGGTAGTAGACTTCAGGACTGTAGCTTGGCAGCTGGTGTATCTTGAACACTTTGCAACCAACTGTCGTATTTGATTTGACAAAATTTGCCAAATTTGATTGATGTCTAAAACACAAATTTTTTCATAAAAGAGGCTAACTGGTTATCACCTCGGTTTTGTTTTTTGTTTTTTCCCAGCCCTGAGAAAAATTATTTCCAGCCCTGACTGCGGTCTTTCATACAATGAGGAAAGAAAGGTTTTTCACCCCCCAACCCCCGATGAGCACGTGGTCTTCTTCCCCTGGAACCTGCTAGACATGCTGAGCCTCCCAGGGCTGGCTCTCAGGGTCCTTCTCCCTCCCATGCCACAGTACCTGCTCCGCTTGACACTGTCAGCTGACCCTGAGGTATCAGTATGCACCCCCCCTCCCCAGTTGGAGCAAAATCAAATCTTGAGTATTGATCAGAGCATAAAATCATGTTATATTGCCATATACTGAGATGAACAGCAAGTTCCTACAATTCCGGGAGACTTGCCTCTTTGGTCCAGTGTGTCTGCTTCTCAGTTCTTCAAGTGGCCTGCCAGAAAATCTAAAATTTGAAATTGGGCCTCCAAAACAACATTGCTGAAAAATGCTCTCTTAAAGAGCCACTCAAGCGATGCTGCCTCTATGGAGCTGTCCCCCCACCCCGTGTGGAGTTAGGAACCGGGCCCCCTGCTCTTGGGGGCCCCCACTGACAGCCTCCCAGGGAGCCCTGACTGCAGGGCACTGTACTGGCCTGGTTGCAGGTCTGCTTGCCGGAGAGCTCAGCTGGGCTCCATATCCTCTCTTCTTCGTATCTCTAAGCCCCAGCCCACATCTGGTCCAGGCTGAGGAGCAGGGCTGGTTTATCCACTGAGTGCAGGAGGCTCAGGGTCCACAATAGTTTTTAAGGGGCCCTGAAAATGTTTAGTTTTTTTTTTTTTTTTTTTTTTAAGTTGGAAGAAAACTGTTAGAATAGAACTGGTTTTCGTTTTTTTCTTCCTATCAGAAAAATGAAGTCTTTTTTTTTTTTTTTTTTTTTAGGGCCACAGGAATCTATTAAACTATTTAAATGTTATTTTTAATGGTAGGAAGGGTCCATGAAGGCCAACGCTCCTAGGGCCTGTAAAAGTCACGATGCGGTCCTGGTGTTGAAAGAATAAGTAAACAAATGAGTCCATATTATAGTGACTTGTGAAATGCTTCACAAATGACAAAGTGCCACACAGATGCAGATTATTATTAAAAACTGACAGTTTTACTGCTGTTGTGAAGTTCTCTTGCCCGTTAGCACACAGGACTCTACGGAGTTTCAATTAATTCTCCAAATTGAAAGTTTTTTCTTAGTTATATTCATATTCTTTCTTCCTGTGAAGGAAAAGCTCTAAGTGGCTTTATATGAGGAATATTTTAGTGTGGATGGGAAGGGGGCAGCGAGGGCACAGAACAGAAAGGCTCCACCAAATCCAAAGAGCTATCCCAGAATACACACCACACTTCAAGGGAATCCCCTCAATGGAAAAGCTGAGCTCCCACAGAAGGTACAAAGGTGGCTACTGTTTTCACAAAAAAGGGATCATGGGCCTTATTCTTCATATATGTATTACTGGTATCTCACAATCCTGGCTCACCTCTGAGAAAAATGAACTCACCCACTTCTGAGGTGAGCTGGGGGTGTAGTCTGTCCTTTGAGTTGATTGATGATGAATGAATCCTATAGTTTCTCTCTTGGAAAATATAAGTGGAAGGGACACCGATGTCCAGGATATCCTCCGAGGGATGCTGAGAGTGTTCAGACCTCCTGAAGGAGGTATCACTTGAGGAGGTGATACTCGATGTGAGCTTCCTCCTATTACCACCCGGCCACATCCTTATCTTGCAATCTTGAAGAGCCCAACTCCTGTTGGAAAGAAACTTCACTTTCTGAAATTATTCTCAGTAGGATTCTCTTAAAATGTGAGTTCTCGTGGTGCATTAAAACTTGAGAGTACAACATGGTCATAGGTGGTTAGTTTAGGAAAGTTCTTCCCTCTTAACTTTTTCTTCTGAGTTTCCTATAACGGGGCCCAATTAGACTCACGAAAATGAAACAAGTAAGAGCTACGATTTTATGGAGTCCCGAGCCCTGCTCTAAGCTCTTTGTATACATTTTCTCACTTCAGGAGAGAAATTAAATATCATGTGATTTGCAAAAGGTGTTTCACCAAAGTATTGAGGTAGATGCTGTGTTCCACCTGTAAAACTATAATAGAAAACCTGCCATATCATTCCCTTCTTTTTCTTTCAGTTCTTTAGCTGTACGTTTACAGGCCAGGCTTCTCCACGGCTTGGTTTTCATTTGGTGCAGAAGGCAGAGAAAAGCTCTTACGAAAGCAGACTCTGAGCAGAATGGTCACCATCAGGCTTCCCAGGAGAGGGGCAGCCAAAGAGCAGAGAACAAGAGGAACAAAAATTTCTAGTAAATGGGTAACTATCTCCTCTTGAGAGTCGCTGGCTATTCTAAGCAGCCCTCCTAGGCCTCTTAGATCCATGAATAAGCGTCACAATGGACAACTTTGGGGGAAGGCTCCTGTGTTCCAGGCACTATTCCAGGTATTTTTATGTTTATTAACTAATCGTCCCAATGTACCAAGAGGGTAGGTCCTATTCTTAGCGCTCTCATATCATAAGCAAGGACCCTGGGGGCAGAGAGAAGCTCAGTTTCTTGGCCCCAATCACTCACCGAGTAAGGCACATGGGTCTGGAAACCAAATCCTGGAGCTACGCAACCCAATGAGGGGCTTGCAACGGTTCTGAGAAGTAGGCATTTTCATGATCCCGTCTGAGTGGCAGAAAGCAGGGGATGGAGAGGTGCCAGATGTCTTCTTGGAGTTGACCCTGCCGGTAAGCAGCAGTGCCAGGTTGTCCAAGCAGGGGGGCCCATGCGCCGAATCATCTACACCTTCAGGATGGCACCTTCAGGATGGCACCGCCAACCTGCTTGTCGAGGGTGGCTGTAAAAGTGACCGAGAGAGGCCGGGGCCGGGGACAGGAGGTGACCTCACACGTGGGGCAGGGCTGGGGGCACAGAAGGGGCTCTGGGGAGAATGGGAGAAAGAGAAAGGGGCTGGGCTCGGAGCTACAGGGAACAGCAGTGAGGATGCGAGGAGATAAGGCAGAGAGATTTCACAGAAGCGGGGAGCAGGGGTGGTGCGGAGGGAGGGGACCCACAAGGGGGAAGAAAGAGGAAGGTGAATAAATGATCAAGAAGGCCGCGGTGGAGATGCCTGGAGCACGGGCTCCGAGGGCTGCGGGGGGCGTGGGAGCACAGGGGCACCCGGCCTGGGTGCCAAGGCCACGGCTGCAACAGCGGGCAGGCCCCTCTGCGGGGTGACACACACGTGAGGACTGTGAGCCCGGGCCCTGGGGGCTCTGCTCACAATGCAAACATTGTGCGGGCCTTCCACACATGACTCAGTGCGTATTGTGTGTCTGGCCGGGAAGGAGATCTGCTTTACCTGCAAGTGCAAACGTGCTGGCTGGGTTGAAACGAGTGCACGCTTACATAAGAGACAAAAATACGGGGGAGCCAGCAGTTGACCACCTTCTAGGCGACACGCAGGATCCCTAGAGGAAAACTGCCAGGTGACTCCTTTGCCAACTGTGAGAATAGCGGTGGTTGGACTGGGTGTTTTGTTTTGTTTTGTTTTGTTTTGTTTTGTTTTGACCCTGGCGTTTGGCACAGAATCCCGAACGCTGAGCGGGGCCCCTGAACCCTGCCTGACACCGGATTGCGTTGTCTAATGTCATTCCTGTCTCACTTTGTTTGAGAAGGACTGGAAAACGGCCGAGGGGGAAGGGAAGAGTAATCCAAATTTGTTCTCTGCGAGGACTTGGAGTGCTAAGCTTGCAAAACCCAGTGTAATGTTTGAAAGCAGGGCTCTAGGGCTGGACGTAGGTTTACGCCTTGGCCCCACCACCTCTTAGCTGTGCCACCCTTGACAAGTGACTCAGCCTTGCTGGGTCTTCATTTTATCATCTGTAATAATAATAGGACCTACCAGGGGGCACTTGGGTGGCTCAGTGATTGAGCATCTGCCTTCAGCTCAGGTCATGATCCCGGGGTCCTGGGATCGAGTCCTGCATCAGGTTCCCTGCGGGGAGCCTGCTTCTCCCTCTGCCTGTGTCTCTGCCTCTCTCCCTCTGTGTCTCTCATGAATAAATGAATAAAATCTAAAATAATAACAATAATGGGACCTACCAGAAAATTCGTGCGAGAACTGTATGAGATCTTTTAGGCAGGTAGCTTAGCTTAGAACCAGGCACTTCGTGCCTAGCAAGTGTTCACTAGTATTATCAGTAAAAATGAGAGAGAGAACCTGCCCAGCTCCCTCGAGGGATGCTAAGGCTGCAACAAATCTTAGCAAGGTGAGAGCTATCTGAAAAGTACTTACTGGTATCTATTTTCTACTGAGCAGTGTGGTGCGGTAAAAACACACAGCGTTGGCATGCAGTTCCAGTGCTTAGATTCTGATCTCCGGACCTTCGGCTCTCACCACTCGGTGGGCGGATTAAATTAAGTCCCCTTCAACATCACTGTCAGCTCTGAGAGCCAAGGCCCATTCATCCCTCTGCCTCTCTGCAGTGGCCCGGGAGAGACCCTCACTCTGGTGGGCTTGTGGCTGTAGCTCCCATCCCCTCTGGCCTTCCAGGGCCCCATGTGATCGACTTGAAAAAGGAAAAGAAAGAAAAAGAAAGAAAGAAAGAAAGAAAAAAAGAAAGAAAGAAAGAAAGAAAGAAAGAAAGAAAGAAAGAAAGAAAGAAAGAAAGAAAGAAAGAAAAGAAAGATTACCTGGGAAGATGTCCCAGATATTTTAAGTGAAAAAAGGCAAATTGAAGAACTAGAAGCAATTCCATTGAATAAACATTCTAGAATAATTGTAAAAAATATCAATTTGTATATGCAGGGATTATCTTGTGGGCAGGATTGAGAGAAATTTTACTTTATATGTTTCTGTGTCGTTTGAACTTGATACTGTGAGCATGTTTTATTCGATAATCAGAATAACAGTACTAAAGATGTAAACAGAACTAAAACACATTCGTCGTCGACAGTTTGGAGGGGAAAAAAATCCCTTATAACCCAGCCCAACATAGAAATACTGCAATTGACATTTTATTTTATATCCTTTCAGTCTTTTTTCTATACATGGATATCACGTAGAACTAGACATACGTATTTACAAAACGTAACCACGTTTGTCCATGCTGTCCCATAATTGGCTTCACTTAACAATATACTGTTTATATGTTTCCATGTCATTAAAGTTTCTTCTACAATCTACAGCACGATTTTAATGACTGCTTCTTTTTCCATATTACATGTGGCCAACTTTGTATTGCTGCACATTTTGGCTGTTCTCAGTTTTCCCCCATTGTAAGTATTGACAGGCTTTTGGAGAATAATGAAACGCTGAAATGCTTGGCTTTGTTTCTCTCTTTGGGTAGAGCCGGCTGCTCTCTTTTCTTCTTCCTCTTTGTATCCTTTAGCTTTTGGGTGGAGGCCCAGAGAGCTCCGCAAGGGGTGGTGTGTGTTTAAGAAACTCAGCTAAAGAAACAAACTGATCGCAAAGAGCTCTGAACCTACAGTGTTGGGAAAATGCTGAGCGTTGTAATTGGCCTAATGTCGCACCCGTGAGAGATGCCATCTCCCTGGGCCTCCAGAGCTCTGGCCAGGATTTTAACTTTTCTCATTCAGCTGATGACAGACAAATATTCCTCACTTCAACGGTTATGTGCAACCCCCAAAATGTTTCCTCAAGTCTGTCAGGCACTCATTGGAAGAGCCCACCGGCTCATCCTGGGAGATGGAAAAGCAGGCAAGGTCACGTCGGCAAATCAGGACCGTGGGCCTTAAGTTTCATTGAAAAGCTAGCCTCTTGGACGGCACTGGGCCACGCTCCCTGAGCCAGGCTGTTGGTCCAGTGGTTGCTCGGGAAAGAATGCCACTGATGAGCCCTGGGCATGCCAGGGAATTACTCAGCACATGCCAACGAGTAACCTCATACGAGAATCAAACGCGAGCCAATCTGCGAACACTTTGCGTAACAGCGTGTTTGGATTTGGGGCTTAGCTTTCAAAGCTTGAGTTTCACGTTTGCCTGAGCACAGTCCGCAGCCTCCCAGTGCCCCTCCCCTGTGCCCTGCCTCTGCTTGCAAGTGGAGAGAGCAGCTCTTCCAAGGGCCAGAGCTTCCTGGCTCTCCCCGCAAGGCAGAGCAGGACTCCGCCAGGGATCAGGGGCCTCTCCTGAGTCCAGAGGCCTCACTCTGGCCAGCGCTGCTCCCCCATAGGCCCTGTCTCCTACCCCTGGGCCAGCAACAGGGGTGACGGATGCCTCCTTTTGCTGTGAAGCCCCTTAATAGTCATTCCTAGTACTGTCATGGTCTTCGTGCACCTTACCTGTCAGAGGGAGGTTTGCTGGCCGTCGGCTGCTGATGTAACCACATTCCATCCAGTCCTGGCTGTAGGAACCGGCATCATCCACAGGTGTCTGAGCTGTCCCAGAGCCCCGGAAAGGACAAAGAGGCCTGGGGCTCCTAAAACCCCTTACTCCTGGCTCTGGTCCTTCTCCCGCATCTATCTCTGAGGGCCCAAAGTTTGAGGGAATAAGATCCATCCTATGGTGACACGCTGTTTGCTTTCCTGCGCAGATTTGCTACAGAATGGCAGCCACACCCTGAGGTCCTAGTGACCTGGGGAAATGCCCCTGCAGGCTCACCCACCTTATCAGTTCTTTATGTCAGAGTTTCCCTGAGACCTTGGGTATTTGTGTGCGCAGGGCGATGCTGAACACCAGGTATTCAAACAGCACTACATTGGGTGAGAGACAAGGGCTAGTCACTGATCTTATTCATCATCCTTGCAGAGAAGAAGCTGTTCCCTCGAGGGAGGGCTTTTAAAGTTCTCCAGCCCTTGTCACAGTGCTCTGAGAGAACTCTGACCTGGGGCACCTGGGTGGCTCAGCTGTGAGCATCTGGCTTGAGCTCAGGGCGTGACCCCAGGATCCTGGGATCGAGTCCCGCATGGGGCTCCCCGCAGGGAGGGAGCCTGCTTCTCCCCCTGCCTGTGTCTCTGCCTCTCTCACTGTGTCTCTCATGAATAAATGGATAAAATCTTGTAGAAGGAGGAGGAGGAGGAGGAAGAGGGGGAGGAGAAGGAGTCATCTGACCTCACTGGGAGAACGTGGCATGAGTGGAGTACCCAGGTTAGAGATGCCGAGAGCTGTAGCGTCACTCAGCGACATGGGAAACACAAAGCCCTCCCCGGGCATAAGGGGATAAGGACTTGGTCCCGAAACATAAGACTTCAAAAGAGAAATGAAAGATCCTGGAGACAGAAGCTGACCTTCCAACACAAACTTAATAAGAAGGCCTTGGGGGACAATGAAATATTCTCCAGGGTCTACGAGCAGTGAGATCTCCCTTGCCCCATCAGGCAGGCCTGGGTCGATCCCTTATGGCGTCTCTCTGATTCTAAGCGCGGATGAGAGAAAGCAGGGGATGGCCAGCCTCAGCAGGCATCAGCACTTTCTTAGCACTGCGGAGAGCTGCCAGCCAAGGTCATTAGGAAAGCGGAGTTCCTTTCAAAGTGAAAAATAGGCTAGTTATCTTTTACAAGTGCACGAGTAAATTCACGGTGATTATCAATGCTTTGCTGGCAGCTGTAGGCCTCCACAAATCTCACCACGTCGAGCCCATGCACAGGAACGGAAAACGCGGCCTTCCGCGATGAAAATGAAAGGCAAGAATCCGTTTGGGCAACTCTCTGCACAGGTCATCGTAGAAATTAATCAACCCAAAGTCCCTAGATTAGAAAGACAATGTTTTGGAAGTTTAAGACGCGTGCTTCACAGAGCTATTTCTTTAATATGAGCTCTGTGTGTGAAGATGGTTAAAAAGTTTTGAAGTCACAGGACATGTAAGAACACCTCAGGCTCCTGAGGAAGCTTGGGGTTTAGAATGGAAGCCCAGGGGCACCTGGGTGGTTCAGCGTTTGAGGGTCTGCCTTCCGCCCAGGACGTGATCCCAGAGTCCTGGGATCGAGTCCTGCATCGGGCTCCCTGCATGGAGCCTGCTTCTCCCTCTGCCTGTGTCTCGGCCCCTCTCTCTCTATGTCTCTCATGAATAAATTAATAAAATAAAATAGAATGGAAGCCCAGATGTTTGGCCCAGATGTTTGCTGCTGAATTCTGATGCTGGCAGGTAAGGTTCTATCCCAGGAAGGACCCAGCGGAGCCTCTGAGTGGCACGGATCTTGCAGGCAAATCTCAATGGCCTCTGTGCCCAAGGATAGGGCAGCCCAGCTTGACCGCAGCTGGCTGAAGCACTGGCATCCCTGGCAGGCAAGCTGGTTGCTGGAGTTCCTTGTCTGAGGGCGGCAGGGGCACGGGGGCCCCAGGGCATCCCCTGGTCATGTTGCCCGTGAGCAGCACCGTGAGGGTGTCCTCAAGGCAGTCCATTTCCTGATCCCATCCCCTTCCGCTTGACGGAAGCCTCCAAACACGAACAGGGCCCGGTGCCACCCCACCTCTCACTCTGTGGCTGATCTGATTTTTTTCTTTCACGTGGGCTCTTTCCAGTTAGTGGGCAATCATATCCGATTCCAGGGGCCCAGTGCTTACTTTACTTTTCTGATCTCAAGATGAACAAGAAGTCGCCCTTCTTCAGTCCGATGCATCTCGGTGAGCTCTCTCAACTTACTCTCTTCGAGGAAAAGAAGTCTCTGGAAAAATCTTGCATGTGTTGTAAGTTTACACACATGTAATAAAAGGCATATACGTATACGGACGCAGCATCCCCTCTCTCAGGAAGACTAGACTCCATGCACATTTGCATGCACCTGGAACACTTTCCCACACTGAGGATTCATTAGGATTAAGGAGTATAAGTCTTTTGACTAGGGTTGGGGGACGTAAATGTGGGAAAAGGGATGAGGAAGGGAACTTAATCATTTGAAAGTATCATTAATTCTTATTCTTTCCCTGGGTCTGTTGCCTTCAGTCTATGCAACATTGGGAGTCTCTATGTCTCAGTTTTCCTTGTGTGCAAAACTGGGATCATAATATGGCCAAGCCTGGAGAGGTGCCGGGGACCACAGGTTACTATTTTTTCAGTGCTTTGATCACTGTTTGGCACATAGTAAGTGCTCTTTTTGCACCCCATCCTTATTCATATACTAACCAAAAATAAGGAGTGGGAGGGGTTGGGCCACTGGAAGCAGAATAAGTCATGTCAACACCACCATCACACATTATTGAGATTCGGGTGTGAATGGGGCCAGTTGACACCCCACCTTCCCATGCCGCCTTCCCCTGCGTGGTGTCTCTTTCTCCCCAGCCTCAGTATCTTTCCTTGATCTACCTTAAACTGCAGATAACTTATCACATTACTGTCCTGGGGGAATTCGTATTTTAATGAGATTCAGAACCTTACTTGAAAAGGTGTCATTTTGGGGATCCCTGGGTGGCGCAGCGGTTTGGCGCCTGCCTTTGGCCCGGGGCGCGATCCTGGAGACCCGGGATCGAATCCCACGTCAGGCTCCCGGTGCATGGAGCCTGCTTCTCCCTCTGCCTGTGTCTCTGCCTCTCTCTCTCTCTCTCTCTCTGTGACTATCATAAATAAAAAAAAAAAAAGAAAAGAAAGAAAAGGTGTCATTTTGGTGGAATTTCAGAAGGTGGGGGGTGGAGGAGTGTCTCTAAGACCCCTCAGATCACACCCCAGATGCAGCTGCCTGCCGGTGAAGCTGACCCTGGCAGGAAGTCACCTGCACTTTTCACTAATCGAGGTCCTGCCCTCCAGAATCTTGCAATGGAAAAGAGAACTTTGATCCGGGGTGATAATAAAACAAGTTAGTAATCAAAGCCCAGGGATGAGGATTGAGTAACTGCTCTGTCCCAGGTGTTGGCATGGACGCGCGGGGCACACCGAGGTGGAGCAAGACTCGTCTGGCTTCCAGAACGTCACAGTTTTTTATTGGAAGGGACAAAATACATCCGATGGTGATAAGGAAAATGTGTGTGAGCGAAAGGGAAGGAGGCGCGTGTTGACAGAAGACAGCCCGAGGAGTTTCGGAAACAGGGACGTTGCTCAAGAACTTGAAAGCGTTGGAGGTCTTTCGAAAGGGTTCGGTTGTGCACCGCCTGGAGCTAAGGTAGGAGCTGGAAGGGACTGCACGGGCCCTGCAAGCTTCGACCCAGGGAACTTCGCTGAGGAAAAATGAGAGGCTGAGGGGCCATGACTCATTCTCATCTCCTTGACATCATCTTCAGGTTTGCACTTAAATTATCCCTTCCACATCAGACACCCCCAAGTCTTGGGTGGTCTGCTGCTCCATTTCCTGCCAAGTCCCAGCAACTTTATTCTGGGCGGAGGTACTGGGGGTACTGGATCTCCTTTCAAAAGGAGAAGGGAAATTGAAACCAGAAAGGCTTTGTGACAGCCTTTAAGAGATTCTTTTTTTTTTTTTCTCCAGCACAGGTTTCTCAAGGTTGGTATCTCTAGCTTAGACTGTTTTTTGTTTGTTTGTTTGTTTGTCTACTTGGTTGGTTGGTTGGTTCGGTTTGGTTTGGTGAGAGTTAACCATTCAAAATGGAAGGCCTTTTATAATTCGATCTAGTTATGTGAACACAGCCCATTGATGTTAACAAATAGAGACCAGATGCAAATAACCCACTGGAGCATAACATGGAATAACTAGCAGGAGCTAAAGCAAACTCTTTCTCTCCCTCACCACCCTATTACCTCATAAGAATTCCTTCCATTTGGAAAATGAGCATGAGGAGAATTAAAAAAAAACAAAACAACAACAACAAAAAAAACAGGACCGTTAAGATGTTTCAAATGGCCTTAAAAATGACAGCAGTAGTGGAGATTCTCGGATCACACAAGATTGCCACACAAATGACAGACGTACTTGGAGAGTTATGTGGAATCAGGCATGTGTCCCTAAGAAGGGGTAGGTGCCTCCATCTCATGAAGGATAAATTAATTACAGTGGGAAAGCAGATTGCAAACGGAGGTCACCGAGTCAGTGACTCATACCCAGGTGCACACAAGAAGACTTGGTTCCCTGCAGACCGTTGAACAGGGCCTCACTGAATATGATGAAATTTCATGCCATTCCCTGTGGCACGGGGCGTTTCAAATGTCCTGGATAGACAGCCTAGAGGTTTGTTGGGTGAGGCCAAATGCAGGGACTTCTAGAATGGTAATGGTGCTGCCATTTTCTCTGGCAAAGAAAGTTTTAGTTGAGTAAAAGGCGTTTGGTAATATAAACAAACTCACTGCGAGTCACCAAACCCCTCAGCTGGCTACCATTGCTGCGGCTTTTCTCAGAATGCCACTGGCTTTATAAGTGGCCTATTTGATCAAGAGGCCCAAGGCTCCACCAGTGTGGTGGCTCAGATCTCCTACTTTTAGAATAACTCTTAATTTTCAAAGTTTTGTTTGGTTTTTCATCTTTTGTGGGGTTTTTTTGTGGATGGGGGGAGGTCATCTCCAGAACTCTGAGCCCTTCCTAAGTGACCGAGAATAAGATGAAAAGTTTGAGGGTGCGGGGGTGGAGATAGCAATCCTTTGTGAGGAAAACCAGAATCCAGAAAAGCATTTGGGTGAAATCTTCCTGATTTAGCTCTGGGACAGAGCTAGCCAGCAGACAGGAAATCCCCAGAAGATAGTCAGTAAATGTCAGTGGAATGACTGTTCACCAAAACCCTCAAGCTCCTCCTGTGAGATCCTCCAGGGCTGCACTGTGGTCCAGAGAAATTCTTCCTGCAGTCAACCCTCCATCTCTTCTCCAGCTCCTTTCTCTCTCTCTGGCTCAGAGGAGAAATAGGAAAGGTGCTGATGTAGCTCTTCTTAGACCTTTATTAAATTTGTACATGTTAAACCTACCCTCCATGTTCCATTCTGCAGACTAAATAACCCCAAGTTTGTAAGCTTTTCTTTCAAAGAGGTAATTTCACAAACATTTCCATGTGCCAGTCTTAAGGATCACGAATGTTTAGAAATAACTTACATGTTACCATACAGACGGAGGCACACCGGAAGGAATAATGCGCTTGATTCACCGAGGTGCTGCTTCCTGTCGAAATCCCTGCGTCCTGGGCAGTGGGCCGCAGTGCTGGGGGCTTCCGTCTTCTCTCTCTGGAGCCTGGAAGGAGGTGATAGCCGATGAGCTAGACTAATAAGATGCAGCCTCACACTGATGAAATGTCCATTTTCTTGGGGGAAATGGCTGACAGGAGCAGGATAAAGCTGTCAGGAAGCTTGTAGCAATTTCCCAAATCTACCACCACCAGGAGCTTTATTTGTGTGCTTAGAGCTATTATTAGCAAAACAATGGCTGGAAAATGTACTGGGGAGAAAATTAAGAAATGACAGACCTGTTTTAAAAAAGAAAGACGAAAGTTTCTTTTGTTAAATTTTGTTAATTTTTTTTTATTGTTTTTGTTTTTGTTGTTGTTTTTTGCAGCAGGAAGTTTCACGTAGCGAAACACATCATCCTGGCCTGGTGCCTGCTTAGGGCAAGGGAAAGGGCAGCTCGGTTATGTTATCTGTGTGCAGGCTCCCATCTCAGCAGGAGCTCAGGGGGGATGTGACGTTGGGAGGGGGGGTGACAAAGGGGAATTTAGCCGCCCAATACCGAGTGTGCCTTAGAATCCTAAAGCCACCTGTCAACCTTGGTGTAGGTGCTGATGGGGTGGAGGTCAACGGAGACAACTGTTGTTTTTAAAGGGTAACAGAGGGGTCTATGGCTAGGGTTGTGCTTGTCCAACACCGGAGCCACTACCCACACGCGGCTCCCGGGCGCTTGCAGTGTGGCTGGTCTGAGATGTGCCTGAATGTAAGACACAGGCTAAAGCTCAAAGAGTTTATATAAGAAGGACGATTCTCTAGGGACCCCTGGGTGGCTCAGTGGTTTGGCGCCTCCCTTGGGCCCAGGGTGTGCACCTGCAGTCCCGGGATCGAGTCCCACGTTGGGCTCCCTGCAGGGAGCCTGCTTCTCCCTCTGCCTGTGTCTCTGTCTCTCTCTGTCTGTGTGTCTCTCATGAATAAATAAACAAAATCTTAAAAAAAAAAAAAAGAGAGAGACGAATCTCGAAACATCATTAATCGTTCTTCAGTTGACTACATGTCGAAATGATATTTTGGATGGATCCAGGCAAATAAGATACTATTTTACTTAAATGATATATTTGTTATATTAATTATTTTATTTTATGTAATATAACTACGTTTTATTATATTTATATTACATTTTATTTACATAAGATCAGTTTAAATATGCTTCTTTAAATAATAATAAAATACATTTATTTAAATAATAATAAACTATATTATTACAATGAATGCTTCAACATAGATGGACCTTGAGAACATTATGCTAAGTGAAAGAAGCCAGATGCAAAAAACCACCCATGGGATAATTCCACTTATATGACGTGGCCAACAGGCAAATCCATAGAGACAAAAGGTACCTGAGTAGTTGCTTAGGGCTGGAGGGGACGGGGTGGTGGGAAATGGAAAGTGAGTGCTAATGGGTATGGGCTTTTTTATGGAGGGATGAAAATGTTCTAAAATTGATTGTGGCAATGTTGCCCAGCTCAGTGAATACACTCAGTTGTACATTTTATTTTTTTATTATCTTTTATTTTTTACTTATTTTAAACTTTCAAATTCAGTTATATATTTTATTTTTTTCTTAAAAATGTTTTATATTTTTAAATAAGCTCTACACCCAACGTAGGGCTTGAACTCATGACTCTGAGATCAAGCATTGCATACCCCACCAACTGAGCCAGCCCTGAGGTGCCCTCAGTTACTCATTTTAAATGTCTCAATTGTACTGTTTGTGAATTATATGTCAATAAAGCCACTTAAAATAAATTAAAAATTTTGGATGCAGGAGCGCCTGGGTGGCTCAGTGGTTGAGTGTCTGCCTTTGGCTCAGGTCATGATCCCAGGAATCCTTGGATGAATCCCACATCGGGTTCCCTGCAGGGAGCCTGCTTCTCCCTCTGCCTGTGTCTCTGCCCTTCTCTCTGTGTCTCTCATGAATAAATAAATAAAATCTTAAAAAAATTTTTTTTGGATGCAAAAAAACTAATTTTGCCTGTTTATTTTAGACTTTTAACAGTGTGGCTCCTAGGAAATTTAAAATCATTTAAGTGGTTAGCATCATATTCTGTTAAACCCTCTGGGCTAAGGAAACCAAGACTGAAGAGACTGGGGGAACCCAGGGCTAGTGCTGCCCAAAGTCCTAACCACAGGGGGGGTGACCAGCCAGAAACGTTCACCCTTGGTGCAGGGCGACAATGAACGAGGGGTGAGGGGGAACCTGACCTGGAAGGTTCGGGGGTGTTGAGGATAAGAACTCCAGGGCCCGGTCAGGCGTCTGTACCAAGTGCCAGCACGTGGGACCGAGGAGCAGACCAGGATTTCCGGTCCCTAGACAAACAGGGGGGCTATCTTTAATCACCCCTGGGGAGATACCTACCAACCTAGCCATGGCAAAAGCGGTGTTCTCTTTCCCAGGTGGCGGCCCCAGCTGCTGCGCTCTGTTCTGCAGACTCTGGGGCTGATGGGGGCCCAGGCTGGACTCACCTGTAGCACAGTTGCATACCTGGAGCCTGGCCTTGGTGAGATGCAGACGCAGACAGCAGCCCTGCCCCTATCCTGGAGGATGGAAGCTTCTTCAAGGAGGACTGGCCAAGGGAGTTTGGTCTGTTTACAAAGGGCCATAAACAAACCTGGTGTTAGAGGTTTTGCTGATTGCAGCATAAAGGGAAGCCTTGGGTGCCTGGTGTCCTCTCTAACTGAGGCTTCCTTCCGATCCAGTTACCCTCCCACTCCCCAAAAAGCATAAGAGTGCGTCAGAGGACACAGCCTGGTGGACGTCGGATAAGGAAGCTACACTTAGGGCCTCCCCAGAGAAAGGATCCCATGACTCATTTCTGGAGACCAGAGAGATAATGGGGCTGAGGGACACACTGGGGTGAATCAGCCAGAGGAGTTGTAGCCCCAAAGGCCTAGTTCTGGAGGAGAGGTCAGTAGCCTAGAAAGGGGAGAAAACATCAAATGCACTGTACGCAGCGCAAAGTGAGTATTTGGCCGAAATATGTCCTGACATTTTGCCACCACTGCCGTAGACTTCATTTTCCTCAAGACTGAGAGAAAGTTTCCGTGGACAGCGTGGTGGCAAGCAAAGGAAATGGGGTAGGCACAGATCATGGACCTCGGGGCACGGTCTGGGCAGAGTAAGATCTGCTCTCTTGCCCTGATGAAGTAACAGCAGAAAGTTAAACGTGTTCCACGAAGGCAGAGGAGCCACGGACTCCTGTGTGACTGCAAAGCCCTCGAGGGGCAAGGATTAGAAATCATTTAGTCTCAGGTCCACCGTGGGGCCCGGGGTGTGGCGAGGCCTCCAGGAATATCTGTAGCATGGACGGACAAATGGAGGGCGGTGGGAGGGAGAGGACACAGTAGATGATCAATTAACATTTGTATTATGTGACGGGGTCTTGGGTGGTGGGTGATGACAAGGAATGGCTTGAGAAAGATTTCATTTGTGCGACAGGGAAATACATTGTGAAGGTGTTAAATTAAAACTAATACGATAGCATATTGCTTATTTGGTTTTGTCATCTTTCTAGCTGTTTTTTGAGCAGGCCTTGGACAATGTTGAATATGAGTGAGGGCGGCAGGGGGAAAAGATGCCTAGAATTACAGCTCGTGGGCCTCTCTCCGTCTGTATCCTGTAAAATGCAAGCCACTTAGGAGGGGACAGATGACTTAATGATGATGTTGTCAGGGCCCTCAGAATAAATATTGCCTTTTCCATTCCCACTGCTGGTTCTACACAGGGCTGCTGACATATTGTCAAAAGGTTGAGATCTCCTCGTTCTTATATTCTGAGTCAGGCAGCACAAGATGGTGCAAAACTTGCTCAAAAAGCATTTGTATCACTCGTCCCTGTCCCTTCAAGCTGAGGCAATCCTTTCTGACCAAGGATCCTGTTCTGTAAGTGGGTTGGCTTCTTGCATTTGGCAGTTAGACATCTACATTTTGGGTTAAGGTAAAGGTCAGAATACAGGGGCACCTGGCTAGCTCAGTCTGAAGAGCATCTGACTCTTGATCTCAGGGTTATGAGTTCAAGCCCCACATCAGGTACAGAGATTACTTAAAGAAAACTTTAGGGGGAAAAAGTTAGATTACAGAAAGAGTTTCTTTCTTTCTTTCTTTTTTTTTTTTAAGATTTATTTATTTACTTCAGGGAGAGAGAGAGAGAGAGAGAGAGAGAGAGAATGCTCAAATGGAAAGAGGGAGAGAGGAAGCCAGTTCCCCTGCTGAGCACAGAGCTCCTGACACAGGGCTCGATCCCACAGCCCTGAGATCATAACTTGAACTGAAACCAAGAGTCTGACTCTCAACTGACTGAACCACCCAGGCCCCCCCAGAAAGAATTTCTATCTCCAGATAATTATATCATGGGGTTCAAAAGGTTCATCTGGAATATTAGAGGGCAGTGAACTTCAAGGAAGGTAAAACCATGTGTTGTTTTCAGAATGAGCTTAGATCTCTAAGAATGCCGTGAAACTGTCTCATGTGGGTCCGTGGCATGCTAGTAATCGAGGTGGACGTGACCATGGCAGAGTGAGCTAAGAAAGCTGGATTCTTTTAAGGAAATCGCTTTCTGTGATGTCACGGTGGGGATGCTGTAGGCACAGCTGGGTGGGAGCCCTTGGCACCAGGACTCCCTGTAATGGGTCCAAATCTCTGGTGCCCATGCCCTCCTGCTTGAGTCGCTTCTGCTCATGAACCTGTACTATGACTCACAGGCAGCCGCAGCAGCTGAGAGGAAATGATGTGGCAACTGTGTCCAGAGATGATGGCTAGACGTTGAAAATAAAAAAGAAAAAATCCATGAAAAAATATGCCGTCATATTTTACAAAGGCTCTGCAAGATTTAAGAAGCATGTTTAGCATCCCAAGTATTTTCCCTTTTGTGTCTTGAGACACTAGCTCTGAGAGTGATTTTTTGTTTATTTAACATTTAATCAAAAGAGATTTGGACCCCACCAGCTTTTGAACAACAGCTTCAGTAGCACTGCCTCTTTGCATTTAGTGCGAGGAGAGAAACTTCAACCATACGGAGAATTTGATGTCTGTAATATGCACTAAAAGATCAGCTGGTCTAACTTTACAGGGCTAATAAAAGGGAAGAATTTTCCCGTGCTCAGGTCTTTTATGAATTATAAATAACCATTCACTTTGGAAGATAGCACATCATAAAATTTTTTTCACAAATATGCACAAATCCATTTTAAGATCCAAGAAAAAAAGATGTTCAGAAGTCTCAGATGTACTCAGTTTTGATTTCGTGGGGAAACATGTTCTTTTACCATATGGATGCTTTTAAGGGGGCCTTCAGCTGGGGCTCAGTAATGGTACCCCAGTGGCTAAATAAGGGATTTCTTTCCTTCTAACATTATTTCTCTGTTATTAAAGGTGGAAAAACCTTCCACAAATAGCATACTATTAGACTGCTTTAGGGGGTGTCCTGGGAATCAAGGTTATGTGTCTGCTCCAGAAATACTGTCTGTAATTATCATTCCTCAGTGGTTCTGAGGATGCAGTCCGGGTGTTTTCATTAATTTCTTGATTCTACAAGTCTGGAGTGTGTGCTTGCTCTTGATATTCAATATTTTACAGTAGGAGTTTTTTGTGGCTTTTTTAGGGTCACAGGTCTCTCCCCCTCCCTTCCTCTCATAATAACCATTTCCTGGCTTCTTTTGTTTGCTAAAATAAAAAGGTACGAAAAACAAGATTTGAAAAGGAAGAAAATTCAGATGTGAGATTCTTTCAAACCCAAGCCTTGATCTTCCCTATTTATAATTTAATATGAATATTAAGAGACAGAGCATTCAGCTCTCACAAACAACTGAAGAGAATCTGCAGGTCAGACTAGCACCCGATTTCCCACCCCGCCCCCAGCACTGTATTATGATTGTTTCCAAATACAAAGTTGAAAGAATTTTACAGTGAACACCCGTATGCCTACCATCTAATTGTAGATTCTAACCATCAATATTTAACAGCTCTTGTTTTGTCACACATCTATATATACTTTCTCGATTAATCCATCGTACCTGAGTCATGCCTTGAAAAGTAAATTGTAGGCATCAACCAGTTTCCACTTAAAAACTTCAGTATTTCCTTTTTTAATTCTGATGTGAAGTTTTTATACAATGAAACATAAAATCTTAAGTGTACATTTTCTGAGATTGGACAAATGTATGCCTGCATACCCAAACTTCTATAAAGATGTAGAACATTACTATTTTTCCAGAAAGTTTCCTCGTGCCACTTCCTGTCGATCCTCACCCCTACTGCGCTTCCCAGAGGCAACCACTGTTTCGAACTTTGTGACTACAGATGAGTTTTGCCTATTCTAGAAGTTCATGTAAGTGGAATCAAATAAAATGAGTGTTTTAAGGTAAGACTTCTTTCACTTGGCTACTGTTTTTGAGAGTTAGTCATGTTACCGTGTGACACTAGTTCGTTCATCCCATTGTATTGCTGAGTAGTATTCCATTAGATGTCTATACCACAGTTGGTGTGGCAATTCACCTGTTCATGGATACCTGGGCTGTGCTCAGGTTTTGGCTATTGATCCTAAAACTGTTAGGAGCATTTTTATACAAGTCTTTTATTTTTTTAAAGATTTTATTTATTTATTCATGACAGACACAGGGAGAGAGGCAGAGACACAGGCAGGGGGAAAAGCAGGCTCCCCATGGGAAGCCCGATGTGGGACTCGATCCCAGGATCCCGGGATCACGACCTGAGCTGAAGGCTGATGCTCAAGCACTGAACCACCCAGGTGCCCCATATACAAGTTCTTTTAACAGCTTGTGTTTCCATTTTCCTTGGGAAAAGACACATTTATATTGATTGCTAAATCACAGGATAGATGTGTGTTTAGTTTTAGAGACTGCCATTCCTCTTTCCGAAGCGGATGCACCAGTTTATATTCCCACCAACAACGCATGAGAGTTCCAGTTGCTTCTTGTATTTGCTGATGTTTAATGTTGTCAGTCTGTTTATTTTAAGCCACTTCAGTGAGCGTGTAGTAATGTCTCTTTGTGGTTTTAATTTGTGTTTTAAGGACATTAAACACATTGTCATGTGTTATTTGCCATTCATACCTTCTTGTATGAAACGTCTGTTGAGATCTATTGTTCATTCAAAAGTTTGTCTTTATTGTGAAGTGGGAGTTCTTTAGACATTCTGGACCAATGTCCTCTGTTAAGTTTATGTTTCACAAATATTTTCTTCCAGTCCATAGCTTGCCTATTCATTTTCTTAACGGTCTCTATTGATGGGAAGTTTTAAATTTTGACAAACGTTGATTTATCAGTTTTTTTCTTTTACAGTTATCATGACCTAAACAAAGCACACTGAGGGGAATCCCTGGGTGGCTCAGCGGTTCAGCGCCTGCCTTTGGCCCAGGATGTGATCCTGGAGACCCGGGATTGAGTCCTACTTTGGGCTCCCTGCGTGGAGCCTGCTTCTCCCTCTGCCTGTGTCTCTGACCCTCTCTCTCTCTCTCTATGTCTATCATGAATAAATAAAGTCTTTAAAAAAAAAAAGCACACTGATTTTACTAAATTATGTACCCAAAATCTATTGTGGGCTCAAAAAAAAAAAAAAAAAAAAAAGAATCAAGGCTTCCTAGCTTTAATTGTAAGGGATGTTTTTGAAAAAAAAATCTATTTACATGCATATTGGGCACAACTGAAGAAAACCTAGTGATCTGTAAATAGGCTCTTAGAGAGCATTCCAGAGAATGAAGCAAATTCTAGATCTTCCTTGTAACTTTGCATTATAATAACGGGACTTCTGTGGGTTTTTTAGTTTGTTTTGTTTTTAAGATTTTTTTAATTTAAAAATAATCTCTCCACTCAGCATGGGGCTTGAATTCGCAACCCCAACAGTCATCTGCTCTACCCCCTGAGCCAGCCAGGTGCCCCAAGACTTCTGTTTTATTGGTGGAAAGAGTCACCACCTGGTCAGGGTCATGTTTTGGTATCAAGTCAGTCCTTTGGCCTATAATCATCATAAAGTTTTTTAAATAGATTAATCATATGTTATAAACAGTCTGACTGCGGCATGAATGATGAAGTCTTCCCCAGATAGGCTTTAAGGCAGTGAACTGAAAGAGAGGAATCTAAAGAGACCCAGGTGTCGGTCAGGGCATGGAGCAAAATTAAGAGCAGATTGGAAAGGGGAATGGCTCGCGATGGGAAAAGCAGACCTTGGAAAAGTAGAGACCAGCTGAAGGGACGTAGTGATTCTTTCAACCTGTTCTTAGGCTTCATACTGGAACTTTTCCAGAGATTGTACCCCAGACTCTTTGCCAACTGCTGTGTTGTCACCGAAGTTGCTTGCTCCCTTTGTTTCTTGTTGGGACCTAAGGGACACTCAATACAGACATGACATTTTGAAAACTAAACTCACGTCTTTTTCGCCCTATATTCATTGTTGTTCTGCCCTACTTTCTCTCAGACACCTTCTTGAGGGTGCAGACTGAATGTGGCCTTTCAAACTCTCATGCAAACTCCCTTGCGTATCTCTTGCTCTCTGATCCCACTTTTTCCTGTGATCATTAATGTTCTGAAACTGCTCATTTCATTGTGGGTTACCCCGGGCCTTCTGTGTCTTCTGTCCTCTATTGAAATGCTTTCCTTCTTTATTAGCGGCCGATTCAGGGAAGAAAAGGGCTCCGACTTCAGTGCATGATCTCTGCTGGTTGACTGCAGGTTGAAACAGGCAGTCAGATTTTTGTTTTTCATTGATCCAGTAGGTTTTCATAACCAGCTATTTTGGTAACTGACTGTACGGCTCTCATTGAAAGTTATCTTGAAATAGGCACTAGGGAGAGAGAGAACACCAATTTGCAAAGCTCTGGGCAGTTCTAACCCCGGAGAATACTCACCAATGACTATGTGGGTGTGCCTGCCAGGCCGGGAGAGGATGAGTTTCCTAACCCACCAGTCCTCATCCAATTGCTTGAGTGTGAAGATTAGATGTGGGTGGTAAGATTTCCTGGCCTCCTGGAATTGTTCCTGAAGAGAGCAGATAAGGTCAGGATGAGAGAAGACTAGGTTCTGAGTTAGAAAAATCAAGTAGGATTTCAGGGTCTCTGAAATAAAGACATGTCCTAAGTAATGCATACACAAACATGATTGAAGTAATCAGAAGGGAGAAATGAATGGGGTTAAAGTCACAGGGCCACATGATAAATTATGCCTGGCGATGCAAGTGGGTTAAATCACTTCCTAAGACGTTGCCAACAGCGCAAATATCTGCATTTAGCAACACATGCAACCGAAAAGTGAACTGAAAATATTCTCCAAGTTTCTTCCCCCTTGGAATAGTGATTCCTGCTATTTTACTGTCTCCCCCGAGGCTCTCGGGGATCTTGGGTAAAGTGGGCTAGGTCGGTCTCCCTGGCCGGCAGTGTGGGTAGACTTAAGTGGGTACTCCAATGTGAAGCTGTACTTTCTGTGCAATTCTTAACAGTTTTATTGCCAACCCTCCTCAAGACCATTTTTCTGCTCATGCATATTCTTCTTTATACCAGTGGGAGTGGGAGGTAAAATTGTCCAAAACTCAGTCTTAGAATCTTTTTCTTTTTTTCTTCTTTCTTTCTTTCTTTCTTTCTTTCTTTCTTTCTTTCTTTCTTTCTTTCTTTCTTTCTTTCTTTCTTTCTTTTTCTTTCTTCTTTATTTCTTTCTTTTCTTTTTCTTTCTTTTTTTTCTCATCCTGAGCTACTTCAAAATGTATATAAAGTAAAATGCAGAACTCCAAAACCCTGTTTCAGCCTGAAATGAAGCTCAGTTGGCTTGGCTGGGCTGTGGGCTCCTTCACCAGCAGAAGAGCCTGCACCGGCTAAGAGATGTGGACGCTGCAGGGATGGGACCCATGGGAAACGAACACTGATTCTTTCCTCCTCTTTCTTTCTTCCTTCCTTCTCCCCCTCCTCCCTTTCTCTCTCTCTCCTGCCTTTCCCCTCTTCCTTTCTCTCTTCTTGGATGGCAGCTCCATCTTCCAAGGAATAGGTCTGAGAGCAAAGGGAGAGGCCCAGTAGGGAAGAAGAAGACTACAGAAACTTTTCTTGTGACTGCGTCCAAACTGCCAATAAAAACACTAAAGTTTGGAGATCATGTTGATAACTGGGCGGGAAATCAGGACGGTACAGAAGCTTAACTTATTTTCTAGGCAAGATAATTCTGTTTGCTTTTGATCCGTTACCTGAGTTCCGCAGGAACACCTGGCCCACTGGCAGCTGTGTGTTCTAAAGGGAGGGTGCAGCCGTCAAGTACACTCTCATTTCCCTGAGTACCACAGGGTTTATCTGAATCCCAGAATATCTCTGATCTTCTAAGATCCAAATTTCCCTTCAAGCCGATGTTTGTCTTTCATTTGGCTCCTAATTAGCATTCAGGTTTCAGCCCAAGAGTGAGCCGGGAGAGGCAGAAGGTCTCCCTTGGTGGTGACCCTTGCTGTCATCCTCCTACAGTGAACTCATAGGGACTGTTCTGTGATTTTCAGCTTCGCTCTGTGCTGCGAGGTCTGTGAATGTTTAGTTGACAATACGTGTGCGCCTCTCTCATTTCCTGTTTTTAAGGGCTGCACTTAATTTATTTGAAAGGGTGGAATATTTCAAATTACAATTCAGCAGTTTTGCTAAGGAAGGCTGTAAAACACAATGAGCAAGGAGTTTTACTTCCTCCTTACAATTGCTACTCCCCTGTTTTGAAATCTTGATTTCCTCCAATCTGGGAATGACTTTAACTTAGGCGTTAGCACTTTGAACGGCAACCAAGCCATGGCTGGAGCTGTAGAGGGGCAAGGGATTCCTGCACACTATAATTCCATTTTTCCAGACGCCTTATTAGTACCCGGAATGTGTCTGCCTATGCTTGATATTGTTCTATCATGCTGAGTCCCCCTCCCCCAGGCACAGCCTTTGGATTGGCCACAGAATCCGGCCGCTCAGCCAATCGAGCGAATCCTTTCTCCTGCAACCCTAGCAACACCTGACAATGGTCATTGACAAATGTTAAGAGAAAAATCCCTGACAAGTCCAACCAGCCATGAAAGTGGTTGCTGTCGAGGGCAAACTGGCTAGTCCTGCCCACAGAGCACTTTGTGTGGCCGGAGGACTTCGTGGTTTGCGCCAGACCTGTAAAAACAGAACCTGTTTGTGGACGCCTACCTCAATCTGCGGCCACTTAGGGGAGGCCGCGTCGTTGGCCAAAGCCATCGGTGGAGCTGGGATCCGGGGTGTGTGTGCGTGTGTGTGCGTGTGTGCATGTGTGCATGTGTGCGTGCTGCAGGGGCGGGGAGAGGGTGGAGGTGAAGGTGGTGGTGTGTCATCTTCTCCCACACCAGGCCAACCTCCGTATCCACCAGAATATTTTCAGCGGTTGGAGAAAGAATCCACAGAAAACTGGCTCCAGGGTCACGCTTCTGTCTGTGCTGGTAATTTGTTCCTTAGGGCAGGGCAAGAGGAGCATTTTCTGAGGGCGGCAAGACACCTGGCTGCGTCCCCAGTGGCACAGTTCCAAGCCTTCTGGCTACCCATCTTTCACCTCCCAGCCAGGCTCTGAACCCTGTTGGGGTGCAGTTGGCCCTTCTGGCTCACCGGAGGGCACACTGGGACACTCCTCTCAGGAGGCCGCTGGACCTAAATGAGCTCTCACTGCTCTCTGGGAGGCTCCAAGACCGGGGGGATCTGTAGGCAGACCTGGCAAAGGCTGGAGTGGAGGAGGGGGCAGGGAATGGAGAACAAGAAAGGGGACCTGCCAAGAACATGCACAGACAATTCATACGCAAACGCATGTTCCCACAAAGACATAATAGCTGTGTGTATATGATACCCGCCTGAAGTCCCCTTACGCGATCATTCCAGTTAGTCTAGCCACCTTGGAGGCATATTTCAAACCCTGGTTGAGTAATCCATTGTGTGGTGATTAGCTGTTAATGAAGCTGAAAATACCTAAATCATCCAACAAGTAATCTGAATTAATTTTTTCTTTTCTTTTTTTTTTTGGTTACACTGCTAGACAGTGTCAAGTCAAAGACCTGGGGATATATACAGACATCTGCACACACACACAGATAGAACACACACACACACACACACACACACACACACACACACAGTCATACACATAGCTAGGCCTAGGTAAGAGGGACAGAGGTGGAACAAGGCAGGGAAAAGAAGGGAAGGGAACTTCAGGGACAGACACGAATTGAAGAATGTGAAACTTAAGATGTTCATTCATTGCTCCCCACCCACACCCCAGAGCCCCTCTCTTTATGAGCACCACCCCGAGTGCCTGTCCTGAATTTAATTTTCCCTGGGGGTTGAGGGAGGGGTTGGCAGTCGGTTTTAGTTCCTTGGGATTATAAATTGATAATGGCTGTCAGCCTTAGCCTTCCAGGGGGTATTGATACTTTTCAAAGGGGGCTCATTAAGGTCCAAAAGAACCAAATCTCTAAGAGGTGAATTGTAAATTGAGAGAAATATCTTCAGTCTGGAGACAGAGCCTTACTCAAACACATTTTTAAGGGAGATGCTTCTGGATATTCCTCAGGCAAAATTACAGGCAAGGAAAAGTAGTTGGAGTGGGGTAGGTAAGGTGGGGAATTGCAGGGGTGAGCCATCCATCAGGTGCCGCAGGCTGGACTTCCATGCAGCAAGGAAGCAGGAGTTGGTGTTAGAATCTTCCATGCTGGGATCCCTGGGTGGCTCAGTGGTTGAGCATCTGCCTTTGGCCCAGGGCGAGATCCTGGAGACCTGGGATCTAGTCCCACATCGGGCTCCCTGCGTGGAGCCTGCTTCTCCCTCTGCCTGTGTCTCTGCCTCTCTCTGTGTGTCTCTCATGAATAAATAAATAAAGTCTTTAAAAAAAAAAAAAAGAATCTTCCATGCCTGTCCTCCAGGGAACTTGGAACCTTTGTGGTGACATAAGATATGGAAAAATTACAATGAGGGTTATTATAGAATGTATTAAACACCAAGCTTTATATAGCCATAGACGTGCACGTGGTTCTCAGTTTCTGAAAGAAATGAAGCCATTCTGAGAGGAGGTAAAATTGTGGACTTTGGCAAACAAACAATTTTCTTCCTTTCCCAGATTTTTCAAGTTTTGTTATTACTGGTCAAGTTTTCTGTCGGTATGAGCAACTATCAACTACCAAGATTATGGAACAACAGTAATAAAGAGCAACATCACGTGCTTATTTGCTGCTCTGGAAGTTAAGAAATTAAAAAATATAAGTATCATTTACTCATGAAACAGAGAAAGAAAAAAATAAAATTGACCCTGCATATAGTAATATTCCTTGTAACCCAACATGCCAATGTGCCAGAAAGAGCCAGAGCCTTATACAATATCTGAAGCTTTCTGAAGGTATGTGGAAGGAGGAGGTAAAGGTTCTTTCTCACTTAGACTGGACAGTTCATGCTCCACAGTTTGAACTTGCCTTAAGGATAAACCAAGAGCCTGCACCTGGAACAGGGCATGTTTATCTTTAAAACATGGCACAAAAATAAGCATTTGTTGGTGACACAGAAACACTGCCTCCAAATCAACATTCTCTCAACTCACAGATACTATCAAAGGAGAAAAACTCCAGAACCCCAAGAGAAACCCGTCCCCCTCCTCTTAATCTCCACGAGATCATTGTTTCCTATTTCCATGGTAACCAGAAGACTCAAAATTGCCAAAACTTGAGAGACACTTCAGACGAAAGCCAGAAAAAAAAAAAAATTAACAAGAGACAAATGTTGCAGACAGCATGTATGACAGTGTGCAAGTTTTTGAAATTTGGGAAGATTTTATTTCTTTGCTCGGAATAATACAAGGGTGTCCAGAAAGTAGCAGTGTAGTTTCTTGCCGTGCTGCTACATGTTCATTGGTTCATTGAGTAGATTTTATTCTTTTCTTGAAAGGAAAGGAGAGACCTGGGGGCCTTGACAGCAATTAAGTGAAGGTAAGCTGTGAGGAATTGGTCTCCTGGCAAGCCTTCATGTTAACCATGATGAGGAGGCCTCGTTCCCTTCCTCCACGGAGTGAACCCATATTTATGGGGCACCTCTTATTTTCTAGGTAATCTATTCTACACACAACTAAGTGAAAGGCTTGCAACGGTGATGAGGGCTCCTAGGAGAAGTGCGGGTGACTAGTAGTGTGGAAGAAGCAGAGCTGACCCGCCAGAGCGCCAGGCCCTCCTAAGGAAGTGTGATTAAGCTGAGTAGGAGGAAACTGGGCAGTGGTTGCCGGGCCTGGGGAGGGAGAGCATTCCAGGCAGTGGGAACTCTTGGGCAGAGGCCCTCCGAAGGAAGTGAGCCTTGAGTGTTCAAGGAACTGAAAGCAGGCCTGAGCAGCCTGTGTTGGCAGAACCCGAGAGTGAGAGGAATGGACTTGGGTCAAGGCCAGTTGGAGACGTGAACAGGAGCCAGGTCATTCCCCGGCGCTGAGCCTTGTGTCTTGCAGGGTGGGTTTGTTAAGGGTTTAGGCGACTCTCCTCATCCTAGGGTGAAGGCCAGCTGTGACAGGAATGCACGACAGGCCCTTCTCTTGTGTGATCTGGGAAAGGCAGCTTCTGGTTCATCAGAAATCCGTCAGAATGCTGCCACCAATTCCAGCTGTGAGACACCAAGTTTCAAAGGATTATGATTTTATGAAATACTTTAAAATTGAAATCATATTCAAGATAGATTATTTAATGTATGAAGATTCAGCAGGCACCTTAGAGCCATCATCATGAATTTCACTTATCACTGTATATTAACCCCTAGAAGCCAGAGTTTGACCATCTGATAACTTCCCCTGTTTCTGCGAACCACTTGGAATCTGGGAAGTTTGCAAGAAGCCAAAAAACAAAGAAGTGACAAATTTTAAATATCTATCTTAATCAGAGGGGAGGTCCTCATTAAGGGTTTAGTTGAGTTTCATTTTACACGCAATTTTTTTTTTTAAAAGATTTTATTTATTTATTTATGAGAGACAGAGAGAGAGGGAGAGGGAGAGAGAGGGAGAGAGAGGCAGAGACATAGGCAGAGGGAGAAGGAGGCTCCCTCTGGGGAGCCTGATGCGGATTCGATCCTGGGACCCCAGGATCATGCCCTAAACTGAAGGCAGATGCTCAACAACTGAGCCACCCAGATGTCCCCATTTTTCACACAATTCTAACAAATGGATTTTCTGGGCTCCAAGGCCACCGCAGATAAGGAGCAGTAGTTCAGACAGGTAGGAGGAATGGGGTGGTATACACCAAAAATCACAAGTAACGGGACAACACAACTGTAGAGAAGGAGACCAAAAAACCAAAATAAAACAAAAAACCCCTGAGACAACAACAACAACAAAAACCCAAACCCCAAACAATAAGAACTACAAACAGCATAAAAAATAAAGTAAGGAAGATAGAGAAAGAAAGAATAAAAGCAATCTGGGGCTTTCCTTACAGACAAATCTTCTTGCGTGCCTTAAGGTCTTGAGGGCATCATGGTGTTTATAGTAAGACTTTGTTCTTAAGTCAGTCATGATTTAGAAAGATTCCTAGCCCACGGAGTCAAGCTTTTTAAAAGGGCTTTGGTACTTGAGAAGTAGACCTTCAGTCGTTTGGGGAATTGTCTGGTTGAAGGTGGTTCTTACAAGATTCTGCATAACCATGGGTTCATTGTAGTATGGTTCTGTGGACGTGTTAATACAGATTTTGGGCTGAGAGAGTATGTGACATACCAGCTTTTGCTAAGACTGCTTCATTTTCACAAGCTATCCAATTCTGAGTTTGAGCAAAGTCATTGGAAGTGACATTTTTCATATGTGAATTGTCATGATGCTATTCTTAACGAATGGGTTCTTGAATATTTAAAAATATTGTAGGTGATAAAATGTCTTCAGTAAATACATTTGAAAGTTTGGCTTTCACATTTTTAACTTTAATTTTCCATGCTATCTCTTAAATGCAAATAATCTTTCTCCAGGCATAAGGTGCCCCCTAAAGTTATGTGGTTGTCTGAATTGTATGTCTTTACTTCCTCCAGATGGGAATGAGACTGAACAAAATACAGTTCGGTCATTTTGGAGAATGCTCATGCTACGTGTTTGTGAAATGATTTGGGGGATGACATAATTCTCTGCACATGTATCCTCTATACATGTCAGAGCATCTTTTGTGTCCCTAGAGACTATGTTCAAACTGCAGTAGTTGATGTTTTAATTGTGTTTTTCTTGTGCTATCTCACTTATCAGACATATTTGCGAAAGAGTGATGCAATTTTGAGGAAATCACTAATTTTCTAAATGAGAATTCTTTTATAGTGCTACTTTTTCAGTTTTTAAAAGTAGGACAGTTTTTCCCCCCAGTTGAAATAGGTAATTAAATATGAAAGTAAATATTTTCACATTATCCCATTAAATAGTGTTCTTGTGTCTATTTTGTGACAAGCTTAACAAAATACTTAGTAAAAAGTTACAGCTATTAAAAAGGGGAAAGAGTAAATGCTATAATTAAATGTGGCATTTCCTATTTCTTTTGGCTATCACTAGTTTCTAAGCCTGGTTGGAGGCCAGTAAATTATTCTGGTTCTGAGATGGCTTTTGTTTGATGAGACTCACCACTGCACTTCGGATTGGAATGAATAGCAAAATGATAATAGTCTGGTTGGTTTTCACAATACTGAAATTGTACACAGGCTGTATTTACACTAAAATATTTTTGCTAAAAATTAACATTATGTAAATAAAAATAATAGAGTGGATTATCTAATGTTTAACAAAAGCAAATGCCTTTTACCTTTTGAAGGAGGAATTGCTGTCCAAATTATAAAATATGTTCTTAAAATTAAAAAAAATTTTTTTGAGTCATCTCTGTACTCAATGTGGGGCTCAAAGTCACAACCCCAAAATCAAGAGTCTGAGTTAGCCAGGAACCACACCAAATTACAAAATTTTTAAAGATTTTATTTATTCATGAGAGACACACAGAGAGAGGCAGAGATATAGGCAGAGGGAGAAGCAGGCTCCATGAGGTGAGCCCGATGTGGGACTCGATCTTGGGACCCCGGGGGTCACACCCTGAGCCAAAGGCAGACGCTCAAGTTCTGAGCCACCCAGGCACCCCCGTCCCCCATTACAAAATATAAAGCAAATTAATTTGTAATCAAGTTGCTAACCTGATCATTTTGTACATGTTAAGATGTAATGATTTCTTTTTCAAGCTTCCAGATTGTAATTTTGAGGCTTTTATCTTCACAGAAAAAGTGTTTCTTCACAGAAACACTCTTCTTATTATTTTTTAAAGATTTATTTATTTATTTATTTATTTAAAAGAGAGAGAGCATGTGCCCATGGGGGCGGTGGGGGGGGCAGTGGGAGAGGTACAAGCAGACTTCCTGCCAAGCAGGGAGCCAGATGCAATGTGGGGCTTGGTCCCAGGACTCTGGGACCATGACCTGAGCTGAAGATAGATGCTTAGTGGACTGAACCACCCAGGCACCCCAGAAACACTGTTCCTAGAAGGATGGCAAAGATTGGGTGATGGGTCACTGGTTGAATACACTTTGTTATAAGTACAGCAAATTTTAGAAGGGTTGGGCAGCCCCCGTGGTTCAGTGGTTTAGCGCTGCCTTTGGCCCAGGGGCGGATCCGGGAGATGGGGGATCGAGTCCCACGTAGGGCTCCCTGAATGGAGCCTGCTTCTTTCTCCCCCTGCCTGTGTCTCTGCCTCTCTTTCTCTCTCTGTTTCTGTCATGAATAAACAGATAAAATCTTTTAAAAAAATTTTTAGAAGGGTTTATCTGAAGGAATGATGACACAGTGTGGGTTAGTGAGTAATAATGTGGCATCAAATTATGATGTTTCCTAATTTTGCATATTCAGAAGAGTTATCCAGGGCATTAAAAAGTTTTTTTTTTTTTTTTTTTTAAGTTAAAAAGATTCTAAGCCCCTCACTCCAGCCCTCTCCATGGGAGAGGTAAAGGAAATCTGTATTTTTAAAAATATTTTATTTATTTATTCATGAAAGACAGAGAGAGAGAGAGAGAGGCAGAGACACAGGCAGAGAGAGAAGCAGACTCCACGCAGGGAGCCCGACGTGGGACTCGATCTCAGGTCTCCAGGATCATACCCTGGGCTGAAGGCAGTGGTAAACCGCTGAGCCACGGGGCTGCCCGCAAGTCTGTATTTTTAACCAGTACTCAGGGCAATTCTTCTGATCTGGCAAGTTTGGGAAATACTGGATAATAGAGAAATCCTGGCTTTCTCCTCAGACAAACTAAATTTGAGTCCCCGATTGACCTGATTAGAACCGAAAAACCTTTGGCAAACTTCTTCGAGTGTCAATTTCTTCATTTGTTTCTTGAGCAGCGGGACTGGAAAAGCAAACGAGTTACTGTTTGTAAAGGACCTAGCCCTGTGTCTGTACCCACTTTCTAAAAAATATTAACAATAAAATATTAGTGGTTTGATTCTTGGGAATTTAACAAAGCTAAAAAATTTTTTAAAGATTCTATTTTTGAGTAATCTCTAAACCCAATATGGGGCTTGAACTCACAACCCCAACATCAGGAGTTGCATGCTCTATGGACTGAGACAACCAGGTGCCCCAACAAAGTTGAAATTAATCAAAATTTCCCCCTCGTTAGGGATGGAGCAATTCTTTTAGTTCATTCAGCTCTGCGTTGATCATTTCCTGCCCACCTCTTGTTTTGCCCAAGAATCTATTTGGTGGAAATGATTGACCAGAAAGATTCTTTGGGTACTTTTCCCTATTATTGGACGTTTTGCCTTGATGGAGTGTCATTTCTAATAACTCATTCTTCACTCTTTTTTTAGCCATGTAGAAGACAATTCTTTGTCATTCTACTGGATGGGCGAATAATGTCTGGTTCATCGGCTAACCATGCTGTTTCAGGCTTTTCTTCCTCTCTAAACAATTCAATTATATTCCAGGGAACATAATGGGATTTGGTTATAATATAAAAAGTGTATCCCAGTATTAGGAAGTGCATGGGTATAACTTTGTGTTCATCTTCAAATGACTTGAGGTTCCTTCGAGCTAATCCAATCTAATCTAATCTAATTCGATGTCTTGGAATCTTCCTACTAAAGGCAAATTATTCCCTTAATTAGCTGAGATGACTAGCAATAATGATGAGGCAATGTCATTTTTTTTTTCTTTTTGAAGGCTTCTTCCTAAGCAATGGGACTGTTTGAAGTTCTTGCCACCAAAGAGTAGTTTTCAAACTTGAGTGTAAAGAAGCCTTAGGTGGGGAGCGAGTGATTGTCCATTTCTGGTTCCTAAGCTCTAAAATTCTGTGAATCATGCTCAGGGGTATGCTAAGGGTCTCTCTTTGAAAACCACTGCTCCTGGGATTTGATAAATCTCTATTGAATTTAATTCAAAATTTTCATTTTTAAATTAAAGGTGGGTACAGGAGCCATGCTTGGTCTCTGGATAGGACTCTACCGCCCCTTTCAAATAAATTCCTTTGCCATACATCCATGTGTGCCTCCAACTTCATGGACCAGGGGCTAGGTATGGTGTTCCAGGAGGGGTGTTTCTCTTCTTGAGGCTATCCGTGTAGCTACTGGAATTCCTGTTAATGAAGTCTGCTTGTCAGCCTAGCACCTGACCACACTGGGAGATGTGGTGTGGTGTGGTGTGATGTGATAGGATGAGTCACTGCATTTGGGAAGCTGTAGACTTTCTGTACTTTGATTTCCTACCATTGCCTAATGGCAAACATTGGAGCATAACCAGGGGCCTGTAGCCCTGATTTGGTCCCTGGAGTCGGGTCCTGTTTGAAAAGGGCAATTATAAGTAATTTAGTAAGGATTTCTATGAACACCAGGAAAACACTGTAAATACCCCTCAAGCGAGAGCTGGCACAAGTACCAGCCAATGATGACACACTGTGACTTACTTCTTCCTTGGCTCATGGGTGTAGCTAAACTCTGGGGAGACAGAAGCCTTGCAGTACAGTGCTGGGCGCTTGGGACTACAGAAATGGCTGAGGCATAGCCCTAACCCTCAGAGAATTTCTAACCAGGGAAGGGAGAGAAGGCGAATGGCTCAGGCAAGTGTAAACATAACTGTGATGCCAGGCAGAATGGTATAAATGCTGTAGGAAAGATCCAAAGTGTTAGAAGGGCTGGTGGGGAGAGATCACACATTTAGGTGGGTTTTTCCAGAGGAAGCAGCATCCGAGCAAGTCCTTGAAGGAAGGGTAGGGATTTGACAAGTTGCAAGGGAAGAGGGAGTCATTAGAGTCAGCAGACTGTCTTGAGCAAATGTGGCAAGTAGGAATATGGGGACGAACTCCAGGGAACTGAGAGAAGTCCTCTTGGAATATAAGAAAAATCCTGTTGGAGAACTGGAAGTTCTGTTGGGTCTCAGGGAGATGAGGCTGGAAAGCGGGGTTTGGTCAAGATCATATCTGAGTTTGGTCTTTTGCCAGTAGGCAGCAGGAAGCCATTTAAAAGGACTTGAGCAGGAGGGTGACACCATCTGAATCGTACTTGAGGAAGCACAACAGCTGGGTGGAGGAGGACTTGGAGGAGGAAAGGTTATACAGACATACCAGTGAGGAGGCCCCGCAGAGTGGAGAGGCGGAATAATTTACTGAGCAGAGAGAGGGGCTGGGACAGACAACCCAGCAAAGGAACCTCAATGGGAGTTGCAGGCAGAGGCAAAGAGGAATAAGGCTGGGAGGCCTGTAACAGGCAGCAGCAGTAATAACAGTCTAGGGGAAGGAAGAGAGCCTGATTTCCAGGGAATGGTGGTGTCTGGGTTTGAGGTAGCCGTGCGGCACCCTCAGGGCAATAGAAAAGGGGGCGGCCACCAGAAGAAACAAGTGAGCTGAAGCAGAACCCATGGTTGGGAGTGGGAGTGGCAGAAAGTCTCTAAAGGGCAGGTCACCAAAACTGGAGAAGAGGACCACGATAGGCTGTAAAGAAGGGTATACGTTGAAGAGTTTGGAGGAAGAGACACCCAAAGACAAGGCAGAGAAAGATGACTTGGAAATGCTGGATCCACAGTAACGTGTCCGGACAACCAGGGGGAGAACAGCTCAAGACAGAGGGAGTGCTCTCAGTTTGAGCGCCAAGAGGGGAGATGGAGCCGAGATGGTGACTCTGGATTCTTCTTTGAATTAAACCCAACATCCTAGGTAAACTGCAGGATGATGCCTTAAATCTAGTCTCTTTAGTTCATTACCAAATCTAAGTCTCTAACGTTAGGTATCTCCAAAGATATCTGTTTTTCTGTTCAATATGAATTAATTTCTTCCACTAACACATCCCATGACCCTGAGTGAATCATTTGCCCTGTGTGAGGGCACCTGCTTTGTCTTCTTTCACTTTCCAGATAAGTGACTCTGTGCATATGGATGAAGATGCTTGCTGATCTACACACTGTTATAGAAGCCTGAGGCTTAGCATGACTGTGCTGGAGAACAGAAAAGAGCTCAAATTGTACTTTACTTTCGACTTAACTTTCTTCTCCTATCACCTATGTTTTTCAAAAGTTTAAAAATCATTTTTTTTAAGAGATCTAGAAGTGGAACAACTAGAGGAAAGAGCCTTCCCCTCCCATTTGCCTATAAAGACATTCTTCCATTTTTTTTTTTGCACCGGCCTTCCCCTTATGCACCGAGAGGTGCATCCCAAAATACCGGACACATGCACAGAAACATAACGTCACCAAAATTTTCCTGGCAAGTAAGGCAGCGAGGGAGCGCCTGCCAGCAGCCCTTCTCTCGGGGACCTGCAGCTTTGGGCTTCCTAAGGGCCTGACCAGGGTTAAGAGCCGAGACCTACAGTTCAAGGTCTCCCGGGCCTGGGCCTTCGGTGGGCGATTTTCTTTAAAAGGCAGAAGCGCTCTCTTCCCTTTAATTTCAATCGAGGCGACGAGGCAGGCGGGTGGGCAGCACCCGCCAACAACCCGCAAAGACGTGGAAGTGTCGAAGGCGCCACGGCTTGGCTTTCACAATAGCGACCGTATCAGCAGCACGGTTTACAGTAAAAACAAGGTGGGGCGAAGAGTGAGGAAGGATGTGCCTAGGGAGGTCATTGGGTCTGTGGCTCGGACCCAGGTTTGCCCGGGCTCTGGGGCCTGCGAACACCGTCCGGGGATCCACCCCCCGCCCCCGCCTCTGCCGCAGAGGAAGGTCGGGTCGGGAGCCACCAGCGCTGCAGGGAGCGCGGCGCGCGTCCCGGGCCGTCCCGGGCCGCGGCGGCGCGACCCAAGTGCGCCCCGAGCGCCCGGGGCGCGCCGTCTGCAGCCGGCGGGGCTGGGAGCGCGCGCCCGCGGGGTGCGCGCGCCCGCGGCGTGTGTACTCAGAAAGGTGTGTTTGCTCAATCCCCCGCCCGGTGTCCCCGCCACCTCGCGCAGGGGCAGCGGGGCCCGGAGCAGGGTCTCGGCGGCGCGGCCGCGGGGCGGGCGGGAGCCGGGGCAAGGTCCCAGCCCCGCGCCGGCGGAGGGTGCGCTGGGCGGGGAGGCCACGCTCGCCAGCCCGGGACGCGCGTCGCACGGCAGCGGGGCAGGTCCCGAGCGCTCGGCGCGTCCGCGGGGGACACTTTGGCCGGCTCGGCCCCCGGACGGGCCGTGGGCGCGGAGGGCACACGGGCACCGGGGCAGCGGGGCGCGCGCCCCCCTTCCCGGCCCGGGTCTGCAAAAGTGAACTGGAGCGCGGCCTCCGAGCGCGGCCAGTCCCGGCGGGGGCGGGGGGAGTTCCCCGGGGCCGTCTGGAGGGGAAGCGGGCAGCCCGGCCGCCCCGGCCGCACCCCCTCCGCCTTCCTCTCCACCCCCGTCCCCCGGGTTCCACGCCGCATTTCTTTGTTTTGAAAGCGCCTCCTCCGCCCAGAGGCTTTTCCCCGGCGGCCGGGCTCTGACGGGGGTTGGGGGGGTGGGGCATTGGCTCGCGGGCCCCGCCCCCCACTCAGCCTGGACCCTTCCCGGGGCTCATCCCCCCCCTTCGCCCTTTCCCTCACTGCTCGGACCCACGAGGCGCGTCCTCACTTGCCGGACATCAAAGGCAGACGGGGAATTGGAGGGGGAAGCGGAGTTGGCCGGGGGCACGGGGACCCACCCGCCCACCCGAGGCCCGGCCCCGCTGCCCGGCCCCTCCCGCGGGAACCCCGCCTGGGCCCCGCCCCCCGCGTCACGCCGGCCTGACATTCTCACAACCCGTCGGGCACCCAACCTCGCCGCCCCCGCTACCCCCGTGTCCGCCGAGCGCTCTATTTATGTTTCAGCTCAGCGATTTGCATAGTCCCCGCCCCTGGCCCTAGGTCCCCCTATCGGTGCCCCGCCTCCACGTTGACGTCACGGGGGAGGCCCCGCCTCCGGTGCCCGTACAAGGAGCGGCGGGCCCTAGATGGCAGCGTGGCGTCGCCGCGGCGTGTGCGTGTCGCGCTTCCTTGTGCCGTTTATAGGGTCCCGGCACTTCCGCTGTCGGGTTAGAAGCGGCGCGGTCATGGCGGAGCGCGGACAGCAGCCTCCTCCCGCGAAACGGCTCTGCTGCCGGCCGGGCGGCGGCGGCGGCGGCGGCGGGGGCAGCAGCGGCGGCGGAGGAGCGGGTGGCGGCTACAGCTCTGCCTGTCGGCCGGGCCAGCGGGCGGGCGGTGCGGCTTCTGCGGCGTGCGGGGGCGGCGCGGCGCTGGGGCTGCTGCCGCCGGGCAAGACCCAGAGCCCCGAGTCGCTGCTGGACATCGCGGCGCGCAAGGTGGCGGAGAAGTGGCCGTTCCAGCGCGTGGAGGAGCGCTTCGAGCGCATCCCGGAGCCGGTGCAGCGCCGCATCGTGTACTGGTCCTTTCCCCGCAGCGAGCGGGAGATCTGCATGTACTCGTCCTTCAACACCGGCGGCGGCGCCGCGGGCGGCCCCGGCGACGACAGCGGCGGCCCCGGCGGCGCGGGCGGCGGCGCGGGCGGCGCGGGCGGCGGCGGCTCCTCGTCCTCGCCGGCCGCCACCTCGGCCGCCGCCGCCGCTGCCGCCGCCGCCGCCGCCGCCGCCGCCGGGGCCGGGGTCCCGTCGGTGGGGGCCGCCGGGGCGGCGGACGGCGGCGACGAGACGCGGCTGCCCTTCCGCCGGGGCATCGCGCTGCTGGAGAGCGGCTGCGTCGACAACGTCCTGCAAGTCGGTGAGTCACGGGGCAGCCCCGGAGCCGGCCGGCCGCCCGTCCGCGCGTCCGTCCGTCCGTCCCGCGGGGGGAGGGGGCGCCGGGCCCCGTCCTCCGCGCAGCCCCTCTGCCCGGCGCGGCCGCACCCCCGCCCGGTGCCCCGGAGCGCTGCGCCCATTTCCTCCTCGCCCCTCCCCGCCCCCGTCTCCCCGGACGGGCCAGCGCGAGTGGGAAATGAATCAGCAGGACTCGCCCCGCGGCGGGGCTGGCGGGTGGGTGCCGGGGGGCCCCGGCCCGCCGCCTCCCGCGCCCTCCTCCCGGGGAGCACGTCCCGGGGGGCCGCTCGCCTTTTTTGGGGGGGGGGGTGGTGGTTGTGGACAAAGGCGCCGGCGGACGGCGGGGCTCCGGCGGAGGGTGTGTGTGGCGGGGCCGTGCGGGGCGGGGGAGGGGGCGCGGGCCGCGCAGACAATGCCGGCGGGGCCGAGCGGGCGGCCGGCCGCGCTCCTGCCCCTGCCCCTGCCCCTGCCCCTGCCCCGCGCCCGCCCTGCCCTCGTCCGTCGTCCGCGCCCGCTCCTCTTTCTTCCTCCGCTGCCCCCTCCCCGCGCCCTGGGTCGGAGGGGTGGGGACGACGGTGCGCTGCCTCTCGGTGGCTGCGGCTCGTGTCGGGGCCCCGACGGGCCGGCGGCCGCGGCGGCGTCTGGGCTGAGCCCGGGGTTGGGATGCCCGGCCCGGGAGGCGCGCGGGGTGGGGGGGCCGGGGCCCCGCGTCCTCGGAGGCCGCCCCCCCATCCCCCCCGCGGGCGTCCCGGAGTCGCTGGGCGCTGCCCTGTGTGCGGGGCCGGAGTTTGGTGGGCGCGGGGCGGCGGCGGCGGCGGCGGTTACGGGCCCTGCGCTCGCAGGCGGCGGCGGCGGCGGGAGCGCGAGGCGGAGGCTCAGGCTCGGCGGCCGCCCCGCAGCCCCCGCGGCCCCGCGCGACCCCGCACTTTGTTCTCCTTTTCAGGTTTATTTGTGCCCCTTTCAGTGTCCCGTCGTCCCCCGAAAGGGGGGACTAAACAAAAGAGTCTCTCTATTTCTTTCCAGAGCTTGTAAAGTAGAAGCTGTTTGACAAAGGCGAGAGGAGGACTTGGGATTTAAAGCTGCGCAGCCCTCCTTTCTCTGACAGACCCGGAGAGTTTCCTCCGATGCCGACTTTAAAGGCTCCCCCGGCCTCGCCCCCGCCCCCGCCCCCGCCCCCGCGTTCCCCTCGGGCCGAGCTCTTGCCCTGCGGGGCTGCGAGAGGAACAATGCTGTCCGGGCCCCCGCGCCTCCCGACTGCCTCCCGACTGCCGGCGCGCTCCCCGCGCCCCTTGGCCGAGCGCCGGCCGCCGAGCGTCCTGGTGCCGAGCGCGGTGGTGCCGAGCGCCGTGGCCGATGCCGGGGACCGGGCTGCACGCGGCTCCGGCCCCGAATTCCCGTCTTTTCTTCCCGTAGTCCGTTCTTTTTGTCCTTCCCTCTGGGAGTCGAGCGGGGGTCTGGGTAGGGGCCCCCAAAGAGAATTAAGGTTTGATTAATCCTCTCTGGTTAATTTGAATTCTAATGCGATCTGCAAACGTGATTTTCTGCATGGTCATTTGTTTCCAAAGGCAGCCCCCAACGTTGTCTCTTCGAGGTTCGGTACCTTTTCCTTAGGTCTAGAGAGGGTTTAACTTACTTTTGAGGCTCTCCATCTTTTTTTTTTTTTTTAATGTAATTAGCATTCTTTAAAGTTACACCTCTCCCCCCCCCCGCTCCCCCCCCCCGCCCCCCCGCCTGGTTCCTGCTGGGTTGAAATGGATTGAAGCACATCCATGGTTTCTCAGTATAACCAAACCAGAGTTTGGGAATTTTTATGGCTTGGCTGGCAATGTTGGATTTTTTTTTTTCTTCTCTCTCCCCTTCTATGCTTGACTCTGCTTGCAAGCAATGAGGAATGACAGGAGAGCACATAGGGAGGGTTTCTTGGCTGATTACATTTAAGCCAGGAATTCACTGTGAAAATAAAGCCAAGGGGCGATAAATAAAAGATGCAATCTTCTCTAGGAGACAGACACACAGCGTGGGCTTTGCCTGCTTTCATCAGCGAAGAGGCCTGGGTGAGTTGTAAAAGAAAATAGTAACTTTTTGAATAGTCCCCAAAGGGGAAGGAGGCCACTGAATGGAGTTGGCAGTGGTTGATGTGAAACAGTATGATGGTTCTTGCAAAGTTTGAAGAGTTGACCACCCTTTCGGAAACACTTACATACGTGCTAAACAAGTGCTGTACAAATTGTGGAAAATATTCTTTTTTTCCCCTCTGAGTTTTGCCAGTTTCCTTAACTTCCAAGTTGTATTACTTGTTGTGCCAGTGAGCTTACGAGATGGAAGGCTGTTAAATGCCTGACAGCTGGCACTGAGATAGAAGACTTACGACCAGGATTTTTTTTTTTTTCTTGGTGGAGAACGGAGAGAATGACTAGAAAAACCATCTAATTTGGCTTTAATTGGTAGGTCAAACTGGTATACTAAGGCAAGAGGTTTATTTTATAATTTTGCAGTTTGAGGTAGAAGTCCTTTCTGCTTCAGAACCTGAAATTGGAAAGGAACACGATACTATGACAGGACCAGAGCAGTTTTCTGGTATTGCAAAACTACAAGTTTGTTCGTACAGAAGTATTCATGTACTTTTGTAGAGGTGACTAAATTATAGATGCAATAGGTAAAATCTAGTTTTTGGACTTTATTTTTTTTATATTGACACTGTTGATTATCTAGGGATTGAGGGTCAGAGAATTGGGACTTCCGGGAAATTAAACATACTTGTTAGTTATTTTTCAACTCCCATTTTAAGAAGAAATTTCAAGGAAAAAAAATTTAAACCTTTGGGGTAGTAGTTGTAAACAGTATTTAATTGGTGCAGAGCTGTCCATCAGCTGATTTTAGGAAGTTTTAGAGAAAGCGTACTTTGCTTGTTTTTACTGAATAATGATCTGTTAGAAGGGAGCCATTGCTTGAGGGTGCTTGTATGTAAATATTATCGGCATTATTGAAGTAATTTTGGAAATCACGTTGAAAAACTTCCCCAAAATTTTGCCTGGCAAAAAGCTTTCCTAATATGATCTGGAACTCAAATTATAAAGACAAATGAATTAGACGACAGACAAATTTAACTGGATAAAAAACTGAAGATCTCTGTAGGGCTGATAGCATAAGTTAAGCAGCTAACTGTGGCAAATACTTGCAGCCCGATGGAGGCTAACGGAACTCTGAAAAATTGATTGAAAAATAAAAAAGATCAAGAAGTTAGAAAATGGGCAACACCTTTCATAAAGAAATGCAAATGAGTGATAAAATCATTTGTCTTCACTCTTACATAGGAAGATACAGGTAAAGGTGACATGCCATGTTCATCTGCCAAGTCAAGAAAGGTGGGGAGATGGTACCCAGAATTGGGTGAGGAGGTAGGAGAAGATGCTACCTCCCCAGCTGCTGCTCGGCTCAGTCTTTCTTGTGTCATTTCTAGGAATTTATCTGACAGATACATAGATATTAGTGCCCAGAAATGTTCTATACAGTGAGCAGTGCTCACTGCAGTATGATTTGTAATGCTGAAAAACTGGAGTCCATGGAAATTTCCATCAGAAGGGCAGTGGTTAAGAAGTACTCAATGGAATTCTATGTAATCATGAAAAATAGTGAAGGAGAGAAATATGTACCGACAAGAAAAGATGACCAGAATATTTCGTTTAAAAACAAGTCAGCTGTTCATATAGTGGGCTGTAATTTCAATAAAAATCAAGAAAGATAGACTTTACTTACAGATGCATAAAAATGAAGGCTACACAAGCAGCCATTGCATAGTGGATATCTTTGGGGAAGGGCAGTTAGGTGGATGGGCAAAGTCTTGGGGAGGATTCTACTTTTCTTTTTATGATTGTGTTATGAGTCAGATTTCTCTTCAAAGTAGAAAAAGAAGCATGTATTTGTTGTCCTAGAAAATCTTAGACAAACTATTCTTGTGTCTTTTAATTAGTTTATATTTTTTGTTTTGGGGTGTGTATGTTCCCTTTCTGAAGATTGGTGTGCATTCAGTTTTGTTTTGAAACGGACAAGTTTCCTTTTGTGCTAATTTTAAAAGCGAGAAGTGTTTAATTAAATAAAACTGGGATCTTCTCTTTATTTTTTTATTTTTTTATTTTTTGGATCTTCTCTTTAGTATGGGCAAGAAGGAGATAAGTTTCAAAAGGAGTTGCTTTTTCTGTTTGTTTTGTTTTGCTGGTAACTTTTGGGAGAAAAGAATTTTGTTCAGAATTCTAATTCTTTGGTAAGCACGTTATTACGGTTGTTTTCGGATTCATGACTTAAAATTTCTTGTTTTAGAGGGTGGCAAGGCAGTAAAAGGGAACCTTTTTTAGAATTAGGGTGGATAAAATTTTAATCACTTAATTGACTTAAGGGTAAGTTGTACTTGAGGGTTTTGATTTTCTTTGTAGATCGGAGATTGTTATGTAAAGATGTGATTCTAGGTGCACTTTCAGAATTGGGTGTTCCGTTTATTGGTGATAGTATATTTCATTGAAAGCATTTTCAAGAGTGAAGTGATAATATAGAATGGCTTAAAATCAGATCCTATACATTTTTCTGCCTTTTGATTAATGAAGAAGTACACAAAAGAAAAAAAATTGAAACTATAGTGGCATTATGTGTTTATTCCGTGCCAGTTGATTTGCTTACAGTTGTTGATTTTTGAAAGTGTCTGTGTACCTCATGCGTGCTCAGCATTGTTCTGAGGAAAGTTAAAATTTCAATTTCAGGTGAGAAAATGTTGGAATTTGTGGTTAATATTTAGTTCTTTGATGGCTAGTATTGGTCCGGTGAGGAAATCTAAGTGTTCAGGAAACAATACTTTTTGTAGCCTAAAGATTTCAAAAATACTGGAAGGCGAATTGCTGATTTGAATAAGCGAACATCTTTACTGTTGCTTCAGTCTTTAACTTCTTGCGGTAGCGTCGTATTCTGAGTATACCTTCGGTTTGGAGGAGAAAAGGCCATCCCCATTATTTTATTTCAACTGTATGTTGAATTTCATCCTTTTTGCAAAGACTTTGATGCCTTTTCTTTTAGAAACATCAGGATGCTGTGGAACACATCCTCTAATAGAAGAATTATTGCAATTAATTGAACAACTCAGGTCATTATTGTCTTAAGTATGTCTTGGCCAATTTTTTAGATGTTTATCCTGGGCCTTTTTTCTTTTTCACAATGGATAATCAATTACCATCAATTCTAAGTCTAAATGTTTCATTTGGAAAGACGGGGGACCAGCGTATCTTTCCTGGTCCCACTCATACTAAGGGTTTAGTTAGTAATCTTTGATTTCAGCTGGTAATATTTTCAGTGAACAGGATGGAAATGGATCAATACTGATTTTTTTTTTAAATAAACTGCCCCTTTTAAAAATTACATGTTTGGATCTGTAGTAGTAATTCCACATGCTTACATGCTCTATATTTTTGTGTTAGAAAACCAGTTTTCTTCAGTAATTCACAATGAATATGGTACCTTTAAGAAGCTTAGTTACATATACTTAAGATAAAACAAACTCTTGAGGGGATCCCTGGGTGGCTCAGCGGTTTAGCACCTGCCTTCTTTGGCTTAGGGCTGATCCTGGAGTCCCAGGATCGAGTCCGGTGTCGGGCTCCCTGCATGGAGCCCTCTTCTCCCTCTGCCAGTGTCTCTGCCCCTCTCTCTCTCCTGTGTCTCTCATGAGTGAATAAATAAATAAAAATCTTAAAAAACAAACAAACAAAAACAAACTCTTGAGGAGTTAGAAATTTTTATAGGTGCAGTCATTAAATCTGACCTGCCATTGACCTACAACTGTTATATTTAAGAGGACAAATATCCTAAAAAGAAAGAAGATTATAGGTAAGTATAAGCATTTTAGGAACAAAGCAGATTATAGGCAACTGCTTTTAAGTGATAGATTACATGGAACCCACAAAACCATTTTTAGTTATCTTTCAAATTACTATGGTGTAAGTTCAACAGCAGTGCTTTCTCACAACAAAAAAAGCCTAATTTAATTTTCTTGGTTTATTAATTTTTTGACATATGTAACTGGGGATTACTGTAAATTAGAAAACACAAACTTGTTTCCTTCTTGAAATGGATGGAAAGACTCTTGGACTCCTTTTGAGAGAAATCAGTATCACATGGTAATTTGGGGAAAAATTTTACATAGTCTTGCCCCATGAAAGGAGACTCTAGTTTCTCAGTCCTAGCCAGAGTCTCAAAAATAAAGTATGTTGGTTAGATTTGTTCTAAAAACCTAAGTATCTTTACAGTTTTTGGCTTCAGTGCCCTGTGTTTTGCTAAGAATATGCTTTGTACCTGGTTTTTCAGTTCTTTAAAAATAGGATGCTTCCTTTATTTTCCTCATTTAGAAAAGGTGGCTATATCAAGCTTTAGAGAGAATGCAGTACAAAATCTGGTTTTCATTGGAAACTTAAAGATTGAATTTCAGCAAATAGTAAGTGAATTCTGTTGCTGAGGATATGCTAAGTGTTTTCTATTTGTGGGATTCTTAGGTGATAATTAGTTTTGTGTCAGTTAATATGTATTGTATATATTTACATATGCTTATTTATGTATTTGTAACTAATTTGATGTTCACAAGTGAGCACAAAAGGAGATGAACCCAGGTGTCATTTGAGTATCATTACCCAAAACATATTTCGGCGACCCTTGTGTACAGATGCATTGTGCTGTTTCTTCTTAAAATATGCTAACAGATGAGAAGCTGTCTTTACAAAATACTTTTGCATGATAGTCATTATCTACTTGTAGAGCTGAGGCCCAGACATGTTGAGTAATTTGTCCAGAGAGGGATAGTAAATTTTTTTTGTGTTTTGTTTTTGGTTTTTTTTTTTTTTTTGAGGGATAGTAAATTGTAAAGCCAAACTTTGAATTTCTGTTTCTTCACTGCCTTTGTCTTTGTGTGGATTGTTTGGTGAGTTTCACAAACCCCAGAACTCAGGACAAGCATGTTCTTTTTTTTTTTTTTTTTTTTAACATTTTTTTTATTTGTTAGTAATCTTTACACCCACCATGGGGCTTGAACTCAACCACGACCCCGACAAGAATTGCATGCTCCACTGACTGAAGCAGCAAGGTGCCCCAGCACAAACCTTATTGTTGTTATTTTAATTTTTTAAAGATTTTATTTTTAAGTAATCTCTATACCCACTATGGGGCTGGAACTCACAACCCCAAGATCAATAGCTGCAAAGTCCACTGACTGAGCTAACCAGGTGACCCAGGGCAGGCATATTCTTGTAGCATGACCGGACTGTTGGAGAGATTATTTGGCTGACATTTTGTTGAATGTTATAAAAGTATTTCTAGATAGCATTTTAGTATCGGGCCAAAATATAATGGCTTCAGTTAAGCACTGGTTCTAGCATGCTAAATACGTGCTAATGTGAAATATTGGTAGACATTTGGAAATTTTAGAGGTTCTAAGATGAGATTAAAGTTTTGAAAAAGTTAGGAGTGTTCACCATATGAAACTGTGTTACGGTCGTGTGAATACACTTGAATTTACTCTTATGCCTTTACATCTGTGCAGTAAAGAATTTACCAAAAGTTTAAAATGCTGGGACTCCTGGGTGGCTTAGCGGTTGACCGTTTGCCTTTGGCTCAGGGCGTGATCCTGGGGTCCCCGGATCGAGTGCCACATCGGGCTCCTTGGAGGAAGCCTGCTTCTCCCTCTGACTGTGACTCTGCATCTCTCTCTGTCTCTCTCATGAGTAAATGAATAAAATCTTTAAAAAAACAAAAAACAAAACCCACAAAAGTTTAAAATGCTTATGCGGAACAACAGAAGTTAACAGCTGGTAAGAAATGTGATGCTCTGAATTTAGTATATGTATGAAAACTCAATCAGTTTTGCCTACATTTGACTTGTTTTTGTAAGTTTTTCAGTGTTTTTGTCAGTGTCCCCTTCCCTTAGGCCAGTAGATGGTATGGCTGCTAGATGTAAAGGGTCTCGTAGGTGATCCATGTGGTCTCAAAACTTGAGTACTCTCTCCAACTCTGAAAGACCTCTTGTATGATTGGAGGCGTTTCTTTACTGAGCTGAGCGCGATTTACAGTGGGCCTGTTTAATACTACTGCAGCAGTACCTACTAATAGTAATAATAGTAGGTAACACTTTTTCTCATAGCATTAATCTTGTGCCAGATACTGCTCCAAGCACTTTATGTTTCTTAACATTCCTAAGAGGGTAGGTACTTTTATCATCCTCATTTTACAGATGAGGAAACCAAAGCATAGGAAAAAGATGAGTGACTTTTGCCCAGTCACACAGGCTGATACATTAGCGAGCCAGACACAACCTCTCTGACTGGTGCTCTTACCTTCTAAGTAAGTACTGCCCGTGCTGTGTCATCATTAATTATTCCAGAAGGTTAATCTTTAGATTTCTAGTCTTTCTACTTTCTAGAGTGATTTTCATAGTATCCAGAATTTTAAATTGTAATCACAGCTGTGATTTTTAGCATGTATTTTGAAATTTGACTTGAAACACTGCATTTCAAAAGTTGGAGGTATTTGGAATCAAGGTATTTGGAATATCATGATCTGGGTCTAGATTTTGTGTACTCAACAGCCAGTATTATGTGGATTTTATTAGGTTTGGCAGATGGTTGTGTGGGGTGATTTTGATCATCTTCCATTGGGCATTTTTAATTTTTGAAAGAGGAATAACTTCTAGGTTAGGTCTAAATGTAGTAAATATGAAGCCAAGATAATCTCTTGTGATATTTTTAAGAAGTCATTAAACGTTATGATTAAAAATCGTACTATTTCTTGTTGCTGGTAAGAAGATTTAATATTTTTTTTTGGGGGGGGGGTTATTGGAAAGATGTTAATTTGAAGGATGCAGTAGGACCTGTCAGTACATTTAAACTCTTACTAACGGAACAAGCTGATCAGATAAATTGGAAGCTCATTTAGTGAATTAATGTGCTTAAAATTCAGGTGACTCACTGCCTGATCCTGCCTTATTTAACAGTCTCTCTGTTTACTTAATGCATTTTTCATTGTTAATTGGTGTCAGATCTCTAATGATAGAAGTTATTATATAGAAAATATACATAGGAAGATCACATGTAGAGTGAATCTACAGAAGTAAGATTTAAATTGTCTTAATTGGATTAGTACAATTTCGAATGCTGTATGTGCCACGTTGTACCTGTTAAAATATTTGCTGACAATGACCAGCATTCCTATGAATGAGGAATGTTTTATAATTTCAGTGTAGCAGCAGAGCCTGGAGTCTCTTCTAGTGTTGTGATGGTCTTTCTTGGTGAAGGCCTGCAGAACTTGAAGGCAGCACTGTATTTGGTTATGCTCAACCTTTGCTCCTGCTACCACTTTATATTAATTCCTACAGAGAAGATGGTCATGGTTTTTTTTTTTTTTTTTAAAGATTTTATTTATTTATTCATGAGAGAGACAGAGAGAGAGGCAGAGACACAGGCAGAGGGAGAAGCAGGCTCCATGCAGGAAGCCTGATGTGGGACTTGATCCCGGGACTGCAGGATCACACCCTGGGCTGAAGGCGGTGCTAAACTGCTGAGCCACCTGGGCTGCTCATGGTCATGGATATTTTTCATAAAATAAACCCCTAAAACTCAAGTAACAGAAATTTGTAATCTGATTGGTGTATGTGAGTGAGGACCTTTTTTTGTATATGTTTGCCCTGTTTCTTTAGGACCTTATTATTTTTTTCTTTTAGCAGTCTTTACGCTTCCTTAGGGCTTCGGATTTTGTACTCTTGGCGCCATCTTTTAGGCCTCCCCTTCCTTGCCAGTCACCTGTGTGATATTTGACTTCTCCTTCCTGTGGTCGGTGGTAAAGCTAGGACAGATGTGACCAGTGGCTGCTTTGTGATGATGGATAAAGTCAAGTGAGACTTGAGGGTAGAAGGTGGAGGAGCCTCTGAATCCAGCCTTCTTCAGTGTTATACTGTCTCCTTACTTTCTCTCCTTTCTTCACTGCCCTTCTTCCTTTTTTGAGTGGGGGGAAATGGAGTGGAGGGGATGAGGGGTAGTAGGGAGCCAGTGGTAGGAAAGACTGCCAGAAATCCTGAAGAGGTAGGAAATAGCAGCCAAGAGCTTGTTCTATTCCCTTCCTTGCCTGCATTGTCTCCTCCCCTCCAACCTCCCCTGATTTAGGGGAAGAAAGCTGAGGTCACGAGGACCTGTGTGTTCCAGCTGCTGCTTGGCTGCTATTTTTAGCCTGGCCCTGCGTCAGGCTGGCACCAGGCCATGAGGGCACAGGGCCAGCACGTTCTGGGACTGCTGGCACATGTCAAAAACTGAACTTTTCAGTTATCTGACTAAACTAATTTTCAGACGTATCCTCCACTATGATACTCTACTTATCTCTTCGTTTTTGAAGTGGGATGTACATGTTTGTTTTAAGAAAGGCTTGATTTTTGATAGTGGTCATCATACTGTTATAACTATTTTAGATGGGAGAAAGATTTACAAATTGCCTTATCAGTTCACACTTAGATCCTGCTTGGTAATTTTGGTTTTGTGGTGGCACCAAGAAGTGTGAAATTTGCCACACTTTTTTAATATGCCTTAGGCGTCTTTTAAAGTTGCCACTGCTCTTGAAGTTGTAGAGTCAGAATTGGTTTATGTAATTACAGGTGTCATCAGACATTTTTTAAAAAACACTTGTGCTGTTTTTTTTCCTATAGTTGTCAGTGTTCCCTTTGCTAACCCAGCAAAGGGTGTGTTTCGATTTGGTTAATGCTATAGAAATGTGTGTGTGTGTGTGTGCCCCGCCAAAAAAAAGAGCTTACTATTCTTGTAGGGAGTAACGAGGTATTTGGAATATCACGATTTGGGTCTAGATTCTGTACACTCTACAGGCAGTATTATGTGGATTTTATTTGCAAACTTAGTTTTAAACTTTCAGATGTACATGTGAATTTCAGGACTTACTTGATTTCTAGATGTGCTCAAAATGAAAAGTAAGTTGTATTCTTGAATATTTTTGGAAAAAAAGTACAAAGAATGTTGGAGAGTGAATCTGTATATTTGGAAGGGGCTGCCATGTGAACATTGCATATATTCTTTCTGGGGTGGTACGTAGACAAGCTGAGGTTACGTTAGGGATGATTTTCAGTGTACCATCGACTACACTGAATATGAATAGAACCAGGGATGATGGTTATTCACTTATTCAATGAGTATTGGTGTAATACACTTAGATCTGTTTAATGGCAGGGTAACATTTAGTTCGTGAATTGATCTGATGTCCTTCTTAAGGTAGCACAAAATAATTGGCCAAAATAACTAGAAATAGAATCAAATGGATTTTTTCTTCACTTTGTCTTTAAGGTTGTTATTGGATGGATTCTGCTGAATTCACTTTTGTGAAATAAAGTTTTAGGTGAGGGATTTAGTGAAAGGTGAATTTCTGGTCTAATAGCTTAGAGAAGGCAGATGTTTTAGAGTTTATTTACATTTTTATTTTTATTTGTTTATTTAAAAGATTTTATCTATTTATTCATGAGAGAGAGAGAGAGAGAGAGAGAGAGAGAGACCGAGACACAGGCAGAGGGAGAAGCAGGCTACACGCAGGGAGCCCGACTCAGGACTCCATCCCCGGACTCCAGGATCACGCCGTGGGCCGAAGGCGGCACCAAACCGCCGATCCACCCGGCTGCCCTTACATTTTTACATCTTAAAACAAGGTGCTTACTTTGTGGATAAGAGCACAAGCTGTGGGCAGCTTGCTGTTCCTGAGCTAAGAATATTTTATTCTTTTTACTTACAGTACAAATAAAAATTTCATTAAGAAATGTAATAAAAATGTCTTGGGTATAGATTATCAAGTACTTTGATCTCTTACACAGTGTAGTAATTGTACCATTTGGTGTCTTTCTGCAGTTAGTGGTTATAACTAGGTATTCCAAAGGTGTCTTGGAAAAAGATCCATTGATCTATGTATGTTTCTCTAGATGGGTGTTCACTTATATAGATCTATCTGTATAACTTAATATGATTCATAGAACACTGCAATCTACTGGATGATAGTAGGTAAGTGACTGTGTTATGGATCCTTACTGTAATTTATATTTTCTTTAGTTGAGTCATGTAAATGATGTCAGTACCAGGTCAGCTTGTCAGTGTTCCCTTTGCTAAGGGCTTTAAAACCAAAGCCCAGAAGGTACTTTGACTAGTGTGTTTTAGAGTCCTTATAAGCAAAATGCTCAAATGATGTTCCTTAGTGGAACTTGCCAGAGAAAATGTCTTTGCCATTTTCAGGGATCTCTCTTAACAACTTACTAAAAAATTAGCATTTTGTGTAAGCTGTTTCATACGTAGGAAATTCCAAAGTACAAGATAGTATTGTATTTTTGCTTTTAATAAGGACTATTGCAGTGGAAAAAAAGTTTTCAAAAAACTATTAATTTTATCGATTTATGGCAAAGTACTTCTATTTTAAAATGGATAGATTTTTAAAAAAAATTTTGTTTTAAAGGTAATTTGTTTCTTTTTTTTTTAAGATTTTATTTATTTATTCATGAGAGACAGAGAGAGAGGCAGAGACACAAACAGGCAGAGGGAGAAGCAGGCCTCATTCAGGGAACCTGATGTGGGACTCGATCCTGGGTCTCCAGGGATCATCACACCCTGGGCTGAATACGGCGCTAAACCACCGAGCCACCCGGGCCGTCCGGTATTTTCATTTATGATTTTTCATGCTCATTTTTTTTTTTTTTTTTTTATTATTCATGAGAGACACACACAGAGAGAGAGGCAGAGACACAGGCAGAGGGAGAAGCAGGCTCCATGCAGGGAGCCTGATGTGGGACTCCATCCTGGGACTCCAGGATCACACCCTGGGCCAAAGGCAGGCGCTCAACTGCTGAGCCACCCAGGCGTGCCTCATGCTCATTTTTAATAATTTGCTTTCATAGTTTATAAGTTCTGATGTATTAGAAAAAATTGGTGATAAAGGAGCCAGTGATTATGGGTTTATTCAAAATTCAGTGCATGTATTAAGTCTGCATTTGTCTTAGTAGCTCTTAGTGGCTTGTGTTTTGATTTTGGTAAATCATGAGACTGCTGAGTTCTTGTGTTCTGTTAAATTTGTGTTTTGACATACAAGTATATATATATATATTTAAACTGTGTGCATGCATGTGTGTGTTTTGGGGTCTTAGGAAGGAATGGTGGTTGTGATGGGTTAAAGCACAAAAAATTCAAATAGCCATGTTCAGGTATACAATGCTTATTTTAAGAATTTATATTTCTTTGGATTGCGTATTTAACATTGTTCTATAAAAATTATTTTTTACTCAACCTTCTCCCTCCCCCAGTTCCTCCTCTTAAAAATAGTAATAACTGAGAAGGTAATCGTGAAAGTTCAGTGTATAAAGACCGTCTGCATTATTATTTTTTAAAAGATTTTATTTATTCATGAGAGACACAGAGAGATAGATAGATAGATAGATAGAGAGAGAGAGAGAGAGGTGCAGAGACACAGGGAGAGGGAGAAGCAGGCTTCCCTTCCCACGCAGGGAACCCAATGTGGGACTCCAGGATTATGTCCTGAGCCAAAGGCGGCGCTAAACCGCTGAGCCACTGGGGATGCCGGACAGTCTGCATTATGATAGTTTTAGGGGTGTATTGGCTGTTGCATTTTTGAAAGGTGATTTAAAAAATTTACTTCGAGTTGCTCCTTCCCTCTTTGATCCTTTGCAGTTGTGGAGTTGTGGATCAACTAGTTGTCTTTTTTGGTTTGCTCTTTTAATCTTAGAATTGAGCTTTGATCCTGACTCAAGAAGCCTTATTTAATAAATCTAGAAAATTCTATTATGTCTTGACTTTTTAAAGAATCCTTATTTAAGGGGATCCCTGGGTGGCTCAGCGGTTTAGCGTCTGCCTTTGGCCCAGGGCACGATCCTGGAGTCGCGGGATCGAGTCCCACGTCAGGCTCCTGGCATGGGCCTGCTTCTCCTTCCTCCTGTGTCTCTGCCTCTCTCTCTCTGTCTATCATAAATAAATAAATCTTTAAAAAGTAAAAAAAATAAAATGACTTACAAAAAAAAGAATCCTTATTTAAAAAATCTAGAACTGTCATACTGTTCTAAGAAAAGATACAGTAAATTGGGTGCGTTGAGATAATATGGTTTTCCTCCAGTGAAAAAGTAGGCTGACCTTCTGAAATTCTACGAGGGGTTGTTGTGGAGACTGATACTGGCCTATCTGATTCATGACCTTTTCCAAACTTGAGAACACAACTTAGAACTTGTCCTAAATGTAAATATTAGAGGAAGTGAGAGATGATTTCTTAGGAGAAATCAGAAATCACATCTTTTGTAGGACTGCAGATTTCTAAGCTTCTTTAATAGAGGGAGCAACAGTTATCACATGACTCAAAATATGAGGTGCTAACAAACAGATGTAGACATATTTTGCCATACACAGTTACAGAGTCATTTTGAGTTGTCCCTTGTTTATTTTTAGTCTTATTCTTTGGGATGAAAATCTGAGAGTATTTAAATGCAAAGTCCCTTTTTGGTGTAAAAGATGTGAAAGATGTATCTGCTAGATTGAAAAAAATAAGGTACTAGCAAATTTTAAATTCAGGTGAGCCAACTATTAAATAGTGCCCATGCAGCGTATATGTAGTAGATGTCAAAATGTTACTTGAGTAATAAGCTTAGATTACATCCCAGTCTTTGTGGATGCCTATGTGAAATTCTCTTAGATGGAAAAAAAGCTCCCAAGTTGTAATTTCTATTTAATTTTCTGAATCTGAGTTGCTAGAACTTAATCTATTAAGAGGTATTTAGGGGCACCTGGGTGGCTGCTCAGGTGGTTAAGCATTGGGCTTCTTGCTCAGTGGGGATTCTGCTCCCCCCCTCACTCTGTCACTACCTCTCTCCAACTTCTGTCCCTCCACACTGCTCATTCTCTCTCCCTTTCTCTCTCTCTCTCAAATAAAATCTCTTAAATTAAGAGGCATGTTAATAGGAATATGACCACAAGATAGGTAGATTAGTTGTTAGGACTTGGTTTATTATCATCAGTTTAATTTCTGCAGATAGAAATAACCTTATAGATGTAGTTTCTTTCTTCCTTTTTGTTATTTGAGGGGACTTTTTCTTTAAGCTTACTAACTTGTTAACAGCATTGACCAAAAGCTGTTATAAAAGCAGTTTATTTATTTGATCATTCCAACCCTAAAAAGAAAATAAATTGGGCATTCCTGTGTAGAACAGTACTTTTGAGTTATCCAAGAAAATAACTTTCAATTATAAATGCCTTTGAGGGATTAAGAGATTGCTTTTTCCTTTTATTGGCTATTTTACTTTTTAAAGAAACTGGCAGAAAATAAATTTAATTAGTTTTTTTTTTACCTTTTTTTCTAGATGACTTATAAAGCACATATAACTTCAAAACATCCCACAAGATCTGACATCTTAAGAAAAGACATTGGCTAATTAATAGGAATGGTCTACAATATGCTGATGACTTTCTTTTGGGATGGAATTTGCTTCAGACTCATTTTTGCCTAAAATGGGATAATCAAACTGTGTTTTGAACAATAATTTGATAATAAAAGTGCACTCCCAGTGCGTTATTGGGTGGCCATGTGTTCCCATTTGTCCAATCTTAGTTTATGCCTCATTTCCTGGCACAATTGTCAGCAGTCCTCTCTTCAGATCATAAAGTATGTAGTTACTACAGTCATATGTATATCTTGTTTTTCACAAAGGGGGGGCAATTAATAAATCATTTTAAAATTAAATACTCTGTGAGTTTGCACACACGTGCTCCAGGGTGTGTGTAAGGAGAGAGGGAGAAAGGAAGAGGGAATTTGTTTGAGAAGGAGTTGTTGGGACTGAAAGGAAACTTTTGTCTTAACTCTGGTCTTCATCAGCTACTCAATCTCTTTCAGATAGGAAATAAATGATTTCTGTCTGGGTTCTTATTCACATCTAAAGGAAACAAGAGAGTCTCATACTCTCTGGGTTTGATGTGTCTCTTCTCTCAGGCACCTGCTCCCTTGCCCTCTTTACCCTCTTACTCTCCTCTACACACCCCCACCCCATCCCTTGCACTTTTTTTTTTTTTTTTGACAATTTAAAGATAAGTGGGCAGCCCCGGTGGCCCAGTGGTTTAGTGCCGCCCTCGGCCCGGGGCATGATCCTGGAGACCCGGGATCAAGTCCCACTTTAGGCTCCCTGCATGGAGCCTGCTTCTCCCTCTGCCTGTGTCTGCCTCTCTCTCTCTCTCATGAATAAATAAATAAAACCTATAAAAAATAAAAAGTATCTTTTTTGAAAAAAAATAAAGACAAGTAAATTTTCCTATCCTTATTTGATGTCATAGCATATTAGTGTGTATTAACACTACAATTCCCTTTGCGCATTTTCTTGCCTTAGATTGATGTTCACAGGTACTGCTCATTTTACGTACTGGCAGGTGGCCACTTATGTGAGTGTATCATTTGCTAATCATGTGACCGTGACCGTGAGCTTGGAGAGCATTCCTGACCCATCATGAGGCTAGAGTCCTCTTTGCTGGCTGTTGTCTTACTACCTGTGTACCCTTAGGCAGATCACTTACTGGCTCTGGGCTTCCTTGACTCCTTATAAAATGTTAATAATTATACCTCTGTCACCTCTATCATGAGGCTGTTAAGAGACCCACACGGGAATGAATACATGAAACTACTTGAATTCTAAATTACACTAGAGGAAAATACATTGTTATGCAGTGTTTCCCTTTTACCTAATTTTCTCCATTATTTACTTAATTTCTCCAATTTACCTAATTTTCTCCATGACTATTTTTTTCTGGTTTTCTGTATTCTCCAAAATCCTGTAATCATCATGTATTGATTTTGTAATCAGATAAGGGAAACATTGTTTCAAAAAACTGTTTAATTACCATTAAAACCTCAAGTTTCACCATCTACAGATTAATCTCCATTACGGTTTTACTGTGATTTGTACCTGTTGCCTGATCTAGTGCAACTAAACATTTTCTGTATCGTCCAACAAGGTGTGCCATGGCCTTGGTGTCTTAATGCCTCCCTTGTTTTTGACCCTAATGATTGATGAATTTTCTCTTTACTTGGAATTCTAGAATTATTCTTCTGAAAGTGAAAAAGAGGCATGTATAGTATCAATTCAGTGATATTCATGAATAGAATGGACAGCTTATGGATTAGCGTGGTGACTTGGGTTTAGTTTTAGGTTTCCATGAGTATTTACTTACCATCTGCAAGCAGAGAATGGAAGAAGTTACAAAGCACTCAGTTTCAGATACAGTTATGAATTTTTCAGGTCATATGACTGTGCTGAGATCTACCTGCCCTTCTTTTGGCAACTTGAATCAATAAAAAGAGTTGATTAACCTTTTTCTTCTCATTTAAACATTTACAGATAAAGTGTTGAGAAAAATAGTTTCAAGGAAAAATTTAAGAGCTTGGTATGAAATGATATTTTGGGTGTTTTTCCCCTCAATTCTATTTTTAGGTGAACTCTTAAGTCTTGCCCTTGAAAGCTGTGCTGATGTGACTTATCTACCTCACTCTCTTTTCTAGCTATACAGTGAAAGGCCTGTTAATGGCCTTCTGCACTTCCAATATGTACCACAGAGGTTTTTTTATTTCACAGAATATGCTTTCTTTCTGTGTGTATACATATGCATGAGAGTGGACTTCACGTATTTGTAAGAGTGTTATAATCAGCCTGTATACTTTGTACAGAGCATCAGCTTTTAGAATCTATAATGCGGTCAGGGTGACTGTTGCCCATACGCTCCTTTTGCAGCACCTTCAGTGGCTTCCTTTGCTCAGAGGACTTAAAATTGTTTGTGGGTGTGCAAGGCCTACCATGGTCTGGCCTGGACCTTCATCTGCCTCTTGCATATTTCTCTCTGCCCTTCAGTTGCCTCCAAGCTGCCCTGCTGCTGCTTTTGCCCACGTTCTTTATTCTGATTGGAATCCTCTTTTTGCCTGGTTGGTGCCTTGGCATCTCTGCTCAGAGAAATCTGGCAAAGACTTCTCTCCTTTGTAACAGTATGGATGGTTTTCCCCATTAGATTGTATGTTGTGTTTATGTGTATGTGTAATGTATTTTTGTATCCATAGCTCTTAGTACAACCCTTTGCACATAGTTGACTCCCAAAAGTTTGTTGAATAAATGGATGAAATAAGTAATGTTTTACTTTTAAAATGTTTTTCTTACTCTCCAGGAAGAGGCACTGCTTCAACTCAGTGGTTCCATCTACCTTTTCTTCCTACACCTATGCCACAAAGAATGTGTCAGTTTGAGAAACAGTCCTGTCGTATGTTTGTGGTCACTTTGGGCTACCTCCAGATTCCGCAGCTGTACATTTTCATGTGTCTCTCCTGTTAGAGGGACTTTTGTAGAAGAGCTTGAGAAGCTCCTGTATCAGGATCACTTGTATTGGTATGTGGGTTTATATGATGTGGGCTGAGAAATTTGTCATGTATCATTGGGGAAAAGCCAAACAGCCAAAGGTTTTAAGTGGATAATAGGGCATGCAGTTAAAGCAGGAGACTCTAAGGCCTTGTGTGGGTCGGTTCTTGTTTCTTTTTCTCATTTTTCTTGAATGGGCATCTGTATTGCATCTTGGTGAGGGGAGACAGAGCTCATGTACAGGGTCACTGTGGGCCACATTGAAGGTCTGTATGCAACTTTTTTTTTCCTGTTTATTACTCTGCATTCTTGCCTGTGCTTGAGACTTTGTTTTTCGGTCTCTTTTTCTTTTTTGCTCACATTAACCTTTGATTCTTCATGCTAGTACAACTTAAAAGTAGCAGGCTAGAGTGATGCATATAAAAAATACCTGTCAAGTGTCTACCACATAAAGTTTTTTTTCCTACCATTAAAGTGGTCTTGGACAAACTTGGCTTCTCTCCAGTATCTTGTTTGGGATGGTGGTGGAAATCAACTCTAATTTGAAACTTGTATTCTTTTACTATTCTGTGTAGTTGCAGCTTAAAAACATCTACGACTTTTGAGTACCAGTTTCAGTGCTTTACAGCATGATCTCCAGCCCTCATAACAATTTTGAGAAGATGTTCTCTTCACTCTGTGGCTGAGGGAACTGAGGCATAAGATGCTAAATCACATGTCCAGGAGCACTCACCCAGTCTGTGCCAGACCTGGACACTCAGGCCTCCTGCTTCTCAAGTGGGATCTTTTCACTCTACCACCTTTTCCTCTGGTGTTGCCGAAGGCAGCTTGTCTTCCTGTACAGACATGAAAGAAACTGTTCAGAGACCCTCTGGGTCTATAATCCCATTCAAAAATCAGGTTTGGGCAGCCTGGGTGGCTCAGCGGTTTAGTACCGCCTTCAGCCCAGGGCCTGATCCTGGAAACTCAGGATCGAGTCCCACGTCGGGCTCCCTGCATGGAGCTTGCTTCTCCCTCTGCCGGTGTTTCTGCCTCTCTCTCTCTGTGTCTCTCATGAATAAATAAAATCTTAAAAACAAAAACAAAAACAAAAATCAGGTTCCTCACCTTTGAACAGTGGCCCATGATTTTTGGGATGTGCTACATTTTACTTTTTAGGTTTTGATAGTGGTAATGGGTATATGACCCATAGTATCTTCTTGCTTATTGGAGCCAATAGTAAGTTGAATATGACTTTCTTTGCGAGCCTTTTTTTTTTTTTTTTTTTAAGATTTTTAATTTATTTATTCATGAGAGAGGCAGAGAGAGAGAAGGAGGCTCTCTCCGGGGAGCCTGATGCAGAACTTGATCCCAGGACCCCGGGATCATGACCTGAGCTGAAGGCAGATGCTCAACCGCTAAGCCACCCAGGTGCCCCTTTACCGACCTTTTTATAGAAGAGCTTCATTTACAGCATTTGATGACATTTATAGTTGGGCTTAAAACAATTACCATTTTCTCTTTCATCAGTTCCTTGATTTCTCTATTTTTTAGTGGGAAACTTGGGGGCAGTGTATGTAGGAGATGCTACAAAGAGGAAATAAGTGCAATAGAAGCTACGTGAAGCCTCTGAGGTGCACACACACTGTTGCTGGAAGGCAGTTCCGAGTGCTGATGGCTTGTGTTAGCAGCCTGACTGATGGAGAGATTGAGTAGTTTGCTGAAGTGCTGTGAACCTTCTCTCCTTACTAATAAATTATAGCCTCAAGTCTTGTCTAACTCTTAGAGTCAGCCTTAACATTTTCCTTCCCTCTTTTGTTTTTGGGGAAGCTCCTCTGTTTGCCGGGAAGGAAAGATGAGATATGTCTTTCCAGGCAACACCAGGGTCTTTTCCTTTTCCTTATTTCCTCCTGTGTGTAGCCATGAGATTGTATAAAGGAACATTTGTAGGGGGATCCCTGGGTGGCTTAGTGGTTCAGCGCCTGCCTTTGGCCCAGGACATGGTCCTGGAGTCCCGGGATCGAGTCCCGCGTTGGGCTCCATGGAGCCTGCTTCTCTCTCTGCCTGTGTCTCTGCCTGCCTCACTCTCTCTCTCTCTCTCATGAATAAATAACTAAAATCTTAAAAAAAAAAGGAACATTTGTAGAGGCTGTTCAATCCACTAGTCTGAAATGCCAAGACAACTAACCTATCTACCCTACTTACCTTTATTTCTCTCTCTCTTTTCCCTCCCTCTCATTTCTTTCCTCCCTTCTGTCCTTCCTTCTTTTTTTCTTTCCTTTATTTTTTAAAGATTTTATTTATTCATTCATGAGTGACAGAGGGCGCGGGGGCAGAGAAATAGGCAGGAGGAGAAGCAGGCTCCCATGCAGGGAGTCCGACGTGGGACTCGATCCCAGGACTCCAGGACCACACCTTGGGCTGAAGGCAGGTGCTAAACCTCTGGGCCATCCAGGGATCCCCACTTTCTTTTATTTTTCAATTGGGAGTAGGCAATGTAAAGATGCAACCTGACTGGCTAATGTAAGATAGTAAATAGGACATGTTCCTTCCTTAGAAGACCTGGATTGTTTGATTTGCCTTCTTGTGACCTCATTCTTGTTGTCACCATATCTTCTTCTCAAATTAGTGAACTTTGCATATGGGTTCAGCTTTTATTCCATAGCTGGGTCTGTCTGTAGCAACTGCAGTTTACTTTGTAAAAGGCTTATTAGTAAGTCTATATAACTTGTCATAATTCTAACACTTTAACTTTTTAAGGTATATGTTTTGATTATCTGATTTACAAAAGTGCTATATAAAAATCCACCTATGCCATATAATTGCTGAAATACTGAGTAAGCTCTGCTTTTTATGACCAAGTTATGGGATGAGTAATTACTCTCCAGAGTGAATGGTTCAAAATGAAATAACTATATGCCTAAGGTGTGATGTGACACCAGATGTATTTAAGCCCCAAGGGTATGTAATTATCTCACTACTCTTGTACATACACATGAGTACACTTATGCTTATGGCAGGAGTTTTATGTGCAAAAGAAAATTCACTTCTGGAAAGTGAAGGAGCAGTCCATTATTTTTGAGAGGCTCAGAGGTGGTTTGGTATTAGAGGCCCGTTTCACTCCTCCCCAACAAAATTGGACCTCACTGGACTGTCGAGTAAACCAGTCTGAAAACTCTGGATTTCAGATATTAAGGATAATGTAGGGATTTCCTCAAAGCACCATGTTTATAATTTATATTCTGCTGCTCTGTACTCAGTGACTTGTTATATACTCCATTTTGGACTCTATTTTGATCATCAGATGTATGACTTAAAGGCAATAAATGTACTCTGGCTTCCTTTTGAAAATAAAAATGGTTGTAGTCTACTTAAATTTTTAATTTTGTATACAGGTTATTTGTCTAGTCTCTTTCTATAGATCATGAATAATTAAAGTTAGTACCTCAAGCTGATTTTTTTTCTAGTTTTAATTTAGTGTTGAAATAATATTTTAAGCGCATTAAAAATGTGCTTGATACATTTTATCACAATTCTGCTAGTCCCATCAGTTAACCGTGCTATTGTGTAACATGATCAGGTTACACCAGTCTGGTACCCTCCCAGCAAAGGACCAGTACTTCAGTTTGGGGATTTAGTTGGTACTTCAATTTGGGGATTTGGTTGGTAGTTCTGACAGTTGACAAGCCTAGGAGATGAAAACGTCCTTAGTGTGGGGACTAGTGCAGAGGCCCACAGTGGCTGCTAGGTCTTCCCTTGGGCTAGAGAAAGGCCAGTTGAGATACTGCTGGCTTTGGGACTCCAAGTAAATCAGCAGTTGATGGGAGCTTACCTGTTTACAAGGTGATTCTCTTGGGAAGCTTTTTTTTTTTTTTTTTTTTTAAATAATGTCAGGGGCCAAATGTTTGCTTAGTTTTGAAACTAAGTGAGAGCAATACAAACATTTAAAGCTTTAAATTCTTAAAAATATAATTACAAGTAGTTTATGAAAACCAAACAGGACATGCATGCTGTGCTAATAATCAGTATGTTAGGGCGCAACCACTGTATCAAATATCCATGTACTCAGTGAAGAGTTGTGAATTTCAGATTGTTTGTATTTGTGCCGTCTACAGTGGTAGCCACTTGGCCACATGTGACCTCATTTGAAATGAATTGAGATGTGTAATGCATGGACCAGAGATAAGACTTGGTGCAATAAAAAGCATGTAAAATATATCATTAGAAATTTGTTGAAATGATGATATTGTGGGTATTTTGAGTTACATGAGATGTATTAATTAAATTTCACTTCATTTTTATTTTCACCTTTAAAAATTTTTTTACCTTTTTTTAATGTGGCTACTAGAAAATTTAAAATTGTATGTGTGGCTCACATTTTTCTCTCAGTGCTGGTTTTTAGACCCTGTGGTCTCATATAAGTTCTTTTTGTTTAGGTATACATTTCAGCTATGATTCAATTACATACTTGATTTTAACTTTTTGCCAACATATATCTAAATATCTTGTAGTGATTCTTAAGCCATCATTACAAGCACTGTTCTTGAATTGCTCTTCGTGGATTATTTTCAATCTTAAATTTCTAAGGTAGAAGATCCATCTGCCAAGTGATTATTTTCTAGGTTTGAAACTTCATTAGCTAAGTTATTTCCCATAGTCTGAGAGTCTAAATCCATTTTATCTGCCTAGGAATCGCTCAGTGGATTGGTTTTGATATTTAAAATTGAGATTTTGTTTAGGTGTAAGATATGCATTGAGAGCTAAAATTATATTTACTTTCAAAAATTGTTCAAAAATTTTCAAAAATTTACTTTCAAAATTGTTAGAAATCTATTGCCTTTGTAATAATGTAAGGAAACTATCTTTTTTTTTTTTTTTTAAAGATTTTATTTATTTATTCATGAGAGACACACAGAGAGAGAGAGGCAGAGACACAGGCAGAGGGAGAAGCAGGCTCCACACAGGGAGTCCGACATGGGACTTGATCCTGGGTCTCCAGGATCAGGCCCTGGGCTGAAGGCGGCGCTAAACTGCTGAGCCACCCTGGCTGCCCGTAAGGAAACTATCTTAAAGGTTTGTATTTTCATATGAAGACAGAAGGGTGGTGTTTCCTTGAGTTTCAAAGTGTTTTTTGGATCTTACTGTCCAATGGAAAAAAAGGAGGGATAGACCAACAACACATGATGGTCAATTCTTTGTTTTGTCATAGTTTTCATGGTGTGGTCCCTGGTTTAGTAGCATCAGCATCTCCTGGAAATTTCTTGGAAATGCACATTCTTCTCTTCTAGTCCAGATACACTGACTGGGAAACTCTGGAAGTGGGGCCCAGAACCTCGGTTTTAATAAGCCTTCTGGGTGATTTTTATCTATCTATCTATCTATCTATCTATCTATCTATCTATCTATCATCTATCTATCTAATCTATTTTTAAAAAAGATTTTATTTCAGAAAGAGCATGCAAACATGAGGTGGGGGGTAGGTAGGGAGTGGCAGAGGGAGGAGACTCCCTGCTGAGTAGAGAGCTTGATGTGGGGGCCTCATGGGGCTCCATCCCAGGGCCCTGTGATCATGACCTGAGCAGAAGGCAGACACTTAACTGACTGAGCCACCCAGGTGCCCCTCCAGGTGATTTCATACATATAGAAGCACTGGCTTAATATACTGGTTAGGGTTCAGCCAAGAAAAGGGAAACTACTCTCAATTTTTAAAATAGGAATTCAGTGCAGGAGTTTGGTTACACAAGCTCCTGGTTGTGACAGAAGAGATGAGACAGCAATATAGGATGGTGAGGCAACCAAGAGGTAAACAGCAGTGGGAAGAGAAGAGTACCACTAGTGGTAGGGTTATGGGAGCTTTGGGAGCCAGGGCTGTTCTGAGATTGGAATCTTCTGGTAGGAGCTGGGGTCATGGAAGAAATTAAGCCATTCCTGGGAACACTGCCTGAAGTGGAGAAGGAGAGGGAGAAATATCCTGGCTCCTCCCTTCTTCCCACCTATCATTTCTCCACACGTGCTTCCCATAGACTGAGCCCAGAGAAAAGCCAGGTGACCTGGGAGCCTGAGAAATGATGTTTTGTAGTGATGAGCTCTCCTGAGATAAAGAGCTCTCAAAGAATAGATCTCTGGGAATAGGCCCACGACTGGGACACCTGGTATTTACACGTTAAAACACAACAAGATTTTGACATAATTAAAAAATTTTTAAGTCACTCTAATACCAAAAGAAATCTCAGAATAGAGGACAGTCTTCTTAATGGGATAAATTTAGCTTTCTGAAAATGAACATGTCGTTTTATAAATTCACTGTTGGCCAGGGAAGTCTTTTTAGGGGACCAGCATCTCTGAATGTGGGAAACATTACTGTATACCTTGGAAAGACTTGGTTCTTATTTCCTGCCTACTCCAGGACTTATTTTAGTCCTGTTCCTATTGAGGAGTTACAGAGCTGTCCATGGTTGTTAGAGCTGTAATGTGGTAAATGTGTGAAATTTGTTTCCTCAGTTTCTCTGACAACTTTTCTGGAATATCCTGAATGTTTTTCTTTTCATATTTCTCCTTTTCACTTGTTTCTTAGAGCTTAGTTCTACCATTTTGTATGTCCTCTTTGGCTCATGTGTTTGCGTTTCCTCCCTTGGTTTCCTGTCTTCTCTCCCTCTTTCTTTTGTTGTTTCAGTTTTGATTAAACTATGGTTGATAGGAGGAGGACAATTACAGTGATAGAGCTGTAACAAGGAAGATGCAAATTTTAGATTTTCAAAGTAAAGTTAGAAGTAGTGTCTTGAAACTTGTAAACCTTTGAAAAGATACTGAAGATCTCATCAGAATCTCTGCGAAAAGTCATAATGCGATCCTTATCCTTTTAACATAATCTCTCTCTCTCTTTTTTTTTTTAAGATTTTATTTATTTATTCATGATAGACATAGAGAGAGAGGCAGAGACACAGGCAGAGGGAGAAGCAGGCTCCATGCAGGGAGCCTAACGCGGGACTCGATCCCAGGACTTTGATAGTTTAATCAAAACTGGGCCAAAGGCAGGCGCTGAACTGCTGAGCGAGCCACCCAGGGATCCCGATCCTTATCGTTTTAAATGAATGTATGTTTTTTTCCAGACAGCAAGTATTTAACTGCCAATATTTGAGACAGTATTGTTTTATACTGTATATAACAAATGGAAGGGAAGAAGCTAACTACAATTCCCCCCCCTTGAGAGGCACCATGTTCTGAATTCCAGTTGACTGTCTTAGAATCCAATTAAGTGTTTAACGGTCCAAAATCAAATCTAATATTTCTGAATGCAAATGAGTCTGAAACATCTATTTTTCTTATATTTGAAAGATCTGTGCTTTCTTCACTGACTTTTTTGTGTTCATATTTAAAAAATAAAAAACGTTGCAGGTAGGTGAGGAGTTGGTATAGTTTTTGTTTTACTTCTAAGTCTTAGAAATAGGGAATGCTGCCATTTACAGTTTGTAATTGGGAGAGGAGTTTTGGTTCATGAGGTCTGGTAAAAGACCAGTGCTATTGTTTTGTGTGAAGGGTGCTGAGTTGGGATGCTTATAGAGTAGTGCTTCCAACCTCTTACCTCAGAACACACAGAAAATAATATTTTGTACAATTCACTGGGGCAGGAGGTTTTAGACTATAGAAAAGCTGCCCCTGGGCTGGTAGCCCCAGCTGGCTGCCCCAAGAGGTGAGATATCAGTATCTTACAATATTCATTGGTAATATTGGGATGTCTTGCTGTATGGAGGGCATTATTCAAGAGGTAATGAGTCCTAGTCTCCAGAGGAACTCAGTACTTACAAGTTCTAACACAAGCATCTAGTGTTAAGTTATAATAGTTATTGTTTGGTGGAATACTTGGAAGAATGGAGGTTGGCTCTGTTTGAGGTGGAAGGGATCTAGCAAAGGCTCTATCGAGGGAATGAGACATGGAAGGCATCCTGTATGGAGGAATTACCTTGTGCAAAGGTAGAGAGGGAGTAAAGGGCAGGGGGAGTTTGGGGAATGCCAAGGATTTCTGATGTGGTTGGAGTGTAAGATTTGGAGATGCAAATAGGGAGTAGTATAGTGGGAACTACTGTTAAACAAGTAGGCGGGGACTGGCCTCCTGAAGGCCTTTATGTGATTGAATGAGCCCAGGACCTTGGGCAACACTGGTAGTGACATGATCACAAACCTCCCTTCTTCCTTTTAGGAAAATCTACCTGGGGCAGTGTAGAATGAACTGGAGCCTATAAGCTAATCAATCCCTGGGGAGGGAAAAGCATTGATCCATCTACTTAAGGAATAATAAGGGCTTGCCCTTAGTGAATGGAGATTCAGAGTGCTGCTTGACCTGGGATCCTATAGATTTTGCTTATTGATATGAAGAAAGGTGACTCAGATTTGGCGACTGGATGAAGGAAAGGATGATTGGGACTATTTTCAGAATTAGAGTCTTGTATGGGGGACAAGGAACTTGATTTTGGACATGTATATTTTAAGATGCTTGCAGAGATACAATTGCTAACATTTATAAAGTGCCAGGTTCTTTTTTTTTTTTTTTTTTTTAAAGATTTTATTTATTCATGAGATACACAGAGAGAGGGTGAGAGAGGCAGAGACACAGGCAGAGGGAGAAGCAGGCTCCATGCAGGGAGCCCGACGTGGGATTTGATCCCGGGGCTCCAGGATCAGGCCCTGAGCTGAAGGCAGGCGCTAAACTGCTGAGCCACCTAGGGATCCCCAAAGTGCCAGGTTCTGATCTAAGTACATTTTATCTTTTTTTTTTCCTAAGTACATTTTAAAAGTCCTTATGTTCTCATGACAGTCATAAAAAGTAGGTGTTATCGGTTAGTGTCCAGTGTCCAGTCAGGAAAACCCAGTTGTGGGTTGTTTTAAGCACAGAGGGAGTAATGCAGGGAATTGCATTACAGTGATACTGGAAGACAAAGTTACAATGAAACTGGAAGGACTGGAGGAACAAAAAGAAAAAGGTGTGTGTTGGAGGAGTGGATGTTGGAGCAAAAGGAGAGAGAGAAAGTATGTGTGCAGATGAATGTGGGAGGAACAAAAAGGAGAAGGGGATGTTAATCAGCTATCAGACAGCTGCTGCATAAACTGGATATTCTACAGATTTGCTGGAGATGTTAATTGGTTCTGCTGCTTTGGAACCACTGAAAATGCTGCTGGAGCCTGTGGTTGTCTGCTGCTACTTTTGGAGGTACCACCAGGAACAGGAAACAAAGACATTTTCCTTTCTTTCTTTCACCTTGCAGTCTCCTGCCACTGTTTCCCAGGAGCAGTATCCAACAGGAAGCTAATTGGCAAGAGAGTTTGGAAAATGTAGTTTATAGATTTCTAGCTCCTTGTGATACAGAGAAGAGATGAGAACCAACAGAAAAATAACTAGTACGGTGTGGGTACTGTTTTTATCCTTATGTTACAGGTGTGGAGACCAAGTCACAGAGAGGGTCACATGCCCACGACTTGGCAGAGTTGAGATGTGAATCTAGGTTAGTCTGGTTTTAGAGTGTGTGCGCTTAGCCTCTGCACTTTGATCTTGCCTTCACACATGGTTATTATTTGCTTTTTCTCTTTATTGCTGAGCACTTGAAATGAGCAGCTGTTTCCATTGATTTTGCTTATTCTGCACTTATTTTTTCTTTTGATATCTCTTACTGGCTTCAGTTTTTCACAAACTCAACCTCTGGAACCCTCTGTCTTCTTGGTCACTATTGACTTTATAGCCAATGTGATGAGTTATTTCAGAAGAAGAATCTTTTCTCATTTCTTAGACCACTGCCATATCTTGCCTTTAGATTGGATTTCATAGGAAGCTACTTAATGTTAATTTCATATTTAAATCAGAACCAAAGAAAACTACAAGTATATAGTTCTTGTGGCCTGGGCGCCGGGGTGGCTCAGGCGTTTAAGCATCTACCTCCTCCGGTCATGATCCCCGGGCCTTGGGATCTAGTCTCACATCATGCTCCCTACTCAGTGGGGGAACCTGCTTCTCCCTCTCCTCTTGCTTTCCCCTTCTGGTCATGTGCAGCGCATTTAATTTCTCTCCCTCTCTGTCAAAAAAATAAAGTCTTAAAAAGACAGTTCTTGTGGCCTTTTTTTTCCTTTGTGTGTTGTGAAGTCACAGGCAAGTCAGAGCAGGGCCTTAATTTGTGCTCTGCCCTGGCTGGGCAAGTAGGAAAAGAGTAGGGTGAGTGAAGGAGACAGACTCGCTCTAGTACCTACCATGTGTCAGCCCCGTGCTAAGTGCTTCAAAAGCATTGCTTCATTTAAATTCTCCTGTGTGAGATCAGTTGTTACTCTTCTTTTGCAGGTGAAGAAAAACTGACTCTTTGTAATGAACCAGTAGTAGAACTGGGGTTGAAACCCTCCTCTGATTTGCTCTGACAGCCATGTTTTTTTCCTCTGGACCGCCTGGGTGAAGCCCCCACTTTCTTGTCTGTTGAATGAAGAAACTGGGCAAGATAATTTTTAAGACCCATTTCAGGACCATCGTTCCGATTCTGTCACACACTGGTTGTCCTGAGCTTTGGTTGCTTCTAATACTGAAAAAGGAAGTTGCCATCCCACTCTAGGAAACATCCTGTTTTATTAAGACCAAGAGTACTAACGTGTTATTTGTAGAAGTTGTGAAGTAGGGCAAAGGCATTTAAAGTAGTCCTGATGATAGATCTTCATATAAGTTGCAAGGGAGCCCCATTACCTCCAAATGAGGCTGCTGCCTAGAACATTAGAGTCTGTGGCTTTTATTGACAGGGGCTCAGAGTAATAGCTTTGGAACAACTCCAGTCTAAACAAAGGGCAATTCTGTTATTCCATTATACTTTCTGTTGAGAGCATGTGCTTCCAAGATTATTAAGAATTCGGGATCCCTGGGTGGCGCAGCGGTTTAGCGCCTGCCTTTGGCCCAGGGCGCGATCCTGGAGACCCGGGATCGAATCCCACGTCGGACTCCCGGTGCATGGAGCCTGCTTCTCCCTCTGCCTATGTCTCTGCCTCTCTCTCTCTCTCTCTGTGTGACTATCATAAATAAATAAAAATTAAAAAAAAAACTTAAAAAAAAAAAAAGAATCCCTTTCTTGGGAAGGAATTTAGTCTGCGATTTGCAAGAAGATAGTGAAAAATATATTTTATTTTATTTTTTAAAAAGATTTTATTTATTTATTCATGATAGACATAGAGAAGAGAGAGAGAGAGAAGCAGAGACACAGGCAGAGGAAGAAGCAGGCTCCATGCCGGGAGCCCTACGCGAGACTCGATCCCGGGACTCTAGGATCACGCCCTGGGCCAAAGGCAGGCGCTCAACCACTGAGCCACCCAGGGATCCCTGAAAAATATATTTTAAAGATAAGATTCACTACAGTGTGGCTTGATAGCTTTATAACGTCAGTGGACAACCCTAAAATGATTAACTGTCATATGATTCGCCCATATCTTGTCTTCAAACATGCAAATAGATGGTTTAGGTGGGTACCTACATTTTTTTTTGATTTACACAGTACACGTCACAAAATACTTAGCTAAGTATTCCTAGATATGTCTATATCCTTAGAGTAATAACTATATTTCCAGGTTATGTAGAATCTGTTTTACCGTCCTTACTCATAAATATCCTCCAGCCCCTTCCTCGTTTTCCCATTTTATTCTGTAAAAATGGGAAATTGAAAGGTTTATATCTCTTCTTTTGATTTTTTTACTGGCTTCCCCTGCTTTAGAGGAAGCCTGCAGGGGGAATCGGCTCCCTGGCCACACCTTTATTTGGTTTAGTTGGTTCTTCTTTTAGCGGACCTCTAACTGTTGATGTCCCCAGGGTTTGAGGTTGGGTTCTTTTCTCCTGCCTCGTGTCTTTTTCCTAGATGATGTCAATCATCCCCCAAATCTTCTATGCCACCAAGTGATGGTGGCTCACCAATTTTTGTTTCCAGGTCTGACTGCTGTCCTGGTTGCTTATTTACCTCTTATTTCTATTAACTTTGGCAGGTTTTTCAAGCCATTTTAAGACTGCCACTCCTGCCCAGTAAGAAACTACATCACAGCCATGTACACACATATATTACTGTAAATAATAGGAACAAAAGTTTCACAAAGACAGCAGTTACCTTTAAAACATGACATACTTGGGATCCCTGGGTGGCGCAGCGGTTTGGCGCCTGCCTTTGGCCCAGGGCGCGATCCTGGAGACCCGGGATCGAATCCCACGTCGGGCTCCCAGTGCATGGAGCCTGCTTCTCCCTCTGCCTGTGTCTCTGCCTCTCTCGCTCTCACTGTGTGCCTATCATAAATAAAAAAAAAAAAAAATTAAAACATGACATACTTGCTGATGTTTTCAAAAGTATTCTGTTTCATTTCATTGAAGATGTTCTTTTGACCCACAACACTGGTCTCTAATCATCTACTCAATTAATGGATGATGTCCTACTACTTGGGAAACACTTTTCTAGAGCCACTAGATGTGTAGACATATTCCAGGTTGTAGGAAGTCTATCTACTTATTTGAAGACTGTAAATATGTAGAGTGCGATAGTTAATTATGAAAGAAGGCTTGACCAGATTCCTTGCTTTTCCCTGTTTCAGGAGCCCAAAATTTCTTGGACTGTCTGGTCTTACCGAGGTCACCAATAATCTAACCACCAGCTGGATGACCCTCTTAGGAAATTGTAGTTTTGCCAAGATCTGGATAAATGGAGTTGCGAACTTTTTAAAAGTTATGAAGTGAAACCAATCAGAATTCCCAGGTCCAAAACAAATGTCATCAGGCATACACACACACACACACGTGTGTGTGTGTGTGTGTGTGTGTGTGTGTTTATTTATTTATTTATTTATTTATTTATATTTCTTTCAAATGCTTAGGAGATTTTGGTATTCCAGAACAAAATATGTTTGTTCCTAGTGAATCAGTGTCTTTCAGATACCCAAGGTAAATCACTCTGGTTCCAGTTTGTTGTCCCTTTTCCCCTGAGGTTCTTGATGAAGAGCTCTGTTGTGTGTATTTTTTTTTTTTTTAAGAAAGAGCAAGAGCAGGAGCACTTGTGCAAGGTTGGAGGGGAGGGACAGAGGAAGAGGGAGGGAGAGGGGGAGTCAGGGAGAGAGAGAATCGCAAGCAGGTCCCACACCCAGCTTGGAGTTTGATGTGAGGATGATCTGACAACCCTGAAATCACGACCTGAGCCAAAATCAAGAGTTGGGAACTTAACCGACCGAGCCACCTAGGTGCCCCTGTAGAGCTCTGTTTTTTACCACCTGTCCACTTAGCAGCTCTCTGACATCTACTTGAACAGTGCTGCTAAAATGAGGAAGCTTATTTCCTCTCATTTTGACTGCACCGGTCTTTCCCCACTCCACAGGGGGCACTGCACACAGGGAAGGTGGTTGATTGGAGTCCACTGAGGCCAGGCAAATGGAAAAGGTTCATTAGAGGCAACAACACCCATTTAAAAATTTATCTGATATTAGAGTGACCACGTAAACTCCTCAAGAGAGTCAGTATGGAATCAGAGCTAGTAGCTTTTGGTTGTTCAGAATTGTTTATTAGTTAAAATTGGTAAGGATACTCTCAGTCACCTGCTGACATGTGGAAATTGACGGATTATATAGTACCTGCTTTGAATATGTCTGTAACAGAACTCCCTATAATACGATTTTATAGGTACTTACCTTGCACGCTTCTGCTAAACTCACAGAAGGTTGACTAATCCAATGTTCTCAAAATCCTCCTCTCTGATCCAAGAGTGTTCTCATATTTTACACCCAACGTTTATTCTAATGAGGCTTTAGGAAATAGCTTATATCATGCTAAAGAAATTTACAGTTGGCATAGTGACTTAATGGTTGGTTAGTTGACTTGTGGGGATTATGCAGGGATGCGGGGGGACCCTAGCTGTGCTAGTAGCATGGACCTAAAAATACTGTGCTAATGATATGAACACTGCAGAGGTATAAGTCATTCTTGAGGGAAGCTCAAATATGTTTAAAGGTTATTACAAAGACACACTTCTGTTTAACATTTTAGTATTAACTTAGGAGCCAGTATTTTTTAAATGGCCTGTAAAGCTTATTTTCTAATTCAGAAGCACAATAGCACATTGTTTAACCTTTGGATTATCCCACAACTGCTTCCAGATTTGAGGGGAACCTAATCTCAGAATTGCGGTTGGTGAGGTTTTTTTGCATTTTCATTTTTGAATATTAGGGTCACCTGTGTCAAAGATCTGAAAATTATGGTCCATCAGCTAAATCTGACCTGCCACCAGTTTTATATACCTTGTAAACTGAGAATGGCTTCTACATTATTTTAATAGTTGGGGGGGGGGAGAAGAATATTTTGGGACATGTGAAAATTATATGAAATTTAAATTTCAGAGTCCATAAATAAAATTTTATTGGAACACATTCGTGCTCATTATTTTACATATTGTCTGTGGCTGCTTCTGTGGTACAAGAGCAGAATTGAGTAGTTGCAACAGACTTTATGGCCTGCAAAACGTAAACTAGGAAATGCCCTTTACAGAAAGTTTGCTCACCCCTGGCCTATATATTTTCTAGCCTTTTGGAATGTAACATATTTTATCAGTTTTATCAGTGAACTTGATTTTTATTTTTTTTGAGAGAGAGAGTGCATGGGGGGAGGGGGCATAGGGAGCGGGGAGCAAGAATCCCAAGCAGGCTCTGTAGGGACCCTGTGGGGATCGCCGTGTGTGGGGCTCAGTCTCAGGACCCTAAGACCGTGACTGGAGCTGAAATTAAGAGTCAGATGCTTAACTGACTGAGCCATCCAGGTGTCCTGGTTATTTTAAAAGATTCCAATGTGGAATATCATGTTCATAAACATAGGTAATAAGAAGGGTTTGGAGGTTAAAAACAGGTATTTGTTTCTATATAAATAGTTCCTAGACCAGCTTCTTGGGTAGGGAATGAATGACTTGCTGAATTTTGAGAAATGGCAGTTAAAGTGCTATGACACAGAAATACAGCAGTGCTGAATATAGTTACTGTGATAAAAGTGGAATATTTTAAACTTTGTTTTGAATTTGACAGCTTCTATTTTTGAGGTATCTTAAATACATTTTGTATGATCCCCTCCATTTCACCCCTCCCTTGTATGCTTTTATTTTAATCTAGTGAAGATAGTCTCACAGTAAACAGTGTGATTATATTCTCTTCTAACACTTAGTGGTTTTTGATACTTAAGTTTGTCTAATGGGCCCATCACTAAAAGTTGGAGCCATTTCTCTCTACTGCCTTGCTTTAGAGACCATGTGCACACAGCACTGGGTTGAGGTGGAGAAAAGTTGTTGTGTCAAGCCCCTCACCCCCCCCCCCCCCAATATCTGGCAGTCGCCCCAGGCAGACAGACGTGTCTGAGATGAGGGAGTTTTCTAGATGACTTAGTTCCTCTCCAGTTCCTCTCAGACCCCCAGCCCTATCTTACATTAGCTGTCACCTCTAATCTCCCCTGGCCCTTAGCCAAAGGAAAAGGGTTGTTTATGCTTTTGAGGACGGTTTCGGGCAGTGCGGTGTCCTAGCCTGCAGCTGCCATCCCTCACTGTCTTGTGTATCTGATTTGATGTAATAGTAGCAGAGTCACATCCAGTGTGCAAGACCCTGCTCCTCTGTAGGTCTGAAACACACAGTATTCTTACACTCTTGAAAATTACAAAGAAGCGGAATAAGCAAAAACAGAACTCTAAAACCAGATGTTACAAAGCACTGAAGTTTTTCCTCTTAAATAATTATTAGGAGATCCTGAATCCTCCTTTACAACCTGGATATTCTTACTTAGAAATCATTTAGGGGCACCTGGGTGGCTCATGTGGTTGAGCTTGGTTCAACTCTTGGTTTCATCTTGGGTTGTGATCTCATGGCCATGGGATTGAGCCTTGTGTCAGGCTCCATGCTCAGCATGAACCTGAGATTCTCTGCCTTTCCTCCCCCTCTTCCTTTCTCCCTACTCCGTGTGTGTGTGTGCTCTCTCAAATAAATAATAATAAATTAAGTCTTAAATCATTTAAGAAAGTCTGGCTGTTTAGCTTTCTAGTTTACAGTATATTTGAAGGAGGTGTAGAAGAGGGGAAGGGAGAAGGGGATGCACACCCCATACAGGCCTCTTAGCAGCTCAAGAAAGTGATAGCTTGAAAAGTTTAAAACCTTAAAAAAGAAAAAGAATTCAAGAACTCAGCAAAAGCATTTTGAGGCCGTTTGGTGTGGGACCAAAGCCCCAACCACCTCACTGTTCCTTGAAGGATCACTGTGTTATTGCTTACTGATCTTTTTGAGTCCTCTGTTTGAGCCAGTTCTGTTTATTAAGGCGTTACATGCTCTCCTCCTAACAGCGCATGATGCAAGAGCGGTTTTATCAACCCTTATATTCATTTTGTAGCCAAGAAAATGAGAGATTTTTCTCTAGCTTTTCCAAGACTCATTAAGCACGGAAGCTAGGATTTGAACCTAGGTAGTCGGATTCCGGAGTTCATGCCTTTCCCATAATCTCCAGTCCCCAGAAGACGACAGGCAGAGCACGGACAGTTATAATGTAGTGGTTAGACTTTCCAGCTTCAAATTCCAGTTCAGATACTTTCTGACTTGTTAACAATGTTCATTGCCTCCATTTCTATATTTATAAAATACTACAGTAGATATTTTTCATTTTTTTAAAAGATTTTATCTGTTTATTCATGAGAGACCCAGAGAGAGGCAGAGACATAGGTAAGGGAGAAGCAGGCTCCCCTTGGGGATCCAGGATTTTTTTTCCCCCCCAAGATTCAAATACATTTTATTAGACATGGGTAGGCAGGAGGCACCAGTGGAGTTCCCAGAGGGAACCCCGCCTCCAGGAGGATTGGGGTGGGGGTGGCTAAAAGGTTAAAAGCGCCAAGGCTGGCTTGTGGACTCAGCCTGGGCCCAGTGAGTCCTCAAACAGACTGAGAAGGTTCCGAGGTTCAAAGGAGGGGAAGGAGCCCCGAGGGGGCTCGGAGTCAATGTCACTCAGGTCCAGGGCATCCCTCAGTGTGTACCTGTTCTGGCGGGCAGGGGAGCCACTGCGGGGGGTGGAGGTGTTCCCAGTAGCCCTGGCCAGGACAACCTCTGCAGAGAGTGAGAGCCCCATGCTGTCATCATCCCAGCTGCTGGAGAGGCTGCTGTCCAGGAGGAGGATGCAGGGTGGGGAGCCAGGTGGGGTGGCTGGTGGGCTCGGCGGCAGCAGCCAGCTGGCAGGGTGAGCCAATCCGTGCCAGAGCCAGCACAGCAAGGAAAGCAGGGCCTGCCACAGGGCCCACCCTTGGCTGAGGTACCACAGAATGCTTGAGGGCCGAGGCCGCCTGAGCATGGCAGAGCCAGCAGGGCCTCAGCGGTGGCCTGCAGCTTGGGGTCAGGTTCCAGCATCATGGTGAGGACAGAGCGCAGTTTGGAAGATAGGCCAGCAGTGAACTCGGTGGGGCAGATAGCCCTGGCGAAGCTGCTGCCAGCCCTCCCCACCGTGGGGCAGCTCCATGTTGCATGCCACTTCCAGGACTGTGAGACCCAGACTGAACACATCGGCCGCTGTCCCATAGGAGCCCTGCAGCAGCTCAGGGGCCATGTAATGGGGGTCTCCCTCCTGGGCCTCACCAGCTCCAGATGTACCCAGCTCAACCAGCAGCCCAAAGTCACCCAGCTTGCAACGGCCCCGGGGCCCCAGGAAGATGTTGGCAGGCTTGACGTCAAGGTGGACCAGGCCTTCCAGGCCTGCATCACCACCTGCACCAAAGGCAGACCTCTGAGCCACCCAGGTGCCCCTACAGATTTTAAAGTTGTTTGTACTTACATCATAGGGTTGTTGTGAGGATTCAGTGGGACTTTATATGTAAATAACCCAGTTATTTCTCGACAGCACATGTTGAGAGCTCAAAACATGTTAGCTACTATAGTTTATATAAAATACAATTACTAATGATTCCCAGCAGATGCACCAGTAATTCTTTATATTTCAAAAGATAGATGTTTAATAAATTCTAGAAACATATTACTCACTTAAAATATTTAAAAAGTGTTAATGCTTATTAAGAGGTCGTCATTTATCAAAATAAGGATAATTGGCATTGCCATTTTAGATATTGAGATGTTTTGCTTGATGTAAACATTAGAAAAGAAGGGGGAAACAAAACCCTTGAGAGGTCTGTCTTTGATTTTCCTTTATGATGTTCACTCCTGAACTTTTAAATAAATCCTTAAAAAAAAGTCTGGGCTTTCGCTCAGTAGGAGGCTTACCTTTTTAATTACCAGTTTGCCTTTTGGGTAAAGAACTGTGGGTTTTCTATTATGTGTGTCAGTAGATGAAACAACTCTTACTGCTGGCTGGCTACCAAGAAAGGATGTATATCTGGGATGTCATCATAAAGTTTCCCTTTGATCACATTGCCTGCACAAGATGCAAGTTGGCTAGCTCTCTGAGGGAGCTCTGGCATGGAGCGGAGAGGCAGGCAAGAGTGTCCTTCACTCCAAAGTGTACTTTCTGCTTTGCCATATAATAGCTGTGTGAGCTTTGGGAAATCACTTAAGCTTTCTGAGCCTCAGTTTCATCATCTAATACCTGCCTTGCTTAACTTAAAAGGCTGATTGGAATGCCAGATGGCATATAATGTGAGAAGGAAGCACCTTGAGAGAGCGCTATAAAGAAAGGTCTAGATACATTTTAGCTATCCAATAATATTCTATATATGATGACTTTTTAAAGCTTTTAAATGTTGTACAAATGTCTGTTGGTGGTTTTAGCGATACGGCATCTCTTCTTTGGGTACTGGATATAGATCCCTGTATTCTAAGATCTGAAGACCCAGTGGTTTTAGTAATAAATGTGGCAGTTCTTGGAGAGCTAAATCTCTCATTCCCCATTGAATTTCTCATACAACAATCAAAAGGTCTTTGGGCATAGGTAAGTGAAAGTGTAAGTTACTGTTGCAGAAGGAAATAATTTCATCATTGGATTAAGCTTTAGTAAATGAGCATTCTGTATTAACCACCATTTTATATAGTAACTGAAAGAGACAGTTCTCAACGTCTCTTGTAATAAATGTGTTCATTTATGGTTGGCTAGAACTGAGTCTTCCTCATTTCAGGTTTAGGTGACGTGGAGGTTTGGCTGAAATTTTTGGTTTAGTGTTTTGGGTGGCACATCCAGTTATTTCAGAAATGTTTTAATACTGTACATAGGTGTGTTTGGATTCGGACAGCCTATGTGCTTACTTGAGTTGTGATTTGTGATTATCCTGACTTAGGGGACATTAGTCTTTCCCCTCCTCAAGCATAGCTCTGTATGCTTGTGCAAGCACCAGCCACCCTGCTAAATTAAGATAAAATTCCTGTGGTCTCAGGAACTGCCAGTCTAGTAGAGGAGACCTTATTAAGATTTAAAATATTGTTAAAAAATAAATAAAATATTATTAAATATGATTTTTATCTAATGAAGTTAATTTTTTCTTAGTGTAAGTACTTCTTTTCCAGCAAAGATTTTGCTAAGTATTTAGAATGTCAGTTATTACAAAACAAAACCAAACCAAAAAAACCACCAAACCAAAGTAAAACATGGACAGACTAGCATAAATCAGATAATAAAACACACCGGCTTAAAATTCAAATGGCTTTCCTACTGCATTTAAAGTAAAATTACTAGTGAAATAACTTCTAAGGCCCTAAGTAAGCTCACAATCCCCCGTTTTTTGCAAACTCTGTACAGTGGAACTTGGATCATAGGTAACAATGTAGCTGAGGCATCTTTATTGTTGTACTTTTTCAGTTTTGGGAGAAGAATTTAAAGAACACTTCGATTTCTGTTCTTATATTGTAAATTTGCAAAAGGTCTGTGGATCACCCATTTTTCAAAGCTTTATTAAAATAATAGAAGTAATTAAACTGCATTTTGGAATTTTTGTAAGATAGCGGGGAAGAAAATTCCATACCATCACATTGACCAGCCGTACTCAGCTTTAGTGTTTTTCTTTTTTTGTATTTTTCTGTGCATTAAAAAGAGTTTCCATCTAATGCATATTTTTATATCCAGCTCTTTTTGTGTCTATGCAGCAAGCACCCCCTTCTACTCTGTCCATATTTTAATTTTTTTCCCCCTTGGAGTGGGACACAAAGATAGACACAAAGATGCTTTTCGGACAATTATTCTTAAAATGAAAACTTGGAAAAAATTAGAATTTTAGAAAAAACTCTAAAAGTGGACTTTTAGGAGAAGAAACTGGGCCAAAGGGCATGTGGATGTTTTTACGGCTTTTTGTGCATATTGCCCAATTCCTTGCCAGTTTCACACCTCAGTTACCAGTTCTAGATATTACTGTGGTTGTATATTTTTACCAATTTTGCAAGTTATCAAAAGTTTGCCCAAGACAAGTTACTACCTATTGTTTTATTTATTTATTTATTTTTAATTTATTTTTTATTGGTGTTCAATTTTCTAACATACAGAATAACCCCCAGTGCCCGTCACCCATTCACTCCCACCCCCCGCCCTCCTCCCCTTCTACCACCCCTAGTTCGTTTCCCAGAGTTAGCAGTCTTTACGTTCTGTCTCCCTTTCTGATATTTCCCACACATTTCTTCTCCCTTCCCTTATAACTACCTATTGTTTTAATGTGAAAATTTCAGGTTACTCAGGAAGTTAAATATTTTCCTATATGTTTGCTTATTTGTCACATTTCCTATTTCATGAATTTTATTCTTCTTCACGTGTTGATTTAGATTGGATAAAGGGGCACAGTGGTGGAGAGCATGAACTCTGGAGACAGATGTCACCTGCCTTCAGGAGTCAGCAGTGTTGGGCAGGTGCTGTCATCTTGCCAAGATTTTAGTTGCCCATTTTGGACATTTGGAAGATTTTTTTAATTTTTAGGAATTTAAATGATTTTCCATTGTGATTTCTTCTCTGAATATAGGGAATATTTTTCACCTTTCCAGAAGTTTAAAACTTATTTCTGTTTTTCTTCTCCTTTAAAAAATTATTTTATCTTTTACCAAAATTTTATATTTTCAGCCCTTATAAATGAAGTTTCTCCCATTTGAAATTTTGAAATTGGCACTGTATTTGTAGTACAGCTAAATGTCCAGAAGTTTGTTAATGTGTTCACTTAAGTCACTTTTATTTTAGAAAAGAACCAGATCAGAGAACCAGAATTTTATTAGCTGTATCAGCTACTGTATCAGCTAATGTTTGATATGGTGATTTGTTAAATTTTGAGTATTAAAAACAATTTTATTGGTTCAGGAGTATTTGGTGAGATATTTATCTTTGATTTTTTTTTTTTCTGAAGGTGGGTTTTATATAGGAATCTGTACTTCAGAAACACGTGGCCTTGTGTAGTGTCCAGGGAGCAATTAGGAGGGCAATATGTTAAATCTCTTGCCTCAAGGCAAAACCATTAGTTGTGCTGTGTATGAGCCTCAAGGGGTGTAAATAACCAAACCATTCATGAAATCATCAGTTTCCTTTTATTTCAAGGCATCTGTAAAACCTTTAATCTGTGGAAGAATCAGAGAAAGTTGACCTATTGGATTTACAGATTATTTTCCTTCATGTGATTATTTTGAGTACTGGTTGAACATAGGGAATATATATAAACTTTTAATTCCATTTTCTCTTTTGTTGCAAACATCCTAAAGTTCTGTTAAAATTTAAATGTAAGCAGACCTCTCTTACAAACTCTTTTGTGTCTGCATAAAAGATTTTTGGATTAATTTTTTCTTTTTTAGAGATTTATTGTTGATATTTTTTGTTGATATATGAGACCTTATCTTTAGGAGCAAATAAATTCCATTTTTTGATGGCTAATATTTCTCACTACCTTAAAGACAGACCATCCCCAGAAATGAGCAGCAATCCAAGCTGTTTCCTTTGTTAATTTGGAGGCATTATGGAAAGGAAGGAATATTCTTTTTTCCTTACTACCGTTGTGCATACACAGGGAAGACTTACTACTGTTGTTGAAACATAGGGAAGACTTTTCCACCTTAAAAGAAAATTGTCCTTTGGGGTGCCTGGTGACTCAGTCAGTTAAGCCTCTGGTTTGGCTCAGGTAAAAGATCTCTGGGTCCAGTGATCGAACCCCGCGTCAGGTGCTCTGCTCAGCACTGAGTCGGCTTGTCCTTCTCCCTCTGCTCTTTTCCCTCTCTGCCCCTGCCCCACCCTGGAATAAATACATAAAATCTTAAAAAAAAATCTCCTTTGACACTCAGCCTTCCCACTTCATTCTTTCCATCAGTAACTTCTTTGTTGTTGGTTTTTTTTTTTTTTTTTTTTTTTAACATGTCCAGATTTCTTAAAAGAGTGATATCACTCCCATTGCTTCACCTCCTACTTCTTTCTTCAGTCCTTTACGCTCTGGTCTTTGTCCCATCACTCCACCCAAGCTGTAGTTGTTAAGAATACCAGTATAACTAAATGCAATGGACTCTTGTCATTCTTTATTCTTTTTTTTTTTTTTTTTTTAAAGATTTTATTCATTTATTCTTGAGAGACACCCAGCGAGAGAGAGAGGCAGAGACACAGGCAGGAGAAGTAGGCTCCATGCAGGGAGCTCGACACAGGACTTGATCCCAGGTCCCCAGGATCACACCCTGGGCCGAAGGTGGCACTAAACCGCTGAGCCACCTGGGCTGCCTCACATTTTATCCTTTTTGACAGCTGAACAACACCTACTGAAGCTGGCCTGATTGCCCTTTCTTGTAACATAGTCTTTATTTGACTTTTATAAATCTAAGCCCTCCTGGTTTCCTCTTGCCTCTCTGGTTAACTCCACTCCTCTTTGCTGGGTCACCTTCTACCTCTCTTTTTGGGTCATTTTCCTATTCTTACCTACCTACTCTCAAAACTACACATACCTGCTTGAAATGTTTATTCTCATGAGTCTAGTATGTTTACTGGATGTCTTTACTTCCTAAGTCATCAGTGTCTTACCATTTTTAACTCTTCAGTATCTCTAAAACAAATCCTTTCTTCATCACTACTGCTACTACCCTAAGTCCAACCATTACCGGTCTGGTTCATTGCTATAGCTTTTTCTGTCTTCCTATGCCATACTACAAATAACCCATCCTTTACTGTATGCAGATAATTTTTAAAAAGCAGCTATGGTCAATATTTTTTGTATATTTAAATTTCTTTAAGGCTACAGTCTAAAATTCTTACTGTTGTCTTTAAGGCTCTTTGTGATCAGGCCCTGCATACATCTTTAATCTTATATCTTGTTCCCCCCACCTTTCAGCAGAGAGAACATGTTTCTCTTTTGATTTCTAAGATTTGTAGCATTAAAATTACAGGATACAGTAGAAATGAATATTTTGGTTTTAAAATACTGCTTATACAATTATTCTTCATTTTTATGTATTTTTCATGTTTAGGCATATGTATATGTATATCAAATGAGATAGTGTATGTCAAGGTGTTTATAATTTTGTAAATGTTAATATAAAATACTGTTTCTCTCAACTTTTTGCTCCCATCCATCATTCCTTTTGCTTCCAACTACATGATGGTAAAAGATATATGTACATCTGGTAACAATTCCATAGGAATGCTGGGGTAGAATAGACATGATTTTCCAATTTAGAGTGTCCTTTGAATGGGAAATTAGGAAATAGTCCATAAAATAAACCATTATGATAGGAGTGATATGTTTTGAAGAAAAGATTGCTTAGAACCTGGTCTGGATCATCTGTAGAGGTCTTTTTCAGGTCTTTACACTTGTGTCTTTAGCTTCCATGTTAAGAAAACATGTGACCATGGAATAATTTCCTATATATGTTTAATTTATGGATAAACTCCATGAATGTACTATTTTAGCAGTACTTCTGGCATTCATACATTTTTCATATAACCCTTGTGTCTGTAGGAGGAAGGTTAATGCCAGACACCACCAATACCTGTGAAGACGACCATTATCTTGTGATTGGGGACATGCTAATATGAAATGTGAATGTTCTAACTAAGTCTCAAATCACACCATTAGTACTCAGTGGAACAAAATCGCCAGCTATTGAGGTGGTTTCTTTCTTTCTTTTTTTTTTTAATATTTTATTTATTTATTCATGAGAGGCACAGAGACAGAGGCAGAAACACAGGCAGAAGGAGAAGCAGGCTCCATGCAAGGAGCCTGATGTGGGACTTGATCTCAGGAATCTAGGATCACACCCTGAGCCAAAGGCAGACGCTCAACCACTGAGCCATCCAGGTGTCCCTTGAGGTGGTTTCTTTTTCTTTTTTTTTTTTTTTTTTGAGGTGGTTTCTTAAAGGTAAATAAGCTCCCTAACTTTGTCTGTAAATTAGAAGTAATCCCCCCCCCCAAAATTCTAACGGGATTTTTTTTAACTTGACAAACAAATGCTAAAATTAATATAGAAACATGCATACAATAATGGCCAGGAACATCCTAAAAAAGAAAAGTAATGAGAGATGGAACCAGCCCTAGAAGATGTTGAAAGATATTATTTAGCCACATTAATTAAAACCATGTGATGAAGGCACATGTATAGATCTACAGATCAATGAAATAAAATAGGAGTACAGGAAAGAGACCCCAAAACACACAGGACATGATAAAATTGGCATCTCAAATCAGTGATGAAATTTATTCAGTAAATGGTGTTGGCATACCTGGGGAGCCAACTGGAAAAGAAAATAAAGTGGAATCTATAATACATACTTTGACCGGAATGAATTTTAAGTGGATCATGCTTTAAATGTAAAAAGCAAAGTTACAAAAGAAATAGAAGTAAATAAGAGAGAAATTTTTTACAATTTAGAATGAAGAGGGTTTTCCCAACTTTATAACTCTGAGGCAATAAAAGAAAAGGAAAAGGTAAGTTAGACTTTATAAAAATAAAAGAGTGTTTCTGCATATTAAAAACTAACACAAGCAGGATCAAAAGATAAATTGAAAAATCATTTAACTCACCAAAGATTAGAGGCAAATTTTCTTAATGTGTAAATTTTTCTACACATCAATAAGAAAAAGACCAACAATTCAGTAGAAAAATGAGCAAAGTGGATGGAGATTTTACATAAATGAGTTACAGATGGCACTAAATATAAAGGTGTTCATTTTATGGGAAATACAAATTAAAACTGTGTTAGGTACCACTTTAAACAACTCCCATCACATTGGTAAAATAAAATTTAACACACTGTTAGCATAGGTGTGGAGAAAGACGCTCATAGGTTGCTGGTGGGATTATGAATTGGGACACTATTTATTGAGGATAATTTGACAGCATACGTTAGAATTATAAATGTACAGACTTCATGGACCCAACAGTTCTGTATCCAGGAATTTAGCTTATGCTAAATTGAAATGAAGTAGTGTATTCAAGCATTGTTTATAGTAGCAAAACATTGGAAACAACCTGAATGTTCATTATAGAAGACTGGCTAAATAAATTAACGGTCCATCCACCTAATGGAATATTGTGCAGTTGTCAAAAAGAATGAGGAAAACTGTACTGATACAGAGTAATATAGGTATTTGTTAAATGAAAAAAAAATGTAAAATGGTGTGGGTTATGCTGCCATTTTAATAGAGGGGGGAATAAAAATATACAAGCATTTATGTTGCTTGTATGTATGTGCATGCAGCATCTTTGGAAGGATTCACAAGAAACCATTAAGTGTCCTTGAGAGAAGCTGGGGGGCAAGCACATGCTTTCAATTTTTTTTTCAATTTTACGTCATAATAAAAATCAAAAATAAAAATTAGAAAAGTAGATGTAGAACAGTTGAGAAGTTAACATTGTCTGTATCTTCAGTTTATCAATTCAGAAATGTTATTTCTTGTTATGATTTCTTGGGTTAGACCTTGTGAAGGAATTCTTTTTCTGTCTGGCGAATTCTTTTTCTGTCTGACCTTTTGGATTTGTGAAGTGTGTCTTATTGCTTCTTTTTTCTTTTAAACTCTATGATCTAAACAACTGCACAGAAGTATACTGTCCTCTTAAAATTGTAAGGATTTACTTGTGGTCGAGTAATGCATTGCCTTTTACATTTTCATTTTTCCAGAAGGTCCTTTGACTTGTTTTGAGTTGGTTACTGTATGAAGACAAAAATAATTTGATACCACAAAAAATGGAAACTTTTTTTTCCTACTATATGTCTGAGAAACCGCTCTTTTAGGGATTTTTCATTTTCATTGGTGTTTGCCTTGTGAGGGATATCTTTAAGAGAAATAGATTTTATTTGGACCCACCCTTGTTGAATATCAAGTAAACACTAGAACAAAGCAATATGAACCTTCCTATATACAATATTTTCCCAAGAAAATATATGTCCTCTACAAAAAATTTTCCACTCTGGTGATACACCAAACATGAAAGGATGATTAGCTGCATCTTGATGTTATTAGCATGTCCTGGTCCTATAGCAGGTAGGAGATCCAGTTATTGCTACTCAGAACTAAAAGTATGGGTACACTTTGAAAAAGGACTCTTAGCAACACAAATGTCAAGTTACATCTGATAGCAAACAGAACTGTCAAGCCCCTTTTGTGTGATGTTTAAGATGAAACGATGGCTTTGTTTGTTCTTTATGATTATTTTAAAAGATTTTATTTATTTATTCATGAGAAACACACAGAGAGAGGCAGAGACATAGAGGGAGAAGCAGGCTCCCTGTGGGGAGCCTGATGTGGGACTTGATCCCAGGGTCCTGGGATCCCACGCCCTGAGCTGAAGGCAGATGCTCAACCACTGAGCCACCAGGCATCTCTATTCTTTATGATTTTAAATAGCTTTGGAACTATTTTGTTCTGTTTATCACTATCCTCACACTAGATTTTGTAGAACTTTAAATGACTGCCAGCATTTGGACATCCAGTAAGTAGTTAAATCTCCTCGTAAAAGTAGAGCTCCAGAAAAATGTTCCTAACAGTTAGCATCTGTAGGATGGTTTTCCTACTATATATAAAACTAATTTTTGAAAATACTAGTACTATAATATCCATTTCCAGCTTTTAGGACTTCAGATCTTGACAAAACCAAGGTTATGGAGTATATTGCATCAGGAGTCCTTTCTGGGTGGAAGTGCAGGAAATGCTGAGCTGGCTAGGATTTTCTGGCACTTAGTAGGTACTGAAGAAATATTTGTTTATTGGAACATGTTGGCTGGAGACCTGGGAGATATACCTCTCTGCACTGACCATTAAGTCTTCAGTGTTGACTTTTGTTCCCTTTGGTTTTTGTGCCGGCAGTTACCAGTCCCTACTTTAGAATAATCACCACAAGTGCACACTCTTTCGTGTGTTCATAAACACCTTCTACTGCTCCTTATGGAGTGAGTCATTGCAGGATTTAATATGTAAAGAATACCATTGCAATTTTTTTTTAAAGTGAAAATCCTCTCCAGAGTTTTCTTTGTGAATGATACTGAGTTTATTTAGAGTTAGGTACACATGTCTTGGACAAAGAGCTCAAAGTAACTAACATTGTGATGGATGTCATGGCTTCATCTTAAAGCATGAAGGAAGGCACACACATGCCTCAGTGGTGAACAGACAGTTGCTGCAGTTTATTTTGTTCTAGTCTGTGACATGTGGCCTCTTGGCTGTGGAATACCAGCATACAGTGTATTATGTCTTTGATCATCAGAGTAATATATTTTTCCCTGTTGTGCAGCTGGAACTGCATATAGCAAATGAGTGCCATGAGAAGGACTGTTTTTCTTTCGCAGTTGAGGCATCGCTGCAGTGTGGAGTGAGTAGATCTCTCCATCACAGTGTATTATGTAGTTTACTGCTAAATAAATGCAATACAATTCATTCCAAACAAATGTAAAATTTAGTAGGGCTTTTCATGGAGAAGTGGAATGCAGATATCTTTCTCCATATAACAGATGAAGTTGGTTATAACTAACATGTGTTACACCAGTAAAGGTCCCACCTGCTAAACTTTTTGTTCTTTGTTGAGGGAAAGAAAGTAGAGTGATACAGATATGCTTAGGAAAATGAGAACTGGAATGCAGGCCAAAAGCTGCTCTGTTCCAGATGAATGCAGCCAAGACTAAGTAGCATCTTGTTTATTTGATAGACAAGGGTGTCTGGTGGTGGTTGGTCCTGCTTGCTCTCTTACGTACCTTCTCCTTCACTCTGCCTAGAGTTAGCAGTCCTTTGGTGATAAAAATAGCCAGAATATACAGCTGTATTTTGGAGCTGAAAGAGATATAATCCTTTTCCACCTCAACTCTTCTCTGATATTTTTGCAAAGGGATTATGTGAGTACTCTACTGCCCTTGCCTTTGACACTCCCATCAGCATCGATAATCTTGAGATGTGTTTTTTATTTGTGATTAGGTACTTTCATATAGTTACACAGCAGATAGTGACAAAATTAACTGGACTCTAAGAGAGGTAACAATTCTCTCTTTCTCTAGCATTTTCCCCCCCAGTTTCCTAAAAGTGCTATACCAAAAGCAGTAAAGTTAGGATGCCTTCTGTGAAGAAATTTAATGTTGGGGGTTGGTGAGGGGGTAAGTAGGAAGTTAAAGAGCTAATTTGCAATGAACTGAAATAGAGGGTATCCAAAAGCAAGCAAGAGAGCACAAGCCAGGGGGGAGAGGCAGAGGGAGAGGGAGAAGCAGGCTCCCAGAGCCTGATGCGGGGCCGGATCCCAGGACCCTGGAATCATGACCCAAGCCGAAGGCAGATATATAACCAGTTGAGCCACCCAGGCACCCTGATAGACTTATTTTTAAACAGCATACTGGTTTTACTTTCAAATAACATGCTCAGTATAATTTCTTTAACCTCGAAACACTTTTCTGGAGGTTTTCCTCCAGGTAAAGTTTCTCTAAATTCAAAGCAATGGATGCAGTTCTTAATCTGAAATAAGTACAGTAAATAGTGTGTCCAAAATGGACACACAGGGAAAATAATGTGCTTACTGATTGAGACTATTATTTGAAAGTATAATTTAGTTTTACAATGTAAGAATGAGTTTATCTTATTTTTAAAAAAGTTTCAGATAACCTATATTTTGTTTCTGTTTAGAATTTTTTTCTTTTCAGGTTTGAAGCATAGTGCTCAAATAACTACAGTCAGCAGAGAGACTAGGCAGCTGAGGAGTGTCCCCTCCCCATTAGGTTAAAGATCTGGGCAGCTTGGAACTGCACCTTCAGCTTTGGGAGGTGGGGGAATGGTGACAGGCAGAGGATGGAGTTGGAGGGCAGTGTGGCTGGCTGGCTTTTTCACTCTAGCAGCTGGCTGTAGTCATAAGTGAAATCATGACCCTGTTTTGAGTAGGTGAAGGCCCAGAAAGGTTGATGCCTAGCATAACAATGTTATTGTAACATTTCTTCTTTTCATCTTGTACTTAATGATGTATAAGAATTTTTTCTTACACATGCCAGTGGCTTTTGGGACTGTTCAAGTAATACAATCATCTTACTTAGAAAACATGAAACAAATGCTAAAGTCATCAGAAAGACTGATGGAAAAACTACCACTTTAATGATACTTAACAAAATTGCCAGGGCCACCTGGGTGGCTCAGTGGGTTAAGTGTCTACCTTTGGCTCATGTCATGATCCTGACGTCCTGGGGTTGAGCCTGCCTCAGGCTTCCTGCTCAGCAGACAGCCTTCTTCTCCCCGTCTACTCCTTCCCTTGCTTATGCGCGCGTGCTCTCTCTCTCTCTCTCTTCCTCTCTCGCCCGTTTTCTCTCAGATAGATAAACAAATAAATAAATAAATACAATCTCTTAAAAATTTGCCAGATAGGGATCAGGTTTATACTGTTAAAATGTTGTTTTTGCTACAACAGAGAATCTCTGATCATTCTTGACAGAAAGTCTTCCAAATGATAGTTTTTAGATCAAGTGTGGTAGTGAAAAGTGTACATAGCTCTGAGAGTCTAGGCAGGGAGGAAAGATTCACAAGGGTAAAAGAATACTACCATTCCAGCACAGCATTTTGAACAGTTGCTTTACTGTTGTTCAGTTGAATATGAAGTCATGCGACAACAGGGTTTAAGAAATGTTAAGATTACAGGTAACCATTTTGGCCCTGATGGGTATTATTTCTCTTTGCTGGGAAGAAGCCCAAATGTTGGTGGAGTGACTTTGAATTTAGGCATGTTGGAACCTTTGTGTCCCCAAAATTGCTGAAATAAATTTTGGATCCAGTGAGCCACATGTAAATGGTCTTTTTTTTTTTTTCTTCATGTTTTAAACATTTTGGCTCTCTATCTTAGATGAATCTTATGAGGGAGATCCTGCAGTCATGGGGTTTGACTATGTTGTCATGGCCCCTTCGATTTATAAGATGAGTGTGGTCTTTCATCTCAAATAGTATGATACCATGGGCTTGATGTAACACACTTACTATTTAGTGATGGTTGGTATGTTACATTTAAGAAGGCAGGGGCGCCTGGGTGGCTTAGCGGTTGAGCGTCTGACTTTGGCTCAGGGTGTGATCCTGGAGGCCCTGGGACTGATTCCCACATCGGGCTCCCTGTGAGGAGCCTGCTTCTCCCTCTGCCCTGTGTCTCTGCCTCTCTTTCTCTGTGTCTCTCATGAATAAATAAATAAAATCTTTAAAAAAAATAAGGCAGTTAATTATTTTGAGAAAGCTTTTCACTGAAAGTGGCAAGAATAGAAGCATTTTAGTGTTTATTTTTTTAATTTTTATTTATTTATTTATTTTATTTATTTATGATAGTCACAGAGAGAGAGAGAGAGAGAGAGAGAGGCAGAGACACAGGCAGAGGGAGAAGCAGGCTCTACACAGGGAGCCTGAGGTGGGACTTGATCCTGGGACCCCGGGATCATGCCCTAGGCCAAAGGCAGGCGCCAAACCGCTGCGCCACCCAGGGATCCCGCATTTTAGTGTTTTTTTTTTTTTTTTTTTTTTTAAATTTTTATTTATTTATGATAGTCACACACAGAGAGAGAGAGAGAGAGAGAGAGAGAGGCAGAGACACAGGCAGAGGGAGAAGCAGGCTCCATGCACTGGGAGCCCGACGTGGGACTCGATCCCGGGTCTCCAGGATCACGCCCCGGGCCAAAGGCAGGCGCCAAACCACTGCGCCACCCAGGGATCCCCCCGCATTTTAGTGTTTAAAGGAGTTCTTCCGGGACGCCTTGGTGGCTCAGCGGTTGAGCATATCTAGGCCAGCGCATTGGTGCTTTATCACTGTCTCTTTTCCTCTTTCATTGTTTCATGATGGAATGTACATATTTTGTACATAATGTCTCCACCAGGCAGAGTAGTTTATTTGGCTCTATCATTAACCGTCCACCGTATCTTGGTTCTTTTTGGAGCATATTCTCTCAACCCCTATATCCCTTGGGCAGAGAGGTGTGCATAACTCTTGCAAGCCTTGTTGATCGTGCCCACTTACCTGGGGTCTCACAGAGCAGCTAACCTGACTCTCTCTCTTCCTTTTGAATGGCAACAAATACATCAGACTGTTTGGTGCCTGGTTGGATATAATTTACTGCCACCTCCAGATATGGAGGTTTGCACTCACTCAGAAGTCCCTCCTCATAGCCACACCACTTGCGTGGTGGGCACAGGAGATAGGGCATAGGAGATAATGGGAACAGTGGTAATGTTGCCCGGCAATTGGACATGGCTAAAGATGGAAAAATCTCCAGCTAAAGATGGTAAATATTTGAGAGCTAGTCTGCATTTGGCATTTATATATTACATACTAATTGAGAACACATTTTTATGCTTTGAAGTTGTGAAAAATTTTGCCTACATTCCAAATTGATGTCTGTGCCCTGAGCTTGCTGTTTGTTTCAAGTACTGCGTTAAGGAAGCACAGACCCCTCAGAGGCCTTTGGTTTATCCCCAGTACATCAGTGGACATTTCTCCTCCTGCTTCTGAGTGATTTTGCCTTTGCCTTTGTGCTTTGGCAATTTTTTTCCCTCCCTGTTTCAAATACGGATTAATACTTCCTTTACTTGAGCTGTGGCTATTTTACATGGATTGGTGATTGCAATTTTTTTCCGAGCAGGTGTGGAGCAATGAATAGTCTTTTTAATTTTGTTTTTTTGGATTTACATTTTTTTTTATAACCTCTTCAGTAACAAATGGTAAAACTCCATGTCCACACTCCTTTTCAGTCAATAGTTAATGTTTCTTCCATACTTCCCAGCTGCTTATCATGGGCACAGCTGACAGAACCAGAAGAGCCTTTGCAGTAAGGTGAGCTGAGCTGGCATTTGAGTAGAACAAAAGGCTTTGGTATAGAATTAGGGCTTTGACAAAGTGAACAAATGTAAAGGCAGCTGGAAACTTGAGTGTTGCTAATCAGGAATATATTTGGTGATTCTGAAGTTTCTAAAACATATATGCTTAAGCAGAATAATTCAACAACTTGTGGGTTAATCTTCCTGCTTTAAAATCCTTTTGTGTGGATTTTAAAAATGTTTTTCATACCTTTGAATATCTTACTTTCTCAAAAAACATTGCCAGCTCTCATTTTCCTTTATTTTTCTATCTCAACAAAATCGTGATGGACTTTTGAGGCTGTTTCTCCATTTGCTCTTGCCACATGCCTTCTATGCAACTCAATTATGACAGACCTCTTTATCTTTAGTTGCTAAGACTCTTTTGAAGGGAGTATTTGCTTTTATTATTTTATTTATGATACTGATAATGAGTACTATGTAGAGTTCAAAGGGGGCGTATTCTAACTTTTGAGAATTTAATACTTTACCTGTAGTTGCTTGGGTATAAAACAGCTTTTCTACAGTAGATTGGCTTCTGCTTTTGGGAGATATCTATACTTTTCCTAAATCAGCAAGTGGGTAATACTAGTAATAAGATACAGTAAATCCGTTACCTATCCAAAACCAGCCATATGTTTATATAAGTTGCCTGAAAACTAGGATTGTGTCTATTTCCTGTTCTCTTCTATGCCTCAAGCTGGAGAAACTTATGGTTATGTTAATTAACATTCCTGCACTATTAAAAATAATGGAATATTTTAAATGTTGCAAATATAGAAAAGGGCTAAGACAACACTTTTGAGATTCAAATATAGAAGTTATAGGTTGAGAAAGTGCCTTTTACAATTAATTGGGTGCTTATAGTAGTCTGTACTCTAAATTGGGTGCTTACAGTAGTCTGTACTGTAGAGCTGTATGGCAAAAGTCCTTCACATGTTGAACACTCTACAAATGTATTTAAGACTAATTTGAATAAATGAGTGGTCAAAGCTACTCTTTGGGAAACAGAACAAAACAAAAGAAAATACCTCCCAGACCATCTCTTCCTTTTCCTTCTCCCCTTTGAAAGGTGGAAGAGATAACAGGTCACATTTCAAAACTGCTTGGTGAACTTATTAACTCCTTGAAAAATCACTATTAGCTGAATAGCTCCCCACATAGCAAAATATTTTTTTTAAGATATAAGAAACATTTTGGTTTTATACTGTTCTTTTGAAATTAAGAAGAATGCTTTAGCAGTGACATTCTTGTTCTAGGAGAGGTTCGGTTGAAATGCTTATGGTAAACTCGCTAGACAATGATGACAGTAATAACAGCAATAGTCATTACTTTTATAATAAGGGGTACATATGTTCTAAGAGTTTATGTATATTAATTTGTTTAAAATAAGAGGTACATAAGGCAACTGAGCTACAGGCATTAAGTAACTTGTCCACTGTTAAATAGCTGGTGAATCGCAGGGCTAGAAATTGAGCCCACACAGTGGCTCAGAAAATCTATGCTCTTAACCACTTCACTATCTAGTGACTGAGAGGCTTTAAGTTTTCTTGGGTTAGAATTGTGACTTTGGGTATTTTGCTACTAGGAAATCTTACAGTGGAAATCTATTTTGTTTACATAGAAGTAGGAATAATGATGAAATTGACAATTTCACAGTTGAAATTGGTAAATTCTGATTTTGGTTCTGCAGTAAGCAGACTGCCTTTAACCTGTCTTTTGAGTCCTTCTAAATCACTGTTTTTTCATTCTTTGTCACTCGAAGACCCATAAATGCATTCTGGCACACTGGAATACTTGTCCTCAAGTTTATTTGGGGAAAAGAAAGGGAGAGAAGAGGCAAAAAAATGATGAAAGTCACTGTGTGTCAGTGGAACTCTGGTCCGTTCTCCTGCCCTTGAGGCACACTCTGTGTGCTCTGGAGGGCTCCTCCCACTTGGAGGGTTCCTCCCTTTACGTAGGCCCTCCTCGCCCGAGACTTGTGGTACTCTATATACTTGTATCCTGAAATGGAAGTATGCTTTTCTTGCAGCTTTAAGAACTCTGCAACTTAAGGAGAAGGTAAGGAAATGAAAAACTCTGTGATGATTTAGAAACTATCTTGTGGAGGAAAAAACCCCAGTTTAAGGGTCTCAATACAATTTTGACATATATAAATCTGTTCAGTGTCTGTCTGCCTGGGTCTGATGGTTCATGCAACTGTCAGTGTTGTCATTAGAGGTTCTCGCAGCCACAGATGCATCTCAAGGAGGACATGCTGGGTAGAGAGTAGGCACATCTGTATCTGTGCCAGCCTTGATGGATAAAAGGTGCCTGTAGTTTCTGATTTGGAAACCACAACAAAAGCAAGTCCCTTGGCCAATCTGGGGAATTTCTGTAATGAGAATGTGTCACTAATGACATTTCTTGAGGGCATCTGCAGCACGAGGCAGAGTTGAATTTTTATTTCTTTTATTCTTTTCTTTCATCTCCTTTGCTACAGAGCTCCTATTCTTCTTCTTCTTCATTTTCTCTCTCCTTTCCTTGATGCTCTGTTGGCCAGCCTGTCTACCATTCTCCCTGTTTACATGTAGTATGTCCTGCCTTCCCCAAAGAATTCAAGGGCAGCTAGTTGGCTACAATGAAGAGAATATGACATTTCACAATTTTTTTACTGTATTTATTTTAAAAAGTTTTTTTTTCCTCTAGGACTACTCATTTTGAATAAGAAGGTTACTATAGTTAACATTTATCTTATTATGTCTTTCATAAAGGGGAAAAATACTAGAATTCAGAAATACTGTGGCCCGCAATATGCCCAAATCTCAATTTTTTTTTCTTCAAATACCTTCGAATACCTTATTCCTCTCTGTTATTAAACCTGTGCTTATATTATAAGAAAGTAATATTTTTTTGTATTTTTCAAAATTTTTTTCCAAGTGAAATGGAAATTCCTATTCTCTTGTGCTCTGTCCTCTCATCCTTGTCTTTGTTCCTTGCTTTGAAGAACTCACAGGTGATAAAAATTTTTGTGGATGAGCATTGTCATTTGGGCAGCAATCTCCAAAGTAGTACAATTGATCCTTTACCAACTGGGTTTGTATTTTGTGGATCCAGTTACATGGATGTTTTTCAGTTATTCTACTGGAAAATTTTTGGAGATTTGTGACAGTTTGAGAAAACTCCAGAAGAACTGCATAGCCTAAAAATATTGAAAAAATCAAGAGAGAGATATATAGTGAACGCATAAAATATATATAGATACTAGTCTATCATTGACTACCATAAAATATACACAGATCTATTATGAAAGTTCCAATTTATCAAAGCTTATGTACATAGACTGTATGTGGCACCATTCACAGTGGAGAGACGTAAATGGAAAGGTGTATTATTAAATCATAGTCACACAAAATTAACTGTTGTACATATTGTACTGCTCTAATATTGTAGACACTTTTTGTTGCTTTTGCACTGAGCTCAAGTGTTGCAAGTATCTGGTTAAAACACAGGGTGACACTAATCTTCTAGTGAGCAGTTCATCTCTTTGATAAACTGTGCATTGCAGTAAAAGTGATCTTGTGATTCTCGTGTATTTTTTCGTTTAGTGCAATACTGTAAACCTTGAATAACAACAAGGGACCCATAGAAAGTGCCACTAGTGATGCTGAAAGTGCTCCCAAGAAACAGAGAAAAGTTATGGCATTACAAGAAAATGTGGAATTATTTATTATCTACCATACATTGAGGTCTGCAGCTATGGTTGCACCATTTCAAGATAAAGGAATCCAACATAAGGACCACTGTTAAAAAAAAAAAAAAAAGAGTTGTATTAAGCAGTTGCTGCAAGTGTGCTATAGGCACAAAAACCTTGAATTTTTTGCAAGATACTTTTTCATCTCATAATGAACATGTGCTTCTATGTGGGTGCAGGGTTGTTGCAAGAAAGGCATTCCTATAGACTCTTAATGTGATTTGAAAAAGGGAAGTCATTATATGACAACTTAAAGCAAAATGAAGGTAAAGGATCTAAAGCTGTAGAATTTAATGCCAGCAAAGGATGGTTTGATAATTTTAGAGAAAAGTTTGATTTAAGCATGCCAAGGTAACTGGAGAAACGGTTTCTGCTGACTAGAGGTAGCTGAAGAGTTCCCAGATGCCATTAGGAAAATCACTGAGGTGAAAGGATATCTGCCTGAACAGGTTTTTAATGCAGACAAAAGTGCCCTATTGTGGAAAAGAGAATGCCCCAGAGGACATTTAATAGTAAGGAAGAGAAGTGAGCACCAGGATTTAAGGCAGGAAGGGTAGGCTAAATCCACCATTTTGGGCAAATGCAGTTGAATTTATCATCAGGACTGCTCTTATCTATAAAGCTACTAACTCCTCAGCCTTCAAGGGAAAGGATAAATACCAGCTGCCAGTCTTTTGATTGTACAACAAGAAGGCCTGGACACTGAGAACCCTTTTTCTGTATTGGTTCCATTGATGCTTGAAATCAGGAAGTACCTTGCCAGTAAGGGACTACTTTTTAAAATTCTTTTGATATTGGACAGTACCCCTGGCCACCTAGAACCCCATGAGTTCAACAGTGAAGGCATCCAAGTGGTCTACTTGCTGTAAAACACAACATACCTAATTCAGCCTCTAGATTCAGGGAGTCTTAGCACCTTTAAGGCTCATTACACATGGCACTTTATGGAAAGGATTGTCAGTGCTGTGGAAGAGAACCCTGATAGAACATCATGAAAATGTGGAAGGATTACATCACTGAAAATGCTATCGTTGTTTTAGAAAAAGTCAAGAAAACCATCAAGCCAAAACAATACATTCCTGCTAAAGAAAACTGTGTCCAGATGTTCTGCACGACGGCACAGGATTTATAACAGAGTCCAGTCAAGGAAATCATGAAAGAGATTGTGGTATGGGAAAGAAGGTGGGGGCGAAGGGTTTCAAGATAGGGACCTTGGAGAAATTCAAGAGCTAATAGACACCACACCAGATGAACTAACAGAAGATGACTTGATGGAGGTGAGTGCTTCGGAATAAGAGCCACACAATGAGAAAGAAGACGAGAAGCTGTGCCAGAAAACCAAATGATATTAGACAGTAGGGCAGAAGAGTTCTGGTTACTCAAGACTGCTTTTGACTTTCTTTATGACATGGAACCTTCTATGATGCAAGCACTGAAACTAAACAAATGTTGGTACCATATAGCAACATTTTTAGAGAAATGAGAATGCAAAAACGTCAGAAATGACTGTGTATTGCCATGAAATTATGCCGAAGTGTGCCTGTCTCTTGCTTCCATTCCACCTGCTTCACCCCCTCCAACTCTGTTACTCCTGAGACAGCAAGACCAACCTGTCTTTTTCTTCCTCCTCCTCCTCAACCTACTCAGCCTGAAGATGACTGGCAAAAGAAGACTTTTATGATGATCCACTCCCATTTAATGACAGTGAATAATCATCATGCTGTACAGTTAATGAATTTATCTGTTGTATCTATTCATGTGGAAATCTAGTAACTATGGCAAGAACTGTTTTTTGTTACCATCATCATCACCTAAGTATTAATTGTGTATAACATTGTGTGCAGGGGCAGCCCAGGTGGCTCAGTGGTTTAGTGCCTGCCTTCAGCCCAAGGCCTGGTCCTGGAGACCAGGGATCGAGTCCTACATCAGGCTTCCTGCATGGAGCCTGCTTCTCCCTCTGCCTGTGTCTCTGCCTCTCTCTCTCTCTCTCTCTTTCTCTCTGTGTGTGTCTCATGAATAAATAAAATAAAAAATCTTAAAACAACAACAACAACAAAAACAACAACAAAAAAACCCCATTGTGTGCAGGACGTATGGAAATGGATATCTTATCCTTAGATAGGCTTACAGTGACCGGTTTTTAATATAAAATTAATAACACATTACATTAGTATTTCTACTGTCTTATAATTGCTTTTAAAGAATTACATTATTGTACAGAATACCACTCATAATTGGAGAAAATGTCTGTCAGCCTATCATCTCAGGTAAGTGGTTTTAAAAATGTAACAATGTTCCCAATACTGTGTTCTAAATATGGCTATAATACTGTATGCCATAAAAATTTTACAACAATTAATTCATTAGTGTATAAGCTATGTGAAGTAATCATATCAGTTACACTAGACTACCATAAAGCAATCATACTGCTGTTTCTTTGTTATCAATGTATGAATCTTATACCCGTAAATAAATATGAATTTATTTTTTACATTCCTTTTTTTTAAAAGATTTTATTTATTCATGAGAGACACAGAGCGAGCGAGCGGCAGAGACATAGGCAGAGGGAGAAGCAGGCACCATGTAGGGAGCCTAATGTGGGACTCAATCCCAGGACTCTGGGATCATGCCCCGAGCCGAAGGCAGATGCTCAACCACTGAGCCACCCAGGCGTCCCTATTTTTTCATTTTTGATGTCTGGTGTTAGTAACATATATAACATCTACAGTGTTTTTATATTATTTATAAGACAATATTGATGTGTAGATACTGATGATTCATTCATCATGTAAACAGACAACATAAGCTTGTGGTATCAATAAATACGGTATAGCACTGTAGCTGTATTTTCTCTTATGATTTCCTTAGTAACACTTTCTTTTCTCTAGCTTAGAGAAAATACAGTGTAAAATAAACATACACTATAAGAATACAGTATATAACATGTAGAACATTCTGGAGGCAAATTTGTATAAGTGGAAATGCCAATATAATTTTATTTTAAATATAACCGTAGTTAAGCTGTGGAAATACGTGAAAACATATATAATTTTGTATAGTCAGCATTTCCAGACAGCTGATGATTTGCCCCTTTAAGAATCTCAACTGTGCTCTTTTAGATTGTGTAGCTATTAGCATCTAGATATGTAGGGCCAAAATGGTCTAGATTGCTGGACTTTGGGGGTTTTGGGTCTGCTTTTTTATAGATTTTTTTGTCTTCTTCCTTATAAAACTCTTCTCAAACAAGCTGTTTTAATCTGTAGGGAACTTGGAAACAAGGTAACTAGCCTTCTTGCATGATATATAAAATTATAGCAAGTAGTCCCTGAGTCAAAATCTGTGGAGCGTCCCAGTTATAGGGTTAGGATAAAGTTGTTGACTGGTTGAATTTAGGATATGTAAGGAATTTTTTCATTTTCTGAGCTGTTTATTTTATGCCCATGTTCTGTTGTATTAAATTATTTCTACTACAAACCAGCAATGTATCTTTGAGTGTAGGAGACAAGACTATGTGAATTGAAATAAAAGGTAAACCTTTATGATTAGATGATTAGAAAATTCCCTCCAGGTTGATGGAAATGCTGTTGTGTTTGCTTCCTCATTCCTTCTCTGCCTGGCCTAGCCCACTTGTACTCTTCACTGGGGAAGTGTATCTTTGTCTCTGGGCATGCTCCCTGGGCCGGCCCACTCTGCCTTCTTCAGGGCTGATGATGAGGGAGTCAGCCAGGACCTCACTGCCTGGGCTCTGGGAACCCCTCCATGGGACCAGTTTCCTGGGAGAACTGAGCCTGGGCTACTGAGCAGTATCAGTCTTCCCTCTATTACTGTCTGATGCGTGCCAGCAGGAGTGCAAAACTGAGGCAGACCCCTTCCTCCTCTTATGGGAGTTCACCTGGGGGAAAATAAGACCGTCTCAAGGCATGTAATGTAGCTCACCCAGTACCCTTTGAGTGGTGTGTTTGAGGGGGGAGTTATCAGTTCTTTCTGGGGTTCTGTAAAAGCTTCCAGAAGAGAAGGGGTAACTTGGAATCGGTGGTAGAAAATGAGAGGAATTAACCAGATATTTACTCTTAGGAGGTGGAAATGTGGTTAGAGGAGGGGGTATGGAAATACATTATGGGCAGCAGATAAAGCTTGTGGAAAAATGTGGAGATAGGAAACAGTTACCTCTCTTTTATGATTCACATTCTGCACAGCTTCCAGCGGCTGGTGCATTGGGTGCTGGAGGAGGGTGGTGGTGGGAGAGGAGGTGGTAGAGAACGTTGTGGGCCTTGTGTGCTGTGATGAAAAGTTGGACTAGATCTTCTAGTGATAGTGGGGCACCATCACAAAGCTTTAATTAGCTTTGTAACTTGAATCAGGGCACAGTCATGAGCAGCAAATGAAAACCTATTGTGCTCATTTCATGGAGTAATAAAATCCCATTTATGAGTTAGGGGATGTGCTAAACAGTAGTACTAGAGGAAGTACATTTATAATATGACTCATCTCTTCAGCAAGGCGATCACGGCCTGTAAGGTAAGCAGAAAGACTCCTTTAATAAAGGGGATGCCATCTCGGACAGGTGGTATAACTGCTTAGTGCTGACAAAACTGTGCAGGCAGTCCCACCTAGTGAAGGGATACAGGTGTAGGTGGTACCACAGGGTGTGTCCTTACCCAGCTTTGCTTGACAGCCCAACACAGGACAGACAGCAGGCTATGCAGAGAGGAAAAGCAGTCTTTGTGCAGTGCAAAAAAAGACTGTTGTGCATTGATTTTTTTTCCCTCCAATTCATACCTGCACACAGATATGGATCTGTCAGAGTGTCATCTTTGAATACTGAGTTAAGCAATATCAGAGTTAAGATAAAAATCAATGGTTTAATTGATTAAATGAGCATAGGGCTAGACACATGGTGATAACTCAGTGGATACTTAATTGATTTTTTAAAAACTGACTTTAAAACAAAATGGATTTTCAAAAATTGAAAAACACTTGGTTAAAAATTTTTTAAAAATGTTTCAAGAGAGATTAAGATTTAGAATTTCTAGTGTGTAAATTAAGACATTTTATTCACTTGATCTTTTAAGCAGAGTTTTGCAAGACATGATAGGCCATGGACTATATTCATAATCTGATATTAAAATGTTCTCAAAGAATTTATTCTTCTATAAATTATTCAGATGGAGTAAATAAGAAGGGTTTACGGGGGGTGGTCAGTGGCCTGTTGACTTGAATATCTTACTAAGCTTTAAATATGTTTTTTTGAAGGGTAGATGTTGGCTTAAGGAATTCTTAATCAGTGTATGGAAATGAAAGAATCTGGAAAGCTTCTGCTTCTTTACAAATCTATTGCACATAATGAGATCAGAGGTAGACTGTGGTGTTTGGAGACAGATGTGATTTTGGCAACATTGATCAGAAGGTTGAGTTTCCTGCTTGTGTCTCCACCACTTGGAATATTGTGCCCTAGATGTCTTACTTATCCTGTCTCTTTCATCTTCTTTTGCTGACTTATCCCTATAACACTTCTTCCTAATTGTACAGATTTACTCTGAGAATTGAATGTTCTCAAATGTGAATGAAACCTTTTTATTTAGCTTGCAACATACTTTACAGATGTAAGATGGTAGTATGAGATGTCACATTAAAAAAGTGCTTTTTAGTGGCAAAGCACACACACACACACATATATATATTTAAAGATTTTATTTATTTATTCATGAGAGACACAGAGAGAGGCAGAGACATAGGCAGAGGGAGAAGCAGGCTCCTCTCCTTGTGAGGAGCCTGACACAGGACTCAGTCCCAGGACCCTGGGATCACGACCTGAGCCAAAGGCAGACACTCAACCACTGAGCCATCCAGGCATCCCGCAAAGCATGTTTTAACTTCAATCAATTTAGTCTGGGTTGAGTAAAGAAAAGGACAAATCTACCTTCACAAGTGAACTAATTAGACTTTTTAAAGTTTAAGTTTTTGGTTAAAATTTTTACATGCTGCTGAATAAAAATATTCAGGAAAAACTTGGCTTTTTTTGGGGGGGTGCCTAAATGATCCTTCTTAATGTCTTTCAGATATTCCTTATTAAAATTTTTGAACTGGACATACATAGTTAATCTCTATTAACTATGGGAGCGTTGTATAGTAATTTGATCAAGTTGCAGGATACAAAATACACAAAAATCTGTTGCATTGCTATGTACTAATAACCATCAAAGAAATTAATAAAACAATCCCATTTACACTTGCATCAAAAATAATAGAATACCTAGGAATAAATTTACCACTAACAAAATTTGATTAATCAAATTCACTTTGAAGTGTTAGGGAATCAGTGAAATGCTCTAGGGGGTGGCAATTGTGACTGGATCCACATTTCAGGAGAAAAATGACATTTCGTTTTGTTGGTCTGCACGTGCAGTGAATCTTCAGCCCTGCAGTGGGGGCCCTCCAGGGATGCTGGCACACGCAGCTCATCAGTGACAGCCAAGCTGTCGTGAGGTGACTTCTGAAGGGGATGGAGTTATTGCTGCGTGTACTCTAAGTGTACAGAATGGGCTCTATGATCCAAATCCACTTAATCCACACTGAGAGGGAAAAGAGAAGGAATTTGATTCCAGTGCTTAATTAGCACATTAATCATTATTAATGTAACTATTAGAGTTTACCTTCAAAGTAAACGAAGTTTGTTTTCATGTCTACGTTTAGTCCCTCCTGCCATTTATGTCTCTGGTTACAAAACCACATCTCAATAGTGTTTCAAAGAACTGTATTTTGTGCCACCTGGTCCCTGTGAAACTCTTGAATGAACGCGGTACTCCATTCCTTACTGTGGTTCAGTTGTTGCTTGGATCCTAGCCTACAGGACCACTCTTCTTGAGCAAGTGAGTAGGCAGGCAGCATTGTATGGGGGTGAAACTGTAGGGATTTTGAGTTTGTAGTTTTGATGCCTTGGTCCTAAGATTTTGTAGTTCTTGACCTTGGGCAAGTAACAATCTCTTAGAGCTTTATTTTCTTCATGTATAATATGAGAATAATATTTACTTTATCAACATGCTGTAAAGTACTTAGCATCTGGCACCTGGTGAGCCCCAGCAGAGGTTCGTTCAAATTGTGTTTTTATGATTTAAACCAGGCATTGTGTGATTGCAATTTTGAGAATAATTTTTCTGAGTTAGGGAGCATGCAATTGGTAGACTCTTATTATTAGGGTGCTTGTTAGTGAGAAAAGGAAGGATGACCTTGGGTAGTATGGCTGAATGGTAGGCAATTCAAGGGCTGAAAGGGAGCGAGTGTTAGGGCTCTTTAAAAAGTCAGTCAATGTCTGTTACTTGAAAATGTGTTCTGATTGAAAACACTGAGTTTGTCTGATTGTGGATTTAAATCCTTATAGGTGACCATATTGAGAAAATTACTGACACTGGTATTCCACTTTCTCTTACATGCTGAAATCTGTTTCTCTGCCAGTGCAGACTTCATCTCTGTCTTTTTGACTGAGGGGGAAAAAGATCCCCTTTTGCCTTTTCTAGAATCTGTCAACACTTACTGAATTGGGTGAAAGGTTTGAGCTGTGAGGCATTCCTCTGTGGGCCGGAAGGACCTGAATCCTCTAGGTGTAAAGCTCTCAGTGCTGAATTCTTAGTGGAAGAATGTGTATGGTATTTGTGCACATTAAGGATTGATGTTTCTTGAGCTGAGTAACTTTGAACAGTACAGAAAGAAGTGAGAAACAAAAATCACTTGTCCCGTGGGTTCTTCCAATTCTTACTTCTCAAGTGTGAATAAATCATCTCTTAGGAAGACCATACTTTCTCTATGAGTGAGGGTCGAAGTGGTCTGATACTTGGAGTAAAAAGATGGAACAGGGATCTGGGAGTCTAGATAGCTAGCCTCCGGTTCTGGCTTTGCTATTGTATGATTGTGATACCTGAGAAAGGCAGTTTCCTTGTTTGGCTTCAGGTTTCTTTTTCTTTTCTTTCTTTCTTTCTTTTTTCCCCCCTTTGTAGTTAGGGGCTGTAGGTGATCTCCAGGGTCTTGGGTTGGAAGTACCTTGGTGCAGTGTTCTGGAAGGGCACATCCTTAAAGCATTCTCGTAGGTTGTTATTCTGTCTCTAATGGCTGTTTCATTCAGCCTCAGGTTGGCTTCCCTTCTAGAGTAGAGATGGGGAACCCTTTGTTTCCAAGGCAGTTTTGAACAACTTAATATTGAGATGCTTTTCATGTTATGTGGATTCCTAGGCCTCTGATAGTCCTAATTTTATCTGTCTTTCATGCAGTAGATCTTTAGATACTGAGCAAGAGCTATGTCCATTTTTTCCAAGTTACACTGCCACAGGTCTAACCATTGCTCTTCGATGTAGTTTCAGAGCTTCAGAGTCATGCTAACTTTTCTGCAGTGTTCCAGGTTTTCATTGTCACTTTTGACATGTAGTTGGAGAAGCATATAGTACTTGAGCTAGGATGTGACCAGCACAGGGCATGCTAAGAAGGTTTAAAAACTATAATTTAATTAGCATAGTCCAAGTTGATTTTTTTTTGTTGGTTTCTTTCTTTTTAAAAAATTTAAATTAAAAATTTCAAGTTTTGTTGGTTTATTTTATAGACAGATTTGTGCTGTGTTGAGCATGTAGCTGTCATCCTTGGAGTTGTCTGTCACATAAATTGCTCATAGGTAAGGCCTTATGTTATAGATGAACAGCTTATGTTTTTAGCTCCAGGGCAGTACTTTACATTTAATCTTGTGTGTGTGTGTGTGTGTGTGTGTGTGTGTGTGCGCGCGCATGCTCATTGTTTTATGTCTCATCCTTGTTCTGAACTGCTGCATTTTCTAAACCTTCCATCTGCCCTGGATATTAGGGTATCCCACTGGTTGTTTTCTCATTCTCACTAATCCTGTCCCTGAGTCCATCCCAAGTGATTGATGAAAATGTGGACCAAAGCAAAGCCAATTGGAGACTCCTGTGTCAGGATGCCAGGGTCTATGTTCCTTACATTTGACTGGTGAGGACCTGTCCTTGTGGTTCCAGGTTCTTATCAACATTATATGTATATTTTAAGGATTTTATTTATTATTCATGAGAGACACAGAGAGAAGAGAGGCAGAGACCTAGGCAGAGGGAGAAGGAGGCTCCCTGCAGGGAGTCCAGTGTGGGACCAGACCCCAGAACTCTGTGTCATGCTCTAAGCCGAAGGCAGGCATTCAACCACTGAGCCACCCAGGTGTCCCTCAACATTTTATTTTTTAATCATGGTTGGATGTAATTTGTCTTGATTTGAAGCCTTCAGTTACAACAGGTTTCCCATTAAATTAACATCTTCTATCTTGAAAAATCTGTATTTGTAAATTTTTACTTTCATGTGCATTTGCACTGCTGGTGCTAGTGGCTCTTTTCTCAGTTCTTGTGTTTTGGTTAGGTTAGCTTTTCCTTAAGTGATCTCCAATAATACTGCCTCTTAGTCCCCATCTTGTTTTTTTCTTGGCATTCCTGGTCTTCCTACTGCTTCTTGACTTCTGGAGTGCCGGTAACTTACTATTGTTTAAACAAGGGGGCTCGTGGATCAAGAGAAGGAGATATCCTAATGTTAAGAAGGTTTCTGATCTTTTTCTGGAGGTACCACTACAAGTATACACCAAGAGTTTTCAAAAGATTGTAACTTTAGACAATTTAAATATGGTCTTTGGGGAGGTAAAGTTTAAAATGCAGTTCACTAGGAGAATATACTGAAATCTAATTCCAGAAATTCTGAATGCTGTATGTTGAAAAGTATTTTTTAGAAAATAAAGGATGTATAGATAATGATGAGATAGGTTAAAAATAAGAATGAAATTTACCTGGCAAAGAGCTGGTAAAAACATTAGTATGAGTGCGTAAATGTGATAGTGTTGCATCACAAATACTGCTTTGAGGTCTCTCTGTAGAGCCGAGCCGTCTGAAGAGAAATGTCAGAGTTTGACATGGAGATAGTTATGTTTTGTACATTGGAACTGCATATTTTGCACTTTGGAACTTGTACTTTGTAATTGAATTTCCTTAGTTGCATAAATTTATATGACCTTTTCTTAATTTGATAATTTACAAATAAAGCTTTAGTAGAAATGTTTCCACAATATCACTGTCGGAATGTTCCATTAAGCCAAGCATTTTACAATGATCAGCAAAATGAGTCCCCCTCTCTCCTTGCTGCCAGTTCTTTTGTCTTCCATTCCCCCATTACCCCCAAGTAAGTGCATATCTGATATCTACTCTCTTTTCTCACCCAAGCTCCAGGAGTAAAAGGAGATATTGGAAAAAGCATTCCAGAGGTCTTTTAAGGATAGAACCAAATTCTAGGAATTATTTCTTACTATTTTATCACTCTGAAAATATGCTTTATGGAACATGTATCCCAAGTAATGGAAGGAGTTATTAGAGATTTCTGTGTTTGAGGTGCTCTTTAGTATAAAGTATTAAGCAGTATTACAGCACACAGCACGTACAATAGAATGAAAGGACTTTATTCGTGAGGATTAGAAAAGATAACTTGTACTTAACAGTTTAGGAACAAGAACATTTGGGGAAATGGAGGATTAAGTGGTGAGAATGATTTTGAACATGTATCTATAAATGCTTGAAATTTTAATGTGCTTATTATTTACAGGAGAACTTTTAGAACTACAATGGAATTTTGCCATTATATCACTCATTATCATTGGAATTTTGCTTTAGCTAGATTTGGGTCACAACTAATATAAACCCTATATCACTTGAAGTACTATGAATGTAAGTCAGACTTTGGCAACACAGATTCCAGTAGATGAATCTCTATGAATATAGGAAATACTGTGTCCAGTCCATATGAAGGTGTTTTTAATGATTAACTTTCTGCAGAGAACAAGATATTGTATGGTTTCTAGATTACAGTGCTGTAGGGGTACCTGTGGAAATTGGAACTCTAATGGGATTCAGTTTTATTAAATACATAAGGTTTTGCAACTTAAAGGTTAACTATCCAATTGCACCCAACTTAGGAAATTCAAAGTTATTATTCTCACAATAATTGTTACTTTGTCCCCATGGACAGATTTAGAATTTGCATTGTTGGGCATAATGTATAATTTATACTTCAATATATACAGTTGAGTCTTGTATCTAAATGAATGAGGGAAATTAGCTTCGTTTCTGTATATACTGTAATTGGGCAGCATTCATTAACCAATAATGATTTGAACATACATATACTGTGTGATAGGGCCTGGGGATATAGAAATGAACAAATAAAACAATCCTTGCTATTATGTTGTACACATAGGTAATATGGAGGAAACACATGTATCTAACTCCATGATCTCATAACATTAGGGGAGTAATTGTGCATTGCACTAAGAATAATATGCTGTCTACAAATGATCTCACTTGCCGAGTTTACACATCTGATGTAGAAGAAACAAAGATCTCAGACTTAATTGAGGACACATGTGTTTGGTATCTTTCTTGAGGTAATTTTAGTTCTCAAAGACTATCTTGAAACTATCAGCTGGACTTATTTTAAAAAAAACCTGTTCAGTTTTTTTTAAGGTTTTGTTTATTTATTCGTGAGAGACACAGAAAGAGGCAGAGACAAGGCAGAGGGAGAAGCAGGCTCCATGCAGGGAGCCCGATGTGGGACTCCATCCCCAGTCTCCAGGATCACACCCTGGGCTGAAGGCGGCGCTAAACCGCTGAGCCACCTGGGCTGCCCAACCTGTTCAATTTAGGCAGTAATTGAAGGTCGAGTGATTATTTACTGGGGTACTGTTTTCATATTACCAAAAAATTTAAGAGTTTTTCGGGTTCAGAACTCTTAGGGCTGTTGAAATTACGTTATTGTTTAGAAAAATAAAACTAAAATGCAAAAAAATGCCCTGGAATTTCTAAACTGTGTGACTTGTGGTCAGTCCCATTTCTCTTGATATGGAGCAAGGAGCCATTCTAAATAGGACCATTCTAACCCGTGTTTAGTCATCAGCTTCGGGTTTTCACAGACTAACAAGTAAGATCACTATGAACCCTCTAGCTCCTTTAGTTTTTACACGGGTGCATTCACATGGAGAGCCAGGGAAAAGGAACACTTTGTCACTAGACTCAGAAAGTACAATTGGAAAGGAAAAGAGAATATTTGAGTGAAACCAGAAGAGAAAACACACATGTAAACAGGATTCTGGAATCATACAGAATAATGGATACTTGGACTTTGTGCAGGGGAGTTAAAAACGTTTTTGGCTAATACAGATCTCTGTCATAAAAGGAAGCAGTTTTTAATGCTCAGTTCATAGTTTCCAATCTTTTGAGCTTCCTGGTATTTAAGTAATATTTTTGACAGTGAGAGTAGTTAAATTATTTAGACATTCAGCCCCTCAAGTGTATTTTCTAATTTCTTCCCATAGATAGTATTAGCTTTTAGTCTTTGCTGAGAGATGAGTTAGGTATCCTCAAAGTCTCTCTATTAGCCATCTTGGGAAGTTTAAAAAAGTTATTTTTTATACCATAGGGAACACCCCCTTGCCTCTCCTCCTTTCTCCTCTGTCAGTGGAATTCTTAAAATGATTGCATTTTAGGACTTAATTTTTTTTAAAGATTTTATTTATTTATTCATGAGAGATGCACACACACAGAGAGGCAGAGGCACAGGCAGAGGAAGAAGCAGGCTCCATGCAGGGAGCCTGACATGGGACTTGATCCTGGGACTCCAGGATCACGCTCTGGGCCGAAGGCAGGCACTAAACCGCTGAGCCACCCAAGGATCCCCCAGGACTTAATTTTTAAGCTAATAATGGTTATAAGGCAGATAGAAAACTTCAGAGGGTTTCTAACACCCTCCTGAAGGTCATAATGTTGCCAGCACCTCTAAGCCATGGCTACCACCTCACAAGGAGAACTCCCATCTCTCTGCTGTCTTTGGTTCAAATTTGTTGTGGGCAGCAGACCTGAAGGTAGACAAAGGCAAGATTGGCTTTAAAGAGGAGACCTTTACAGCCACTGTTCCTGAGACTACTACTGTTGCTCTTCTCCCAGTAATTGCCTTTTCCTTTTTTGGGGTTGACACATGGGAGAGAGAAAGTGAAGTCCAGAGAAAGATTCTCATCACTTCCTCTAGCTGCCCCTTGTTCCCTTTATGGTCCTGCCCAGTCTACTCCTTTTATTTACAAACTACTTGTTTACAAATCAGAGTCACCTAGGAAGGTTTCTTTTTGTTTTTGTTTGCTTATTTTTATTAACCAGGTAGTTTCCTGGGCTCTACCATTAGCTGTTAAACGTTAAGAAGTCTGGAGTTTGAATCCTGAAAATGTGTGTATTTCTTGAGTTATGCTGATGGTGCTTTTGATGTCTGGTTAGATTTGAGAATTATGGGATAATTCTCAAATCTAAGAAATTCCGAGTCCTAAGTCATAGGTCCAGTGGTACTTGCAACATGACAAAACCACGGGTTCCAGGGGTTCATGAACTAAGAGCTAGAGTTTCAAGGAATGAAAGAGTATTTGAACTTCTCTCTAGTCATCCTGTTGTGGGTAGTTTTTTTTTTTTAGTACCATACTTAAATATATTAGCTGTGTCCTCTTTTGTATTTGTAAATTGATGGAAAGCTCCATTTGAAGATGTGATGGGTAAGCTAATAATCCCCCTCCCCTAAAAAAAGATGAGACTAATAAACTGTATACTTTGTTTATATAAATGGATACCTAAGCACATTTTTTCCCCCTAAGTACATTTTTTTATAAATAGGATCTACATTGTTCTTCATAATCATCCATCTTTCCATTAGTGGAGTGTGGTCTTTTCTTTGTTTCTTTTATCTTTACATTAATTTGAAAATTTTACACATGTATTTTGATGGCATTTGTCTTTAGCAGTCTTCATCATCATTGGGAGGCTAATGGAGTTTATGAGGGGCTGACTCCTCAGGGAGGAAATTATGGGAAACGTGGGAGAAGATGTGAGTTTAGAGATTGGTATTCTCTTGTTGGGAGGATATTCCAGATACAGGAAAATGTGAGTGAACTCAACAGGCATTTTTGAGAAACTGCAGGCCCTGCTCCCATGGGGCCAAAGTGTAGGCTCCTTGAGAGAAAAGAGGAGAAAAGTAGATTAGGGGCGGAGTGTCAGGAGCTTTAAAGAATTTCTGTTTGGACTTTATTCATTTCTGTTTGGACTTTATTCTGTGTGTCATAGTTCTTATAGGGAAATGGACTCAGAGTTTAAAATACTAACTTCATAAGTATAATTGTAGCACCACATTGTAGAAGGATAGTCTTTGATTTGAATTATATTTCAGAACTTTAGAAACTTCGTATGTGCAGATACATGCCTGTATCACACAGAGCAAATACCTTTAAGGGCTTTCTCCTGACACATACTTTGTGGTTCTGTGACTGGCAGACAGATCCTGAGAAAACTGGCATTTAGGACTAATGAAATAAATAACCTCATCATATGGAGAATAGCCTGAGCTGCATTCAGATCGTTGCCTTTCAGAGTGTGGGGCCTCTTCCTGCTTTCAGGGGTTGTTTTCTCCTCCTGCTCCTTGCCTCCTGTCTCCAGCTCTCCCACTAACATACAGGGACTTAATGCTTGAAGGTTGTGTCTTCTTGCTATCCCTCTTGGAATATTCCTCTTGGAACTAGTTGCCTAACCTTATGAGGTCCTGTTCAAAATTGGGTTCTGCTGTGTTTTTAGCAATTGATGAAAGTTGCATATTGCTATTTTTGCACATCTTTGTACACTTGAAACCATTTGTATGCTTAATAGTTTGTATACTTAATAGAATAAGTTTATTAATACAATGGTATACATAAATATAAAACCTTGAAATTTCATAGAGACCTCGGTAATAATCTTTGTTTTGGAAAGAAGGTCAAAGATGAGTTGAAAGGCTTAGTTTATCCTCATCTGTCACCCATTTTTCTTTATAGAATATTCTTTAAAGGATATATTAAAAGGCATGATTGTCTATAAACAACATCAAAATTTTGCTTTAACAGTGTTTTCAACATTTGAAATCTTTCTGGTAATTATATGAAGTCTTTATGAAGACTAAAGTACTTGCCATAATTGGTTGAGAGTAATGTTTCTGAATTGATACTTATTTTCAAAAAGCTACTTTGAAATCACATTAGATACTATTTCAGTATGATACTTTAATTTATCCCAGAATTCCTGAAAAGAATTTAGTTTGGTTTAAAAATAAACACAACTTCCCAAATCTGAAATGTAATTATTGAAACCAGGTCTCGTCCATCATCTATGAAAAAAAACACATCTTACTTTCTACTAGATTTTAAAATGATTACTACAATAAGTGCTGCATGAAAATCCTATGAAGGAAAAAAAAAAAGAAAATCCTATTAACCTCGTAAACATAAAATAATTTGGTAAATATAATAAAGGTAACATTTCAAATTGAGGAAAGATTATTCAGTAAATAATGTTGGTACTAGTGAGTATTCATCTAGGAAAAAAAGTATAAATTTCACAAATATTGAAATGTGAAACTAAAAACATAATAGAATAGGTATTAGAAGAAACCACAGGAGAGTTCTTTTATAAACTGCATAGGAAATGACAGTCACTGTATGATGCATTAACCAGAAGCTACAAAATAATTGATAACAACCCACCTATATGATAAACTTCTGTGTGCCAGAAACTACCAAAACAATTCATCAGTCTGGAAAAAATATTTTTTTTTGCAACTCATTACAGACAAAGGCTAATTTCCTTAGTATATAAAAAGCTCCTTCAAATTCATTGCAGACAAAAAGTGCTTTCCTAAAAATGTTTCTTACAAAGCAGTAAGAAAATCATACCCAATAGAAAAATGGACACAAGATTTAACAGTTCTCAGGCTCTTAAGTGAATAAAAAGATGCTCAACTTCATTCATATGAGAAATGTAAATTAAAATTACATTGAGATGGGACGCCTGGGTGGCTCAGTGGTTGAGCATCTGACTTTGGCTCAGGGCATGATCCTGGAAGTTCCAGGATCAAGCTCCCTGCATGGAGCCTCCCTCTCCCTCTACCTATGTGTCTGCCTCTCTCTTTGTGTCTCTTATGAATAAATAAAATGTCATTAAAATTTAAAAAAAAATTGAATTACATTGAGATAACCATTTTTTAAAAATCAGATATGTTTTCCAAAAATAAAAAAGCTTGGTAACAATGGCCTGACATAGAATCTGGGATCTGGGACCACTATGAAATAAAGGAGAGCCTCTTCATTCTGAGTGGAGTGAGGGAAATAGAATCCTACACTTCTGCTGGCTGGTTACAACCTCAATGGAGGGCAGTTTGCAGGCACCTTCCAAAATTATAAATGCATGTTTTCTTTGACCCAGCAGTTCTCCATGTAGCAATTTATTCTAGAGATATAGTCATACAAGAATTTCACTGCATCATTATTTGTAGTAGCCAAAAATTGGGAATTACCTAAATACTCATATACAGGGGATCAGTAAATCAGTTGTGGTGGAATTCCATGCAGCTCTAAAAAAGAAGGAGAGCCAAGGAGAGAGAATGGCACGTGTGGTGTTCACCATTATGTAAAAAAGGGAGAAATTAGGATACACACTAAACTACTTCTGGGTGAATACAAGGGAAATAAATCACATTCATTTTCATGGAATGAGAACCAGGATAACCGGGGCACAGGGTTGGAGGAAGATTTTGTCACTCTTGTTCTTTTTGTGTCTAGACCATTTGAAGATATGATCTCTTGAAAAAAAAAATTCTAAGAAATAAAGGTCTTGAAAAGATTGAACATTAAATACTACTTTTAATAAAATGTTTTAGTTTCTTTGCTTGAAAAGTAGCATTGCTTTAAGGGGGGGGAAAAGTGGGCCGTTTAGGGGGAGCATGTGTGTTTAATTTAATTGCTTCTTCAGCGATATTAATAATCAGTCAGTTGTGATTTGGTGCAAGAATATATTCAAACCCCGTAGGAGACCGAATTCGGAAGTTTGCTTTGAAGTTCCGAGAAAAGAAGGGGTTAAAGGTGTGATGCAGGTAAAGGAAGGGTTAAGGACATTATGCAAGCTGTTAAGTAAAAAGGAAGTGCATTACAAAATGCTGAGCTCAGGAGTCTGGCTGCCAGCCAAGCCTGTGCTTTCTTCACTACAGCTGAGGGCTTTCGAAGCTTCCCACCAGTGGGTTTGTCTGAACTGTTTAGGAATGCGGCCGCGGTCGCCAGCTGACGTCAGCGCCGCCGGTTCAGCCGCGGGCCAGGGCCTGGGACTGACAGCGCGGGGGGCGGGGCGGGGCGGGGCCTGCGTGTGACGGGGCGGGGCGTGGGCGGGGCGGGGCGGCGTGACTGACAGCTCAGCAGGGTGGCGCGCGAGTTTGCGCTTCCTCCGTGTAAATACCAAAATCTGATGCTTTTCCGTGTGGTAAGGTGAGAGACTTTGTTTTTTGTTTTCGCTTTCGGAAGCTAGCGCTCTATATTGCTTCTTTTTAAATAGCAAAAACTCAATCAGTCAAACGTTTGTAACTTCTATACCAAATTGTCAGATTTCAAGGGCCATTGTGTTTTTGTTTCTTATAGGGAGAAATAGTAAAAACCATGGCAATTTTTGATGGTAGAGGGGCTAGAGAGATGATTTTTCTGGATAATGAGGTTCCTTACTTGTTTGTTTGTTTATTTATTTTTACCTAAAGTCCATTTTATTTCAGAATTGTACCAGAAAGAAATTGTAAAGGCTCTCAACTACAGATCTGTAAATCACAACACCAAAAAGAAGAAATGCTATGTGGAACACTGCCGAGGTTGGATCCAGTTATGTCACAAACACCTTTGGGCTTGATAGGTTTGGGTTATTGTTGCTGATCCTTACATTCTTAAAGAAAAATAGGGACTTTTTCCTGGTTGCATCTTGCAAAGATCAGGTTTAGTGCTGCATTTTCTCCCCTTTTATCAGAACCTTCTTTGGGCTAAGACAACATGCATAGCTCTGAATTAGAGGCTCAAGTGCTCGGCCTTAAATTGGCAATTCCATAGAACTTAAGAGTGTTCTGAGTTTGTAGATAGCATTGTAATTATTTATTTTCTTTTTAAAGCATCAGGCTACATATTAAGGACTCGTGTTTTTTTACTTAAGTATCTTTTGGTGATAATAATACATCTTATGAAGGTTAATATAAAAAATAAAAAACTATAAGGCATTCCAAATATTAAGGTTCTTTCATTGAGCACATAGAGTATCCAGAGGTATATTTGGCATATTCAACTAACATTCAGAAAGAGGTTATGAATTCTTGCTTGGTCACCAGTTATATGACGTTGTCCACTCACTTTTGACTGTACTGTGGCTTGGTTTCACCAGAGGGAAATGCTTTTAATTAGTGCCCCCCATTATGAGACTCAATGCGCAAAAGGTTATTATCAAAATATAAAAATTCTGAGCAATGATATAGTATGGTTGAGCTCCCTTGGCAGCAGAAGAAATGAGCCCTTTATAATCTCTCTGTCTTCCTGCTTGTCTGAAGCACCTAGCACTGTTGTTGAGAGGCCCTCACTGGGCTGTTCTGTGTTGTGGGAGTGGAGTCTGAGCACTTTGAGTGTGGATTTGTTTATTTATTTTTAAAGATTTAATTTATTTATTCATGAGAGACACACAGAAAGAGGCAAAGACACAGGCAGAGGGAGAAGCAGGCTCCATGCGGGGAGCCCGATGCAGGACTCGTTCCCAGGACACCTAGATCATGATCTGAGCCAAAGGCAGGTGCTCTCCTGAGTATGGATTGATTGATTGATTTATTTATTTATTTATTTATTTATTTATTTATTTATTTATTCTGAGTATGGATTTAGAATTAGAGTTTTCTTCTTTGCTTTTATAAAAATAGTGACCATTTTTTCTAAGGACTCCTTCAAAATAATGTCAAAATGCTTATTGTCTTATTGAATGAGTCCGTATTTGGACTCTGTAGAAGAAAAGTATGACTTAGTAAATCAACTACTTTTTAAGCTTTTTTATTACCAACCGAGGTAAGCACATTTTAGTTTATAAAGGATGGAAATACGGCAAAATTTCCTGTGCAGCAGTCTTGGTGTTACTGAAGGAGGAACCCCTTAATTGGAAGCTTTTGCCCAGAACTGCAGGTTTTTGTTTTTTTTTTAAAGATTATATTTATTCATGAAAGACCGAGAGAGAGAGGCAGAGACACAGGCAGAGAGAGAGAGAAGCAGGCTCCATGCAGGGAGCCTGATGTGGGACTTGATCCCAGGACTCCAAGATCATGCCCTGGGCTGAAGGCAGATGCTTCACCGCTGAGCCACCCAGGCATCCCTGCAGGATGTTTTTACTGCCCAAATACTATGATATATTTTAGAGGTTTCAACCTTGTCGTCAATAACCCTTTAAAATTACTTTTGTCTAGTTAATTCATGTTTTAAAAGATACTATCACAAATATATTAGCATTTGTCACTACTGTGTGTTACAACAACAAAAAAAACCCCAAAAAACCCAAGAGCATTATAGCAGGCAATACTGAACAGCCTCAAATAACCAATATAACCTTACTGAATTGATTTGATTCCAACCCACAAGAAAACAAAACAACTGTTTTTAGCCTTGTAGCTTACCCTTAGGAATTTTTTAATTTCTATTGGATGGTTTAATATTTTAGGGAAAACACGTGGATACTTTTATTGCTGTGTCCAATGAACCAAGGGACTTGAGACTGGGACCCCTATACTGAGACCTCATGATTGAAAGAGAAAAACCTCACAAGAGAAAGTTGAGCTACTTTTTTGTGCAGGGCAAGAGCGGTTGGATAGGTCAGAGTTGGAACCATCCTACTTCAGATCTGGCATCTGGGACCCCTGGGTGGCTCAGCAGTTAAGTGTCTGCCTTCAGCTCAAGGCATGATCCCAGAGTCCCGGGATCAAGTTTCACATCGGGCTCCCTACATGGAGCCGGCTTCTCCCTCTGCCTGTGTCTCTTCCTTTCTTCCTCTGTGCCTCTCATGAAGAAATAAATAAAATCTTAAAAAAAAAAAGATCTGGCATCTGATGGATTTGGAATGGAGTAAGAGGAAAAGCAGCATCCTTGATGTGATCCTTTGAAGACTGATGGCTCAGGAATAGTGGTGTGGTTTTAAGTATGTTTCAGGACTTAAGTTTAGACTCTTCCCTTTCCTTTGCTTCCATATCACTAAAGAGTGATATGAAGGCATTTATTGTTTACGTTATTTGAAGCAACTGGCCTCACATTTTTGTCTTAATTTTGGTTAGTGTTTTAACTACTTGCATATTCCTTTTATGGGCTACTTCTTGGTTTTTTTGAAATGGAATCAAGGAGAGCAAGTTCAGCAATGAAAAGATTGTCAGAAGCAGAAAAGAAGCACATTGTGCTCAATTTTCAAAACTCTTGTTAATCTCTGTTTTTGGTTCCTAAGAGCATTGCTCAACAATCTGTTTTCTTAGGAGTATCTATCTTGAATATTAAATTTAAAATGGTTTATTGCAAATCTTCTCTCTCTGAGGCTGGTTTCATATATTGCTTTTCATTTTGTTGTTGAAGATGTTTGTCATTACAATTTATTTTCTGTTCTCATTCATTCATTCTTTTCTCAGGTACTTTTTCAACAACCGCTATGTGCCAAACTTTATGTCAGGTGTTGGTTACATATTGCCAAATAAAAACAGTTCTCCTGCCTGATGGGTCTTACAGTCTAATGGAAATGAGAAATACTAAAGTATGTGTGAAGAAAGGTTTTTTGGGGGGAGGGGAAGGACCTGACCCATAGAAGGAACTAGCATTGGTTAGTGAAGTAGAGGAAGATGAGGAGGGGGAAGTGATGCTAGATAGAGTAGGAGAAATGAGCAGCAGCGCAAGATCCTGTAAGGTGTTTTTAAGACATTGTAGGTGTGAGAAGCTTTTATTCTGAGTGTAGTGGCAAGCCACCCCGTGGCTGTGTGTGGAGAATAGGTTGGTGAATGTAAGAGTGGAAGCAGGACACCCAGAGGAGAAGATAAGGTGGTTGCAGTAGGCCAGGCAGAGTTAGCTTGTGCTTTTGTGGGCTGGTGGAGATAGAAGATAAGTGGACAGATCAACAGGGTTTGGTTTTGCTTTGAGCAGCTGGATGGTGCCTGTTTACTGGAAGGGCTTGGGTATGACAAAGCAAGGTTTTAGCTTGGCACCTAAGTTTGAGCAATTCAGCGAGGTCAGATAGGTAGGGTGGCTGAAATCTTTTTTTCTTTCACTTTGTAGGATTAGTTACACTTTTAAAATTTGAAGATACTGGGACGCCTGGGTGGCTTGGCAGTTGAGCGCTTGCCTTCAGTTCAAGGCATGATCCTGGGATTGAGTCCCACATCGGGCTCCCTGCATGGAGCCTGCTTCTCTCTCTGCCTGTGTCTCTACCTCTGTGTGTGTGTGTGTGTGTGTCTCGAATGAATGAATGAATGAATAAATAAATATATATTCTCAGATTTTTTTTTTATATTCTCAGATTTAAAAAAAATAATAGCAATATATAAATTAATATTTAACATTATTTTAAAAATAAAATAAAATCTGAAGATTCAGGATTTTAACTCCTGCCTGTTCGGCATCCTGTTCCTTCAGACTGAGTTACTTTATGATAGATTTCTATCTTCTATGGGGAAAGGTGAATACTTTGTAGTAGATAAAATGGCCATAAACAACCCCTGGACTGAGGAACTTGACATGAAAGTACTCTGCTATGCTCATGAAATATGATTGGAAGGTAAATCAGGTAAGACTGTTTGTTTCAGAGGAATGAGCCCCCAATGCCAATTTTGATTGATTGATTTTTAAGTTTTGTTTTTGCTTATTTTTTGAATTACTTTTATCCAAGGGATTTTAAGTGGTTTAGGAAGAAGACTTAATAAAATTACAAAATAGAAATAAAAAACAAAGAGAGATATTTATCCACTGATTAGTTTATGAAAATTAGAAATAGCATACAAGTGTGTTTTTAGAATAGTGTTAAAATCACATTGTTCCACCCTCAATACATTTTTGTATTGGATAGAAGATTGAACAGTTACTGTTTATCTTTTTTTTTTTTTTTTCGTTTCTGCAGAGGATGCCATTGACCTATTCATAATAGGACCTGCCATTGGTTTGTTTTTCTGACATTGATATGTACAGATATATTTTTTTAAGACTTTATTTATTTATTCATGAGAGACACAGAGAGAGAGAGAGAGAGAGAGGCAGAGACACAGGCAGAGGGAGAAGCAGGCTCCATGCAGGGAGCCCGACGTGGGACTCGATCCCGGGTCTCCAGGATCACACCCTGAGCTGAAGGTGGCACTAAACCGCTGAGCCACCGGGGCTGCCCTGTACAGATATTCTTGTGATTCTCTGTTAAAACCAGTCACACATTTGTGATAGAGCCACTTAATAAATTTATGGCTGTGGAACAGAACAAATAATGCTTCATTTGGCACTTTTCTCTAAGTAGTTGAGATACATGATTATAGAGATTACATTGGATTGGGAATGCTATTTATTAGTCTAAGGTAACACTTTATTGAATCTGGCTATATGGCAAATAGGGTCATAGGGAAATAGAACCAAAGGTGTTTGGTAACAGAGACAGTTGACCCACATAATAGAAGCTACAATAAAAGTTGAATACATTATGTCTTGCTTTATACTAATCCCCTTTCTCTGTACTATTTTCTTCAAGCTTTAATCCTCACAAGAGGGCTGTGAAATAGGTAGCATTTGGATCCTCATTTTATAGATAAGGAAACTGGATTGTGGGGAGGTTATTCCTCATTTAAGAATGTAGAGCTTAACAACATACGTGAGTTGAGACTTGGACTCAAGTTTGGATCTAAAGCTCATGCTTTCCATCACTGTTGTCTGTGGTTGGAACAGAACCAGCAGTCCTGTGTTTCTGCAGGCTTTTCTGCAGTCATGTGGTACACAGAAGTTAACGTGGTGGAGCTCAAGTAGGCTTTCGCTTCTTACTTTAGAAGCCAAAATGTATGAAATGGAGTCTTTAATTTGGAGGTCCTTGGTATGTTATAAAGGGAGTGTTGTTTTAATGTATGGCACAGGGGGATTTGGGATAGGGATACTTGCTCATTCCTATATAAGACTGTTTGTTGTTGAGATAGATAGGAGATGAGAACTGGGATTGGCCACAAAGATTCTGGGCCACATTTCTCTACAACTCACAAAGGTCACACAGTTAGAAGGTAGTATCACTAGTCACCTAAAAGCCATCTTTCAGTATATGGTGCTGGATGAGCTTGAGTCAGTTCAGGTATATACTGTATTCTACCTCTGAGGAAATAGAATTTTTGTTCCTCTTCATCCTCCTCCTCCTCCTCCTGTTTGTTTTCAACAACTGAGAACTTTAAGGGCAAAAAGCCTTCATAAAAAATTTACCAATGAAAGGTAATAGAAGCTTAAGTTATTCAAGATAAGCTTATCAGGGCTTGGGATACCAGCAGCCTGATTTTACTATAAAACCAAAAGCACAGATCATAATCTTTGTCTAACCTTCTTACGTGTGGGTTGGAAAGAGAAGTATGCAGATTGTAGGAATCACTGAGGACAGAAAGGGCAGATAGGAATAGGCTTACTGCACATGAGCTTGTAGAACAAAAGGCATTTCTTTGTTGCTCAATGAGTCCAAATGCTGGGAAGGAATATAGAAAAAGGAAACAAAAAGGCTTGATTCTCACAGTGCTATTCTACTTGCTCATACCTCATGGAGCCCTTCTTAAGATGTGTCAATTCTGGTTACCCTCGGGATTTTCCTACTAGTGAAACTTCTCTTCTTATAGCTTCATCTTTTCCTCCCAGAAACTATGAGACTTCTTGAAATTTTTAATAAGAATTTTAGATACTCCAGCAGTAATTTCTAGGAGCCACAGCTTCTGATATGCTGCTTTTGATCTTTTCTCTTGGGTGATTACAAACCTGTCAGGGCTTATATACTTCTGATTGCCTCCTGGAGGTGTGATAACATACATTTCTTAATTCTCTCAGAGCCATGAGTGACCAGCAAGTAGGCTTTTCAGCCAGCCAATTAGGGCCTCTTGCCAGTGAGATTAAATCAAGGCTTTCATCCCCATAGGTCCATCCCCATGGGAGTGATCTAGGGTAGCTTTGCTACGTCCTTTGGCCTCTTCTAGCCCAGTAGCCCTAGCTTGCAGTCTTTCCAGGTACCATGCTTGGATTGCAAGACAGAATACCTAAAATGATGGATGGTCAAAAATCAGTAAGTTACTAAGGCTGGAAAAACATAAAGCCCATGTAAAAGAACAGAAGTTAAGGGAAGTGAACAGCTGTGGAGAAAATGAATGAGAATGATCAACTGAAGAAGTCAAAGAGTTAATGTCTACATTTGGTTGGATTAAGTGAAACTAGGTTGGATCTGCTATTGTAGAAATGAAAAGGACCAGTTCATAAGGCACTTACTGCCTATCTTTGTTTGCTAAAGTGTCTTGCTTTGGTATATATTATCTACATTGAACAGATTTAGAAGATTAGTAAACTAAAATTATTCAACTATGCCAACTGAGTGCCATCTAAGATTGCTTGGGTACAGTTTCCAAAGTTGATTTTTTGAGTATATATTGATCTAAGTTCCAAAGAAAGTCTTCACATAGGTAGAAAAGTTGTTTGTTATTCTCACATGCATATCTGTCTTAGATATTGTTAGAAGTCACAGAATTTCAGTTCAGAATTGCTGAACACGGGAGCTGGAAAGGCTGTTGAAAAGGGTGTGAGTGCAGTGTGTGAGTAGAGTTTAGAAGAAATAAAAAGCAAAAACTAACCAGAAAATGTCCATGTAAGTATGTGCTTTTCTTAGCATTCCAGGTTGTTAACAGTATAATTAGATCCTTACCTCTTAAGAGTGTACTTTTAAATTTGTACAGTTAGGAAGGATTTGTGTTTTGAAATATTAGAAATGAATGTCTTTTTCTCTCCTTAAAAACTGGTATACTCTGAATTTTGAACAGTGGGTGGATTGTTCATCTTTGAATTTTTGAAGCAGATTGTACATCTCCTAGGTTTTGCTATTTATGTGATGTTTCTTAATGGGAGGCTCTGAAAAAGATATATTTTTTAAAAAATTTATTTATGATAGTCACACACACAGAGAGAGAGAGAGGCAGAGACCTAGGCAGAGGGAGAAGCAGGTTCCATGCACCGACAGCCCAACGTGGGATTCAATCCCGGGTCTCCAGGATCACGCCCTGGGCCAAAGGCAGGCGCTAAACCGCTGCGCCACCCAGGGAGGGATCCCTCTGAAAAAGATCTTGAGTCCAACTGAAAGCCATTGAGGATATTACAGAAGAATTGAGTTGGTTTTTTAAAAAAGATTTATTTATTTCAGAGAAAGAGAAAGAGAGAGCGTGCAAGCAAGCTATGGAGAGGGACAGAGAGAAGGAATCTCAAGCAGATGCCTCCTGAGTGCAGAGACTGACTCTTGGCTTGATCTCACAACCCAAGATCATGACCTGAGCTGAAACCAAGAGTGCATTGTTTAATCAACTGAGCCACCCAGGTGCCCCAGAACTGAGTTTTAAAACCCAAGTTCTGAGGTGATCTAATCATCCCATCAGTTAAAAATGAGAAAACTGAGGCAATGAGAAATTAAGTGGATTATAAAGAACAAAATAGTAGCCAAAGAATCAGAATAAAGACTCTAGGCCTTGACTTGTAGTTCAGTTCTGTTATCAGCACCAGTTAAGTGCTTTGAACATGGGTAAAATTAAAGGAATAAGATATGACAAGTGCTTTTGTTCATGGGAGTCATAAAACCTATCTGGGGGTTTTGAAAGTGCCAATACATATATTTTTCATTTTAAAGATTGATTGATTGATTGATTGATTGATTTATTTATTTATTTATTTATTTATTTATTGGAAGGCAGAGATTGTGTGTGTGAGCAGAGACAAGCAGAAGGGGGGAAGAGAGGGAGGGGAAACAGTCTCAAGCAGACTCGGTGCTGAATGTGGAGCCTGATGCAGGGCTTGATCTTAGGACCCTGAGATTGTGACCTGAGCCGAAAACCAAGTTTGGGCACTTAAGCGACTGAACCACCCAGGCACCCGAAAGTATCAGTAATTACAAAACAGAGGCATTTGTTGCCAAACTAGTCTATTTTATTTAAGTGAAACCTCTTCATACCCAGTGAGGTGAATGAGATGGGAAGACCCAGAAACAGATATTTCCTAGGGAAGTGATATGGATAGTGCTAGAAGTGCAGATGTGATACTTTAAAGGCACAGGCAAGTGGGTGGCCTGTCCTATAAGATGTTCCTTTAAATTCTTTGGTGTAAAGATACAGCATTATTAGAGAAATAATGGCTGGTTTACTAAGACATCTTGTTTTGCACATCCATCACCTCCTGTTTATAATTTAGTTATAGTTTCCAAGCAGTGATAAGCTCTTTTTTTTTATCCCCCAAGAAAGCTATTCTGACGTATAGAATAGAATTGAGTTCCTTGCCCTTCATAGTTGATGCTATCAGCAGGTCTGGACTTTTACAGTCACTCATTAGATTTGGCTGACCAGAGAGCTTGCAAAGATTGAAAGATTATTCTGTGATTATCTTTTGGTCGTATTACTTTTGATGGTATCACATCCATTCTAGTTCCCATGAACTACTGTTGTGCTCTGCACTTGATATTTAGTTGATTTTCTTTTATATTTGTGCTTAAGTTTACAACAGTGAGGCATTAACATTAAGCTTTGCCTTCCCATTTTCACTCCTCTTCTAGAACTGAGTTACCCAGTAAGCTAGCCACTAGCCACACATGACTATTTAAATTTAAAGTAATTAAAATTAAATAACAGTGAAAGTTTGGTTTCTCAGTTAGGCATTTAAAGTGTACCATAACTGCAGGGAGCTAGTGGTTACTGTAAGAACAGTTCAGGGGTATAAGAACATTGCTATTATCGTAGAAAGTTCTACTAGCACTGGTGTAGAGTATCATTCACCTGGTGTAGAGTATCATTCATCGTCCATACGATGCACAGCATTTGGCATTATCATTATATAGTGTGTCAGACAAGTTGCAGCAGTGGAATGGGAGCTGGCTGGGGTGTGGAGTGGGGTAGTGTGTGAGGAATTGTTCTTTGGGTCAGCATTACTTTGAATCAGTCTGACTTGGTCACTGATTATTAAGAAGCAATTACAGAGATTGCATTTGTGCTAGTTTCTTACCTTAGATTGGTAGAAATGAAGTATATGAGGCAACCTTCTCTTAGTGAAGAACACAAAATTTTCAGCAAGTGATACTGCTCCAAATCAGATGGCACCACCCAGATGGTAGGTTTCACTTTGTTTATTCCAACCCTACATTCCACTGTCATTTGGATGGTTATCTATGCATTCAGCTCTGCACAAATTGTCCAAGCCAATGAGCCTTCTGCCCAGAATCATAAAGTGAAAGCAAGAATGTTAGAAACCAAAAACATTTCATATGTTTAAAAGTTCAGCTTTTTGTTTCTATAAAATTTTACCCCAGTCTGATACTGAATTTTGACACTAGTTGACAACATTTTATCCCTCAAAAGCCACCTCCTGCATGAACCTTTACTGTCCCCCACAAATGAGCTGCCCTTTCTCTGTTCTTCAGAACTTTACTTATGCCTTTGTTATTACTAGCCCTTTCTTTCTCCATTACTTGCTTCCGTTAGTGCTGGCAAATTTTGAAGTAGGCAGGGTGCCTCTGCATTGTTAGCTCAAGACTACAGTTTTTGAAGGGTAAGGACTGTCTTGAGTAAGAGGAAGTAAAATTTGCTGTGCGGGCTCTGATGGCAGACAAGATTGAGGGTGGAAATTAGAAGGATATGGACTTTTATATGAGGATTATCTTTTTCCGTCTTTCTGAAAATAAACTTAACTGCTTAAGTGTTTGAGCTGAGGGTAGATAACTACTTTACCAGGGATGTTGTTACAGGGATTAAGATACATGGCAGACGACTCGATTAGGTCACTTTGTTGGTAATTACTAGGTTGGAGAGAATTAGGATTATATATATATTGGGAATTTGAGGACAAACCCAGGGAGAAAACAAAGATGTGGAGCATATCTCCTGAGGGTGGGAGACAGAGAGGGAGCCAGGACTCAGGCCTTGTCTGAGAGAGCAGATGCTGACAGGAGCTCTTGGCTTTCTCTTCCGAAACTCCACTGCCTCTGATCCTGAGCTTCATCTCCACCATTTCTCAGGATCGTGGGAGCAGGCTCCACTTTTGGATCTGGCCTGGCTCTAGTGCCAGTAGCCTATCCGTGCTATGGGATCACTCTTGTTCCGGGAGATAGTATGACATCGTGGTTTACAAGTATGGATTTTGGAGTCAGTTTGGCTAAGATTGAATCTTGACTCCTCAGTGCAACTTTCAGCAAGTTAATTAAATTCTTTTGTGTGCCTCAGTTTCTTTATCTGTAACTATACAGGAATATCTGGAAATATCCTAGTTTATCAAAACTCACATCATTGTAAGAAGCACCATTGCTTTGCTCTAAGAAAAATATATTATCCATTTAATTATGACACATCCATTCCAGGGAGATTAAAATAGAGGAAAAAACCTACCTGTTAGGATTGTTCTGAGGTGTAAGTTGGTATTTACAAGCCACTTATACTAGTATTTGATACAAAGTAAGTGTTCCAGGTGTTAGCTGGAACACTGCTTACTGTTAAACCTGTTCTTTTTGGAGCAGTTGATGTAGTCATCTAGTCAGTGTTTAGGAAACATTGTGCATGAAAGACACTGTAGCTCTAGACCACGCTCCTTGCTCTTAAAAAACCTTATATTCTAGGTTTTTTTTTTTTTTTTCCTTTTTTTTTTAAATTCTAGTTTTGGAGAAACTCAACAGAAAGAGAAATCCTCACACGACCCAAAAATATGGACTTCATTCTTTGGCAGCAGAGCATAAGGAGTAAGACTAACTTGGCTCAGAGAGTCGGGAAAGGCTTCCTTGAGGCTGTGGCATTTAAACTTAACCTGGACGCATAACAAAAGGGCTCACCGGAAAGCGGAGGCCATCGGAGAAGGGTGGTTCACCCAGAGGAAATAGCATAGGTAAAGGCAGAGGACTTAGCATCAGCATGACTGCAAAGTTGGGGGTGGTGGTGGCAGCAGAAAATCTCAAGAGGTAAGCTGCCCCACATTGCGAAGGGCCTTGTGTGTCAAGCTAGGGAGTCTAGACTTTACATTCTGTCCAGTGGAAAATGGGCAGAGAACTGGCGATTTTAATCCATGGGGTGATGTGAACAGAGTAGCTCTTCTTTCACTCTCCTGTTATTATACGGTTATCCCTTGTGGAGCAGCAGCTGCTCTTTTACACTCAGCCATGGAAGTATGGAGACTGCGCTTAAACCGTTCTTTGACACGGGTATCCTTCTCTGTCACGGTGAGGCTGTTCAGGCTATTGTGTGCTTTCCAAGGTTATAAAATGAGAATATAATGAAGCCCCTTTTTCATAATCCTATTTAAAGACAAGCACTGATTTACCAAACTAGGTGTCAGAACACTCGTGATGCATATAGACTTTCTATGTTTAAAACTTAAAAATACGATAATTTCAAAACTGCAGAAAACTTGTCTGAATAATAGACTATTTGTAAATTTTTGCCTTTATTCACTTAACATTTTAGTTTATTTTCTTTATCATTGAGCTCTTTTTCTTCCTACACACACACACAGGTTTTTTCTGTACCATTTGAGAATGAGTTTCGTGGGGATATTTTCTTATGAAACCACCATAGAGGCAGTACAGCTGTTATCTGTAAACTTACACTGATGAAACTTTTAAAACTAATTTACTCTTTATATTCCCGTTTTTTCAGTTGATCCAATAATGTTCTTTAGAGGTTGTCCCCGGCCACACCCCTCTTTCAGTAACAGGACCCAGTCTAGAATTAGGTACTACATTTAGTTCTCTTTCTTAAGACTCCTTTGATCTGGGATATTTCTAAAGACCTATTATTTTTGGACAGTTGACATTTTTAAAGAATAGAATCTTCCCTCTATTTCCAATGGGATATTTCTTACTTGGTTTTCTCATGATTAGATTCAGGCTAGGTATTCCCTGCCACAGAATGCTCCGAAGGAATGTGTTCTGCCTAAAGTATCACATACGGAGGCACGTGAAATCCACTGCCCCTCCTTGGTGTGGTGTTCTTTATGATCATCACTTGGTCAAAGTGTTTTTCCAGTTTCTTCACTACATAGTTACTATCTTTCCCCCTTGAAACTAATGAGTATTCTATGGGGAGTATGAACAGAACCTTCTCATCAAAATTTCCCCCAGACTTGGCATCTACAGGTGATTCATGCTTGAACTAATCTTTCCTATTATAGTTGCAAAATGTTTAAATCATATATATATATATTTTAAGTTTGATGGTGTTTATAAAAACTCTATACATATATTTCTTTTCTAGTAGTAATCAAACTATTTTAATAAAATTCTTATACACTGTTAAAGACGTTATGTTTACAATGGATTCTTTCTGGCTCAGTTAATAAAAATGGGATTTGGGGGCTCTTGGATCAGTTGGTAGAGCATATGACTCTTGATCTCTGGGTCAAGAGGCTCCACGTTGGGCCTACAACTTACTTTTAAAAAATGATATTTTATTGTCCATTCCACTTTTGTCATGGTGAGAATTCCTTTCCAGCTACTGATGATGGCCTCCTCAGTTCCTTTTTTTTTTTTTTAAAGATTTTATTTATTTATTTATTCATGATAGTCACACAGAGAGAGACAGAGAGGCAGAGACACAGGCAGAGGGAGAAGCAGGCTCCACGCAGGGAGCCCCACGTGGGATTCGATCCCAGGTCTCCAGGATCGCACCCTGGGCCAAAGGCAGGTGCCAAACCACTGTGCCACCCAGGGATCCCTCCTCATTTCCTTTGTACCTTGATGATGACTCCTGGACAGGTTAGGTAGGAGCTTGGTAGATATTAATATTATCGTTGGAGGGGACTGGGAACATAGGAGACTTACATTCATAATGGGCAGTATCTAAGGGAGCTCTAATTTATATAGGACTTTCTTAATCTTTTAATATATTAGTGTTCTAGTCATTTTCCTTAGCAAACCACCATTTTGGTGATTCTCTTATGCTATTTTATTTTCAGAATTATAGGGATACCAGAAATACATGAAGAGTTAGAGAATATAGTCATAGTTCATTAAATGTCTTCATATTGTTGTAACCTCTTTTGTTTGCTCCAGCTTTTTACATTTTGGTTTTCGTTTAAAATACATCTTTTTTTTAACTTTAAAATGTACTTTACATGTTTGCTTTCTGGATAGCTTTGTACTTTTTAATGACTATGGCCTGTGCCTCTCACTTTGACTAACTATGTTACTCTTTTCGGAGGAGGGAAAGGAAATATTGTGAAAGATTTACTACAGGTCTGTTGCCACCATTATAAAACCAGTTCTCAGTAATTTAGAGAAAAAGTTACTTCATTTCTTGGGTTTGTTACACTTTTATCATTTTATGTTTTGAGATGGCAGGGGGACTAGCCTCAGTTAAAAACATCCCCTGTTGGCAGCCTGGGTGGCTCAGCGGTTTAGCGCCACCTTCAGCCCAGGGCCTAATCCTGGAGTCCCGGGATCGAGTCCCATGTCGGGCTCCCTGCGGGGAGCCTGCTTCTCCCTCAGCCTGTGTCTCTGCCTCTCTCTCTCTCTGTGTGTCTCTCATGAATAAATAAAGTAAGTAAAATCCTCCAAAAAAATCCCCTGTTTATGCCTAGAGGGACGGACGGTGAGGTGTTGCTACTCATTTGAGGTGCAGGTGAAACATTTAGTTTGCATGAAGCACTGCTTATGCAAGGAGGTTTTGTTATAGAGAGTGATGATGTGATGCTTCTTGCCTTAATCAGATGGCATGATTATCTTTTTTTTTTTTTAAAACTGGATAGATAATAAAGAGCTCATACTTTATTTAGTTGCTGGTAAGTATTTTTTATTATTTTCTTTTTTTCATCATTATAATTATACTCTTTAATCCCCATCACCTTTTTCACCCTTCACCCTTCATGCCGCCCCACCTCCCCTCTGGTTTGTTTTCTGTATTTGAGTCTGTTTCTTAGTTTGTGTTTCTTTTTTATTTTGCCCTTTACTCATTTATTTTTCTTAATTTCCACAGTGAGTAAGATCATATGGTATTTGTCTTTCTCTGACTTATTTTAATTAGCAGTATATGCTCTAGCTCTGTCCATGTTGTTGCAAGTGGCAAGATTTCATCCTTATGGCTGAATAATACTCTGTTTTATGTACTTACACACACACGCACGCACGCGTGTGCACCTTCTTTATCCATTCATCTATTGATGGATACTTGGGTTGCTTCCACAGTTTGGCTATTGTAATTAATGCTGCAGTAAACATAATGGTATCTTGTTTAATTGAAATTTGTTTAGAAAGGTAAATTTAGAAATAAACAGTTGAACTAATCTAATTTTCATTGAAGTGTGTATATTGACATGTTTAAAAATATATTTCACAGTTGACTAGTTTCACATGACTGTAATTTTGCATGTGGGGATTTAATGGAGGAAAATTTTAGGTTTCTTGATCTATTATAGTTAATGACAATGTTTATTAAGTGGCTGAAGTAGAAAATATAAAGATGAAGGAAAGTGGATGAGAGGTGGGGTCTCAACCTGAGGCCCTCAGTTTTCTTATAGAATATAGTCACAATTCTAGTGGAGAATACAAAGTTAGTCTGAGCATAGGGCAATGCAGTGCTCCTGTGTTTTAGGTTGGTAGTCTAGATTGTCGTGGCAAGATGGTGGAGGCAGGCAGGGAGAGCTCATCCACGAAGGTGAGAGGTAAAACCTGATTTAGAGAAGGGCTTTGGGAATGAAGGTGTAGCAAAAGATACAAGAGAGAACATAGAGGAAGGCATTTGCAAGATCCACTGTGGCCAACATGAATGCAGTGAAGGGAGTCTGACATGGCCTGGAAAAGGTACTGATTTTGTCAGGAGATGAATAAGATACAGGTGGATATAAATATATATTGTACCTATGGAGATAGGTAGCAAACACTTGGGCAGGGAGGACTGGTCTTCAGAAGAAAACAGATGAAGATGCAGATTTGGGAGCTTGCTCTATGTGTATGTGTATACCTGTGTATGTATTTCGTGTGGTTTGCAGTAGAAGGTGTGGGAATGGATGTTGTTCAGAAAGAGAAAGCCTTATCCATGCTAAGGCCTGGGGACAATCCAAGGACAGGGCCACTCCATTGCTCAGCTCCAGTGGGTACCAATTTGCATTATTTGTGTGATGATTGGCACCCCCAGGATTTGTGCAGTGGGGCAGATCTATATAAAGGGCAGATCTGAAGTTTGAATCTTCTACTCAGACTTAGGCTAATTTAGATCCATGAATAAGTGAAAGATACTGAAAAGAGGTGTTTTGAGGAGTTGATGGAGAGTGATGCCAGTGCAGTATTGCAGAAGCCAAATCAAAGGTTTTATGGAGTAGTGTCAGATGTTGTAGAGAGGTCAAAGAGAATGAGTCCTGAGAGAAGGCGTTTGTGCTTTTCATTTATGAGATTATTTAATTACCTCTAAAGGAACCCCTGACTATGGGATGTTTGAAATGGAAGCCATATTGCAACAGGTTAAACAGTGAGAAGAAGAGAGGTTGGAACCTGCTTGAGGAAGCAGCATCATTGTGACTTGATTTTGTGAACTGTATAACATCATAGAATATTCTGGATGAGGTAATTTTTAAAAAATAAATTTGCATTTTAGGGGCACCTGGGTGGCTCAGCTGGTTAAGCGCCTGCATTCAGCTCAGGTCATGATCCCAGGATTCTAGGATCTAGACCAGCATGGGGCTTCTTGCTCAGCGGGGAGCCTATTTCTCCCTGTGTCCCCTCCCCCACTCATGTGTGCGCTTTCTCTCAAATAATAAAATCTTTTTAAAAGATCAAAATAAATTTACATTTTAGAAATTATTCTGAATGGTTATAGTAATGTTTTGTAATTTTCCTCATTTTAAAAATTTTCTTAAAATACTTAGGGAATTAGTAAGATTCTCAAATTTTACTTTCCATATTGTTTATATTATCTCATTAAATCATACTAATTTTAAAAATTACATTTCCCATAATATTCTAGAAGCTGGTTTGTGGTATTCTCAGTATACATCTATAGAAAATAAATCACTTTTGCAAGGCTGTACAGTGAATTTCATTCTTTACATCCCTTGGTCTTTCCAGTGGAACCAAAGTATTTTCTGATCTTGAATGCATATTTATGTAGTTGAAAATTGTAGTTAGTAATGACAGCTTACATTTCAAATATATATAAATGTAGATTTGTGTTGGAAAAATAATACATGAACTTCAGGAAAAAAGGTGTTGTTTGTACCAAAACAGTACTAAGAGTGTTAGGAGTTTATCCTGTAGTCATTACTGGTGTTGGGGCAGAAGGGTTATGAGGGAGGAGTCTTATGATTTGCCAAAACGTCATCTTATTATAATTAGTGATTTTTTTTCCAGTATTAAACATTTAACAATCTCAGCTGTCTTTGTAATTCTTCTGTTAAAGAATGGGACTTAATTACGAGATAGCATGTGTTGACGTGGACATAAAATCAGTACTGGGTTTGCCTGGGGAAAGTTTGGGGTTTCCTTTTTATGTTTTTGTTACTGGTTTTTAGTCTTTTTTGAGACTTGGCTAAGACTGTAGTAGGTTTTTCTCCTTTCCTTTTTTTGTGAACTACATTAGCCATTCACAGAACAGAAGCAAATAGCCATTTTTAAAATTCATGTCTTCAAATGTTAATTTGATGCTTTGAGGCATAAATGACCTTTCTAGCTGGCCCAGACTTGTCAAACAAAGGAATGATAGGAACAAGCTGCTGTTTGTTCTAATACAACAGGCTGTTTTTCACAGAGAATTTCAAAACAATTTTGCTTCCCTCTTTTCTAAAACATGAAACTAAAGCCTGTGCTAGGTTTGAGTTTAGGAAGAATTGTGTACACACAAGTGGTTAAATGGAATTCCAGCCACCTGTGCAAAACGAGCCATAGGCTTCAGTTTATAGAATCTACAGATGTGTGTAGGAAGTGCATGCCTGGCTTCTGAGCCCAATGTTGGGCTCAGATATAGTTTCAAACACTGGGTTCATAGAGTGTTGGAAGCGATGAAGGAAGACCAAAAAACAGTAGGTTAGCTTTTCTGTTTTGTTGCAAATTAATTGAAATGAGTGAAATGAACTGAGGCAGTGTTGTGGAATGACTGCCGGACTTGGCACCTAAGTACTTTGGTTTTCATCACAGCTGGCTAGCCAGCCTTGGGCCCTGATGTGTCATCTAACCTCCATGAGTTTCTTTATCTTGCACATGGAAATAATAGTGCTTGTTCTAGTCCATTAACAACTCTACAAGGATGTTTGTTGAGAGACACCTATGACATGGATGTGGAAGTGTGAGCTCTATTGTACATTTGCCTCAATAGAGAAACTTATCCCCAATTTATATTAGATGTCAGCCACTGATACCAATTCTTCTTTTTTGGTTATGTTAGGAAGTAAAAATGTTGAGTTTGTTTTTCACTGGGTTCCCATGTTCTAAAATAAATGATCAGTAATCCGGAAGCCCACAAAACAAAAAAAGTTTGCCTATAAATACAAACCACTCATTTTATACACTTACTCCCAAATGGTTTAATATCCACTTATTTCCTTTGAATGTTTCATATTCCATGTAAAAGAGTGGAACACGGGCTTTGTTTTGGTGGATGGCTAGTTTGATTTTTCTTCTTAGGTATCATGAGAAGGCACTAAAGAAGGAAATAGTTCATTTTTTTGTCAAAGCATTTTGTTGTCATTAACCCACATAAGCTTAAAATAGTCACCATTATATACTGAAAATACGTTTTTTAGGTTCACATTGCTAGTGCTTAACAACAGAAGATTTCTATCAAGTTCATTTGTCTTATTGCCTTTCATTCCTGTCTAAGCAAGGTATAGAACATTTCTGCATTAATTTATATTTGGGGATTAGGTTGATTCTCAGGGGTGAGAGAATCATTTGGAAATGTGATAGTTCTGGTTAGGAAAAGACTTTGTATTTACAGGAAAGCATGCAGTGTGGCATATAGTTCTATTAAAGTAGAAAAGGGAGCATTAGGATGTGTGTAGAAGTTAAGAAACTAACTTTGGATCTAAAGTAATAGCTTAGCCTCTTGACCAGGATAATAGGATTGGTTTGTAGACTTACTTTTACCATTTATTTATGGGAGGGGTTGGGAGACAGAAGTGAAAAGAAAGGGAAAGGCTTATGAAGTCAAATTCTTCTAAATTTTACAGGGTACTTTAAGCTTTTACCACAGGAAACAAAAAATGAGGCAGGTTTTATAATTTATGATGAGCTGTTATATTTTGTGAAAATGCTGTGCCCTTAAAATAAGTTTAACTTGCGTTTAGTCAGTGGTATTTTCCCTTGACATAATTTTGTTTCTAGGACCCCAGTATTCAGTTGGGGCAGTTTTGTGAAAAGACCCTTGTACTGAGAACCAGAAGATACCCATGTTTTGGATAGAGTTCAGCTCCTAACTAGTTGTTTGGCCTTGGGTAATTCACTTGATATTGGTGGAACTTCTGTCATTTGATAAATGATAGAAAATATAAATAATTAAGATGTCTCAAATACCACTTAAAATCTTACTATTTTTGTCCTTGGGGAATGTTATTAAAACCAGTAGTGGAACTTAATTTTAAGGTATAAATTCAAAATACTGTATTTGTTTTTCCCCTTGAAGAGTTTTCATTTAGCCAAATGGATTGATTTAAAGTTTTTGACCACAGCTGCTACAGAAATGTGTGCACAGCTACTGTTTTGGTAAACACAGACTAGTAACCAGATGGTAGTAATACTTTAAAAAGTTAGGCTATATGGGCTGGGAACCATCCAAATGAAATTTTCAGTGTTTTGCCTAGGTGCATTGGATTTAGTACACACTAAATGAGTTTCAGTGTGTTTTATTACTGCAGTGGCTAGAAAGAACAAATAGAGTATTATGTGGAATACAAATAATGCTTATTAAGCTTGCAGTTGATTCCTTCTGATAGATGTTCCAAATTGCTGTCAGACTATATTTACTTACTCATAAACAGATGTGCTTTTGCTTTAAATCAGGATAACTATTGCAAACCTAGTTATGCATATTTTAAACAACTGTTAAGGATTACATTTTAAAATCATTGTTGATTAAATAAGAGGCTGATTTATATTTTCTAAGGTTGTTGGTTTGTGGTGGTTGTAGATGACAAAGAACTTTTTGTTTTTGCAATGCTGATTAAAGGTGGGATATCAACAACTAAAAAATATTTTCTGGCCTGTAGTCTTTAGTGTATATCTAAGATTAACAATTAAATTATCATATTAAAAAAAGGTTTAGTCACTATTTAATTATCACCAAATGAGATGTCTGTATCAATTTAGAAATCACCCGACCAGTGTTTTAAGTAAACAATGCAGTCAGTAGCAGTAATCTTAGACTTAAATTTTACAGGTTGATAGATTTGGAGCATATTCTCTCTAGTTTTTCTTGCTTACATGTATGCTTTTGTTAGGGTTTATTTGTTAAAATCTCGACTAGGTAGGTGTTATACTATTCATTAAATACATGAAATGAAGTTTCTTTAGCCGCAGATTATGATATTAGTCACACTGTGAACTAGTGTAGGCATGCAAATTTTGGTCACCATCAGCTCTTTTCCGGTTTGATGATAGGTTCTGTCTACCTCCTTGGGTTTGTTAGGATAGTTCCTACTAGTTCCAGATTACTTACTTATAGCATTCACGCCCACATGGATTCACAACAAATGTTTATTGAGTCCTCATCCTCCAAGTTTTAGGCATTATGCTGGGACAAATAGGTGACCTTAGTTTTCTAGGGTGTACCTCCTAGTGGGAAGATAAATGTTAAATGTATAACAAATGTAATATTGCAGTTGTGATAAAGTGCCTTAAAGTAGAGGTACCTTAATGATTTCTGCCCATCAGAAACAGGACTAGTTTTGTGTACAATATAAAAGCAATGTAGGGGTGCCTGGGTGGCTCAATCAGTTAAGCCATCTGCCTTCAGCTCAGGTGATGATCCTAGGACGCTGGGCTAGAACCCTGGTTGGGGCTCCCTTCTCAGTGGAGAGCTGGCTTCTTCTCCCCCTCCATCTGCTCATGTGCTTGCTCTCTCACTCATTCTAATCTCAAATTAAAAAAATAAAATTAAAAAAAAAAGTGTAACTGGCCTGTCTTCCTAGATTATAATGAGTTTTCATCCCGAAATATTCTTGATGGTTTTATGTATATCAGCCTGCACTCATTTTTCCTGCCCATCATCTAGCTTGTGTTTTGCCAGTTGACCAGAACCAGAAACCATTCTTGCCCTGCCTACCTCTTCTAGTTGAGAGGAGGGTAAGGCTAAGAATATGAACACCTGCATCAGATTGCGCACACTCCCAACTCCATTAGCTGCTATAGAGTTACACTAAAACCAAACAAAAAAGACACTACAACATAAGGGAAGGGAAGTAGAGGCTCTAGGGTTGCTTCAGCAGTCACATGCTTGCTTGGGAGCTTGTAAAAGATAGCGTGGAGTGGATGGTAATGGTTGTGCATTGGTAGATTTATTTTTTGGACTGCTGGAATCTGAACTGGAATCTGGAATTTAAGATGGAGATCTGAGAGAAAAACCAATTACTCTTTTAAAATTTATGACCAGGGCAGCCCAGGTGGCTCAGCGGTTTAGCGCCGCCTGCAGCCCAGGGTGATCCCACATCAGGCCCCCTGCATGGAGCCTGCTTCTCCCTCTGCCTGTGTCTCTGTCTCTGTCTCTCCCCTCTCTGTGTTTTTCATGAATAAATAAAGAAATAGTTAAAAAAATTATGAGCAGATTTCAAGGCCTCGTGTTTTGGACTTGTGGGTAAAAACAAATGGTACAAGGCCAGTTATTCACTGTGGGCACCTCACATGGCCACTGTGTATCTACATTATAGCAACAAGCCTATATTTAGCATCCAAATACATACAAAACCAAAATCCACTAGTTGCCTTCTGTAACCAAAGTCAGTATTTGTTAACCAATGTGGATGATTGATAAAACTAGCATAACCTTATTTATTCATCTGAGGATGTCATATTAATCAAAGCAGTCCTAACTGTGGTAAAGTAGTCTAGATGATTATGCCAATGTGGCACTTTTAATTTTGTTGACACATGTGTTAGTTCTTTATCACACATCTTGTATCACATAGTATAATACTGCCATTTAGAGTGCTTCTTAAATATTGAACATTCTCAGCTTCCTGCTCAGCATGAAGGTTAATGAACAAAAGCAATTAATCTATAGTATGAGGCTTGTAGAACTTAAAATTAATCCTTTCTCCTCACTCCATTCAGAGGCTTATATAATGACACATAGCACCACAATTTACAGAAAAAAAAATATCTTTAATATGGAATGAATTGCTGAAAAGAGAGAGACTTGCTAGAAATATGGCTTTTAGCATAAGTATGTATATATATATATATATACACACTATATATATACTATATATATATATAGTATATATATATAGGCCTTCCAGAAAAACAATAATTCCAATATTCTGGGTTTATAAACAACTGTTAAAAATTTATCATGTCTCCCCCAAGACCCTTTTCCCTCTATGGCAACCTAATGTAAAATCATATCCAGGAATAAAGGAGCCTAGGATTCAAAGTAAATTGCTAGTAATTACAAGCCAGAAATTTGTCATGTTTGGTTATATTACTCTGAGTCATGATTTTTTGGTTTCAGTATTCTGTATGCTACTGATTTGGACCCTTTGTTACAACACCAGAGAAGAGACTGGGTTAAAAAAAAAAAAATCCCACATTTTTCAAGGGGAATAATTGAGAATAATGCTGCTTAAGAGTACCTAATAACAAAAAAAAAAAAAAAAAAAAAAGAGTACCTAATAACAGAACAAACAGGCAATGAACAGCATATAATTCTGCACATTATGCAGAGACATTAAATATACATATTAGTAAGGTAGCAGATGCTTTGGTTCTGAAATTGACACGTGAAATAGCACTCTTTCTCTGCAGGGCTCTGCTCTAGCCAGCGCTCCTTCACATGTAATGAATAGCTAATTTCAGTCCTATGGTCCATAGGAGACTGACGGGGAACTAGGAAGAGGAAAGCATTCCAGCTCTAAGAACAGCAGGATGTGCTGAGATGTGCTTTTTAATGGAGAAACATTTTAGAACTCTTGGGGGTAAACTCGTAAAGAGGGTTGTGCATGTGTTTTTGTATTTAAATTAAGGAATTATTAATACAGTTAGACAACCAGAAGTCTGGCAGCTGTATTGCAAAAGGGAAAATCAGAATTTGGTGATTGAACCTAAGCTCAGAAATATCTTGCACTTTTGGTAAATTACATGCCCTAACTATATTGTGTCTAAATGGAGCCATTTATTAGAAATAAGCATCTGAAAATGTATTTAACTTGTTGAAATTTGGAACTAACTTTAAAAACTGATTTTTTCCTGTATGTAAGAAAGGGGAAGTGACTTATTCTTCTGCCTCATGGAGATTTCATTTGCTGTATTGAGATTTCCCTGTGTCCATAATTCATTTGTTCTATCCATTTAATATTTGTTGAGCATCTGCTGTGTACCATGATGTTGTGGGAGCCCAAAAATGAATAAAATCAATCTCCACTCTCAAGCAGTTTGTAGTCTGGTGGAAAGCAAACTTACAAATGGTGTAACTGAAATGAAAATAAAGGTTTTATGTGTGGAGACTAGAGTTTTTAAGCTAAAGACTGCTTTTTTATTGTAAAGTATAAAATACATATTGAACAGTACATAAAACATATGCCTGTAGTTGAACAGATACTTATGGAACTACATTTTATGTATTTTTTGTTTGCTTCTTTTATTCAGCATTATGTGATTCATCTATGTAGTTGCTTGTAGCATGTTCATTGCTGTATAATAACCTATTTTATGTCTCTACCCTACTTTGGGTTGCTTCCAAAGTGGGTATCATTAACAATGATGCCAGGAGTGTTGTTGATTATGTATCTTGGTAGGTGTGTACACACAGTTCTGCAGTGTATATATACCCAGCACTGGAAATGTTGAGTCACAGAGTGTATACAATTTCAACTTTATTAGATAAGGACAAACTATCATTTCTAAGTGGTTTGTTCCAGTATAAAAAGACTTTGGAGGTATTTTTGATACTGTTTTGTTTTTTAAAATAGACTTATTTATCTGAGAGAGAGAGAGAGAGTGAGCGAGCTCTCGAGCTCGTGTCCTCACATGTGGGGTGGAGGAGAAAGGGCAGCAGCAGAGGGAGAGGGAGAAAGAAAGTCTTAAGCAGACTCTGCTGAATGTAGAGCTCCACACTGCTGTTATCTCACCAACCTGAGATCGTGACCTGAGCTGAAACAAAGAGTCAGACGCTTAACCAACTGTGTCACCCAGGTGCCCCAATATTGTTGGTGTTTTGAGTCAAATATTTTCTCATAGAATTTGGTTTTCTCATGAGATATGGTAATTATATATAGCTAACATATAGTCCAGAATGTTTTTTTTACGTGGCCTGCATTGCAGGAGTCTTCTTGAAATGCCAAATCATGACTTAATATTTTACTCTGATAATTGGAATAGTCTCTGGCAAATTGAAGAATATGGGAACGATCTTTGAGACTAGAATCCATGCCATAGTTTTGTTTAATGCTATGAAGAAAAGGTGAAAAAAAAAAAAAGATCTAGAGTATGTTGAGGATGCAAAAAGTTTAGTGGTTTTAAAATGTTGACCTCACATTTTGAAATGTACTTCTGTTTTAATCTCTTTCCTAATGGAAGAAGAAAGAGGACTGATTGGTCAGGTTAGTCTTGTTTGAAAAATTGACAGTTCTTGGGCGTGAGGCCCAGATCTCTTTTCAGATTTTGTGCAAAATAGAAAAATGGCAGTCTCTTAGGTGCTATTCATTGGAGATGGTGTGGGAGAAGTACTAATTCTTTATATAGAAGGAGACTAGATAATATGAAGTAGTGGATATCACATGTAATCAACCCATTACCTTCCAGATGGAAGAATGTTTGAATATTAGAACAATTAGCAGAGCATTACTTTGAAATACTAGGGATATTCACCTTCGTTTTTATTGGCCTCTGAATCCATTAGAAATATGAATTATTTTTGTTTTTAAATTATAGCGAGACTCCCCTTTTCAATCTGTATTCATACTGACAATCAAGATCAAGGAAGCTTTTGCTTCCTGGGTATGAAGACTTTTAAAAAACTGCTTGTAAAAAACCTTTTCCCCCAGGTTTCTCTGAGACCTGAATTTACAGGATGCTTGGAGTGTGCTTTTGCTACCCAGTATTGCAAAACATGTCTGAGCATGAGTGTTTGGGATGTTCAGGCCCAAAGCTATGCTGGTTGGGTGAATAGGAAATTTTCTGTTCTATTCAGTTCAATTCAGTGAACGCTTAGTGTGTGTCAGCCATGTGCCTGGTCCTAGTAGGTACTGAGGACACAAAGATGAATAAAACAGTTTACAGTCCACTGGGACAGACAAGCATATAAACAATCCACCATAGTGTTGTACGCTGAGAGGCTATAATAACAATCTGCAGGAAGTATTTTGGTGCATAGAGGACAGAACAAATACTTTTTGTGTGATAGGTAATGAAGTTTTACATAGTAATGACCTTTGAGTGTGTGGATGATCAAATTTGAAATATAAATTTCAAATACAGGTGACTAGAACTTTTAGAAAGAGAAGGGGCATATTTAGCAGAGGAAATTGTATAAGTTAATGAGTTTGTTGTTCATAGATTATGAATAATCTACAGGAGATTATATTATGTGTAAAAGCTAAAATTTCATGGCAATTTAGGCAGTGATTCCAAGTTTGAAATTGTTAGTCTTCCTTCCTTCCTTCCTTCCTTCCTTCCTTCCTTCCTTCCTTCCTTCCTTCCTTCCTTCCTTCCTTCCTTCCTTCCTTCCTTCCTTCCTTCCTTCCTTCTTTCAAGTTTGAAATTGTTTCAAGTTTGAAATTGAAATTGTTTCAAGTTTGAAATTGTTAGTCTTCCTTCCTTCCTTCCTTCCTTCCTTCCTTCCTTCCTTCCTTCCTTTCTTTTTCTTTTTCTTTTTCTTTTTCTTTTTCTTTTTCTTTTTCTTTTTCTTTTTCTTTTTCTTTTTCTTTCTTTTCTTTTCTTTTTTCTTTCTTTCTTTCTTTCTTTCTTTCTTTCTTTCTTTCTTTCTTTCCTTCCTTCCTTCCTTCCTTCCTTCCTTCCTTCCTTCCTTCCTTCCTTCTTTCTTTTCTTTTCTTTTCTTTTCTTTTCTTTTCTTTTCTTTTCTTTTCTTTTCTTTTCTTTTCTTTTCTTTTCTTTTCTTTTCTTTTCTTTTTTCTTTTTCTCCTCTCTCCTCTCTCCTCTCTCCTCTCTCCCCTCTCCCCTCTCCCCTCTCTCCAACAGATACTCATAACATTTGGTACTCAGGCAGACTCACATTGACCCCCTCCTGGATGTAAAGATAACATTGGGGGTAGACTCTGGTCAGTCTACTTTTCCTCCTTCAAGAGATTTTTTTTTTAAGTCCAAATCATCTGGGTAGAGGAGAATATATGCAAGGCTTAATAAACTTAGTTCTTGCTCTGTAGGGTGGTGATTTTTAAGACTCCTTCTCCATGTTTCATATGTTTACAAAACAAATTTTTTTTGTTAAAAAAAAAGGTAAAAATCATTTGTACAGTTGAATATTACCATTAGAGGGAAATGAAATTGTGGTGGACATAACCTTAAAAATTACCTGGTTTAGTCATCACATTTTATATGTAGAAAACTAGGGCCTAATTGGTTAAATAAATGTCTTGTCTAAAGCCATACAGCCCATCCATAGGCTGGGCTTTGGTGAAGGGCTGGTGCAAAGCCTAGGACTCTGTAGGCCCAGGCTATTTCATGTGGTTACTCTTCATGGTTTCTGTATGCCAGTGTTTGTCACAGATCAGTCTCCTATTTACTGTACTTATGGTTTAGAAAACTTAGCTGATTAAGCTAGATTTGAGATAGTCTGGTATAAATGAGATAGTGTATCTGACCATGCAAAGATTCTCTTGGGAGAGGAGAGATGATAGAATTGCTGGTAGGCAGTCTGAAAGAAACGGTTGAAGGAATTTGCAACCTCAGAAATGCATATAGAATATAGCGCTTAATCTGATATATATACTTAGAGGCAGTAAAATAAAAACATTGAACCAATTAGTAGATGGGAGTATGGTGAGAAGATTTGTCATGTGGATGTCAAAAGAAGCCTATTTTAGGAACGAAGAGAAAGGTCAGAGCATAGTAGGCAGTGAAGTTGAATGGGACCAGCCTTGACTTAGGAACATTGAGGTATTCTGAGAAAATCATGGTGCCAGGAGGAGTAGAGTGTAATAGGTGAATACGGGATATTTTGACATTATGTACTTGAAATGCTATTTGGAAGGGAAATATCCTGGGAAACCTCATAAAATGGTAAAACTATCACCCTGGTTGTCCTTGTAACCAGAGCATCTTTTCCCTCTTTGAATCTCTATAGCCATTCTGTAGGATTTCTTTCTGGCATTTGCATTTAAGAGTGTTGATTCCTGGTAAGTGTTCTCTATAATCCTGGGTTCATCTTCATAATACAGTTGAATAGTAAGTAATAAAATTACTGTACTTGTAGGATATACCAAGTATTTTCAGTCACTTTGGTTTCTCATGCTAAGTTACCCAAACTAAGTTACAAGAGAAAACTATTTTTGTTTGAGTTCTAAGCCCAGTATTTAGCACATATAGGTTGCACATTGACTTTTCTTCACTGTTTAATATTACTAAAAGGTATGCCACAAAGTATTCTTTATTAGGATTGCAAAGCTTTTAAAATAATTGTTATTATTTTCTAATTTATTGAATTTCCAGAGTTTTAATACTTTTTTATTTGATTGTTTTAATATGGCCTAGGTTTGAATAAGGCCATATATCCTAACTCATGACTCTTCTGCTTAAATTATCCCAGTCTGCATCTCAAAAGGTGTTGAGTAGTTGTCATGGTCATGATGGTGGTGGTGGTAATATTTTATACTGGGATTTTGTTGTCATAGTTCCAAGAGTCACATTTCCAGCATAGTTGGCACAGATAGTGATGCTGACTCTACAAAGTTTTGTGGGGTTCCACTCCATCTCTTTCTTGCTCTTTCCTTCTCTGCATGCTAAGTATGGCTATGTTAGGGCAGGAATAGATGTGAAGCAGATGGGAGGGCAGTCTGAGTGAAACACCTGTCCCCTGACTGATCTCTAGGTGTGATTCAGGCCGCAACCAGAACGAGGTTGACTGGAAGTATGAATAATCATTTACCTCTCTGCCAGGTTAACCAAAAAGGCACAGAGATGGACTGGGGTGCTGAACAGTTTGGAGTGACTGCTAAATACTTCATTAGAATGAAAGAACACCTTCCTTTTTAGAAACATTATGTGTTCCAAATTGATATACTTCTGCTGCTTCTTAGAAGCTCTGAACCTAGTAGTGTCCGTAAGCCTTTTGTATTCTGCATCCTCAGCTGCTTCTTTGTCTCCCTTCTTTCTTTCTTCTGCTCTTCTTGGATTATATTTTCCTCTCACTTTATCCCCTCCAATAATTTGGTAATATCAGGTGGGAGGAAAAAATGGTGATTTGTTCAAATTCTTCTATGCCCCATCTCTGAAATGATTATCACTGAAGGCAGTGAACATGGATGGCTGTAGATTGATTTTGACCCATCAGCTTTCCTTTCTGCTGGGATGGGGAAAAGGTGGCAACAAATGTGGATGTATCCCAGAGACTTAATGTGTTCTTGCTTGAAATGGTTTCTCATTTGTATGATTTATTTAAAAAAATAAATAATTGGTATCACAAAATAAGGGTGTTAAAAAGTATGCAGTCTACTGAATTGCCACCTTGAACCACATTTTCCCTAAAGTGGGTTAATGAAGCCCTCTGACAGTTACAGGCTACTGTTGGAGATTTTTATCACTTCCTGGTACTCTAATGGTTACACTGTTATGAACTTTGAATGCTTGACCTGCATAATCAGTAGATTATCATTATCGTTACTCAATATTTACAGGACTCCAAAGTAGTAAATAGTATAGAAAGCAAATACTACCCTTCCCTTAGGAGCTAAGAAAAAATGATTCATGAAGGTGAAGCTTGGGGCAGGGATAAGCCCGCTCTCAAGGGAGAAATGAATGAGAGCAGGGAGCAGGAACCCAGGAACTTTGCCATTGGTCATTTTGGGAATACTTAAGTAGTGAGGTATATTTCTTAGAGCTATCTGTAATTTTACTTCATTCAATTGAGGTTTATTTATTTAAAGATAATGTGGTTCCAAGAAGTCTGCTTCCAGGGACTATAGTTTGAAGCTTCTTTTACCTTAAAAGTATGTCCTGACTCCTTAAGACTGACCGGCTGGCTACTGTGCTTGTTGTCTTTGTGATCAATAAAAATTGCTTTGATTTAGGAGTGATTTATCCTTAGAGTTCACTGCTTACAACTGCACCGAAGAGGCAATGGTTTGCATTTTGGCTCCTGCTCAGCTTGGGAAATTTGAGATTCCTTAGTCTTTTCAGAAAGGCTGACTAGGAAGCTGGCATCATGGCAGGAATGTTTTAGTTAGATTCAGGAAGTCAGGGTACAAATGGTAGAATCATTTAGATTGATAGATGAACTGGACTATATGTGTGTGTTTTTTAAAAATCCTAATTGTGCTTTAAATTATAATCCTGTTAAATACATTATTTAAAGTTCATATTTCAAGAGACCTGTAATAAATAGAAATAATGAAACCTTCTATAAGTTCTTTTTATTTTCTTTTGATTTCTCCAGTGACTTTAATTTCTCAATTTTATAGTTTTTCAAAAGCAAAATTTCACAATACCATAAAATGCGCCTGTGAAAGGAAATGTGGTTTTTAAACTTCACCTTGGTTAATTTTGTACCCTCTAGGTGTTTGGGAATTTTTTCTTTTGAACTCAAAACTCAGCCTTACAGCACAATTAAGTAAATAATTATTTTCATGTGGAATCAAGTATTTCTCACTGAGTAAGGACATAGTAAATTTAGGCTGAACTAACTTACATTTAAAGAAATAGTTTAATGCTGACCGAGTTAGCATTTTATGAGTATACTTTTGATATAGCTTAGGCTTGTCATAGTGATGCATTTTGTCCAGTCTTCTCTGTTGGATGGACATACTGTATTCAGGTATGGGTATTGAGCCTAGGGCCACTTTAGTATTTTGTATTTAGAAGAAGCCTACTGTTTCTATTATTATTGGTCATTGCAATAATTAAAATGTTGAAGGAAATATCTTCATCTTGAAATTTTTATACTGTATTTTATACCCAGGTGTGATAACTGACCTGTGGCATTTATTGTAAGAATCTAAAAAAGAAAATCCTGATATTTAATTTCGAGAGCCTTTTATAAGTAACTTGTGGCTTTTAGAAAATGAGGTGGATAAAATACTTCAAAATCTGAGGATGTGTTATAGTCTGGAGTTAACTTTGGTCTGACAATAAGGGATGAATATTCAGAATTATGTGATGTCCACCCAAGTGGGTTGACACTTAATCTTTTCTGCTATTCACAAATTTCTTGTTTTTGTAGAGGGAATACTTTATACTAGAATGGTAATAGAGATAATGGGAAAAGTTCTTTTCTTCTAAATGGAGGAAGGGTAGATTTCTCAGTGTAACATTAGACTTCATTAACTAAACTTGCTTTATGTTGTAGCCCTAAATGGGTGACATACTTTCTGCAATTGTTTTTAGAAATGGCTATTTTCTAGATTCAGAAAATAAATGCAACCTTTTTATAAAGGTTGCATTTATTTATTTATAAATAAATTTAAATATTTAAATATTTATATATTTTATTTATTTTTTTAGATGGTGGTGGGAGGGGCAGAGGGAGAAGGAGAGAATCACCAGCAGACTGCTGAGCACTGAGCCTGACACCAGCCCGATCTCAAGACCCTGAGATCGCGACCTGAGCTGAAATCAAGAATCAGATGCTTAACTGACTGAGCCACCTAGATGCCTCAAATGTAACCTTTTAAGTTTGGAATTTTATGGAGTGAAAAATTACAATACCTAATGGATTATATTTAGTTGGCGGGCTCTGTTACAGGTGAAACTTAAAAAGATAAACTTCTTCCTAACCCCTTTTATAAATTCAATAAATATAAAAGAATATAATACATGGATGAGCTATAAAATAAAACAATATATTTGTGTACCTACTAATCACCTTAAAAATATAATATTACTGGTAACTTTGGAGCCCTTGGCTGTATCCTTCTTGGACACCTCTACTTTACTTCCTGCTCCCTTCAGAAATTACCAGCACCCTGAGTTCTGTATGAATCATTTCCTTGCCTTAATTTTTTTTCATTTCGTATTCTGCCAATGTCTTTATAGACTGTAACTTGCAGTCTTTAGTTCTTCTCTTTTAAAGTAGTACATTTTGAGATTCATCAAAACAGATGTGATTGCATTTTCCCCAGAATGAGAACAAACAATCCTAAGATATATATAGAAACACACACACACACACACACACACACACACACACACACCCCTCCAAATAGCAAAAGCATTCCTCAGAAAGAAAAGCAAAGCTGGTGGCATATCATACTCCCTGATTTCAAACTATGTTACAAAACTATAGTAATCAAAATAGCATGGTGCTGGCATAGAAGTAGACACACATTGCTAAGTTGAACAGAAGAGAGAACCTGGATATAGTAAAACCCATGCATATATGTCAATTAATTAATGACAAAGGAGCCAACAATATGCAGTGGGGAAAGGATGGTCTCTTCAATAAATGGTGTTGGGGAAACTGGGCAGTCACATGCAAAATAATGAAACTGGAACAATATCTTACACCATACACAAAAATAAAATCTATCAAAGATTTTTGTGTAAGACTTGAAACCATAAACCTAGAAGAAAACTTGGGCAGTAAGCTCCTTGACATTGGTTTTGGTGATAAGTTTTAGGATCTGACCCTGGAAGCAAAAACACAAAGCAAAAATAAACAAGTGGAACTACATCAAACTACAAAGCTTTTGCACAGTGAAGGAGATCATTAACAAAATAAAAAAGCCTTCTAAATGAGAGAAAATATTTGCAAATCATATTTTCTGATATTAAAATGATATAAAGAATTCATACAACTCAATAGCAGAAAAACGTGATTAAAAATGAGCAGGCGCTATGTATAGACATTTTTTGAAAGAAGTCATACAAATGGCTGTCAGCTGCAGGTACATGGATGCTCAACATCATTAATTGTCAGGGAATTGCAGATCAAAACCACAGTGAGATAACATCTCATACCTGTTAAAGTCACTATTTTCAAAAAGACAAAAATTGTTGGTATTGATGTGGAGAAAAGGGAACCCAGGTGCATGATTGGTAGGAATGTAAATCAGTGCAGCCACTATGGAAAACAGTTTGGAGGTTAGTAAAAAAAATTAAAAATAGAACTGTCACATGTTCCAGCAATTCCACTTCTGGGTATTTTTCCAAAGGAAATGAAAGCTAACTCAAAAAGATATATACACCATCATGTTCATCACAACACTATTTATGATAGCCA